>NC_051850.1:87547814-88797814 GCF_905115235.1 Hermetia illucens
AGCAAATCATTCTTGAAGTTTGTGTGAAGTTGTTTATGATAGTGGTTGAATTGGAAATGTGTCCACTTTCCCAGGAATAGATCAGGCTTAATTGTTAATCTAATATATGCCCATATAGCGAAAAGCTTGAAGTAAGCATTTCTCCCATAGTATCCACTAAACTAAAACTAGGGTCCTCAACAATAAAGATAGAGGATGTACGACGTCATTGAAACAAAGGGGTTACGATGGTATATTGGAAGGAGTGGGGAAGACGAGCCACTTAAGTCTACAATTACGTAACGCAAATCACGGTTACGTCTAAAAGAACGCTCTATGACATCCAAAAAGAAATATTACTACGACTATGGGCAGGATATCCTCGAACTCTAAATTGGGGTTGCTTTTATGCAAGGTAATATATGATGCTTGACTTCAGCGTCTCAGAAGAGACAAAGGTCATCCAATTTACAAATTTTTGGCGTTGCAACGGCGCGGAACTGTATGTTGGAATGGTCAACATGGACTTGATCTTGGTAGTTATTACGATACTATTTCTTATTTTTATTCTGGTCAGGAATATGACAACAAAATTTCGGGGACCAGTTGTTGAATCGTGTCTCAACTAAATATGAGGCCTTGCGTTTGGGAACTTAGTGACCTTAGTGAACTTAGTACCTAGATCAATGAGCTAAATGAAATTAGAAAACAGCTCAAGGTCTCTGTCTTCAATAGGGAAATAAATCTAATTCGGATAGTCGGCGACAAAAAGCAAATCGCAAGGATAAAAGTGCTTAGATGTAGAAGCATATTGAATAACTTCGCGAAACCATTATAACTATAAAAGTAAAGACAGTTCAGTCGGGGAACAGTTCAATATTCAATGGAAAAATGGTTCCAACTTTAGCTCGATAGACTTTTTTAGTAGCCATTATCTGGAAAAGTCAGACGCTGCGTCGTTTAAAGATTCAAAACATTCAATCGATCCCATGAGAATTCAACATAAATTGGCAGATTCAAATAAAACAACATAATGACCATTTCAGCAATAATAGAATTGATTTTCGATTCAGATTCTATATATGTAGGTGAGCCAATATATGTATATATTAAATATTCGAAATAAATTTCATCTTATAATCCGCATTTTAAATATAACTTTTTTTCCGGTTTGAAAGAACCGTTTTTGCCCTAAATTATTATATGTACAAAAAATGCATAAATTCTCGGAGCGAGAAAATCTTTTCTTTGAAGATATTTTCGCTGTCATGATGCATAGGAAGGGGAAGACCCAGCAAAGACGCTAACATTTCTAGGCTCTAGCCGACACTTTTTCCGATTTATTCTTAGAAATAGTATGATATATAAAGACTTCACGCATATTCAAGCAGATATTTCTACGTCATTTGCTGGAACCAACATAATATTTTATCCAATTCAAATTTAAATAAATTTGATTTATCCAAAATAGGTCGATGAAAACTCAATTCAAATTTAAATTGATAGATTTCGACATTTGCAATCTTCAGATCCACGCAGACATGGTCACTTCTTTGTTTCCATTCGTATTTCATCGGGACTAGCAAACGTAAAATAGAAAAACTGTAACACAATGTGGTTTTCTCAATAAAACCTGCAAGATAAACGTGTGCATGTGTAATAAAACCTACGTCATGCCTAAGCCAACTTCAGCGAGTTAGCAATCCTAGAGATTGCACCGGTCTAATAACAACAAATGAGTAAGCACAGGGGAGCAAGTTGATTTACCAGTTGAGTGATGTATCCACCAGAATTCCATCGCTGTCTTTCATTGTTCGCTGCTCTATTTCACTGTCTTTCTCAACTAGTATGCTTCACAATTACTTTGATTCTTTCACACAACTTACAATCACGTTTTTAGATACTTCATTCCGTAAAACTTTGGAAATTAACCACTGCACGGTTAGATGGTTTTCGTGATTACCAAAGCACCACCATCAACGATGACTAATCATCGGTTTGCTGGACACAATATCAAAACACTCACTGCACGGAAACCTCTCAAAAGCCGTTTGAAGATTCTTCAATCACGATGGCGAACACCTGAATAAGTGCAGAAGATATAATTAGCTGGTTACGGAACGCATTTCTTGAGCGAAGCTTTCGCGGTACCACTGCGGTGGGTTTTATTGTTTCCACTGCCTTTTCACTAAAAACTCAAGGATAACACACTAGACCCCTACAAATACGAACGGGACCAGGTATTTCAGGTCGAACCGTGCACATATGCAAAGATACTTTGGCGGCTTCTTACCACCGTAAGCGTGAATGTTTGTGCGGTATCGTCGTCAGGTAAACTGAACTTAGCCAAACAAATCAACTTTTCTTCAGGTACCGCGTTGGCTAGGAAAGGCGAAAGGCAAAACAATACATAGAAATACACTCTGATGAACATATATCAAATCACTACGTTTTGTACTCATTCCATGAGGGAAGAAGGAAGTGAATTGAAATGTAATATCCTCTTCGATATTGTTTTATCTTTTTCCGCAAGCTACCGTTCAGTACATTGAATAGTAACGGACATACGATATCGATTTTCCCAAGGCCTAATAATTTATTATGTGCTTTAGGACAATAGGTTGACCAAATATGCAGGTTTATAAAGTATGTAGATATGTACGTTTTCTGTTCTTAAGTTAAACACAAGATCCTCGGAGCATTGAGCAGTGAATATTACTATTAAAATTACGTTAAACTTTAAATATCGATTAGTGAAACTTTTCCATGAAAAAATCTGCAGACCTGTACATATCTATACGTTACCTGTACATATCAATGTTGCAATAACAAACTAAACACAATACTTTCAAATATATTCAAAAAATATGCGAAATTCTAACCGCTCAATATTTGAGTGCAAGTCTAGGATTCATTTCCTATTTAGTCATAAAGAAAATATAGCACCTCCGCTTAGTTTATTTTGTTATAATTTACGGACCAGATTCAATTTGTCAAAAGAAACTCGCACAGCTCCTACTTAGAAAAATTGAAACCGAAGCAACTGAAAAATAAATCGTCCTGAAGTCGAAGCTAGATGTTTCTGGAGATAACACTGTAGCGCAGCAGGATTCGCAGATGCCGTCCGGAAGCCGCTGCAGCCTCCATATGAAGGCCCGTACCGCGTTCTCGAGCGGGGAGAACATTTCTTCCAGCTCGAGATCGAGGGACGCAAAAAGGCGGTCTCTCTGTCCAGGCTGGAACCCGTGTGCGCTCCGAAGCGACGTTGCGTTCGCTTCGCGGACTAATGGAGAGCGCAGTTCCGGGTTCAGTCGCTGAAACCCCCTAGGTTTCATCTGGGGCGGAGTGATGTGGCGCAGCAGGATATTTCGAATGTTGCGAATGCTGCTGCGCCACATCCTCCGCACCAGTATCCACGAGGTAGTTGCGCCTGCTGAGTGAGTCGGAAATAGTAAGGCGACGCTGGACGCTGAGCGTTCGGGCGCCAGATCGCGAGCTCGCTCACGGTCTGCCACTCGAAAAGGGCGTTCGACTCCTCCGCAGGCGCAACTATCTCGTGGATACTGGTGCGGGGGATGTGGCGCAGCAGGATTCGCAGCATTCGAAATTTATTTTTCGAATCTGGTGACCCCGACGTGATTGCGAATGCTGCTGCGCTACAACACCACCGCAGAATTTCGAAAACATCAATATTTTTTTTTTATTGGGAGAGAAAACCGTTTTTAGAATAAGGGGGGAAGTGTTTGTTATTTTTAACCAAATCGTTACTTTGGGATTCCGTCCTTTTTCTCCAGCAAAAGGGCGTAAATATCTGCAAGAAGTGTAAAATCTCTGAAGCAGACAATAAACGAGCCCAAAATATTGTGTATTCAAAAAAGGAATCTTTCAGTTCTTTGTTAAAGTTATAATGAGTTTAAAAATAGTGACGAGCTACGAATATATTAAAGGTGAATTTCGAATGACGTTGGGGACCATTCGGTTAAACTTAGTGCTTGTGCCAAGAGATTGCGAGTTGACGATAAAGGTTTTCATATTATTTCTGTACTTGACTACCGGATCATTAAACCCATGCTCAAAGCCTATGGGAAACGGCGAAAAGGTGCCAGTGTTCCTCCAAAAACGGTCATGTCGTCCCGTTGTTAATGGGGTTTCAAAAACTGTCGTTTCATGTTACAATCAGTGAGCATCCTCCTTAAAAAGGTGTGAACATCAAAATCCTTAAACACTTTTTACCATGAGGTGCCACCATTTAAAGAACTTTTCGAAGCAATCAAACCGATGTACAATCATAACGATTTTATAAAGGGTGCGTTGCATAAATTGATCAAATTTTCAAGTACAGTAACATTTTGAGAGGAAATACATATCTATTAGCGATTGATTTTCACTTTCTCCTGTTGAGCTAGAGGCTTTTTTAAAACTTCTCTCAATCATCCTCTGAGTGTTAACTCATGTAACGTAAAAGTTTTCTTTTTTGCAGATTCAAATTTGCAACAATTGCATCGTATAAAACAAATGCGCTACATTGAATACGCTTTATAGCCATTTTATCTAATTCAAGGCGAGAATAATAAACTTGAATTTTATTAATCTGTTATTTTTTCCTTCTATTTCAAAATGATTTTTGAACTCTTGGCCGCGTTCGAGAAAATAATCCCTGCGAAGAATTTATGGCCCCTGCAGGAGCATGGACGATTCCGCAGCCTACACAATGACGAAATCTATGTATCGCTCATAGATTTCATGACCGTCCGGTTGTGGATAAAATCCGGCTCAATAGGTTACGGTGGGCAGGTCACTTAATCCGTATGGATGAGGATAATCCAGCCCGGAAAGTCTGTAAGGGCAATATCTATGGTAGAAAAAGAAGACGAGGCAGACCCTACCTAAGATGGAGCGATGGCGTAGGCCAGAACGCCAGGCAACTTTTAGGAAGAGCGACTTGGTGGACCTTGGCGCAAAACCGGGATGTCTGGAGTTCCTTATTAAGGCAGGCCTAGACCGGATACCGGTTGTTGCGCCGTTGATCATGATGTTGATGATTTCAAAACGAAATCGGAAAATCCCTTAATTTTAGAAATCTACAGTTGCTACCGCTGAAATGAGGAAAAGTTGCGGGAGAGGCGTCTTCGATGGTATGGTCAATTGCAATTCGTGCAAACGAGAATTCACTTGCCAAGATTGGTCTGAACATCGAAGTCGATGGTAAACGACCAAAAGGCAGACCTAAGCAACAGTGGCTTGATACACTGGATGGGGATTTGAAAGCCTCGAGATTGCACCCAGATCAGGCATTCGATAGAGCCAAATGGCGAAGCCGATCACGACGAGCCGACCCCGCCTGTGAACGGGACAAAGGCTGAAGAAAAAGAAAAAAAAGAAGTCATTATTAGGTGTTGAATAGATACTTCCACATAACCTTGGTTTTATAAATTCGTAGGCAAGATGCCCAACATCTAATTTGGATGTAGAGCATGAAATGAATTTGATTTATCAGAAAAAAATTAAGTTTTGGAAAGGAGGAACGTTTTTTCAAGTAGGCCAGGCCCATGGCAAAATGGATGAAAAGTGCATAACAGCAACCGTCGCAATACAAACACTAACTTAAACACATAAGTTCCATGTTACCTCGAACTAATTTCAAATTTCTTAGTTTGGTCATTAAAACAATTAGAATTTCCGCATTAACATATATATACCAGAAGACGCCTATTGCAAAGAAGTTTTGCCGTTTGCAAATATATCCTTTGGCCTGGATTTCAGTAGTAATAAAATCATTAGGGTCGATTCGTCGTGAAAATAAGTTCATCCAGGTATATTAATTATCCGTCGAGTTTTTTTATTTTTAGTCCCTTCCCGGCTTTCTTGGAATCACAATTTATGGACAATTCTGTGGATTATTTTCTCTTTTCTATTGATGAATAGGCAAGGTTAAATTATAGCTTAGAACTGTCCATGGAAATAATAATTTTTTGAAACGCATCGGGGCATAAGACTTCAACAATGCAATGCTCTCTTTCATATTTAATTCTCTGACATTCCTCATATGACATTTCGCATATACCATACGTACAATATCTCAGGTTTTCCAGAGGGTATCAGAAAATTTGTTGAAATTTGCTGCTGATCCAGATTTAATTTTTAAAGGAACTTGGAAGTTTTTCACAGATACAAGCTCCACGTCTAAACTAGCAAAGTGAGGAATAAAATTAAAAGCAATAAAAGGAATCTTTTATTTCAAAACATTTGGAGCATGCATAATTTGAGTAAACTATCAAGTTACACTGGTATACCCATATATCTGTGAAGGCTAAGAATAGAACAAGTCCGGTACGAAAGATTTTGTGTATTTCTTAGCGCGTAGCGCATAATATATGCATACATTATGTGGGAGTATCCAATTTCGGATGATATTGACATTCATAGTCTTGAATTTTCAAAGAACCTAAAACATTGACGTATTATAACTTTGTTTGTAATAGTGCGATTTCCACCAAACTTGGTAAGATCATGCTCTATATTTTAGCCAACATCACTGCAAAATTTCGTGGTGCTAGAGTGAACCTAAGGGGGGGTTTGCAGCCAATAACTATTATATTATAGTATAATACTATTATTAACTTTATTTAAAGAGATATCGGTATTTCGGAGCTTAGGCACCATATAGCGACAGCCTCATGATTTTTTTCAGATTTTTCGGTTGGGTAGTTTCTGAGAATGGCCCCCTTAAAGAAATGATCACTTTCAACCCCTCGCACTCCCCACCTTTCCAACGAAAGTAAAAACTAAGACCGGCTTCGAAAAGTACAATCCGAGGCCTTTAATTTGGTACCCCACATGACTATATGTGATGAAAAAAAAATTTACCTCCCCTTTTGCATGTATCGACGTAGAAGGATGTAACTCACTGTATGCGATAGCGTTCACAGTTCCCACCTTTCTACTAAATTCGGTGTCAATCGCTATAACCGTCTCCGAGAAAAATGCGTGTGACGGACAGACAGACAGACAGATAGACAGACAGTAAACCGATTTTAATAACGGGTCGCTGAAAACGTAAATATAAAGAAAAATATAACAAATAAGAATATGAAGAAAACTATAACAAAAGCAAACCCAATTGAGTCTCTAAATCCAATTCTAAAGAAACATTCATCAGCTGAATATGAGGCGATTACTCTGGAAGACGCAGTCGAAAACACTTGTCGGAAAGTTACGAGGGCTTTGATCCACTGCGGGAAAAAAAGGGTTCCATCCGGAAGATACTACTTTGGATATACACTGCATTAATAAGGCCTATGATTACCTGTGCGTGGGTTATCTGAACAGAAAGAACTAAACTTAGCACAACAGCCAGGGAATTCCACAAATTCTAAAGACTAGTTTGCGTATGTATCAGTGGCACAATGAGAGGATGCCTAAAGACATCCCTGGAGGTCTTCTGCGATTAACTCCTCTTCATCTGCACGTACAGATGAAGGGGAAAAAGGGTGATCTTAAGAATAGCCAGAACTATCAGTGAGGCGGGAAGCGGCCTAAATCCATGGAAGATTGATATTTTTTCCAGGCGGTATCCCAAATTATTGATACCAAGGGATAACGTAATAACGAGGATTAATTTCGATAAGAAGTTGAAAACAGGTTGGAGAGACCTTAAAAAAAATGAAAAGGGACGACTGAATGAACTATAGTGGCCGAACCTATAGGAATGGAGTAGTCCAGGGTGGTTATGAGTGGATACGGACCCATGTGCACAAAGGACTGTTTAAGTTTCCCCAAGAAGAAGGCGACTAAACTATCACCTGGGGTACCTTGAAAGTGGGAAATATATTAAAATGACGGTTGCCAAGTAGCTATGGCATACTATAGTTATATAATAGGTACTATAAAACCAGTAAAAGGGCACAATAGTTCTTTTAGGACGTAGTGTAACTTCCCTTAACAGAATGATAATAATAAATGAGGGTATTCACTGAAGGCCTTTCCGGCATTAGCATCTGACTATGAAATCCATTATTCAAGAAGGGGTTTTGGTGGATATTGAGTAAAGTAACCACTAGCGATTATTTTATTTTCATATATGTGGTGTATGGTATCACCCTGATTATTTTCAGCTTTATATATATATATGTATATATGTAGAGCGCGCAATTCCATATTTTAGAAGTCACTATAACACTTCAAGTATTTACATTTTATATCATATATTCGCAGTATCCATACAAATATATACATTCAATTGAAAACTAGCAATCGAGGTGAAAACACGGAAATGGAGAGAAATTAGGTCTGATATACCATCAAGTACCTCTCCTTGCAAAAATGTCTACTAAATAAATACACATCAATTTGGTGGAAAAATTAGACCATATGAAAATTAGGCAAAGACGCACAAGAAAATTGGACAGTAAATTAGTTGCCGAAGTTGTCATCTCTGGCCTTAGAACGATTTTCCTTATCTCTCCTATGAGCCGGATTTCTGCTAAATTTTAACTCTTTATTCAAATAAAAAGTTCACCACATTTTTTAGCAACCTGAGTTGATATGCCTGCTCATCGGTGTTCAGTAAATTGAAGAGGAAAGTGGGGAAGCTGGAGGCGCTTCTTAATATGTATATAATGTAAAATTTGTTAAAGCCAAGAAAACTAGTGAATGTAGAATTGAATATCAACATTCAACAGAACAGAACTTCAACTCCATAGGTCATCATTATGATGTCTTTGCACACGAACCGGTTTATGATGTGCAGAGTAACAGATGAAAGGCTTATCTGATCTCAAATGTAGCGCTAGCGTATCACGTTATTAGTTTGGAATGTTGATTGCATTGATTAAGATGGATGATGATCTTTTAATAGTGTGAAAACATAATTTGAGCGGAGCACGATGTTGCCCTTAAACAAGGCTTTATGTATTCTTCGTAATGGGAATATAAGGTCCATCAAGTGAGACTTTTAACTTATGAAAATGTAGTTTATCGCTTCCGAAGAGATTTTTTGTGAAGATTCGTGAAGTAGAAATTTTAAACAATACACCGTTAACGCTACATTCATTTCCGATAAATGCGATTAGATTCAAAACGGATTTTTTCGTTTGAGATAAGTCTATTTCAGTAGGTTGCCTTTAATGTGTGGTTTGACTAGTATCTGTCAAAATTGATAAAACAGTCAGGGAAAATGACAATCAAAAATGCTTCAGCCAGCCGTTCTGCAATGAGAGAAAGTGGCTAAGTAAAAGCAATCCTCGTTAATACAAAACAGGAATTATGCATTTTTATATTTACCGTCAAAAAGACCAATCTGGGAAATTACCTAATAGAAGTTATATATATTATTAGGCTAAACCACAACTACCACTATTATTAAAAGTGTCAGTATCCTTGGATGTGTTGTATATCACTTTATTGTTAGCGCAACAACGGCTAGTCTTGAATTTGACACACTATAAAAGTTGTAAACTGACTATTTTTTGCACGAAGCTATATAGAGACGGGTACATCCCTGATTTAAGGAGAGCAGTACCATTTGAAGGGTTCGTCTCACATCTCATACTTATTCTTACAAACCATTGGAGCAAGGAAATCCAAATTTGAGGCTTTTGTTTATAAATAAAAATAGAGAGGAGAAATTCATTACTATTGAATAAATAATAATAATCGTTGGCACAACAATCCATATTGGATCAGGGCCTTGAAGTGTGTTAGAGCACTTCATTCAAGACCGTAACGGTACACTACAGTACATTGTAGGAGGTAATGTGGTCAGCATTGCGCTCGCTCGAGATTATTACCCTGATTTTACTCAGGTACTCATTCACAGTCGACTGATATCTGGTGTCAAATTACGATATAAATTCCACTGTCGCCAGTGAGATTTGAACCGCGACCTTCCGTACAACAGCCTTTTGCTCTAACCACTCAGCTATCTAGACACAATTAATATTGAATTATTAAATAAAAACTGACAAAAAATTTGTATCCTTTGGTGAACATCTTTCTGTATTTTGGAAATTAGCTGATCCTTGTCCAAATGTTCGTCTATATAAAATATTATGTGGGCTTTACTAATAAAAATGATAGGGGTTAAAATTTAAATAAAACATAGTGCGGAATGTTTAGTTTTTATTAGATAATATATTCTATGGCATTTATAATTTTAATAACATATCGTTTGAATGGCCACCACGGCTCTTTTTGCATTGCTTGATCCAGACACACCAATTTTCGACGACTTGGTGCACAATTTCCGGTGGAATAGCGCCAATGGTGGCTTCAAGTTCATCAAGAGTCTTGGGTTTGATAGCATAAACCTGTTATTTAACACGACCCTATAAAAAATAGTCCAATGGTGTTAAATCATATGATCTTGGCACCTGTCTGTAAATACCATTTCTTGAAATGAACGACTCACGGAGCTTTCCGCGCAATAGATTCATGGTTACGATCGCAGATGGCGCGTCTTTTTGAAAATAAATAACATCCACGTCAACATCATAAACTTCCATGAAAAAGAAAAATCGGCCAACATCGAACGATAGTGCTCTCCATTGACAGTTACGGCTCGTCCTTCTTCAGATGACGAAAATCCATCCGTAAACATGTCCCCTACAAACTGTCAAAACCATCATCGCTTTTATCCCTAATGATAAACTATTTATATCTAATCAAAGATCGGTGTAAGTTTTAAACTCCACCATGATATTAACATAGTATGCTGGCCCCAAGCTCAGGCAAAGGAGGAGGGTTTGAGGCAATGTACTTTGTACTATCCTTAGTAAAACAAAAATAAAATGCGGAGATCACGGAAAGAAATAAATAAAGTATAGTTGCTGTTATTCCACTGTGTTAAATCCTACGTGATCTTCCTTGGTGACAGGTCCCGCGACAGGCCGACTGAGAAAATGTATCCAATGTTGTTAAAAACAACATTATAGGATTAAGATACAAGCAGGACGGGCCTCGGTCCTGTCGAAAAATGTTTTTGGCTCATGGATGGCGTCAGGGTGTAAGTAAGTTACTCCAAGTAAAAGCAAACCAAATACATGTGTGCACGCTAAATATTGGCACCCTGATTGGAAAGACCGAGAAACTTGCATGAACCCTTCGGAAAAGGTGCATTGATGTGATGATTGATGATTAGGTACTAGCACTAAGGAAGAAGGCACGTGGTCTCCGAGACAATTGTATGCGGGGGAAAAAATAAAAATATTTACAGGGTAAGGAAAAACACCTAGTTCTTTTCTCAACTTGCATTGATATGTTCGTTCTACAAGAAACCCGATGGTCTGGTGCCAAATGCAACATTGAACGCGAACGCGGTAAAAATGGATATCAACTTCTCTATTTTCAGGCGACCTTAATGGTCATGCCGGTGGAAAGGCAAACGGCTGTTACCGTCTGCCATAGAAGAAAGGGGTTTGGAGCGCGCAATGAGGGTAGTGAGCGTATAGTCGATTTTGCGAACACCCATGAGTTTGTACTTACGAATACATGGTTCATTAAACGATTGTCTCATTTTCCTACATGTTTTAGTGGGAATAGGGGGGACGCCGATACGTTACCACCGTCTTACAAATCAAGTCACCGATAAAACAGCGTGAGGAATGCACTGGCTCTCCGTACATGAATTGGTGGCGATTTCGCGTGCGATTACCAATGTGGAAGAAATCTGGAACCAAATTAAAGACGCAATCCACAAAGCGGCCACATCAACCGAAATACTTACAGGCTTTAGAATGACGATCTTGAAATGAAGGTCTGTGAAAAGGAACGCCATTATCATAAGTGTTTCGACAATAAAACACTCGTCAATTGGCAAATTTATAAGAATGCCAACCGGAAAGCAAAGAAAATGATTGAGTCACCCGAGCGGTCCATTACGAAGATCTTACGATAAACAAGACACTTGGAGTAATGAGAGAAATATGTATCGATTTGCCAAAAGCCGGTATGAACGCGCACAGGATATCGAACACTTCTGTTGCGTTAATGACAAGAACGGTACTTCGCTTACTGACCTCGAACCGCGACGGATAGGTGGCGAGAATAATTTGAGCAGATTTCGCCTGAAGAATTGGTTCATTCTTCCCTTCCACAAGCATTGCCGATCTTTGGAGCAGTTCCACCTGATTGCGTGACTGAAATCGAGGAAGTCATAAAACAAATGAAATCGAGGAAAGCAGCATGACCTGATGACATCGAATCTGAGCTCTGGAAAGTGAAGAGCTGGCAAGAAAATATCACAGTTTCAGTATGAAAAAAGAAAGGTAGTCCAGCAGAATGTTCAAATTACCGACCGATCCGATTACTTTCCCATATCATGAAGATTTTTGAACGTATTTTTGACAACCGTATCCGCGAAATAGTCCAAATATCCGTGAATAAAGCCGAATTTGTCAAGAACTATTGACGCAAAACACACTGCGCCGTTACTCATGGAAAGAAACATCGCCCTCTTTACATTGCATTTCTTTGCATTTCTGGATTTGGAGAAAGCGTTTGATCATGTTCCACACGAACTCATCTGTTAAGCTGTAGGATAACATTTAGTGCTAGAAGAACTAGTGCGCTGGATCCAACTGCTCTACCGCGATCGGAAAAGTAAAGCTCGAAGTGTCACGGGTGTATCAAAATCGCTTCGTGCCTTTATTGGTATTCATTAAGCAAACGCCCTCTCATAACTCGTCTTTGTTCTTGTTAAGGACTCATACGGGACATCCAACGTCTAGCGCTTTATGCTGATGATGTTTTCCTAACGTCCCATAGCAGAAATTATCTCGAACAACTTGTTCAAAAAGAGATAACACGCCAAAAGTTTTGATGAAATAGTGTGTGCACGTCCAAAGACTTTTCTTGTATGATTGACATAAGAAACCTGTTAACCTTTCACGGTTGAGCTCCTGATTTCTCGAATCAATTTCGTACCATATTTGGTTTCAAAAGCATATTAGGCATATTACAGAGAGGCAGTACACTAATCTCAAGAAAAGTATGTGTTCGATGATCTTAGAGCTAAGTTATGGGCCCCCAATGAATCATGATTAATTCACGGCCTTAAAATCAGTATCAGGTGGATAATCACTGGAATCATGCCAAACAATTGCAATTCTGCAATTCAACGTTTTTTAATACGTTACACAAGGAAAAATTCTGCTTCTATTCAAATACAACTTTTATTCTCTTCAGAGAGAATTAGGCAAACAATTTTGGACTTTATTATTAACGTGCTGTGTATTCGTAAAAACTGCCACTCGGCGGTATACGCTGTTCAGCAGTCACGTAAAAGGTTAATTATAATCATTGAGTTTCAAATTTCTGAAATTTCGCATAAGTCTATCTAACGCCTTCTGTTGCGTAAAAACTTCTGAACAAATCACCCACAAATCGCAAATGTCTAATCTAGAAAAATTTAGTTATATTTAAATTTAAAAAAAAAACAATTGTGGAGAACTCAAGCTCTTTGCGTGATGACATCATATCAAACCAGCACGGTTTATTCATTTTTTCGATTGAATGTAAACTAAGCGAGGTTTTCAAATGATCCCCAATTCAAAGATCAAAATACATTCTGGCCCAGATATTCCTTCCTTAGGGATCCTGAAAGCGCGATGATAATTTGAAAATTTACAGACTCATTACTTTCAATTTCATCTCCCGTTCGTGAAAAAAGCAAAGGCGTTTCACGCCACTGATTCTACCCAACAATATCAGTAGCTCCACCAACGTAAACCGGTTCAGGCTGTTCACCTTATTGGATCATGTGCGGTTGTTTGTTTCAGTAAGTATATTTACCCCAAAACTAAATAACGGTGTGCTTCATTTGAAGCAACAATGATGACTTGTGGGAAGCATTGCGTGTTTCTAACGGAGTGATTTGAAGCTTGACATAATGAACTTCAGTCTGTGAACTCCGCGACCTATTTTTGTTATGAGTATTTCACCTGAATGGTACCGGTGAATCTTCTGAATGGAAACAATAGAAAGCTTAGTAAGTCGGAGTATGAAAGTATAAAAATGATAGACCCTGGTCGGAACACTGTTCCAGCATCCGGCGCTTGCGTTAAGAGGGGTTACTGAATGAGAGGAATAAAGTTACCGACCCAACACAAAAAGGTACTTCAGCCGTAATTGCATTAGAAATCACACATGTTAGTGATTTTTTGCAGAAATGTTGCAAACAAGTTGCCACTACATTTGAATCGGATATTAAGTAATTACCGTCTTTCATTATGAGCTCAGTTCTTTCTTATGTTTCGAGCCTACTTTTAGATCTTTGTCTTAAGTGGTTAAAGATGGGAGAGAGTGACATACAAAGTTGAGAATATGTAAAAGAACCAGAGGATTGTCGTGAAGGTATTTCTATCTTTTCTTTTGCAATTCCATTTGTTAATAAATTGAAATTTTCCAAGTTTTTAGCTACTCTTATGATCGTTAAAATCGCAGGGAAGGGGTTTCGAATTATTCGATTTTGAATTAAGAATAAACCACGAATTGGAAAGCGACACGAATTCAACGAATATCTTAATACAATTCTTTCAGGAGGGCGTGGAAACCATGGCAATTTCTTGCACTGAAACAATTTATATGTACATCATTGTGAAATACCAAATTTCTATCGCCTCTTGATCCCACCTTTGGAGATTTGGTTCGGTTACATCTGAAATTTTATTATAAGACATCTCCCGAGTGACTTATATACCTACGTTATTTCCGACATGAGCTTGACTCTGCAGAAATGATACGAGTTTATTTCTTATGGTTCGTTTAATGTGACATCAGAGACAAGTTAAGTTTTTGCAAGTGGCTGCATGCCCATATACATTTGTTTCATGCAAATGAGCCGGAATTATAGCATTGACACATTACAAGATGAAGGTTAGCCTCGCTAAGGCGAAAATCGAAATAATAACATTGCACACGGCATTATAGATGATTACTCGTTGTATTACCAATGAAAGCTGTTAAATATTATTTCCGGTAGCGGTTAATGTTTTGGATAATTAAACAAGGATGTTAATGGCAATTTTTAGGGCAAGGATCGCGGCAAGATGAGCAAATTGTACATAAGTCTGGGTTTAGGATTGGAAACCAAAACAGATAACGGAAAGATTAACGTTCTCTGAAGATGTAAATACCTTCATAATTAGGCAGGTTTTCGATGGAGAGAAGTCAAATTACTATTCTTCACCAATATGGGTTGATTACCATTATTTTGGTTAATGATTTTTGAATTGCTTTCATCAGTCTCATCGTGCTTCAACCCATTTCACACTTTTGAGTCCATACCCGTATAGTAGAGCGATCCAATTTTCACTTTCGTAAAGTACTCACGTGACTCGTTCCACGTAAAATTATCTACTATACGTATCACTCCAGAACCTTGTAAACAAAGCAGTTACTTTAGGAGAAATATGTTACTTTGCAGTCTAGAACTGCTATAAGTACCACAATCTAGATACTATTATATACTACATGAAGAGGATCGAGCCGACCCCGCTTGTGAACGGGACAAAGGCTGAAGAAAAAGAAGAACTATATGAAGAGGATGCGGCGAATAATGAGAATCACCCCTAGATTATTGGCAGTACCCAGTCAGTGTATCATGTTATATAGAATACAAATAATAGAGTTGAAACAGCAGGAAGATTCAATTAACCTATGTTCCAGCAGCGATTATAATAACTGTTGCTGACATAACAAATCTGCACATCTAAAACAACTCACCCAAATACAATTAAAGAGTATAATTAAATATTTTCCATTTCTATGTACCAAATTAACCGGCGTTAATTTACAGTGGTGCAATATATGTATGTTAAAGAGAAACTAATATATTTTTCTGCAACCTCTTGTTCACTAAAATGAAGATTAGCTCGAAATAAAATCACCTCACTGGGGCTCCTGTATAAAAAAGCCATTTGGCAGTAGCTTCCCAATTCCGTGTATTAACAACCTCCAAAATACAGCAAAGCGAATCTCGAATGAGCATGAAATAATAGATTTAATTGACTTTGGCAACAGTAAACATTAAAACTAAATGTAAATATGGTTAATGACCTTTCTGGCCTTTGTCTCTCCTAATATATTTTATGCTACTCTGTTGAGCATAGATACCAGGCAAAATAGAATTACGTTACATGTTTTACTCAGAAATTCCTTCCACACGCGTATGGGTTGTCTGTATGTCATAATATATGTTAATAAAAGGGTTAAGCCAGACATGTATTATTTTGGGCAAAATTTCAGGGTAATAAAAGATGGCAATAGTGCTAAGAAAACATGTATCCATGCAAAAGAGAATGAAAAGCTGAAAGAAGTTGATTTTCATAACAAAGTTAAGCAATTCAAAGCGGTTTCTTCTCTTATCTAAACAAAATACGGCAGCGACCCGTTGCTTTCAACTGGCGGAACCGACCATGGTGCCCAATAATTAAGGATTGTTTTTCGCATAAGATTTGTTTAATTGGAAGTCGAACCGCTTCTATTTGAAAAATCAGCAAGTGAGCGGGGCGAAGAAAATAAACAAGATGCTGGGCACTTCAGTTATAAAAGGTTTTGTGTTTCCTTATGTGAGGAACGATGAGTGTGTGACAACTCCGTGTGTACATAGTTAAGAATTCAATTACCCTCTTTTTTTAAAGTGCCATGTACATAAATACTTTGACTTAGAAAGCACTATATTGATAATAGTTAACCACATACGCTAGGAGTTCAACATTATTAGCAAATGTAAAGAAGCTCACCTACAAGATACAGAAAATCAGAATACCGGAAGCTGGCATTTCGATATAAAGGTTTTGGGTTCATCTTATGTGAGAAACTTTCATACATATTCGTATATGGCTAAAATCCCAAAATATTCCTTCATATTTTTTTCAAACTACAAAATATTCGTACATATTACCGACATAGATATTAGGCTCACCCTAAACAAACAAACATTGCCTATTACCGAATACTGTATTCGATATGCATGTATATAAATTTATCGTATACCTATTTTCGATTAACTTCGTGCATAAAAGTATGCATATGTACATATAAAGTACGTATATTGAATACCGCTGGTTGAAAGAATTAGGCACGTTACACGTTTTAGACTGCATGAAATTCATATAAAATGCAAAAGTTTCACCTTCTATACCTTTTTTAATAATAGTTGGATTTACTTTAAACTTTCCAAAGTAATGGTTATCCCTTACATCACCGTACTTCTAGCATGAACTTAAGGGGGGTTTCCGGATAAATTTCTAAAATATGCTAATATAGTATTATTAAGTTTTTTCGTGCAGATATGGGAACAGAATGTGACTTTTTCAGATTATTCGGTCGGATAGGTTCTGAGAACCAGACCTGTTACATCTTTTGAGTGTCATATGTTGAGTCTTCACTCCCATACATTGCACCGGACATCGAATATGGGACCAGTTTCGAAGAGTACTAATTCAACCTTTCATTTCATATGGCCAACATGGCCATATTCTGTGAAAAAAAGTTGCACCCTTTCGCATGTATGAGGACCCCCCACTTACACTCAGTACAAAATGCTATATGCAAAGCGATTGACAGGCCACACATTCTCGCGAAATTTCGTGACAACCGATCCAGTCGTTTCCGAATAATTCGGGAGTGACAGACAAACAAACATCAGATCGAATCTAATAAGGTTTTGTGTCACATAAACCGGGCTAGGGAGAATAAGATTCTTCATAAACGTAATTTTAATACTGTCAATAATTCTCGTTAATTATAACGTCAGCATCTTCTTTGCATGGCTTAAGATGCAGCAAATTCGCGCGAAATTGATAATTTTGAGATGCTATAACTTTGATACTAATGGTTGGATTTCCCCGAAACTTGGTAATATAATGTGCGATACTGTCCGCTATGCTGGTTGAATTTAGTACTCCTGGGATGAACTTAAGGAGGGGTTTTCGGTCAACTTGCAAAAGATGATAATAGATATACTGTTAGTAAGTGTATTTGAGGTCTAGATTTAATATAAGCACAACAGCCAGATTTTTGTAATGGGTAGTTTCCGAAAATGAATTCTGTCTCACTTTAAGTGTGCACTTTTTGATCGCGCACTTTACAATTCACATCAAAACTAATATCAGTTTCGAAAAGTATTAATTGGGATCTTTCATTTGATACCCGACATAACTATATTCGGTGAAAAAAATTTACATCCCCTTTGCATGTTTGTCCCCTTTAAATTCCACATAAATTTATGTCACTCACGGTATGCGTGGAATTTCATAGTTCCCATGTGTCCACCAAATTCCGTTCGGATCGGAGGAAAGTGCATGTGACAGACAGACAGACAGTGAATCGATTTTAACAAGGTCTTGCTTTATACAAAACCTTAAAAAGGGATCACACACACATCTTCACAAACGGATTTTTAATATTACACTGGATTGTCAATTACTCTCGTTAATTATGACGGCATTACCTTATTTGTATGGCTTAAGATGCATTCAATTTACGCTTGCTATAGCTTTGACACTAATAACCAGATTCTCCCGAAAATTTGCGGTATTGTGTTCCACGTTGCTACAACCTAGAATGAACCTAAAGGGAGTTTTCCGGACAAATTGGAAAAGTTGGTAGTATACTATTATTTAGTTTATTTGAGTTGATATCGAAATGGGATATATTTTGAGGCCTAGACTTCATGTAAAAGAATGGCCCTAAATTTTTTTAGATTTTTAGATTGAATAATTTTCCGTCTCATTTAAAATTTGCACATTTTTACCCCTCACTCAATCATTTGACAATCTACGTCAAAAGTAAAATCCTCTTGTAAAAATACTGATCGAGACCTTTCATTTGGTGCCCCACATGAGTACACTAGGTGAAAGAAAATGACATCATTTTTTGCATGTACGCGGAGCCCCTTTAAACTCCACCTAAATTTATGTTACTTACTGTATACGTCGGACTTCATAGTTCCCATACGTGCACGAAATTTGCGTGCGACAGGCAGATAGACAGACAGTGAATCAATTTTAATAAGCTTTGTTTTACACAAAACTTTAGAAGTGAATTTCAAAAACATGTACCCATATATCAACCCTCTTCTAAACTACTAACCACTAAAGGTGGCCCGCAAGAAGTTTATCCGTGTATCAACTCGGTCAACCCAATTCAGGAGATCTTCCAGACTTCTCCAACAATCCCTAGACAATAAACTCTCCACCTTATTTTCACTAATGACGGGAGTCATTTCTATGGTGCAATCTAGCAAAACTCTGAATTCAAACGCACTGAAAAGTCCGCACCATTGTGTGTAACGCGACAAGTCGCATCAAGAAACTTCAGTAGACCGGCAATTGGCAGTTGCTGAAAGCCAACAATTTTGACGAGGAGACGCAGATGAGCAAGCCTTACAGATCGGCAAAAAGATATATTGTATGCCAGAAGCCGAAGTTTTGGTGGAACTCTGAAATCGGCCTTGCGATATGGCTTCAAGCCTAGAAGGCGCAGTCAACGAAACAAAAACTGATCTGAATACGAGCAGATACATGAAGAATACAAAGAGGCATGGAGTTAAGAGTAAACATTTTAAGCGGCCCCTGGGGTGGCGCCTACAAAACTATAATCTTGAAAATCAAAAGCAAACGCTATCCACCAATTTGTTGCCCTAACCTGCGAAGAAAATAGTCGGGAATAAACCGCCCGGGTCAGGATAGTATCTCCTACAAAGTTCCAAATATATTTGTCCAGGCATTGACCACATGTATTAAAGAATGATCATTTCCCACACAATGTAAAAAGCAGAAACTAATACTAATCCTCGTGAAGCTTAGTCTTACAGGCCGATGTGCCTTCTAAATAATACTGGCAAACTATTCGAACGAATAATCTATAACAGATTACTTCCGATTGCCCAAAAATGGAAGACCACTTTTCTGAAGATCAGTTCGATCTTCGAAAGGGGTGGTCTACGACCAATGCAGTTAGTCAGGTGGCTAACACAGCTAAGGACGCATTTGAGTCCTTAGTTAACTTAGTTGGGTCGGAGCACCTGTTGCGTATCGTTACCAACAGGGGAAAATACCTGTAATCGGTTCAGGAAACTTATAATTTTTTTTCATCTAAATCTTTTGATAATCTTCCGTATAATAAACAGTGAAAATATCAAATCGAAATTTGAAATAATTTTGAAGTTTTAGCCTTCGAAGTTACCGTGCCTCTACTGGAGAGAGAGTTCTGGCCTTCTCATCATCTCACACATTCTGATTCATTTCGGATAGAAACGCTAAATGGCTCTAAGTCGATACAATTATTGACTTTTCGTTATTGAAACTTTAAACGTGTTTTTCTTAAAATAAACAAAACATTTGTTTAAAGTATAAAAATATAAATATTTACTGAAAATTCACATTTTTTTGTTGAAAGTCAAAATTTTTTTATAAAATTTGAAAATTTTCAACATTTTATAGGTTCAACCAGAAACTATCTATGTTGACATTGAATTCTGATTTCACTGCAGCTGCTCTTCATCGATTTCGAGAAAGCTTTCAGTAGCGTAGATAAGGAGTGTATCTGGAGCGCTCTATGCAGGAGGGGCATTACGGAAAAACTTACAGTCATTATCAGAGCGACATATTATGAAAATGTCACATGTTGCACCTATGTTAAAATCGTAGCGGATTTTGAGGGCTAAAACGGCTAAAAATTGACATTGCAATCTACACCATGCTGTAGAATCCACTCTACTAACATGGCTGACGAGTGGGTCCCCCAAGGGCACTTGGCGCAGAATAGTAGGAGAGGAGTGCGTCTCGAGAGAACATGCGGGAGCTGAAATGTATCTCAGGTAGTCGCGAACGATAACACGTAGGTCTGATTGACGATATATCTCCCTTTAACCGATACGCTTTTGTGCTGCGTATCAGATGAAGGACTGAAATTATATAATATCGAGCGACATGTGGAGTTCCACAAGGGTTAGCCCTAGGATGACTATGAAAAACAGTTCTCGTTAAGGGGATACTGACGCTGGATCTTCATACTGGTGTGGTCTCCATTGGTTTCGCGAACGACAATGGAGTGACGATTGTTGCACACCTTCTCGGAGAATTCGAGCTTTTTCCTTATGAGGCAGTTTATGATATTAAGTCCTGGTTAGAGAACGCTGGTCTATCGCTCGCAAAACATAACACGGAAGTAGTACTTATCGTCAAGCGAAGAAAGTGCACGTCTATGAAGATCAGACTGGGAACTCAAACAACGTTTATACATTATTAGCCTGCGCTCAAATATTTAATGCAAATCACATGCGGAGTGTGCAGCGACCAAGGGATATAACAGGGGAGCACTGACCCCTAGAATGCTACCAAGACCGAGCGCTGGACTCCTTATTTAAAGGATAATTAGATCGATCCTACTATATGCACTTCAGAATAAAGTAAATAATTTGGAGCTTTGTATCAGTGCTCTGCATAAGTGCACTTCAAATATGATTTCTTTAGAGAACAATATTCGATGAAGTAGCATAGCAGGAATGACCCGATTGCCGTTGGCAACAGTTCACATGAAGTAAGATTATCGCGGAATAGGATGAAAGGTGGGAATAGAGTACATCGGTGGGCAATCAAGTTGTCCCCAGAACTCGATAACATAGTCATATTATCTACACATGCTTCAATGACATGTAGTAAGATTAGAAGCAGATACAGGAAAAGGAGACCCCACTGATAACGTGCAGAGTGATCGGCAGATCTGTAACAAATTAAGCAGCTTAAAGTTGGTCTATTTAGCTGGGGTGACACTCAACGAACGCACATTTAAACTTGTCAGAATGCCGCTTTTTACACAGTTATAGGTTCCTATTGCTGATATCATTCCAAGACTATTTACGCTGTCTATAATGAATCAAAATATCATGTTGAATAAGTAGTATTTGGCAGGACCTTGCCAACGGACATCGAAAGGGTTTTACAAAGATTTCAGAGTTTTTTTTCCAAGAAAACGTTTGTGGGTTTTTTTCGTTTCGTCCTAAGGTTGCACCGAGGGCTCATTGGAGCTTCAATGAATTTAATGATGATCTTTCTAGAGTTCCGCAAATGAATAATAGAAAGAAGTATAAAAGGCAACTCTGCAAGCGAAATAGCTTTGGAACATCAAAAGAAGTAGTTTTTCCGCCTTTTATATTCGCTGCTGGAGGATTTTATCAATAGCATGGGCGAATTTTGTTCTCCATAATTGCGAGATTAAGTCCCCGAGGAAGCCTACGGCCATGAGAAATCGCTTCCCTCTCGCAATTCCCTAACGACCATCTTGTGAGTGACCCTCATATTTGACCATGAACGTAGCTACTTTCTTGGCAAAGGGAGTCAGACAGCACAATTGTAAGCACCGTTACCCTGTGCTGTAATAGTTAGATTGCGATCCGTATAAAACGAAATCAACTTTAGTAATCATTTAGAAAATTTTCTCTGATCGATTTGGGAATCCAATTTGGGGTTGTAGGTACGATGCAAGAATACCATTTTCCCGCTTTATTTTAATAGCCCTTGCATATTTATTGTGAATTGCAAAGTATTACTCGCCTCTTGACTGCCTATTACTAGATATCTATCTTGAAGACAAAAAAATATTCAATATCATCTGCTTACCTTATACTGTCGTTGCCTGTACGATGAATTCGCAAGACGTTGTTCCATTCACGAATTAGCTCACCACTTTTAACATCTAACTCCGAAAATAACTGTAAGTCGTCAATCCCATTCAAAGCTGACCCACTCTGGCTCTTGATCGAATGTGATAGCCTACCAAGAAATTGAATTAAAATAAACAAGTCAAGAAAGTGCAACAATTTACCTATCTATTGAATCCAAGCTGCTAGTTTCAAAATCCATCATCAAATCATCGGATGCAATTGACTCACAAGGGGACAATGTATCTAGTGACTCTGCCTTTGATAGCAAGGTGGACCGTCTCTTGATTTTAGGCGTCCTATTACTGTTTTCTAAATTGATTAATGATGGTAATTTCGGCTTTGATATTTGTGCTGAAGATTTAATCGAGTTCGATTCCATCAAAGTTGGTGTATCGGTTAAAGAATGTCGCATTTGATTTGCGTCGGCCAAATCGGCTTTATCGCTGAATAGAAGTGCAGGTTGGTCAGCGATTTCGTCATCAATTAAAAAATCCCTTCCAGCATCTGACAATGAAAGTGAATTGGATGCATGCGTTGGTGTCCCTGGCGATCTTGGACTGCTGACTAAATCAATTTCCGGTGATATTTCATCTATGTCCTTTTCGCGGGCATCCTCAATAAGTTTCTTTTTGGCTTTCTCCTTTTTAAGCATCATCTCCTCTGATTCTGTGCTGCTTACTAAACTATCAGTCGGGGAAGTTTCGTCATCTAAAAGTATGTCGCTGACCGCGGCTGCCATTTCGGCGAACTTTGTTTCAGCGATATTTGAAAGTGTTCCAGGTCGTTCCATTGTTGTCCTCTGATTATTTTTTTCATTTGCTTTCGGGGTTTCAGTTGAGAGTGATGCTACAATAAAATTTAGTTGTTTTGATTGTAACAATTGGTAGTTCATTTTGCTTACAAAGTTGACTAGGCTTATCAGTGGTTGCTATTGAAGATATGTCTTCGAATACTTTGAATGATGCCTTTTCATTTTGATTATCCTTGCTTTCATCGCTGCTACTCAAGCTGAAACTGCTGCAGTCGTTAGGAGCAAGGGATTCTCCAGCATTGCACCATGAAGACCGCGAGCTTACTGGTGATGAGTTTTTACTGGATATATTGTAGTCTTTAATTGATGGGTTCTGCAAAATAGTTTGAAAAATTTTGATAAATAGTCCAAGTGAAAAATCTATTGACTAATATCAACATTTCTGAGAAGGATACAATCTTTGTGTTTGCGGAACTTCTTGCCACTTCATATATGAACTGAATAAGTTTTAAAAAGATAAAATCCTTTTTATGTGCATTCGGATATAACAGTAACTTGAAAAAAAACAACAGTGAGTTATCAATAAAATGTTAACCACCAGGCGCCTACAGAAGGGAAGGAAGTTGAAGTTTTTGTGAAAGCCTGAGCCTAGTTTTTACAGTATTTTACTGCGATTGATTTTCTGCAGAAGTCTTTGAAAAAGTTATTAAGCTAGACGTGGACAGCAGACTTCAGATAATTCTTTGTACATGGTTGTCAGTGTTGACATTTTAGTACCAAAGATACTAAATTTAGTACCTTTTGATGTTCGTCACTACCTTAGTACTTTTTCTTAGTTTTTAATACTTTTCTGGTTAAATAGGTGCTTTTCAGCACCTTTGAACAGGAATCGTGACGAAGTTAATATTTGGCAATATCACGTTTTGCTGAATTACAAAGTCACCGAAATGTTGAACTGGTAACGTTAAGCTATCTGTCTTCACTTCGCGAAAAATTCCGTAAAATCGCAAAAATAGGGTAGCGATTTCGATGAGTGCAGTCCTTATATATGAAAGGTAGAAAATAAGGCAATGAATTGAACGTAAAGTGGAACGACCCACTGAAGAAGCTGGCAGTTCGAAAACAACGTGACACCGCAATTCACAAAAGTTTGTTCAAAAGCAATGTCCAACATCGACTTTCTAGGCCTCTTCAATCGGTAAACCTTGAGGTGGTTGAACATCTGGAACACTTGCCTGAACTACAGGTTCATATATGGCATGATTCCTTGAAAAATGATTCCCGGAAGTCATTGTAGGGGACAAAATTTCTTCCTATGTAATTCAATACCCTTCCAATTCGATGCATTATCTTACATTCAAGTTGATTGGTTTTTAATTAGAACCGGTTAATTTTTCTAGTCAATACTTTTACTGCGCTCGGTTAAGTTCATTTTCTTTATTTTCCTTGTGTTACGTGTATTACGTCGGAACAAATATTTTGGTTTTTTCGTTGTATAGTCTCATACGTGTTTAGATCCGAGCTCTTCAACTTCTTCTCTCCTAAAACAATTTTTCGCTGTATACCAACAATATTGGTTGTCACATTGTGCGATATACATGAGTATGTCACAAAATATAACAACAGAGGTGAAACGCTTTACTTTTTGCTTGTACTTAAATACGCTTATATAAGAGTACTATTTATTACTTTCTGTCACCTTTTTCAGTAGCTTAAGTTTTCCGCTTTTCCGACACGTTAATATACCTATTTGCTGGTATACTTTCCGCTATAAGATATTGACACTGCTTTCCATTTGTCTGCGGTTTTCAATAACGTGCTTGTTTGCAGTCATAAAAGGCAATTAAAAGAGATTTCGTGGTCAAAGGGTAGTATAGATCCCAGGGCGAAACGTGGATTGGTACCCACGACGGAGCATAAAACTTGGGACGTGCCTGCTGAACCAACAGCAATAGCTCTACTACCAAACCCTATCTCCACCTCCACGTGGTGACCGCTGGAAGCTCTTTCTTCACGAAAAGCTGCAGACGGAGAAGGATGAAGGCGAGTCTAACGTGCCTAAAAACGGGACAAATTGCCAACTGGTCCTCCAGGTTGGGGGTTGGGTAGGGCTGACAACCCTACACGGAAAACAACTTGTTACGAAGCCACAACAGGAACTCCGGCTGGACGGATTACACAACGATGAACCCGGCAACGACAACGGAATAACGATTTGCGCATTTTCTCATGGAACGTGCGCTTCTTGTACAGAGATGAAGCTGATAAGCAGCTAGTCGATACCCTGTCCCAATATAGGGCTGATGTAACAGCGGTACAGGAGATGCATTGGACAGGGACCGGTTTCCTGGAGAAGAGCCTCAGCGGAAAGCGGTCCACAAACATACGTGGGCCTCTTCAGATGGGACCATTTTCAACTAAATTGATCACGTGTTGATTGAACGCCGCCACCTCTCAGCCTTGATGAATGTCAGAACATATAGGGGAGCCAATATAGACTCGGATCACTATCTCGTTGGCATGGTGTTCCGAGCTCGAACAGAATCCCCTCTGACAATCAGGTGAGAGATAACACTGAAGCCATCCACAACACAAGCCTCCACGACACCTATAAGAGGGAAATGGATGCCGCAATAACCGCAGTCAACAGAGGACCTGGAGATGAAACATCAGCAAATAATCTTCACAATCACCTGAAGAACGTTATCATTGATACGGCCACAAATATACTTGGCCCCAGCCGTAAAAGGAGTTGGAACGGGTGGATTGATGATGAATGTAAGCTAGCAACGGAACGGAAGAATGTCGCATATCAAGTAATGTTGCATTCTCAAAGCACGCGGGCACGCGCAGAGACTTATCACGAACTCTGTCGAGCGGAGAAGCGACGTCACAGACGGAAAAAGGAAGCCTGGGAGAACCAACAAGTCTGTGAACTAGAAAAGTACAAGGAGCAACCGCACCAGGCGCGGAAGTTTTACCAACAAGTCAGCACGATGAAGCCTTATACACCTCGATGCTCATCCTGCCGAAACAAAGAGGAAAATCTGATTTCCGACAGAAGGGGCATATTGGAACGATGGGTTTAGTACTTTGATGTGCTACTGAACAACCAGAACATCGGCGAGTTGGAGGTCCCGCCAACTGAAGACGACGGACAAATACTGCCACCAGCAAGTGTAGGAAAAACAGTCCGTGCAATTCATCGGCTAAAAAATCACAAGTCGCCAGGAGCCGATGGAATTACAGCCGAATTGGTTAAATATGGAGGCGACCAGTTACACCAAGTGGTTTATCAACTTGTGCTCAAGGTATGGGACAGCGAATCAATGTCTAACGATTGGCAACGAGGCATTATTTGTCTCATACATAAAAAGGGAGATATCACACAGTGCAGTAATTATAGAGGTATCGTGTTGTTCAGTACCATCTATAAGATATTCTCCACTATCTTGCTAGGCCGGATAGCCCCATACGCCCAGAACATCATTGGCCCATACCAAAGAGGCTTCACTTTAGGCAAATCAGCAACAGATCAGATTTTCTCTCTGCTTCAAGCGACGGAAAAACTGTTGGAATATGGACAACAGTTGCACCATCTATTCATCGACTTTAAAGCCGCCTATGATAGCATAGCCAGGGTAAAACTGCACACAGCCATGAGAGAATTCGGTATCCCGACGATATTAATAAGACTGAATAGGCTGACCCTGACCAATGTGCGAGGTCAGATAAAAGCAGCAGGATCACTCTCAAGACCATTCGACATCAACAACGGGCTACGACAAAGGGGTGCCCTATCATGCGTTCTCTTTAACCTGGCCCTCGAGAAAGTCATCCGTGATGCTGAGGTAAATGCGTACGATCCTCTTTAAGTCCACCCAGCTACTGGCCTATGCTGACGATATCGACATCATGGGAAGAACGACCCGAAACGTACAAACTGCCTTCATCCAGATCGAGCCGGCGGCGCGAAATCTTGGGCTGCACATCAATGAAGGCAAGACAAAGTATACGATGGCAACGTCAGCACCGAAAACCAACCACCCAATAACATCAAACCGCACTGGTCAAACGGGAAGAATAAAGATAGGAGAATACAACTTTGAGACCGTTGACAATTTCTCCTATGTAGGATCGAAAATCACAACCGATAACAGCTACGATGACGAAATCCGCGCACGGTTGTTGTCAGCCAACAGAGCCTATTTGAGCTTACAAAAACTGTTCCGCTCTAAACGTCTCACCATAGGGTCAAAACTCGTACTATACAAGACTATGACCTTGACTGGTTTCTGAAATGTGCGCACGCTCCACAACAACGGTATCGAGTCTCCTTTCATCACGTGGGAATTGATTTCTGATAAGATCGCGACGGCCAGATTGCGATTCAGATCAAGATGCAGCGCAATAGATTTCCAATATAGTATAGAAGAATACTTTCTATGAGTAGCTACACAATTCGAGAAAAGCATAAAAGCTGGCAGATGGCCGTAAGTTTTTTGTTAGTGCTCTGAGGGACGTTAACGGTAGACTTCTCATCCAAGACGATCAAGGGTTGGAAGATGCATACGATACGATTCCCAACCGTATTACATCCGGTAAAATTTCACCTCTAGCGAATGACATGCGGTTACGGACTCCTCTATATATAAGCGAAGTTAAATTTGCTATCAACGCGCTAAAGGGGCTAAAGACGCCGGCTTTAACGAGCAACTGTTTCGGGCAGTCCCTGCAGTCTCTGTAGAGTCTGAGTGAAGATAAATATCAATGAAACCATCGATGGGTCTCATATTGAGAAAGGGGGACAACTCCACTGCGAATTAGGCCATATGATGGAACCCACTATCCCTGGATGGCCGACGCGTGCGCCGCAATAAAAGTACATTGCGTAGAACATCACGAGTTTTAACACATTGTCAGGGAGCGATTTCGGTTCCTGGTATTGTGTCTCACATAGGGGTTCATGACAATCAAAGTATATAAAAAAGCAAAATATTGATGAAGAATATTATCAACTTGATGTTGATGCCGAAACAACGACGTTCATATTTTAGACAGTTTTGCGCTGAGAGGCATAGTAGTGAAGTAAACTTTCAGTCAAACTGTGCACTGAAACACTATGAAATTATCCGTCATAACGGCATGCATATATGTGCATATATCCACCTAAGTGTAAGACAATAACCCCTCCCCCCATTGTGGGAGGGATACCAGACTAAGTGAAGGAGGAGGCTTTAAGGTATTTATTCACGGTAAAATAAAAACAAAATTACTCAAAACAGGAGAACGAAATAAATAAAGTACATGTCGGGGTTTTCCACTATGCTAAATTCGAGTGAACTTTTCCCAGTTCCATACCACGCTGACTAGGAAAACTCGTCAAAATATCGGTCCTGTAAATGATGCAATAACCGTATCAGGATATAAGAAACCAAATCGAAAATCGGAAGCTCCACGTTTCCGGCATAAGAAGTATTGCTGATCTTTTGTGTCAGAATATTGGGTACACGATAGTTTCATTTTTTCTTTCTACGGCAAGCGATGGAAAAACTGTTGGAATATGGACGCCAGTTGCACCATCTATTCATCGACTTTAAAGCCGCCTATGATAGCATAGCCAGGGTAAAACTGTACACGGCCATGAGAGAATTCGGTATCTCGACGAAATTGATAAGCTTGACTAGGCTGACCCTGACCAATGTTGCAGCGAATTTTCAAAATATAATAATACGCCGTTATTAATTTTACTTGAGCAGATCCCGTAACGAAAATATTTCGGAGCCTAGATACCACGTACATGGGCCACCATGATTTTTTTTCGAATTTTTCGGGTGGGTGGTTTCCGAGAACGAGTCCTTGAAGTAATTGACCATTTCGGACCTGCTCACCTTTTGCAATCAATGTCAAAACTAGTACCTGCTTAATACTCTTTAAAACTTTTCATTAAGGTGGTCATCCCGTGTGTCGGATCCGCGAAATCAAATTTTTTTTGCATCAATTGTATCTGCAGATATAGTGTGGAATATATGGACAAAGTGATTTTTTGATATTCGGAGTCGTTCGGAAATTATAGTGTTAAACACGTAATAAGTCACATGCGAGATTTGTGTCGATCGCCGCAATAAAGTACGTATTTGTCGGTCCTACTTCACTAGTAGCACAAAAATTGAAGCCAAGGCTTTACATGTGTTTCTTGAAGAAACTTAAGGTTTATGGACTAGGTATAGCAAATTAATGATCAGTTAAGACTTTATGACTAAAAATCACATTCTACCTTTTAAAAGCGTTTTTCTCGAAACTTCATATTGAAAATTTGCTGCCGCCATAGCCCAAACTCTATCCAACGAAATCCATTGAAATTTTCACGACTTATTCAGAACATAAGAACAGAAGTTTAACGTGGCGTCAAAAATTTAGCATTTAATATTTTTTAATAATCCTGGTTTGCGGACTGTAGTTAAGTCTGCACGTTAAAATGCCATTAACTTTTTTCTTTAGGATGATCGTAGCGGCCTCTAGCGTGGGAGGAGAAAAACACCTTTTTGTGAGATAGGTGTATAAATTGTTCTGTATTCCAGTAAAGAACTAAGCTATCGGGGTGGAATTATTACGCATGCTCAAGATATTAATAAATATATGGAGAAAAATTCGCATTTTTATGTTTATCCAGTTCTTCACAAAAAAATTATAAAAAAAACGGCCTATACACGGGATGACCCCCTTAAACTCACCATTTAGCGATGTAATTCACCGCATGCGATGGGTTCATGGTTCAAATTTTCTAGCAACAGACAGACAGACAAATAGTTAACCGATAATTTTGTTTACAACAAAATCTTAAATAATTCAAATTATAAGAGCCACACTAATTCGTGCTTCCATGCTTAACATTATTATCCCACCGACAAGATGGGGGAACATTAAGAGTTTTTTTGATGAGGGAGTCGAAGAAATATGAAATCGAACCAAGAACACTCAAAATCGTCAAACTAGATAAATGATTTGATGATAAAATTACAATGTCTCTTCTGTCTGTATAAAGATTCCCTTTTAAACCCCACGTGGAATTCAAGCCTTTCGATCAGATTTCGCGAGAGTTCGCAAAAAGTGTTTGTGGCAGACAGACAGTGAACCAGTTTTAGTAAAGTTTTGTTTTCCACAAAACTAAAGGCAGACCGACGGAATGCTCAAATTACTATCCAATTCGGTTATTATTCTGTAACATGGAGAGTTTTGAACATTTTCCTGACAACGGCATGGGCCGCATTTTTCAAATTACCGTTAACTTCCTGTATATCTCCTGTTCACTACTTTGTGGTGTTTAAACTGTGTTCAATTTTATAATCATTAATGCTATGCAAGTGATAACAGTTGTGGGGGCGTAGAAAGAAGAACGTAAATAACCATAACGAGCAGGATAAGACTCCGACCAAGGTGTTTGACCATGTAAAGTCATCTGGTATGGGTTTTTTTGACAATATCTAGTCGGTTCTAATGGTCTCTCTACCCTAATTCTTGTTCTTTCTAGTGATGCACATTATAGCACATGGGGTCAAACATCCGATGCCCTACAAAATGTTCTATGTTCTCTAGCGTATCAGAAGAAAGCTGATCTCGAATAACTCCATCAAATGTGCAGCACGATCAACGACTAAATCTGGACAAACAGAGTTTGCGATGACCGATCTCAAATAAGACCGGCATGATCACAGCCATTCACAGTGAGCTGCGGAATATGTTAAATTAATGCTCTCAGACAATGATGAATTGTACCATGAAATTGGTTTACATATCAGCGAAATATGGATATCACCGCATCAACGAACTTGTTACCTGTTACCCTCTTTGGCTCCGGTTAGGGAGGGAAGGATGTTGACTTGGCATTCGGTATAACCACCTTCTAGGAAGACATTTACATTGCATGCATCTATCGAGGAAAAGCTCTGAGGGAAATATCTTCTATGCTACGACCATGTCATCCGCGCCTGATAATGACTCGTGATGGCCCGCTCGCCAGATTGGCTTGAACAGTGAAATAAGCTACAAGGCGACTAAAACAACTATGGCTATGTACGCTGGGGAGTAGTTTGATTATTGATTCCACTCGAACGAAGTATAAGACCGAGGAAAAAAGCGTTTCGGATCGAGGTGAGCCGATCCCGCTACCAAACGGGACAAAGGCCACAGAAGAAGTTGCACTTCTTCCCTCATAGTACGGTCGCAAAATGCACTAAAAATTCACTCAAAATTCGTTTCACTGTGACATTGGTTTGTCAATGAGCAAAATTGCTGTCACTCTGTCAAAAAAGAAAGGGTGGGAATGGAAAAAATCGCTATATGATCAACTGAGAAACATCTAGACGTCCTTGTGAATGGAAAACGTGAAGCTAAATCAATGAACGCGTGCAGTTTGCCGGTTAGATAAGCAGATAGATATGGTTTTTTTTTTCGAATCACGAGCCTTCAACAAATGGTTTTGTTTCTAGAAGAATAGGTAAAGAAACCAGATTAATTCACATAAAAAATATTGGAACCATAAATCGGTTTTTAAGGTTTTGTGTGAAACAAAACCTTATTAGAATCGAGACGGTGTCTGTCTGTCCGTCTGTCTGTCCGTCTGTCTGTCTGTCTGTCTGTCTGTCTGTCACACCCGATTTATTCGGAAATAGCTAGACCGATTGTCACGAAAATTGGTGAGAGTATGTAATCTGGTGATCCCTTTACATGCAGTAAGTGGCGCCATCTTGTGTTAAGTTTAAGGGGGGGCTCCCCGTACATGTCAATGGAGGGTGCAAATTTTTTTTTCACAGAATGTAGCCATGTAGGGTATCAAATGAAAGGTCTCAATTAGTACTTTTCGAATCTGGTTCAATATTTGATATTAGATGAAACATAGGGGAGTGAGGGTTCAAAATATGACCCACAAAAAGTGTAACAGGTCTCGTTCTCAGAACCTATCCAACCGAAAAATCTGAAAAAAATCACAGTGGTGCATCTCTACGAAATCTAGGCCTCAAAATATATCCGGTTCCGATATCTGCACAAATAAAGTTAATAATAGTATATTTCCACATTTTAGAAATTTACCCGGTACCCCCCCCTTATGTTCATCCCAGAAGTACAAAATTTGGCACGCGTGTAATGAAGAACATGGTGCACAGTTTGATCAAGTTTGAAGAAAATCCAATTATTATTAACAAAGTTATAGGGGGTGAAACTTTACCATTTTTTGTGAATTTCGTGCACTCTACAACCTGCATGACGTCATCATCACATATCAATTCGTCAATACCACAACGAAATGAATTCTTATGAATTGGGTCGCAGAGAATTATTTTGTTTTAGTTTTTTAGTTATTTGTCAGCCAGACATGTGTGTATGTAGGTATATAATATATGCGTGCTAATGAACTTTGCGGGTAGTGCCTAATTCAGTTAGATATAAGACGTAAATCGGAAATATGGGTACGATAAATTTAGATACGTGCATATATGTGTACAGTAGGTAATAGGCAGTTTGTTTGTTTAGGGTGAGCGTGATATCTATGGCTCTAATATGTACGTATGTCTCGTAGTTTGGAAAAATATGAAGGATTATGTTGGATTTGTAGCTATATACGGACAGAAAAATGTGCGTCTCTTACATAAGATGAACACAAAACCTTTATACCCGAAGCGCGAGCTTCCGGTATTCCGACTTGTTATATTTGGGTACCGGACACGGACGTTGCGCAACACATAAATATCATTAGATCGGTCGCAGTTTGAACATTAACATCACGCTGTTCCACATAAATGTTTTCTCTGTACTTTTATGCATATAGAAAGTGGCCGCTATTGTTGTGTAAAAGCTCAAGCGTCCTGCAAAGGGACAAGTTATTAGCTCTTATGCATTATATGAATTAGATTAACAAACTGCTACGAATATTCATTCTTAGCTCATTCAACCAAGTGGGAGGTTATTTACGTTCGATGTAACTTACAACTAAGCAACTAATTATAGTTGAGATGAGAAGCAAAAATTTAATTTCATAATCAACTAAAATTATTTCAAATGCAACTAGTACTTTTCTCCTGACATCCAGAAGTTAAGATTTCCCCTTTTCAAAATAATCGCATATTCACTGCCTCCCCTTAGAGCGATAAAATCTTTTCAAAGTCAACGTTACCAGTTCATAAAAGCTGATAATGGTTGCAGTATCCCTGCAAGGTGTTCCAAGGAAAAGCATCTGAAAAGACGGCTTCCAAAGTGCAAACTCATATAATGTTCCAACACTTATGGTATTAAAGAGCGTGAAGCATCTTTAAGGTGAGTTCAGATTTAGTTCGCACGTGGTGATATTCGGATTACAATATGTTTCCGGAATAAATACGTGAAGAAGGTTTGACCGTAAATATTTTAAGTGATATCAGAAACTCTAACGTTATCATAGATTTTGAATTGGTGGATTTACCTTTGCAGTTTTCTCAGAAGTAGATCTATCTCGATATAATTTTTCTTCTTCGTTATTTTCGGCATCTGATTGACTTCTGCTCGTCTTTCGGCAATTCATTTGATCTGCTGGCGTAAATAGAATCAATTCCAATCGAAAATGTTTCGCATTCAAAATTAATTACCTTCTGCTTCTTCCTGGCTCATATTAAAACTCGAACGCACCAAACCATTCAATGGCACTGTTTGGTTATCAGACGAGAATACACTTGGCAATTTCGGGAGCGCTAAAGGTTCCACACTATCACACGACAGCGTATCGTCCAAGTCCCGAACATCAAATTTGTGACGACTATTGAAGACCATCTCAAGATTACGTGGTCTGCTTCTTGCACGTGAATGTCGTGAGGGGGACTGCCCTCCACCCGCCGTAGAATATTCAAAAGTGGCATCGAGGCTGGCGATTCCCGAATCTGTAGATATCTCACGAGGACCAGTAAATCCTTTGCGGGTATTGTTCACCACTTGCTTCACATTCTTTGAATCCATTGCGGATCGCGACGACGGCAAACTGATTGGCACAGGATACTGTGGCTTTGGCAAGCTGGTCGTGTGCAGCGTGAATCTCGAAACAGAAGCAACTGCGGGCTGTGGCATTGGTTTCACGCTACAAAAGAACAAGTCACGGAATTAGAACCACGTACAATCGAGTGTGTTGAGAATGCGATCAATCTTGTTAAATTGGGATTGGAGCAGGGGTTGCGAACAAACACAAAGTGATTCGGCTGGAAGTATTCATAACCATTGGTTTCTTCGATATTGAAAAGAAGTAAAGTCTATAAATGTATCATTATCAAATATTGACTATAAACTGCAATGAGTAATTTTGAACACTGAGTAATTTCCGCTGCTCTATCGCTTTAATGTTCACATTCCGAGGTTAGTGCACAGCGACTGACTGATCTGGCCAAAAATGCTTCGTTGGAGAAGAATCCACGCAGCTATCCGAAATCCAGCTATAATGTTCCGAGCCGCTGCTTAGGAAGTCAACTTACATAACATTCGTGTGCATTCCGGTGTTGATGACTGTGTATTGGCCTGACGTCGGCGGTTTGCCGAATCCACTTTGCTGAAATTCAGACATATTGTTGCGTCTTTCCTGTTGCAAGAACCACTGGCTTCTATTATTGAATGTTGTTGATGCTGTAGTTGTGGCGGGGCCTATTTTTGGAATCGCGTTTTTCGAAATCACTTCGGAGACATGATGCTGGTCATTGATTTGATAGCGGGTAGTTGGTGCTGTTTGTAAACGTTGTGTACCTGTTGCACTCTTGGAGCGACGTTTTTCTGAAAAGCAGGGAAATGTAAGGAACGTGTACATTCCGTCTGCGTGCATGATTGGACCGCAGACGGGCATACAAATTAAATATAGAACTAACCTGTGACATTATTGTTCTCGATGTTCTCCTCAAAGTCGGTCACTTTGGGCGTTAGCCCTGCCGATGCAGGCCGCACTATATTCGATGCCCTAAAGCCAAAACGACTTCCCTTGTACGCCGGCAGTCCGCTTCCAGCATCACGCTTTATTGATGGCGCGGCGTTGCGTTTTCCATCTTGTTTATCACTTGTGGATTCTGTCCCTAAAATTAATATTTGACATATATTTTTGGCTCCACTTTTAGAAACGTTTGTGCAATAACTGGAAATTAGTTGTGGCAACTTGGCGCCTCAGAGGGAATCTATTTTAGGACATGCCACTTACCCTCATTTCCATTTGAATCATTCGCTTGTGCATCTGCCGAAGTCACTATAGCCTCTTGATTGGATATCACAGTCGTTACATGTTTTTGATCAAGTTTGTCTTGATATTTGATTAGATCCACAGCTTTTTCCTTTTCTTTTCCTTTGTCTTTGAATATGTTCGCATTTTTCTTGTTCGCAGATTGAATTTTCTTACGGAAACCGAATGACATTGCTGTTCCCTTTGTCTCAGGGGCTCCTGCCTTCTTCGAATTCTTCTTGCTCTCTGATTGGCCCTGGAAAGAGTCAGATTGAAATCTTCAATGAGACACAAATGAATATTTAACTCATGAATTCAAGTAAATTGAAGAAGTAAAAATAAATTTCCAACGTGCAGTAAATAGACGCGACAATTTATTGAATATAGACAAGCTAACGTCAAATGTTGCTGCCACTCACCAGCTTGAAGTGCTTATCACTTGCTTACTAAGATATCGGAGTTCATGCTGCATGAGCGATCAAAGCGATATCTACGTAATGACTGTAGTACCTAATACGCTTTTTGCAGCGTCTGACGCTAATGAATCATAATCAAAATTCTACCAAATGTGTAACCGATTACAAGCACGCTTGTATGATACAAAGACGCGTCTTAGAAAATCATAAGTAAATAAACAGAATATTATCTTGGAAATTGGATTGCTCTTATGATATACACTCCCGGATAAATGAATGAGGCCACCGCGCTCTTTAAAAAAATTGCTTAAACAACGTTGGCTACATAAATACCTCGTAGGTGTTAGGTTACAGGAAGTTTGCTTTATTTAAAAAAATGGCAAAGATGTCTACAAGACCGGGATCCTTTTCAAATTCTTGAAAAATTGTTTACACCGTAAATAATAAAACAAATAAATTGACAGGAATTCAAAGAATTAATTGGTTTTAATGAAGACGATATTATTCAAAATACACAAATCATATGGACGACATTTGAAAAGTAGATGATTCATTTTAACGGACAAGCGCTATCTTGATAGGTTTGGATAATTTCTATTTCCTCAGTGAAATGAATATTTGGAGGAACAACATTTATATACGCTTAATATTTTTGCTTATCCCTATCGATTTGGCTTAAAAGGGATAATTTCATGGCTTGCTATGCAAGGTAGTATTACAATGACACCCTAAAATTGATTGGATATCTCAGAAGACACAGCTTGAAATGTGTACCGCGTGTTAAGCTCCATCCACGCGATCCAGCAATTAGTGGGTCCACCACTGCAGGTTTTAGATCTAAGAATTATTTCATATATTTGCTATTAGGGTATTCATACAATATGGCAGCAGGGGTTCCACACCCGAATGTCAGAATTATTGCAAAGAATATTTTCCCCGTGCTTGCAGGTGTGCCATTAAGGAACCTGATAAGCTATTCCATTGTAGGTGAAGAAGCATGGACATGCGCAGTGCTCTTGGCTTCTATGATGTCGTGTCTGACACAATCCGTGCTTGATCCGGATCGCCGGCTGCCAGATCGTATAAACATAGTAAATGTATAGAACAATTCTTTTGTGTCTGAAAGGTGCAGTGGATACGGTAGCTGTTGGATTATATGAATAGAACTTTAAGAGATCGGACATTTCGTCATCGCTATACCTTTCATGTCGAGGGTAACACTTACACATACATACATTTGGAATTAATGTTTTTTAAATATTGGTGGAAAAGAGGTAAATGCAGCGACTGGAAACTATAAATTAAAAGTGGAATAGTGACCAAACTCAGAAAGCACCTGAACAGAAAATCCACAAAAAATCATTATGAGATTAATACAATTGTAGACAAATACTATTATTTCGGGAATAACCAAAAAACTTTAAGTCTCGCATCGAAGAAGGATGATAGAAATTATCAACGGTCTCAAAGTTGTACCCTCTTATCTTTGTGGTTTTCATTTGACAAGTGTCATTTGGTTCTATTGCTAATTTGGTTGTTTTGCCTTCGTTAATGATTTCGTGCCGCCTGCTATATCTGGGGGAGATATTTCGTACGTTCGTCGTCAGCATAGGCTAGTATCGGTAGACTTAAAGTATATATATATGGATATTGGCTCTGGCGATTGCATCAACACCACGCACCACTTTCTCCAAAGCTGCGAAGTTTAATCCTGGCTATGCTATCATAGGCTCTCTTGAAGTCTGTAGAAGGCGACGAAGTTCGCGGTGATTACCGTGCCGGTATTCTTGCTCCATTCCACGTTCCGTTGCTAGCTTACAATATTCATCGAGCAGATCATTCCAACTTTTGTTGCGACTAAGGCCAAATATTTTTGTGGTCGTACCGCTGATAACGTTCTTCAGGTGGGTTCAAAGGTCATTTGCTGATGCGTCATCTTCAGGACATCTGATAGCATTCATTTCCATTCTAGGTGTTATGGAAGACCTTGTAATGGTTAGTTTCGTTATTTGGTCTCATCTGATTGTCAGACTGGATTCGAGGTGCTATTCGGGTTCGGAGGAATAAAGCAAAGAAATAAAGATCTGAGTCTATATTCTCCCCAGACACGGCGTAGTCGAGATGTTAGAATGCAACCTTGTGGGACTCCACTTTGGACTTCAAATTATTGCATAATTTTGTCTCGAAATAACAATTGATATTGTGCGCCCTCTTATGTTGCTTAGATAATAACTATTAGTTTCGCACTGGACGTAGAGCATTCCCGATAGATTCCTGTTGACATTGTCGACGGTTGTCTTGCAGGATAGGTGAAGCGGTGACCTGATCGGAAACCAACCTGTACTCGTCAATGAATACTTTATTAGCTAATATTTTAACGATAGCAGAGAACACCCAAATACCCCCTCCTTCCCGATTGCACCGAAGACAAGTGTTTTTCTTGGGTATCTGAATAATCATCCCCTTTTTACTCCCTGGGAAAGATATAAGGTTCTCGATTTTCGAATAAGCGGGACACTTCGGTGGGTACGCTTGTCGCTCTGTGAAAAAGGGGATGCAGAGTGAATCGATTTATGTAAAGTTTTGTTTTACATAACATACATACACTCCTGAAATTAAATGAATAATCATTTCATATTTAACTAATCAAATTATAAAATAAATTGTAGATCGGAAATAGGATAGGGTATATGGAAGGTTTTCTAAATCTTGTGTGAAATTAATAATTATATCTACATATGATCAGCAATACTGTATTGATAGATCTAACAGCGAAAGCGTCCAACAATTTATACATTTCGGAAGAATATCGAGTTCAGTCCTGGATGACAGTCGTTCGGTTTTGGGAAGTGTGTTGCCCCAGAGACTTCTAGCGAGGAATATGGAGGATTCCAACAATCTTGTAAAATATTAAGGGGGTCATCCCGTGTGTCGGATTCGCGAAATCGAATTTTTTTTTTTGGCATCAAGAATATCTAGATATAGTGTAGAATATTTGATTTTTTGATATTCGAAGTCATTCGGAAATTAGAGTGCTAAACACGTAATAAGTCACATGCCAGATTTATGCCCATCGCAGTCATGAAGCGCGTATTTATCGGTCCGAATGACGTTCGAATCACTTCGCTGCGATCGGGCTGGAAAAAATACTGCGCAAGCCCAAGACATTAATAAATATATGGTGAAAAATTCGTATTTACATCTCCATCTAGTTCTTCAGAAAAAAATTCTAAAAAGAGGCAAAAAAACGGCCTTCACACGGGATGACCCCCTTAAGTTCTTTTAGCTTTAATAAGTCACCCAAAAGTTCATTTGTGGTTTTTGTTGATGACATGGTTTTGGAGTGTGCATACGTTCCTTTCCAACCAGTTGAATATTTTGTAGTTAAGTGGACTTCGTCGAACTGTATGCGGAATTATACTACCGTTTTCTGCACAATATTTCGGAAGCGAATGCAAATTTATGTCAGGCTAGTGACATCTTCATTCATAAGGCGTACCTCCCTGTTTTGGGAATTGGCTTCAAACTGGATTTAAAGTACAGGAATAGGTACTAACTTACTAACTTCTAAATAGAGAAGAAAGAGGCTTATTAAGAAAGACAGAATGTTACTCAGGAGAGAATTCCTAAAGGACTCATGATCTCTGTACCAAGAGTGATTCTGATAACATCGAGTATAAATTTAAAGGTTACATTGACTAGGCTACAATAACGACCATATCTCCAAAAATATAAACGATAAACAAGTGCCGAGGCGAACTGTTCAACGGTACATTCGATCAACCCTTTCCTTTCCGTAAAAAACATTGGTGATCGCCGAACTTCTGCAAAAGCTCCCAAACCCTGACTTGACTGATGAGAATGTCCGACGTCGATCGCATTCGATGTCCAATGGAAAGAACAAAACCCTGAGAATGAACAATCTTGCGAGTATTCCTCCAAAAGAATCAGAATATTTAACGTAAAAGTCATGATCGCGGGCGTAGTGGACAGTCGGAAGGAGCCCACTATACTTTGTCGAGGGAAAAATATTTTTAGTTCTGAAGAGTGCTGAGTTTTAAAAAGTGGAGGCGATTGAAGAACAGAAAAGGGCGACAGTGAATAGCGGCTAGCGACACGCTAGAATTCGGATACCATGACCAACCAATGAAATGCTGTCTAGTGAGCCTAATGGTACAAGCAAGTTTATCAATGATATGGTCAAAGGTGCTAAAAAGATATTTCAATCTCAGCGTAGCTGCTATATTCACTTAAGAATACGGGTAAAATATTAATATAGGACCACTTAACTGGGGTTTGAAATACGCTTCAAGTTTTTAACGTTTGTCGTTAAAGACAACTGAAGGGGATATAAATTTGTGTGTTAGGAATCAGCAAATTTGATAACTGTCTTGCTACCGAAATGTCTATGGAAAAGGATTGATTGTTAATAATTGATCTTCAGACTGTTCGACAATGGTATCGAGAGATCCCAGGATACTCGCTTTCCCTAATTCCGGCGATACAGATTGCACATTTTGGGTGTAAGCGAAATGAAATGGTAGGTCTTTGTAGAGTGGCCATCTCCCTCTTGTGTCATTGTGTTCTTGTACTGTGGAAAGCCTAATGGTAGCAAACGCGTGCAAGATTCTGGTCCAAATTAACAAGCGTTCCAATTGCATAATTCTATTAGACGGAGAGCTGGCTACATGAAAAATTTTACCTGGAAATGGTTGGATTGTTGTCGGTAAAGCAAAAGTCGGAGAGCCAGAAGGCCTACAGGCAGACTAAGGCGTGGGTGTCAAATTTTCGTCAAAAAAAAATTGACTTTTGCAGGGCTGAATTTTTACATAGATATCCAGCAAAGACCCAGAAATATAGGACAAATATTGTCAGAAGGCCAGGTAGAAGATGGAAGGCTATCAAGACTTAAATTTGCAAAAAACACGTAACATTTGCACATTAAAATGTAATTTGACAAAATTGCTTCAAAATTAAAAGGTGAACTATGCCAGGCGATTCTTCATGCAATTCTAAGCAAGAAATATACAGTAGTTTTTTTTTCGATTTCTTAATTTTTTAGCTGCCGCAGATCAAATTGCAGCATCTTCGGTGCGTTTCTCCACAATGGAACCACGCGTAGAGGATAGTACATCCAGTGGTGGAACTCGATTTTGAGCCTTACACTGGCGGAAAATAAATAAATCCCACTTGTTAGTAACTTCTCCTGCACTTTTAACAGAACAAAAGAAAGAAAGAGAAACTATGGATATGAACGGAACTAACTTGATGCCAGTTTGTGGAATCCGATCGCGCAAACCGAACACCTTGAACCAGAGAAAACGTTAAGTGGAAATCGACAATGGGGGGATTAATTCAATTTAACAAAATCTGTGGTATTGGATCAGTTAAGGAGGCTGGGATCTATTACGATGAAAAATTCATAAGACCGAGAGCCTGTATCTGGATGTCAAAATTGCTAGAGGCAACCAAGCTGAGACAATTTTGTTCTCAGGACTTATGTAGTTATAGTCATCTTTCAACACGAGAGAGGAAAAACATCATTTTTTTGTGCCTTCCATCGACGCAAGAATTAAAGGATCCGGTAGCACATCCGGGATTAAATGGTCTTGAACTCATGCAAATACTTAACATACGTTTATTGGAGCAAGAAGAAGGGAAGTAGTTAACCTAATAATATGCACTTCATATATATCAGATTTGATGATGATAATTACAGACTGGTCGGTGCTGCCAGACCACTGATACTTATTATAGAATTCATCCTGACAATTGCAGGCGAACAGATATTAAGACGGGATCCTAGGCAATCAGATTGGACAGAATTTAATAAATAAACTGCAACTCTCTAGGCGACTAAGGACTGCTTTAGGGAAAGAAGATCAATTGGTAACTTTGAATCGCACACTTTCAGAGTGCTTTGAGGAGACTTGTCATATTTATAATAATAATCGTTGGCACAACAATCCATATTGGATCAGGGCCTTGAAGTGTGTAAGAGCACTTCATTCAAGACCGTAACAGTACACTACAGAACACTGTAGGAGGTAATGTGGTCAGCATTACGTTCGAGACTTGTCATATTACCCGCGACAAACGCGGTAAAATGGTTCCCTGGTGGAATCGGGAAAATAAGGAAATCCACCAGATGACCTTTGAATCGTGCTTATAAATGCAATACGAATGAAGATTGGTTTAAACTTCCGGAACTCACAGAACACGAAGAGAGTTGAATCAATTCAAACTCACTTGGAAATACATCATCAGGAAAAACAAGCGACAGAAGTGGCAGGTCAGGTAGGTGCAGAGCTGCTACATTGCCGAGCAGATCAACCACCTGGCTTTTTTGGCATTTGTATAGTGATGCTAAATTAAGGTATAGAATACCTAGCGTGACTGCCGAGAAATATTTTTCTATCATGTCTCGCTGTGGGTAACGTGTTTACCTCTTGTCAGGAAGTTAAGGTACCTTTCATACCGAAGCTTGAGAAAGATTACTATTCAAGTCCAAAAAACTTCAGACAGGTCCGCTTAAAATGTTTAGAGAGAATGGTTGAGCGTCACATTCGTGAGACGGCGCTAAGGTTGCATCCATGAAAATCAATGCGCTTGTCAGCGTGAAAGGCTTGTGAGTCTGCTCTTCATTCTTTGATTTCAAAAGACGCAACTCTGAAAGGTGGGTAAGCGATGGGGCTGTCCGTGGACATTCAAGGAGCTTTTGATTGTGCGCCGTATCGGAAATTTTTTAATACCGCCGGTGAGAAGGGTATCTATGATATTTAAATTAAGTCGATCTATGCTATGCTACATAACAACCGGTATCCGGTCTAGGCTTGCCCTAACAAGGAACTTCGGACATCTCGGTTTTGCACTGAGGTCCATCAATTCGATATCCCTAAAAGCTGTCTGGCCTAATGACCTACGCCATCGCTTCATCTCAGGTAAGGTCTGCCACGACTTGTTTTTCTACCATAGATATTGGCCTTATAGACTTTCTATATCCATAGTCAAACGGTCGTGGTATCGCTCATAGATTCCATCGTTATAGAGGCTGCGGAATGCAAAGATTGCTGTCTGCTAAAACGGGTGTTGATCGTTATTTGATGACAGAAGTAATGAAAGGCTACCCCGAAGGAGTTGCGCTGTCGATACTTCTGTGGACTATGTTGATCGACTTGCTACTATGCTGAAAAAATTTGCCAGTATACCTAAGCTCCTGAAGATGACGTGGCTGTGCTAGCTGTTGATCGAAATCTCGGAACGATGTGTAGAAATATACAAGCGCCGCGTTCACTTGATTTACAGTTGCCGCTCAGGCATGAATTTTCAGTAAATCCGTTGTCGAAATGTACATTAAGCCATTTAATGTACATTGACGACATCAAATTGTATGCCAAAGACGAAAACCAACTTCGTTTCTTTCTGGACATCACCATCCAGTTCAGCAGGGATATTGGTATGCAGTTGGGTTTGGAGAAATGTCGCATAAAAACAATTGTTCGGGGGAAACATACCGACAATGAAGGATACAGTCACAATAACATCCAAATTGAAGGTATGGATTCGGACGACGTTTACAAATACCTCGGCATATTGCAAGTAACAACACGTGCTGTAGCAATAATTAAATCTAAGTTGTTGGGGGAATTTGAAGGGCGTCTGGATCTTGTCCTTAAAACTGAGCTGTTCGGGAAAAATAAAATCATGGCAATCAACACCTTCGCCATTCCCGTCCTTGTATTTACTTTCGATGTGATACAGTGAAGTAATACGGATTTAGAATCTGTCAATAGACGTAAGGGTAGCTCTTGCAAACAACAACATGCACCATAGAGCTGCCGAGAAATTGAGGATCACCATTCCACGTCATCAGGGAAGAGGGGGTACCTGATTTGAAAACATTGCACAATAATCAAGTAAATTTTCTTCGTCAGTTTTTCTTCGAAAAATAATCTTCTAGCCAAATACATCAGGCTACCGTCATGGCAGATAATAAATTATCTCCTTTGAACTTGTGAAGCAGAGAATGGGATCCCACGTCGAATGTTACTTCAGTCCAATAGAAGATCGACATGTGGAAAGAGAAACCCATTCACGGAGATTATATAAAAAATTTGTTGTTGTCAGGCATTGACATCAAAGCCTCCAACAAATGTTTGACTAATGGTGTACTTATCTATGAGACTTAACAATTCCTAACTTCAATTCAGGATGCTTCGCTCCCAACAAAAAATTATAAACGGTACATTCGCCACGACTCCTCAATCACCAACTCCAGTTTGTAGGTTATGCAACTGTGAAGAGAAAACCATTCAGCACATAACATCTGCGTGCAGGATGGTGAGCAATACCGAGTACACCAATCGTCATAACTCCGTCTGCAAGATTCTCCATTAAAACCTTGCGTTGAAGTATAACTTAGTGGCAACTTACTTTCCGTATTATAAGTATACTCCGCAGAGAATCTTGGAAAATGATCGGGTCAAACTACTGTGGGATCACACTATTGCCATCGACGATAGTGTTAATCATAACAGACCTGATCTGGTTCTACTTCTCAAGGACGAACCACCGTGCTTCATAATCGATGTAGCCGTACCGTTGGACCGGAACACTGTTGAAAAATAGCAAGAAAAAATCCGGGACTACGTCCCCTTGGCAGACGATATGAAGCATACTTGGAGACTACAAAAGATCGAAGTAGTCCCAGTGGTAATTTCAGCGACGTAATTAGTCCCGCGCTGAAAACGCTCTATCTTAAGGCTGGACTGTACATGGAGATGTAAAAAGCGGTTATCGTTGCAACCTGTGCTATAGTCCGAAGAGTCCTGCCCGGTAACAATCTGACTTAGTGGGTTTCAGTCTTGATCCGTACTGTCTTCTATTTAAGATCCATGTCTCTGTAGTGTAGAACCACCGCGTCATTGCTTGAAGTGTTTGCGACAATCGGGATGTAGCAATATATTTTCGCATGGTCGCACACACGTTGCGTTAAAGCGCATCATCGCTGTGATGCGGGCCTTAGGATATTGCCTTCAACCCATCTTTATGTTGGTCGCCTCTCGGTCCGGTTGGGCGGGAAGAGGGTCCGTGGGCTTTTTTAACTAAATATATAAGCTCTAACAATTTGACAATGGCATATGTATTTCAAAACTCCAGCTCCGTCGTTCATACAAGTTTACTTTATATGATGATGACGTCATACACACCTTAGAATGCCATAAATTCACTTCAAAAACACAATTTTTACCTTCTATAATTTTGTTAATAATAATTGGATTTTTGTCAAACCAGCTGAATCGCCAAAGTCATTTCTAGCGCATATATTGCTGGACCTACCCAAGAATCCAACATTTCTTGCACCCTTGTACTACTCGGAAATACGATACATGCTTTCAAATGGGATTGTTTGGAGCGATGAATATTGTAAAATTTAATAATTTGACACCCACAACATGAAGGTTCTACGGGTTTAACGTAAATACCTCTCACTATCCTTTTTGGTAAGGATTGATTTGGCGACCACAACCGGAGCTCCGCCATGACCAGCATTCACAGCTGTGGATACAAGGTCTATGTAACATTTCTGCCGCAAATGAGGAGCACGGCACCCGAGTTGCACCGAGCAACACCAAGCTTAAGCTCGGCCTCGACATGGGTGGAACCATAATCACCATAGGACCCTCGCAAGGTGGCCAACCGCAAATAACCGGGCGAGAATACATCGGCTCACTTCTGCAAATATAAGCAGGCAGAACCACATTTGCCGAGTTTTGTTAGTTATATACAAATTTTAAATTTTAGATCTCAGTTACAATGGATAACATATACCAGAAGCTACAAATTCTCCCGGGGTTTTTGTTATGTACAGCGTTTAAAGTTGAAAACTACATAATTGAGAAATGATAAAGTATAGTATAGTATAAATCACGTAATAAGACGGGCTCACTCCTGACGTAATTTCGACGATTTTGACAAATGAATTTTATTTTAGGACCTGATAGCTGTGTTGCCTATAATCACAGACATCTGATCTCGTTTTCACTGACACCTGAATGTCTTAGAGAAGTGGTTTGATATTTTCCTTGAACACTTTGGGGATTCAATGAGAGTGGGGGAATCATTGATACTGATTGACATTTTCATTAAGATTCATTAGAAAATTGTGTGCATGCATTGAAAGATACTTATTAGTTTCCAATATGTGGTATTCCAACTCACACTTGGAAACTTACAGCCAACTTGAAACAAGTTGGCAAACTTTCAAACTAAAGCATTGTTGTAACATAATGTCTCCAACAAATAAAGAATATTATCATAGATAAACAGCTGTGAACGTTTATTTTAGCCAAAGATATAGTGACATCAAGCATTAAAATGTAACGAGAAAATTTTAAAAAAATCTGCATTGGTTCAACTGGTTTAGTTGGCTGCAGACGAGAATTTCAAACTAAAACCACTGGGAACAGTGAATGGGAGCGAAAGAACGTCTATCAAAAGGCCTGAGAGGACGCAGTGGAACAATGCTAGTCGCTGTACACATATGGTATGAACGTATTGATTTGCACTATACGCTTCTGCCTCAGTGCAGTAACACAACATTTATATTTATGTTGATTTTTTTTTAAAAAAACATGTTAGACAAAAACTAGGCCATATGTAATAAGAAAGCATATTGCATACGTCGATATGTGCATATGTATGTACATTGTATTTCACTCAATTGTAGAATTGTATGCATCAATTACGGTCCACTTTTAGTTATCTATGTGTAGGCGAGTTCTCGATACAATTCCTTATTTCATTAATTAGGTATCCCAGCTTTATTACATGACCTTTGGATTCATTATCATCTTTCATGCATTTATACTTTTAATAATAATCTGTGCAAATTAGGCTTGCCCACTTGGTTAGGACTGAGCAATTGCAGAGCAAAACGATTCTGAAGGACTGCCAACATCATGAAGCAGACGTGCATATTAAAAATGAATGGCAGAGTTGATTACACACAAATTGAACCTTTTGCGGCAACCAGGGCAAAAGATTGAGAGGGTCAAGGTGGAGGTAATCCAATGAATCCCAGGCCGCACCCGTTTAATAATTCAAATTTTCCTTTCTATTTTGGAGTATTCTATATTAGGCAGCGATGCCGGTGCCAGCTAGTAGCTGATTATAAGCAACTTTTATAAATTTGAGATGAAATCCTGTCATTAGATGTACATGGGAGGGTGTAGGTCCTTGGAAAAATAGAAAACATGTTCAGTTCTTTTAACCGTGTTGATATTAATTCTACTCTTAAGCTTCTAACCAAAAAATCTAATTTTCCAATTTAGATGTGGCTTGTCAGCAGCAAAAAAAATGCAGCCGAGCGAATCCAATGTAGCTTCTTAAAGAAAAAGCAAGAAAATGCATTACAATGTCACCTTCGATGTATCACTGAATCTCCATTCCATTCAATTTTCAGGTAGACGTTATTCATTTACGAGTTGAATTGTTTTTTATCATGAAATGCCTGTCCATTGCAAAGGGGAAATCAATACCGGTAATTTTCGTCCTTTCCGTGTCTACTGGGCATGTAAGGTGCACCTCCATATACACCACTTTTAAGCACATATCAACTTCCACATATATTTACGTCAATGGGATTAGAAAGTTTTATGTACAATCGACAAGGACTCCAGAGCGTCTTATACTTAAACTGAGGTTCAGTGAAACAAAGGAGCACCCAAATGGCGAGTAGGTGGCTGAGAAAACAGGTCCTTTAAAAGGTCGCGGAAGAAACGACTCCAAATTGGTGGCAATGATGAATCACGTTTTCAAATCTTGCAATTTTTTCATATGGGCAGGACTCACCATGTTTAAAGTTTCCTCGTCATCTATTGCGTCCTCGAATTCTTCTATATCGATCATAAGGTTTTGGCATTCATCCATATTGTCCAGGCACCGCTTAGGTGGCCAATTATCCCTGCTAGTCCGGTTTTATTCCGTTTTTCTTGCGAGGAAAACTCTATTCAGCCATCATTGATCATTTTTCAAAAGGCCTTCATTCATCGGTTCTCTATTTTCACCAATTCTTCACTTAACTTGTGAGTTTTCTTAACTTTCACTATTGAATCACTTTACACAGGACTTCAAATCGTTTTACTTCAATTTTCAACTAGAATAATTACAACAAATTTCCGAGACACAAATTTTGCGTCGTACACGTAAGAATGATACTCATGTGTGCAAGCGGCGACATGAAGGAAAATCTGCAGGACATGAAAGAGCCTTGAAAGAGGGAGAGCTTCGGACGGAACGGGGAGTGGATGGGATTCCAGCGTCGGGGTTGAAATGGGGAATATGCGAAGGAGATCCGCTTAAGGGATGCAAGTAAACTGTACAGCGAACGGTTTCAATGAATTACTGCTACTGGTTATGCTTGCCAGGCAACAAAAGTTGTACAATCGCTGAACACCCTATTCCAAAGGGGAAGCAACTAAGGGAATGCGCATTGAATTATTGGAGTTCCCCGCGTAGTAATCGATAAATTAGATTCTCAAGTACTGATATCTCCTTGGTAAGAAGATCCACTATTTGTAGGTGCAGAAATGCTCTTCATGGTTCAAGCCATGAAATGGACTTTTGAAAAAGTAGCTTTGGATGCGAAGCACAAGTTGATTTGGATATTTGCTAGTCGTTGTTTTGGTTGAAGCACAGAAACTGCCGAAAAACATCGAAAAATATTTTCTTGGAAAAACCATACGGAGGCCAAATGAAACTTTATGTTCTAGGGTTGTTACCCAACAAATTTTACTTGACAATCTGTTTAGTTTTTTCACACAACCGTTAAACTTTCACTAATAGATTAAGATTGGCAAGCATAGAATAACATATACAGGCGCATATTGAATTGTAAAGGTACCAACGTTTTGCTACCTCGACTAATCGTGCTGCGCGGAGTAAATCGGGGTAAGACCTGTTATTGAATTTTATAATTATATCTTCATCAAGGAGAGAGCATGCACAAATATAAATCAAATTAAATTAGATAAATCAACCCTACTGATGACAACAATATTTTTGCTTTATATTTGTCATTTTAATCGTGATTCATTCGCTTTTGCGACTCACCACGCCGAATTATGATTGGTTTCTGGAATGTGTGCACGCTTCTCGACAACGGTATCTAGCGTCTCCGGAATGCTCGTTTTCTCCAGCTCGAGTGAGAGTTCCAGCAATATAAGCTAGACAGTGAAATAACATGAGGAACTCTGGAGTTGCAATGTGCTACTGTATGTCAAGTGATTGTAGACGTGAATCCGGAATCGGGTTGCTTCTGGCGGCTACCGTAAGTTGCGCTATTTCGACCTGGCCGCCGGAATCTGACTGCGAGATTCGAGTCCAGGTTAAGGAGGATCACAATTGTACAATGCTACAACGGAGGCTTCCGATATAGTGAAGAAGGATGCTTCCTATTAGCAATTACACGCAATTCAGGAGAAGCTACCTAATAGTGACATTGTGATAGTGATGGGTGATCTGAATGCCAAGGTGGGATCTGGCAGCACCTTGCCCAGACATGTGATGGGAAAGTATGGTCCTGTCGACCGTAACGATAATGGTGCCAGGTTTAATGGATTTCTATAGTTTTCGCCGAGCACAGAACTTGTCATAAAGTTAGTTGAGTTTCAACTGTTCGATACTGTACGAACAATCAAATTGACCACTTTACGATCAGCAAGCGATTTAGGAGTTGTCACCTGAATCTGCCTAAGAGGAGAGGCACTAACATCAGCCTCGAAAGAGATCACCATCTTCGTTCGCTTGCGTGTTGCGTTTGCTAATTCTCAAGAGCAATCGACCCCTAAGTTCAACATCGACTGCTTGTGTGAACTAGCTGCCGCGCGACAGTGGTAGAGCGTATCTGATTGGGCATCAGATACGCTACAGACCGCTGTGAGTGGTGGCGGGCGGGATGCGCTCAAACTCCGATATGGTACGAAATCCCGGGAAGTTCAACGTAATGTTCGTAAAGACAAAGGGAATTGGTTATTGTGTTGGTCAGGGGAGCGGAAGATACCGCAGAATATAATGATTTCAAAAGTGTATACCGTATCACGAAAGAACTTGCATATGGTCGCGAACCTTTCTATAGTCCTGTGAACGACGTCAACGGTAGACTTCTCACCCACAATGATGAGAAACTGAAGAGGTGGATAGAACACTTAAGCACCACGGGTCTTAACCATATTACATTAGACGACGTTCTTCCTCTCGTGGATGAAATGGCCAGTCACCGTAACATTCGAAAGCGGACAATTCGTCCAAGAAGAAGAGAAATCATTTCGTCCATCTATGCACTCAAACAAAGTAAAGCCGCTGGACTTGACAGTTCCCCTGCAAAGTTATTTATCGCTGCATCTGCAGTTACTGTAGATTTACTACTTCCACTCCTACGGGAATCCCGGGATTCCGAGACCTTTGTCAAAGAGTGAAAAAAGGGAATAGTAACGTTCCAAAGGGCATCCGTTTCGAGTGTGACAATTGGAGGGGGTAATAGCTCAAATAATCTTGCAACGCATTAACGTTCATTTGAAAAGCTTGATCGACAGAGGCTGGTTCCCGCTTTGGATCCGCCTGCATTGACAACATCAACATCTCCGGACCACTTTGTAACGGAGTGCGAAATTTAAATCTTCGCTGCACCTGCTCTTCGTCGATTTCGAGAAAGCTTTAGATAATGAACAGACCGTATGTTTGGCGTGTTCGACGCAGGAGGCCCACATACGAGTATAATGGCGCTGCATCGAGGTAAAATCTCGAAGAATTTTGAGGTCGAAAGCGGAGTCCGCCAGGGTTGCATCTTGTTACCGATATTATTTCTTCTGTTATCGGGGATGTTCTTCTTACTACTTTGCCCAGAGGACGTGGAAGAGTTCAATGCACCTTGACACCTCGACTACGCTGGTGGCATATTTTTGCTCTGTCACCGGGAACTTGGCCAAACGGCTGTAAATTTGGAAAGAGAGACAGGTAGAGATGGGCTAGGTAAAACCAAAATCGCAGTCTCCATATTTGCATTAATGGGCTGAACATCAAAGACGTCGATCAATTCGTATATCTAGGAAGCATGGTTTCTGTCGGCAGTGGCATCGAACTGTGTGCGTCGTATAATCGGAGTACATTGGCCTATTGCTTCCGTATGCGATGTGTTTGGAAATCGTAAGAGGCAGTGGATAGTTCACACATTAAATGGGAGCGACAATTGTATTGCAGTCTACGCCATGCAATGGAATCCACCTTCAAAAGAGGGACGATAAGTGGATCCCTCGGGGCAAAATAGCAGGGGAAGAGTGTAATCGTTTTTCGAAGTTTTGCTGGAAGTTGAAACGTATTTCAGTTAACCTCCAACGGTGGCGCATAGGTGTGGTTGGTGCACTATACCATACCAAGGGATGAGTGGCAACCATATACGGCGTTTTACACAGAAACATCTCTTACAGGTGCGACCATAATAAATGTCATAAAGGTTCCTAAATGGGTCACGGAAACATACGATGCAACCATGACCAAAGGAGTACTACCTCCCAGTAGGCCACCCAACTACTAGTCAAATAATGAAATACTTCGAGCTGCATGTTTTCGGTGCAGGAGATTTTACTAGAGGCTCAGAATGAAACCCGGTAGCAACGATCGAGGGGAAGCATTAAAGTAATTGCCAGGCTACCGAGAAAAGTAAAAGATTTTGTTTGTTGCATAACGTTATAGGATGAAACCTGCTAGGTGGTGATGAAAAGGCTGCGAAAAAAAAGAAAGAAATGTAAACGATGATGCAAATCGATGAGTTTACCCATTCGTGAGTACCCTCACCAAATGCCTTAAAGAAGGAATTTTCTTTTTCTAGTGCACAGGAAGATACTCCCCCGGTGGACAGAAACATAGTCATCACATTCTCATAGCTGGCGTGATATGATCCGTTCTATTATATGCGTGCGGGCGCAGATGCTTGCAAATTCGCAAACACGGAAGCAAGCAAGTTTAATATACGATGGATATGCCGATGGCCCTGAGAGTCCGCAGCCTTCTCAGAGAGCATAAGGAGAGATAGCACTGTTGTTCGCAGATATGAGTTAACATCACATCACGAGAAGAAGTTTGCTGTACCATACAAGACATACAATGCTGTTGTCAACAACGATTAACATCTTTTTATACCGAGGACCATTGACGGTAACGGTGCCTTCTCCCTCATTTCATAAAGCGCACCAAAGTGTGAATCTTTGTGATTGTATTAACTGCATTGGTGTTTTGTCTAACATTTGAGAATTTTGATCGCTTCAATAACGGCAATTATGCTCACTTACGTAGCTTTTGAGTCAAAAATGACCCCTGTCCGGGAAGAAGGTCCAAATGCGGCTCTTTGACCTAGATTTCCAGTGCCCACTTAGCGAATTCATGGCGTTGTCTATAGTCGTCGGGGCTCAATTTCTACGTCAGCATAATTTTAAAAGGTCACAGGCCTGACTCCAACCGGGTTCACTCTCTGGGGATGCCCTATTCAGCTGGTCGGCGCCCGATCGACGTTTCTGGGTCCGCTACAATATTGGTGCCTCAGCTTCTTAATATCGGATCAATCTTTGTTTGGTTCGTGGTTTAAGAACCGAAAGAGTGTTCTCATGCTCTAACTTTGGTGGTTGGCGGTGGTTCGAATTATTTCCGTACTAAAAGCATAGTGTGGACCGAGTTCACAATGAAATTCACAGCTAGAATTTCGGAAATATTTTTCATTAATTTTGACACGTTCCACAAACGCGAAAAATCAAAGTTTACCGAATATTTTGACTTCTGAACGACATTAGCAACTTTGACAATTTTCACAGAAGCATAACAAATGGAATAACTACCATTTTTATCTAGCCACTTTATACTTGAAGGCATATTTTCGCTTTAGTCACCACTAGGCTTATTTTCCCTAATGGGTCGAATAGATACGCTATCTCAGAGGACATTATTCTCTTGGTCACCTTACTGCCGCTTGGCCGGAAAGTTATCTAGGGGAGTCATCTTACGCATAACGTCTCCTTGCTTTTTAAAGGTTTTGTATAAACACAAAATCTTTTTAAAATCGGTTCAATACCGGTCTGTCCATCTATCTGCCACATTCGATTGTTACGAAATTTGGTGAAAACATATGGTCTGCGCTTCCTTTTATATGCAGCGAGTGGTGCCATTTTGTGTTGAATTTTAAGTGGGGCTTCCAATACATGCGAAGAGCGGGTGTAAATTTTCTTTTCACAGAGCGTGGTCATGTGGAGTATCAAATGAAACTGATCTTTTTCTGATATTGGGTGAAACATAGGAAGATAGGGCACAAAATGTGTGCCACAAAAAGTGAAACTCCATTTTGACATGTGTACATATATATACATATGCTAATAAAGCATTTTTGACAACCTTATTCGCGAAATCGTTGAAATATCCGTGAATCAAGCCAGATTTGTCAAAAACTGCGGAACTATTGACGCAATACATGCTGCGCGGTTACTCATGGAGAATCTCCGTGAGAAGCATCGCCTTCTTTACATTACATTTTTGGATCTAGAGAAAGCGTTTGACCGTGTACCACACGGTCTGGTATGCTTTACGACAACACTCATTGCCAGAAGAACTCGTGCGCTGGGTTCAATTGCTCTACCACGATCCGAAAAGTAAAGTTCGAAGTACGGGGGGTGGGTCAAAACCGCGTCGTGTCTCTGTTGGTGTTCATCAAGGAAGCGCCTTCTTACCACTCCTCTTTGATCTTGGAATGGACATCGTCACACAGGACATCCAAAGTCTAGCGCCCCTATACACTACTTTATGCAGATGATGTTTTCTTAGCATCTAATAGCAAAAATTGTCTCGAGCGACTTGTGCAAAAATGGAATGATCGCCTCATGCAACACGGTCTCAGATTGAATTTAAACAAAACTGAATTTTTGATGACCGATCCCCATGAAACTCAGCGATTTAAATACCTCGGGTCAACACTATTAGCCAATGGGGAACTGCGTTATGAAATTGCTTCGCGCATTAACGCAACCAGGATGAAGGGGTGTTCCTCAACTGGTGTTGTTTGTGATCCAATTTTCAGAATTGCTGTATATACCTTCTCTTGAAATCTCAGTAATCATAACTGTAAATGCCGCAGTTAAAAGTGGGCTACCAGAATGTGCTACTCGATCGTAGATCGTAGATCACCGGAACACAGTATTCAGTCCGTAACTTTTTCCCCACATAAAGTGGTGTTAAATAGTTTTTAACGTCAAAAAGAATTTCAATTCGACTAGGGTGATTGGCTGAAGGATCTGCAAGTGAAACATTCCATGCAATAGGCCATGATGCAATGTCAATTAATTCTGACGCGCTGGTATGCTATAATCAATGGTGAAACTAAGAAGACTATACACGGGAGGTGAAACTAGTTTAAAAATGCGGGACAAAAAATGAATCGTCCGGTTTGAGGCCGAGTCAAGATTGCAATGCGTCCTGCGCATCAATCCGAATCCATACAACTAAGCAACTAACTGCAAACAACCAATATATACATACACAAATGCAATAGGAAGTTGAGAAAGTGACATTGCGATATTATTCGGAACGCCGCCTTCTAAGATTGATTTTGGCACCAAGCTGCAAAATTTGTATGTCGAAAGTGTCCCACAAATGAGAACCAATACCAATGAAGATGCGTAGAATGAAACTGCGATCTTAATTAAAATAGACCCGCCCTCAAGATGCTATATTTTTTGTCCTGCAACTAGGAGAGTCCTCTTGGGTGAAACAAAAGCCTCGATTCTGATCATTGCAAATGTTAGGTCATTGCAAACATTTTTCTTAACAACGTAGTGAAGAGTCCTTTCTGCTATGGTCTGCCTTCAACAGTTATAACGCAAGTACTTTTTCTTCACAGTTTGGAGACGAGCGATCGGCTAAGGAAAATTGTGCAGAAATATTTATAATTCCTTTACACTCCACGCATGCCTTCTTCTTGGATGACGACACTAGAAGAAATGGGCTTGAACTGTTTTTACTTCAATGTTGACGAGGACTCTCTAGAAATGGTAGAAAATGGTTCACCCAGTTTAGTGTAGTGTGGCTCAGCTTCTTCTGTAGAAATTTGGAATCCCAGGAGTTGACTGAAATACATAACTATTTGTTTATCACATCGTAGAGGTTATGACGTCACCAGCCCATCAGATTACGGCAGTGAGCGGTGGGAACAGTGTAGGAAAAAACCCTCCCAGATGTAAGGACTGCATTATAGGGTATCAAGGTTAGCTTTGAGTCGTTAGGCTTGGAATGTCAAGTGTTATGGCTACAATTTACCGACGGAAGTTCAAGTACGAAAGATTGGCTCAGGCAGTACTGTTGCTCCCTCAAAGACATGTGGGTACGTGCCTGACTCGTCCTGAAGAGGGTTTCTGAGCTGCCGTAGTTCAACCAATTCCTCCTCTGGCTTCCAACTGGGGAAGGTAATAGGGCTGTGGCTCTGGAACACCTTGGCCTTCTGAACAGTCAAACACACCTGGAAGCGACTAAGCAGTGCACCGCGCATAGGAGGCAGAGCCAATAGGCTGGGAGGTTTTCTTACTAACATCGGCATAAAATAGCCCGGGCACTCGCCAAGGATTTGCTTTCGCATGGTTGACCTAGAGCTATCATTGGGCATCAAGCCATCCTTTGTATGCTTTTAAGTTATAAAAAATCACAGGTGAATGGAGAAATTGAATTCCTCAGACCTTAGACGAAGATACCTCAAAAACGCTCCAACGAAGAACCTGTGCACTCTCTGCCTAGGATTAATTCGCATAAACCTGCGAACAACGTAGGTGGGCGGCCGTTGCGTAGGGGATAGTGGGAGCTTCGACTTCTCCAATCAAACTAATCTAAACTGTTGTATGTTTCCAGGAAATATTACTTGATTTACGATCACTCCGAAATATATTGGATTACCAATCTTATCACATGCGATAAAGGCTTTTCTTTACCGCCTTAATTAATTTTGTTGTCAAATTGCAAATAGCAAAGGATTCGGATTACGAAATTCTCGAGGTTACAAGCAAAGGGGGCTACGGGATTCCCAGGTTTTTACGTAAACAAAGTTGCTGAAGTCTCGATATTCAAGTGGACATCTACGTAAAGCCACTACGTAGTAATATTTACTAAGATTTTGAACGCATTGACAGTTATATTCACCACAGTGAAAAAATAACAGTGAATCAAGCCGGGTTGGTCAAGAAGTGCGGAATTACTGATATAATAAACGCTGCGCGGTTACCCATGCAGAAACATCATGAGAAGCGTCAACCTCTCTATATTGTATTTATGGATCTAGGGTTATACTCAGCGGCAATATCTAGTAGCAGAAGAACTCGTGTGTTAGGTTAACTTGTTCTACCACGATCCGAAAAATTGTTAGTTTACCACGATCCGCTTTGTGTCTCCGTCGATGTTCATCACCTCGCCACTCCTTTTTCCTTCTTGTTATGGACGCTGTCAAACGGGATATTCAATCTCCAGCGCCCTATACACTGCTTAATGCAGGTAATGTTGCGCCTAATAGCAGAACTGACCTGGAGCGACTGAAGAAGAAGATCTTAGTGGTCGATTGTACTCGATTCCCCGTCTAAGGGAATATCTCGGATTCGTTTATGTATCGCAGGATTTCCATTTGTGGATGTGATGCTAAACGCTGCAGTTATAGCACAGCAAGACCAAAAATCTGATACCTGACGCGTCCATAGGCGGAGCATTCACAAAAAAAATGTTCTGCTCCCTCATTACAGGAAGGTCAGGAAAATGTTCTGCTCCCTCATTACAGGAAGGTCACGTATATCACTTTGGAGAATTCCTATTCTGAAGATGTGTGTAGCTAGTGAATTATGGCCAGTCAGAATGCCCACAATGCTTCTGCAAGTCTTCCTGTTTTTCGACAAAATATGCAGTATTGCAGCATGGTTGTTTGGTTCTGACAGGAAAAGTTTGAGATTTCATTTCCCTCTACACCACAATGATCGGCTACCCGGAATAGTTCCGCTGTGTTGAATCTAGAAACAAAGTTCATTCGATTTCTACATTCCTGAACCATTTTCGAAGTGATCAAAGAACTGCTCAACGCCCTCAATGTAGCTTGACTATCGCTAAAGATTGCGATGCGCTTGCCTTTCAAACGCTCGTCAATCATCCAGGTTACCGCCCTTAGGACCGCATACACTTCAGCCTGACATGCTGGTGTATATTGTCTCAAAGGAAAAACCCACTTCTTGTTTTTATTCCAAAGGTATACTTCTACTGCAGAACCCAGTTCTGTTTTTGAGCGATCGGTGTAGAAGGCGTCACTTAATTAAAGTTTAATCGATCCCATGCTCTCTGGCGGCATCCCAGAGCTTTTGGAAGGGCGCACAGTTAAGCGCCTCTTCAATGTCCTTTCAGAGTTGCGACCTCTACTTTTGAAACCAAAAACTGAAGAGCAGACTCACAGGAGTTTCCACGTTGGTAAGCATGTCGGTTTTCATTCAATGAATAAAGCAAGCATTATCACTGTCAGTGGCATTGACTTACGTTGAGCTGAGCGATTAGAATAATCCTGATCAAAGCTATCAGTCAGTGGTCAATTCCGTTATGAAATTGGTTCACGTAGCGACAAATTATCAACGAATGTCTAAAATCTAAAATTTACCGCAGTTTTATTCGCCCTGTTGTTTCCAATGGTTCTGAGTTTTGGGCGAATATAAAAGGCAATGAACGACGCCTCGCAGTAGTGGAGATGCCATGATCGCATCTCAAACGAGGACATCCGCGATCGATATGGTGTTGCATCGATTGTGGAACAATTAAGGGGAAGCGTCTTTGATGGTAAGGGGAATTCGCTTGCCAAGATTGGTCTGAACACAGTTGGTACTTGTTTTTACCTGCGTCATTCCTTAAAGTTAGGATAGGGCCTTTGCATCTATCGACTTATTGGGTTCTCGAAGTCAAGGATCATCCGATTCGGGTGTTTTATGTACGTTGGTGTCTTCGGTGGTATATACATGGTTGAATTTCATCCCCTGGTGGGGTATAGCGCGTCAACCACACTCACGTACCTTCGTTCATGCTTACCTGCAGCCTCTCAGCACACCCCACGACTTCCCGAGAAGCTCGCACTCTTCTTCTACTGTTCTACGCCAAGTGCCCTTGGGATGATTCACCCGTCGGCCATCTTGGGAGAGAGGATTCCACTGCATGAGCATTGCAGTTGTCGCCCATCTCTAATGTGTGGCCTATCCACTGCCACTTTCCTCTTCCGATCACAGTGCGTACGAGTGCCGGACAAGTTCTTCGTTTGAGATATTGCCAGGCCAGCGCACTCCAATAATACGACGTAGACAGGTATTGGTGAAAGTTCAGAGCTTTCGAGTAACAGTGGAATTCACTTTCCATGGGCTGCTCCCCTAGAAAGAACACTAGCATAGAACAGTGTCAACTTGATCTTGATCCAGATTTTAGACAGGAAAGCGCAAGCGGATCTACCGCTATTAATGCGTTGGGCAGCATCTAGTTCAGCGCTGTCGTCGTCGGCAGAAACCACGCTTCTTAGATACATAAATTGATCGATGCCTTCAATGCTCTGTCTAGTAACGCAGATAGGAAGAATGCGATGATTCATGAGGCTGAGAACCTTGGTTTAGTTTGTGTTTATCTTCGAGCCTACTCTACTTGCCTCTCTTTCCGAATCGAGAGTTATTTGGATAAGGCCCATAAGAGAACAAACAGATGTCATAAGTGTAGCTCACTCCTCTACGTCCTCCAAACAGCATGAAGAAAAACAAGAAGAAATAATAAAACTGGTGAGTAAACCTTCTTAAAAAACCATAATTCGGGGTGAATGAATTTCAGCGACTCCCCTCTAAATACTTTCCTTACCTTTCCTTGGTTGACTGCTTCTCCAATACTCGTGGGAGCAAAATTGGGGACATTTTAAATAGCTTTAATGGGACCCCAGGGACACGAAGACTGTACCCAACACGGTTAAGAATCGCTCAACAACATCAGAGCGGCTTTTCGCCCTTGGGTGTTTTGGCGGTTATGCCGTCAACCACGAGGGCCGGAAGACCCAAGCGTCGTATGGTGTGGACGAACCAACTCAATGAATTCATCGTCCGCGCCTAGTACCGTGTCAAGGAAGCTTAGTAGTTGGGGATCTCGACCCAATTTATAATGAGGCTTTGACCGAATTCACAGAATATGCTGAAATTTTCCCAAACGTTAAGCGAAAAATCTCAAAACTAAAGTTTACTTCGGCAAATATTAACATCATTGCTGCCGTTGACAGAATTTTGGCTGATCGTTTGGCTAGCGAGATTACTGCTACAGAGGTTCACAGCCTGGTTGTAGCTGCCACGGTTATTCGTCTCCACAAACAACATCTTGGAGCGAATAACGGAGGTACGCGAAGGAGGAATTTACCGTTCTGGGTATTTCTTCTCAACAAAAGAGTCGAAAAGTTGAGAAAGAAGATTGGCCGTGTGACGCAAGCACTTCTTGGAAATCCATCACCAACCATTGATGTGCCCAAAGAGTTTTCAGCGACGGACAGACAACGCCTTATTTTTTCAGAACCAACGGGGATTTTATAAAAATCTCACTAACTCAAATCGTGAAAGTAATCACTTTATCTGTTCATGCCAGGCCTTCACCTGAATAACCATGCCTGACATAACTGAAGTTGACGTAGAAACGGCCCTTGGAAAGGCAGTTAATAGGAAGACGCCAGAAGTTAATAAGATTCACAGCTTCTAGCTGAAGCGGTTCAAGAGCACTCACAGGCTATTGGCAAATCATTGTAATTAGATGATTGTCGATGTGAAATTAGTTCCGCAATTTTTCACTAAGAGGATAACTTTTCTCAATCCCATGGAACAGGATGCCTCTTGCCCTTCAAAATGTCCACCAATTACTTGCCTTCCTACCATCTACAAAGTCTTCAGTTCTGTGCGAGGCTGTAAAGAACAGCTTATAATCGATAAGCTAGCTGTAAAGCAGGCTGTCCACCAAAAATGAAATATCTCGATAACCTACATTGACTATAAATCAGTCTTTAACTCCATATCACATTCGTGATTACTACAAGTGTTACGCTTGTACAAAATCAACCCGAATGTGATGAAGAATTGGAGCGCGAAGCTTTCGGTATCCTCACAAACATCAGGAGAGATACCAGTAAAGCGTGCTATATTCCAAGGTGACTCTTGAAAGAGTCGTCCACTGTGGTTTTGTTTGGCTTTGAATCAACTATCCCATCTTTTGCATGAAAACAAATACGGGTTCCAAGTCATATTGCTGAAATGTACATTAAGTCATTTAATGTATATTGACGACATCAAATCGTATGCCAAAGAGGAAGATTAACTTCGCTCTTTGCTGGATATCACCATCCAGTTCAACAGGGATACCGGCATGCAGTTGGGTTTGGAGGAATGTCGCATAAAACCAATTGTTAGAGGAAAACACACCGGCAACGAAGGATACAGTCATAATAACATCCAAATTGAGGGTATGGATTCGGACGGCGTCTACAAATAACCTCGACATATTGTAGGCAGCAGCACCTGCTGTGGCAATAATTAAATCTAAGTTGCTGGGGGAATTTGAACGGCGTCTGGATTTTGTCCTTAAAACTGAGCTGTTTGGGAAAAGTAAAATCGTGGCAATCAGAAAGATTCCTGTACTATATACTTTCAGTGTGATACAGTGGAGTAATACGGATTTAGAATCTGCCAATAGACGGACAAGGGTAGTTCTCAAACAACAGCATGCCTAATAGAGCTGCCGAAAAATTGAGGATCAATAACCCACGTCATCAGGGGGGAACGGGGGTACTTGATTGAAAAACATTGCACTACAATCAAGTGCATTCTCTTCGAAAGTTTTTCTTTGAGAAATAGTCTCTAGCCAATTACACCAGGCTACCGTCATGGCAGATAATAAATTATCTCCTTTGAACTTGAAAAGCAGAGAATGACATCCCATGTCGAATGCTATTTCAGTCCAACAGAAGATCGACATGTGGAAAGAGAAACCCACTCACGGAGGCCATATCAAAAATTGGTTGTTGTCAGGCATTGGTATCGAAGCCTCCAACAAATGCTTAACTAATGGTGTTCTCTATGAATTTGAATTCAGGATGCTTGGCTTCCAACAAAAAAATACAAACGGTGCATGCTTCATGACCCCTCAATCACCATTTCCAGTTGTAGATTATGTAACTGTGAAGAGGAGACCATCTAGCACATAACACCTGCGTGCAAGATTCTCCATTAAAACCTTGCGTTGAAGTATAATTTAGTGGCAACCTACCATCCTTATTATAATTATACTCTCCACAGAATCTTGGAAAATGATCGAGTCAAACTACTTTGGGATCACACTATTGCCATCCATCACAGTGTTAATCACAATAGACCTGATCTGGTTCTACTTCTCAAGGACGAATCACCGTGCTTCATAATCGATGTAGCCGTACCGTTGGACCGGAACACTGTTGAAAAACAGCTAGAAAAAGTCCTTAACGATATGAAGCAGACTTGGAGACTACAAAAGATCGAAGTAGTCCCAGGGATAATTTCAGCGAGGGGATTAGTCCCGCAGAACTTACATAAAGCGCTGAAAACGCTCGATCTTAGGGCTGGACTATACATGGAAATGCAAAAAGCGGTTATCCTTGCAACCTGTGCTATAGTCCGAAGAGTCCTGTCCGGTAGCAATCTGACCTAGTGGGCTTCAATCTTGATTCGTTTTGTCTTCTTTTTAAGATCTAGATATCCCTCCAATTGTCACACTCAAAACGGGTTCCCTACATTTAAATCTTGATGATCATCCTCATCTTCCACTCTCTGGCAAAGGTCTCGGGTTCTCAAGATTTCCGCACGAGTAGAAGCAGCAGATCTGCAGTAACGGCAGGTACAGCGATAAACAACTCTGCGGGGTAACCGTTAAACCCAGCAGCTTTAACGTTACCTTAAACGTTCGTTTGAGTGCAGTGGTGGCCGAAATGATTTCTCTTCTGCTTGGAGAAACAGCCCGAATCCGCATAGTACGGTGAGCAGCCATTTCATCCACAAAAGGAGAAACGGTTAAGGACCTTGGTGAAGTGTTCTTTCCAACTCTTGAGATGCTCATCATTGTGGATGAGAAGTCGAAGGTTGATGTCCTTCGAAAGATTTGCGACCATAAGCTAGCTCTTTACAATCCTGAGTAAGATAGCTCTCCCACTGTCGAACAGCAGCTGGTTCATACAAGCGGTTGATATTGAACTTAGGGGGTCACAGCTGCCTTCCTAGGCCTACTACTGATCAAGAAAACCAATTGACCTTATGGCAGGCTCTACGCTCGAACAACGGAGTTGAAGAGATCCACGAACATCCCACTATTACCGTTGCGTTCGCCAAGGCTTTGTTTCCGCATCACATGTCCGAGCATGGTGTTGTCAAATACCACTTTGGCATTCAGATCCCCCATCACGATTACAATATCACCTCTAGGAAGCCTGCCCTGAGCTCCGTGTAATTGCTCTCTGTTGTTGCGTAGCATTGTACAATTGTGATGATCCTTAAGCTGGACTGGAATCTTGCAGTTAGAAGTCTATCAGAAACCGGCTCCCAGGTCAAGAAAGCGCGCCTTGCGGTAGCCGTCAGAAGCAACCCGATACCGGATTCGCGTCTGTTACCACTTGGCTTTCCAGAGTACAAAAGCACATTGCCGGAAGAGGGAGAGGCATAGCCCCAGAATATCTAGCGTAGGAATTCCCGCTCATTCCTGCGTGCACACATTGCAGAAACCAATCATAGTCCGTTTCCGATAGCCAAAGGTCGTTGCCGTGAGGTCAGTCCTTATAAAAGGCGTGGTGATGATGATCACTTGACAAAATTGGTTTGAATATCGAAATCAATTAGAAACGGCAGGCTGAAACAACGTAACGGTTTCTTGATACGCCGGATGGCGATTTGGACGCTTTGCGACTGCTTCCAGATCAAGCCTTCAACAGAGCAGGGCACACAGACGCTTCTGTACGAAACAAAGACTGAAGAAAAAGAGAAAGAAGAACTTTTCGGGCAGCTTCGCAAGGTCCACGTTTCAGAAATATAGAAGGTCTTGAAGAAAGCCTACAATTAAATTTCGAGTTATGTAAAAATATGAAACAGTTCTCGACTTGTTTCTTTCCATAATTATATTTTCTACAATTATTTGCTCATTTTACAAGGCAATGGCTCCAATCTTTCCTCAAATTATGGTCGTGGCATTTTTTCTGCCCGACCGATATCGGACATCCTGCCCAACAAACCAATGATTCTCACTTTAATTCGCATTGTTCTATTTCTGCTAATTTAGTTTTATTGATTTATGGACATCTTGTTCCGAAATGTGTTTTTGTCGAGTGTAACGTTCCTTATTTACATATGCCAAACTTATATTGATGCTGATTGTAAGGTTAATGTGACGTTCTAAATTGACTCATTGCATTGACCGCGAGTCACAAATAAAGTTATTCGCGTGAACTGGGGTGGATTTCGCTTTGCAAGGAAAATTGTCGGCTTTCGGCAAGAAATGATTGAAATCGGTAGAAATCAAAAAGTCATGAGTGCAAGTCCTGAAGCTCTAACGTGACTAAAGGTAGGAGGGAGTTGCCTAAGGGTGGAAAGGGAGTTAGTGCACCATAGTGAAAAATGCTTCTAAGGATTAAGATTTTCGAATTGACAAATGAATTTTCAGGAATGGTAGTCCTGAATGTCAGTTAATTGTAGAAGCATTCCGTTTTCCAGAAAAGGACGAGCTATGTCGTTTGTGTTGTAAATTCAAATACGTAAAAGCACGTTCGGACTCAAACGAATAATTCAGTAGATCTGCGAATTATGCGTTCAAAATCCATTTGAATTATTTCCTGGGTGGCTCACTTAACTGCTTACTTTACGCGAAATAATGTTGGCAAAAAAAGCGGCATTAAAGTTGGCTTTTTCTGGCCTCGTGCCGTGACTGGTTCCCCCGTCTGAATCGATCGCGATTTCCATCACTAGTAATTTACTCTTCACTTCACATTTCAGTTGATTTCTTGATTTTCGCGTCTTTTTCGGGGCTTTGACTGATAAATGCGTTAGATTACGTTGACAGACTTTTCGCTCTGCACTTACATTCCATTTCTGTTGTATACCTAATTGTTCGCGAACATGTCAGGGAGAATGTTTCCAAGCTCTATGTTCCGGATTAATTTCGTGAAGCAATTATTATGGACTTGTTCAAATCACTGCCTAGTTCTAATGTGCTCATTAAATGTACGTTAAGAATGTTCGGCGGAACGGAAGTCCGAAATTGTACACTTAATGCTGCTATAATTTGAAATTACATTCTTTTGGTGCCAATCATTGAGATTCTTTGCCGAACATTTCGCTAGGAGTGAAATGCCAGTAATTACGTGAATATGCACAATACAAACTATTAATTTCAACTGGGTTCAATCTCCTCGACAAAAGAATACAACCATATCTTTTTCTGAATTATATTACAGAAAGATATTTTGAGTAATTTGTCGATACGATAGTGCGAATATAATAGCTCTGATCTTAAAATATACATTTTTAGGGTGAAGCGTAAGTGCCCTTCCATCATTGCTGTTATTCGGGTTCGCCATAAGTCCGAAGTTCTTTATGTTACTAAAAACAAACATAATTACTGACGGACAGGATGGATTAGCGAAAAGGCGTGGTGTATATATATCATAAATTTGTGGAAAGATAAACCAAAGCAATGCGAAATCCATACGTTTTACAAGGTCTTCCTTCGCTTATAAATACAGATCGGAACCTGTACATAATCCACTTAGTAAAAAGAGACTTCTTGCGTTGCTACTATTAGACAAAAACTCTACCTAATTAATTTTTCCAGGTCTCCTACTTGTTGTATAGGAAAAAGATTTATACAAAAAGTACAAAATGAAATAAGTAATTAAAAATATCAAAGACACGACTGACGAATGTATGTGTTTGCGTCTGCTCTTGACCTGTAAAATTGGTGATCCCTCATGAGTTTATTGTCAGAGCTAAACAAATATTGCAAATAAAAAACGTAAATGTAAACTATTTCCACTCTTTGACCATCGGAAATTTGAAGCAATGTGATGCATTCAATGTTTTTTAGTGCAATTTATTGCAAGAAGTGATATACCTCAAATGTTTGTTGCACATGAGGGTGGACGATTCCGTAGCCTACATAATGACGAAATCTATGAGCGATACCATGACCGCCAGGTTGTGGATGAAATCCGGCTCAATAGGTTACGGTCGGGTCATTTAACCCGTATGGATGAAGATGATCCAGTCCGGAAAGTCTATAAGGGCAACATCTATGGTAGAAAAAGAAGACGAGGCAGACTCTGCCTAAGATGGAGCGGAGCCAGACAGCTTGACAATGCTGCATGTTTATCAGTTAAGCTCTATTCGTACTATTTAACAGTTACTGTGTCCAGCATATCACAGACGAAAATGTTCACACTATCCAGCAGATAGCGTGTCCAGCACTGAACGTATGAGATACAAAAGGATTCTTCCTTATATTCACTATGGGGGTATTCATACAATCCAGTAGCAGGTGTTCCGTATCCTGCATGGAATGTATCAGACACGGCATCGGTAGAAGCCAAGAAAACTTGTCTCTCGACTTGAATTATTGCGCATGAACACTGTTCCGCGCTTCGTCCGCTTTAACCTGGACCTGGAAAAAGTGATCCGTGATGCTGAGGTAAATACGAGAGGCATTATGAAACGAGAAGAATAAAGTTAGGAGAATACAACTTTGAGACCGTTGATAATATCTCTAATCGAAAAAATCACAACCGATACAACTACGATGATGAAATTCGCGCATGGTTGTTGGCAGCTCTTACTGTACAAGGCAATGATCTTACCAGTCCTCATGTATTCCTCGGAGACCTGGAGTCTTAGCAAAAAAATTGCGAACTCTTGGCCGCCTTCGAGAGAAGAATTCCCGGAAGAATTTTTAGCCTCTACATGAGGATGGACGATTCCGTAGCCTACATAATGACGAAATCGATGAACGATATCATGACCGTCAGATTGTGAATAAAGCTGGCGCTTCAGGTATAAAAGTTTTGTATTCATCTTATTCTCATTTTTCCATTGGTATATAGCTAAAAACCCAAAATATTAATTCATATTTTTTTCAAACTACAAGAAATATGTACATATTACAGACGTAGATATTATGCTCACCCTAAACAAACAGACATTGCCTATTACCGAGTACTACGCTTATACATGCACGTATATAAATTGATCGTACATATATTTCTGATTTACTTCGTGCACAAAAGCATACACATGTATATATGAAGTATGTATATTGAATACCGCTGGGTTAATGTAAAAATATATCTATCTGAATTAGGCACAACCCTAAAGCTTCATTTACATATACATACCATATAAATACATACATATATTTGTCTAGAGTAATTGATATAGATATGTAAATGATTAAAAAACTAAACAAGTCGGGAAACCGGAAATTGGATGCTTCGGATACGAAAGGTTTTGTGTATTTCTTAGTACGTAGCACGTAATATATGCATGCATTATGTGAGAGTATCCACTTTCGGGTGATATTGACATTCATAGTCTTGAATATGCAAAGAAACAACAACTTTGACGTATTATAACTTTGTTAGTAATAGTGTGATTTCCACCAACTGGTAAGACCACCACTTGGTAAGAACATGCTCTACATTATAGCCTACATCACTGCAAAATTTCGTGGTGCTAGGATGAATTTAAGGGGAGGTGGGGTTCTGCAGCCAATTACAAAAAATTATAATAATATACTATTATTAACTTTATTTGAAGAGATATCGGAATGGAAGGTATTTCGGAGCCCAGGCACCATCAGCCTCCTGATTTTTTTCAGATTTTTCGGTTGAGAAGTTTCTGAGAATGACCCTCTTAAAGAAATGATCACTTTCAACCCAAGGCACTCCCCACCTTTCCAACAAATGATGGTGGTAGTCTGTGCCGCAAGTGCGGAAAGCAAGGCCATTTTGCGAAGGATTGCGACGGAAAGTCCAAAGGAGGTACTTCTATGTGACACATTATTATCGGGAAGCGCACAAGAAAAAGCTTTACAGGTCGCGGAAAAATTGCAGCGGGCATGCGATGCCTCTATGCCACGGCGTAGCGCTTTCCGAAGACTAAATTTCTGGTGGAATTCAGAGATTGAGGAATGTCGGAAAAACTGCCTCAGAGCTAGGAGATGCTCCCAGCGCTCCCCAGAAATCAACCTGAATTCGTTGAGCTACACATGCAATACAGGAACGGGAGGAAAAAACTGCAAGTAGCTATCACGAAGAGCAAATCCGAATATTTCAAGCGGATGTGTACTGAAGCTGATTCTGATCCATGGGGTTGCGCTTAAAGGTCTGTAATGTCATCACTGAAAGGCAAGCGCTCCCCACTGATTACCTGTCCGAAATTACTACAAAACATAATGGACACTCTCTTCCCAGAGGATGTGAACTACACAAATCTGCCTAGACTCCCCCCGAAATTCCTGTAGTGGTTGAAGAGGAAATTTTTGATGCAGCAAGGAAATTCTCTAAAAATAAGACCCCAGGGCCAGATGGAACCCCGAATATTGCCCTGAAAGTGGCAGTCAGGTCACCACCAGGTGTGTTTCCCAAAGTTTTTACGGCGTGCCTTAGAGAAGGAGAATTCCCGGAACAATGGAAGGTGCAAAAGTTGATACTTATTCCGAAGCCAGGTAAACTATTGGATCCATCCTCATATCGACCGATATGTTTGGTCAATACCATTGGTAAACTATTTGAACGAGTATTATACAACAGGCTGCTCGTTGTTGCGGAAAAGGAGGGAGGCCTATCCAACAAGCAATTCGGGTTTCATAAAGGGAGATCAACCGTCGATGCAATCATCATGGTGATTGGCCTGGCTCGCGCTGCAATACAAGATGACAAATGCTACGCAGTGGTGACACTCGATGTAAAAAATGCATTGAACACTGCAAAGTGGACGAAAATTGTAGAGGCTCTAACCAAACTACAGGCTCCGAAGTACATTGTACGCATCGTTGTTGCATTTCTTCTTGGAAGAAGATTATATTGCGACTCGGACGATGGACAGAAATTATTCGCAACGACGTGCGGCGTACCACAGGGGTCTGCCTTAGGTCCCTTATTGTGGTTAATTATCTACAATGGAGTGCTGACGCAACACCTTCCTAGCGGCGTGACAACTATTGGTTTTGCGGACGATATCGGGGTAACAATAGTGGCAAAACGCTTAGACAAGATTGAAATCTATGCAAATGAAGCGATATGGGAGATCAATTCCTGGTTGAAAAAGTCCGGTCTATCACTTGCTGAACACAAAACGGAACTAGTGCTAATCAGCAAAAGAAGGAAAGACACGACCGTGAAAATTAAAGTTGGTGAAAAAACAATTTACTCCCAAGAGTCGCTTAAATATTTGGGAGTAATGATTGACAAAAGACTCAACTTTAAAAAACACATTGAGTGCGCTGCAACTAAAGCATCTTCCATCGCTGCAACGATCTCGAGGATACTACCGAACATTGGTGGACCAAGACAAAGTGGATGTCGTCTTATTTCAAGGGTAGTTAGTTCCGTGCTACTCTACGCAGCTCCAGTTTGGGTAACCGTTTTGGAAAACAAATCAAACAGTGGAAAACTAGGAATGGCGTATCGACAAAGTGCACTCCGGGTATGCAGTGATTATCGAACGACATCAGGAGAAGCAGCATATGTACTGGCAGGGGCAATCCCTGGCCCTTCATCTTGGCGGATGGTGGTCGGCGTCTCTACGACAAAATGTATGCAATCGGTGAGTCTGTTGTACTTCGACGGCAACTAGCACAGCGGGAATCCATCGCAAAACGGCAAAGGAGATGGAACGAGGCACAAACCGGCCGTTGGACCTACCGTATCATTCCACACATTCGAAGATGGGTGGAAAGGAATCACGGGGAACTAAGCTACGAGCTAACACAGTTTTTAAGTGGACATGCAGGTTATCGGGTTTATCTATATCGATTTGGACACGACGAGTCATCATGCTGCCCAAGATGTGGTAACGTGGCTGAGAATGCGGAACATGCTGTATTTGAGTGCCCAAGGTTTACAGCACACCGAACTAGGCTGGAGGCGATCGCAGACAAGCGCTTAACACCTGGAAATATAGTGAAGTTTATGTTGGAATCAACAGAGGCTTGGAATCAAGTGGTAATTGAGCTGAAAATGATTCATCAACGGATAAGGCATGAAGAACTGCGAAGAAAGCAAGAAAGGGAGCAAAGAAAAATGCGCCGCAGTTAAGAACTGATCCAGCCCCGCGATGCAATGCTTATATAGCGGTCCAGTGGGGAGAGTGGAAGAAAAAGGAGGTGGTTTTATTGAGTAGGCGTCTCACATAACTGCATGGCAGGAGCCAGCAGTAGATTTTGAACCTTTCAGACAGACAGACAGATAGTAAACCGATTTTAATAAGGTTCTGGGTTTACACAAAACATCAAAAAGAAATATTTCCCTGCGACCTCGCATTCACGTGAGCTCATTTTGTTGTGGTTTTGACGAATTGACATGTTATGATGACGTCATGCACGTTTTAGAATACACGAAATTCACACAAAATGTAAAAGGTTCACCTTCTATAACTTTGTTAATAATAGCTGGATTTTCTTCTTTCGTATGTCCCTTATGCAAATACCAAATTTTATAGTTCTAGCATGAACGTTAGGGGGTTTCTGGCAAAATTTCTAAAATATGCTAATTTACTATTATTAACTTTATTTGTACAGATATGGGTACGGGATATATTTTGAGGTTTAGGTTTCGGTTAAATACACCACTGTGATTTTTTCAAATTTTTCGGTTGAATAGGTTCTGAGAATGAGACTTGTTACACTTTCGGGGGAGTATCAAAAATAGGATCAGTTTCGAAAAGTACTAATCGAACCATCTCATTTGGTATCACACATGACCATATTCTGTGAAAAAAAAATGTACACGACTCTTTTGAATGTATGGGAAGCCCCCTCAAACCCAGTGGAAAATGATGCCACCCGTTGTAAGTAAAAGGTCCCTTGCTATTTTGTGCCATGTGCTGGAGGCAGATCCAACATTGTTTCCCCAATGTCCGAAAACTATTGTCCCTATGAAACCAATGAGCGCCGAAGGCATCCCTCCAGTAACCGCAAACGAAATTCTGGACGCAGTGAAAAGGGTCGGGATACCATAGCTCCAGTATTGATCGAATTCCCAATAAAGTGTGTGTTGAGGTAATTAGGAAAGTCTCTGGCGAAGAGAAAAACCGCATCATCAAAGCACTCATCACCGTACAAACGTCAAACTATAAATTAATTGTAGTCTTTGACTATCTCCGACAGCGAAAGCCATTCTATGATTGGAACGAAGGGTCTGAAACGTACGATATAGCGGTAAAAGTTTCGTAGGGATTTATTCCGGGGCCTCTGCTATTGAACATAATGTATGATGATGTTCTGTTGCTCCCAGTACTTAAGCAAGCCGTTGTAGTCGGATTCGCAGATGACGTTGGAATGGTCATCACTTCCAAACTTCCGGTTGAAGCTTGCCGGGACGGAGTTGACACTATCTACAAAGTGCGGAAACAGAGAACTGCTGAAATTTGCATCGGAGCACATGTTGTTCGCTCTCATCGCTAATATACCTGGAAGTAATTTCAGACTCCAAGCATAGCTTTAAACTTCATTTAAAGCTTACCAAGTAAAGAGCGAAAATTGTCAGCCCTAAACATAGTTGGCATTGCGGGCTCAAAGCATCCGCCCACCAGTTGAACTGAAGGCACCATCCCCGTACTGGCAAGCCGCAATATCATTAATTCAACTCTGGACGTGGAAAGCGTTGAGAAATATTTTTGCGTTCGACAATTTATCATTCGCCTGGGATAAAAATGCCCATAAAATGCTCGTTCATATCCTAAAGAAATAGGAAATCCTTGCTCACAGCCTAAACATTTTCCATTTGATCACTGGCCGCCTGAATAGTCCGCCTTTGACCGGCGGTCGTGAATGGGAGACTCTAAGCTGTGAGTTTGGACAGTTCGTGGATGGCGGGCGTTATATGCGGCGCAGTGTGGGTATCAGTGATAAAAATCGCAGCTGCACATGCGGCGCCAACCGGAGAACATCTTTTGAAGCGGCATATGTAATTGCGGAGATGATCCTAGTGAATGTTTTGGGCGATGAGATAAGCTGCTTGTACGAGCAACAAAAAGCGAGTCTAAGCAAGCAAAGTAAGTAAACGAATTCATTGGTTGCGTGGTAGGCGAACACTTATGGACTACGCGAAACCAGGGTGAGACGGGCTATGTACGAATTTACTCAGTTCTTAACTGGACACGGTACGTACAGGAAGCACCTTTATGGGTTTGGTTTCGACGAATCGCCGGATTGACCTACGTGCGAAGGTGCAGCTGAAGATGCAGAATAAATATCATAAATATAATAAATAAATATAGCATGGGACGCGGTACCAACTTAAAGAAGCAGAAGTGTGGTATTCATTTCTTAACGCAGTTAACAATTGAATACCAGCAAAACCAGCACGATGGTCCCACGGTGAGAGTGTGGAGAAAATATTTAGTTGATAAAAATCTGGCATGCACATCCAAGATTCTAGATATGCATCCACGATGGATTTTCCCCAGCCAAAGAAGAGTCAGACAAACGTATAAACAGACTTACAACCAGTGAAACGATTTTAATAAGGGTTTGTTTTCAACAAAATGGATCCTGAATCAAAGCGAAGGAAATCCAAACTTCCATTTCAAGTTTAATTTTTTGTATTGAATTACGGCTGTAATACAATGGTACATCGGATTAGTATTGAATCGCACACATTGAATCACATCGGTGGAAATTTTGTTTCCAGGTTCTGAAAGCTTTCCGGAAATCATGTTTAAGGTTTTGTGCAAAACAAAACCTTATTAAAAACGGCTTACTATCTATCTGTCTTTCACAACTTTTATCTCAGAAACGATATCTATTAGTACTTTCCGAAGCCGGTATGATTTTTGATATTGGTTGCGAAGGTGTGCGGGTCCCAAAAAGGGATCTCAGAAACTACCCATTCCAAATATATGAAAAGAAATATGGTGGTCTATGCGCCTGATATCTAGGCCTCAAACGTTAAATAAAGTTAATAATAGTATATTATTCAATTTCGAAATTGAATGGGAACCCCCCTTAAGTTTAGCCTAGAATCGTCAACTTCTGTAGTAAGTAGGCTACACTATAGAGGCCTACCAAGTTTCTTAAATCATACTATTGCCGACGGAGTGCTTGGCCTTCGCGTGCCGGAGGAGACAACGCTGATTGGTTTTGCGGATGACCTGTAGTTGCAATTGCAAAGCATCCCGAGGACGTGGAGCTTTATGCAAATGAAGCCATTCATACCATCAAGTCATTGTTACGAATGGCCAAGCTGGACCTGGCGGACGAAAAGTCGGAGGCCAACCGTAGGAAGAATAATCCAGGTTGGTAATCGTGAGGTCGTCTCAAAATCGGTTGTCAAATACCTGGGGGTGATGATCGATATCAAGCTGAGTTTCAAGGGACACTTGGATTATGCATGAGAGAAGGCAGCAAATGCCAGCTCATTCCTTGCAAGGATGATGAACCACGCTGTCAACCGGAGGAAGATAAGTTCGGCATACCGGCCAATTGCGCTAAGGGTGTGCAGCGCATTTACGACGGCCTCGACGGAGGCAGTGTGCGTCATCGCAGGAATGATCCCTATAGATTTTCTTGCGGGCGAGGCACACTGGCTCTACGAAAAACGGAAGGCAAATCCAGCCGAGGTGAATGCGGATTTCCGAAAAGCCATCAGGAGAGAGTTGTGTGGCAGGTGGCAACAACGATGGGATAACTCCGACAAGGGCCGGTGAACCCATACATTGATCCCGTGTATCGAGAAATGGGTTGACCGAGAGCACGAAGAATTGAATTACCACCTGACACAGTTCCTTACGGGACACGGTGGCTATAGGAAGTACTTGCATCGCTTCGAGTTGGACGAGTCTCCCAACTGTCCTGAATGCGGTGCTACACCCGAGGACCCGGAGCACGTTATGTTCCATTGTCCCAGATTTCTGCAGCAGAAAAGGAGGTTGAACAGCATCTTAGGAAGAGATGCTGAAGTCGGAGGAAAACTGGATGGCGGTAAATGAGGTAGTAGCCGTGGTGCAGACAAAACTCCTGAAGTTGGGTCGAGCTCGGAAGGCGGCGCGACGGAGACGTGACATGGACGAGCTGGTATAGCGAACCAGAGCCTCCCCCGCGAAGTAATACTTTACGATGGTTCCGCGGGAAAGGGTGGAAGAGTGGGGGTGGTTTTAGTGGGTGCGAATCCAACACACTGCTGCAACCTGGCGCAGCAGCGTCTTTCTAAGATTTCCACCTCCATCCATACAAAAAAAAAAAATCATACTATTGCTAACAGAGTTATACAGGTTCAAGCTGTTACTGTTGCCCAAATTTCCTGCATTTAAAGACTTTGAATGTCAGTGACATTCTAAAGTGAATGGTCTGAAAAACTAAATGCATAAACATTACGAGCTAGATACAAATGGGACAAATGCGCATACAAATATCCTTATAAAAGTAATACATAAAATCTTTCATACCTGAACCTTTCAGCTTCCGGTTTCTGGACTTGTGTCATTGTGGTCCTGGACTTCGGGCAAATGTTAAAGATAATGAACTAGGTAAAAGTTTACCGATTAGGAAGGGATATAGAGTAGGCGAGCAAATTATCTTCTTTTCCTTCAGCCCATGTCCCATTCACAAGCGGGGTTCGCTCGTCGTGATTGGTTGCGTCAAAATCCCATCAAGCGCATCAAGCAACCGTTGTTTCGGGCGGCTTTTTGGTCGCTTCTCGTTGACTTCGATGTTCAGACCAATTTTGGGGAGTGAATCGAAGACGCCTCTCTGGCAATTTTTCCATGATCGATGCAGCCTCATAACGATCAAACCTCATATCGGATGTGATCAAAGCGTGTCACGCCACCAGTCCAACTAGTATTCGCCTCCATTACCGCAAGACACTGCTCATTGCCTTTTACAGTCGGTCAACACTCAAAACCACAGAGGGCGACAGGGCGGACGACATTGCAGTTAATTTTAGACTTGAGACGTTGATATGTCGATCACAAAGAGCACCAGTTGTGGAACGCCACTTCAGCCAGATTGCGTGGCACATTATTTTATATAAAAACTATTCTCGTGCCTAAGGTCATATTGCTTTCTATTAAACCCAAATAAGTTCTATTTACCTTTGCCGGATCATCGAACTGGATACCTAAATTCTAAGATATATATTTATTTATAGCACGGTCATTAACAAAAACAGGCTGTGCTCCTGGTTATTTTCGGAGATGAACGGCGCTGTTCTGGCCAGGCGACTTTCGATACTCAAAACATTCTGCTCTAATGAAACAGTTCGCCCGTATATCTCGCGACACCTTTCTCCAATGCCGTAGCGTTGTCCACTTAAATTTCCCTGTGAAAGGAGAATGTTCCCAAGTCCAATCCATTAGAGCTGCATCCCGTGATGTCTTTAATAAGAGTGGGTTGCCTATCAATAACAGACGAAGGGAAGAGAGAGAAAAATTGGAGAATACCAGTAAAGATGTTCTCGGCAGCTATATGAATAGTGGGAACTTTTAAACAACTGAAACTACTTGGAGTGGATGTTATCTTCTCAGCACTACTTCAAAGAGGCCCATAAATCATTCTGGGTTCACTCTTGAGTGTGGTAGCGAGCAGTATAGCCTTGGGGTATATACCAAAGGCATAGCGGTGTTGTCTTTAATCCTTAAAGGACTATTTTCACCTTAAGTTTTTCAGACCGATTTGCTGACATCCCTCGAACTGAGAACAATGGAGAAAATCGCGAATAACTTAATAAGAACTGATTTTGCAACGCAAGTTACGCTGATGGTATTGTATTAATCTGTACATTTGAGGATATCATTTGTGATAGAATTCAATTAGGATTAAGGATTACTAATAATTGGTGGAGGAGAGCGAGGCGGAATCACTCGCTGGAAAGAACAAGAATTCACTTGAAAGCCATTAGATTGCATGGCATAGAAGTTAACCAGGAAACCGAAATTACCTAATTTTTCATTTCTATTCCGGGCCTAGGGGAACCCCTCCCTTTTTAAGCTTTTGTGTGAAACAAAACCTTATTAGAATCGAGACGGTGTCTGTCTGTCTGTCACACCCGATTTATTCGGAAACGGCTGGACCGATTGTCACGAAAATTGGTGAGAGTATGTAATCTGGTGTTCCCTTTACATGCGGTAAGTGGCGCCATTTTGTGTTAAGTTTAAGGGGGGGCTCCCCATACATGTGAATGGAGGATGCAAATTTTTTTTTCACAGAATGTAGCCATGTGGGGTATCAAATGAAAGGTCTCAATTAGTACTTTTCGAAACTTGTTCAATATTTGACTTTGGGTGAAACGTAGGGGAGTGACGGCTCAAAATATGACCTCCAAAGAGTGTAACAGGTCTCGTTCTCAGAACCTATCCAACCGAAAAATCTGAAAAAAATCACAGTGGTGCATCTCTACTAAATCTAGGCCTCAAAATATATCCGGTTCCGATATCTGCACAAAAAGTTAATAATAGTATATTTCCACATTTTAGAAATTTACCCGGCACCCCCCTTATGTTCATCCCAGAAGTACAAAATTTGGCATGTGTATAACGAAGAACATAGTGCACAGTTTGGTCAAGTTTAAAGAAAATCCAATTATTACTAACAAAGTTATAGGGTGTAAAACTTTACCATTTTTTGTGAATTTCGTGCACTTTACAACCCGCATGACGTCATCATCACATATCATTTCGTCAATACCAATGAGTTGTTATGGATGGGGACGCAAAGAATTGTTTTGTTTTAGTTTTTTAATCATTTGTATGGGAATATCAATTACTCCAACCAGACATGTGTGTATGTAGGTATATAGTATATGCGTGCTAATGAACTTTGCGGGTAGTACCCAGTTCAGATAGATATAAGAAGTAAATCGGAAATATGGGTACGATCAATTGATATACGTGCATATATGTGTACAGTATTCGGAAATAGGCAGTTTGTTTGTTTAGGGTGAGCGTAATATGTACGTACGTCTCGTTGTTTGGAAAAATATAAAGGATTATGTTGGATTTGTAGCTATATACGGATAGAGAAATGTGCGTTGACATTTCTTACATAAAATGAACACAAAACCTTTATACCCGAAGCGCGAGCTTCCGGTATTCCGACTTGTTTTAATTCATCTCTCATCAGGCCTACAGTGCTCCCCTTGTTTCTCAGTAAGCATTAACCTATAATGAAATCCGCAAACTAGGATTTTAATTAAAGATAAGAAAACCAATCCAAAGGCAACCAATAAAAACTATTCAGGAAAGTTAAGGTCTACTTTTCCCGGGGAAAAATGCAGCAGGTTTTCCTTCTTTACTTTTACAAATTTATAGTTTCTTAATTTAACTTTTCTGACAATGGTTGTCTTACAATTAGCTTAAACATGAACTTGGAATAATTATTCAAATGTTAACAATTCGTTTGGCCCACCCACTATTCATGAGTGGGATAGTCCAAAAATAGATGTCAGGAAAAGGAGCTGGATTTGGCATTCGTGAATGAAAGACTTCAAAGACTTCGCGAGGAAGAGGCCTGCGGTTTATGGCGAACTTGATGAGAGCCGGTTGGTATGTTGGTGACTGCAGAGCAACCCATATCAAAAGGGGGTTAAACTGCAAAAAAGTTCCCGCAAAGTGGCGGGCCGTCTCCCTAGATCAGTGATGAAGGCATTGGAGTGGTATATGTTTTCTTCGTGATTTGAAACTGGTACCTGAGCCGTACTGCCATTTAAAGGTCTTAGAATCATGAGATGCTACGCCAGTAGGACACTCAACTACTGGTGGAATCATAATGAAACTAGGTAACAGAGGTTGAGAGGAAGTATACAGGTGATTGCGAGGGAGTCTAAAAGACGTCATTTGAAGAAACAAGAGAAACTACTTCAAACAGCTGTGCGAGAATAGCGGTCCTTGCGATCGGGCTTACGGGGTAGCAACGAAGTCACCTGGAGAGCCAGCATCATATCGCCTAATCTGCCTATTATATACAATGGGGAAAATGAAGAAGAGAGTCATCTACAATAGACTATTACCCATCATTGAAGACGACAACGGGCTAACGGAGTAAAGGGTTTCCGCGTGTGGTTGCAATAAGTAGAGAAAAACGCGCGGTAAATTGTGGTCGGTACTGTGCCAAAACGTATGCAACTTCGCCAATAGGAGCTGAACTTAAGACGCATTGATTGAAGTATGCATTTATTTTTAGATGGATTGCGAGTTTGATTGAAAATTACCTCGCGGAGAGAACTGTGAGGTACCGCACGGGTAATATGGTAATTGCCAGAAAGTGTTACAGTGTGAGTAAAAAGCTTTGCACTGGGGCTTCTGCTGTGGAATGTAATGAATATTATACCGCAATGCTTGTGCTTTCTGTCTCATAAGAGGCAGTTATTGGCTTGAGTCTTGACGGTGATTGTCACAGTAAAACCCTCAGAAGATGCGGAGATCTATACGATTGAAGCAGGGTAAATGGTGACTTACATATGGTTGCAAAAAGGTCAACCTCAACCTACTTGCCGAGAAAACGAAACCGGAGCAGTGCAATCCATTTTAATACATGTGTCATCTATGGAGGACAAAGCGCTTTCAAATTCACAGAGATGGAAGCAGATAAGTTCGGTTAATGGTCTTATGGATCTGAAGCGCTTTTACAATCGCATAAGAGAAGGCAATGCTGAAAATGACTTTCTCCCGTTGAAAAGTGGAGTTGGTGGCGCGATTTTACTCTGCCTGATCTGGAGTCGAGAGACTCCCAAATTACCATCTAGCGTATCAACCCAACCTTGTTTTCGTTGGCCTTTGGTCGCTTCCGATTGACTTCGATGTTCAGACCAATGTTTTCGTCAGTGCGAATTACATATTCATATTATCGAAGATACCTCTCTCGCAATTTCTCTATCCTTATATTATATAAAATGTATGGACATACATACATAGAATCCAAAAATCGAATAATCCCTAGCCCGGCAGATTCCATAGATTGGTAGACGAAAAGGCTCTATTCCGAATATGAGGAATGATACAGGTGGGAACTATCACTCAATTTTTACTCAGTTTACAAAACGATATGGTAGTTGTAATGCCAACACCACATTGGATTATTCCCCAAATTGTACCAGGAGGCGATAGCATACCAGATGATATTAAACATGTGATTTCTCACTATCCAGCATTAGTCAGACAAAGAGGAAACCTGAAATAGGTGCTTAAGACGAACGTGGACTTAAAAAGTATAATTGGAGAGATACTCCAGTCGAAATAGAACTAGTTTACGGTTCCTTACTAATTGCAAAAAGCAAAGTGAGTTGCTGGAGATGTTGGAGAGAAGAAGAGCTGAAACTGAGACGGCTTAAGGGAAATTCGCGATAATACTTAAATGCTAGCCTTACGGGGTCAAGGCATGAGAGACTGGGGATCACGTCCGCTCTAGTTGCAACGTTCACACAGGTGGCTTTTAAAACACGGACATATGGATATACACATCTAAATTGAACATTGCGGATTCTACATACAGACTTGGGTAGTTGCGTTTTACTTGGTACGCGTACGCCTACATCCTCGTACTGGGAACGTACGTATCTGAATTGGACACTCTCACAAATTTTATACATTGTTTCGAGTATCTGACTGATGTGTACATAACTAAACAAGTCGGTAAACTGGAAGCTGGACGCGTCAGGTAGGAAAGGTTTTGTGTATTTCTTTTATAAAGACATTTGAGTGTGAATTTGCCCATTAGTACGTAATACGTAATATATGCATATATTATGTGAGAATATCCACTTTCGGGTGATGAAGTGACAACTTTGACCTGTTACAATTTTGTTAGTAATAGTTCGATTTCCACCAAACTTATATTATAGCCTACATTGCTGCAAAATTTCGTGGTACTAAGATGAACTTAAGGGGGTGTCGCAGCCAATTACGGAGAATTATAGTAATATACTATTATTGACTTTGTTTGAAGGGATATCAATATGGAAGGAATTTCAAAGCCTAGCCACCATATAGTAGCAGCCTCTTGATTTCTTTCAGAATTTTCGGTTGAACAGTTTCTGAGAATGGCCTCCTCAAATAAATGATCACTTTCGACCCCCCGAACTCCCCGCATTTCCAACAATGGCAAAACTAAGGCAAGCTTCGGAAAGTACTAACGGAGACCTTTCGTTTGATACCCCACATGACTATATTTGGTGAAAAAAAAATGCATGTATGGGGACCTCCCCTTAAATTCGACGTAACAGGATATAACTCACTGTATGCGTGAGCGTTCACAATTCCCACCTTTCCATCAAATTTGGTTCAATCGCTGCTACAGTCTCCGAGAAATATGAATATCGGTAAGTGCAGAATATATTGTGAATACTCGTAATATCATAGATAGATCATAGATTGCATACCAAAAAGAAAAGTTTAAGTTTAACTTTATTAATAATGGTAGAGTTAGCATCAAACATAATTATGCCTTTTTTCGTGAGTTACACTTAAGAAGAACTTAAGGGGGTTCCTGATAAATTTCTGAAATATATAGGGTTTTAACATTGGTAGCCTGCTTGTTCCAAAATTGTTATCTTTTTATTCCCTCTTACGGCAAACAATACTTTTATGTTAATCCTAGATAATATCATGTTTGAGCTCTTAATTGTTAACTCAAAGGGAAGGGTCGTCATCGTACCAGTAGAATGGAAAGCTTCGCAAACCGAAATAAAGATGAATTGATTGAATTGCCAATTTGGCCCTTCATGAATCTAATCCTGAATCAAAACTAGCTTGACGTTATTCGCTCATCATATGCTTCTGTCTTCTACCTGAAAGCCAGGTCATATTTCAAAAGTGAAGTGAGCTCAATGGAACCGAAGTTTATTTGCTCCTCAAGTAAAACTTTCAAATAGTAAAACATTGTATGTGGCCATCACAAAGTTATCAGCGTTGTTAACAAGAAAACTTTGAGTGTCAGTAACTGCAGGAGTTACCGAACTGATACCATTCACCTGAAGCTTATTTGGCTTCGACTTTGGCCGGATGTGCATATTTGTTTTGCGAACACCCCCAGATTCTGCAACGGAATGCTGGTCATGCATTCTCACAGACGAAAACAATTCAGTCGTCTTTAAAGTTCTCAAATCCTTTCCTTGTCATTGTACGTCGAACTGGGCTGAAAAGGAATCTGGGAAAAGATAAAGTTTTGCCGGGTTCCATGATTTACGTTTAAGTGGTGTAGTTGTCATGTTACTGAACAGATAACGAAACAGAAAATCTCATGCAAGTACTGAGATGACGTGGTGGGTAAGTGGTACTTCATTCAAATGTGTGTTTGTATAACATATATTATCCACATAAGAGGATACACCCGGTCCAGCAGAGAGGTATCAGCGTGCCGAACTATTTTTGAACCATGTTGTGGTCTGGTTATATACTGATAAGACGCGTACTTCTGTCACACGTCATTGAAGGATAGACTTTATTACACAAAATGTTAGGGAAGAGTTTAATTTATTGTGTCCGAATCATTGAATACGAAATGGATGAGAGTTATATGAAGTTAGTATAGTATCTAGGGGGTGGTGCTATTTTTGGTTATCACTTGTATGTTGTAATGGATTAAATTTCATGCATTTACCTCGACATGAATATATAATTTGACAGCACAAGCGGCACATATTTGGGTTCCAGGCGAAAAATTACAGGATTTAAAAGTGGATAAACGTGATGAATTGTAGTGCGGGGTACTTGCTGTAAGCGTCTAAGGTCTAACCTAAAATGATTCCATTATCATTAATAACATTATTGTTAAAAGCAACTAGGGAGAACATTGGAAACTACCCCATCTAGGGGCTGGGTTTTTTTAGCTATAACTTTATGGGTCTACTTTGTATTATATACGTTATATTCTTTTCATTCAAAATATGTGTGTAGTTTATCAAGCTACGAGAAAACATATGCGAAATCCAAGCCAAAGTCGTCATTATAAAGAATCATCATTGAAAAAGGAAGGGTTAGTTTAGTTGACAATTGTGAGGATTTCTCTGAGAAGCAAACGTCCCCTTTTCAATTCCACCTAATCGTCAACTAAAAAAGTGTAAATTCTGGTAGCTGTTGGATTGTTGGAGAAGGGCCTGAAAGCGTCATTAAAAAAAACAACAACAGATAAGGCTGAGTCCATTGACAGACATGCCAAAAGAAAGGGTTAAGTGCCTCATATTCATTCTCGTTTTTTCTTGCTTTATTTAGAAATTTTTCGTGAAGAACTGGATAAAGATACAAAAATGATTTTTTTACCATAGATTTATTAATATCTTGAGGGTGCATAGTAACTTTTCCAGCCCGATCGCATAGTTCGTTATTGAAACACAGAGCAATTTATAAACCCATCTCCAAAAAAGGTGTCTTTTTGCTGCCACGCAAGAGGGCACTGCGATCATATTAAAAAAAAGTAAAGGGCATTTTAACGTGCAGATTTAACTATAGTTATATTAAAAACTAAATTTTTGGCGCCTTGTTAAACTTTTTTTTGTAAATTTCGGTGTTTTTTAAGGCTTCTTTAATGAATAAAAAAAACTACTGAATGAATCGCAATAATTCTAGTTTACGGAAAGTAGAAATATGTTCTGAATAAGTCGTGAAAGTTTCAATGAATTTCGTTGGATAGATTCAGGGCTATGGTGGCAGCAGATTTTCAACATGCAGTTTCGAGAAAAACCGTAACTGAGCATTAATCTGCTATACCTTGTCCATAAACGTTAGGTTTCTTCAAGTAACATATGTACCGCCTTGGCTTCAATTCTTGTCCTTTTAGTGACGTCATTCGGACCGATAAATACGAGATTTATTATGGCGATCGACATAAATTTGGCATGCGATTTATCACGTGTTTAACATTATAATTTCCGACCGACTTCGAATATCGAAAAATCACTTTGCCCATATATTCTACACTATATCTAGATACAATTGATACCAAAAAAAAAATTCGATTCCACGGATCCGACACACGGGATGACCAACTTAAGGAAACGGTTTCTGATCATGCAATGTAACACGCTAAGTTTAAATTGCTTTCATTTAATAAGTTATTAACAAAGAAGGACAAGTATTTTCTTAAGGAGAATCATTCATTCTCATTCCAGTCACTTTCGAACCGTCTTACGAGTTCTTAGAAGCTGTAATGATATTAGTGGAGATAGGAGATCAAGTCGATCCCTTGAGTGGCCGATAACGACCTAGAGGGCAGAGCTATCCCAAAAAGCTAAACAAATTGGCAAAATTTGACCGTGAAGGTCCGCCCACAAAGATTGCAGCTCTATCAAAGCTCTCGGTCGACACGTTCTTGCACGCCTCTGTGCTAGCCAGGCTCGGGAATGTGGGGGGGTCCTTTGAGCGCTTTGATCCCTCACGCTTCATTACTTAAAACAACGTGTCTTTACCGGTGCGTGGGTCTGCACCGGATTTTAAAATCGATTTTACGTAGGAATTCGCGACGGCCTATCGAATAAAACCAGAACGCGAGCTAAATTGGAAAATAAAAAAAAAACGGCTCGACCGCGCGCGTGGAGCCGTTTGTCTCCGGACCCGAGTGCCGCGATCAAGTAGGGGAAAATCCACGACGGATCACCTTCCCGATTGCCGTCCCTTCCGCCTCAGATCTTGTACGAGGCGCGGCCGGTGAGGTTCCCACCCTTCCTCGACATCCTCCGGCCAGTTATTCGATTAGAGGATGTCCCTTCTCATGTGAATTCCGCGGGAGTAAGGAGGAACTAAGGGGAGGACTTGATCTCCTATCTCCACTAATATCATTTCAAATGGCGCCCAACGTGGGGCCTAACATATCCTGGATTCAAGCTTAATTTATTATTTACAGGTTTCCTGAATCAAGTGGAAGATAGCCTATTCCGGCTCACAACTTCGTTTGGTGGTGTCGGATAGAGAATCAATAGATTCTCAATATTGTTCCCGGCTAGGCTCCACGTACACTTGTCTTCAGATTTCTAGTTTTAGGTTTCACGCCTTTTTCCCCGGAAGCAAGTGTTCCTAAGCCTCAATTTCCTTTCCCACCTTGTAACGTAGAGTTTCCTGCCCTATCCTTGGTAGAATACCATAAGAGCTAGTCGTTTGTTGTGTTTGTCTTGAGACTTAACGTCTCGTAGGTGATTGCCTCCCAGAAGTCTCTGGATCTACGGGCCTTTGCGGCTATAAGCTGAAAGGTATTGCCGTCCGAGCTTCTGAGGAGTGTCCTTCCCTACCTTTATGTGAAACGACTATCTCTTCGTTTCGGAATTTTGAAGAAAATTAAATATTCTTTCTTCTTCGTAGGGATGAAGTGACGGGTGAGATGGATCCTTGATGGAATACGGAGGTAGTCGGCTATATGCTGTACCGTTCCGTCCTCAATGATTCATCTTCACTTTGTTCTCTGACTCCAGACGAGGAAGATTGAATTCTCGCGATTCCTTTTTGCTTGTGTTCTTTTATTTAATATTCTGCGACGGGGAGCAACTCGATTGTTGTCTCTTCTTGGAAAACACTGTGTGTGGAAGTTCTGCACACAGATGAGAAAATTTATGAGGTTGGGATGGCATTTTAGTCATCCGAGAGTTCTGCGGGAGTTGAATATGGAGTGAACAATTTGGAGAGAGAGGAGTCCGCGTAATTATTTTTTTTTTTTTCTTTTCTTATCGTTCGATTTAGATTATATTAATTAATTTTTTCCTTTGCCTTATTTTTTTTTCCTTTCTTTCCTTCGTTGTTTTTCTTTTCGCTTGATTTGATCATTTTACTCTTTTTTATATATACTTCGTTTTTCTTCTTTTCGGTTTTGCAACGTATAATTTCGCTTCTTTTGTTTTTCTTTATTTTTTCTCTTGGACTTCCTTTTGGTCGTTTCCAATTTTATTTTTTTTTTAAATTTTTTTTACGATATGTCTCATCGACGAGATCACGGGTCTCGCGACCTTTATCGCCTTCCTTCCACGCTAACTCCAGGTCAATGGAGCTCAGCTGAGCTTTACCTGCCAGCACGCCGTGATGACTGACGGTGGCATGAGGCGGCGAGGAGAGATCCTGTGGGTTGGGTTGATCCTTCCACGCGGGATGCTAGGGCGACGGACGCTTCACGAGTAGAAGGATTGGTTCGAGAGCAATTTGCTGCGCTTCGAGACTCGAACCAGAACACGCACTCAGTGCATCAGGCAGCTCAACATCAGCCTGCTTCAACTCGTGCAGTGCATTTTGAAGACAGACGTGACAATGGACATAATAAAGACCAATTTTACGCACCTAACGTGACGTTAATTTTTACGGACTTGACGACAGGTCCGGATCCGAGAACTTTCAACGACATGACGACAGATCCGGACTCGACTATATGTACAATTTTACCGACTCTGACGAGGACGATTCGCCGTATGGATGCCAGGCACGACCGCTTAATACAAAATCAGCGGATCGTGTTTATTCCATTTTGGCATCCTGGAATTTGGTTTTTGATGGCTCATCGAAAACTTTGCCAATCAACCAATTTTTGTTCCGCGTGGAGGCTTTGACCAACACAACCCTACAGGGGGATTTTGGCCTGCTGTGTACTTATGTACACACGCTTTTCAGAGACAGAGCAGCAGATTGGTACTGGGACTACCACCAGTCTGTCGGACGAATCGAGTGGACCTCTTTTCGTGAGGCTCTTCGCCATGAGTTTAAGGATTCTCTAGATGACTGGGATATCCTTCAACTGATGAGGGAGCGCAAGCAAGGTTCATCCGAAGATTTCGACAGTTACTATAAAGCTGTGCGTTCGCTAGCCAATAGGTTAGAAAATTCCTTAACGGAAGACAAATTGGCAGAGTTGCTACGTCGTGGATTGAGACCCGACGTTCAGAGGCAACTTCTCTATTTTCCGGCTAGTACGGTTCGCGAGCTGCGTAAGTTGGTACAGCAAAGCGAAATTTTAGAGGAGCGTCTCTCAAGCAGGCTCTCTCACCAATTACACAGCTATTCTGCTGAATCTGAAGAGGGTGTTGACATAAAGAACATCTCAGGAAATCCTCAGTCTGAGATTCATGATCGAGATTTGGACTTGGTCTGCTGGAATTGTCGGCAGATTGGACATTTGTTTGAAGACTGTTGGGAGGATCCCAAAGTCTTTTGTTTCGGTTGCGGGCGCCCGAACACTCGTAAGCCCGTATGTCCGAACTGTCGAGTTCCAGAGCCCAGCCCCAGTCATCAGGGCGCTCCTGCATTGGACGCACGTGACTGCGCAGGCGTTGCGACAACGTCTTCCACAGTAACTCCGAAAGTTACCGTGTTGAAGCGGTCCGACAAAATAGATATGACCTACCCGGATTTGACCCCACCACCAATTATTTCAAGGAAACCGATGCTTTCGGTTCTGAGGCCGTTGCACGTAAGACTGCAACAATATCAAGCGGCCAGAGAACGGATCTTCGGAGTAGCAGAGATGGCGACGAAAAAACCGAAGCGCTCAACTCTTCGCTTACGCCAATATTGGATGCGAATAATGCGCAACCGTCGTCTTTACTACTCTGCCATTCTCACGAGTCGGCCCAACAATGATATTCGCTCGTATGCGGATGTCACAGTCTTGGGTGAGCGTGTTTCAGGACTGATTGATACCGGAGCCACTGTAAGTTGCTTAGCTTCGGATTTCGCCCGGAAAGTTATTAACGACGGTCGGTACAAGTGGGAGAGATTACGCATCGATCTCAGGACAGCTGACGGGACTAGCCACTCGACAGTAGGCAGAGTGTCAGCTGACATCACGTTTCGTGATCGGACGGAATCGATGTCGTTCCTCCTTATCCCGTCGTTAACGCAAAATCTTTACCTTGGAGCTGATTTTGTGCGCAAGTTCGATCTCGCACAGGACTTATTTGTACCTTCCATTTGTTCTATCGAAAATGTTGAGAACGTCAATCAACACCAGTTGACGACACACCAGCGAGCAAGGCTCGATGCTGTCATTGGCAGTTTTCCATCTTTCGAGTCGGAGGGCTTAGGACGTACAAGTCTCACGACATACGTCATCGATGTCGGCGGTAACAAACCGATTAAACAGAGACATTTCTCAGTCTCTCCCGCCATCGGAAAGCTCCTCTACGAAGAGATTGATAGGATGCTGGCTTTGGGAGTCATTGAAGAATCGCAAAGCGCCTGGTCTTCGCCAGTTACCCTTGTGGTGAAACCTGGTAAAGTGCGACTTTGCCTTGATGCACGTGAAGTGAATAGTGTAACAGTGAAGGACGCTTATCCTTTACCTCTCATCGAGGGGATTTTCAGTCGTCTCCCGAAGGCTAGATTCATTACGAGTCTAGATCTGAAGGATGCGTTCTGGCAAATTCCTCTGGATGAGGCGTCCAAGGATAAGACTGCCTTCACCGTCCCAGGTCGGCCACTCTATCAGTTTGTGACCATGCCGTTTGGGCTCTGCAATGCACCTCAAACCATGCAGCGACTGATGGACAAGGTCATCCCTGCTCACTTACGTCATCAAGTCTTTGTATATTTAGATGACTTGCTGCTTATTACAGAGACCTTCGACCAGCACCTGCTGCTCTTAAGCGAAGTGGCTCTCTGTATGAGACGCGCTGGCTTGACGTTGAACATCCGGAAGAGCAAGTTTGTCATGAAGGAAGTTCGATACTTGGGGCACATCATCGGTAACGGGACGATTTGTACCGATCCCGACAAGGTACACGCCATTAAAGATTTTCCGCGGCCGAGAACCGTCAGGCAACTGCGGCGGTTTCTTGGGATGTGTGGGTGGTATCAGCGATTTGTGCCAAATTACGCTTCGCTGACTGCACCGTTGACAGACATGCTTCAGAAGAAGCGTCAGTTTTGCTGGTCTGAGGAAGCTATCTCGGCCTTCGACGCTCTGAAAACGAGTCTCTCCTCGGCTCCAGTTCTGCACAGCCCCGACTTCTCCAAGCCTTTCGCCATACATTGTGGCGCAAGTCAACATGGCATAGGAGCGGTGCTGATGCAGAAGACAGAGGAGGGACATGAAGTTCCTATAGCGTATATGTCGAAGAAGCTTACACAGCCTCAGCGAAACTACACTGTCACTGAGCAAGAATGTCTGGCAGCGGTGGAGGCAGTGCGCAAATTCCGAGCGTATGTTGAAGGCACAACATTCGAAGTGGTAACTGACCACGCTTCGCTCAAATGGCTGATGAACCAGTCCGACCTTCACGGCAGACTGGCCAGATGGGCATTGAAGCTTCAAGGATTCTCGTTCATCATTAAACACAGAAAAGGATCACAACATCTGGTCCCGGATTCTCTATCTCGAATGTATTCACCAGCGGAGGTGGATGCTTTGGAGAGAAGTGGGAACAACGCAGACGTGGATTTTAATTCACCACATTTTCGGTCTGCGAACTATTTGCAATTAATAGAGCGTGTTAGGGAGAATTCCAACAAACTCCCTGATCTGCAGGTATGCGACGGATTGGTATACAAACGAACCAATCATGCTTCCGGAGATGAGATGCAGGAACAACAGGCCTGGAAGCTTTGGATTCCGGAGGAGCTGACGATGGAGGTGATCACCCGTGCCCATGATCATCCTTTGAGTGCACATGGGGGGGTTGGTAAAACCTTGGGTAGACTGCGGTTGTGGTTTTATTGGCCTAAAATGGTTTCACAGGTCAAGGACTATATCCGCAATTGTGAAACGTGCAAGACGTCAAAAGCTCCCAACCAAACGCTCCAACCTCTAATGGGAAAAGCGCTCATCTCCGATCGGGTATTTCAACGTTTGTATATCGATTTGATTGGCCCATACCCCAGATCTCGCGCCGGAAATATCGGAGCAATAGTCGTTCTCGATTCTCTCTCAAAGTTTTCATTTGTGGAGCCGATTAAACGGTTTACCGCAAACGTGCTGACCGAATACTTGGAGAAGAGAATCTTTCATGTGTTTGGAATCCCTGAGTCGATCACATCTGACAATGGGGTACAGTTCAAGTCCGTGGCTTTCAACGATCTTCTGAACCAGTATGGCATTCAACACATTTACACCGCTTTATACTCCCCGCAGGCAAACGCCTCGGAGCGAGTAAATCGCTCACTGTTGGAAGAAAGGGTGGTTGGATTTGAGATCTGGAGGACAGCGGTTGTGGCTAGAAGTTTTGATCGGGAGAAAAATTCGAAGGAGAATTCTGAGGAGGAATAGAAGAGAAGGTGACTTATCGGGCTGTGGCTAGAAGTTTTGATCGGGAGAAAAATTCGAAGGAGAATTCTGAGGAGGAATAGAAGAGAAGGTGACTTATCGGGCTGTGGCTAGAAGTTTTGATCGGGAGAAAAATTCGAAGGAGAATTCTGAGGAGGAATAGAAGAGAAGGTGACTTATCGGGCTGTGGCTAGAAGTTTTGATCTGGAGAAAAATTCGAAGAAGAATTCTGAGGAGGAATAGAAGAGAAGGTGACTTATCGGGCTGTGGCTAGAAGTTTTGATCTGGAGAAAAATTCGAAGAAGAATTCTGAGGAGGAATAGAAGAGAAGGTGACTTATCGGGCTGTGGCTAGAAGTTTTGATCTGGAGAAAAATTCGAAGAAGAATTCTGAGGAGGAATAGAAGAGAAGGTGACTTATCGGGCGGTGGCTAGAAGTTTTGATCTGTAGAAAAATTCGAAGGAGAATTCTGAAGTGGAATAGAAGAGAAAGTGTCAAGTTGGTGATAAGAAAACAAAAGGAACAATTCCAGAAGGATTTCAATTGGTGGAGGAGCACAAATTGTGAACAGCAGTAAAACGTGCGAGTTCAACCCGTTATTATTAATGATTAATAATATTTAATTGTTGCTTTTTTTTTTATATAAAATCTTTTTTTTTAGTACTTGTTACACCAGCCGCCAGCCGAGCTCGGAGGGACGAACTGGGTAAGTCCTAGTTTTACTTTCCTATCATTTATTTTTCTTTTTTTTTTGTTGTTTTTTATTATTAATAGTGAATTTTAACATATTTTTTTTTCTCTTTTCCTCTTTGAATTGAATTTTGACTTTTTATTTCCTTAAATTTTACCACATTTTTTTTGTTTTTTTGTTATGATGGTTGAACTTTTATAAATGATGTGTAAATAATAAGAAGTAGTTTGAGGACTTCCTCCCCTTAGTTCCTCCTTACTCCCGCGGAATTCACATGATAAGGGACATCCTCTAATCGAATAACTGGCCGGAGGATGTCGAGGAAGGGACGGCAATCGGGAAGGTGATCCGTCGTGGATTTTCCCCTACTTGATCGCGGCACTCGGGTCCGGAGACAAACGGCTCCACGCGCGCGGTCGAGCCGTTTTTTTTTTTATTTTCCAATTTAGCTCGCGTTCTGGTTTTATTCGATAGGCCGTCGCGAATTCCTACGTAAAATCGATTTTAAAATCCGGTGCGGACCCACGCACCGGTAAAGACACGTTGTTTTAAGTAATGAAGCGTGAGGGATCAAAGCGCTCAAAGGACCCCCCCCACATTCCCGAGCCTGGCTAGCACAGAGGCGTGCAAGAACGTGTCGACCGAGAGCTTTGATAGAGCTGCAATCTTTGTGGGCGGACCTTCACGGTCAAATTTTGCCAATTTGTTTAGTTTTTTTTGGATAGCTCTGCCCTCTAGGTCGTTATCGGCCACTCAAGGGATCGACTTGATCTCCTATCTCAACACATATCATTACAAAGCGAAATGTATCCTTCATCAGAATATCATCCTTAACAGAGTAGAGAGCATTGCAGATGCGTATTGTTCTAACCGACAAAACTTAGGGCACATTGTCCCGAACTGTTCGATCGTAGACAGATGCGTTAAGGGTACAAAAAGCAACACTCGGCGATATTCGATATAATAATAATATTAATAATTATTGGTTTTGTATGGCACTGAACCCCCTTTCATGGCTACTGAATGATGCTAGAGGGCATGGTTTTGCAATAAAATATGGCCTACGTGCTAAGTGCGAACTGACACACTTGATGTACCTAGATGACATCAAGCTGTATGCTGGTACTGACAACCATCTTAGAAGTCTGTTGCGAATAATAGACATGTTCAGCCGTGATATTCGGATGGAGTTTGGATTAGACAAATGTCGAATCCAAGCCATCCGCAAAGGTCATCACGAGCCGCATGCCGGACATAGCATTGGTGACCTCCACATCGAAGCTATGACCGAGACAGACTTCTACAAGTACCTAGGAATTCTGCAAGGAACCCATGCTCGAGTTGGCGATCTGAAGGAAGCTTTGCTGTCCGAATTCCTGCGACGTGTAAAGCTGGTGCTGAAATCGCATCTCTCGGGGAAGAATAAAATAAGCGCGTTGAATGTATTCGCTATCCCTTCACTGGCTTATGCATTCGGAATATTGCCGTGGACGAAGACCGACCTGGAAAACGTCCAGCGGCGGATACGGACAACTATGTCCAAATTCCGAATGCATCATCCAAAGTCTGCCGTGGAGCGGATGAACTTGCCTCGTGACATCGGAGGTAGGGGCGTGGTTGACGTGGCGGCACATCATCGCCAAGTCGACTCGGTGCGCGCTAATTTTTACAGTAAAGAGCAGGCGAGTCCCTTACATGCGGCTGTCTGTAAGGCAGACTGTGGACTGACTTCACTTAACTTGAAGGATCGATCCTTCAATCCTCTGAGTGGGGTGAAGTCGGACCAGGAGCGGAGCGATGAATGGAAGTCGAAGGCAATGCACGGTAAACACGTGAATTGTCTTTGGCAGCCATCTGTCGATTTGCATTTGTCGAACAAATGGCTGTGTGCTGGGGAGCTCTTTGCTGAGACGGAGGGGTTCATGTGTGTCATTCAGGATGGCGTGGTCAAAAGCTCATTATGAAAGAACGGGTGGAGAACGACCAGTGCAGAATGTGTGGTTCGGCGTTAGAGACGTTGGACCATCTCATTTCTGGCTGTACTGTTATGGCACCGGGGCAATACATCACCAGGCATAATGCTGTATGCAAGGTTATCCATCAAAATCTTGCATACGAAAATGGGCTGATCACGGGGACATGTCCGGTTTACCGATATGAGCCGCAAGCAGCACTTGATAGTTCTGCTTACAGCATGTATTGGGACCGGCAAGTTCTGACTGATCGCCACATTCTACACAACAAGCCTGACGTACTGTTAGTTGATACGCTCCGCGTATATTATTGATGTTGCTATCCCCCATAATAGCAACATTGAACGGAAATACGTGGAGAAGAAGGTGAACTATGAGCCATTGGCTCGGGAAATCAAAGAAATTTGGCGTCTCGAGCGGGTGGTTGTAGTTCCCATAATATTGTCAGCTACAGGTATTGTACCGAAATCCCTGACGGTTTCCCTTGATGTCCTGGGACTTTCGCACAGTCTGGCTCAAACCATGCAGAAGTACACCAGTCTGCATACGTGCTCGATGTTGCGGGGAGTACTCGACGGATTCTCCCACTGACCTACCACCGGCCACCACCACCAGTGCCCCTTTAGTTTTTAAGTAGGTAGGATCGTCCGAGCCTAAATGCTTGGCACTTAGTGCTAGTATTAGGTAAAATCCGGCATCTGCCGAGATTGTGATAACTCGGAAAAAATAATAATCTTTGGCACAACAATCCATATTGGATCAGGGCCTTGAAGTGTGTTAGAGCACTTCATTCAAGACCGTAACGGTAGACTACAGTATATTGTAGGAGACAATGCGATCAGCATTGCGCTCGCCCGAGATTATTAACCTGATTTGACTCAGGTAACCCATTCACAGCTGAGTCGACTGGTATCCGACGTCAAATCACGATACAAATTCCACTGCCACCAGCGAGTTTTGAACCGCGACCTTCCATACTACAGCCTTGTGCTCTAATCACCCAGCTATCCGGACACCTAACATGGTAACACAAATGTCACCATGTTTGGCGAAACTCTATGTTCTCTCTTTGGTGCCACTACAAGATTCTGGCCCAGCCCATTTTTAAGGTTTTGTCTGAAACAACACCTTATTAGAATCGAGTCGATGTATGTCTTTTTTTTTTTTTTTTTTTTTATGGATGGAGGTGGAAATCTTAGAAAGACACTGCCGCGCCAGGTTGCAGCAGCGTGTGGAATTCTCACCCACTAAAACCACCCCCACTTTCTCCTTTTTCCTTCCCCGCGAGACCGCCGCAAAGCATTACTTCGCGGGGTGGACTGCACTTTACGCGACCACGCCTTCCGTTCTTCGCGTCCTCCTTGCGCGCTCCGCTCTTGCCAGTTCCTCTTGTATTCGTTTGATGCCGGTGTTCACCGCACACCAGTTTCCCTCCGATTTCAACATTTCCCCGACGATGTTCTGCGGGCTTAGAGTGGTTTTCAGGGAGTCTTCCAGACTCCTCCTTTCTGAGAGAAATCGTGGACAGTGGAACATAACATGCTCCGGGTCCTCAGGTGTGCAACCACATTCAGGACACAAGGGAGAATCATCCAGCCTGAATTGGTGCAGGTACTTCCTGTAACCGCCATGTCCTGACAGGAATTGCGTCAGATGGTAGTGAATCTCACCGTGTCGTCGCTGGATCCATTCTTCAATACGGGGAATCAAAGTGTGGGTCCAGCGACCCCTCTGCGAGTCATCCCACCGTTTCTGCCACTTCTCCAGCGACTCTCGCCTTGCCGCCTTTCGGCATTATGCATCCTTTTCAAGAGGATTCATTTTCCTTGTCTCGTACAGGCAGCGTGTCTCACTTGCTAGAATGTCTATCGGGATCATTCCCGGAATAACACACGCTGCCTCGCCTGATATTGTTCTGAAGGCGCTGCACACCCTTAGCGCCACTAAGCGGTAAGTCATATTCACTCTCCTACGATTACTCTCACACGCTACTTCTTCCTCCCAGACTAGTGCCGCGTATAATAGTGTGGAGCGAACCACTCCGGCCACAAGTAATCTGCGACTGTACCTTGGACCTCCAATGTTAGGCATCATCCGCGCTAATGATACGCTGGTATTTGCCGCTTCCTCACACGCATAGTCCAGATGTCCCTTGAAATTGATTTTAGCGTCAATCATCACCCCTAGGTATTTGATAACCGGCTTCGTAGTGATGACGTGACCACCAACGCGAATATTAATCGTATTCCTCTTCCTACGATTGGTAATCAAGACCGCCTCCGTCTTTTGTTCCGCAAGGTCAAGCTGAACCATCTCCAGCCACGCTTTTATGGCGCTAATGGTTTCGTTAGCGTACATTTCAACGTCTTTAGGTTCTTTCGCGACGACAACCACAGCTAGATCATCTGCGAAACCGATTATCGTGGCCTCCTTTGACACGGGAAGGACAAGGACCCCATTGTACATGACGTTCCACAGGAGAGGACCCAACACTGAGCCCTGTGGTACTCCTGCGGTGACGGTGTACTGCTTGGATCCCTCATCCGTGTCGTACCACAGTGTCCTCTCCGAAAGGTAACTGTTGAGGAGCTTAGTCAAGTAACTAGGGACACCCGTGTTAGCCAGTGAACTTTTTATCCACTCCCAGCTTGCGGAATTGAACGCATTTTTGATGTCCAATGTCACTACGGCACAGCATTTTTTAGACGACATCGCGTCTCGAGCCAGCTTCAAAACAACGCCTACGGCGTCGATCGTTGAGTGGGCTTGACGAAATCCAAATTGTCGCTCCGATAGTCCATCCTTGTATTTGATGATAGGGAGCAGTCTGTTGTAGATGACCCTTTCGAGCATCTTTCCTGCCGTGTCGATAAGGCAAATCGGTCGGTATGATGATGGGTGTCCTGGGTGTTTATTCGGCTTCGGGAGCAAGACTAGTTTTTGCCTCTTCCACCGATCGGGGAAAATTCCTTCTATCATGCATGTCTCAAACACGCTGATAAACCAGTCGGGTCTGGTCTTAACAGCATGTTTAAGGGCTCTATTGGGAACAGCATCCAGATCGGGTGCTTTGTTATCATCAATTCTCCGGCAAATTTGCATAAGTTCCTCCTCAGTTATCGCAGGTATGGTGTAGACGTCCAGTGCTCGCTTGTGTTGTTTGCACTCCCCTTTATCCGGGGGGAAGAGCGCCGTCACGATATCGAGCAGAAGATGCGGGCAGGTCAATTGTGGTGTTCGCCCTCTCATCTTCTTCATAACTATCCTGTACGCTGTTCCCTAGGGGCTTTGGTCTGCCTCTGTGCAAAGCTCCTTGAAGCATTCTCGCTTGCTGGTCCGTATAGCCTGCTTAAGCCTACCTCGAAGGTTCACATATGCTAGCCGTTTCTCGTCGAAGTCTAGTCTTGCTCTAGATCGTTGGCAGATCCTTCTAGCACGAAAACATGCATTCCGTAGCACCGCGATCTCTTCATTCCACCAATAGTTTGAGCGCCTTTTTGCGAGAACTCGTCGCCTCGGCATAGCAGCGTCGCATGCTCTTGTTATGCGTCCCATCATTTGCTCTACCTTTTCCGTAGCCGCACCACCGGGACATTGGGCTCCCAATAGCATCTCTATGAATGCATCCTCCTCAAGCCCTTTCACGGACCAGCCCCGGTTTCCAGCCTCACGGGAACACGCATCGACGCATGGCCCATATTCGATCTGGAGGAAAATCGCCTGGTGGTCGCTGTGAGTATAATGCTCACTGACAAACCATGTCATTCTCCTCGCCAATGTGGTACTCACATATGTCAGATCGACTATTGAGCCCGACCCTGTCCCACGAAAAATGGAAACGTTTCCCATGTTGGCAAGCACCAAATCTAGCTCCGCGAAAGCCTCGAGCAGGATACGGCCCCTGGTGTTCGTAGTGCGACTGCCCCAATCCACGGCCCACGCGTTGAAATCACCAGCTATGATCTAGGGGTTTCGACTTCTTGCATCCGAGACTAGCATACCTAGCATTCCTTCGAATTCTGTTATCGTCGCGCTTGGTGGAGCATAGCAACTATATATATAGATACCAGCTATTTTTGCCCTGACGAATCCAACTTCTGGAAACTCCATCACTTCTTGAATGGCCTGATTTCCACACGCCCATATTGCCGCCTTGCCAGTTTCATCTGCAGTCCAGGCACCGCTCTTATTGTTGCGATAGGGCTCGCTGATTATGGCAGCTTCGATTCCCTTCTCATAGATGGTCTGCAAGAGAAGGTCTTGCGCTGCCTCGCAGTGGTTGAGGTTGATTTGTGTCAACCTCATTTTTTTACTGCATTCAAGGCTCGCCTAAAGACTGGGCATCTGCTGCTGCCTGCAACGTGCCGACAGTCGACGCCCTTTTTTTCCTTGCAGAGCATGCATTCAGGCTCAGCCTTGCATTCCCTGAACATATGGCCTTCTCCCCCACATTTTCTGCAACATTTTGACCTGTCACAGTCACCGGTGCATTTCGCCGCTATGTGGCCAAATTCCAGGCATCTAAAGCAGCGCTTAAGGGATACCTGCTCCCTGAGTCGGCAAGCGACCCAACCTATTTTGACTTTCCCAGCCGCCAGCAGTTTGAACGCTGCTTCAGTTGGTAAGCTTATAGTTGCCGTTTGCGTGCCTCCGTATGCCTTCCTCAGTCCCCTGATTGCGGAATCTTGCAAGCCAAGTGGTCCGAACTGCTTTTCTAGGTCGTCACGGATATCCTCCTTGGTCGTGATTTCGTCAATGTCCTTACATTCTATGACAAGCTCCTGCTTTCTGGCCCGTACTTGAGCTTCTTCTCCTAAGGACTTCTCCACCTTGCCGAAGAAATTTTCTGCCGTTTTGCCCAGAGACTTCTTCAGCTCCAGCATCAAGTCCCCTTTCTGGGAGCGTCTGATTCGGCTGACGTTTTCTCCAAGGTCCATCAGCTCAGGATCGGATTTGACCATCCTAAGGATATCGGCGTAAGTCATATCCCCTTTTTTGGAGATGATGATTAATTCGGGCCGTAATCTTCTTTTCTGCATCGTATTTTTCCTTCCACCAACCTTGGTCCATGCTTCCTTGGTCCCTTTTTGAGGCTTTGCCTCCCTTGGGTCAATTGGAGCCGGCACCGCAGTTTCCACGATGTTGGTAACTTTGTTTCCCTTGCCTTTTGCCGGTGAGAGGCCTTTTTGCCTTTTCGCGTCCTGTGAGGATCCGAAAAAATCGTTCACGCACTCTCTACTCTTCTTTTCAAGTTTACCGCCCTTTGGATGTTGAGGGGGTGTCACTTGTGTTGCCTGGGTGACGCTTGATTTCTTCGAGGCGTTTTTTTCTTCCTTGGCACCATTGTATAGTACCCGAATGGTACGGCCCATGTTTTTGATGGCCTGGTGCACGTTGTGTTTGTCCTTAATAAATTCAGACAACTCTACTATTTTACCTCCGAGTAGGGCAAACGATGATTCTTCCGGACTCTGACATAGCTCCTCCGCTTGGTTTTCACATTGGGCGCTTATGTACTTATTAGCCTTCCGAATGCTTCCCTGATTTCCTTCCTTCATCAAGGTTGATTTCGGAGGAGATCGCGCTATCGTCGAGCTTCTCTTAAATGGATCAACCACTAAGTCCTGCGACATATTTCGACCAGGTGTAGTTACCCCGCTATGGGCTAATAACTGACCAGTTTGTGCCCCATCTTTTCTTGGGTTTTGAACAGGCGTTCTCGGGAGTGATGTACTCCTTTCAAATGCCTCTTTCTCCAGGCTACTAGTAGTATTTGATGCAACGGTGGCCAAGTAATCCACCACCGAGGCGATGTATGTCTGCCCGTCTGTCTGTCTGTCCATCTGTCTGTCTGTCACAGCCAATTTATTTGGAAACGGCTGGACCGATTGTCCCGAAAATTGGTAAGAGTATGTGATCTTTTGTTTCCTTTACATGCAGTAACTGGCGCCATTTTGTGTTAAGTATACGGGGGGCTCCCCATACATGTGAATGGAGGCTGCAAATTTTTTTCACAGAATATCGGCATATGCGGTATCAAACAAAAGGGCTCAATTAGTACTTTTCGAAACTGGTTCCATTTTTGATATTGGGAGAAACATAGGGAAGTGAGGGCTCAAAATATTACCCCAAAAAGTGTAACAGGTCTCGTTCTCAATTCTTTGCGACCTCATTCATAAGAACTCATTTCGTTGTGGTATTGACGAGTTGATATGTGATGATGATGTCATGCACGTTGTAGAGGGCACGAAAGTCATAAAAAATGGTAAAGTTTCACCCCCCATAACTTCGTTAATAATAGTTGGATTTTCTTCAAACTTGACCAAATTGTGCATTATGTTCTTCATTACACGCATGCATGTACTAAATTTCTAAAATGTGGAAATATACTATTATTAACTTTATTTGTGCAGATATCGGAATCGGATGTATTTGGAGGCCTAGATTTAGTGGAGATGCACCACTGTGATTTTATTCAGATTTGTCGGTTGGATAGGTTTTGATTTTGTTTTAGTTTTTTAGTTATTTGTATATGAATATCAATTACTCCAAACAGACGTGTGTATGTAGGTATATAGTGTATGCGTGCTAATGAAGTTTACGGGTAGTGTCTAATTCAGATAGATATAAGAAGTAAATCGGAAATATGGGTACGATTAATTTATATACGTGCATATATGTGTACAGTATTCGGAAATAGGCAGTTTGTTTGTTTAGGGTGAGCGTAATATCTGTGGCTGTAACATGTACGTATGTCTCGTAGTTTGGAAAAATATGGAGGATTATGTTTGATTTGTAGCTATATACGGATAGAAAAATGTGCGTTAAAATTTCTTACATAAGATGAACACAAAACCTTTATACCCGAAGCGCCGAGCTTCCGGTATTCCGACTTGTTCCTTTTCCGACGCCTTTCACAATTGGTTGATGCTCCTCTACATATAAGTCCGCAATCCTGATCTTACACGCACAACGTGGCACTGGCTGAGAGTTTATTGATTCTTTCAAAAAAAGATTTCCATAGCATTTCAGAAACCCTGGATCAGCTCGTCTTGATCGGTTGCATCATTCTGCTCTGTCAAAGGCCCGACCCGGATGCAGTCGCGAGGCTTTCAAATCTCCATCCAGCGTACCCATCCGTCTTTCGGTCGCTTACCATCGGTTTTGATGTTCAGACCAGACTTGGCAAGTGAATTCTCGTTAGCGCGAATTATGTGGCTATACCATCGATCGGTGCAACCCCATATCGATCGCAGATATCGTCATTTCGTATGTAACCATGGCGTGTTACGCCACGCCACGTTCGTTGATACGTCGATCATAAAGAATGCTAGTTGTGGAAAGCCACTTCATTCAAGCTGAGCTAATGTGTGAAACAATTTCATAACGCGGTTGTCAGTCAGTTTTGTCAGGTCATTGACAGTTATAATGCCTGTTTTATTGGAATCAATCATCGGAAACTCTGTTCTAAATTGATTCGGTCTGATGTTGCATGAGGTAACCATTCCATTTTTCAACAAATTGTTCAAGATCAGCTTTGCTATGATACGCCAGGAAAACGTCATCACATCCAATGTGAATAGTGTCGGCTTTTAACAACTCACCATCGCGAGTGTCCACTTCAACGTAAAGGTCTTGGTAATGGGCCGATCGAGTAGTCGCGATTCCTTTCTTTGCTTCCTGATTAGCTTTCTTGTTAATTTGAAAATTGTCCCACGTTTTGTCGTCGAGATACTTATGATAGATGCGTTTTTGTCCAAGGGGCTTCATTTGGACATCGTCATTCGAAAGCCAAGTATGTCAGTTGATGAACCGCTTACCAGGCTTCGTGACCCCGAGAGATGCATAGGCCTCTTTGCGAATCGTGTTTTTGACCTGGTACCACGATGTTTCCACATTTCCAATGGCTGATAATATGCGCGAAATCATCTCTTCTTTTTTCTCATGAAATCGCCAACATTTAATGCGCGCCGGGCCAGTACGTTCCTCACGTGGGTTTACAGGTGGTTTGATTCGCAAAATGGCAATCAACATGCGATGGTTTCATAGGGAATGATTGTGCCACGGTGGTCACGATGATAAAATGTCGGCGTCTTTTGAGAATGTAGTCGATTTGCACTATAAAATGTGGGAAGACGAAGCAATCGTTCGATGAACAATGTATTCACAAATAAAAAGTCACGAGTGTTCACAAGAACGACTACACGCTCGCCATCCTCATTGCGAGCTCCAAACCCTTTTGCCCCATCATACGATATAGTCATCAGCAGCCACGTTACAGTTGTTTGTATCAAAAAGTTGTCAGTTTCCTAGCATCAGGTCGATCTATCTGGGGTGCGTATACTGTGAAGAAGTGAATCGTGAGATCACCTGATGTAACGGTGAGCTTTATCAGCCGGTCATCACATCGCTTGATTTTTAAACACAAAACCTTATTAAAATCGGTTTACTGTCTGTCCGTCTGTCTGTCTGTCCGTCAAATGCATTTTTCTCGGAGACGGTTACAGCGATTGACACCAAATTTGGTAGAAAGGTGGGAACTGTGAACGCTAATGCATATAGTGAGTTACATCCTTTTACGACGAATTTAAATGGGGGGGGGGGGTCCCATACATGCAAAAGGGGGATGTAAATTTTTTTTTCATCAAATATAGTCATGTGGGGTATCAAATCAAAGGTATCGGTTAGTACTTTTCGAAACCGGTCTTAGTTTTGACTTTTGTTGAAAAGGTGGAGAGTGCGGGGGGTTGAAAATAGTCATTTTTTTAACGAACCCATTCTCAGGAACTACCAAGCCAAAAAATCTTAAAAAAATCAGGGGCTGCCACTATATGGTGCCTAGGCTTCGAAATATCCCCCATACCGATATCTGCTCAAATAAAGTTAATAATAGTATATTACTATAATTTTTAGTAATTGACAGAAAAACCCCCCTTAAGTTCACCCTAGATCGCAATAATATAGGCTACAGTATGGAGCATGATCGTGCCAAATTTGGTGAAAATCGCACTATTAATAACAAAGTTATACTAGGTCAAAACTGTCGTTCCTCTGCAAATTCAAGACTATGAATGTCAATGTCACTTGAAAGTAGCTATTTTCACATAATATATGCATATTTTACGTGCTACTTGCTAATGGGACAAATGCACACTCAAATCTCTTTATAAAGGAAATACACAAAACCTTTCATACCTGAAGCGCTGAGCTTCCGGTTTCCCGACTTGTTTAATAGCATGATGAAAACCCTCTCAGATGGCAATGCTGACACCATGTTAAATGTATGGGCTACAAACATAGTGAAGTTTATAACTATTTTTGCCACGTTCGCGTTCTACATATGCCGCACAAATATCAATGTGCTTCTACCGAAGGACAGGAGCGGACCCCGGCCTTCCAGCATGGCTGTGGTGAACTCCATAGGATTGTTCCGAGGCTTATTATTCAACGCGATGGTTTTTGCTTTTCACGGAGGTCAGGTAAGATTCAGCACAGTGCAGTAACTCCAACTATACTTTATTTATCTCGTTCCCTGATCTTGGCATTTTATTTTTGTTTTACTGAGGATAATACAAAATACATTGCTTCGAACACTCCTCCCTTATCTAGGCTCGGGACAAGCATGTTATAATATAATGAGTAATGATCACAATAAAATCTTTCATTTAATGTGAAAAAAAGTAACTACTACCTCTAATTGATCGGACAAACATTTGACGAAACTATTATTTTGCCCACCGATGCCAAATAAATACTGCTACTACATGCAGAAAAACTACACCTGTTTTACACCTGAAGGTCAGAAAAGTTTGGCACAGAAATATTAAACCGAGTTTCCTTAAATACGAAAATAAATCTTAAGAGCAGACTTTTTAGCACTGATGAATGGAATTAGTGGTTCCCGAAATATCCACAACTAAATTACACTCAGATCTAGTGCTAATTAATGAAGCATTGCTCTCTCGGATTATTTATACAAGAATTCAGACTGCATCGCAATGAAACAGATGTTAAACCCTGTCCAAACATATGCATGTTCTAACACATAATAGGTTAACGAGAAACACAAACATGTTAATGTACCTTCGTTCTCATAAAGAACACCTGCAGCGATATTTGAGGCGGAAGTTGTTGCAGAATCTTTTGAGCGGCAGCTTCATATACTTGATCTTTCAACAACCTGGCTATGTCAAAGGTTTCATTTCCATAAACTCCCATAGACTCATTACATTCTTTTCAACGAATCCTCCGACAAATCCATGGAGTCGAGAAATTTGTCGAGTCTATCAAAACTCACATTCACCAAAAACCTGAATGGTGAGATGTCGGCCAGGCCTGATGAAATTCCTAACTTCGTCATCAGGAGCCTCCCCATAACCTCAATCAAATTCTTCTTGCAGTTGTTAATAACTGCAGAAACAATGATACTAAAAGTGCACATATCTTCGGCTTAAATTCAATTTTTATTAATGGAAGCGGCGGGAATAATGCAAGTGACATTAATAATTAGCACTTGCAAGGTAAATAGTGCCTTCCGCAGTTCTCAAAACGAATTCATTCAAATTAATTACATTGAACAATAAATGTTGAAAACGAAAAGAGCCACCATATTGCAAATGATGTGAAGTGTCAACAAACTATTATCTGCCACGCTTCGCAAAAGTTCAATTTTCTGAACTTTTTTGCGTGCCGCATTGCGCACGCAGTCATTCCGTGGTTGCGTTTCGGCCTTAAGTCAGATTTTCGGGCTTTTATTGCGGGGCAAGTCTTTCTAATTGATAAACTGTTCAAAATAATAATGTTATGATCGACTTTATATAAATATGAAGTAAAATGCAGAGAAGGTCGCGTAGGCCAAGCAATTGTAATAGCGACCCACTGAAATAAAATTAACCTGGATACAGCTATGTTAATATACGCTAGTATGAGAATGTATCTGGATAGATGAAGCTGTCGTACGGAAGGTCGTGGTTCAAATCTCACTGGTGGCAGTGAAATTTGTATCGTAACTCAGCTGTGAATGAGTACTTGAGTCAAATCAGGGTAATAATTTTGGGCGAGCGCAATGTTGACCACATTGCCTCCTATGGGGTACTCTAATCCTGTAATGTACCGTTACGGTCTTCAATGAAGTCCAATTGGATTGTTGCGCCAACGGTTATAATTATTATAAGAATATTTACTGTTTACAGGTGTATGTAATAATTATTAATAATAAATCAAATCAAATCAAATCAAAACAGTGTGGCAGTTACGTATTCCCCGAAACCTTATTATTGTGTAAACACAAAACCTTATTATTGTGTAAACACAAAACCTTATTAAAATCGGTTAACCGTCTGTCTGTCTGTCCGTCACACGCATTTTTCTCGGAGACGGTTATAGCGATTGACACCAAATTTGGTGGAAAGGGGGGAACTGTGAACGCTCACACATACAGTGAGTTACATCCTTTTACGTTGAATTTAAGGGGGGTTCCCCAAACATGCAAAAGGGGGGTGTAAAATTTTTTTTCATCAAATATAGTCATGTTGGGTATCAAATTAAAGGTCTCGATTAGTACTTTTCGAAGCCGGTCTTAGTTTTGATATTTCTTGGAAAAGTGGGGAGTGCGGGGGGTTGAAAGTGATCATTTCTTTAAGGGGACCATTTTCAGAAACTACCAAACTGAAAAATCTGAAAAAAATCAAGAGGCTGCCACTATATGGTGCCTTGGCTCTAAAATCCCTTTCATACCGATATCTGTTCAAAGAAAGTCAATAATAGTATATTACTATAATTTTTTGTAATTGGCTGGAAACCCCCCCCCCCCCCCCCCCCCTTAAATTCATCCTAGCGGCACGAAGTTCTGCAGTGATGTAGGCTGTAATGTAGAGCATGATCATACCAAGTTTGATGGAAATCGCACTATTACTAACAAATTTATAATACGTCGAAGTTGTTGCTTCTTTGAAAATGGAAGACTATCAATGTCAATATCACCCGAAAGTGGACATATGCATATATTACGTGCTACGTACTAAGAAATACACAAAACCTTTCGTACCTGAAGCGTCCAGTTTCCGGTTTCCCGACTTGTTTCTTCTTCCTTTTAATTGATATTGAAAATTAAAGCAAACACCAAATGATTTTTCCTATCCATCCAAACTAGAAATTGTTCGCAGTATTATTTCTAATTAACATTTGAAAACTGAATATGTACATATTTTTGCTTTTTGCGTTTCCCACTAGTTGGCATTCCACACTAAGCCTGATCTTTATTTTTATCGTATTGACATTAAAAATTTAAATGTTATCATTTACATTACATGCAATTTATCTTGTTTGCACTAATTTATGAACGTTTTTTAAATTTTTTGAAATTATCTTCTTGAATGTAAATAGACCAGTTCTTTAATTCCATTGTTGTTGCTACAATCGTATCGAAACATGGAGCACATTGAGGAGAGAAAGTCTACAGTAGTCCCACTTGTGGTTTTGTGTGGCATGACGAATTTTTACGAGACTGGATGAGACCAGTTAAATAACTAAAATAAATAAATATGGGATAAAATAGTGAAAAGCCTTCTCTTTTCTTTCGTTGGTCGAGCCTTCTTTACGGTAATTTCTAAGGTGGTTTAGCAAGTCATGGATGCAGGGACTACATACCTTCCGTATCCGGTGTGTAATAGTATAGTAACACATAATTTCTTCTCATGAAAAAAAATATTTAATAATAACAATCGGCTCCACTATTATTCAAGTGGAACCTTGAGGTTTATAGGAGCACTTCATTCAAGATCGCAACGCTACACTAAGAGTAATCTGGTCAGCACGGAGATTGTCCTTGATATAGATTTGACCCAGGCACCTATTTACAGTCACGGTACAAAATGCTTTGTAGAGAATGAGATCTGAACTGCGACCTTCCGTTGTGACATCCTAGTGCTCTAAACACTAAGCTAATCTGACATTCGCGTATACTTGTATTCTCTGGAGGACGCTGTTTTGGGCACGGAAGGGCGAAGCTAGGTAGACGATGATTTTAATGCTAGGGCCGGTGAATACGCCATAACGAAACGAATCCCGGAAATGATGGCGAGAACTGGGCTCGTGGTTTTGAACACCGGGTCCACGCCAACGCTGACAGAAGCAATCATCTTGACCAGAAAGAGAATCCCGACCCTCCATCCCATATTCATCCACCAGTTAAATAGTAATAATAATAATCGTTGGCGCAACAATCTATATTGGATCAGGGCCTTGAAGTGTGTACGAATACTTCATTCAAGACCGTAACCGTACACACTACAGCACACTGTAGGAGGCAATGTGGTCGGCATTACGTTCGCCCGAGATTATTACCCTAATTTCACTCAGGTACTCATTCACAGCTGAATCGACCGGTATCCGACGTTAAATCACGATAACATCCCACTGCTACTAGTGAAATTTGAACCGCGACCTTCCGTACGATAGCCTGTGCTGTAACCACTCAACTATCCAGACCCAGCGGTTAAATACCTCGACTCGAAAATGAGCTTCTGCCAGCAAATCAAACCAGCAGCAGACAAGGCTGCAGCTGGAGTCTCCGCCTTGATTTACTCGGAGATGTTTTCTTATGGGAGCATCGCAGTCCGTTCTGCTCTATGGTGCGGAGGTATGGGCTAATACCCTTGACAAGGAGATGCATCGTAAGCGCTTTGCTCAAATGCAGAAACCGGGAGCTTTCCGAGTGGCGGGAGTAATCCCCGTTGCCCTCCTTGCAAAGGAGCGTGAAGCTATCTGCAGCCGGCGAAAACTTGAGAGAGATGCCGATTGGTAACTCTTTTGGCAAAATGAACCAAGACGCGCTCATCGACAATATCGATCCGTGCCTGAACCGAACGCAGAGTGAAACTGATTACTTCCTTACCCAACTTGTAAATGGGCATGGAGGTTTTTAGTCTTACCTCCACAAGATTGGGAAGGCATTATATCATCTTACGGTGCATCAATAATTTTTTTATTCGAATATATTTCACTGTTATATTAAAAATGCGGTAACCAAAATTATGGCAAACCGGATCATCTGAACCAAAAAACGTCAATGGATTTGGTTAAATAATAGTAATAGTTAGTGTTTGATAGAAGGATTTAAAAAAAAACATGTATTCTTCACAAAATGGCGGACAGTCAAAGTTAATGATTTGATTATTCATTAATAAAACGGTCATTTTTGGCTATAAAAAGGCAATTTTTTGTCGAACAAAAATCGAGTGATAATATACTACAATTTTTATGGATTGAAAAGTTTCAAAAAGATCGGTTCAGTAGTTTTCGAGCAATTTTAGTCAGTGGTTTAAACATGTTTTTAGAAGACCCGCTTAGAGTTTCAAGTTCAGATCGTCTACCGTACGGAATATTTTCGTTCAACGATCATATCTCAGTTAATTTTAGTCGGCTCGGCTTGAAATTGAAGGAGATAGTTACACTTAAAAAACTCTTTTTTTTTACAGCAGCAAGGAGGGCTAAGGCGTTAAACAAATTTATTATCCCTTATTTTCAGGTGTACGATTCCTCGTTACAAAATTTTAGAAATATATCATATATAAATAATAAATAAGGAAAAGGGGGAAAAGTGGGCTGATAGTGCACAAATGGCAAATAATTTCCATTGTGGGTTTTTTTCCCGCTAATGCATAGTAATTGGCCCCATTTTCTGTTCAGTTTAGCCTCATACTTTGGAAAGGAGGGTGCAAGCAAAATGTTTTAAATGAATAGGGTCGCGTTGGGTATCAAATGAAAGGGTTTAACTAGTACTTTTCTAAACTGGCCACGTTATTATATTGGATCAAATATAGCGGAGTGAAGGCTCATATGAGCTCCGAAAAATGAAATTTAACAAAAATAACAATAGTGAATCTAGATGAAATCTAGGGCACAAAATACACCCCGTTGGGGTATCTGTAAAAAATAAAGTTAGTAAGGGCATATTTTCATATTTTAGGAATTTATCCGAAAACCATTTTGCAAGTGCAAAATTTGGCAATATAAAAGATAACAATTGTGGCATAATTCTGGGAAGCTTGAAGGAAATCCGACTATTATTAACACAGTTATAGGAGGTCAAAATTTTGTATTTCAAGTGAATTCATTGCACTCTAAGATGTGTATAGCGTAATCATAATATAAAGTGAACTCCCATGAAGGGGCTTGCATGCTTTTTTTCTTAGCTTTTTTTAATTATTTGTATATCAGTATCAATTACTCGAGACTGATTACTGATTTGACAATACTACTATGTTAAGTGAAAAATGCCAGATTGTAGCAAAAATTTTGATACGACGTTTAGGTTCGAATGATATCGTCAGCGGAGTTGGGTTTAATAGACGACGTATAATGGGGACCGGGTGTGTTGAGAGGAGAAAGGTTTTCGGACGGCTTTCGAAAACCACCACTAGTAAAGATCGCTTGGCGAAGAGAATGCGTTTGCGGGATCGGCTCTCAACTGCGGAGTAAATTTGAAGAGTATTTGTGGAAGAAGGTGGAACAGAATGGAGCGCACTTACTGTTCCACGAAGATTGCAGGAAAATAGTATACTCGTATGTGCTGAACGAATGGGTAGGAAAGTATGCAAATTAGCCTGCATCCGACTTGAGAAGGATAATATTTCACGATGAATCCAAATTCAAATTGTTTAGACTCAATGGAAAGGCGCGCATGAGACGTAGATCAGGCTACGGATTGCGTTAGAAGAACCGTTACGCAGGGAGGCAACCGAGTGATTTGAGAATGTTTTACCTATTATGGCTGCCAACAGTTAACACTGGCAGAAGTTTCGATAAACGGAAATGCTTTCAAAAACATTCTAGACAATCATCTAATTCCGTCATGAGAAGGGCCTTGTCATCGCTGCAAACTGGTCAATGTTTTTAATTTCTGGTACTTCATTTATTAGGTAATCAAAAACAATATTAATTAAATCTAACATTTATTTTTCCTGTTGCAGGTAAAAGAATAATTAGTAGAGATCGGCATTTCTACACTAAACTGTTTTGAAAACAGCTCTGATATGGACTCCAGCGGGAACCTTCGGCACATTATAAAGTTGCAGGTAAGCAAATAGAAACCCAAATCTCATGTTGAATTAGACAAAGTGATCGAAGATCCGCAATATAATTAAATTACATCACCCTTTTTGCAGCTCGATGCCTAAATGGATTTAAGCGCTCATAAAAAATGAGGGCCTCAACAATTACCGAAAAGTTAGATTAAAAATCATCGTTTACTATATAATATCATAAACCCAAGCCCGCTTGCGTTACAATCTGGCTTCACAGCAAGGGTTAAGCATCTTTTAATATGTATTATAGATTAGTATGTAGTTAAGCAGATACAGAAAACGGGAAAAGTAGCTGCTTCATATATCTTTAGTATTAGGTTGTTGCAGACGAACTGTTGGATTACATAGTAAAATTTGAAAAAAATCAAACTGTAAATAGGTAAATTAAAATAAGCACCAGCAGATTCGAAACACCACATTACCAATTACCTGGAGGGGAATTTTGATGCTACCTCATTTGTATTTTTTCCACCCAAAGGTGATCCAAATGTTCAAAAAAGTGACAGTTGGTTAGCGAAATGTCGGAGGGGGCACTCTCATACTGCAATTCGTTAAATGTTTGGGTCGATGTTCTAGATATATGGGGTAACGCATTCTCTTCATCCACCTTTCGCTTTTCATCGAACTGGCCGCAGTAATTCTGTGCATTAATGGTTTCACCACGCTGCGAAAAAAGATAATGGATGGCTTCAGCTGCAGACCACCAAACTGCCACCAACACCTTTTTCGAGTGAATGCCAGGTGTTGGCATTTACTTTGGAGCCTCATCGGCATCTAGTCATTGTGTTGATCCGCGACGATTGTCGTATAGTCATCACATGTTGCTTTTCTGTTTTACAGGAGAGGACTGCAAATTGCAGTTTGAAGCGCCAGAAAGTTCATGAGCAACCCACTTATCAAAGAGAAACAGAGAAAGAGTTGCGTCGCTAGCCGCAGCGCAAAACGAAGGAGGCAGCAAGGGCTGAAATGCCTAATGAGACACCGGGGTGTGCACAGTCTGATAAAAAGGAAGACTCGCAAATGATGTGATACCTGGGGCAGGGACGGAAACGAATAAGAAAGGCTTATCAGGAAATGCGCGGAAATTGTGAAAGAGATGCAGTCTGCCCTTTTCTTTCAGAAATACATTAGCAAATGTCTGAAAAGCAGGAGCAACAGCACTTCTCCTTGCGAGCATCGTAAGCGCTAAACGGATTGCAGATAAACCCTTGTAAGGTGGCGAACAAGCGGAGAAGCATTCGAAGGAACTTCACCTAGTTAGTGTCCAGGGTGAAAGTATCGCCGTTAGAAAACCGTTTGCGTAAAGACATGACGGACAAGTACGGTAGAACACGAAAAGAAAAGATAGGGAAACGAGGGAGTACTAGACCGTCAGCTCTGCCCATTAAACCGGCGGAAGGGAAAATGTTTGCGAATGTTCTCGGCAGGATTCCATATAAGATCAGTCCGAGGACAGTGGAGTAGAAGTGTCTTCCATTCGGAAAACAAAGAGTGGTGTAGTCCTCGTCCAATTAGATCCAAAGACAACAAAGGTACATTCTGCGAGCTTATCAAGGGGTTACTGGTGAACAAGGCTCCATCAAGCATGAATATCCGGATGTAACCAATGCCCGCATAGGTATCTCGGCGAATTCTCGTGGCAAAAAACTCGCTGCGAAGGAAAAGGTCAAACAGTACTCGAGAAAACTTCTCAACACCGATGCTTATATTATGGACACCATCTTCCATTTGCCAAAGATCAGGGGGCAGTATACCACAGATACGATCAGGTAGGTCACAATCTGCAACGTAAGGGACAGCTGCGCTCTCTGTAGAGAACGTGGCGTTTCTAGTCAGTTTCGTGTCCGGTTTCTAAAGTGAAATTGGAAAGAGGTAGGATGCGGTTAACATAATCTGCATCTCACAGATCAGCGCCGGAGTACAAACACTCATAAGATGCTAGCGCAGTTTGCTGCGAGGGTTAAAGCTTATCTAGTGTTCATTAGTGATCAGTGCCGGTACAAGGACCTAGCTTCATGGCACTTCGACTTGTCAGGTACCGCTGCCATTTGGGGTACCAGACGGCAACTGTCTTAGGGTTTTTCCCTAAGGCCGAGGCGATGGTTTTCTCTATATTCTCTGTTTAGCGAGAACGTTTTGCAGCGTCTATTTAATCCCGAATGAGACGATGGCTGATTTTCGACATAAACTTCATGCTCTTGGGGGCGTTAACTTGGGCACAGAGCGACGGATTCTGTTTGCAGGTGACTTCAATGTTAGGGCTCCATCCAGACTCCAGAGGGAAACAGATTCTCGAAACAGCTGGGTTCGTAGTTTTAAAGGCGAATTCGCACGAACGTTTAAGCACCTAGGCTGCAAAGTAAGCATTCCCGATGTAATCACCTTGTCGGGATCAATGGTATCGCTGCTGGACTTCGCAGCACGATAAACAGAAATAAATTTCGCTACTGGCAGGACCTACTCGACGATGTGAATAGGGACCGGTAGGGGGATGGCACCGAGAATTGCCCACTTTTCTCCATAAAAGAGTTCTATAAAAACAAGAAAGTGCCCGGACCCGATGGTATGGTGTACAAATTGGTATTCCATCATCGGTGCATTCAACATTTGCCTGAAAGGGGACCCTGAGCTGCCGTCTGTATACTGACTACTCTGCATTCTCCACACGGTCGGAAAACTGCTGCAAGCAGTGGATTCGGTGAAGCGATACATACTGTAGCGGATTTAATCTCCAGACAATTCAGTTTTACAAAAGGGATACCTACGGTGGATGCTGGCATGGAGGTCGTGGGGATGGTTAGCTGTTCACCAAGCCTTATGCTGGGAAAAATCGAATCATGTAGTCATCTTAATCATTAGGGAAAACCGCGACCCCTGCGCACACTATAGATCGCCGAATCGATAATCAAATCAAAACGAACTGCACCTGGAGTTTTGACCTTAAATCGATTTATGGTAAAAGTAGGGTGATCGACCGCTAGCAGGAGACGTTTTATCATGAGTGCAGCGCAGTTCGTTGTGCTTAACGATGGGGAGGTATTGGCTGATGTTCTTGGCAAGGAGGTGTACCGTAAGCGACATGCGCAAATACAGAAACGAGGAATGCAGGTGGCGTCTGTCTATCACACAGTCTTTGAACCGGCTGTGATGGTGATCGTGGAAGTGATTCTCACTGCGCTTTTAACTAAGGAAAGTTAAGTCATGTACAAGTGAGGGGAGAAGACTCAAGGGAGACAACTCACGGCTCATTGGCAACTAACGTGCGTGGCTAAATTGAAAATACGGAGAGACTATTCCCTTACCCAGCTTTTAAGTGGGCATGGAAGCTTTGAACCTTACCTGGTCAAGATTGGGAGGGCACGACCCCGTGACTGTACGTCGACCACACTTTTTTCTTGTGGAATGTGGGATGGGATTCTTTTACAACTTTATGCAGCCACACGATGTCTCCAGACACCATGTCAGAGAGATGAGTGGCGCTCACCGATGGAGCTGTATTGCACATTGCATTTAGTGGAGGAGTTCCTTAAGCTAACAGTTCCCTTACTCCTCCCGCCTCCCATTCATATAAGGAATGCCCTGATTTGACAGCTTTCTAACGCGGGGGGTGGGGGGGATTGCTAGTCTGAAGTAATGTGATAAACTGTTCTAGGCTAATTCTCTGACGACGGGGAGGTGTTGTCTTTCAGATGTCCATGTGTCAGATTCCACAAGCAAACGCAGCTTGACGTTGTCGACCCTGGCAAAGTATTTGGTTGTCCATGTTGCGATGTGACCAATTTTAAATTGACACGGAAAAAATGCACGGTTCGCTTCCATGCTTTTTTTAGATGTCTGAAAGTGAAATGATGCCTTAATGAAATGTATGGCTAATGTATGGTTTCCGACACCTCTAATGCCGCTCGGCGGCAGTTTGAGATATTAAAATTGCAACTAACTTCACTCCATTAATCTGCAATAATCTAATACTATTTATGTTATTTTTCGAAAGAAGACATTTTCTGGGATCCGGGACGGTGGTGCAGAAATATTGAATATGTACGTACGTATTCGGCAAAGGAAAGATTACGATAAAAACTCACAGCTGAAAATTCAAATTAACAGAAAAACCCATAGTGGGAGCATTTCGAAGTCTTGATTTTTTAGGCAATGTCTATAGTAATGCCAACAAATCTTCAAATATATACATGAGAGATTTTTTTCTGAGTAAAAGCATTTGAAATTCTTTCGTAGAGAACAGAAAAAGTACGATTATCCAATGGTATCTAAGCGAAAGCCAGTGAACAAAGAAATTAAAGCAAGAGGCTCTCTTGCTCTCAAGTGAGAACAGAAAACTCCAAAATAATGTATGCGCGAAATAAAAATTCCTTTAATCTCTTTTATTTCAGCTTGGAGTTTGTAGATACAAACTTAATCTTATTTTCTTCTAATAACATCCTCAAGTGGTATTATCGACGTCCAGCCAAGGCGCTACCACATCAACAAAAATCAAAAATGTCAAGACCAAAATCCAAGCTGCCAAAGTGATGAATTCCACTAACGAACCTCACTTTGAACAAAATCAAACTTACCGCATTTTTCCGGTTTTTGTCTTCTGTGACACTGTTGCAGTATTCCTCGTCCTCCTCGCAAATTGGCGTGCAATCAGAAATCTCCGAGAATTTTCTTTTTATCCCTTTGGTGGTGAAGTCACTTTCAGTCAAATTAACCACCGACGGGTGCTTCGAGACACACTTTCCCATAGAAGCACCACTTTTTTCTGCCAAATTACGCCGGAATGGATTGTAAGTCTGTGGAAGAAATCAAAAAGGGTTAAAAGTATGTGGAGCATGAAAATCAGATTAATCAAAGAAAGCGTGATGATCCTGACCAATGGCATGGAAAAAATTCAGACGGGGCTGGTTTTTGAAAGGATAAGCCAATATAATCTGGTTTATTACCGGAATGATGCAAAGGTCTACTGCTGCCGCTAGTTCCTACGACTTGGGTTGTTTTTCCTAAGTAATGAGAAATTATTATGAGCTCGGAATTGCCGACGAGGAAGGGGCGACTTCTGAAATGAGGAATCGACGTTTTGCTAACGGGGCGTGCTGAAGCGGACAAGTTTCTTTTAAGAACATTCTATAATTTTGCTTTGGGCAAAGAAAGTGAATTGGTAGAAACGCAGCCTTACGAAATTATTGTCAACTTATTTTGTCCCCGAAATATTCACATTTTGTAGATATCAAGACGATATCTGTTAGATAGCCCTGAATACGGTTTTCTTGAAAAGGGTTTCTCCAACTGGCGCTACCCATGCATAAGCATTGCAGGATTAAGATTAGTATCCGATTTTTCAACCCCATGGCCGGTGAGCTGATTAGTAAATTAGTTCAGAATATATAATTAGAAACATTTATTAGCCGTAAGGATTTTAAATTCATCGTGGCTAATGGAAGCAGCTAGTACGAAGTGGGCAAGGAGTAATTAATGTGTAATTGTGTTTCTGGTATTTATCATAAATGTCTTGTCCCACAACAAGGAGAAAGTTGCAATATTCTGCTATTAAGTTGTTGGACAGAATACTAAATTTGAAATCCTGTGGACTGGTCTGAGTTTCAGTTCTGTGAAGGGTTGTTGCAGTGATATAATATGTGTATATGCAGGTATACGAAGAGTCTAGGAATTTTTGTGACAGTCGTACGTAGTAGCTCTTACGTAAATTTCAGGAAACTAAAAACAAGTAGAAAACTAGAAGGCGCTTCAGGTACGAAAGGTTTTGGGTATTCCTTATATAAGAATGTTTGAGTGGGAATTTGTTCCATTTGTACCTAGCGCGTAACGTATGTGCGTATATTATGACAGACTATTTACTTTAATGTGATTTGTACAAAAGTGGCAATTTGGGCCTACCATGACTTTGTTAGTAATAGCGTAGTTTCCACCATATTGCGTAGTATCAAACTCTATATTATAGCCTACATTACTGCAAAATTCCACGATTCTCGGATTAAGGGTGGCCTGCAGCCAGTTTCTAAAAAATATAGCAATAACTATTATTAACTTTATTTGAGTAGACTTCACAGCCGAGACAACATATAGTGGCAGCTTTGTGAGTGTTTTCAGATTTTGCGGTTGAGTAGCTCCTGAGAATCGGTCCATAAAAGAAATGATAATTTTCCTGCGCCTGTACCTGCTACTTCCTTTCGCAACAAATGTTAGAACTGAGGACAGTTTTGGAGAGTACTAATCAGAGATCTTTGATTTGATACTTCCCATGACCTTATTCGGTGAAACAAAATGTACAGTCCTCTTTCGCTTGTCTATAGACCCCAATTTCAACTCAATGTAAACGATGTAACTCACTGGATGCATGCGGGCTTACAACTTCTCATCAAATTTCCTGTTGGGATATCGCAACAGAGTGAGAGTTGCACGTATGTATAAGAATAGCGCTTTGGCAAAAGTGCGCCTCTCTAATTAAGGATGGCGTCACATTTATATTGAGACTTAATTCACGAATTTTTAATTAATTAACGTTTCGACTAGAAAAGCCTGAAGAAGCAAGGGATTTAGGTCTGCTCGCTTTACGCTTTCGAAAATATGTGAAATTTTGGAAATTTATGCCCTAAATAAAGACAATTGCAAGAAAACTCCGTACAGAATTTGGTGGAAGAACGTCGCTCTCAGTTTGTGTATAAAGTGAGTGAAACGGGCTTGTTAATTGATAAACCAGGGCGTACCCGTGCTCGCCCAGTTCGTTCGACCGACAATATCGTCGCGGCCGCGGAGAATGTGTGCCAACGACTAAGAACACCGATTCGCCATCGTGCATCGCAAATGAACATCGGCTGCGTTTCCATGCAACGAATTTCGCGGGAAGATCTTGGCTTGGCCCCTTTAAAGTTTAATTACTCCAACAATTGAAGCCCCAAGACCGCTTCGATGTCAATTCGCTGTGTGGGGTTTCGACCAATTTCAAATTGAGGGGATTTTGCTCAAAAATCATCTTTTCGGAAAAGGCTCATTTTCATCTTGGCGGGCACGCAAACAAGCAAACTTGTCGCATTTGTAGATCAAACAAGTCGGGAAACCGGAAGCTGGGCACTTCAGGAATGAAAGGTTTTGTTTGCTTTTTTTGTGAGTATACTCAAGTGTAGAACTATCCCATTTGTACGTAGCCCGTTATGTATATCCATTTAGCATGTCTGGCTACCCACTAGTGTGATATTGATATTCAGTTGCAGTAAATTTACACGGAAAAGTCAACGTTGTTACTAATAGTATGATTTTGATCAAACTTGGGGATGATATGCTTCATATTTTATTTTTTTATAACTCTTGGATAAACTTAAGGGGGGCTTTACTTAGTTTCCCCAAAAATATGGTAATATACTATTATTAACTTAATTTGAATGGATATCAATATGGAGAGTATTTTGAGGCCTGGGCACTATATATAGGTAGATTCATATTTATTTTCACATTTTCTGAGAATGGGTCCGTTAAAGAAATCATCATTTTCCACCCCCCCCCCCACTCTGCGCCTTTCTAATAAATCACAAAACTAAGACCGGCTTCGAAAAATACTAATCGAGACCTTTCATTTGATACCCCACATGACTATATTCGGTGAAAAAAATGTTTACACCCCCCTTTTACGTGTATGAATGTCAACATAGAAGGATAGCACTGATTGCATGTTTGAGCGTTCACAGTTCCTACCTTCGCACCAAATTTCGTGTCAATCGGTATAGCCATTTCTGAGAAAAGTGCGTGTAACAGACGACAGACGGACAGACAAAGAAAACCTTAAAAATGCTCAGGAATATGGAGAGAAACCAGTGCATCCATTACGTGTGAGTGTTTGGTACGGACTGAGGCATGAATGCCCCGTATTTTTTCGAAAATGAGCGTCATAGTCTATGTTAGAATCTAGTTTATAGTTAATCGAAAAGTCAAAAAAGAAAAAATTTATCTAGTCTCCCATCTAAGTACTAACCATTTTCATCAGCACTTAACTTTGGAGGCCGGACAACAATAACTTCACACGCTGAGCTAAGTTTCAAGTAATAGCTTTCTTTGGTTGTCTGGGTTCTGGCAGAGAGACATCTTTCGTGCATAGACAGATACTGAACTGATTACAATAAGGTTTTTTGTAAAAAAAATCAAATAGAAAATGTGATCTTGCAAGGGTGAAAGATTGCATGGCTAAAAATGGGATCAATTTAAAAAAGGCGCGGGGGTAAATCAATTTTAAATTTTATTGCTAGAAAAGCTTTTAAAAATAGATAAAGCGAATATTTTTCGAGGGCAAGTATCTTATCTACTATTACTCATCACTGGTAACAAAATTAGAGAAACACCAATTCGCTAACAACACTGAATAAGAAGAAGGGAATAGTCTGTTTAAATCAAAGCGATGAATGAATGGGTACATGTTAATGCGAGAACCAAGTTGCTAGAATTGATAGCCATGTTGACGAACAGGCAACATTGACAGTGTACCTGCTCAGGACTTTCGCAAGTCTCGTTAGGGGTATTGATATGACTTGGGACGAACTGGATAATTCAAGAGTAATTCACTGAGGATGTTGGACTCCAGATTTCAAGGGTTACAATCTCCTAGGTATCCTCTGAAAAGATCGACTAAAACTTGTTGCCTGGCCTATGTTAGAAATGGTCGTCTGCTTCGAAAATTGCCAAAGTTCTGCTGTCAGTTCCATTCACATTGCGAAATCCAAATCATATGGACATTCTCATTGCTATGGTAGTAGAATTCCAGACAATGCCTATTTATGCTGACTGTCTTCCATTTGTTTTAAAAGTTAAAATTTTATAACTGACGGTTTTGTCCAGGGCAGAGGCAACTCATTAGATGCTGCCTCACCTCTGCCCTCGGAGCTCTGCCGTGGACTACAACCGAGAAAGCATGTTTCTTTCCAACTGATCCGGTGCGCCATTAAGTCTATGGCGGACTTAGGAATCCCTCGATTCTTAAACAAAATTTTAAAATTTTACTTTCGTCAATTTATGGGGTGCCATCATACCGCCTATTGGAGCTAATTGGTGTTAAGGCTTTTCATTGCAGGCAGTGACGCCTTAACTGTTTCCCTATTCTGGTTAAATTTCTGATGTTTCTTTAGAGTTCTTAGTTTTCCCAGAAAAGGCTATAACTGCGCCAAAGGGTAGTATAGGTCCCAGGGCGAAACGCGGATTGGTACCCACGATGAAGCATAAAACCTGGAAAATGCCTGCTCTACTACAAAACTCTATCTCCACCTCCACGTGGTGACCGCTGGTTGCTCTTTCTTAATGAAAAGCTGTAGACGGAGAAGGATGACGACGAGCCTCCTGTGCCTAAAAACGGGACAAATTGTACCAACTGGTCCTCCAGGTTGGGGGTTGGGGTAGGGTTGACAACCCTACACGGAAAACAACTTGTTACGAAGCCTCGGACTGGACCAATTACACAACGACGAACCCGAAAACGACAAAAGAATAACGATTTGCGCATTTTCTCATGGAACGTGCGCTCCCTCAACAAAGACGAAGCTGATGAGCAGCTAGCCGAAATCCTGTCCCAATATAGGACTGATGTATGAGCGTTACAAGAGAAGCGTTGGACAGGGACCGGCTTTCTGGAGAAGAGCCGCTACACCATATATTATAATGGCCATCCAGTAAACCATGTGCTCGGAGTAGGTTTCTTAGTCAGCCAAAAAATGAAACCTGCTGTTATCGGCTTTGAAAACATAAGCGAACGGCTATGTACTCTGCGCTTGAGAGGCATGTTTGGAAATATAAGCCTCATTAACGTTCACTCCCCTACAGAGGAGACTGCAGAGTCGAAGAAGGAGACCTTCTACGAGGCAGTAGAACGAACCCTCGAAGACTGTCCCAGATATGATTTCAAAATCATACTTGGGGATTTTAACAGCCAAGTAGGGAAGGAGCCCGTATTCGGGCGATACGTTGGCTCCCATAGCTTACACGAAAATACAAATGATAACGCACTGCGGATTATTCAATTAGCAGGGTCACACGAAATGGTTGTTGGAAGTACCTGGTTTGCGCGGAAAGCAGTTCACAAACATACGTGGGCCTCTTCAGATGGGACCATTTTCAACCAATTTGACCACGTGTTGATCGAACGCCACCACCTCTCAGCCTTGATGAATGTCAGAACCTATAGGGGGGCCAATATAGACTCGGATCACTATCTCGTTGGCATGGTGCTCCGAACTCGAATAACAACAACACCTAGAATCCCCTCTGACAATCAGGTGAGAGTTAATGCTGAAGCCATCAACAACACAACCTTCCGCGACACCTATAAGAGGGAAATGGATGCCGCAATAACCGCAGTCAACAGAGGACCTGGAGATGAAGCATCAACAAATGTTCTTCACAACCACCTGAAGAACGTTATCGTTGATACGGCCACAAACATACTTGGCCCCAGCCGCAAAAGGAGTCGGAACGCTGGTTTGATGATGAATGCAAGCTAACAACGGAACGGAAGAATGTTGCATTCTCAAAGAACGCGGGCTCGCGCAGAGACTTATCACGAACTTCGTCGAGCGGAAAAACGACTTCACAGACGGAAAAAGGAAGCCTGGGAGAACCAACAAGTCTGTGAACTAGAAAAGTACAGGGAGTAACCGCATCAGGGGCAGAATTTGGAAGTTTTACCAACAAGTCAGCAGGATGAAGCCTTATACACCTCGACGCTCATCCTGCCGAGACAAAGAGGGAAATCTGATTTCCGACAGAATGGGCATATTGGAGGGATGGGTTGAGTACTTTGATAAGCTTCTGAACAGGAAGAACATCGGCGAGTTGGAGGTCCCGCCAACTGAAGACGACGGACAAATACTGCCACCACCAAGTTTGGGAGAAACAGTCCGTACAATTCATCGGCTAAAAAGTCATAAGTCCCCTGGGGCCGATGAAATTGCAGCCGAATTGGTTAAATATGGAGGCGACCAGTTACACCAAGTGGTTCATCAACTTGTGCTCAAGGTATGGGACAGCGAATCAATGTCTGACGATTGGCAACGAGGCATTATCTATCTCATACATAAAAAGGGAGATATCACACAGTGCAGCAATTATAGAGGTATCACGTTGCTGAGTACCATTTATAAGATATTCTCCACTATCTTGCTAGGCCGGATAGCCCCATACGCCCAGAACATCATTGACCCATACCAAAGAGGCTTCACTCCAGGCAAATCACCAATAGATCAGATTTCTCTGTGCGGCAGGTGATGGAAAAACTGTTGGAATATGGAAAACAGTTGCACTATCTATTCATCGACTTTAAAGCCGCCTATGATAGCATAGCCAGGGTAAAACTGTATCCCGACGAAATTAATAAGAGTGACTAGGTTGACCCTGACCAATGTGCGAGGCTAGATAAAAGCAGCAGGATCACTCTCGAGAGCATTCGACATCAACAACGGTCTACGACAAGGGGATGCCCTATCATGCGTCTTCTTTAACCTGGCCCTCCAGAAAGTAATCCGTGATGCTGAGGTAAATGCAAGAGGTACGATCCTCTTTAAACCCACCCAATTACTGGCCTATGCTGACGATATCGACATCATGGGAAGAACCACCCGAGATGTACAAACTTCCTTCATCCAAATCGAGCAGTCGGCGCGAGATCTTGGTCTGCATATCAATGAAGGCAAGACAAAGTATACGGTGGCAACCAACCAGCCAGCAACATCAAACCGCACTGGTCAAACAGGAAGAATAAGGATAGGAGAATACAACTTTGAGATTGTTGATAATTTTTCCTATGTAGGGTCGAAAATTACAACCGATAACAGCTACGATGATGAAATCCGCGCACGGTTATTGTCAGCCAACAGAGCCTATTTCAGCTTACAAAAACAGTTCCGCTCGAAACGTCTCAGCATAGGATCAAAGCTCTTACTGTACAAGACTATGATCTTGCCAGTCCTCATGTATTCCTCGGAGACTTGGGTTCTTAGCAAGAAGAATTGCGAACTCTTGGTTGCGTTCGAGAGAAAAATCCTCCGAAGAATTTTTGGCCCCCTACATAACAATGGACGATTCCGTAGCCTACATAACGACGAAATCTATGAGCGATACCATGATCGTCCGGTTCTGGATAAAATTAGGCTCAATAGGTTACGGTGGGCGGGTCACTTAATCCGTATGGATGAGGATGATCCCACCCGGAAAGTCTATAAGGGCAATATCTATGGTAGGAAAAGAAGACGAGGCAGACTCTGCCTAAGATGGAGCGATGGCGTAGGCCAGAACGCCAGACAGCTTTTAGGGATATTGAATTTGTGGACCTCGGCGCAAAACCGGGATGTCTGGAGTTCCTTATTAAGGCAGGCCTAGACCGGATACCGGTTGTTGCGCCGTTGATGATGATGGAAAGGGCCATTTGGGATGTCAAATAAAAACTTTGAACTAGAACTTTCCGAAATCACATCAGTTGGAAAAGGGGATGAGTGTAAGGGCAAAGAAATGATCGCTTATTTCACGGAGCCCTCTTCCAACACTGCGCGACCAAGATGTCTGAAAAAACTCATGAAACTGCCCTTATATAATATCTCTGTATTAGGGTAAAATACGTTACAATACCTTCCCTACCGATATTTGCTGAAGTAAAATTAATAATATTACTATTGATTTGGAAAATGCTTGGAAATCCTCGTATGCTCATCAAAGGATCATTCAATTTTGCGGCAATATAGGCTACAATGTAAAGTATTTTATTGAATTACGAAGTTTACTGAAAATTCTGCTACCATTTACGAAGTTGTTGTAGGTGATTAAGCAGGAAATATGAATATCACACCAAAGAGTATGGTTTGGCAAACTAAATGCGTATACATATACGTACAAATGGGCTAGCTATTCACTGCAATATTCTTACATAGAAATGAGGTGAATGGGTTCAGTTACAGAAGGTAAAGTTCATGATCGCTTTTAACTCGGCAAAAGCCAGTAAGGACCTTGGTCATGCCCAAATCAAGTTCACTGGAACCCTTGTATAAACACTAGATTACCATCATGTGGTAAACAGAGGTGAGTGGTGCCTCAGCGCCTTGTCTAATACACAGAGTGATGAACCTGGCAAGAGATATAAATTGGACCCACCCTTATCTGCTAGAAAATTGACTCTCTTAGGCGGTTGATCTTACGGACTCTGGGGAGGACCTTTTGATGGATTTGACCGACCTTTTCAGTTGGAAGGTAACAAGATCATCGCCATCGATCTAAAACGTAACCCAAAGTATGGAACATGTCATACTAATAGGAAAAAAAACGGAAACCTATGCCTCAGATTCAGTGTAAATGGACCAAAACGGATACTGTGCAGATGAAGGGGAACTGGCTAGAGAAACTGACTGGATCTTGTAAACAAAATGAGCGTCTAAGAAAAAAAAAGACATGAAGGATCTGGGGTCAACGTCCCTGCCGTGTAGGCATAATTCCACGGACCTTTTCGGACACGCGTTGATTTGGTGATCACATTTAAAGCCTAAATGTGGTCACCACAGCCTGAGCCACACAAAAATATTGCTGCGCCTGTTGTTAGACCCAAGAAAATAGAATAATCATAGGCAAGAGGCGTTAACCAAAAATAATGACGATGGTAACTAAATACTGAAAACTATTTTAGATAGAATTGACATTTTAAATAGAAAACTTGACAAATAACAAACATTTTTTGACAAATATAAGAAACGCAGAGACAAAACTACAATAACAAAAAAAAACCAAAATGACAAATGTCCTGAAAATCAGCAATTGGAATGCAAGTGGACTATATCAGCACCTACAAGAATTCTTTCTCCATTTATTGAGAAAATATAGTAGATATGTATATGCCTTATCTCAGAAAACTACCTTACTCGGTCTACCACCGCTTAAATCCTTGACTTTTGCACATACCCTGTAACACATTCCAGCCAGCAAACTGGAGGGAAATTTACATTGCTTTTTGAAGTAGATATCAGATGCCACGAGAAACAGAAAGTTGAAGACAACCAAATGCAGCTTGGTGGTGTTATTATTTAACAAATATGTGAAGATGTGTAAAGAAGGAAGACTTCGCGCAGATAAACCTGCTGTCCCGCAATTTGATGAGAACATTGGAGAGCGAGGGTTCAAAATGTGTGCCCAAAAAGTGAAACAAGTCTGGTTCTCAGAACCTATCCAATTGAAAAATCACAATGATTCATTCATTTGAAATCTAGGCCTCAAAATATCTACATATTTGCTCAAATAAAGTGAAAAAGTATTACCATATTTTAGAAAATTTTAGAAAAATGCTAGAAGTATTAAATTGGGCACCAATATAAGAGATAAGATGTTTTGAATTCTTAACTGTGTATCAATTGGAAAATGTGCTTACAAAGTTCCTCATATAAGATGAAGACAAAACCTTTATGCTTGAAGCGCCCAGCTTCCGGTATTCCGACTTGTTTTACATATATCATCAAGGCAAAGTTTGAATTTTTAATCCTACTCCGGGCGTTTTGCTACTTCAACCTCATTTGCAAAACCGTGGCGAGCAATTGCAATGTCGAAAGGCTTATTAATAGTATGAATACAGTCTCTTTTTAAGACGTCATCGTTGTAACTTTTTATGGGGTGGCTACGACGAGAGTTTAGCGGGGGTAAGGTTCGCAAGTCAAACCTTACCATCACCTTTGATACATCAAAACTTTTTAAGGAGCGTTTTTGTTTGAGGTATGACAAGAAGCATAGCCTCTGAGCACACGGACCGTCCTGGTCCATTGTACTCGGCTCCCCCGTCTAACGAAATATCTTGGACACGCTTGCAGGATCTTCGTTAGTGGATGCGATACTATCCGCTGCAACTATAGTACATCAGCACTAAATCTGATATCTGATGTGTTCATAGGCGGGGCACACACATAGAAAACAGTGCCTGGATTTTTATTCCGCATTGCAGAAGGGATACGTATCACCTTGTGAAATTCCCCGTATGAATATATGTTCAGCAAGTGAATTATGGCCAGTCAGAATACCCACAACGCTTTTGCAAATCTTCCTGCTTTTCAATCGGATAAACTTTGCAGTATGCTTGTAAGTTTTTAGCAGGGTTTAAGGACTCCCACCTGGTAGTATGGGAAGCTTGTTCCCAGTTGTAGACGACTGCCCTAGCCAATGCGACTGATACTGGTTCTGGTCCCGACAGGAGGGAGGGAGGAAATTGAACACTTTTGCGAAGATACGATGATGCACCTGGCCTTCAACCGATTGTCAATCACCCTGGCCTGGCCATAGGACCGCATAGACTTCAGTCTGAAAAACCGTTGCAATTTGTCGCAAATGAACTTCACGTTTTTACTCGAGAAGTAGACTCCGGCTCCAGAGCCCGGTACTGTATCTTCGTAGAAAACTTTCTTATATCCCGCCACGCATTCCTCTGGGACTTCACAGTATTCTGTACGTTTTAGGATAACTTCACATTTTCTACCAAACAGGTACGGCAAGAACTGGATTCAATTCTCAATATAACTCTTCCGATGCTCAGTGCCCTTCTCATCCGTTGTTTCCCCGTAGATCTAGGCGAAACATTCTATTAGCTGCTTTCATTACAGTGCTTTGAATAAATATATCCAAGAACTGCCAATTGAGTAATGCATCTAGAGCGGATGTCATGCTTTTGGCACCGGTAATACCCAGACCCAGTGCAGTGCAGTGTGGCTAGTTTACGGTGAAAACTTTTATGTCTCACCTTACCTCAGCACACTAAGGATGCATAAGTGAACAATGCAAAGTTACAACGAATATTCAGCGATTCCATATCTTGCGGTAGCGATCAATAAACACTTCAGCAATCTTTGCATAGCATAGCATGCTCCACTTAATTAAAGTATTATCAACATCATGCTCTCTGGCGGCATCACAAGTTCGTGGAACCTATTCAACTATCCAAACCAAAGAATGAAGTGCAGCTTTACAGGACTTTCCACGTTGGTTGTTACTTTTCATTTAATGGGTACGACCTTAGCGCTTTCCCATCAATACGGTGCTCAATCAGTCTCTGCTAACATTTCAGGAACAATAATGTCAAGCTGATTTGTCGGAAGTTTGAATAGTCATTTTTCCTAGGCTTCGGTATAAAGACTAACTTAACCTCCTGCCAAGAGGTGGGCACGTAGCCTGAAGCCAAATATGCTGGAAAAATATTTCTTAGCAGTCACACTAAGTGCTCTACAACCTCCTTTAACATGGCTGGGTAGATGCCATGCTTGCCAGCTGGCTTGAAGTGTTCGAAGGACAGTATGATACCTCTGACTTTTTCATTCGTAACAACTGCTCTCGCAATATTCCAATGCCCCTTGCTATACTATACTTACGTCTTGAAGGGATGGCAGGAACTTCCAACTCTAGCCTTCCACTTCTGTGACTGATTCCTCCGTATGGTCTACTTCCAAGGGGGGTCTATAGCGGTTCCAGTCTGGTGGAAGTGGTGAAAGTGTCATGGTTTTTTTTTAAAGAGTGACCCTTGGCCTCATCCCTTTTGAGGGCTCTGAAATCCCTCTTTCGCATTCCAGTTCCTCACAGTTCGCTCCAAAGGAGTCATTTTTTGAATACTTAAGGAGCCCAGCTGTGAGTGCCAGAAGTTTAACCAGTTTTCATTTTTAGTGCTTTTACAAGCACGATCCAGAAGTCGTTTAGTTGATTCTCTGAGTTTTTGGAATTCTCGGTTCCACCATTGAATGTCGTCTAGCACTCGCCAGTATGTGTGTTGTGACTATTATATTTAACTTGTTCTTGGTTCCATTAAAGTAGGGGACCACCCTACGTTTGCAATAAAGAGTTCAACTGAAGTGATGAAATCAAGTAGTTTCTCCCCTCTTGAATTACATTTACTACTCCCAACAAATATGTTGAGCGTTCGCGTCGCCAACTATTAAGAGTTCGAGACCTATTGATACTGCATACGCTACGCTATCCCTTAGCTTTTACGCCGGTAGAGAACACAAAGATCATAGGATAAGTAAGCAGAGCCAATAACGATGTTCTTCCTGTCGTCATTAATCTAGTATTGTAAGATGATCGTAACTTGGTCCTGGGAACAGAATTGCCTCACACGCTCTCGGTTTTATGGATCTTTCATCGTAAAAGATTTTAGCCCCTTTAACTGTTCCAAAGCCACATATTAAATGAACCCGAGGCTTTTGCGCCAGAAAAATATAAGGGCATTCCTGCAGCTTTGTCAGCCTCGTTGTCGGCAGATAGGTGGAGGCTCTGGCATGCTGCAGGTTAAATCGACCAACTTTTATGGCTTTCGACATAAAAGCGTATGCCACGTTCGGTGTGCCCATGCCCTCATCCATAATTCCGATCACACAAACAGGCATTAAGCCAGTTCCGTTCACGACTCTGGCTTCACTTTCTAACGCATAATAATAATAATAATCGTTGGCGCAACAATCCATATTGGATCTAGGCCTTGAAGTGTGTTAGAGCACTTCATTCAAGACCGTAACGGTACACTACAGTAGACTGTAGGAGGCAATGTGGTCAGCATTGCGCTCGCCCGAGATTATTACCCTGATTTGACTCAGGTACTCATTCACAGCTGAGTCGACTGGTATCCGACGTCAAATCACGATTCAAATTCCACTGTCACCAGTGAGATTTGAACCGTGACCTTCCGTACGGTAGCCTAGTGCTCTAACCACTCAGCTACCCGGACACTCTAACGCATGTTCCACAAAAAGTGTAGGAGAAGTTACTAACAGGTAGGATATCCTCTGTAGTCCCTTCGCCTGTGCCAGCCGGATGCGGGGTTTCGCCACTGTATGCACTATCCTCCGCGCGTTGCTGCAATTTGATCCATTTTGTATGAGTCAAAAACTATTATTGTTCATTGCAATCAAAATGAGGTTGATGTTTCACAGTTTCCCGATATGATTGAATTTCAATCTATCCAGAAAATAGACAATACCAAGCTGAAAACCTCTACGTTGTAGATTTGCCCTTCCTGCCATTCATGAACGTTAGCGTCTGGTGTCCGAAGTTAATGTCCAATGTGAAGTTGAGCCGGCCGCCAGAACCCTAGGCTGGGATTACCTATTGGATCCACTTTAAGGCAGCCTCATCAGTGCACTTCAAATATAGGAGTCTAACGCGCTTTTCTTTCCCGCCTTCGTGTCCGTATTCCCAAGGGAGGGACCAGCTTCATTGAGATTTCTCTCGCTGATTTGATCACCTCCCGGCATACTGATCCTAGTCCCCGCGGAAGAAGGCCCTAGTGCGGTACATAAAAAAATATTTGCCCACCATCGATTTGATTATCTTCCGCTGGGCGCCTAGTCCCTTTCAAGGAGCAGTGGCCGCCATAAATTATTAAACGGGACTGGACAGACCTCCTGTTTCTCCATCTATGGTCTTCCTATCCACTCCGGAAGTAGGACACTAAACTAAACCTTGTCGTTATACTATCAAAGCCCCATTTTGAGGTGTCATAACTATTTAAGGAGGAAATGTACGTGATGCAACTTTTCAGAGGGATGAGAGAGAGGATTTTTCTTTTCCTTCTGCATATTTTGTGCCCCTCCTTCACTGCACAAGTTTTCTTCGGGATGCAGAGAGACTTCCCTCTTCCAACTCAATAATTAATACTATATGAGCACATGTGTTCTATCTGGTTTTTGGTTTTTTTCAGCTATTCAAAATAATTGATTGATTGAATAACCTTAAATATACATACAGAATTCTAAACACAAGTGGTAAAATTCGACATCAACTCTTTAAATAATGGAGTTTCAAAAGCAAGCCATATGGTTCGCAAACTATTATCCGATAATGTGTCCATATTAGTTTGGCAAGCGTCTACGAATAAGAAGTTGTTAAACGGAGACTGCAAAGATAATTTCCGATCCCTCCTCGGAAATAATCTTTTTCTGTGGAATAGATCGATTTTAATAAAAGTATTTTATGGAAACTACTCTTTCGCACCATCAATTTCCTATATGAGAATAGTCGTTAGCGTGAATTAGGATAACCATTTTAGGCGTCATTCAATTCCATTAGATTATTCGGCTTGCGAATTAAATACATAGCCGAAATTGGAGCATTTCCTTTGCTTGAATGACAAAAATGATTAATGAAGTCCCTCGCACCACAAAACCACTCCAAAATGAGAGATATCAACTCCCATCGAGCGGATCAAACATGCTTTGTTAGCGGAGCAGCAATGATTGGCGTAATATTAATGTTGGCCGCAGTGCGGTTTATCTGCGTAAACAACACTTCCAAATGTTTGAATACCACAAAACATGACACCCCCGAACCAGCCCAAAAATGAATTTAATTCCATACATACATACAAATACACCGCGAGAGATTAATGTATCTACAAGAAAACCGTCTTTGGAAATCGGTGATGCACGAGCACATGGGCTCCTATGAGATACCGAATATGAAAGCGGATACAGTAATTATCATAGATTTCGCGAGCTTACTAATTTCATCAGCGAATTTTCTAGAGCTTCTTCCCGAAAACAACTGGAATTGTTGCAAAGCCCTCAATGCTGATCGATTATTTTTGTATGATTTAGCAACGAGGCTTTCTGGGAGCTCAATTTCTCTTACACCTCCAGAAATGAATCCTCTCTCTCTGCCCCCCTTTTAATTCCTTTCTCCTTGAAATCCGATAAATATCTAGTCATCTAACTTTGGCAAAGCGATCCGCCCTCCAGGGAAATTATCTATCTACGTTTCAGTCAACACACAACACTTTTTGCAACAAACAACATTTAAAAAAATGCTTTGGCTGGAAATTAACAAGTCGTAAACGAACGCCATAATTTCCCCAGGAATTAAAACGTTGCCTCTTACGAAACATCACCTACGTGCATTTTTCACAAGTAGGGTCACAAATGGGACCTGGAGTCCCATTATGTGGCTGTGTACTCCGACCACGTTACAAATGAATTGATTTGCAAACAAACGACGCCGTTTAGTTAAAACAAAATGCAAAAAAGCATTTCGGTACGTTAATGACCAGCAGAAACATCCACCGTGCAGTTAGTTAAAACGTGGTGAAGGCTTTCCCGTAATTATACACTAACGATTACGCTCCTTGACAGGATATCTACCTTTGAGCCCGTTGCATGGCTCCATAGCATACGAGGACAAGGAGCTGCGAGTCAGCCCTCCACTATTAACTTCCTTATTCTTTTCAACGTTTCAAAAGACAGACGCGGAAAGGAACAACTGCACCGGGACCTGTTCTGGGAAGTTGAGCGTGGCCTCATCTAGTATAAATACGTGGCTCCACAAGGGTGGTGGTTGAAAATAATTTCCTTGCAACGGCTTGCCAGGAATTTACATGATTCCTTTAAGGGGTGATAAGCACGGATGGGTTGCCATGAGCAAAGGATAGAATCGTATCTATCGCTATGCTGGAGAACTTAGATGAAATTTTCACTGTGGTTGATAGCCACAATACGTGTGGTTTCCTTATCTGTCTCGCGAATTCAAGCAGCAGGACAAATTATCGAGCTGTGTTTGTACATGGATCATATAAGTTAACACTTAATCTGCGTTGTATATATAGAGTCAGAGGTACGGTGCTCCACATATAAACTTTCGGAAAATCTTTTGTTCATTTTCCATCAATTCCAAAAGGGGAAAGGCCCAGCATACAATGATGTCTACGGAGAAAGGGACCTCCAATAAAAGGACGTAACAATTTATTAATGCCAGTCTCCAATATATTCTCAGCTACTTTCCTCCCCGATTCCTGACATTTCTAGGAGTGTAGAAAACCATTAGAACACATTGGTAACTCAAAATAATTGGCCCTGCAGCGTCACCGACGTTGTCAGCCACTTTTTTCTTAAATTAAAAAGCGAACAATACGGGAATTTACATGATGGCGTGCGAATAAGACCATTGCGCGATTTCCTTTGAATTGTGGGTTGGCCGGTGATAATTTTATGGCCCTTGAAGAAATATGTTTTCTGTGTGAAAGGACTCTAGTAGCAGCCGCCGCTTGTTAATTAATTTAGCTGGAGAGCCAAGAAGGGAGGAATTAAAATGAATGGCTCATTTTGAAGGTAATCTAGAGTCTGGTGTGCGATCACGAAATTGTAATTGGAACTTGGTAGGCACAAAAAATTTTGAATAGCTTTTCACATGTTTCGTGTATAAATCTTCCCATAATTAGGTGCTGTGGTGGAGCAATTGGAGAATAAGGGAAATGAAAGTCGTTTGTTTGGGAAAATAGAAGATTTACAATAACAATTATTTACTGTATAATAATCATCCCTTGTTTGCAGGTGATATGCACAATATGTTTCCTGGACGTTATGAGAAACGATGCAATCGATTTGCACTTCCAATTTGGATATTGTGTCGGTTATTAAGATGGCGATGGCAGAAACGCTTTTAGGATTGCATGCTGGTGTATTACTATCAAAATGCAGTTTTGTACCAGGGTAGAGGCAACTCATCAGACGCTGCTTCACCTCTGCTCTGCGAGCAGTGTGACGGAAGTGGGGTACAGGTTTCAATTTCAATTTATTATTCCAATAGTGACTTACAACTAGACAATGATTACTTACTGCTAGCTTAAATAACGACTAATTGATTTCAACTCTATCAAACGGGTGACTATTACATAGTGTGGCCAACCCGACCTTCTCTGTAATTCTACGTTACTGTGTATATTATTCTTTATATACATCGATCTTGACAATTTTATAACTGAACTTGGCTTTTTCAAAAACTGTGCCCGCACTAAAGGCGCCAGAAGGTTGAAATTTACTTCCTTAACCTAGTTAAAAGTAACTTAACCTAATTTATTTTAACTTAACCTAGCTTAACCTCACATAAATAATCCTTAACTAATATTTACAATAAGAACATTACATTTTCCTGTGCTTAACCTCTATCCACCCCTACCAGGCAAGGAGTGTCAAAAAGGTTGAGGATTTTGGGTCTGAGGGATGAACTCCCGATTTGGCAGAGCCTTAAGAATGTGACCAATGGGGAGGTTTTACCCTATTGGAAAAGATGCCGAATTAATGGATTGGGGTGATCCTCCGTTCTTTCGAAGAACCTTTCCATTAGTTTGAGAACGTATTCTCGAAGTGCTTTCACTTTGGCTCGCCTATACACTTTGGCGTTTTTGCCGATCTTTTTGGTTTTCCAGTTGTATGACAAGTCTGTGCAGTATCTAAGGATTCGGCGCTCGAATGACTCGCATTTTGCCATGGCTTGGTTGGACCATGAGATTCAAGTTGGTGCTTCGTAACAGATAATGTGTCTTATCAGGGTCTTATACAGAGTCAGTTTGGTTTTGGTGCTGTCTTGCTGAATTTGAGGAGTTCATGCAGAGTTACTCCCAAGTATTTGATCGAACTAGATCTGTTCACTGTGGTGTTCCCGATTTTCATTTTCAAGCGTTTAGCTTTCCTGTGGATGCCTCTAGAACCTAAGTATCTAGATTTTCTCCTAAAAGTGCAGATTTGTGTTTTTCCCTCATTTATCTTGATTCCCCAACTACGGTAGTACCTGCAGAAATCTACAATGTAGGTCTCAACCGCTTTGGCTGCCCTGTTGGGGCGAAGATAAGCGTGTCATTGGCGAATTGGATCAGTTCAACGCCGTCATCGGGGATCGGAACGTCAGCCGTGAAGATGTTATAGAAAGTTGGCCCAGAAATGGATCCTTGCGGTACTCCCGACGTTACCGGCAAGAGATCGGAGAATTCATTCCCCACGCTGACAAAAAAGTGCCTATCTTCGAAGAAACTTAACGCAATTCTAATTATTGGGACTGGGAACTCATTATCGAATAATTTATATATAAGTCCGTTTACCCACACGGAGTCGAAGGTCTTTTCCAAGTCTAACGCACATGCTACTGTAGGTTTATTATTGACGTTAAGTCTTGAGACGACAGTGTCGTGTAGGGTGCTGGGTTCCGTGTTTAGAGCGGAATCCGAACTGGTGGCCAGGAATAATTTTGTTGAGATTACAATGCTGGACTAGCCCAATTTTCTATGTTTGCCAAGGTTGGATTATAGGGAAATGGGCCTGGAATTGCTTGGGTTTTTTGAGGTTTTTAGTTAAGTCGGTGAGTTTAGGTAAACTCAGGAAATGTTGCGATTTCGATGACTTGACTGAGGCGTTGCTTATGGTGAATTTTGTTAGCTTCTTGGAGTTCTCAGAGACGAAGGCCTTGATTGTTGAATCAACAATCGACGATATAGCCGGGTTGTTTTGAGGCGGAGGAGAATTGAGCTGAGTCTCAAAAGATTCCGCGAGAACTTGCGCTTTCCTGGCGTCACTGCAGATGTGCTCCCCGTTTTTGGAAAGAGCGATATTGTTATGTTTGCCGGTTAGCCTGTTGATATGTTGAAACATATCTGGCCCTGGCTTAATATCTGCTAGTTTCCTTGTCAATTCTTTGTTGCGAAAAATCGCCACTCTTTGCCGAATTATTGTACTCAGACAATTAATCCGGGAAAGCAATGCTTTATACTCAGCATTAACTTTATTTCCGTGTTTGTGGAAAATCCATTTGAGTTTCCTACGCCATATTTGCCTGACTTTCATGTGGAGCATAATATCGTGAGGGACTAAGTTATATTGTAACTCATCGACTTTGATAAGCCTTGTGTTTCTGCGTGTAGCAGTATTAATGGCATCTGTGGCCAAAGTGATGGCTTCGTCGATTTTCATGTCTGATAGATTGCGGTCAGTTGCGAGTCTTTTCAAGTTCAGCCTCGGTGCAAGGTCTGCCTTGAATTTGTCCCAGTCAGTGTGGGCGAAGGACCTTACGGTGGTCATCACTCGCTTTCGCAGTTAGGAGGACGAGGAAAGTTTAAGTTGTACTGCGAAATGGTCAGACATGCCTGGTAGAGTATTTCAAGATATCACTTGAAAGTTTAGGAAACTTTCCCCCGTTAGGAGAAAGTAGTCAATGGTTAATTGACTACTGGGTCTTGTCGGAGAATCTAGCAAGACTAAATCGACATAAGCTAGCGAGTAAGGATCTTGAATCCATTTAAGTAGGGTGTCCCCATTTCTGTTGACTGCCGTATCGCCCTCGAGTTGAAATCGCCACTGAAAATGAGGTACTTGTATTTTAACTGGAGATTGGTCAAGATCTTAAGATCTTGTCCCCGTTGCTCAGTTAGTGAGTTGCATTTTATGTAGGCGGAAACTACCAAAATTCGTATTCCATCGGTGGTTTTTACTATTGCCGCCGCGGCGGAAGAGGTTATAAGGATTTCTATGACGACTTCCTCAAATTGATAGTCTTTTCTGACTTAAAGGGTAGCGCCAGCGTTGTGGTCACTCCGGATAACATTATACCCGGTGAATTGCACGTTATGCCTGCTATTTAGTCTGGTTTCTGAAACGCAGTAGAAGTCTGCTTTCAGGATGTCGACCAACAATTGGGCAATGGCACGTTGGGCGTGTGAGTTCAGGGACGCGGAGTTAAACGTGACGATATTTAACACCATAAATTCATGATGGGTTTTATTGTGGCGAATTGCCGCTGCTCGTTGATGGAGGCCGTCGCGAGGGATTGCACCAGTTCGCGGAAGGCGTTTGGTGCGGGGGTGGGGGTAGATTGTGCTGCCATTCTTAGTAAAGAGTTCCTAGCAGTTTGCGCGTACGATACACTGGGTCTGGCCAAGCTTGCTGACAGTTGTGTCACTGCTTGCTTGGCTCGGGAACTTTCATTTGCTCTTCTTTGCTTGGCAGCTTCCTTCCTGGCTACCATTTCTTTATAAGCCGGGTACCACACATCTGACACATCTGAGTAGAATAGTGCAATTTTGGACAATGTGTCCGAAATTTTGGCAGTTAAAACACTGCACTTCTTCGAAGCTCATAACTTTTTGCCAGGAAATTTTTTGATGAAGGATGTATTTCATCTTCATCACTTCGGTGAGCTGTTGAGAGGGCTCGAATGTGGCAATAAATAGTCCCGATTGAGATTTCATCGGGAGGGTAGGAACTACTCTGCGCAGAGCTTTATCTCTGCGGGTGACTAAGTTCGCGACCGTGTTGAGTTTGAACTCAGGGTGGTCGGCTTGTAGTTCCTGCAGGATTTCCGTAGGGTCCGTTTCCCTATGGAGACCTCGGATTATCAAGGACTGGTTTCGTAGAGAAGGGTGGGGGGGTCCTGGTTGTGGCGTTAAGGCCTTGCTCTTTCATGAGCGCGAAGACCTGGGCATATTCCTCCGCCGTCTTTGTAAAAATGAGGGTTCTATCCGGCCTTGTATTTTTCAGGGATGCTTTCAATCTCTTGACTTTAAGTAATCGGAAGAAATGAGGCACATTAAGATTGCACCCAGTTATGGCTGGCATTTTTACTTTTTTTGTTTTTCGGGGACGGGGAAGGATTTGCGGCTGGCTGTGGTGGGGCAGTTACAGTTTTTGCACTAACCTTATTTTTTTTATAACTCTTGCGGCTCCGAACGAAGTTGAAGGGGTTTCCTTCGTCAGTGATGACCTCAGGGAAGGATGCGGGGGATCCCACGATGTCCATTTCGAAAGCCTCCTGGTGCTGCTGTTGTTGTTGATGTGGTTGCTGTTGTCGATGTTGTGGTTGCTGTCGTTGATGCTGTGTTTGCTGTTTTTGTTGCTGCTTCTGCTGTACTGCTGCCGGTCCAGAGGGGACCGTCTCTTCTAACGACGCCCCACTGCTGCTGCAATTGCTTGATGAGCAATTGCTGGCACTCTAACTAGTGTGCCATGGCGGCTTTTTCGCTCTTCAGGTCTGCAATTTCCTTTTCCAGACCCAAAGTTGGACCATAAAGAGTAGGAGGAAGTTGCTCTCCATTTGGACCTGTCCGACATCAAGGGGATGCGGACTTAGGACTCTTCAATCCCTAAATAAAAACTGTGTTGTTTGTTGCGCTCTCGGAAAAGGAATCCGCAGTGGATTGAATGTACGGTTGTAGAGTTAGATGTGTTTTAAGGGGTTCATCCCGTGTGTCGGATCCGAGAAATCGATTTTTTTTGGCACCAATTGTATTTAGACATAGGGTAGAATGTATGGGCGAAGTGATATTTTGATATTCAGAGTCGTTCGGAAATTACAGTGTTAAACAGGTGATAAGTCACATGACAGATTTATGTCGAACGCCGTAATAAGGCTCGTATTTATCAGTCCGAATGACGTTCGAATCACTTCGCTAAAACGACAAGAATGTACATGTGTATTTTGAAGACACCTAAGGTTTATTTATGCACTAGGTGTAGCAGATTAATGATCAGTTAGGGTTTTATAGCTAAAAAACGCATTCCACTTTTTCCACTTTTTAAAATCGGCTGCCACCATAGCGCAAAATCTATCCAAACAAATTCTTTGAAATTTCCACCTCTTATTCAGAACATATTTGTACGTGAAGCCATGAAAAAACACCAAAATTCACAAAAAAAAATTTAACAAGGCACCAAAAAATATTTTTAATAATCCTAATTTGCGGACTGTATTTAAGTCTGTACGTTAAAATGATGTTTACCTTTTTTCTTTAAGATGATCGCAGCGCCCTCTAGTGTTGCAGCAGAAAAACACCTTTTTTGGAGATGGGTGAATAAATTGCTCTGTATTTCAATGACGAACTATGCGATCGAGCTGGAAAAATTATTTTGCACGCTCAAGTTATTAATAAATCTATGGTGAAAAATTCGTATTTGTATATTTATCCAGTTCTTCATAAAAAATTTCTAAAAAAAGCCAAAAAAAAAAACGGCTTTCACACGGGATGACCCCCTTAATTCTTTCGAGAATCCATAAATTATGGTATGTAAGGGATGAATCAGCAGAAGTACAACCCATTTATATTATTTACTGCCACGTTATCACAAAATCTATCTACCAGTGCTTCTTTCGATTCTTAACCAGATACTGCTACACGGTGCACGTTTATACACTAATACACGCAAATTTCTTAGCTTCTCTCATCCTAAAGCCTTCAGGTTTTATTCATATTGTAACAATTCAACGTGTGTCCGCCAGGCGGAAATAACTGAATCTATTAACACAAAATTTGGTGGGAGCAGATATTTGGTCTTTACATGCAGAGAGTGGTATCATTTTGTGTTGTATGCAGTGTTGTATGGTTGCCAATGACATTTTAATGAGGTATAGCGCGTCAACTACGCCAACGCACCATCGTTTGCGATTCTGAAATGCTTCAGGGCTCCCCCCTTTCCTGAAACGCCTGCAGTCGTCCTTTACTCTACACCAAATGCTCTTGTGACGACCCACTCGTCCACCATCTTGGCAGAGTAGATTGCACTGCATGGCGTAGTCCGCAATGCAATTGTCGCCGACAAATTTCTTCATTTCCAATAGTGTCAGGCTAGCGCATTCCGGAGGTATGCCGCAAACAGGAGTTAACGAAGCCTTTCAGCGAAAATGGAAGTCATTTTCCATATGTGACTCCCACATAGCAATACAGAAAGAATACTACTACTGAACAGTCTCAACTAGATGTTGGTGTTGAGATAACTGCATTTCCAGATTTTAGACGAGGCACCGAAAGTGTATCTAACGCTGCTAACGCGTCGGGCAACATCTACTGCCACCGTCGACAGAAATCAATGCAGATAGGGAGAGTCCAATGACCGTCAGACCGACAATTCTGGTTTTGTTAGTGTTTTTTTTAAGTTCAACTCTACTTTCCTCTTTTTCCAAATCTAGAGCCATCTGAGTAAGGTCAATGACCTGGTGAGAGAGCGATATCAGTTTTTGAGGAAAGATGTCGTAGTCCATTGAGTTCCTCCACGTCCTCCGGGGAAGGCGGCATGAAAAACGTCACCGATAACAAGATGAAATAATACCAATGACAAGATGCAATCCGGGCGGACCCTTTGGACCTCAAATTCCTTTGAGATTTTACCTCGGTACAGCAGTGACATGTTGCGTCATTATATATCGCTATGATATAGCTATTAATTTTTCCGGAATGCCCCGCCTGAGTAGAGCACGCCAAATACACTTCCTGTTCACGTAATTGAAAGCATTCGCGAAGTCGAAATGGTCCGTTGAGTGTTGACGTAGTCAACACAGGACTATCCGGAGAGGAAACCAGGCTGCTTACTGTCGAGTTTTCAAGATATTTTTTAATGGGCCTCAGAATTATTCTAGCTATTATCTTCGCAACGGCAGGGAGGGGCAGATAACCCTCAAATTGTCCACAGGACATTCCATAGATTTGCGACTTTATGCAAGTTCTTTCGTGATACGATATACACTTCTGAAATCATTGCACTCTGCAGCATCTTTCGCTTCCTTTTTGTCACGGCACACACTACGCTGAATTTCCCGGGATTTCGCTCGGAAGGTCGAGGAGGTGACGACCATTGTTACTCACCATCAATGCAGCCTGCAATTCTTGCCGTTCATCGATCCGTTTCCAAGACGTGGTGGTCAGCCAGATCTTATCTCCTCCTTTTCGGACGTGGCACGTATATCTAAGAGATAACTCCAATATCTACTGCTACTAAGTCGTAAATAAGTTGCCGTGCGGTCGCAACCAGTTGAAACCCAACTGACCTTATGGCAGGTTCTGTGCTCGAACAATGTGTCACCAATGACAATGACACAAACCTCTCACCGTTATTGTTACGATCACCATGGCATTCAGATTACTCATCAAGATCATAATGTGATCTTTAGGAAGTCTTTCCTAAACTGTGTGTAATTGTCCGTAGAAAGCATCCTTCTCCACTATAACGAAAATGTCGGTTGGTGCATAGTGCTGTACAATTGTGATGCTCCTTAACCTGGACCGGAATTTTACGATCACTTGGCTTTCCAGAGTAGAAAAACACATTGATGTAAGAAGGTGAGGAGTATTCTCCAGGGTAGCGCCATCTTGCTCCGCTTAGGCCCAGAATAATAATATTATTATTGGCGCAACAATCCATATAGGATTAGGGCCTTGAAGTGTGTTAGAGCACTTCATTCAAGACCTTAACGGTACACTGCAGAATTACAATACCCTGTAGGAGGCAATGTGTTTGGCATTGAGCTCGCCCGAGATTATTACCCTAATTTGACTCAGGTACTCATTCACGGCTGAGTCGACTGGTATCCGACGTCAAATCACGATACAAATCCCACTGCCACCAGTGAGATTTGAACCGCGATCTTCCGAACGACAGCTTTGCGCTCTACCTACTCCGCTATCCGGACACCCAAAGGTCCAGAATATCCAGCTTATATCGCTGGAATTCCTGCTCGAGTTGGAGAAAGCGAGCACTCTAGGGACCTTTGCTATCCTTTGTCGAAGAGCTCGCGTAAATTCCAGAAACCAGTTATAGTTTGTTTCGAATAGCCAAAGGTTTTCGGCATGAGGTCATTCCCTATCCGAGGCGTTGTTGATGTTTCGGTAGCAAAAAGAATTGGAAATTTGCAGGTTGCTGGCCCACAAATGACCTTAGGCTATTCTTTAGATTTGTTGAGCCACTTTGCACTTGATTCGAACCAGCGGCTGAGCCATACTTTATAGCTTAGTTGAGGAAACCGGGTTCGACAATGGTGTTTTACCCTTACTTTTAGCATGAACTTAAGGGCGGTTTTCAGGAAATTTATAAAATATACTATCATTAATCTAGACCTAGACGTTATTTACGCATATAATCATTTCATCATATGGGGACCCCCAAATTCAACATAAAATGATATCACTCACTGCATGCATTGAAAATCATAGTTCCAAGGGTTTCACCGAATTTCCTGTTAATAGGTGAAAATGTTTCCGCGCAAAGCGAAGGTCACAGACAAGCGGTCGGACAAGCACTGAACCAGTTTTAATAGTGTTTTCTTTCATACGAAACCTTAATGATTTCGTTTGCATCTGATTAGTTTCCTAGGGATCAGATAGGACTTACAATCCATCCGGGAAAAACTACCTGCCGCGAACTCACGGAAGTATATCTCCGGCCTGGATCCTGGAGAACAGCCAGTATAGCATATATTAAAGCGGCTATCCAGTTTCTTAGTCAGCCAAAAAAAGAAACCTGTTCTTATCCGCTTTGAAAACATAAGCAGCTGTGCGTGTGAGAAGCAAATTTCGAAACATGAGCCTCATTAATGTTCACGCCCCTACAGAAGAAGTTGCAGAGTCAGAGAAGTATACCTTCTACGAGGTAGTGGAATGAACCTTTCAAGCCTGCCCCAGGTATGACATCAAAATCATACTTCAAGATCTTAATAACCAAGTAGGGACGGAGCTCAGATAAAATAATGACAATGGACTACGGATTATCCAACTAGCAGAGTCACACGAAAAAATTGTTGGAAGTGTCCGGTTTGCGTGGAAAGAGAAAAACAAACATAATTTCCTCCAAACGAAACCACTTACAACCAATGAACAACGTCCTGATTAACCTCTTGGTCTTGATGGCAAAATCATTAAAATTCAAAGCCATTTGAAAGTGGTCAAATGGCTTTGAATTTTGAGAGCGAGGAAAGCAGATTTGGACTAAAGACAAACACGAATTAAGCGAAGTTACTCAGTGGTTGAGGTATATGATGACTGGCGGCCTTGAGAGACTTGTAATAGATTCCACTACTCCAGGGTGGCGGACAATAGAGGAAGAGTGTAGGCATATCAAGGACAGTTGTAGGGAACTGAAGCACATTTGGCACGCTATAGGTACATCATCAGGGGAAAATAAACAAAGCCAGTTTGTGTGGAGTTGCAGCTAGTTTCGGTTTAAACTCGTCCAACTAAACAAATTATTCCTGATGTGAGCGCTGGGTCACTTGGACATTATGGGATGAGGATGCTAGCCTCAAGTTAGCTGTGCATAATGAAATCCCAATGGTTCTTCTAGCTGAATAAACAGATTTGCTGGCAGGCAGAAATCTTCGTGAAACACCCCCATCTAGTATAGTAGCGGAGAATATTTTAGAGATGATGTTGACCAATACCTGATATGATACCTCTATAATTGGTGCAGTGTTTAACATCGGCTTTGTAAAGTTTTGTGTGAAAGAAAACCTTATTAAAATGGATTCAATGTCTGTCAGCCAAGCAGATTTACTCGGAAACGGCTAAACCAATTGTCACGAAATTTGATGAGAACATGTGGTCCGTGCGTCCCTTTACATGTACCGAGTGGCGCCATTTTGGGTTGAGTTTGGGGCGCGGAGGGGGGGTGCAACTTTTTTTTACAGTGTATGGGCATGTGGGGTATCAAATGAAAGGGTTCGATTAGTACTTTTCGAATTCTTTCAAAACTTTATTTCTGATATTAGATGAAACATAAGGGAGTAAGGGTTCCAAATGTGTCATCCTAAACTCATGATGATGATGATGATGCATCTAAACGAAATCTAGGCCACATCCGCCCCGATATCTGCACAAGTAAAATTAATAATATTATAGTACCATATTTTAGAAATTTATCCGAAAACCCCTCTTAAATTAACCCAAAAGTGTAGCTGATAATATAAAGCAATCCAACTATTATTAACAAAGTCATTGGAAGCTAAATTATTGCATTTCATGTAAATTTATTGCATTCTGGGACGTGTATGACGTCATCATCATATGCATAAAGAGAACTTATATGAAAGGCGCGGTCTATGGAAACACTTTGGCTTTTCTTTATTAAATTTTTTTTAGTTATTTGAATATCAATTACTGGAGACGGGCATGTGTATGTATACGTATGTATATGTTAATGAAATTTACGGGTAGTGTTCAATTAGATTGACGTGTGTATGTATACTTTCGTGCAAGTGGAAATGCGTGAAGAAGTTATGGAACCGTCCGCACCGTCGGCATCTTTTAACGACCAGCATAAATCCTGGTTCTAAATAATAATAAACGAAGATGCATCTGCGCATCTTCTTTCCTCCGTATGACCCATATAAATATTTCGGTCTTTATCATTTGACATATCGCGTCATACCCGACTCAGGTCAAATGTTTTCCTTCACAACATGTCCTGTTGTTGAATAATAAACGAAGATGCATTTGCGCATCTTCGCTGCTCAGAATGACCCTAATAAAAGATAATATAATCTACGGATTTACAGCATTTTATGTAGATAAGAACCATATGTTAATATGTGTTATGTATGAGATAGTTTCATAGAAGATAAGGAACATATGTATATTGTGTAAACAATTTTAAGGAAATATAAATACGAGGTAACCGAGAAGGAACCTCAATCTTGTTTCTACATCACAGTACGGAAGCACTAAAAGAAAAAACTGTGTAACAAATACACACTAAGTGTTGTTACTTAACTAAGTGGCGTTAGATCAATTTTGTGCACAATATTTATTTGTTCAGTATGTATGTACATTTGCATATTTTGTTTGGCAATATATGATGGAATATTTTGCACTCTTCTATATATGTTGGCGTGGATAAAGTTCATAGAGAGTTGCTCACATAAGGTGAACACAAAACCTTCATACCTGAAGCGCCGACTTCCGATATTTCGACTTGCTTATGTATAGTTCACTGCTGAACTTCTTGGTGGATACCTGAATATTTCTTCTTATATTTGTCTATTGAGCATGTCTTTTTGCTCGATGCAATTGCCAAATAGAGAAAGAATTCCAATCAATTTGCGTAGATCCATTACAGAGACTTTAAAATTCTAGCGATTATTCAAATCCACATCTTAGAAGTGGAGTAAACAGTTCCATTCAAAAAAGTCGAAAAGTATCATATTGCATTTTACCCATACGGGAAAGGCCATTTCTTGCTCGAGGTTTCAAATTTGGCTCCGCGATCTTGCGTAAGTGTTGGCTAATTTTGTAGCTCGAATAGTTGTGAGTCGATCAACATACTTGACAAAAGTGATAATAACACTCCTTCTCGGGGACAAACTTTCGATACTTCTGTTATCAGGTAGTGATCAATATCCGCTTCAGCACATAGCAATCTCTGCGTCAGAATTAGCATAAACCCATTTAATTAAATTTCTACCGGCCTCAAAGTATTTTTGGAAAGGCGCACAGTCAGAGCCCCTTCAATGTCCACGAACACTCTCATTACGTACTCGCCTTTCAGAGTAACATTCTCCATATTTGAAACAAAAGAGTGAAGAGCAGACTCACAGGCTATTCCTCATTGTTAAGCATGTTGGTTTTCTGATGTTAAGCTGATCTGTCTTAAGTTCTTTGGGTTTGAATGGACGAACAAGCTTCGGTATGATAAATATCTTAACTTTCTACCGAGAAATAAGCACCCAGTCCTGGGCAAGACATGCCGGAAAAATATTTCTTAGAAGTTGCTTTTAGTACTTTATGTTCTGCTTTAGATAGATACCAATTATGTAAGGTTCTTTGAAGTGTTTAAAAGGCAATATAGCAGCTCTCGATTTTTTATTGGTGATGGCAATGTTCCAGTCCGCCTTGCAATTCTGTTACCTGTTTGTACGTTGTGTACTTGCAAAACAGTCTGTACTGATTCAACTCTGGAGTTTATGAAAGTTGCATTCTGTCTTCGGAGTAAATCAAACTCGGGCGGCTCCTTCCTTTTATCCCTTTTAGGGACTCTATATAGCCTTGAAATCCCCAGGTAGCCCAGGCAGCTTCACTTTGTTGCCAAGAAGTTCATTCACGTCGAAGAAGTTCATATAAGTCGATACCCATAATTTGATGTAAAGTTGATCTATGTAAGTGGGCTTATGTGTATATCTACGGAAAAATCAATTCTCATTTAGGAAAAATCAATTCTCGTTTAGGTATTTTATACATAAAACTGCATACAGTCGCATCTTAGACAAGGTCCTTTCTGGTCTGAGCTTTGATGCATGTGTTATCAAAGATTAGCTGAATGTCACTGAACCAATTTGTCCATCAACACTTGTTCTTGTGATTTGGATACTAATTATTACTCCAAGGCTAATAATACCATCGAAAATCATTTCCTCCGGTATACTTAGGTAGGCAATTACGTTAAAAATCTTTGGTAACGAGCCTTTCATAGATGTATAATTTGCACTGCTTGGGTTATATGTATATCACCATCATCGAAATATGATGCGCTCCGGTTGATACTACGGCAGATTATTGTTGGCTGGGGATCTTTCCTAGATTACGTGAAAATAAGAAAGAAATCCTCCAGAAGATTTGATGCGAGAGTTACGCTATGTATAAATCTTAACTGTCCTGGATTCTGAACCCACAGATTGATGTTAATTTTAATTGGAAATGTGATTCCCATTAGAAGTAAAGCGTGCATCTACTTACTTTTTCATCTACAATTTATGTTCTTCTAGCTAATAGCGATGAGTTCCACAAGTCGGTACACACATTCAAGACAGCACACTATATCCTGTACAAAAAAACAAACATATGTTAGGTTAGAAAGAGTACAAAGGCGGACTTACGTGCTCTATGCTTAACATTATCGAATAAAAGCGTATAAGGATGCCAGTATTAGAGAGAAACACATTACAGAAAGTTGAAGAAGGGAAGGCAAACGAAACGATTTAACAATATAAGGCCAGGGAGCAAGGAGGATCGGGCTGGTTGCCGACAACCGCTTACATTCAATACAGCCCTGTCCGCTCTAACTTATTCAACAGACAGCCAGAGTGCAGGCTTTGAATTTGGAAAAGTGAAAAAGACGTAAAAGTACGTCTTAAGCATATAAGAGCTGGGCAAAAGTTGAAAATCGAGAATAAACGTACACAAAAATCGGATTTTCGGTACTTGATTCGAAAGCAAGCAGAAAATTGCACTGCTCTCGTAGTAAACTGAATAAAGTTGTAGTGAAAGCAGATGCTATAAAGTTGCCTTTATTCCGACTCACAATTTAATTAATGGCAAGCAAATTTCTGTGCTGTTGTGAGCAATTGAAGCGCTTAGTAGGGTCCTTTGTTGCGTTAAACGAACGTAATTGTATTCATCACTGATAAGCCGCAATGGCTTGGGTGGTGACTCAAGCAATTGATTAATCTTCTATTTATTGATTTTGAGCAGACCTCTCAAGTACGCGGGAGTTCATACACTGTAGATGCACCATCTATCCTTCCAACCTAGCAGAAAAGAAAGATGTAAGGTTTCAAAATTTCGGATGAATGGACAAAATGTTGCAGATACCAAAAGGGCAGGAATTAACCATTTTTTCTTTCGTATTAAGAGGAAAGCAAAGTGGGTCGTTCTAAGAGGAACTTTCGATCGCACAACTCAAACTTGTTTGTTTTTATGAAATCTTTGGCATCTTTTGGACTCTCTGCTAGACGGAGAATTGTTGTAAACTGTGGGCATGTTCGAGCTCCTGCAGATACTCTCACTTGTACTTACACAATGCATTAAGACAGCACAAGTAGAGAAACTGAAGCTGGATGCTCCAGATATGAAAGGTTTCTTGTAGTTTTTATGTGAGGAACTCTAACTGTGTGATTGTTCTATTTGTGTTTAATGAAGAAATTCAATTGTGTACTAGTTTCCAAAATCATTCTCCGAGGTAAGTCCATTCTGGAAAGTACTATATCCAGAATAGCAATTGCAATATTATCTGGCTTCTCGAGAAATATTGAGCATTATTAAGCAGACAAAATGAGGTAATCCAGTGAAACGAATCCATGCAAATAGTACAAATATTTAGAGTTATGTATAAGGATTTCCACTACAATGTGCGAAATAATTATACCGGATAGTGATCACTTTGTTTTACACAAAACCCTATTAAAATCAATTCACTTTCTGTCTGTAACACGCACTTTTCTCCAAAACGGTTAAACCGATCCGAACGAAATTTGGTGAACATATGGAACTATAAATTCCACGCATACAGTGACTGACATAAAAATACGTAGTTTAAATGGGGGCTCTCCATACATGCAATTTTGTTTACTGAATATAATCAATTGGGGTTAGTGCTTTCCAAAGTGTAAAGTGCATGAGCAAAATGTGCCAAAACTACCAAACTCCAAAATCTGAAAAAAAAAACGCAGTGTGGTGGACTGTAATTCCAATATCTGCGCAAATAAACTTACTAACAGTATTATCAATTTTTAAAAATTTACTGGAAAACCCGCCTGGGTTCATCCTAGGAGTACTAAATTGCACCAGCACCGGGGATATGTATACCAAATTTTATGGAAATCCCGCTATCAGTGTCAAAGTTATAGCAATTCAAGCTTATCAATTTCGCGCGAGTAGGATGCTGACCTCGTAATTAACGAGAATAATTGAGATTCGAGTGAAATATTAAAATTCCATTTACGAAGAACTTACGATTTTACTTCTCCCCCGCCCATTTCAAGGTTTTCTGTGAAACGAGTTCCATCATTTTCTGCTGACTTTAAGGGATCTCCCAATATATGCGAAAGAAGGGAGAAGAGAGTTTTTCACTGGATGTAATCATGTGGGGTATCAAACGAAAGGATTCGATTATCTTATCTTATTTCTGTCATTGGGTGAAGCACAGGAGAGTGAGGACCCAAAGTGTGTGTACCAAAAAGTGAAGCAAGTCTCGTTCTCAGAACCAATTCAATCGCACTATCTGAAAAAAAATAACAGTAATGCACATTTACAAAATCTAAGCCTCGGAATACACCCCATTTCAATATCTGGTCAAATAAAGTTAATAATAGCATATTCATCATCATCAACGGCGCAACAACCGGTATCCGGTCTAGGCCTACCTTAATAAGGAACTCCAGACATCCCGGTTTTGCGCCGAGGTCCACCAATTCGATATCCCTAAAATCTGTCTGGCGTCCTGGCCTACGCCATCGTTCCATCTTAGACAGGGCCTGCCTCGTCTTCTTTTTCTACCATAGATATTGCCCTTATAGACTTTCCGGGTGGGATCATCCTTATCCATACGGATTAAGTGACCCGCCCACCGTAACCTATTGAGCCGGATTTTATCCCAAACCGAACGGTCATGAAATCGCTCATAGATTTCGTCATTGTGTAGGCTACGGAATCGTCCATCCTCATGTAGGGGGGCCAAAAATTCTTCGGAGGATTCTTCTCTCGAACGCGGCCAAGAGTTCGCAATTTTTCTTGCTAAGAACTCAAGTTTCCGAGGAATACATGAGCACTGGCAAGATCATAGTCTTGTACAGTAAGAGCTTTGACCCTCTGGTGAGACGTTTCGAGCGGAACAGTTTTTGCAAGCTGAAATAGACTCTGTTGGCTGACAACAACCGTGCGCGGATTTCATCATCATAGCTGTTATCGGTTGTGATTTTCGACCTTAAATAGGAAAAATTGTCAACGGTCTCAAAGTTGTATTCCCCTATCCTTATTCTTCCTGTTTGACCAGTGCGGTTTGATGTTGTTGGTTGGTTCGTCTTCGGTGCTGACATTGCCACCATATATTTTGTCTTGCCTTCATTAATGTGCAGCCCAAGGTCTCGCGCCGACTGCTTGATCTGGATGAAGGCAGTTTGTACGTCTCGGGTGTTCTTCAGATGATGTCGATATCGTCAGCATAGGCCAGTAGGTGGGTGGACTTAAAGAGGATCGTACCTCTTGCATTTACCTCAACATCAAGGATCACTTTTTGGAGGGCCAGGTTAAAGAGGACGCATGATAGGGCATCCCCTTGTCGTAGACCGTTGTTGATGTCGAATGGTCTTGAGGGTCAGGGTCAGCCTAGTCAGTCTTATTAATTTCGTCGGGATACCGAATTCTCTCATGGCCGTGTACAGTTTTACCCTGGTTATGTTATCATAGGCGGCTTTAAAGTCGATGAATAAATGGTGCAACTGTTGTCCATATTCCAACATTTTTTCCATCGCTTGCTGCAGAGAGGAAATCTGATCTGTTGCTGATTTGCCTGGAGTGAAGCCTCTTTGGTATGGGCCAATGATGTTCTGGGCGTATGGGGCTATCCGGCCTAGCAAGATGGAGGAGAATATCTTATAGATGGTACTCAGCAACGTGATACCTCTATAATTGCTGCACTGCGTAATATCTTCCTTGTATGAGAGAGATAATGCCTCTTTGTCAGTCGTCAGGCATTGATTCGCTTTCCCACACCTTAAGTGCAAGTTGATGATCCGCTTGGTGAAATTGGTCGCCTCCATATTTAACCGATTCGGCTGTAATTCCATCGACTCCTGGCGACTTATGATTTTTAAGCCGATGAATTGCACGGACTGTTTCTCCTAAACTTGGTGGTGGCAGTATTTGTCCGTCATCTTTAGTTGGCGGGACCTCCAACTCGCCGATGTTCCGGTTGTTCAGTAGTTCATCAAAGTACTCAACACATCGCTCTAGTATGCCCATTCTATCGGAAATCAGATTTCCCTCTTTGTCTTCGCAGGATGAGCATCGAGGTGTATAAGGCTTCATCCTACTGACTTGTTGGTAAAACTTGCGCGCCTGGTGCTGTTGCTTTCTGTATTTTTCTAGTTCACGAACTTGTTGGTTCTCCCAGGCTTCCTTTTTTCGTCTGTGAAGTCGTTTCTCCGCTCGACGGAGTTCGTGATAAGTCTCTGCGCGTGCCCGCGCTCCTTGAGAACGCAACATTACTCGGTATGCGGCATTCCTCCGTTCCGTTGCTAGCTTACACTCATCGTCAAATCAGTCGTTCCGACTCCTTTTACGTCTGGGGCCAAGTATGTTTGTGGTCGTATCAATGATAACGTTCTTCAGGTGGTTGTGAAGATCATTTGTTGATGCTTCAGCTCCAGGTCCTCTGTTGACTGCGGTTATTGCGGCATCCATTTCCCTCTTGTCGGTGTCTCGGAGGGCTGTGTTATGGATGGCTTCAATGTTAAGTCTCACCTGATTGTCAGAGGGTATTCTAGGTGGTGTTGTTATTCGAGTTCGGAGCACCATGCCAACGAGATAGTGATCCGAGTATATATCGACCCCCCTATATGTTCTGACATTCATCAAGGCTGAGAGGTGGCGGGAGTTCGATCAACACGTGGTCAATTTGGTTGAAAGTGGTCCCGTCTGGAGAAGCCAACCTACGTTTGTGGACCGCTTTCCGCGCAAACCAGGTACTTCCGACAACCATTTCGTGTGACCCTGCTAATTGAATAATCCGCAGTGCGTTATCATTTGTATTTTCGTGTAAGCTATGGAAGCCAACGTACCGTCTGAATACGGGCTCCTTCCCTATTTCGCTGTTCAAATCCCCAAGTATGATTTTGATATCATATCTGGGACAGTCTTCGAGGGTTCGTTCTACTGCCTGGTAGGTCTCCTTCTTCGACTTTGCAGTCTCCTCTGTAGGGGCGTGAACGTTAATGAGGCTTATATTTCTAAATTTGCCTCGCAAGCGCAGAGTGCATAGCCGTTAGGTTATTTTTTCAAAGCCGATAACAGCAGGTTTCATTTTTTGGCTGACTAAGAAGCCTACTCCGAGTACATGGTTTACTGGATGGCCACTATAATATATGGTGTAGCGGTTCTTCTCCAGGAAACCGGTCCCTGTCCAACGCATCTCCTGTAACGCTGTTGCATCAGCCCTATATTGGGACAGGATATCGGCTAGCTTCATCTCTGTACAGGGAGCGCACGTTCGTCGTTGTATAATCCGTCCAGTCCGAGGCTCCTGTTGTGACTTCGTAACAAGTTGTTTTCCGTGTAGGGTTGTCAGCCCTATCCAACCCCCAACCTATTTTAGGAATTTATTTGCAAATCCGCCTTAAGTTTATTGTAGATACAGCCAATTTTGCAGTAACATAGCTTATTATATTATATATCGAATGATACTAGCAGGTTTCACGGGAATCGTATTGAAATCAACAAAGTTATAGAACATCAAATTAGTACTTTTCATGAGAAAATTACCGGTTACTATACAGATACTAGGACCCTATTCCAAGACGCGCAGCCAGTTTAACCACTTTTTGAGATTTGTGGTATTTTGACGGGGGCCATATGGGATTTTGTTGGGAGTCATATGGGATTTCTATTGGCACATAGAACATGGAAGCCAATAGTCTGAAATACATTATACCAGGTTTCTATACGTGTTCTTTCTGCCTGTAAACTATCGGAAAATTTCTTTAAAACGCTCCTGTCTGAAAACCGTTTACTAAATGTATTAAATACTAATTACGAGCTAATCCTGTTTCTGAACCGGACAACGCCTAAAGGAGGAGGAGAAAACGATAATTACCAATTATATGTATATATACAAGACTTCAGATTAACAAATACTCAAACCATTGAGGATTATTTTGGTAGATAGTGGGGGGGGGTGTACTTCGTGAGATCATAAAGGTTAAACGTTAAACGGACAGGATGAGAATTCCGAGATAAGAGATGTTAGCCCGTTTCTGCTTTTCTGATTTTTAAAGTTCTTTTGGTAAAACAAACCTTTTAAAGTCGGTCCAATGTCTGTCTATCTGTCACACGCACTTTTCTCAGAAGCGGCTATAGCGATTGACCGATATTTGGTGATCGTGTGAACTTTGAATGCACATACATGCAGTAAATTACATTTGGCCACATTGACTTCAAGGGAGGTGGTGGTTCCTTTTATATGGAAAAAGGGGGCGCACAATTTTTTCTTCACCGAACATAACTATATACAAATGGAATAGTTCTGCACTCAAATATACTTACAGAAGAAACAAACATAACCTGACCGTCTAGCTTGCGGTTTCCCGGCTTGTTCTGTTAAGGTTTTGTATGAAATAAGACAAAATGGGTAGTTTGAAGGAAGTTCAATTACTATTAACAACGCTGTAGATCGTGAAGGTTTTGTATTTTATATGAATTGATTGCTCATTTGAACAGCAAGAAGCATGTGGTGATTTTATTTTTACCTTTTTCTTTTAACTTTATTTGGTTATTTGTATATCAGTATCAATTAGTCGAGGTAGGTGTGTATATGTTAACGGAGTTTCGGGTAGCACCCGAATCAAATAGGATGTATAGCACCAGCAGATAGGCTATATTAATGACTCTAATATGTACATGTCTATATTTTGCAGTTTGGAAATATATGAGTGACTATTTTGAATTTGCAGCTATGTACAAATAGAAAAAGATGCATAGAAGGTTCCTCACACAAGAACTTACAATACCGCGAAGTGCATTGTCAAGTGTGGATGAACTTGCGAAATTTGTATTATTAAAAACGAAGGGATATTCTATTCGTCAAATTGCAATACAAATTAATTATCCTGGTTTTGGATATCTTAGAAGGTCCTCAATTTGTTTTGTAAGACATGAAATGGGCTCAACTTATTATAGCGACTTGTTGGAGAACATGTTTTTAAGTTTTGTGATGATCTACCGACTCTAGGCAGGACATTGCCTCAGGATAACGCAACGAACGACTTTTAGAAAAAAACTACAAACTTTTGGCGTTTCAAACTTTCGTAATGTTCGAATGGCCGGCTGTAAGTCCTGATCTAAACCCCATAGATAATCTATGGGTGAAGTTATTAAACCGTATTTATGTTGGAGGGCGTAAGTATGAGGATTTATCGGAGCTGAAAGTTGCCATTGAAGAAAACTGGGACAGAATGGAAAAAAAATGAGAACATGCTTCTCAAGGCCATGGAAAATCGAAAGAAGAGAATTGTAATAGAAAGCATCATAAAAAGAAACAAAAAAAAAAAAAAAAAAACAAAATGTTTAAATAAAAATTTTCGCATTAGACCCATCTACTATGTTCAGAAATCTTTATACTTGGCCGGTATATTTATTTCGCTTTGTTGTTGTACCAGGTGGGCTGAAAAGTTCGTAAGCTCACATACAGATGGCGGTAATAGCATTAAATGTGAATATATAATGTAATACGAATTTTAGTTAGCCCCCACCTTTGAAAGACACGTGCATAAATTTGACAGTTATTGAACTTCTAATTTGTGGGATAGAGTATTCTGAGTGAGCAGAACATGACATGACGCCTAAATAATGGAGCGTTTAATACCTGCGAACCGGTTACGCTGCTTCTGTGGCAGAGGGGAAGTAGCATCTCACGAGTTGTTTCCACCCTGATGCGAAACCGTAAAGTAATCTCCGCTTTTTTTATTTTTTGAAGCGTGAGTGCTAAGCCCGAACGAGGGGTCCATAAAACAAAAAAAAGGGAATAAGTTGCTCTCCATTTGGTTCAGCCCGACATTAAGTAGATGCGGATTTAGGATCCCTCAATCCTCAAACAAAATATCAATGGTAGATTTTGACTCTCAGAAAATTGTCAAGTGAAATGTTAAATGAAACCACTGGTCAACGAGCATCGGTGAATATTTTCGGAACTACTCTCCCATAATAAGAGAGAGCCTGGTTTTAATTAAGATTTCACGTGGCAACTTTCCCGTTCTGCCAACATGAAGCGTCGACTTCAGGCAGCAGAAAGCACTGAGATTCCCCAAAATCGTCTAACGATTCTCTAAGAATGACTATTGCTTTTGCGAAGCTTACTTAAATTGTCGCCACTGATTGTTCACCGAATTTATGGAAAAAAACCGATTTAGTATTGCGACGAAGGAAAACTCTCAACATGTTCACCGCCTCCGAACAAAAACGATCCTCAACCATTGCCAATATTTGTTGTAAGGACTTCAAACGAGCTCGACCAACAGGCAAGTTGCGAAAGCCCTAACACCCGTTCATTTTTTGACATATTTGCTTCTAAAATGAAGTTGTCAGTTAACGCTATAGAATATCACGAAGTAGACTTGCCTTTAATAATTAAATTTAAGCCAATCCATTTAAATAGGTAACATTTGTAGAGAAAATAATAGCTAATATAAAACCATTACAAAAACCAACAGCATCACAGATGATTATGGTCAACTGAGGCTTATTATGTCCCAGTTATTCGCCGTCCTGTCTTTCTCTGCATCTGCAGAAAAGATTTTTTCTACTTTTGATCTGGTCCAATTTCTCGGAATACCTTGGATGACCTCCATCAAAAATGCTCCTTTCTCAGGTGCTACGCAGATCATCGGCCACGTGACGTGACGAGAGAGTTTGCTATTAGTTTGGCCAGGGAAGTGGAAGATGCCTCAAATGCCGCAAATTTTCGATGGTCCTATGAAGGAAATGAGCGATCGATTTTTCATTCACGATGACATTCCTGCAATTACTGCTCTCGTACAGTAATCCCATAATCAGTGAACCGCCAACGATGGCGCGTAGGTGTTGTTTCCGCTCTTACAACACAAGGGGTCAAATATTTGGTTTGTTATGGGACTAAGCAATTTATCCCAGATGGTTGATGAAACATTGCAGAATTTTGCAGTAGAGATTGGAAGACTGGTAACTACGGCATACATAGACTGTATCGAACGCTGTAAAATCGAGTCTTAAAAGGACGCCATTTTAGATCTGCGAACAAAGTCTGCGGGTATTATCCCGCCAAAGGAAACTTTCATGGAAATCGCTTAGAGTGATTTTATGTCAAAAGAAGCGCCGCTTTATACCGACCCACTTGAAAGTGAATAAGGAATTCGAAATTAAAATATACATTAAATAAGTAAGGAATTGGAAATTAAAAAAAAAATTCGCAGTATAGTAAAGGCTTTTGGGTTATCAGCGGCGGCAGAGTTCAAAGACAGACACTTCAAATACGATATCTTAGGACATTTGCCCCGAGATTACCGAAAGGCTCGGAAAAGATATAGGCCACCGGATCCGCGTGAAGAAGAAACTAAAAGAAAATTTCTAGACAAATGCCAAGCTAAACTTCGACTATCAAACTACATACGTCCAACTAAGTAAACTCTATACCAGTCTGGGAATGGCTTGACTGGTTGGCTAATATACAATAGGGTCTGGATATTCTGGGTTCCAGGTCTTATTAGGTTAAAAGGCAATGAGCAGATTAGCTGGCTAGGAAAGTAGTAGAAACACCGTTTTATGGACCAGGACACTTCTGTCGAACTGGGAGAGGAAAGAGGAAAAAGAGTTTAAGGAGCGATAATAGGTGAACTAACCAGAAATGGATCAGTACAAAGTGCTGATGGGAAAAAATAAACCAAAGCGCCAGCAGCATTGCTCGAATTTCATTAAGAAGAGCTATAGGATCTTGTGGGAATACTCACAGGTCATTGCGATTGATTTCTGTGGGCATTGTGTGCCACTAGAGAGAAAACCTAAGAACAGAAGCAAGGCTAAAGTTCTTAAAAGTAAAAATCATCTTGATCGATATATTATGGTCAATAGGTACACTAACACATAACCACTACAGCGAAACAAATTCTTCACAGTCCAATTTTCCTTGACACTATTATGAGATGATATTTGAGATGATGAATATCTTTTTGAAAATAACACTTCTCTTTAAACTCGCTTTTCTTATCCTTTCGAAATATATCTTAACTTTGTCTCTCATATTAGAAAGATCTCGAGGAATAAAAAAAATGTTCTTTAGTGAAACAGGAATTTATTTCCCCAAATTCCTACTTATCTTTAGATGTTTCTCTGTCCCCCTTAGTGACGGCTACATGATTTGCGCTATATTTTCAACAGCATTTTCTTTAAATGCCTTTAACTCGAACTGAGTCACGATTTGCATTAAAAGAGATTTTCCGCTTGACATGAGGCACAGCAATCCATAATCAAGCGCTTTTGTCCATTTCAATAGCTGCCTTAGAGCTGTAGGGCTGCAAATTTTAATTTTTTCTCTCTTTCAACAACGAATTGACATTCTGTGATTTTGGCATTCCAGAAAACAGCGTTTAGGTTACTACTTTATACACTTCTGAAGAAAGGAGGAATTAAGTGACTTGAAGTCAGTTATTAAATTTGCGTTTCTTCAACTGGATATTAACATGCACGTGTAAGAGAAATTGTATTGTATTAATTTAATATAATATAAAGTTACGTCAAGATGTCTCCTTTGAAAGTTTGGAAGGTTCGAAGTCACAAGTGTGTGTAATTGCAGAGAATTGAAAAGAAATTAAACGAGTTACTGAAATTTAAAAATCTCATTTCCATGGAATGTCCCTCACTATATTGCTTTCCATCCATATGCATGCGATTACACCTTGCAAGACTGACCATACACCGATGAAGTGGTCACGAGTGCAATTGAATGGAAAAAGCTGGAATGACTAGCAAAGGATTGTGAGACGTGCATTTTGGTAGGTAGCGTACCACAGCAGTGTTTCAACAATTCTAAGCCCTTCTAGTGTTTTCCTCTGCACCGTAGTAGGGCCCCGCGCCAATCCTCGCCGTTTTTCAATGCACGCAATTTGGCTGAAATCAATTTTATTTCTATTTTCACCCTGAACAAAGGGATATTGCAGAAGTCGACATTGTGGAGCAACGGGAGCTCCGAAGGGTGAGGTATTTCCGCAAGAACTCCCGTCGTTTCTCTGTGATTGCTAGAGCAAATACATCACGGTAAGATACAGAGCAAACATTCCCTACCACTTCTGTTTGCTTGGGAGAACCGTGATTGATATATCTATCGGAAAGTAAAGTATTCCAAGCATTCGAATTAACTTTAAACTTCTCGTTTACGTGGAATGTTCCCGTGGGAAGGAGCTTTCTCAGTGACGTGGTAAACACGAAAGCAATTCATCAGTCTAACACCGTTTGAGAACTGGTAGCGGAAACAAAGTGAACCAATGGGATAAACTCATTAAGGTCGTTATATCTGTACATACCTTAACTAACCGAATGGGATTTCTGTGCCGAGTTGAGAACCTACTGCATTACTAGGAGGTACGTCATACCATTCACATTTTTTTGGAGCATACTTTCAATTTATTCTGGCAAGCATTTGACGTTAGAGAATGGCCAGTAGCAATGACTTTGGTTACGCCACTGCCTGACTAAATATCTGGAAAATGTTTTGTTTCTCACCCTTAGAGATTTTTTTCCCAAGCCTTATATGTGCCATGTGTTTACCTCTCGATTACGTTGAGTCTAATTAATGGAGAACAATTGCGGCCGCATGTCTTCGTAATGGGTAATGACTGCAAAAGCACAAGATTAAGAAATTAATTGACATATAAGAGAACGTGTGGCTGAATGGAAACCGATTTGAAGACCAATGTAGTGGGTTACCGCTAGATCCTTGCAGTTCCCTGAAACATATTGAAATCTATTTGTCTTTTGAATAAACGCATATTACTTAGAAATATATTGAATACTTATAAAGCGCAAATTGAAACGTAGACTGTCGATTTGTTAAAAGCGTTTATTTCTGGCGTTTTTTTTCTTTTAGATTTTTAAAATTTAAAATAAAGTTATTCAAATCGGTTTACTGTCTGTCTGTCTGTCTGTCGTCACACGCATTTTTCTCGGAGACTGCTATAGCGATTGACACCAAATTTGGTAGAAAGGTGGGACCTGTAAACGCTCACGCATACAGTGAATTACATCCTTTTACGTCGAATTTAAGGGGGGGTCCCCATGCATGCAAAAGGGGGGTGTAAAATTTTTTTTCATCAAATATAGTCATGTGGGGTATCAAATTAAAGGTCTCGATTAGTACTTTTCAAAGCCGCTCTTAGTTTTGACATTCGTTGGAAGGGTGGGGAGCGCGGGGGGTTGAAAGTGATCACTTCTTTAAGGAGGCCATTCTCAGAAACTACGAAACCGAAAAATCTGAAAAAAATCAGGAGGCTGCCACGATATGGTGCCTGGGCTCCGAAATACCTTCCATGCCGATATATGTTTAAATAAAGTTAATAATAGTATATTACTACAATTTTTTAAGTTCATCCTAGAACAATGAAATTTTGCAATGATATAGGCTATAGTAGAGAGCATAATCTTACCAAGTTTGGTGGAAATCGCACTATTACTAACAAAGTTATAATACCTCAAATTTGGTGCTTCTTTGAAAATTGAAGACTATGAATGTCAATATGACCCGAAAGTGGATACTCTCACGTAATATATGGATGTATTATGTGCTACGTACTAAGAAATACACAAAACCTTTCGTACCTGAAGCGTCCAGCTTCCGGTTTCCCGACTTGTTTAATACAATAAGCGCTTTTCACACAGTTATCTTCATTTTTAATCATAACTTCACCAAAGACGCTCGCAAGTTAGTTTAAACAAGTGGGGAAACTGGAAGCTCAACGCTTCAGGTATGCAAGGTTTTGTATATTTTTTTATAAAGCCATTTAAGTGTACATTTGTGTACATTTGTCCCAACCTATATGCATATATTATGGGAAAATATCCACTTTCAAGTGATATTGACATTCAAAGTGTTGAATTTGCAAAGAAGCGACGATTTTGACTTATTGTAACATGGTACGATAATGCTCTATATTGTAGCCTATATTGCAGTAATTTTGGGATTCTAGCATGAACTTCAGGGGGGAGGGAGTTTGTAGCCAATTACTAAGAATTATAGTAACATACTATTATTAACTTTATTTGAACGGATAACGGTATGGAGTGTATTCCGGAGCGTAGGCACCATATAGTGGCAACCTCTTAACATTATAACCGTCTCCGAGAAAAATGCGGTGACAGACAGACAAACAGTAAACCGATTTTAATAAGGTTTTGTTTTACACAAAATCTTAAAAATAGGGAACATGATAGGCATCTTTGGACCAGCATCAAGGAGAAAAACATTTTCAGGATGCGTCGCATTCTTGAAAGCAACCGTCATGTGAATGTATTCGAAGTTATAGTTCAGGTGAGGATAAGTTATGAAACCTTAAAATCATTACAGAACCGTATACGTGGCGGGTCCTTCACCTTTCGATAGTAGAACAGAAATTGAGACGTTTGCAAGTTTGTCAAGCGTTTTGAGCACGGTTTGCAGAAAAGATGCATTTCTGAGCAAAATTTTGCAATCAAACTTGGGAATTCATTACAAGCTAGAACAAGTCGGGAAACCGGAAGCTTGAAGCTATAAAATGTTTTGTGTTTGCGTGTGTTTATGTGAGGAGCATAACGCAGTTCTCCATTGGCCGATAGTATTGACTCGAGGTATTTAAATCGCTCGGTTCTGTCAGCGGCGGTGACCTGCCCAGAACTAAGCGATTTAAATACCTCGGATCAATGCTATCAACCAATGGAAAACTGCGTAATGAAACTGCTTCACGCATTAACGGAATCTGAATGAAGTGGCACACACATAGATCGTGGAGAAACTGCGAGAGGCGTTTTCGATGGTGTGGTTGCGTTATTCCCGCTAACAAAAATTCACTCACCAATATTGGTCTGAACATCGAAGTCAATGGTAAGCGACCAAAAGCCCGGCCCAAACAACGGCGGCTTTATTTATTTATTTATTTATTTTTTGGAAAGCTATTTAAATAAATCTTTTGATGGAAAGCCTTGTATTGATAATACTCTGAGTTTAATATTATTAGCAAATGCGAAGAATTTAACCGACACCAGATATAAAAAAGGGCTGGGGAGAAATAAATTCTTCATGAATGGAATTTTAATATTTCACTCGAATGTCAATTATTCTCGTTAATTATGACGTCATCATATCATTTGTATGGCTTAGGATGCTGTTAATTCGCACGAAATTGACAAGTTTGAACTGCTTTAAGTTTGGCACTAATAGTTGGATTTTCATGAAACTTGGCACGCCTATGCACGATACTGCCCTCTATGCCGGTGCATTTAGTATTTCTGAGATGAACTTAAGGGGGGTTTTTCAGTCAATTTCTAAAAGTTGGTAATATACTATTAGTAAGTTTATTTGAGCAGATATCGGAATGGAAAAAAATTTGGGGCCTAGATAAGGCACCACCCCGATTTATTTCGGATTTTTAGGTTGGGTAGTTTCCGAAAATGAGTCCTGTCTCACTTCAAGTGCGTACATTATGATTCCTTACTCACGCACTTTGCAATTTATACCAAAACCCTACACGACTATATCCGGCGAAAAAAATTATTGAATCCCCCCTTTGCATGTATGGGGAGCCCCCCTTTAAACTCCACCTAAATTTATGCCACTCATTGTATGAGTGGGAAGCCGTTTTGGAGAAAAGTGCGTGTGACAGATAGACAGACAGACATTGAATCGATTTTAATAATGTTTAAGGACACTTCCAAAGATCATCGGCCATGTCTGGAAAGGGTGAGCCATAAGACCTAGCTGACGTGAAAACGTGTAGGTGAATCGATAAACGTATGAAACTGGGAGTTTCAATGATTCCACGAATGGGCCGTGTAGACAAAACCCGTGAAGTTCAGAGTCACGTTAACCTTGTGCAAAAGTGAATTTATTATCAGATTAGGAAAAAATGCGGTCCAGCAGAGGGTTCAAATTAACATCCTATCCGGTTGCTTTTCCATATCATTCTGGAGAACCGAATTCGCGACATTGTTTCAATACCGGTGAACCAAACCGATTTTGTCAAGAAATGTGATCGCGGAAAAATGTTGAAAAATTTGATCAAACAACGGCGCAACGGATAAAGACTTAAAGAAAAACTTACTCAATCGCGAGGAGTACTTCATGACGATCATAAAGGAAATAGCTCGGAATAGCCTCTTGCAATGCCATTTAATGAAGATGATGTGATACTCTTTTTAAGTGAGTGTTGTCATGCGACACTTTCATAAAACTATTCTTTTTGTTTTAGCAATTTTTTGAAGTCTAGGTATTTAAAAATAAGATACTAAGAAGATTTTGTCGGATCCGAAATGGAAAACAAGTTTTAAGACAAGTTCGGTGACGCTCGCCCAGCGTCATCTGTAATTACAGGTATAAACAAAATTCTTTTCTGTCTGAAGAAGGGACAATAGGATGAGGGGTATGAGGAAGAAAGTCTGCGTGAGTAGCACACTCTTCTGGATGTAGTTAGTTTCGTTTTCGCTATGATTGCATCGTATCGAAGTTTTTTAAGGTTTTGTCTACAACAAAACGCACTTTTCCCAGAAAGGGTTGCACCAATTGACACCCAATTTGCTTCGGAGTTGGAAACTTTGAACACCCATGCATGTAGTGAGTTACATCGTTCTATATGGAATTTAAGAAGGGTCTCCATATATGTAAAAGGAGGGTGTTTTCTCCAAATATAGTTATTTGGAGTATCAATGATTAGTACTTTTCAATGTTGGCATCAGTTCTGGCATTAAATCCAAAAAAGTAGAGGGTTTGGGCTGGGTAGTGGTCACTTCTTTCGCGGAACCATTCTCCGAATCTACTTAGCTGAAATCTGACGCCGCCACTATACGATACCTAAGCTCCAAAAAACCCTCCATATTTACATCTGCTAAAAGCAAGCTAATAATAGTATAATATATTACCATAACTTTCAGTTATTGAATGTAAAACCCCCTTAAGTTTTCCTAGATTCACGAATATAAAACATGATCTTATAAAGTTTGGTGGAAATCGCACTATTATTACCAAAGTTACAATAGGTAAAAGTTCTCGTTTCAAAGCAAATTCTAAGCCTTTGATGTCAGTATCACACCAAAGTGAATATTTTGACATAATATGTGCGTAAACGTGCTGGGTACAAAAGGAACAAATCTTTTTATATAAGAAATACAAAAACCTTTCATACCTGTGTCCAGCTTTCGGTTTTCCGACTTGTTCCTTATTCTTGTGGATTCGCATGTAATGTGCCTTTTCAACCATGATTAGGAAGAGTTTTCGAAGAAAACGAACGTATGCTAATCAAAAGATAAAGTTAAGTTTCCATATGAATGCTCACACTTCTGAGTACGCCAGGAGATCGGCATATAAAACTCGGAGCGCAGATAGCGTGGAATTTGACGTCAACGAAGATTTTAGTTACAGTTTCATGCATTTTTTCTCCGTCTTCTCGACACTCGTTACACTTGTAGTTTCCAAGGACTAGCATGGGGAAGTTTTAATGAAATTTTACGAAATAAACCGTCATATTGTGTCCATTATGCGTCTCTTATGAGTTTCGAAAGACTGAATTTGTTTTGCAGTTTAATGGACATATGAAGAGTTATTTCCTGGTATTCTTCGGTTATCAAAAGTTAATTGTGCCAGGCATGCAGTTTGGAAGACAATTTAATCATGTCGGAAAACCGAAAGCTGGACGCTTCAGGCTTTCATATATTTTTCATGTATTTCTTATATAAAACCATTTGAGAGGACATTAGTCCCATTAGTGCCTAGCACGTAATTTATATGCATGTTTTATGTCAGATTATTCGGTTTCGCGTACAAACGACATTCAAAGTCTTAGAATTTACATTAAAGCGACAACTGTTGTTTCCGATAAACTTAATGGGATCATGCTTTATATTATGTTTATATTTAAAATTATAGTAATATTCCTTAACTCTAGCTTTATTTGAACAGATATCGGTATTTGAAAAGAATTAATCGATACCTTTCATTTGATACCCCACATGACTACATATGGTTAGTGCGCAGGGAAAAGGTCGACGGTTCCCTGCGAAGTTATCGTTGCGATTATTCATCCTTGTGAGAGAAAGTTCAAGCAGTCGTCAAGCCGATAGACGAAGCTCTTTCTACTGATAAATTACTCTACCGTCGTTTGGGTGCTCAAACTCAAAACAGCAATGAATCATTCAATTCCCTGATCTGGACTATTCTAGAGCTAAATTAATAGACGGCTTTTTTTCAATTTTGAAAATATTGCATGAACTTTTTCGTTAGAAGTGCCAGGATCGATCGATCGTCTTCCTTTTGTAGTTAAGTCTAAAATTGATAGACCAGTAGCTTACTCCAAACTACAATTTTATTTTATAGTGTATATATATAGTTCGGGAGCTAAAGAAGTAGCTTTGTACCGATGAAGGGGGTAAGTTGCCCTCGAAATATATATATACACTATAAAATAAAATTGTAGTTTGGAGTAAGCTACTGGTCTATCAATTTTACACTATAACCGTCTCCGAAAAAAATGCGTGTGACAGCAGACAGACCGTAAACCGATTTTAATAAGGTTTTGTATTAAACAAAACCTTAAAAGTGGGACTATCGCATCGTTAAAAACGATTACACCCATTGACACGAAATTTGGTAGAAAGGTGTGAATTCCCACTCAGGTGGTGAATTACACTATTCCATGTTGGACTTAAGGGTAATCTGCGGTATTAAACGAAATGTTTCAATTTTTGAAGCCGTCATTGGTTTCGAAGGGCTACTCAGAAATTACTGAACAGAAAAATTAAAGAGAAAATAATGGTGCTCCCTGAAGGTAGTACCTAGGCGTCAAAATACCTTATGTATATTCCAACATTTTGAAACTTTACTGCGAACCCCCTTCAAGGGGTTAATTCCACCTACAACTTTGAAAAAATCGCTTTTTTCACCTTTTTTTCTTAAGTATAACTGGAAATACGTCCTTGATCCGAATAAAGTTGACTAAAATATGATCGTCGAAAGAGAAAAGTCTGTTTCTTAATTGGAATTTTAAACTCTATTCTACTCTACTGTAACTACAAATGGCCCAAGTTTAAACCATATTAAGTATTTGTCTAAAAACTAGCAAAAGGAGCAGTAACTACGATCAATTATAGTAAAATGAAGTTTGAACTAGAGATTTTGTAAGGTTGTGGCTGCATGAAAAATTTCAGTGGAATAAGTTTCCTGCCGGAATGAGAGAAGGACCAATGTAGCGTGTTCGCTGAGAATTAGATGGCGCAAGGTCAGGAACCTCGAAAGCTTCAGCGAAAAGGAGCAGGCTCCCCATCGGCGTTGGGAGGGCTTTCAACAGCATCAACTACGTACATCTAGCATGCTTTACGCAGTGGGAGCATGTCGGAGAAGCTAACAACTATTATCAGATATATGACGAAGCCACTAGCTGGATGAAAGTTACAGAAATCCACGAACCTCCCACGATTACCGTTAAGGTCGCCAGGACCCCCCACTACATGCCTGAGCAAGGTGTTTTCAAATACCACCTTGTCATTCAGATCACTCATCACGATCATGTCCCCTTTAGGAAGTTGCCCCTGAACTGCGTTTAATTGCTCGAGGGAGGATGCTTTTCCTGTACATCGGAAGATTCCGTTGGTGCGTAGCATTGTACAATTGTGATATTCCTTAACCTAGAACGAAATCTTGAAGTTAGAAGTCTGTCAGAAGCAAGCCAACACCGGATTCGCGTTTGTTATTACTTAGCTTTTCAGAGTACAAAAGTATACTACAGTAAGAGGGAGAGGAGTACTCTCCAGAGGCCTACCATGTTACTACGCTTAGGCCCTGAATGTCAGGGCCTTGAAGTGTATTAGAGCATTTCATTCAAGACCGCAACGATACACTAGAGGATTACAGTACCCTATAGGACGCAATGTAGTCAACATTGCGCTCGCCCGAAATTATTACCCTGATTTGACTCAGGTACTCATTCTCAGATAAGCAGACTGGAATCTGACGTCAAATTACGATACAAATTCCACTGCCACCAGTAAGATTAAAACCGCTACCTTCCGTACGACAGCCTTGTACTCTAATCACTGGAATTCTCATTCAAGTTGGAGAAAGCGAGCATCTTGAGGACACTCGCAACGGTTGTCGAGGAGCGTGCGCACATTCCAGAAATCAATCATAGTCCGTTTTCGATAGCCATTCTTCACAGATCGTTATCCACCCGCTCTTCTTGTAAGCTCTGGCGGTGACCATGACGCCCTGAATGGCACATATAAGAAGTGCGGCTCAACAAAGAGCTCCTCAGCCTACATCTGCTAGACAAATGGTTGCCAAGGCATGGTAAAGAAATTAATTCCCGTGTTTACGACTTCCACTTTAACTCATCGATACATAAATGGGGACTAACTTTACCCCATTTAGAGAACTGAAAAATCAATCCTTAAAGTTAACTGGAGTAAACCTATAAACTGCTCTACAACCAGCTGCATGCAAAGGACTCACTTTCTCTGTAAGTAAGTAAGTGCGTACTTAGTAGACTTGGTGGTGATGTTGTGTCGCAACATCCGATGTCACAAGGCAAGTTCGTCTGCTTCGCGGCAGAATTCGGATGATACATTCAGGATTTGGACATAGTAGTCTTCGTCCATGGAAATATTCCTGAATGCATATGCCAGTGAAGGGGGAGCGAATATATTTAGTGCGCTTATTTTATTCTTCCACGAAATATGCGATTTCAAAACCAGGTTCACACTTCGCAGGAATTTTGTCAGCAGAGCATCTTTCAGACTACCAACCCAAGCATGGATCCCTTGTAAACTTCCTAGGTATTTGCAGACATATGCCTTGTTCAACGCTTGCACGCGGAGGTCAAATATGTTACGTACGACATGTGGCTCGTGATAACCATTACAGTACGTCCTACTTTATTGAGCAACCCTGACCTCCAGCATCATACAAAACCAAAGGGATTCAAGGAATCCCTCCTGGAAGATGCCCCTCCGTACACGGATGGGCCCACAGATAAACGCACTCACATGCCACCCTTCAACGATTGTTTCCAAAAATTTTATTAGTTTAGGATCAATACGGTACAGATGGTAAACGACCAAAAGGCCGGCCAAAACAACGGTGGCTTGATGCCCTAGATGGAGATTTAAAAGACTCGAGATTGCATCCAGATCAGGCATTTGATAGAGCCAAATGGCGAAACCAATCACGACGAGCCGACACCGCTTGTGAACTATGGCTGAAGAAAAAGAAGAATGCGGTAAAGAAACAGTAGATCGATTAGCCAGGTGTATGGGATGCTGTCAAAAGCCTTTGCATAATCGATATTCCAACTAAAGAGAATTTTTTGGCCTCCAGTTGCCTATCCTATAACTATCGAGTAATAATGAGTCGTTCTTTGCAACCCCTTAATAAGGTTCGGTATCACTTTTGCTCTGCAGACAGAATGTTATTGTCCTTCCACTAAAAATGGACACTTTGGATTTGTAGAGGGTTGGTAAACAAGTCATCGCTTCTGTGTCTGCGGGATCCTGTATCGTATCCTTAGGGATCAGGTAGGTAATACCCGCAATGAATTCTGCTCCCGATCAAGACCAGATGGTTGAACCTCTTCCGTAACATTCGCCTTCAGCCTTAATCCACTCATCAGGCAACCCCCAAAATCCACCCTAACATTCTTTTCCTTCCGTTACCGAAAACTGCACCGTCTGGATACTCTGTTGCGATTCGCTTTGCTGGTTCATTTTCTACGTTCCATTTTGAACACATCTGCACACAACAGAAAGTTTTTCTTTAATGCGTTCAGAACTTCAACTACAGATGTCTCACTGGGGATGGCAAAGTTCTGACAAACTTCTGCACTTTTTTTTCATCCGTCAGTGTTGATTTGAATTAACCTAGCAATGTCCTGCCTCAATGAATCACGACGACGCTCCAGACGAATTTTTCATGGTGGATGTCTTCGGTCACTCAAACAAATAACATGAAACCGAATACTCTGACCACGCAATCTGACAGTCGCAACTGCACCACAATACACATGTCATTGTAATTGCAGCAGTGACATATCAGCAGAGAGCCGATACGCAATCTCATCATTGATTTGAGATAGAATTCTCGGATATAGCTTGGGAATACCTGGTATATGTAAAGGATCCAATGCGGAAAGTTCTATACACGCTCTTCTGCGCAGCGCTACTCTATTGATGTGCTCCTGGTCAACGAAGGGTATAAACATCGAACTACCACACAATTAGCGGTTTCGACGCCGTGTTGTCCATTACGGGAGCCCGACAAATTCTTGCTTAGATATCTGATAGGGAAACATGGCCCTGGAGACCGTAACGGTAATGCTGTCAGGTTTGGGGATTTCTGTAGATCCACACTTCGTCATTGTTCGAGCACCGAATTTGCTATAAGTTCAGATGGGTTTCAACTAATTAGATTGACCGATCAGTAATAGATTTGGGAGTTGGCCTCTGAATGTGCGTAATCAATGATTCGCTGACATCAGCCTCACTGCGGCTGATGGCGACCGTACGAAATCTGAGGAAATTCAATGTAATGTGCACTGTGATAAAAGGGAGTTTAATATTCAGCTGGCCAGAGAGGTAGCAGATGCTGCAGGCAATAATGGCTTCAGAAGCGTATATAAAAGAAATTACATATGATTGAAAATCTTTCGATGGTCCTGCGGGGGACGCTAACGGTGCACTCCTCATCCACGATGACGAGAAGTTAAAGTAGTGGAAGCAACAATTTACCAGGTTTTGCCTCTTGCAGATGAAATGGCTGATCCCTGTAACATACGGATACGGATTGCTCCTTCAAATAGAAGAAAAATCCTCTCAACCATCAATGCATTCAAACGGAGAAAAACCGCTGGGTTTGGCGGCCTCCCCGTACACCAATCATCGCTATTTCCGCAATTTGCAGATCTGCTATCTTCACTTATACGGAAATCCTAGCAGCTCGAGACTTTTTCAAGAGAGTAAAAGAAGGGGATGATCGTAAAGATGTTCGGTACAAAGATAAAAGCTAAAATCGTCTTAGAAGCATCAATGAGCATCTCGAAAGCTTGATCGACAGGAAGCAGACTGATTTCCGATTCGGAATCTCCTATATTAACCACATTGCGTGCTATATCCAGGAGGGGGCATTCCGAAAAAACTAATAGATCTTATCAGAGCGACTCATAATGTCACGTGCTACACCGATGTAAAATACCAACGAAATTTGACGCCCTATGCAAGTCCGCCAAGGTTGCGTCTTGTCACCGATATTATTTCTTCTTGTTATCGGTGATTTTCTTCATGCTGCCTTGTCTGGAGGACGTGCAAGACTTCAATGGACGATGACATCTCCCCTCAAACAGTCTCTCGCCGTGTCATGAATCTTGGCCAAAGGGCTCTGGATTTGGATAGAGAGGTAGGTACAGTTGCACTGAAGACCAAGCCAAAGAAACCAAAGGACAAACGGATCATCGCACTATTTCTACCTGCATTGATGGGCACAGTATCGAGGGCGTTGATCAGTTTGCATATCTAGGAAACGTTAATTTCTGCCGATGTTGACACCGAAATTAACAGTGCAAGAGACGCTTTCGCTGCCTTGACTAAAATCTGAAACTACAGCTATCTCGACACCGAGATCAAGCTGAGACTATTCTGAGCTAAAGCTCTTTCTGGGTTACTATATGGGAGTAATATTTGAAAAGTGAATGGTGTCATCGAGGTACTGTTTCGAAGAAAGATTATCGCGCACAAGCCAGTTCCTCGTGAGCGTTGTGATCAGAAGGGGTAAGTGGCAGTGGATAGGTCATGCACTAAGGAGTGGCGAAATTGCATGCAGTGAAATCCGCTCTCCCAAAATGATTCCAAAGACACTTGGCGCAGAACAGTAGACGAGGGCTGTGGGCGTCTCATTAAGTCCTGGAAGTAGTTGAAAAGTATTTCAGCGAACTGTGAACGATGGCTGGTAGGCGTGGTTCGGGCGCTATGCCCCACCAAAATGTTTTAGTGTGATGTTATTTCAAATGAAGAGACGAATCGGCATATGGGCTGGATATCTAAGATTGTTTCGAGTAGAAGGCTGAAGGGCCAACAGAAAGGTTAGACATTAAACAAGTCGGAATACCGGAAGCTCGTGCTTCGGGTATAAAGGTTTTGTGTTCATCTTATGTAAGAAACTTCAACGCACATTTTTCTGTCCGTATATAGCTACAAATCCAACGTAATCCTTCATATTTTTCCAAACTACGAGACATACGTACATATTAGAGCCATAGATATCACGCTCACCCTAAACAAACAAACTGCCTATTACCGAATACTGTACACATATATGCACGTATATAAATTGATCGTACCCATATTTCCGATTTACTTCTTATATCTATTTGAATTAGGCACTACCCGCAAAGTTCATTAGCACGCATATATTATATACCTACATACGCACATGTCTGGTTGACAAATAACTAAAAAACTAAAACAAAATAATTCTCTGCGACCCAATTCATAAGAACTCATTTCGTTGTGGTATTGAGGAATTGATATGTGATGATGACGTCATGCAGGTTGTAGAGTGCACGGAATTCACAAAAAATTGTAAAGTATCACCCCCTATAACTTTGTTAATAATAGTTGGATTTTCTTCAAACTTGATCAAACTGTGCATCATGTTCTTCATTACACGCACGCCAAATTTTGTACTTCTGGGATGAACATAAGGGGGGGGGGGGTGCCGGGTAAATTTCCAAAATGTGGAAATATACTATTATTAACTTTATTTGTGCAGATATCGGAACCGGATATATTTTGAGGCCTAGATTTCGTAGAGATGCACTACTGTGATTTTTTTCAGATTTTTCGGTTACACTTTTTGTGGGTCATATTTTGAACCCTCACTCCCCTATGTTTCATCTAATATCAAATATTGAACCAGATTCGAAAAGTACTAATTCAGACCTTTCATTTGATACCCTACATGGCTACATTCTGTGAAAAAAAAAATTGCACCCTCCATTCACATGTATGGGGAGCCCCCCCTTAAACTTAACACAAGATGGTGCCACTTACTGCATGTAAAGGGAACACCAGATTACATACTCTCACCAATTTTCGTGACAATCGGTCTAGCCGTTTCCGAATAAATCGGGGTGACAGACAGACAGACAGACAGACACAGACAGACAGACAGAGAGACAGACGGACAGACAGACACCGTCTCGATTCTAATAAGGTTTTGTTTCACACAAAACCTTAAAAAGGGCCGTAAGCCTATAACTCACTATGCCAATCTACTATCTCTACTATTCCAGGATTGTTGACATGTGGGTCACCCTAGAAAAAAGTGACATAGAACAGTAGAAAAAAAATATAAGCTGCTGTGAGATACTGGAAGGAAGAAAGGGATTGGCAAAAACTAGTAACCAACGCACATAATTGCAATTGACGCGATGTGCTCTGCTAGTCGTTTATAGCAGACATCAAGCAAGAAATAGATTGATGATCACATTTGGTTTATTTGCATTGGCAAAGCAGATACCGAAGACATCGCAAAATTTATTTATTTTAAAATGTGTTATTATTTCTATCCACCATTGTTGTCGGTTTCTGAAAGTATGCATGGCCTCACCTATTCCCTGTCACTTCCGCTTTCTAATCATTATGTGTATTCACAGCGTTTTGAAGATCAAAATACAATTATTCACTTCCAATTGCGTTTATCAGCTTGAGTAAGTTATATGCTCCCCGCTCCTGTTTACAATGTGTTTAAAATACTCTTGTTGAATATAGTGAGATGAGCTGTTGCACTTCTTGGAAGGTAGGCGAATTAAATCAGCAATCTGCATTCCTAACTAACAAAGGCATGCAGCAAACGGATATGGTCGTGTGACAATAGCGATTATTGAGGACGGAGGAAGTTATAAGTTAGCGCTTTTCATTTCGCAAAATCAAAAGGCAGGTGTAATCACATTGCCTGGGAAAACTTTATTCATAAGTTCCAGAGTTAACCATATGATTTTACCCTCGTCCAACATATGGCTAGCTCGGTGCTCTACACTTGAACTGCCCTCTATATACATATGTATGTATATGCTAACATGTTAATCTACGGCAATCATCATCATCATCATCAACGGCGCAACAACCGGTATCCGGTCTAGGCCTACCTTAATAAGGAACTCCAGACATCCCGGTTTTGGGCCGAGATCCACGAATTCGATATCCCTAAAAGCTGTCTGGCGTCCTGACCTACGCCATCGCTCCATCTTAGGCAGGGTCTGCCTCGTCTTCTTTTTCTACCATAGATATTGCCCTTATAGACTTTCCGGGTGGGATCATCCTCATCCATACGGATTAAGTGACCCGCCCACCGTAACCTATTGACCCGGATTTTATCCACAACCTGACGGTCATGGTATCGCTCATAGATTTCGTCGTTATGTAGGCTACGGAATCGTCCATTCTCATGTAGGGGGCCAAAAATTCTTCGGAGGATTCTTCTCTCGAACGCGGCGAAGAGTTCGTAATTCTTCTTGCTAGGAACCCAAGGCTCCGAGGAATACATGAGGACTGGCAAGATCATTGTCTTGTACAGTAAGAGCTTTGACCCTCTGGTGAGACGTTTCGAGCGGAACAGTTTTTGTAAGCTGAAATAGGCTCTGTTGGCAGACAACAACCGTGCGCGGATTTCATCATCGTAGCTGTTATCGGTTGTGATTTTCGACCTTAGATAGGTGAAATTGTCAATGGTCTCAAAGTTGTATTCCCCTATCCTTATTCTTCCTGTTTAACCAGTGTGGTTTGATGTTGTTGGTTGGTTCGTCTTTAGTGCTGACGTTGCCACCATATATTTTGTCTTGCCTTCATTGATGTGCAGCCCAAGATCTTGCGCCGACTGTTCGATCTGGATGAAGGCAGTTTGTACGTCTCGGGAGGTTCTTCCCATGATGTCGATATCTTCAGCATAGGCCAGTAATTGGGTGGACTTAAAGAGGATCGTACCTCTTGCATTTACCTCAGCATCGTGGATCACTTTCTCGAGGGCCAGGTTAAAGAAGACGCATGATAGGGCATCCCCTTGTCGTAGACCGTTGTTGATGTCGAATGGCGTTGAGAGTGATCATGCTGCTTTTATCTGGCCTCGTACATTGGCCAGGGTCAGCCTAGTCAGTCTTATCAATTTCGTCGGGATACCGAATTCCGTGATGGCCGTGTACTATGGGCTATGCGATCAGCGTCGATGAATAGATGGTGCAACTGACGTTCATATTCCAACAGTTTTTCCATCGCTTGCCGCAAAGAGATAATCTAATCTGTTGCTGATTTGCCTGGAGTGAAGCCTCTTTGGTATGGGCCAATGATGTTCTGAGCGTAGGGGGCCATCCGGCCTAGGAAGATAGCAGAGAATATCTTATAGATGGTACTCAGCAACGTGATACCTCTATAATTGCTGCACTGTATGATATCTCCCTTTTTATGTATGAGACAGATAATGCCTCTTTGCCAATCGTCGGGCATCGATTCCTGTCCCACACTTTGAGCACAATTTGATGAACCACTTGGTGTAATTGGTCGCCTTCATATTTAACCAATTCGGTTGTAATTACATCGGCTCCTCTCGACTTATGATTTGAAAGCCGATGAATTGCACGGACTGTTTCTTCGATACTTGGTGGTGGCAGTATTTGTCCGTCGTCTTCAGTTGGCAGGACCTCCAGATCGCCGATGTTCTGGTTGTTCATTAGCTCATCAAAGTACTCAACCCATCGTTCCAATATGCCCATTCTGTCGGAAATCTGATTTCCCTCTTTGTCTCGGCAGGATGAGCATCGAGGCGTATAAGGCTTCATCCTGTTGACTTATTGGTAAAACTTGCGCGCCTAGTGCGGTTGCTCCCTATACTTTTCTAGTTCACAGACTTGTTGGTTCTCCCAGGCTTCCTTTTTCCGTCTGTAGTCGCCTCTCCGCTCGACAGAGTTCCTGATAAGTCTCTGCGCGTGCCCGCGTTCTTTGAGAATGCAACATTACTCAGTATGCGGCATTCTTCCGTTCCGGTGCTGGCTTACATTCACTATCAAACCAGCCGTTCTGACTCCTTTTGCGGCTGGGGCCAAGTATGTTGTTTATATGTTGGCCGTATCAATGATAACGTTCTTCAGGTGGTTGTGAAGATCATTTGTTGATGTTTCATCTCCAGGACCTCTGTTGACTGCGGTTATTGCGGCATTCATTTCTCTCTTATAGGTTCGCGGATTTGTTTAAAAAGTCGGCGTAGGGCGTTGACATTTACTGTACCTCTCTTTGCAGTTCAACTTTAAATCGACCACATATGTAGTTAATAACTAAATAAGAAGTTGAAATAAAGGGACTCATTTTGATGGTGGTACTGATTTCACACTTTAGCTACTGATTACTACTGATATTGCGGTGGTATCTGAATATGCAGTTTATGTTGGCATTTGGCACAGTTAGCGTTTTCTTCAGAAAAGCTTTACTGGACGCAATAAGACGTAATAATCCCTTAAATTCTAATGTAAATCAGCAGTTTATTACCAATATCATTCCAGATTTAGCTCACAAATTAGGTTTAGCAGACAGGCAGGGTCGTGTTTACATCTATTCATGTTATAATAGATAGAAAGTAACATTAATCTACATGAACTTTCTCTTCTCTCCCCTTTTTCTCTAAGACGGAAGTCGACGTTGATGTCAAATATATGATTATTATGCCAAGGAAATGCTGTTGGTAGAAAAACCCACAAACCATTATTGAAGGTCACGCTTCCGACGTTCCAGTCAGCATTTCACCCTAAACCAAATATTACAATGGAAGGTGAAATTTCCAATTGATCTGAGTTTCTGTGACCATGGCCAGCGGGAATTTTTTACTGTTGGTTGCCGGTGCCGGGCTCTTCTGCTTAGTACTTCGCGTGAGCCCTTTCATAAAGCCCAATCTGACTTTGATTAATTTAATCTTTATAATCTTGTGGCTACTTGATCATTAATTTGCGTTTTTGTTCATTACGCCCGTTGGCGATGATTTATAGTGGTAAACCCTCAAACTGCTGCCTGCTTCGGATTGAAAATGGTAGAGTTCGTTCCATGTGCGAATTCGTAAACTGACCTGATTTTAATTTTTTTCCAGGTGCTAAGCCATCTCAATCGCAACAACCGTTAAATGAGAATCTGGTTTCGTATGTAGCAGTATAAGCAAACGAAAGTATGAGTTAACAGACATCAGGTCTTAATCGGAAAGAAAGTAATTTGTTGCGCATTGTATGGTATCGGTTCTAATCTATCTGCAATTAAATCGAGTATGGGAATTTAGAATTCCGTATGAAGAATTGAGGGCTGACGGAAACCACAGAACTAGTATATATTTCTCCATATTGGTGTTACTACCTTTTGTTCTATAACGTATAATCACCTTAATATGTCTTAACTAATGAACGCTAAATTTAGGCCGTTGGCAGGTAAAGCTTTCTGTGGTCGTATGGGCTGCGTGTCTTAGTTATAATAAAAATATTGAGCCAAAGATTCACTGTGTTTCACTGGAGGAAAAAACATTAACTGTCAAGCAAAAGGCGTAGACATCTTGTTAAATCAAGTACACAATAAACAATAGTCCACTGGTATTGCACAATTTGAAATTCCAGAAAAACCCCTCTTTAAGTTCATTCTACCAATACAGCAGCAATACAAATCATAGCATGGGGTGCAATGCTGGAAAGTTTGGTGCATATCCTACCTCCTATTAACAAAGTTATGGTAAGCCAGAATTGCACTTTTCTTATGAATTATGCGCAGTTACTCTGAAATAGATGAAGCAATAACAAATGAAGTAGCTATTATTTTTCATTTAATAGTTTTTCATATATATATTTAAATTATTAATTCCTGCATAATAATAATAATCATTGGCGCAATAATCCATATTGGATCAGGGCCTTGAAGTGTGTTTATTCAGGACCGTAACGGTACACTATAGTATGCTGGAGGAGGCAACGTGGTCAGTATTGCGCTCGTCCGAGATTATGACCCTGATTTGACTCAGGTACTCATTTACAGCTGAGGCGACTGGTATTCGACGGCAAATCACGATACGAATCCCACTGCCACCAGTGAGATTTGAACCGCGAGCTTCCGTACGATAGCCTTGTGCTCTAACCACTCAGCTACCCGGACACATTCTTGTATAACGCTCCACTCTCAACGTGAGAAAGTCTACCCATAAATCGAAGAGTATTACGTTTTTCTCTCTTCAGAGAATCATCCGGAGAACCGGATGCTGGACGCTTCATGTATGAATGGTTTTGTGTATTCCTTATATAAAAACATTTGAGTATGCATTTGCCCCATTAGTAAGTAGTACGTAATATATGCATATATTATGTGAAAGTATTCACTTTCGGGTGATAGTGACATTCACAGTCTTGAATTTTTCAAAGAAACGACAACTTTGGCCTATTATAACTTTATTGATAATAGTGCGACCTCCATCAAACTTGGTAGGATCAAGCTCTATGTTATAGTCTACATTACTGCAGGATGAACTTAAGAGGGTTTTCCAGCGAATTAATAAAAATTTTAGTAGTATACTATTATTAACTTTATTTTAATAGATATCGGTGTAGAAGGTATTTCGGAGAATAGGCACCATATAGTCCAGCCAGCTTCTTAATTTTTTTCAAAAAGTACTAATCAAGACTTTTCATTTGATATTCAATATGACTTTATTTGGCAAAAAACAATTTACACCCCCTTTTGCATGGATCATAATCATTACCCCCTTAAATTTTACGCAAAAGGATGTAACTCACTGCATGCGTGAGCGTTCGCGGTTTCCATTTTTTCACCAAATTTGGTGTCAATCGCTACAACCGTCTTCGAGAAAAATGCGTGTGACGGCCAGATGGACAGACAGACTGTAAACCCATTTTAATAAGGTTTTGTTTTACACAAACACCGCCAAACCTTTTCTACCAGGTCATATATTGGTGCACTGTTTGCCAGAGGACACAGGGGACAGGCTTAGAGCTATAGTTCCTAAATTACGAGGCTGTGGATGATTACCAGGGTTACATATGGTAACGGTGCTTCTTTCCAAAGCCGCGGCGTTAGAGACGGAGGAATTTATGTGCCTTCTATTTACTGAGAATGATGGTCTTCCTACGCGATTATAGAGAGTTTTCAGAGGAAAGGTGGAGGGCAAATGTAAGCTTCTCATGATCGATGCTGAAAGGTTAGGACCAAGTATGGAAGTAGACGTGCTGCCTAGTGGGAAGGAGAAGCTTTACAATCTAGACTTGGATCTTTTAGAGCTTATGGTGGGTAGTAACATGCAGGGAAGTGCCATGCCAGAGGAGGAGAGTGATAAACTAGTAGAGAAGAGCTCCAAACATTAACGGAGTCAATGGCCAAACCCCCATCATTAAAAAGCTGCATCTGCAGTGATTACAAACACAGTCTCCAAGAGTGACTACACATAACTTTAGGGAATACTCTGATGAACGGAGTGCTTAAGAATTGGCGAGTGTCGAATGAGCCCTCTATGCCGGAATATAGGGTAATCAGATTCGACATTGAGGGCAACTCCGAAATAAAAAGAATAGAAAGGAATCCCAGGAGAATGGATTCAGACCCCTATGCAGTGCACCTGAGCAACAACTTACCCCATCTACAAAGTGGCTGTGATATTAAAAGTGAACTGGAACTGGAAACAGTGGTGGAAAACTTCAACAAACCCGCTGTTCAGCTAAGAGATGTACCTCGGTGGAACGGGAACTTAGCCAGAATAAGAGCAGAGGTCCTAAAACTCTTCAACCGGGCAAAACATATCGGAGAGCGGCCGAGGTACAAAAATGCACTGACAGCGTATAGCAATGCGATCAGGAAAGTAAAATGGAAAAGGTGCAGAGAATTCTGTAAAGGGTTAGAATCAACCACAGAAGCACCCGGGCTAACAAAACTATAGCCAAAGCCAGGGCAATATCTTTTGTCTGTCAGGAAGGAAGGAAGATGAGACATATACCGAGAATGAGGAGAACAGAGTAGACCTGTTTCTTAGAACTCATTTCCATGTGTGCTACCCCGTTGTGGAAAGTGACAACATTCCGCTGGACACCACAGCAACAAATAGAAGGATAAAAAAGGAGAACTTGAAACTATCATAGTAAAAGAGTTATGCTCGGAAGCTAGAGTAAGGTGGACAGTGGGAAGTTTTAAATCGCTGAAATCATCCGGAATAGATGGCATCTTCCCAGCGAGCAAAAATTGCCTTCATTCCCAAAGTGGGTAACCAGGACTCTCTTCACTTTAAATCTCTCAGACCAATTTGCCTAACATCATTCGTACTCAAAGCGGTGAAGAACGTCATAGACAACTATATTAGAACTAGCGTTCTAATGCGCAATCCCCTACATTTGTGTCACGCTTCCCGGGCAGGACGGTCAACCGAAATTGCCTTGTATCAGCTGATGGATGTTTTCTGGGATGCCATGGAAACAAAGGTTTTCTGACATCGAAGGAGGGTTCGATAATGCAGCGCAGACAGAGATACAAGGGAAATATACTGGCCTTCTGGATGGGCAGAACGTTAGAGAGTAGGCAGCTGACTAATTTTAGATACCTAGGGAACTAGGGATACCTACGGACAGCAGGTTCTATGCGGAGTGTGACGAAGTCTCCGTACGTGTTCTGGGGCAGTGTCGAGGCACCAGGGATATTCCTGTTGGCTATAGGTTTGCTTGACATACCATTGTTAATGGGTACAGTATAACCAGTAAAAGGGGCACATTAGTTATTCTAGCGCACAGTGCAAGTTCCCTTAACAGAATAATAAAAATAATAAGCTTATCGGTTTGAATTGAGCAACTTAACCTACATTATTGTAGATAACCGTTGACAGTAGTCCAGTATTTTTATTAATGAGTAAGGCTGATAAAAATTTGGAGGGAAGTCTTTCGATATGTGTCGTATACCTGCTAAAACCAGGTAGGCCAATACTCTGCATATCACACAAAAAAAGATTCGACAAACGCTTGCGGATTTTCAATTTAACATACTTACTTTGTTTTTGTTCAAAGTAGTTGATAACAGTCGTACCACAGATAGAAAAGTCAAATAAATAATCTCTGATTCCACTAATGATATCTTTATTCCAACTTGTGTGTGGACAGCAGATAAACTTATTAAATCGTTGCTTTACGATCTAATGACTGTATTATATCTGACACAGTTCTGTCTTCAAGATATAATAGTGAAGAAACAAATTTATCTACGCTCGTTCCGGATTTACAATCCAAACTACTGTGAAATCATGCAAACTCTGACCTCGTGTTAAATTTTCCGTAGATAACTGCTCAACAGTATGTTTCGTAGACAATCATTTCGTAAAATAACAATACATATTATTGTTAAATTTTTTCGGAAGCTTCAAAAGTAGAATTTATTGAAATGAAACCGGTTGGTGGTATCTTAGTGTTGAGGGCACACCAAATAAACATTATTGATTTCCTTTTAGTTGTTTAGTTGTTGGCCAGATATCTGAATATTTTCATCAATGTATTACTTAAGAAACTTCGGGACGCTGCGACGACTGTGGTAATTACATGCGGTAGTTGCTATTGTCCAATTAACCCAAAGAATTTCTATGGAATTTAGTCTACTAAAAACTATATTTTATCTTGACGACGTTTCAGATAACCGAGAAGTGGTTTACCCAAAGCCATCAATACTAAATTCGCTGAATGGAAATTCCTTATGTACCTACAAATAACATTCCGTGAGCGTTACTTACGTACGTAACCCCTATATGCAAAACATACTTGCCAGTGAGTGAGTTGACAATTCAATTTACAGCTACAAGTTCCTTGTGCCTGGAGTCAACCCTTGTGAATGAAATGTTATTCTGGCAAATCAATTTGTCTGCCTTGTTAATTGGAGACACAAAGGTGGGTTTAAAACTTTATGAAAAGTTCAGTCATGGACATAAATTTAATGCTTCCAGTTCAGGTTTGTAATTCGATTTGCTCGTAAAAATTGACCTCACTCGGATGAGCCAGTAAACCAGAAACATTGTGATCATTTCAATGGTGGAACATTGATGTGGTTGGTACGTACAAATGAAGCTTTTGTTTGCAATGTGTATTGATATGAGCACTCTCATACACGCTTGGGCAATGAAAGTAAAACTTAAATGCACTCCAGTCGTTTCGCATGAAAGGGTGGTTAATAAGAGTGATGGGTATTCAACCGTTTGTTGCTTCAAAGAGTAATGCGATTAATGTCATCCCACATATGGATATATATATATCTGCACGTAAACAAAGTAGTGATGTGTAACTGCTTTTTGTTGTCCTGCACATCTAATGCGTTTATTGGTGACTTTGGACTTTTGGTTTGGCTCAAATCAAACATATTGTCTACAGAACCGGCGATTTGACAGGGTCAGAAGTTTAATTCGCGGGCCAGCAACCTGCAAATTTCGAAATTATACTACTACCCAAACGTCAACAGCGTCTCTATAGAGGCTGATCGCACGGCTACAGCCTTTGGCTCTCGGTTTATGATTGCTCTCTGCAATATGTGCACGCTCTCTTATGATCTGGGAACCGACCTCTGATAGGATTTTGACCGCCAGATTCTGGTGCGATTTAAAGAATGAGCAATTACACGTAGTTCAAGAGAGGCTTTGCGATCGTGGTGGGAGGTCTATATGCCAAGCTGATCTCTAACAACCCCTTGCCCGGGCATACGATAGTGATGCATGGTGTTGATGCCTGTTAGAAAAATGGTGAAAGGTTTGTTTCCACTGCCTTGCCTTCAGCGGTACACTGTTCGAGAACAGGGCGTACCACAAGGTCTGTTGGGTTTTGACTTTCCAAATACGAACATTTAATCAGATCGGCCATACCGCGATTAGCAGTATATTTAGGGTTTCTGAATGAGGGACCATGCGTGTCACAACTGTGATTACTCAGCAAGGAAGGCTGGCGTCCAGTGCGGAATGACTATGTTGCTGGGTGCGACAACTGGAGGGGTGTTAGCGTGCTTCCTGCTGTTGCGAAGATATTAGTTAAAATCATCCTGGAGCGCACCAAGGAAAGCCTGATCAACCCAGAAAATACGATGTGGATCCTATTATATCGACCACACTAACAGTTTTCGCATCATTGTGGAGCAGCGTGCGGAGTTAAGAAAAAGGCGGGCAGATTTGAACTGAAAATGAACACCATCATCATTATCATCAACGGCGCAACAGCCGGTATCCGGTCTAGGCCTGCTTTAATAAGGAACTCCAGATATACAGTTTTGCACCGAGGACCACAAATTCGATATCCCTAAAAGCCGTCTGGCGTCCTGACCTACGACATCACACCATCTCAGGTAGCGTCTGCCTCGTCTTCTTTTTCTACCATAGATATTGCCATTATAGACTTTCCGGGTGGGATCATCCTCATCCATACGGATTAAGTGACACGCCCACCGTAACCTATTGAGCTATATTTTATCCAAAACCGGACGGTTATGGTATCGCCCATAGATTTCGTCGTTATGTAGGCTACGGAATCGTCCATTCTCATGTAGGGGGCTAAAAATTCTTCGGAGGATTCTTCTCTCTAACGCGGCCAAGAGTTTGCAACTTTTCTTGCCAAGAACCCAAGTCTCTGGGGAATACATGAGAACTGGCAAGATCATTGTCTTGTCGGTTGTGATTTTCGACCCTAGATAGGAGAAATTATCAATAAAAATAAAATATACGAGGTTTAAATAAACATTCAACAACCGCCATGTTTCGTTGAAGGGAACACATGAGAAGGCGTTAATCGGAGAGTTGTTTGAGCTAATAAACGCCTTTCCTTCTTCCGTTGGTGATTCGTGAGTTGAGAAGTCTCTAAGGTGGGGCTAGTTCTCTGCGGCATGGAGGTGTTTAGTTGATAGTTCTACGGTCAACTGATGATAGAGCTCACGAGTGCAGCCATCCCAACCAAAAAAGGATTAAAAATATTGGTTTCTACGATAGCGCCACAGACGAAAATAGTTGATGATTTACCCGAGCATAATTTAAGATTATCTACTATCTACTGCAAGGCAATCGTCCGAATATTCCAATATTGTAACGTTGCATTGAACTCAACACTAGAGCGAAAAGGAATCATAGTTAGTCCGATGACAATGAAACCAACGCTGATTGCTTCTGGTTACCGATATCACACTACAGCGAAGAAACGGACCGAAAACCACATTAAAAACTCCACAGGATATTATCGACTGCAGCTAAATCTAGTTCTTACCGATAACACGTTTTTTTGGACGTAGGGCACCCTTAAGTGGGTGTTGTCAATACGCGGAAAAGCATACAATTATGATCCAACCAGGGGGATGTTCGTTTTCCAATTACTATAACATATGTTACATCATCCACTTGAGCGTACAACAGTGTAACCTTAAAGTGAATTGATTTCCCATTGAAAGTACATATACTGAAGATTCCATACTTTATTACTTATAAAAAACTGTTGTTGGTGGCAGAGAGATCTGTATTGTGGCTAAAGGATACCAGTCGACTCAGCTGTGAATGAATACTGGATTCGAGTGAGGGTAGAAATCGCGAGCGAGGGTAATGCTGACTACATTTTCTCCCACTCTCTCTCATGTTGTGTGCCGTTACGGTCTTGAATCAACTGTTCTAACACCGGAAAAACAGGTCGGCAAAATTGCAAACACAAGACTGCTAAATCTTGGACCAACGTCGCGATACCTTTTTTGGGGAACGTTCCGACTGCAGGTAATCAAATTTCTGCATCGAAGGATTGATCTTTTCTCTTTAAGAACTTCAAAGTTTCAGTTCAGCTACTGTTCATTCATAAGCACACAATCACACCAGATAGTTACGGTTAGTACAGTTCGGCGTGTACACAGTTAAAAATTCAATTACGCCCTATTTTTTAAAGAGCCATTTGCCATTTGATTTGGAAAAAACTGTATGATACGGTTCGCACAAGGAGTTCAATATTATAAGAAAGTCCGAAGAAGTTCTCCGAAAACAGATACAAAGAAGTCAAAAGTAATTTTAGTGTGATATGGGTATTTACTGTTCTGGGTTACAGTAAATTTACACGGAAAAGACAAATTTAAGCTACTGCAACTTTATCAGTAATAGTACGATTTGTATCTGTGCCCTAATAGCTGCCCTTTACTATAGGCAATATTACTGCAAATTTTTATGACTCTAGGATAAACTGAAGGGGGGTTTCTAGTCAATTTCCCAAAAAGACAGTAATATAATGTTATTAACTTTATTTGAGGAGGTATCGATATGGAGGGTATTTTTTCTGATTTTTCGAATGAGTAGTTTCTGAGAATGGATCCGTTAAAGAAATCATCATTGCTAACCGACCACACTCCCGTCTCTTACGCAAATGTCAAAAAATAGACTGGCTTCGGAAAGTACTAATCAGTACTTTCATTACACATCCAACACGATTCGATTGTTCCGTGAAAAAAAATTGTACGTCCCTCTTTTGCATATATGAAGACCACCTTCTAAACTCAACGTAAAAAGATTCACAGTTCCCACTTTCTCACCAAATTTCGTATCAATCAGTATAGCTGACAGACAGACAAACGGACAGATAGGCATTGAACTGATTTTAATGAAGTTTTGATTTGCAAACAAAACCTTAAAAAGCAAGTTGTTAGTACATACAGTGGCCCAAAAAATATTCGAAATGTGACCACTGTTGCAAATATCCTACAAGATATTGAAAACTAAATTCAACAAAGAAATAATAATAAGTCGGGAAACCGGGAGCTGAACGCTTCAAGTATGAAAGGTTTTGTGAACTTCCTTCATAAAGACATTCGAGTGTGAATTTGTCCCATTAGTAATAATAATAATAATAATCGTTGGCGCAACAATCCATATTGGATCAGGGCCTTGAAGTGTGTTAGAGCACTTCATTCAAGACCGAAACGGTACACTACAGGATTACAGTACCCTGTAGGAGGCAATGTGGTCAGCATTGTGCTCGCCCGAGATTATTACCCTGATTTGACGCAGGTACTCATTCACAGCTGAGTCGACAGGTATCCGATGTCCAATTACGATACAAATTCCACTGTCACCAGTGAGATTTGAACCGCGACCTTCCGTACGATAGCCTTGTGCTCTAACCACTCAGCTATTCCATTAGTAGGTAACACGTAATATACGCATATAATATGTCAGAATATCCACTTTCGGGTGATCAACCTTGAATTTCCAAAGAAATGGCAACTTTGACCTATTATAACTTTGTTCGTAATAATAAAATTTCCACCAAACTTGGTAGGATCAAGCTCTATATTATAACCTATATTTCGTGGTGCTAAGATGAGCTTAAGGGGGTTTCTGTAGCCAATTACTGAAAATTATAATAATATACTATTATTAACTTTATTTGATATCGGTATGGAAGGTATTTCGGAGCCTAGTCACCATACAGTGGTAGCGTCTTGATTTCTTTCAGACTTTTCGGTTGGCAGTTTCTGAGAATGGCCCGTTAAGTAAATGATCACTTTCGACCCCGCGAACTCCCCGCCTTTCCAAGAAATGTCAAAACTAAGACCAGCTTTGGAAAGTACCAACCGAGATCTTTCATTTGATACCCCACATGACTATTTTTGGTGAAAAAAAATGTACACCCGCTTTTGCATGTATAAGGACCTCCAACTTCGACGTGACAGGATGTAACTTGCTGTTTGCGTGAGTGTTCACAGTTTCCATCTTTCTACCAAATTTGGTGTCAATCGCTGCTACAGTATCCGAGAAAAATGCGTGTGATTGGCAGACAGTCAGTAAACCGATTTTAATAAGGTTTTGTTTTACACAAAACCTTAAAAGGAGCCATTTTAATCTTCGTGGCAAAAAAAAAATATTCGACATAAAACAAATAACATAACAAATAATAATCTAATTCAATGAAAAAAACGACGAATGACTTCCCGCAATCGTCGTGGCATCGATTGCACCAAATTTTTCGTCGTTTCTGCGTCGATCTTCAGCCACTCTTCCTTCAGGATCTCCTCCATCTGGTTAACATTAATGAAGTGGCGGGCTCTTAGCCTTTTTGTCCAAAATACTCCATACATGCTCCATTGGGTGGAGATCAGGGCTTTGGGCTGGTGTTCTAATGAAATTTGGGCAATTGTAAAGAAACCAAAGCTTTGTGTTGTGAGCTGTCTGCTTTGGGTCGTTATCCTGATAAAATTTATAGCTTCGTTCGATATAGAGTTTCATGGCACTGGCACGCAAATTTTCTTTTAAAATGTTAATATAGTATCGGTGGTCCATAGTCCTTTTCATTGGCACTATATTTTCCACCCCCGACGCCACCATACACGCCCAAACCATCAAACCACCTTCGTCTTGCTTCACAGTGGAGACGATATTTCGTTCTTCCAACTCAGTGTTGGGCTTTCTGTACACAATCACTCTTCCATCGCATTCAAAGCGGTTATATTTGCTTTCGTCTACAAAAATAAAATCAAACCAAAACCCTGGGGGCTTGTTTACGTATTCCCGAGCAAATTGAAGCCTTTCCTTCCGGTTCTTTTTGGATATATATGGCTTTTTTTCGAGTTGATTTGGCTTCATAGCTATTTGAAAATAGGTAATTTCTAATGGTTTGGAGTGTAACCTCTGTGACTAAATGTTCCTTGGTAGCTTTTGTCACTTTTGCGGCATTGGTCTTTGGTCGCTTTCTAATTCCCCTTACCAGCCAACACTCTGCAGTCTCAGTCAATTTTTTTGGTCGACTAGATCTGGGTTTGTTGCCACCACGTTTATAATGATTGTTAATTAAATTGTTCACTTCTACGGACAACTGTTGTCCTTTGCGACAACTAACAACTTAGCGACGTCAAATACTTTTTTGCTCACTAATCTGTGCATGTGCATATAATAACGATTCCCTCGCTTTGCTATTTTGTTTTTGTAATTACAAAAAGTGTTAGAGGAAAAGGTAAGGCTTGAGACGGATCGACAAGCATTTTCTATTGCTGCAACTGGCTGACCCTGATCATTGTGTGAGGTTAGATAAAAGTAGCGGGATCACTCTCAAGACCATCCGACATTAACAACGGTCTACGACAAGGGGATGTCCTATCATGCGTCCTCTTTAACCTGGCCCTCGAGAAAGTGATCCGTGATGCTGAGGTAAATGCCACGGGTACGATCCCCTTTAAGTCCACTCAACTACTGGCCTATGCTGACGATATCGACATCATAGGAACCACCCGAGATATACAAACTGCCTTCATCCAGATCGAGCAGGCGGCGCGAGATCTTGGGCTGCACATCAATGAAGGCAAGACAAAATATATGGTGGTAACATCAGTACCAAAACCCAACCAACCAACACCATCACACCGCACTGGTCAAACGGGAAGAATAAAGATAGGAGACTACAACTTTGAGACCGTTGATAATTTCTTCTATCTAGGGTTGAAAATCACAACCGATGACATCTACGATGATGAAATCCGCCCACGGTTGTTGCCAGCCAACAAAGCTTATTCGGCTTACAAAAACTGTTCCGCTCGAAACGTATCACCATAATGTTTAAGACTATGATCTTGCCAGTCCTCATGTATTCCTCGGAGGGTTGGGCTCTTAGCAAGAAGAGTTGCGAACTCTTGGCCGCGTTCGAGAGAAGAATCCTCCGAAGAATTTTTGGCAGCCAACATGAGGATGGACGATTCCGTAGACTACATAACGACGAAATATATGTGCGATACCATGACCGTGAGGTTGTGGATAAAATCCGACACATTAGGTTGAGCATAGACTTTTGAACCTTCTTCGCCGTGTGTACTGCTTGTATTTGCAGCCGTAAAAGAAGCTATTATGGCTTATAGCCATCATTAAATCGATGTTTTGGCGTCTAAATGAGATATACTGTACGATCCTGGAATCGACGACTCGATATAAATAAATAAGTTTATTTTTAAAATGAAAAACACAAACTTGAAACTTCAAATGCGATTAACTCAGAATCGTACTTTTGTAAAAGTGCCTTTGGAGTGGACAAGATTACTAAAAAACTACTGGTCCAATCAACGCCAAATTTTTATCACTTATTTATTACGATAATTGCTAGTCGTTGAACGAAGGATTTTCAATTCTTTTAAAGAATATTTTTTAGTTATCTAAATATTTGGCTAAAATCGGTGTCAATATTTTAGTTAGTTCGTATTTTGACAAATCCTTCGTTCAGCCACTAGATAACAGATATACTAACAAACAGTTTTTAAAATTCTGTTTTGGGCTAAATCGTTACGAGTTATCGTTTACATTGCAAAACCATTCCCAAGAAAGCACTCTTACAAAACACCTATAGATCCTTTCTAAAAAAATTTTACAAGTACCTCACTCACTCGGTATATATGATAACTAACCCTTAACTAAAATAATTCACGGTTAATACACATATCTATGTAGAATGAAGTGAGTATAACCTTTCTTGACCTGTTCAACTTCCGAACTGAATATCTACAGGGAAACAATGGCTGTTTATTTTAATCATAATTTCACGTGAATGTATCTAGAATTACTTCGTGTTTGCAATCACTGTTTGCATGACTACAAAGGATTCAATTGCATATCTTTCCTTACAGGATTTTCGGTGATACGACTACTGAGCTGTCATACAATCATAAAAGATTGTACTCCGCTCCAAAATACTGGATATGATACACGTCCATATGTATGTCGGGTCCACATCAAAAGAAGCATCGAGAAAATTGAAGGATTCATGACTTTCCAGAGATTATGAGAAATAAGGGCAGTAACGAGAGCTTCTCCTTAACATCCATCAGCTTCGAAATGATACGAGCTTGTCTTTGAAACAAGCATCTTTTGAAATGTTCTTCAGCATCATCGCAAATGACTGCAGCATCCATCCCATTCACGTATCATGTATCATCTCATATACGTGCCTTAAAATAATTGTACCTGTGCAGGTCATAAAAGCATCTTGCCTGGAATGGCCTTGGGGCCTTCATTTTGTTGTGATATGATTTTCATTTGGCATGTTGGTTTCGTATTGGACTTGATGACGTTGTCAAAGAATTCTGTTATAACAGCTCTAATTCGAACTTCTTCACCTACATCTTGCACATTTGCTTTTTATCAAGCCCATTATCATCATCATTAAACCCACTGGTATGAAGCAAATGACCACCGTGATCGTGTGAAGACATTGTCATTAGCTTCCTTTTTTTTCTTTTTTAGTCGTTGCTCTAGGAATAGCATTCATCGATGTCACAGAAAAGTTAACGCGTGAAAATATCAAATGGTTGATTCAAGGCAAATTTTCTACCGTCACAGTCAGCTAGTAAATATGATTGTACAATCCAACTACATATACTTACATGTAAATAACATTCCACAAAGTGAGGTCAATTGAAATTTCCGAATTTCTTAAATTTAAACTTAGTTCTAAACACGATTCGTGTTCTCAGACTGAAAAAAGGTCGAAGGAATTATAATCATTTTTTTTTCCAATTTTTTTTTTGTTACATACAAAAATCAAATCCCGAGAGCTTAGTTTAAGGGGGTTTCCCTATGTGACAGTTTCCTGAAATCAATTTTTTTGTATATATATATTCAAAGGAGAATTTGTTGAGAATATACCGCAAAAAAGTCAAAATATTTACCGGAGGTACAGCAAATGCATAGACCACCATGCCTCATGCAGAAATGCGTGCACAGTGTTTTTCTCGAAACCATATTTTTAAGGTTTTGTCTAAAACAAAACCTTATTAAAATCGGTTCATTGTCTGTTTATCTGTCACACACACTCAAAAACGGTTGTAATGATTCAGACCAAATTTGGTGCAGAGATAGCAACTGAGAACACTCCCGCATACTGTGAATTACATCGTTTTACGTCGCCATACACGGATACATTTTTCTCCCCCAAATACAGTCATGTGAGTTATCAAATGAAAGGTCACGATTAGTACTTTTCAATACCTGTCTCAGTCCTGACATTTAATTCCAAAAGAGGGAGGCCGGGGATGGAGAGTTTTCCTTCTTTTTAAGGACCCATTCTCAGAACTAACCCAACCGAAAAATCTGAAATCACGAAGTTGCCACTATATAGTGCCTGCACTCCGAACTACCCTCCATACCGATAACTGTTTATATAAAGTTAATAATATTTTATCACTATTATCTTCAGTTATTGATTGTAAGGCTCCTCTTAATTTCATCGTAGAATCATGAAATTTCATGCAGTAATATAGGTTGTAATATAAACCATGATCCTACCAAGGTTGGTGAAAATCACATTATTATTAACAAAGTTATATCAGGGCAAAGTTGTCATTTCGGTGCAAATTTTATGACTTTGATTGTCAGTATCACGCGAAAGATAATATTCTGACGTAATATATGCATTTACAAATGTTCACTCAAATATCTCTATGAGAAATGCACAAAACCTTTCAGACCTGAAGCGCTCAGCTTCGAGTTTCCCGACTTGTTCTGAGCTGGTGGAAGGTACAACTCAAATACTGGTGAACCGATCAGCCTAAAATTTCTACACATCCGTAGTTCTGGTCCGAACCACGAATGCGTATTTTCGTTAATAATTTCTTAATTTTATTCTGGAAACAAATCGGGAAACCGGAAGCTGGACGCGTCAGGTATAAAAAGTTTTCTGTATTTCTTTTATAAAGACAAAGAAAGTGTGTATTTGTCCCATTAGTACGTAACACGTAGTATATGCATATATTATATGAGAATATCCACTTTCGGGTAATATTGACATTCAAAATCTTGAATTTCCAAAGAATGACACCTTTGACCTATCATAACTTTGTTAGTAACAGCGCGATTTCCACCAAACTTGGTAGGATCAAGCTCTATATTATAGCCTATATTGCTGCTTATAATATACTAATATAATATATAATACATATTATTATTAACTTTATTTGAAGGGATATAGTGGCAGCCTCTTGATTTTTTTCAGATTTTTCGGTTGGGTAGTTTGTGTGAATGGCCCCGTTAAATAAATGATTACTTTCCACCCCCCGAACTTCCCGCCTTTTCAACAAATGTCAAAGCTAAGACCAGCTTCGAAAAGTACTAACCTATTTGGTGAAAAAAAAATTTACACCTCCCTTTTGCATGTATGGGAACCCTCCCTTAAATTCGACGTAAAAGGATGTAAGTCACTGTCTGCGTGAGCGTTCATAGTTCCCACCTTTCTACCAAATTTGGTGTTAATCGCTGCTACAGTCTCCGAGAAAAGTGCGTGTGACGGACAGACGGACAGAGAGATAGACAGACATGTGCGGAGTTGCCAGATCTCCCATCAGGCGCGTCCCTTCATGCGGATAAGGGAATGCTCGGCAGCTGCTTAGGAATATGCACATGTGCGCATTTGGAGGTGTGCGTGTATGGGCATGCTTACGTGCAGGCCGGGAAGGTGGGAAGTAAACGTCCACCCGTGGATATAAATTGGCTATGGCCACAAGTGAAACCAAATATGGAGGAATAGAAGGAGAATAAAGTTACGGGTTACGGTACGGGGCTTCGGAGACCCAGTACCGGCGGCTTTTAGGAGTGGGCACTCGACTGCAGTGCCACGGTGGTGGATAACTTGGCCACCGTCGCATCGAATACTACAAATAGCCTGGAAGAAGAGGCATTTAAAAGGAGTATATCACTCCTGAGAACGCCTGTTCAAAATAGATGAGAAGAAGCCCCACAAACTGGTCATTCATTAGCCCAGTGACTACACCTGGTCGGAACATGCGGCAGGACTTAGTGTTTGATTCATTTAGGAGAAGCTCGACGATCGTGCGATCTCCTCCGAAATCAACGTTGATAAAGGAAGGAAATCAGGGAAGCCTCCAATCGACCCAAGGGAGGCTAAGCCCCAAAAACGAACCAAGGAAGCACGGACCAAGATTGGTGGAAAGAAAAATGTGACACAGAAAAGAAGATTACGGCCCGAATTAATTATCATCTCCAAAAAAGATGATATGGCTTACGCCGATATCTTCAGGAAGATCAAATCCGATCCTGAGCTGATGGACCTTGGAGAAAACGTCAGCCGAATCAGACGCTCTCAAAGAGGAGATTTGATGCTGGAGCTGAAGAAGTCTCCGGGTAAAACGGTAGAAAATTTCCTCGGCAAGGTGGAAAAATCCTTAGGAGGAGAAGCACAAGTACGGGCCCGAAAGCAGGAGATTGTCATACAATGTAAGGACATGAATGAAATCACGACCAAGTAAGATATCCGCGACGGCTCAGAAAAGTAGTTCGAGGCACTTAGCTTGCAAGATTCCGCAATCAGGGGACTGAGAAAGGCATACGTAGGCACGTAACGGTGGATCGAACTGGAAGGTATTGAGTCACATCAGAGCGAATTTCGTTCCTTCCTAAAACGCCTTTCGGAGATCATTTTTTGAGCAAATTTGCGTGTATGAAGTTCGAGCAAAAGCTACAATTTTCAATCAGATTAAGATATACTGGTTTGAGAAGCATATTGAAACGGCGTGGGACATTATACTATAACCATTTTCGTGCAGAGAAGGAAGGGAACTTGGGGTTATTGCCTTGCTGGAAGACAAACGGTTGTTCTATGACGTGACATTTTGTAAAAAATGACAGCGCAACAGAAAATACCAATCCTAAATGGAAGCTTTGAAGTCATAAGTTAACTGTTTCCCGCCAATTGGCTTACCTATAGACATACTGCTATTAAACCCAGTTTACTCCCGCTAGACCACAGAACTGAATATCACAGGACTAAGATTTTCATAACACGCACTTTCACAAAGATACTTAAAGTGACGTTTTGTAACAAATTAAAACAAACACCAAACTAAATATTCAACATTTTTGTACCACCCTCTTTCACTATGGTAGACTGTTTTCTCGGTTATTTTCAGACGTAAACGCCTTTGCCAACCACAATACTACGTATGTATGTCGCAACATCTTCTAAGGTTGTGGCGTTTTTGCACGGACATTTATGTGAATGACATAACACTGTTTCGAACTACCAGCTTCCGCAGTGGCTCGTCTAAATTTATGTCCGCCTTAGTGTGTTGTAAGGAATAAACTTTTTATAACGTCATAAACTTCATTCACCGAAGCCGTTACTCTGTTTTCGCGATTTTACTTGAATAAAAATAGCTCAACTAGTATACGAAGTAACTGAAAAATAACTAGTTAATTAAAAAAGTAGTGAAAATGGGGAAAAGTACTAAGGCATTGATGAACTTCGAAAAGTATTAATATTTTTGGTATTAAAAAGCTAACACTCCTCAGTTCTTTTTTTTTTGCGAGATAAGTTTATGTGAATCAGCGCCAAAATTGACCAGCATATAAATTCAAGGGCATCGTTATTGATACTCTGAATAACATTGATATTTAACACCTCTGAAAATGGGTTGAAAGCAGAAGTAAGAATACCTACTCCCTACAGACGGCAAATATTTATTTGATAAAACACACTTCGAATGATATGCAATATCACGACGAAAAGAGTACAATGGAATTGATATAATACGATCATTGATCAGTGATACTCCCTGTGAGTTAGGGCTTAAAGTCTTCCTTGTTTGTTATAAAAGCGACTAAAAGGGATAGAAATTTGTGCGCTAGCAACCTGCAAATTTTGAAACTTTACTGCTACCGAAAAGTCAACGGCGCCTCGTTGTTGTTTATATTATTATTACAACTCTCTCGTCGTTATATATATTCTTACAACTATTTATATTTGACATTTAGAATATATTACCACCTTTACTAAATGACTTTTACAAATATAATTGCAATATTTTGAACCTTGTTGTTCATTCAGGCCGGTAACTGTAGGAGGTAATAGGGTCAGCATTGCGTTCGCCCGAGATTACTACCCTGATTTGACTCAGGCATTCATTTACAGCTGAATCGATTGGTGTCCGACACCCAGCCACGGTAACAAATCCCCCTGCCACCAATAAAATTAGAACTGCGATCTTCCGCTACGATATCTATATATTGATATTGATATATTGATCATATTTCATAGGTATTTTTAAATTAGAAGCTTCTTACAAAATGAACCATTTGCATCGATTCTTGCCGCAAAACTAGGATAGCTTATTTCCATTTTCCCCAGAGCTAATTGTACCATAAAAGCTCTGCACATGGCTAATTATACCGTCTTTCGAGCAGCTAAAATTCTCTGTTTCTTCTCTAAGACTAATTAATTCATCGTCACCTAATCCCTTCTACCGAGGTCATTATCGCTTTCAAAATCAAACTTATCATCCAGAAATACACGTACTGCTAAGGCATTTAAATTTTGCGGCATTTTTGTTTCAAATTAATAAGAAAAAACAAAATTATATTTATAAATTCAAATTAAAAAAAATATACAACTTTTACCGTGGGTCAATTGGAACTTAAGCTATTTCTACTTCTAGCAAAGACTAGTCACCCTACTTGGATGCACGTGCGCATATATTAAAAAATATAAATAGTAAAGCAAAAATGCGCGCGGTGGGACCCATTTTGGCCCACGATTCCAGTTAAGGATTAAAAGTGATTACTGGGCCACCATCATAAGATGTGGCTGGTTGGGGAATAATGGAAGCTGATCGATGAACGGAAGCTCTATTGGCCAATGCGAGGAATGGTGCGCCTGAGTTGCTCGAGCTCTGAAACTGTGTGAAATCGCAGGTAGTTCAGTGTAGTGAGGACTGTGACAAAAGTGACATTGTTATTGCGCTGGTCAGGGATGCAGAAGCTACCGCAAAAAGCAATATCTTCAGAAGTGTACACCGCATTACGAAAGTTCTTACATGTGGCCGCAAAGTTTTCGACGTTCCTCTGACGACCGTTGACGGTCGGATGATCCGGATCCACTATGACGAGTAATTTCACCCTATCACATCTGATGAACTTCCTCCTGTGGTAGATGAAGTGGCTAGCAACCGTAACCTGCGGATACGGATAGTCTCCTCGCAGAGTTATTCAACGCCGCACCTGCAGTGTAAACATATCTACTGCTACCACTCCGAAATACGAAACCTTCCCCAAAGAGTGAAAGGAGGGGAAGATTGTTTGGATTCCAAAGAAGAGAAACTAAAAGATTCCTAGGACGCAGGAAACAACACCTCGCTAGATCCACCTTGGCTAATTTGTGTAAAATATGGAAATACAATTATCCCAACAACAACATCCAGATGACCCACTTCTATGCAAATGTTCTTTCTGCGTTGTTGTGTGGAAGTAGCACACACCACTGCCATTGAAGACGTATCATCAAACTACGATGGTCTGATATTATTTTGAACAAAGAAGCTGGTTAGCGTACAGGTCTGAAACCTGTAGGACATGTGATTAGAAGGCAGAAGTAGCAGATGATAGGCTATATATATTGAGGAGATTCGACAATTCAGTGGCATTCATTCTCCCAAGATGAACGACGGTGGGTCGCCCCAAGCGCTATCTTCCACCTAAGGGAGAATGGCAATCAAGTAGATGTATTTTGGCCGAAGTTCGACCAAGCTTGGCAAATGATTTTTCATCAGCGCGAATTGCATGACCATACCATCAGAGAGGCTTTTCTCATAATTTCTCTACGATCGGTGCAATCGCATATTGATAGTGGATGTCCTCATTTCAAATGTGATCATCGCGTGTTACGCCACTGAGCCAACGCAACATTTTCGTCTCCATTACCGTCAGGCACCGTTTGTCTACTTTGACAGTCGGCCGGAGAGGGCCCACCCTTTGTTGGGATAATTTGTATCCAGCCATTCTCTAACATTTCTTCTGAATTGCGCAGGGCAACTATCATGCTGAAACCACATGTCTCGAAGTAGTTTGAGTGGAAGATCCTCCAGTAAGTCGCCTAGGTCACCTCTCAGAAATTATTCGTAGTCTTCGCCATTTAAATTATCGGGAAGAAAGTAAGGCCCAATCAAATGATTAGAAATGATGCCTATCTACACATTCACGCGGAATCTACGTTGTGGCGCCTGTACTCTCTTCTTATTGGGATTTCCTTGTTCTTTTGGGGCCGAATAGTGATCGTCCGAGAGCCAGTTTCTCGAAGTCTTCGATAAACTCCGTCGAACACGCTCACATCCGGCACTCGACGGCCGGAATAGCGCCATTACTTTTAAATCCTATGTAGCATAAAAACCTAAATTTTCTCTATGAGTTTAAATAAAACCCTAGATTGTTATACCTCATTGGATAGCTGATAAATAATAACAATCGTTGGCGCAGAAATCCATATGGGATCAGGGCCTTGAAGTGTGTTGGAGCACTTCATTCGAAACCGTAACGGTACACTACAGTATACTGTAGGAGGCAATATGGTCAGCACTGCGCTCGCCCGAGATTATTACCCCGAATCCGACGTCAAATCACAATGCAAACCTCACTGCTATCAGTGAGATTCGAACCGCCATCTTCCGTATGACTGCCTTGTGTTCTAACCACACTATAGCTGATAAAACGTAGATATTTTAAGGCACATCCGCAAAGCAGTTGCCATATTTTTTAGATATCCTGTAAGGAAAATTAAACTTTTTAAATTTGTACTAACTTTTTTAACTTTCAATCGTCTACAACGACCTATTTAGTTAACTTACGTACAATTATGATTATTGAGGTCATAAAGCATCTTATTCTGCATGTAGAAATTAAATAATAATAATTATAAGAGTCACATATCACATAAATATCGATCATTTTTGTAAACAAAAACTTAAAACTCGAGTATCTCGAAAACGGTTCAGTTGAGGTTCATGGATACGTTCCCCATTTATTCAGCTCATAATTTTAATTCCATTTGTAAAATTTTGCAAATTTGTACATAAAATTTGGTAACTTGAGTGAATTGAGAATTGAAAAATTACAATTATTCAGTTATGTCTTTTTCAAATTTTTGAAATTCTGAGGCGGATCTACGCGCCTAATCCTATTCTACCGAAAACTGTCGGTAAGCATGAAGCTGAGAATTTCGTATTATGTTGAGAAGATCTACGACGAACATCAGCTAATTTACACATAAAATCATTTTCAATACTCAACCCATTGATTTATTCCTGGAAACGTGACCGCCACTGCTATAAATTCTAAAGTGTTTAATGGATATTTAAGACTCTTTAATAAAGCAATATGTTATTCAGCTGACACCCATTTCTTTTTCCCAGCAACCGCAGTTCATAATTATTAAGTACCCTACTGAGATTCGTGACCCAGCAAGTATAAAGTATTTCAAATCATGACAAGATAAGAAACAAAATGCAGTTCACTACACTACATTCCATTAAAACTGTATCGTACACGGAATAAAGTTGATGTGAGTCTGCAACTTCTATCATGCAGAGCAAGCGAAAAACCGAAAATCATAAAGCGACTATCTTTAATCTATGAAGTTCCGAACAAGTTAACAGAAACATTTGCGCCAATCATAACACCTCACTGTCAGCCGGAGTTATCTTCCACGCTGCCAGGAATATGCATGGCTCATGTTAGGGAGCAACCCCTTTGTAGGATCGCGTGGTCTTCCGCAATTGCCCATGTTCTAATTGGGAACCATGTCGCTAAACCTTTTAAACTTGTTGACCGAGAGCTTGATTACGGAAAACGCTTCTAACACGCTAGCAATCAGCTGGAGGCGGGTCGACCAGCTTGTTCAGGGATATGAAGTCGATGGCGTGACACTCTGGAAAATATTGATTTAAGTTCTGAACGAATGGTGAGCGGCTCTGTCGCAACATTTGCCACTTCTGATTTGAAAATATGAGACACCCTCTCTGGGAGTCATACACGCTAAGTGAATTTCATGAATACGAAATGGCAAATTTTCTACATCGTCGTGAGCGTAAACGCTTAATTATGAATGGAATAAATAAAGTGTGCGTTTAGGAGACCTCGGTTAACCATACTTGAATGATTACATAAGACCCGGTTCGGAATATCAGATAGCTGTCGACCACTTCAGGAAATTTTCTCATGCACATGCACTTTTCCAGCTGAATACCGCGAGGCTGACAGAGCGCTCATCGGTCATGTTTCAACCTTTCTTTCATTTCAAACTCATAGAGTGCTTCAATCTCATTAAGTTAATTGATATTAGGACATACTACATGGGTCATGCGTCCTAATATCGGAATGTTGGAGAGACTGGTGGGGTTCCTATGCAGCATTGTAAAGAAGCTGCGCTATTAAAACATTAGATTAAAGTGATTGAATTTATTCATGTAAATGTTACATACCACAGATGTGATATACACAACAGTTTTCCCGGTTCACGTAAATCCGATCATAGAGTAATGCAACCCTAAAAGGAGTATGGAACTGTCCCTTTTTCGTAGCATTTACAGTTGACGCATGCATAGATTATAATTTAATATCTCAGAAAGTGAGTGTTATTCACCTTCAGCTGGTGGAGTAGAATAATGACGAAGTGCAGTACCGGAGAAAAGATGCCGCCCGAGAACTGGCATTGGGAAGAGAATGGCTAGGACTATTGAAATAATTTAGGTGTATGTCAGCTAAGCATGTTGCTAAGCACTAGAAGCTGTAGTACGTTTAGTGGATAGGGGTACATTCCTGTTTATCCAAGTGAATATGTCGGGTCCAGCCAACATGGTAACATTCAGAGTTACTATGAACGAAGTTTCGGAATTTTTACGCAGGAAGTACGTCCGTATCAGGAATGGCGTAATAACTAGGACTGGGCTATGGAATATAATATTCTGGATAGACAGTTGATATTTGAGAGCCAACAACTGCACAAGGTGAGGCAAAAGTAATCACCCGATGTCTTTTTGCAGCAGTTTTTTTTTTTAAACAAAAACTCTGTGAAATTTGTTTATTTAATCCATTAGAATTTGTGTCATCAAGTCGAGAAAATGAGATCTGTCAAGTGGTTGTCGCCAGAGTTGTTGACCATATGGGCCCGTTTTATGGAATTTCCATCACTCTTGCCAGAACTTCGGGCAACAGGTTCTTCTGAGGTTTGTTGACGTAAACCCGCGACTTCAAAAAAACCCATAAAAAGAAGTCTGGAACGGTTAAATTGGGCTATTTTGCCGACCAGTGCAAATCACCAAAACGAGAGATTAAGCGACCCGAAAATGCTTAATTCAGAATATCTAGCGTAAACAGCACACCATGCAGTAACTTTGGTGTATGGGCTCTTCGTGGGCGATACACGGATTTTCGGCGCCCCAGAAAAGATTACTTTGTGTATTCACGTAACCACTAAGATGTAAATGAGCCTTATCGCTCATGATAATTTTCGATGAAAAATCGTCGTTGTCTGCGTTGAGATGCAGGATGGCTTGAGTGTAGGTTAGACACGTTTGGCGGTCAACAGCTAACAGCTGATGCATTGTCTGTACTTTGTAAGGGGATCTCCTAACATCTTCTACCGAAATTCTGCGTAGGGACCGCAGGCTAATGCCAGAAGTTTCAGACTCCTCTTCAACCTCTTGGGCAACAGCAACGACATTCTTAGCAGAACGGCTACTCCGGGGCCGGTCATCCTTCGGAACATCTCGTGTTGTCCGAGTCTCTTCAAGGCGAGTGGCCAAACGCTGCAATGTTTGTCCAGTTGATGTCGGACGCCCAGGAAATCTGCGACGAAATTCAGGTTGCGCCAACACAGCCGACGAATTGTTGCGCAAAAAATAGAAACAATAATTTCGAGTTTATATTGTGCGTTTGTTTACTTCACAAATGTCAAAACCGAATCGAAAATTGTACCATTTGCAAAAGTTATTGCGTTTTCCAATAGAGTGATTACTTTTGCCCCACCTTGTAGTAGAAAAGCTTCATAGTTTCAATGGGCGATGAGGTATATAGAATCAAATGGTCCTAAACCCTTAACAGGTTGTGGATGCGAATGTCGCACATATTTATTTGGAAAGTAGCAAGTGGAATTTCAGGGAGAAAAACTATCTGATTTCATCACTTCAGCTAATTTTATAAATGCGAACGAAAGATGTGCCCCACCTTTGTCAGGCTAAGGAAAAGCAAATTAATTTATATTGCATTAGATTTGATTATGCTTTAGGCATAAGCATCAGTAAATTAAAAAAAACCGCTGGAATTATTTACAAAAAGGACGAAACGGAAAGGTCATTGCCTTCCAAAGATGAAGAGAATAATTCTTTAACTCTTCATGGAACAAACTTGTAAATAATAATCGTTGGCACAACAATTCATATTGGATCAGGGCCTTGAAGTGTGTTAGAGCACTTCATTCAAGACCGAAACGGTACACTACAGGATTACAGTACCCTGTAGGAGGCAATGTGGTCAGCATTGCGCTCGCCCGAGATTATTACCCTGATTTGACGCAGGTATTCATTCACAGCTAAGTCGACTGGTATCCGACGTCAAATCACAATGCAAATCCCACCGCCGCTAGCGAGATTTGAACCATGACCTTCCGTACGACAGCTTTGTGCTCTAGCCACTCAGCTATCCGGACACACCTTGTAAAGGCAAAGAGAAAATGAGCGATTACAGATTTGGGGTATGCAGAAGAACCTTTGCCTTGGGATGGTGGATCAGACCACATGTATAATAGTAATGTTGATATACCTTGCTATCATTAGACCGATTTTCACGTATGCATGCGCAATTGTTTGTGTTAAGGAAAGCGCCTTTGGTATAAGCGATCTTCCCTGCAGAGAACTGTATGCCTAAGTATTAGCGCCGCCAGGAGTAGAATTTGTAGCCCTTGGGTATATTTATACCGGGCACATCAATAAGAACAGCTTAGAGATTTATGCGTTTGGGATATAAAGGACACAGAGCGTTGGAAGGATTGATGGGAGAACTGAATCCAGTACTTAAAATGCCTTGTGATGTCTGCATGATGGGTGATACATATAAAATTAGTTTGAACAAATAAAACAGATCAGAAGAATGGGTGGCAGTGTATGCTGAAGTTTCCTACACCGGAGGCTCTATCACAGAGGTAGATCCGGAGCGAGGGACCACTTTTCAGGTATGGGGTAATATACAACATTTCTTCAGGTTAACGGATATGCGATCATGGAGTGGCACAGCTTTCAGGGCGTTGAGTAGCCTCTGTTTACCTCAAAAATCTTTCAAGAGAGACAGTTTAAGCTCTATATTTGTATTCAATATGGTGGAACTATTGTTAGTACTGGGTTACGTAGTAAGAAATGAAATATCAGACGGCTTAACAAACGATACTTTAATTATTCCCATGTCGAGACCAGAAGCAACCAATGTTAGTTGCATTGACTAATGCTGCCATTCAAAATTGCATATCATAACAATTGGCAGTGATTAAATGCCGCTAGATACATCTACCTTTTCTAGTCAGGACGAAACAAATCTTGCAGTATATCCTGTCGACAAGCACAAAGATCTACAGCAGCACTGTGCAATGGTGAAGCCAAATTAGATGTTGGATTTTGAACCCTGGTGTGTTGCAGTTGGAGGGAGTAGCATCATATTCACTAACGGAAATCCTGCGATATAAATGAATTTGGGATATTCTGTAAGACGAGGGCGTCGAGTATAATTCGTCTAAATGCTCGACCGTATACACATACGCATATACACACTTTTCAGCCACATATTGTATATCATTTCTTGGTACACCTAATGTAGAAATACAAATTTTCTTCGCTTCTTTCTCGTAAATCGCGATTATTGGAACGCAAATGAACAGAAGATTGAGACTATCCATGAAGGAATTGGAAGACCGACGAATGATGAATTTGGTAATTGGGACACAATGATGAATGATGAATTTGGTAATTGGGACAGACATACCCTCAAAGGAAATGAACGCATAGACATGAGGCAAGGAATAAGAAAAACAAAGAACAGAATTAACTATGTCTTCTCTTTGTTCGTTAGTCTTTCTCCGGTTCGATAACCAGGTCGGTTCGCTCTATCTATTCTTCATAGTCCTGTTCATTTGTCCTCGAGAAGTTCTCAAATCACCGCTCCGAATTGCGTTGATACTTGGAGGAATTTAACGATGAACGATTATCATTATTATTATTAACGGTCGCATTGTAGTATAGGTCCCAGGGCATAACGTGGATTGGTACACACGATGGAACATAAAACCTGTGAAAAAATTACCAAACCAACACCGAGCTGTTGGTACTACGAAACCGTATCCCCACCTCCATGTGGTGATCGATGTGAGTTCTTTGTTAATGAAAAATGCCTCTCTGTGCAGAACGAATGCTGCCCAGCAGATAGCCGATACCCTGTCCCAATATAAGGCTGATGTGACATTGCTGCAAGAAATGCGTTGAACAGGGCCGGATCTCCTGGGAAAGAGCCACTATACCATATATTGTAGTGTACATCCATTACGCTATGTGCTCGAAGTAGGTCTGCTAGTCAAAAAATTAAACCTGCTATTATCGGCTTTCAAAACAAAGTGAAAGTATATGCACTTTGCATTTACGGTGCAAATTGAAAAGCATAAAGCTCATTAACATTTACGCCTCTACAGAGGAGCCTGCAGAGTCGGATACCTTCTACGAGGCAGTTGAGCGGACCCTCGAAATGATATCAAAATCATACTTGAAGATTTTAACAGTCAAGTAGGAACGAATCCCGTATTCAGACGATACTTCGGCCCCAATAGCTTACATAAAAACACAAATGATAACGGACTGTGGATTACTCAGTACCTGGCTTGCGCGGAAAACGGTTCACAAACATACATGGAGCTCTCCAGATGGGACCTCTTTCAACCAAATTGACCACGTGTTGATTGAACGCCGCCATCTCTCATTTTTGGTGCATGTCAGAACATATAGGGGGGCCAATATAGACCCGGATCACTACGTCGTTGGCATGGTACTCCGCACTGGAATAACAACACCGTCTAGAACCCCCACTGACAATCAAGTGAGGGTTAGCACTTAAGCCATCGAACGCCTGTTCCGACGATGAATGTAAACTAGCAGCGTTGACTTCCACCAAACCAATAAGTCTGTGAACTTGAGAAGTACAAGGAGCAACCGCACCAAGCAGAGAAGGTTTACCAACAAGTCAGCAGGTTGAAGCCTTATACAACTTGGTGCTCATTCTGCCGAGACAAAGAAGGAAATTTGATTTCCGACAGATTGTACAGATTCCGACATATTTGATGAGCTGCTTAACAACCAGAATATCGGCTAGTTGAAGGTCCTGCCAATTTAATATGACGGACAAATGCTGCTACCACAGAGCATGGAAGAAACAGACCGTGTAATTCACCGGCTTAAAAACCATAAGTCCATGGGAGCCGACTGAATTATAGCCGACTTGGTTAAATATGGAGGCGACTCATGGTGTGGGACAGCTGATGAAATATGGCCATCAGTTGCACCATTTCATCGACCTTAAGACCGCCTATGAGAGCATAGCTCTTGGCTATACACGACCATGAAAGAATCCGGTATTTCAGTTATGAGCAGCAGAATCATTCTAGAGACGGTTCAACATCAACAACGATCTAAGACAAGGGGATGCCCTATCATGCGTTCTCTTTAATGTAGCCCCGGGGAAAGTGATTCGCGATGCAGATGTGAATGCGAAAGGCACCGTCCTCTTCAAGTCCACCCAAATACTGGCCTACGCTGACGACATTGACATTACAGGAAGAACAACCCAAGATGTACAGTCCACCTACATCCAGATCGAGCAGTCGCCGCGAGATAGCTCAACATCAATATCAGCACATGAAGGCAAGACATCAGCACCAAAAACCAACGAATCAGCAACATTGAATCGCACTGGTCAAATAAGAACAATAAGATGAGGAGACTGCAACTTTGAGATTGTTGGTAATTTCTATCTAGCGTCGAAAATCAAAATCGATAACAGCTATGAGGACGAAATCCGCGTAGCATTGTTTTCTACCAGCAGAGAGTAAAAGCTCTTACTGTATAAGACAATGATCCTGGCAGTCCTTATACCATATATTCTTTCGAGACATCAGTTCTTAGCAAGAAAAGTGGCCGCGTTCGTTTTGTTTTACAAAAAACTTTAAAAAAGAGAATCAGTTCACTGTCTGTCGCACGCACTCTCCTTAGAACGCCTATGGAGACGAAATTCAGTAGAAAGCTGATTCAGTGAAGCAGCAACCTCTCATCAAGAAGGTAAGATGTGAAGATTAACGGAGTTTCCTGAATACCTTAGAATGTGACGAAGCAAGGAAAGGGAGGAAAGGAAAAGGAGAAAAAACCAATGAGCTGGATAAATTCATTAGATACAATCTCAACATGTCTAACGTAACTAACAATATAAAGGGAGTAATCAGAATTCACGGGAAGAAGACAAACAACCGATGGAAATCCTTAAGGCAATTTCTCTGACAGTAACACAGTCGACAAAAGTTAACACCGAGCCAGACACACGCCGATATGTTGAAGACTTCGCTAGCCAAAAAAAACATTACTTCCACCAGCACCAGTAAATAGGAGACGAAGGAAAAGCAAAAAAGTACAATTACTCGCCGGGTCGTATATCGCCTTAGCGAGTAGATCTCTGCTTCAAAGATTTAATGTACAGGTTGTATTGGTCGATTTGATCAATGCAAAAGAAGTACAACGGAGATCCCAAGATTCCTTCAAGAGAAAAGCCAACAGCTAATACTGTTCAAAAACTTTTGTTTAGGATTTGGGTTGGTCCTCAGCCTATAATCTGATACCCGATGCAATAATTTGGAGGATCAACTGACTCTTACCTTCTACTACCCGGACCACTTTTCTGAGCAAGCACCTATCATAATATAGCATTCAATTTAAAAATTGCTGGCGGTTACTACGCAAAGGCATAGGTATAAAAAGTTCTTCAAATGCTGCTTCACCTTTTCCTTGCAGAGTAATGTGACAGAAAGCAGATACTGATGTGGTTTCATGGTTGCAGGAAACCGCTTAGAAAGAAATGTGTAATGATGGTAAGTAAACATTACCTCACATTCCAGACGTAATTGTTGATGACATCAAATTCCCAGTGACAAATAAGAAAGAAGAATCACAACTTCTCCAGGGTATAGCTAAAAATAGCTTTATACAATACCACTTTCGCAACAAGTAAAAGTAATTGAAATCCTGGAGATATCTTGCATTTCATAAACCCAGAGTTGAATCTTTGTGTATTAATTAACCCAACTTTTTAAAGAAAGCATAAAAAGGATAAGATAATAGTTAAGTAATTTCGGGAAAACTGGATCAATCTCCTCCGAGTGAATTGCAGATGACAGACGGACAACCAGTGTATCGACTTTAATAAGCTCCATTTTCAAATTTGGTGGAACAAAAACAGCACCATTAAGTACATAACGATAATGCATTAAGCTTAATAAGTGAATTCATAAAAAGCTAACATGAAAATCGAATTTTTCCGATGAGTAATTGACGGCATGAAAAAGTCCTCCACCGTCAGCGGAGTTTCCAAAGACAGTGCATATGGAGGATTAATGAAGGAATTTTGCATTAATTTTTTGGTTTTTATTTAGATGTCGTCAAAATTTCGGCGGGAATACATGTAAGGGAAATGTGAACTGTGAACCGTGAAGTCTTTCAAAGATTATCGGTGAGATTAGTGAATTTTACTCGTCAAAAACATCCTAAATTTAGAGCAGAGAGGAAATTTGTGCGAATACACCTACTATTGCATTGCAAATGGTAATTGAATCTGAGCAAGGATGACCTCATTCGGAGTGCACATTTCCATACGAACGTTCGAAGTAAACTATTGATTAAAAGGCCTGGGGGCTTATTAAGATGAAATCACATCTTCTGCATTCAACCAAAACTCATTTTGCATGAGATTACTATCCTGCAGAGAGCTTCTCCATTGATTTTAATTTGTAGCTTGAGGATGAGGAGAAAGATGCCAATCAGAGAGTGCTGACCTTACCTGGCGAATGTGAGTCGCATTTATCGTTGCAGAAAAGAAGTGTGTAATTGCGTTCTGCGCCAGTATCGGGAATCTAGGAATAGTGATGATACTGCGACCCCATATAAAACACATACTTTCCTATATTGACACTCTCAACGTAAGTAAGTTAAACACATTTTATTTACATAATTTCATTTGCACAATAGGCGGCAACAAGGGTTTCTCAAGCTTACCGAAGCAATGGAAATGGGGACTAGAATTTCGTTTTCTTCTGATCCAATTACTTCGATTGGCAGCGATTGGTATTCATCCAATTTTTGATATTTTGCAGAAAGAGCTTGTCGTTCTAATTGAGCTGCATCGATTTTGCGGTAAGTCCCAGCGAAGTGTCGTCTACCGCAAGGTAACTTTTATAAACCGGAACCAGGCTTTGGCCCGAATCTTGACTACGAGATCCCATTCCAGACCAAAATAGACTCTAACAACGCCTTCGTCGGACATACGATGAAGCGGTAGGTAATAAATGGAGTGATTAAAACCAAGCCCTATAACTGTACATAGGCTTGCTCAGGATTTACTCTCGCATAGGCACCATAGGCCTTGACCATCATCTGATGGACGTTTATCTTCGATTGCATGTTGTTGCTGTGTTCGTTCGACCGTCGAACGTCGTAATCCCATCTATATCGGGTCGTTTCCTCGAATTAGCTGCCATTCTGTGTTGGAAAACTATCTTGCTGCTCAAATGGACAACATATGTATGGCAAATACATCTGATGTTTTAGTTTTGGTTGGAGGCTGGTGGTCTACTGTTTGATACCGACATACAAAAACCCTACAAATAACTAGCGACTAATGAGACGTAATTTGAGGCTTAGATTTCATATAGATGTACCATTGCAATTTTTTGCAAATTTTTCGGTTAGCTAAGTTATGCAAAAGTGACCTGTTCCACTTTTCGGGGCACATGTTTTAAGCGCTCACTTCCATATCAGGAATATCAGTTTGCGAAAAGAACTAATCGAATCCTTTCATTTAATATCTCACATGACCATGTTCTTTCGGATGTACAGGGAGCCCCTTTTGACTCAACGGTAAAATGATGCCACCAGCTTAACCCGTCTCCGAATAAAGCGAGTGTGACAGACACTGCCAGCTGGCGGATAGGCGCGTGCCTATTGATGTTTAAATATGTGTTCATGTACTTTCATTTCTGCTATTGAGAAGGAGCCAGCCAAGTCAAGAGTTTGAAGACAACCCCGTTTATGACGCAAGGAGACGAAGTGCTAAAGGAACGCCAGTGATCGTAGAATTGACTTTTTAGCGAGAATTATATCCCCGGCGCACACAGGTTAACTTAAAAATGTGGAAGGAACCACATGGCAGGGAAACAGCACTTCCAGAGATAGGAAGGACTCCAGACCGGTGTACAAAAACATTGAACGAGCACGGAAGTTTGGGAGGACCAACCTAACAAGGCAGGCGGCTCCGCAGATAGAGTTCTCCATGACATACAGTGCATCTCAAAAACATGTCGCACACCCATAGCTAGGAGATCCACACACCCCAGTAGAAAACCTAATTACTACTGGAGTAGTGAATTGGGCAGCCTTCAATCAGCCTGCCATCGAGCTAGGGAAACACTCAAAGAGTAGCAGGCAGGATCAATCAGGTGCAAAGTGGGCATGCGTATGAGGAGGCAAGTGGTTCGAATGGAGTAGGCTGACATTTGTAGAGAACGGACGTGTCTACAAATTGATATTATTAATAAAAATAATTTAAAATTGAAATTAAATTAACTTTTATCAAGAATATAAAAAGATATTTATATTACTCAATTAATAATATATAATTTGAAACTTAATTGAAACTAATTTACTTTTGAGTTATTATCGAAGTTACTTTTCCTTAAAAAGTTTTGAGAAAAAAATCGTTTTTTTTGGCTTGGCGGGAATGAGCGGCGAGCCGCCGGCGGGTGGCGGACCAGACCGGCCCCCCACCATAAGGCCTAGGGGCACTCGGATCGGTCGTGGAGTCCGCAACGAGGAGGATCCAGACTTGAAAATTGCCAAAGTGAGGATAGCCAATCTTGAAAGGAGAAATGGCGAGCTGGCGAAGACACTCGAAGATTTCAAAAAGCAAATGACAACATTGATAAAAAAAAATGAAAAGCTTACAGAGCAGCTAATGGCTGGGGAGGCGGGCCCGCCGTCTCCAAAGGTAGCCAGAAAAAAGGTTAAGCTATCTTCGACTACTTTTGCAGTCATGGAGGAACCGGGCTGCCTTGAGGACGAACTAGTTCTCGACAGCGAATCTGTCCGTATGGAGGACAAAGAGAGCAGTAAAGCAGACGATACGAGAGTCGGCGACAACGGTGGCGATAGAAATGTCCCAGAAGAGGATACTAACCAGGCAAGTTGCAATAGTGAAGATGGAAAATTGGGTGAGTTTTTGGTCTATGTTTCCAAAAAATTAAAGAAAAAAAACAAAACTCAAGAAAAAATATTAAATAATGTTAAAAATAATGCAAGTACGAGTGAAAATTTAAAAAATAATGCAAGTACGAGTGAAAATTTAAAAAATGGTCCGACTGGGGATACAATTAGCACCCGAAATAAAGAAAAGGGGGAAAGGGTGCCCCCATTAATGTTTATAAATTAGGTGGTAGAGATTTAGCCACTCTACTTAATAGGAGCGCGGGGCTCTCAAATTGTGTTATTAAAAAGACGGGGGCCGAGAGAGCCCAAGTCAAATACAATAAAATTGCAGATTACAAAAAAGCACGGGAGGTCCTCGAGCGAGTGAAGGCTCCTCACTTCACCTACACTCCAAAGGAAGAGAAGGTGCAAACCTTCCTTCTGAAAGGCTTGGATGCGGAGGAAGAGCCCGATGAGGTGCTCAAAATGCTCCGGGAGACGGGAACTGAGGTTAAGTTCCTCTCAGTGTCACGGTTTAGTACGAGGAGGTCCGTGTTGGAAAAACAAATCCTGCCGCACTTCCTCGTGCAGATAAGCCCGGAGAGCCGGGGAAGCGATTAGATCGGCATCAGGTCGCTTAATTACCAGGCCATTCGTTTTGAGCGCCTGCTAAGGGGCGAAATAGTCCAGTGTCGAAGATGCCAGCGCTATGGTCACTCGGCAGTGAACTGTCAAATGACCTTACGATGTGTAAAGTGCGGGAAAGACCATACCGCAGCTGAATGTTCGCTGACTGAAGCAGATGGCAAGGAAAAAACTTTCTGTGTTAACTGCGGAAGCGGAGGGCATCCGGCTTCGTACCGTGGATGTCCTCCATACCGCAATGTTAAGGTCACAAGGCAGCAAGCACCGAGATAGGCCCAAAAAACGAAGGTGTCAGCGGCGTTGGATGGTACCGTCCCTTCGGCACCAATCGTCTCGGGGATCCCATTTGCAGAAGTAGTTCGACAAGGGGGAGCTAAGAAGCCCCAACAAGATGCAAGTGGCGGGATGAACACTATCCTCAATAAAATACTAACCATGTGTGAAAACATGCAGCATACGCTACACGTACACAATACAAAAATAAATAGCATAACAGAATATTTACACAAACAGCATGCCCGCTGCTAGGTCTGCAGTCACAGCGGTACCACTGGATGGTCTCCGGATCATCGCGATTAATGTGAATTCCATCGTAGGAATCCATCGAAGAGCGGAGCTCCTTGATTTCGCTGCCAGACAACAGCCTGACATAGTCTTGATTTCAGAAACCCACCTCAATCCGAGGCATTCGATAACATTCAAGGATTTTGAATTCGTGAGGAACGATAGATGAAATTGTGATGGGGGAGGTGGTACCGGAATACTTGTGGGTCGCTATTATCGTTTCAGGCATATTAATAGGCCTGAATTTGAAACCTTTGAGTGTATCGAAGTCTCATGTATTCTTTTTTCACTGCCTAGAGGAGGGAATTTATACATTCTGTCAGTCTATGCAGTGGGAAACAACCGAGCCAAGTTCAGGGAGGAATTCCATTCTCTGTTTACGATACTGGAACTGAATAGGCTGCATAATTACTATATTATAGCTGGCGACTTGAATGCTAAGCATACCTCGTGGCTAAACGCCACAAACAATCCCAGAGGGGTATTCCTCAAATCTTGGATAGAGCAATACCAGATAGAGTATAAATGCGAATTATATGGGTCAGAGAGTCCAACCTGGCCCAGGGCAAATTCCTATCTGGATTTGTGCATTGCTGACGCGCGCTTGAACTTTAATTTTAGGAATCCTCAACGGAAACTACAGACTCTTCCTTACGATAGCGATCATAACGCTATTCTTATTGAAGTTCTGTTTGATGGACGAAGAGTTCGCCTTCTGCCGATGGACAGTGGCGTCCACAGGCTGAACTTTAAACAAACAAATTGGAAGAAATTCCAAGAGAGGTTTATTCGGGGATATCGAGAGGAATGCCCACCTCTTGATGGGGAAAACGATAGTGCAATTGCACCAGGTGACAGGAACTTGAGCAACGAGGAAATACTTCAGTATCTTCTCAAGCTGGAGAACTTGACACTGGAAACAATTGAACAAGTCGTCCCTAAAATTAAACCTCGCAATAATATGGAAGGATATGAAACTGCAGCCATAAAACGGTTGAAAAAAGTGAAAAGCCTTCTGCTCACTCGCGTCAACAAAATCTATCGGAGATATGGGGACTATCATCATCCCATATTGGTTGAGTTCAAATCACTTCTAAAGATCGCGCGGGATCTTATCGGTCAACATTACGTAAATGAAGTGAACTCCCAGTGGCGGGTGAAGTTAAAGGGTATTTCACCAAGCGATCCAGATTCCATGTTTACTAAGATAAATACGTTATTCCGGAAGAAGTCACGAATAACTGTGCCGAGAATTAAAGTCGGTGGCAGCGAGATACAACACCTTATTGACTCAGGTATAGACACGAATAGTGTAACTGCTGATGCGCAAGGCAATTACATCGTGATGGATGATGCTCTGAAACTCGAACTTATAGTGCATCGGTGCATCGGCCCAGAACGGACTTAGAGCCAACGCGACTTTCGGAAATTGTAGAACGAGATGTCCACAATTTCAAATATAGCCTGAACGGCACCACAGTTCTCCAATTTAGCTCTGCGTTGCAGGCTGATCTCATACCGAGTGATAATCTGCTTGATTACTTTGTCTCATGTGTTGAGTTAACTTCCATATTCAGAAGAGTAAACAATAAGAGATCATCCGGTATGGATGGCATTCCCAACGTGGTCCTCAGGCATTTACCAGACATTGCCATTCGTAATTATTGCATTTTGTTCAATAATTTATTGAACAATTCCTTCTTTCCAGGACAATGGAAGAAAGCCCGAGTATTCCCGATTTTAAAGAGAGGGAAGGATTCATCCAGCCCTCAAAGCTACCGCCCAATCAGTTTGCTGCCTAACATCAGCAAGGTGTTTGAGGTTTTGGTATTGAAAGCCTTGAACGGGCATATCAAGAAGAAGGAATTATTGCCGAACGCGCAATTCGGATTTCGATCTGGACATTCGACAATACATGCAATAACGAAGGTAACGTCTGATATTTGCTGGCGGATTAACAATGGTGAGTGCGTAGGCGCTTGCCTTATAGACATGGAGAAAGCCTTTGATACCGTCTGGTTGGATGGACTGATTTTCAGGCTCCTGAAGAATGAGTTTCCCAGTCACCTCGTAGCGATGATGTGTAGTATGCTGTATGGCAAGTGCTTTGTTATTACGGACGGAAATCTCACTACTAACAGAGAATTTCATGTTCTGAATGGATTACAGCAAGGGACAGTGACTGCACCTACACTTTTTGCGGTATTTGCCGGTGAATTGCTCAATTCTTTCGATTTTAATAAATCTCCTAAAAGGTCGTTGGTTGCCTTTGCTGACGATCTGATAGCCTACACGGCGCACAAGAAGGTAACTGAGGTGCAATTTGAACTTCAGAAGATGTTCAATGATATTAAGTTCTTCACGAACAGTTGGCGGATGAAAATCAATGCGCAAAAGTGTGAAACGATTCTGTTTCGAAATTCCTTGGTGTATGCCAGTAGGAACTTGAAAAGGAATTGGAGAGATTTCCACATTGTCGCGAACGAGGATAGTTCAGAGCGCATTCCTCATAAGAAGTGCGTTAGATACCTGGGTGTGCGTCTTGACGAGCGTCTCCAATTTAACGAGCACGTTAAAGTCGCGCTAGAAAGCGCTCGCAAGGCATTCATGTCTCTTCGAAGACTCTTTTATGCTCCACATCTTAGTCGGAAGGTTAAGATTATTTGCTATCTTACTTTGGTTAGACCGGTGCTTACCTACGGGTGTGCTATCTGGTTTAATTTGAGTGCTAGCCAAATGGAGAAAATAAGGATCTTTGAAAGGAAATGTCTGCGTGCTTGCACGGGGCTTAATAGGACTGCTTCGTCAAACTATGAGCACTATATAACTAATAAAGTGATGTATGCAGCTGCTGCTGTGCCAAGAATCGACACAGTTATCGTCAGATTGATTCGGAATCATATAGTACGATCTGCTTCGCATGGTGAGAACCCTTGGGTTTCGCAGCCGTTCTACCCAAATGATGGGTATTTCGAGAAAACTCTCACGACAGGCTTCATTCCTCCCGAAGCGTTCGTGTATCTTGACAGGAATGGTCTAATTCTTGATTCTGCCGGTGATCCGGTTATGTATCATATACATAGACGGGCCACGGACAAAAGGATAGAATACCCCCCGAATTTGACAGTGGGGGCTCCGGGATTCGACTGGAGATACTCCAGAGCGAGAGCAATTGACATTAAGCGGGATAAAAAAGAGAAATCTTGGTACTGGTGGCTGCGGGATGCCGGTTAGCGGTGGCCGTGCTCAGTCCTGCCATTTGTTTCTTGGTGGGGCTTTGTAAATATGTATACATTGAACGGGTGCTGATTTTGTCTCCAATTGTAACTTATAAATACATACGTTATTATTCTTTGTTTTTTCTGTATGGATGTTATTGTAAAAAAAAAGAAAAAATGTGTAATATAAAATCTATAATTATGATAGTTTTAAGAACAATAATTTAAGTTAAAAGTATCTTTTGAAGTGATCAAATATTTATTATTACTTTTTATATTTCTTTATTTGCCACTAAGGCCAAGTGAATTCTGTCGGGTTTTTGACCATTTCCCGACAACTTATTGTAAAATTAGATTTTCATTTCTTACTGTTTCTCTTCTCTGTCTGTAAATCGTTATTCAAAAATTTTGAGAGCCCACAGTGGCCATTAGATTTAAGTTATTTTTGTTATTTTAAAAGATTGTTTTTTATTGTTCATTTTTCCAATCTATATACTATTGTTACCTATTTCTTAAAAATAAAAATGATTTTAAAAACATAAAAACAAAACAAGTGGGTCGAATCGTGCATGTCTGAGGAGATATTTCCTGCAGCATGGAAGCGGCAGAAGCTGATATAATTGCCTATGGTTGGTACACCTCTATAGACACATGTCTTCTAGTCACTACGGGGAAAATACTGGAGTAGGTAATTAACAATAGATTACTCCCGGTCGCTGAGAGCCAAGGAAATCTTTCAGGTCCAAAGTATGGATTGCCTAAAGCTCGTAAAGCCCTGCAATGTCGGTTTCTCTCATCCGAGAATGTGATTCACGGAAAGAACCAGCAAATACTGCGTGGTAGTGGCCAATTGGAGCCTGATACAGAAGTCCCTGGCGACGATTGGGGTATGATACCGATGCCGAACTCCAGGAGTAAGTACACCGTCTGCAGGTAACCCACAGGGCTATGTGACCCCCTCTGCTTGCGGAGAAGGCCACGGTGGTGAATTACGCCGACGAGATAGCACCGGTTATGGTCGCAATGTATCTTGAACATGCTTAAATTTACTCATGCGAAAGTTGGACTATTAAGGGTGGGGTTGGGGAACAGCGCTACATATATGTATATCGTCAACTTGGGAATGGCGTCGATTGATATTTTGGCGACGAGATGGCAAACATATTTAACGTTAAGTTCATCTCTCTCCTTTTGCAGGTGAAAAGGGCTGAAAGCGATGGGATCACTCGAACAAGTCGGAATCCCGGAAGCTCGGCGCTTCGGGTGTAACGATTTTCTGTTCTTCTTGTATGAGAAATTTCCTACACGTTTTTCTAATTGTATCTACCTAACAATTTAAAATATTCCTTATTATATGTATTTCCAATACCGCCGTTCATATAAATTCCTTAATATGATTATGACGTCATACACGCCTTAGAGTGCGATAAATTTACGTGAAACATGTAAATTCTACCTTCTACAACTTATAATAATAATAATAATAATTTTTTTTTCAAGCTAAAATTCCAGAATTGTGTATTATAATCTTATTTACAACGGTACCAAATTTTGTACTTCTAGTATACACTTCAGAGGGGCTTTCCAGTAAATTTATAAAATATGGCATTATGTTATTACATTATTTGAGCAGATATTGAAATGGGGTGTATTTTGGGGCTTACAGTTCTTATGGAGAAACCATTATGAATTTTCACATTTTTCGGTTGGGTAGGTTCTCAAAACGGAAATTATTAGACTTTTTGCTGCACAGATTTTGAGCGCGAACACCCCCATGTTTCGTCCAATCTAAGAAAAAATATGATTTTCGGTAAGGACTAATTGAATCCCATTTGATACCACACGTCACCATATTGTGTAAAAAGAAATTTTACACCCCTCTTTCGTATGTATGGGGGCTCCCCTTTAAATCCAGTGCAAAATAATGCCATCCATCGTATGTAAAGAGATTCCTAGACTACACATTCCCACCAAATTTCGTGACAATTGGTTCTACCGTTTTGTTATTCGATCGATTCTAATAAGGTTTTATTTCACACACCTTGCCTATACCTTAAAAACAGTTATTGAATCCGCAGGTTGATCCCTGGCATCGGCGAGTGGCTGGAAAGAAAGCATGAGATCAATTATAACCTTACTCCTTTTTTCATCGGAGAATGTCATCAGTACCTGAACAGGTTTAAATTGGACACCATGCTTGATTGTCCCAGCTATGGTGGGTCCTAGAAGACCCACTAGACGTATTCATCTAGAAGAAAGGAGGAACTTAGAGAGAACTCTAGGTGAAGTGTTGACACTGGAAAACTTTGTCAGGAGAATGCTAGCATGCCACCACTGATGTGCGATGAACTCTATGATCGCAACGATCTAGCGTAACTGTGGAAAGTGGAAGAGGTCAGGAACCCGCGATTACAAACGCCACGGACAAAAGAAAGGAGACCTAGCTAAAGTAAGCTAACTCCGTCCCGTTATATAATACCTAATGTTAGTTCTACGGGGCAGGGCTAGTCGAGGTGGCGAAAAATCCGACACAATACAGATTTGGCCATTGTTATTGATATTGAGTTTTATCTAAAAATTAAATTTATGTTTCTAAAAACTTCACATCTGAGCTCTGGAGAACGAAGAGCTGGGAGCCAACACTCTGGCTCAGTGAATTTTTCAACCGGGTTATTAAGGAAGCTAGATCACTGGCATGAAAGTACCACAGTTCCAATATGGAAAAAGAAAGATAGTCCAGCAGAATGTCCAAATTACCGTCCGATATGGTTGCTTTCACATACCATGGAGACTTTTGAACGCATTTTTGACAACCGTATTCGTGAAATCGTTGAAATAACCGTGAATCAAGTCGGATTTGTCAAGAACTACAGAAATACTGACGCAACATACGCTGTGCGGTTACTCATGAAGAAACACCGTGAGAAACATCGCCCTGTTTACATGGCATTTATGGATCTAGAGAAAACGTTTGACCGTGTTCCACATGAACTCATCTGGTATGCTCTACGACAAAACTTAGTGCCAGAAGAACTTGTGCGCTGGGTTCAATTGCTCTATCACGATCCGAAAAGTAAAGTTTCAAGTGTGACGGGTGTATCAAAACCGTTTCGTGCCTCCGGTGGTTTTCATCAAGGAAGCGCCCTCTCACCACTCCTCTTTGATCTTGTTATGGATATCGTCACACGGGACATTCAACGTCCGGCGCCCTATACACTACGTCATGCAGATGATGTTTGAAATGAAATGGAATGATCGCCTCATGTAACACGGTCTCAAATTGAATCTGAATAATTTGGCGATCGATCCCCATGGAACGACACAATCACTGTCAATGCAGTGACCTGAGTGATTTAAATATCTTGGGCCAAGGCTATTCACTAATGGATAACTGCGTTATGAAATTGCATCACGCATTACCGCAACCTGGATAAAGTGGCGTTCCGCAACTGGTGTTCCTTGTGATCGACATGTCAACGAACATCTAAAATCTAATATTTACCGCAATGTCGTCTGTCCTGTCACTCTCTCAGTGTTCTCAGTGTTGGCCAACTACGGCGTCTTGAGGTAGTGGAGACGAAGATATTGCATTGGACTAGTGGCGTTACAAGTTTAAATCATATCCAAAATGAAGATATCCGCGATCGATATTGGGTTGCACCGATCGTGGGAAAGCTGCGAGAGAGGCGCCTTCGATGATATGATCATGTAATTCGCGCCAGCGGGAATTCACTTGCCAAGATTGGTCTAAACATCGAAGTCGATGGTAAGCGACCAAAAGGTCGGCCAAAACAACGGTGGCTTAATACACGGGATGGGAATTTAAAGGTCTCGAGATTGCATCCAGATTAGGCGTTTGATAGTACCAAGTGGCGAAACCGATCACGACGAGCCGACCCCGCTTGTGAACGGGACAAAGGCTGAAGAAAAAGAAGAGGACTTATGTCGCGACATCCATGTTGCACAGAAATCGCATCTAATGTAAACGGTGAAGAATTTGTGTCAGACATATATATTTCCACCACCAGCTATTTGTATCGAGACTTCTATTAGAACAAATGTACATACCGATTAGTTGCAAATTCAAAACTCTGACACTTGTCACGAAAGTTGTTGTTCGTCTACTTTTCAGGAATGGGAAATAAGTGTTGGGTGAATATAAGTAAGAAGGGTAGTTTAAAGTCAAGATGATGAACATGTATCACAGTAAATCGGAAGTTTCGGATGTAGCAAGTAGTAAATATAAAGGAAGACTCCCGAAACAAGATGCCTGAAAGAAATGGTGCAAGAATTTTGAACGACGGACCAAAAACCCAACGTAAAATTCATAACTTGAAGAATCGATTCACTAATGAATTTAAAAATGCAGAAATACAAAATCTGGCCAAAGTGGTGATGAGTAGTAAATATCAAAAGGACTCTATATGGCCAAGCAGCTTCTCTTATATTCTAGCAAAATATTTTTCATACTCTGCGCGTACTTCTTTAGCGTCATTTCAGTAGTTATGAATACCCTGATGTGTCAGCGATAGTAGGTTATCTGTTGCCAAATCTTCATGAGAGCCATTTAACTGGCTAGAAGCGAACGGTGTTGCAATATAGAATAAGTTAGAATATCGGAAGCTGGCGCTTAAGGTATAAAGGTTTCGTGTTCATTTCATGTGATTTTTCTATTCGTATATGGTTAAAAAACCCAAAAAATTCCTTCATATTTTCTCAAACTACAAGATAGACGTACATATTACAGACGTAGATATTATGTTGACTCTAAATAAAAAAACATTGCCTATTGCCGAACACTGTCTTCTATATGCATGTATATAAATTGACCGTACGCCTATTTTCGATTTACTTCGTCCATAACAGTATGCATATGTACATATAAAGTATGTATACTCAATATCGCTGATTTAATGTACAAATATATCTACCTGAATTAGGCGCTACCCCAAAGCTTCATTTACATATACATATAAATAAAGAAGGAATATTCCCTGCTCAGTGGAAAAAGCAAAAGTTGGTGTTGCTTCCGAAGCCTGGCAAGCCACCTGGAAACCCAGCGTCGTATCGTCCTATTTGCCTGTTGGATACAATGGGGAAGATGATGGAGAGAGTCATCTACAACAGACTCCTGCCCATCGTCGAAGCCAGCAATGGTTTCTCGGAACGCCAGTTTGGTTTCCGACGCGCCCACTCTACGGTGGACGCAATTAGCATGGTGGTCAACCTGGCAAAAGGTGTACTGATTTCTGGCGGTTGCTGTGCCGTGGTGGCGTTGGATGTCAAAAACGCATTCAACTCGGCCAACTGGAATAGAATTAAACGGGCGTTGGCTGACATAGGTGTCCCCGGATACTTAGCGAATTTGGTGGAAAACTACCTCTCAGAGAGGACTCTCTGGTACGGGACGGATGAGGGTCCCAAAGAGCATATTGTCACGGCCAGGGTACCACAGGGATCGGTACTTGGTCCCCTGTTGTGGAATATCATGTATAATGGGGTACTTGCTCTTCCCTACCCAGAGGGAACTACGCGTGTCGGCTTTGCTGACGACCTAGCTGTGGTTGTTGCAGCAAAACACCCAGAAGATGTGGAGGTTTACGCAACGGAAACAGTGAGAACGGTAAAGTCCTGGCTAGAAAAGGCCGGGCTGACCTTGGCGGACGCGAAAACGGAAGCGGTCTTAATAACGAAACGCAAAAAAAACAACACTGTGAAAGTGGAGGTCGGTGGACATACGACCGTATCAAAGCCGGCTAATAAATATCTGGGGGTAATAATTGACACCAAATTGAATTTTAGGGAACACCTCGAGTATGCTTACCAAAAGGCAGCCAGTGCTACCAGGGCACTTGCAAAAATGTTGCCAAATATTGGTGGACCGAAACATTGCCGGAGGTTGGTGCTAGACGGAGTGGTGCGCTCCATCCTGCTCTACTCGTCGCCTGTGTGGGCAGAGGCACTTGCAAACTCTCAGAGACGGAAGCAGGTGAACTCGGTTTACCGGCGGATGGCTTTGAGGGTTTGCAGTGCTTTCAGAACCACATCAGATGAGGCAGTATTGGTGGTGGCAGGCATGATCCCGGTTGACATTCTGGCCAAAGAAATGAGTATCCTGTACAATTCAAGACGTATGGAGGGGCATGCACAGCGTAGAAATGCGGCAAGGTCAGATTCGCTTGATCTCTGGCAACGCAGATGGGACGAGTCTACGAAAGGCCGGTGGACGCACAGGCTCATTCCCAACATTAGGGTATGGCTTGAGCGAAAACATGGGGAGACCATCTACCACATTACCCAGTTCCTCACTGGACACGGTGGTTACTACAGGCAGTATCTGCACCGCTTTGGGTTGGATGATTCTCCGAACTGTCCCAGATGCGATAGCATACCGGAGGATCCTGAGCATGTGATGTTTCACTGTCCATGATTTGCGATGGAGAGAAGAAGCTTAAACCAGGTGTGGAGAAGTGGCTTGCGGTTGGCTCCGCAATCATCCAAATGCAAGAGGAGTTGCTGAAGGAACAAAGAAGGAGGAAAGCTGGAAATAGGAGACGGATGAGTGCCTAAGAGCAAGCCTACCCCGCGAAGTAATACCTTAATGGTGGTCCCCCGGGGCTGGGGCTGGAGAGACCGGCGGTGGTTTTTAGTGGATGTGGATCCCACACGTGCCCGCTGCGGCGGACGTGTCTTTCTAAGATTTTCTACCTCCGTGTACGCACAAAAAAAAAATATATATATATATACATACATATGTCTGTTTCGAGTAATTGATATTGACAATAATTGATAAATGATTAAAAAAATAAAACGAACCGACCTCCCATTCACGAGAGTTTACTTTGTCGTGGTATTGACGAATTGATGTTATGATGACGTCAAGCACGTTTCAGAATGCACGAAATGTAAAAACATGTAACAAAATGTAAAAGTTTCACCTTCTATAACTTTGTTAATAATAGTAGGATTTCCTTCAAATTTCCTGAAGTTAAGCCTTATGTTATCCCTTAAGTGGCAAGCGCTAACTTTTGTAGTTCTAGCATGAACTTAAAGGGGGTTTCCTGCAAAATTTCTAAAATATGCTAATATACTATTAAAAACATTATTTGTGCAGATATCGGAACCGGATATATTTCGAGGTCTAAATATCATTTAGATACACCACTGCGATTTCTTTAGCTTTTTGGTTGGATAGGTTCTGAGCACGAGACCTGTTACACTTTGTGGAAATTATATTTTGAGCCCTCACTCGCTTACGTTTTATCCGATATCAAACATGGGAGCAGTTTCAAAAAGTACTAATTAAGCCCTTTCATTTGAAATAACATAGGCGCACTTCCTGCGAAAAAAAATTTGGCCCTCCATTCACATGCATGGGGAGCGCCCCTTAAACTTAACTCAAAATGGCGCGACTTATTGTATGTAAAAGGAACAACCGACCACACGCTCTCATTAATGTTTGTGACAATCGGTCCAGCCGTTTCTGCAGCAGGCTGTTCAAATTAACATCTAATACGGTTGCAGTACCATACTACGAAGATTTTTGAACGCATTCATGACAGTCGAAATCGCAATGTTGTTTAAATAACCATGAATCAAGCCGGGCTTGCCAAGAACAGCGGAACTACTGTGCGCAGTTATTCATGGAGAAAGATCGTGAGAAGCATCGCCCCCTTTACATTGCATTTCTGCATCTAAAGGAATCGTTTGACCGCGTGCCGCACGAACTCATCTAGTATGCTCTACGGCAACACCTAGTACCAGAAGAACTGGTACACTGAATTAAATAGCTCTACCACAATCCAAAGTGTGGTGGGAATATCAAAACCGCTTCGTGTCTCTTCGTGCTCATCAAGGAAGTGTCCTCCAGCCAATCTTCTTTGATTTTCTTATGAACACTGTTACACGGGGCATCCACGTTCAAAAATTTTATGATTGCCTCATGAAACACGGTCTCAGATTGAATTCATATAAAACAGAATTTTTAACGACCATCTAGATGAACTTGATTAATTCTCTCACAATCAAACCGAAAGATTTTCACTTCTGTTCAAACTTCATCGCACAATCTTCTGCTTTGTTTCTACGGATGCGTATAGCAATATTGGAAGCTGCTTCATCTCGGCAGTACGTTTACTCACTTATTCATTTGCACACATCGTTTACAATGTCACCAAAATATTAGCATTTAGTATGAGCACTACTATTTAGTACGAGCAACAAAATGCAAATTACATACATTCGCAAACAAGGGAACCTTATGCATGCTATATATGTACAGACGTGTGCCTGCTCATGGACGTGAAACGTAGAGCACAAAACAAGAAGGTAGCATGTGCACACCTACTGCCGAATCATCTTCAGTTACACAACGAGCAAATCACAAGATAATTTGATTATTTAGGTAAAATCGTAAAATAACGCTAAATGCTTCTATCCAACTGTGTGAAAATTTACAGGTGCGAGAGCAAGTTTTGCATGAGCATACGCAAGGTGAGGAGTGCACACCGGTAATGGGAAAGCGACGATACTTGAATGAAAGAGGTACGTTTTGGATGAAGACAAGTGAATTTAAATTGATGGAAGGAATCAGGCGTGCCTCGACCCTACAAAGGCTTATTATGCTAATAATCCACTCAATTATGCTCACTTTCCTCGGTAAAAGTGCAGCGAATTGGATGGCAAGTTCAGCGAACTCTTTAATCGCTGTATCAACCATAGATGGATCGCTATCGAATAAATAAAAGATAAATTGCGAAAATATGTATGAGATTGATGTTGATATGATTTATGAGAATCGAACGTAACGGAGGGTACAATGGCACGTTAATCTGACCGCCGTGTTTATGCAAAACGTGATTGATTTATATTTGCGAAGACTCTAGCTCCTGACAGCCTCCCCTCAAGTGGGAAATGTCGTTATGAGAATATGACACTTCGCACTTGACGGTAGACGCGATGCCAGTTTTGGAAAGTCCAATATAGCTAATGGCGATGCAATTCTACCCTTCGTTGATTACTAAAGTAATGTTCATATTTATAAAACCTGTTTCGAATGAGCATTTTGTGTAATCGTAATGTCCAACGAAATTAACAATATGCGAAGAGTAGCCTTTTTGTTTGAAATATTTTTGTTGGTTTTCACCTCTAGGCTGAAGTCCAAGGATTTTACCTTTGAAGCATATAACAGGTTCAAAACGCTTCATCATCTATAAAGTTTGTACAAAATTCGATAATTGACCTATTATGTTTTTCCTGCAGACTTCGCTGATTTTATTAGAAAATCGACTTTTTCATGAAAGATTCGTCTCTTCTCCGTATTACAGTATATGGAATATGAAAGCAGAATGTATTCATTACTTAGCAGAATAGTCATAAAAGGATCACTGTCACCCGAGCGGTCCATTGCAAAGATCCTTACGGAATGCCGAGAGAAATCTGTATCGACTTGTCACAAGCCGACATCAACGCATAGAGGATATTGGAAACTTGTATTGCGTTAATGAGAGAAACGGTACTTCGCTTTCCGATTGACGAACCGACATTAGGAGCAATTCCACCTGTCAGTGCCACTGAAGTCGAAGAGGCAATGAAACGAAAGAAATCAGGGAGAAGGGAGGCAAGAAAATACCACTGATCCAATATGGAAAAAAAGATAGGCCAGGAGAATGTTCAAATTACCGTCCGGGCCGGTGACTGTCCCATACCATGAAGATTTTCGAACCTATTTTTGACAACCGGTGGTCAAGGGGTAGTAGAGGTCCCAGAGTGAAACGTGTATTGGTATCCACGATGGAGCATAAAACCTGAGAAACACCTCCTGAACCAACACCAACAGTTCTACTATCAAACCCTATCTCAACTTCCATGTGATGACCGCTGCGAGCTCTTTCTTAATGAAAAACTGCAGAGGGAGAAGGATGGAGGCGGGACTCCCATCTCTAAAAACGGGACAAATTGTACCGACTGGTCCTCCAGGTTGGGGGTTGGGTAGAGTTGACAACCCTACACGAAGCCACAAAAGGAGCCTCGGACTGGATTGGCAACAGAGCCATGAACCCGACAGTGAAAACTCAATAAAGATCTGCGCATTTTCTCATGGAACGTACGGTCCCTGTACAGACCGAATGCTACTCAGCAGCTAGCCGATACCCTATCCTAATATAAGGATGATATAACAGCGCTGCAAGAGATGCGCTGAACAGGGACCAGCTTCCTGAAGAAGAGCCAGTAAACCATATATTTTATTTTTATTTAATTATAAACCTCATTAACGTTCACCCCCTACCGGTTGTTACGCTGTTAATGATGATGATTCTTGACAATCCCATTCCCGAAATCTTTGAAACAACAACGAATCAAGCCGGGATTGTGAAGAACTACGGAATTACTCACGCAATACACATTGTGCGGCTACTCATGGAGAAATACCGTGAGAGGCATCGCCCGCTTTACATTGCATTTCAGGACCTGGACAAGGCGTTTGACTATGTGCCACATGAACTCCTCTGGTACGCTCTACGACAATATCTTGTGCCAGAAGAACTCTTGCGATGGTGTATCAAAATCGTTTCGTGTCTCTATCTTTGTTCATCATGGAAGCATCCTCTCACCACTTCTATTTGTTCTTGTTATAGCCACAACCGCAAGGGATACCCAATCTTGAGCAACTTGTTCAGATTGAATCTGAATAAAACTCAATTTTTATCGCGGGGATCCATGAAATAGACATTATCACTGTCAGTGGCAGTGACCTGCCCAGAACTGACCAATTTGAACTTGAATACATATATAAATATGATTTTCACGATCGATATAGGATTGCACCGACTGTGTATAAAATTCGGGAGATATTTCTAATGGTATGGTCACGTAATTCGCGCTAACGACACTTCACTTGCCAAGTTTAGCTGACCATCGACGTCGATTGTAAGCGATCAACAAGCCGGCCAAACCAACGGTGGCTTGATACGCTGGATGGGGATTTGAAAGTCTCGCAATTGGATCCAGATCAGGCCTTTGACAGAACAAAATTGCGCAACCGATCACGACCAGCCGACCTGACTTGTGAATAAAGGCTAAAGAAAGAGAAGATTTTTTATCTTCTCTGAAAGTGTCTGGCACATAACAGTATAAACCATTTAGTATTCGCCTAAACTGTAAATCAAAAACCATTAGGGGGCTTTCAAAGGCAACGACCCAGCTAAATCTAATGAAACTTAACGAAGCTATGTAATTTTCTCAAACCGAAAGAGCCAAACTGCGAACTCTTGGGCGCATTCGAGAGAAGAATCCTCAGAAGAATTTTTGGTCCCCTACATGGGGATGGACGATTCCGTAGACTACATAACGACGAAATCTATCAGCGATACCATACCGTCAGTTTGTGGATAAAATCCGACTCAATAGGTTACGGTGGGTGGGTCACTTAATCCATATGGACGAAGATGATCCCACCCAAAAAGTCTATAAGGGCAACATCTATGGTAGAAAAAGAAAACGAGGCAGAAATGGAGCGATGGCGTAGGCCTGGGCGCCAGACAGCTTTTAGGGATATCGAATCGGTGGACCTCAGCGTAAAACCGGGATGTCGGAGTTTCTTATTAAGGCAGGCCTAGACCGGATACCGGTTGTTGCGCCGTTGATGATGATGATGAGAGTTTGGCGTGAAGTTCTGAAAATTATACTTATGAAGAATAGGGTAATATGTTATTATTAACTTTATTTAAACGTTTGGAAGCCTGTCAGATATCATTTTCAAATACTTAAGTAACAGACTCATTTCGTACCCCCACACTCCTTCGCTTTGAAACCAATGTCAAAATTAATATAGGTTTCGGAAAGTATTAATTTGTGCCTTTCATTTGATACACGTCAATACTCGGTGAAAAAAATGTTACACCCCCTTTTGCATATATGGGCACACACCTCAAACTCAACATGGAACTGTGTTACTCACTGCATGCAATGGGATTCATAGTTTCCATTTTTCTACCAAATTTTGAATCAACAGGAGTAACCGTTTCTGAGACAATAGGTGTAATAGACAGACAGACAGACAGACCAACGAACAGACAGAAGGACGGGCAGACAGATAGTATGCCGATTTTAATAAGGTTTTGCTTTATATAGAAACTTAAGAATATTTATTTATAAAAACTACTCGTTGTAAAAATATTGCAAGTTCCTATATAGAGGCTAACACTAGAAATATGGTTCGTTTCATAACTATAGGACGATCTTTCGTTTGCCTGCTTTAGAACTTTCTTTGTAATCTAAGCCAAATGAATTTTTCGATTCTTCAAAAAGAACCTTATGAAATTCCACACCAATTTCACAGAAAGCGAATTTATCCATAAAAAGTCAAACTATCTGTTAATATATATTTACTAATAATCTGCCAGTTTTTCAGAATAGCTAAGAAGTTTGAAAAATTGGTATATCACACTATCGGCGAAGTTTTGCGTAAATAGTGTTCGGCAGTATTACGCGCTGAGAACATTACTGCCTTAAAGACACTAAGGTTATGACATTGTATATTGTTGGTAAAAGTGCCGCGAAAGATCAACCGCTTATATGATCCTGCTGATGCTCGACAGTGGGAGAGCTATGCTGGTGTCTGCCTAAATTTCCCTTGAGCTTTTTAGGATATCGCTAACTCGCACGCAGTTACATTTCCCCAAAAAAAACCGAAGGAAATACACGGTTGTGCTTGTCAAGGGTCATAAAAAGTGTGTGCAATAATTGCAAAATCTAGATGAGTAGCCTTGGAGAATGTGGAAAAGCTTCTCCTTTTTGGATGAAAAATTTAAATAAACAAGTAGAAAACAGGAATATGTTTCCATCTATTAATAGTTCGGGGTATTTATGTGTACGTTGAATTTACCAGATATTCAAATCGATATTGCATTTTATCCCTTATGCAGCAGTCATTTAACGCAGAAGAGGCAATTTTGACATACCGAAACTTTGTTATTAATAGTAGGACGGACAGGGAAAGAGTAAATTGATTTTAATAAAGTGTTGTTTTCGACAAAGATAAAAGTTATTCAAGAAAATTTGCTCAGTTTACTTTTTCACCCGAAAGTGAAGAACCGGGAAAATGATGGCTTTTTCATTGCTAGTAGATATTGACTCGGTTGTTTCAAAGCAAGCCCAAGGTTACATAATATTACTCAATGAGGTGGAGGAGCTAGTGACGATTCTAAGATTCAAAGTTTTTTATTAGCATCTTTTGCTACAGTTATTGGAGAAGGTGGCATAGCCTTCAATAAGTACTTCTTGAATATACCTATGTATACCAATGTAGTAACCAAATTCACCACGAAAGAATGATTATAAATGTTTAACCAGAAAAAGACCGCCGTACTTTGGACGAATTTTTTTCCAAGGACAGTGAGCCAGGTTACGTGGGATACATCGACAGTTCAAGTTGCTGGCAAAACGATTTGCACGAGATCAAATTAGTATCCGTTATTTCATTATTCGGCTTGTATTTGTATTGTATATTAGCGTCCTCCCTCTGCGTATGGTGGAATGATGTGCTGTTATATTACATTTTTCAACACTTCTTCGCGGAGATAGAGCAACCACGCAGCACACCCCTCCTTGTTCCTGTATTTTATTGACCATTTATTAGGTTTGGTGGAAAACAAAAACCTTACTAAAATCGATTTGCTGCCGTTTGTCTGTCTATCACATGCTCCTTTCTCCGAAACGGTCATCTACTGACATGGAATGTGGACCCCAATGCATGCAGTGAATGACATAATTTTACCTAAGGTGTACATGCATCCATTCGAACGTGAAAGTATTTTTTTTTTCAACCAAATGTAATTATCTAAGGCATCATATGAAAGGCCTCCACTAGTACATTCCGAGCAGATTCGCTTAATTTTGACATAAATTATAGAAGATAGGAGATCAGTCCAGAGTTTGGAGATTGGCTGTTGAGAGGCCCCTTTTGAGGCGAATAGTCTGAAAAAAAATCATGGCGGTGCCTGTACAAATCCTAAGCCCTGAAATATTTCCGATCTCGATATCTTCTTCCTTTTCTTCAGCCTTTGTCCCGTTCACAAGCGGGGTCGGCTCGTCGTGATCTGCTTCGCCATTTGGCTCTATCGAATGCCTGATCTGGGTGCAATCTCGAGGCTTTCGGATCCCCATCCAGCGTATCAAGCCACCGTTGTTTAGGTCTGCCTTTTGGTCGTTTACCATCGACTTCGATGTTCAGACCAATCTTGGCAAGTGAATTCTCGTTTGCACGAATCGAAGACGCCTCTCTCGCAACTTTTCCACGATCGGTGCAACCCCATAACGATCGCGAATATCCTCATTTCGGATGTGATCTAAACATGTGACGCCACTGGTCCAACGTAGCATCTTCGTTTCCATTACCGCAAGACGCCGTTCATTGTCTTTTATGGTCGGCCAACACTCAGAACAATAGAGAGCGACTGGACGGACGACATTGCGGTAAATTTTAGATTTGAGACGTTGATACGTCGATCACAAAGGACACCAGTTGTGAAACGCCACTTCATCCAGGTTGCGTTAATGCGTGAAGCAATTTCATAACGCAGTTCTCCATTGGCTGATAGCGTTGACCCGAGGTATTTAAATCGCTCAGTTCTGGGCAGATCACTGCCGCTGACAGTGATTGTGCCTGTTTCATGGCGATCAGTCGTCAAAAATTCAGTTTTGTTTAAATTCAATCTGAGACCGTGTTGCATGAGGCGATCATTCCATTTTTGAACAAGTTGCTCGAGATCATTTTTGCTATCAGATGCTAGGAAAACATCATCTGCATAAAGCAGTGTGTAGGGCGCTGGACGTTGGATATCCCGTGTCACGGTGTCCATAACAAGGACAAAGAGGAGTGGTGAGAGGGCACTTCCTTGATGAACTTCAACAGAGACACGAAGCGGTTTTGATACACCCGCCATACTTTGAACTTTACTTTTCGAATCGTGGTAGAGCAATTGAACCCAGCGCACGAGTTCTTCTGGCACGAAGTGTTGTCGTAAAGTATACCAGATGAGTTCGTGTGGTACACGGTCAAACGCTTTCTCTAGATCCAGAAAGGCAATGTAAAGAGGGCGATGCTTCTCACGGTGTTTCTCCATGTTACATTTTGAAGCTACTGATACTGTGAACTCTTCCAGTTTCATTCAAAGACTATCAGATCATCAATGCAATAATACAATATCATATTGGAAAGTTTGGTGGAAACAGTACAATTATCAATCAAAGTCAAAACTCCTGTGAAATAACTGTACTCTAGCACATAAAATGTCAGTATTGCTTTACACTAAATAGTCGATCATATTCAATGAAAATACACTACACTACGATCTATGTTCTTGTACTAATGAAACCATAAATATGCCTAAATACAAAATCCATAAAACCTTTCATATATGAAGTGCCGAATTTCCGATATTTAAATCTCCATATACTCTACGTTACGACATCTGCTCACATTAACTATTTATGTATTATGTGTATTTAAGTTCAGTCTAAATGCGTAAATGCATTAATGTAGGTTTTAGTATGAAATTTCACAGTGGAAAGTTTGATGTAAATTCTTCTATTATTAACAAAGTTATAGTAAATCAAAGTTTCCCCCTGAGCGTCAAATTACTACTCCCTAAAAAATAGCAGGTCAGTACCACATTGAATTGGATATCGGGTGTATTCAACGTACATACACTAAGAGCTATGTACAAATGGAACCAGGGTGTACTCAAATATTCTCTCATAAAAAATCCACGAAACCATTCATACTTGAAGCGAGAAGCATCTGATATGCAACTGTTTTTTTTTATTATTTTTATTTTTGCTTCAGTTTCATTGTTATGACATACGGCTGCGCGGGTGATAAGCCTGCACCAGTAAGAGAAGCACATGTCCCACGCACAAACACAAGCATAAGAAAACTTGAAAGCTTTCCATATCCGAGGGAGGGACTTTCAGACAAAAGTGCAGGATTTCAATAAAGATGGTGACAAGTAAATCCTTTCTTGTTGTGAAGTGCAGCGTAATGCAGAAGTAGAGCAACGATTCACATCAAAAGTAAACAAAACATATGGATCATTGTTTAGGTGATAAACGCCTACTTTACCTAAGTATAAAAATATAGATGGCTCCTTTGTGGCATTTTCATCGAATTTCAACTCACCTGTGAAAAGAAAATAAAGTATGAAGTTAGCAAAAAAAACAAAAACTTTTATGTATAGAAATATATTAAAGGCGGAAAGTAAATAAAATGAAATGTCTATCTGACAAGCCAGTAAGGTCAATGTGCAGTATACTGCCGTTGTACTCAACATATCAATCATTGTTGAATTGATCGAAGTCATTGACATAGTACTTCACTAGGAAGTTATCCACTTCAATTTCTAACGAGATTTCAAACTTATTGAGTAAAATTGGGTCAATATTTTCAGGATACATACATCAATAGTGTCAGAGGATAGCTCAAGTAGTTAGAACGCTGGCTGCCGTAGCGGAAGGTTGCAGTTCAAGTCTCACTGATATTAGAGAGATTTGTTATTGTGACTGGATGTCGAATACCAGTCGACTCAGCAAATCAGTCAAATCAGGGTAATAATCTCGGCACAATGCTGACCACATTGTCCCTTACAGTGTAGTGTACTGTACCGTTACGGCCTTGAATGACGTGCTCTAACACACTTCAAGGCCCTGATCCAATATGGATTGTTACGGCAACGATTATTGTTATTATATATAGTTGCCAATTATCATTTGTGAGGTGTAGTGGGCCAACCATACCTACATGCCATCGTTTCTGGCTACGTGAAATCCCCTCAGCTCCCCACGATTTACCGCGTCGCCTGCAGCCCTCTACTACTCTTCTGCACCCATCTGCCGGTTTCTTAAATATACAAATTGATCGACGCCTTCGATGCTCTGCCCATTAATGCAGGTAGGAAGAATACGATGACCCTTCAGACTGAGAACCTTAGCTTTGTTGTTTATCTTCAGTCCAACTCCGCCTGCCTTTCTTTCCAAATCTACAACCGGTTGTCATCATCTAGTGTTTGAGGAAGAACGTCACCGAAAACAAGAAGGAATAATATAGGTGGCAAGATCCAACCCTAGCGAACTCCGCTTTGGACCTGAAAATCCTCCGAGATTTTATTACGGCGGAGCACGTGACATTTTCCGCTAGTAAATATCGCTTTGATAATAGCTATTAGTTTCTCCGGATTTCCACTCCTGCGTAGAGCACTCCACATACACACTATCTAAAGTTTCCTTGAAGGTAATGAAGCAGCGGTGTAGCGAAGATCTAAACCCAGCACGCTGCTCCAAAATGATCCAGAGCGGGAACCAGCCTCTCTGCCGATCAAGCTTTCGAGATGTTCGCTGATGCGTTCCAGAATTATTATAGCCATTGTATTTGCAGCAGCAGGCAACACGCAGATATCCCTCCAATTGTCACACTAAAACGCGCGCCGTTTTAGATTCTTAACGATCATCCCTTTCCTCCACCCTCTGAGAAAGGTCTCAGATTTCCAAGATTTCGGTACAAGCGGAAGCAGCAGATCTGTGTTCACTCTATGTATAATAAATATAAATAATTTTGGGGGGAGATTGTCAAGCCCAGCGTATTTATTCCGTTTGAGTGCATTCATCATCATTATCATCAACGGCGCAACAACCGGTATCCACCAATTCGACATCCATAAAAGCTGTCTGGCGACCTGACCGACGCCATCGCTCCATCTTAGGCAAGGTCTGCCTCAAAAATGTTAGATATTGCCTTCTGTTTGTAGTTAAGTCTAAAATTGATAGACCAGTAGCTTACTCCGAACTACGATTTTATTTTATTATGTATATATATTTCGGGAGCAACTTACTCCCTTCATCAGTACAAAGCTACTTGGTACTAGGTCTGCCTCGTCTTCTTTTTCTACCATAGATATTGCCCTTACAGACTTTCCGGGCTGGATCTTCATCCATACGGACTAAATAACGTGCCCACGGCAACCTGTTGAGCCAGATTTTATCCACAACCTGACGTATTGCTCATAGATTTCGTCGTTATGTAGTCTACGGAATCGTCCATCCTCATGTAGGGGGCCAAAAATTCTTCGGAGGATTCTTCTCTCGAACGCGGCCAAGAATTCGCAGTTTTTTTGCTAAGAACCCAAGTCCCCAAAGAATACATAAGGACTAGCAAGATCATAGTCTTGTACAGTAAGAGTTTTGACCCTGTGGTGAGACGTTCCGAGCGAAACAGATTTTGTAAGCTGAAATAGGCTCTGTTGGCTGACAACAACCGTGCGCAGATTTCATCGTTATAGCTGTTATCGGTTGTAATTTTCGACCTTAGATAGGAGAAATTTTCAACGGTCTCAAAAATGTAGTCTCCTATCTTTATTGCTTTCGTTTGGCCAGTACGTTTCAATTTTGTTGGTTGGTTGGTTTTGGCGCTGACATTGCCACCATATACTTCGTCTTGCGTTCATTAATGTGCAGCCCAAGATCTCGCGCGCCTGCTTGATCTGAATGAAGGTAGACTGTACATCTAAGGTTGTTATTCCCATGGTGTCGATATCATCAGCGTAGGCCAGTAGTTGGATGGACTTGAAGAGGCTGATGCCTCTTGCATTTACTTCAGCATCTCCATGGCTCCATGGCCAGGTTGAAGAGGAGACATGATAGGTTATCCCCTTGTCTTAGACCGTTGTTGATGTTGAATGGTCTCGAGATTAATCCTGCTGCTTTTCTCTGGCTTCGCGCATTGGTCAGGATCAGCCTAGTCAGTCGTCTAAATTTCGTCGGGATACCGAATGCTCTCATGGCCGTGTACAGTTTTACCCTGGGTATGCTATCATAGGCGGCTTTAAAGTCGATGAAAGGATGGTGCAATTGACGTCCATATTCCAATAGTTTATCCATCGCTTGCTGCAGAGAAAATCTGATCTGTTGCTGATTTGCCTGGAGTGAAGCCTCTTTGGTATGGGCAAATGATGTTCTGGGCGTATGGAGCTATCCAGCCTAGCAACATAGCGGAGAATATCTTATAGATGGTACTCAGCAACGTGATACCTCTATAATTGCTGCACTGCGTGATATCCCCCTGTTTATGTATGAGACAGATAATGCCTCCTTGCCAGTCGTCAGGCATTGATTCGCTGTCCCGCACCACCAGCACCACCAACATAAGTTAATGAACCACTTGGTGTAATTGGTCGCGTCCACATTTAAAAAATTCGGCTGTAATTCCGTCGGCTTCTGTCGACTTATGGCTTTTAAGCATGGACTGTTTCCTCTATGCTTGGTGGTCGCAGTATTTGTCCGTCGTCTTCAATTGGCGGGACCCTCCAACTCGCCGATGTTCTCGTTGTAGAGCAGTTCATCAAAATACTCAACCCATCGTTCCAATATGCCCATTCTGTCGGAAATCGGATTTCCTTCTTTGTCTCCGCAGAATGAGCATCGAGTTGTATAAAGCTTCATCCTACTGACTTGTTAATAAAACTTCCGCGCCAGGTGCGGTTGCCCCCTCTACTTCTCTAGTTCACAGACCTGTTGGTTCTCCCAAGCTTCCTTTTTCCGTCTGTGAAGTCGCTTCTCCGCTCGACGGAGTTCGTGATAAGTCTCTGCGCGTGCCCGCGTCCTTTGGGAATGCAACATTACTCGGTATGCGGCATTCTTCCGTTCCGTTGCTAGCTTGCATTTATCGTCAAATCAGCCATTCCGACTTTTCTTGCGACTGGGGCCAAGTATCTTTGTGGCCGTATCAACGATATGTTCTTCAAGTGGTTTTAAAGGTCATTTCACGATGCTTAATCTTCAGCACCTCTGTTGAATGCAGTTATTGCGGCATCAATTTCCCTCTTATAGGTGTTGGGGAGGGGTGTATTGTGAATGGCTTCGATATTCACTCTCACCTGATTGTCAGGGCGGATTGTAGGTGGTGTCTTAATTCGAGCTCGGAGCACCATGCCAACGAAGTAGTGGTCCGAGTCAATATTGGCCCCCCTATATGTTCTCACATTCATCAAGGCTGAGAGGTGGCGGCGCGCAATCAGCACGTGATCAATTTGGTTGAAAATGGTCCCAATTGGAGAGGCCCACGTATATTTGTGGGCCGGTTTCCGCGCAAACTAGGTACTTCCAACAGCCATTTTGTGCGATATTGCTAACTGAATAATCCGCAGTCCGTTATCCTTGGTATCCCTATGAAAGCTATGGGACCCAACGTATCGCATGCATTAATCTGTATTTTATCGTAAATAAATATGTATGTGCTATAAATATGGTATCCTTGCATAAGTATCCTCAAGTAACTAGAGAAACAGAGTAAGTGTGAGCTACAAACCAGGAATTGATGAATTCCAATCAAATACATTTTGAAACAAAGGAAATGACTGACATGCTCAACAAGCAGATTTTTTCTAAATATTTCAGAGCTCGCTACATTCTTCATTCATTATCTGCCTGCAAAAACGTTTCCTGGCCTTTCCCAGCTTTATATTATAATTACTTTACGTAAAGAATTTTAATGAGATTGCAGACTGTGACCATACATACACAACGGTTTTGCAAATGCAAATATGTAGCAGCTTAGGTTGGAGCAGAAAATAAACAAAGCATAGGACAAGTTACTAAGGCGTAGGAATCTAAGCTTATACGACACTTCGGAATTACACGATATTATCACGTCACGTAGATGAGCGCCACAAGGTGTAAGATAACGAAAGCAAGAGACGCGCATAACTCACGATAAGGAACTCCCGTCCAATAGATATCTGGAGTACGGACTTATTAAAACACTACGTTCCCATCGGGGAAAATTCCGTGATGTCTTATCTGTGGATTGCAATGGCATCTACATAATAACAGTTTACGCTGCTGCACTAACAATAATTGGTATGCATTGGATGTGTATTAGCGCGATTGCACTTCTCCTTGATCTACGAAGTCATCTCCGCGATAGTCTGAAGGTGCCCCAGAAACGAAACTGGAACAAGCCATTCGCGGTGCTTTAAACGTCGTGTTTGTCGTATTTTCCTGGAACCATCTATTGTACGAAGTAGAAAGTACGCGCTATAACGAGCTCGAGACGAATCTTTACTTTCCAGAGGAATTCGAGAACCTCATAAAAACGCTACTTCGTTTGTGGCATGTTTATGATGCTCACTTGATGTTTAAAATAAAACTACGTTGGGAAGATTATACTTAGTTTATTCGCGACAGAAATAAAACGGGAAGCAAATTCAAGCTTCTATTCTTGGCTAATCCCCGGTTATGCTTCTTATCCTGTAAGAAATGCTTTAAGAAGCTCCAGTGCTCTAGTTCCCCCTTCACCATATTTGATGGCCTTATTCGGGGAGTAATATTCAGACTTGTGAATGGAGCAGGAACCCAATATCGGGGATTATTTCAAGCCTGGGGAGATATTTTCATGCGATTTTCACGGTAGCTGGCTAAACATAGAAGCAGTAATACGACTGAAATGCATTTATCAATCAGCTGTTGGTATATATTTTTAGAATTGCCCTAATTACGGGTTGTTTCCCAGCGTCTTCTTTGTAGTTTTCGTAACTATTTAGTGTCTGTTGCAGTCTTGCTACTAGCTCAATCCTTGTAGAAACGACCATAAAACTAAGATACATTTTGAAATAAGAAGCTACGTTTTCGTATTCGCCACTAATGTCAGTTATGATTGAATCTAAATTGGAAGCGGAAGAGCATCAAAATCTCCACAGTAATCACAGAAGAAGCTGCAAAATTATCAGTGGTTCAAACGCATAATCGGACAAAGAGTGATTAATGTTTTGGCAAGTTTTTTTTTGTACTAATTTATCAATGTTTTTCTCAAAATGTATATGCATCTTTTACATAATGCACAGACCTTTCAAGAGAAGTATAAAACAAGGTATATTTTTATAAAACATCCTTATAAAAGACGTATGGGGGGACCTCGGCGCAAAACCGGGATGCCTGGAGTTCCTTATTAAGGCAGGCCTAGACCGGATACCGGCTGTTGCGCCGTTGATGATGATGATAAAAGACATAACAACCAAAACGCTCCAAAAACGACATTCCAATACTTTGAAGCATTTCTTTTTGCTTTTATTACTGCTTCTAAGCGTCGGGGTATCGAGCAGACCAAATTTGCACTAAATATTATATAATTCCACTCCTGGTTAACACTTTATATTTATTTGTTATTTTTATATTTTTAAATCTCAATTTCTCTTATTTTCGTGCCAATTGCTCCCAAACGTGCTCAATAACGTTCAGATCTGGTGACTGCCAAGACCACATTTCGGGAGCATAGGAAATATGTCTGGGATCACACTTTGTCTCCCTTTTTATTTTAAGATTTGTAAATATTGGAATCCATCTATTTTACCGTCTATAAAATATAAATACTGACCCTCCACCATGCTTGATAGTGGCCCGAATATTATGTGGAGTCACCTCTGTATAAGGCTTCCACCAAATATATGTATGTATGTCCTTATAATACCTGTATTATTTCAGAAAAGATTAAAAATGATTAGAATTATAAAAGCTTTCGCTGTTTACTGTTTTCCAAAGGTCAATATCCTTGTTCAAATAATCTTTGCGAAGCTAAAGCCGTGAAATTTTTTACTTACTGATATATGGCGTTTTTCTAGTTATTCTGCTATGAAAATTATATTTGTCAGAAAATGTTCAACTTTTTCGGCACAAACATACTTTTTCCAATTCATTTTTAAAGTTTTATGTAAAACGAAGCGGAAAAAGGGGTGTACATTTTTTTCCCCCAAATATTGTCATGGGGGTATCAAATGAAAGGTTTCGATTAGTACTTTCCGAAGTTTAGTCTTTGGAAAGGTGGGGAGTGCGGGGGCCAAAAGTGAAGTGAGAAACCGGAACCTCGGCGCTTCAGGTATGAAAGGTTTCGTTTGCTTCTTCTGCGTGTATATTTGAGTTCAGAACTATGCATTTCGCATGTCAAACTACTCACTTTAGTGTGATATTGATATTTAGTTACAGTAAATTTATGCGACAAAGCCAACTTTGAGCTACTACAACTTTGTTAGTAATAGCATGATTTTGATTGGGAATAACATGCTTCATATTATATTCTATACTACTACCAACTTTTCGAACTCTGGGATAAACTTAAAGGGGGTTTTTACTCAATTTCCCCCAAAAATATGGAAATATACTATAATTAACTTAATTTGAGCCGATATCAATATGGCGAGTATTTTGAGGCAACTTCATGATTTTGTTCAGATTTTTCGAACGGGTAGTTTCTGAGAATGGGTCCGTTAAAGAAATCATCACTTTCCACCACTACCACTCCCCGCCTTTTCAACAAATCTCAAAACTAAGACCGGCTTCGAAAAGTACTAATCAAGACCTTTCATTTGATACCCAAAATGACTATATTCGGTAAAAAAAATTTTTAAAAACCCCTTTTGCATATACGCCCCCTTAATCTCAACGTAGAAGGATAACACTCACTGCATGTTCACGGTTCCCACCTTCTCACTAAATTTCGTGCCAATCGGTATAGCCGTTTCTGAGAAAAGTGTATGTGACAGACAGACAGACATTGAACCGATTTTAATAAGGTTTTGTTTTGCAAACAAAACCTTAAAAAACAGGAGACTGCAACTATATGGTGCCTAAGCTCTGAAATACCGATATCTATTCAAATAAATTTAATAATAGTATATTACTATAATTTTTAGTAATTGGCTGCAAAACCCCCTTAAGGTCATCCTAGCACCTTGCCCCCTGCAGCAACATAGGCTTCTATATTCTTTTCTTTGCAAAGAAAACTTGAATAATGCCTTTAAATTTCAATTCATGCAAACTAGTAAATAATTCCAGAAAGAAAGTAACGTTATATAGCGGAATTCTGCTGATTTGTGTGGCCAATTATTTGTTTGACGTGAATTTTCGTCTATTCCGTTTTGTTTTGTTTTTTTATGAACATTTTGAATGAACATGTATTATGTTATATACTCCTCTTGAAAGGTAAGTTTATAATGAAAAAGCTCCATAACAATTTTGTGAAAAAACATAATTATATACAAATTAATTTGTTCAAAATATGGAGCATTCTTTGTCCGATTATGCGTTTGACCCACTGTAGATATAAAATTCAGTGCCGTATTATGGGATCTTGAATGAGCTTGGGACAGAGTGCGTTTATATGCCAGGTCATTGTGACTGAATGAGAATCTCATAATTGTCAGGATCTGGTCAAAACTATCAATTCTATGAGAAGTTGCTCAAATTAACATTTTTGATATTCACGGCTTCCTCGCCAGAGGAGCTAAATGCTAATGTATAGTACGAATTTGGACAGCCAGCCCAGGTTTTCACGTACTAGCAAAGCGTTAACTTAAGTAAAGCTGGTATAAATAGCACCAGTCAATAAACGAGTTTCTATTTAACTAAATTACATAAATATATTTACACTCCCTTTGGAATTCCATATATTGACGAAAATGGGAAGATTGTTTCCAAAAAGTACTATCATCATCACTAACGGCGCAACAACCGGTATCCGGTCTAGGCCTGCCTTAGTAAGGAGACATCCTGGTTTTGCGCCGAGGTCCACCAATTCGATATCCCTAAAAGCTGTCTGGCGTCCTGACCTACGCCTCGCTCCATTTCAGGCAGGGTCTGCCTCGCTTTCTTTTTCTACCATAGATATTGCCGGGTGCGATCACCCTCATTCATACGGATTAAGTAACCTATTGAGCCAGATTTTGTCCATAACCTGACGGTCACGGCTCAATGATTTCGTCGTTATGTAGACTACTGAATCGTCCATCCTCATATTGGGGGTCAAAAATTCTTCGGAGGATTCTTCTCTCGAATGCGGCAAAGAGTTCGCAATTCTTCTTGCTATGACTCCAAGTCTCCGAGGAATACATGAGGACTGGCAGGATCATTGTCTTGTACAGTAAGAGCTTTGACCCTATGGTGAGACGTTTCGAGCGAAACAGTTTTTGTAAGCTGAAATAGGCTCTGTTGGCTGTCAACAACCGTGTGCGGATTTCATCATCGTAGCTGTTATCGGTTGTGCTTTTCGGCCCTAGATAGGAGAAATTATCAACGGTCTCAAAGTTGTAGTCTCCTATGTTTATTCTTCCCGTTTGACCAGTCTGGTTTGATGTTGGTTGGTTGGTTTTCGGTGCTGACGTTGCCACCATATATTTGATCTTGCCTTCATTTGTGTGCAGCCCAAGATCTCGCGCCAAGCACTGCCTGCTCGATCTGGATGAAGGCAGTTTGTACATCTCGGGTCGTTCTTCCCATGATGTCGATATCGTGAGCATAGGCCACTAGTTGGGTGGAGTTAAAGAGGATCTTACCTCTTGCATTTACCTCAGCATCACGGATCACTTTCTCAAGCGCCAGGTTAAAGAGGACGCATGATAGGGCATCCCCTTGTCGTAGACCGATGTTGATACCGAATGATCTTGAGAGTGATCCAGCTGCTTTTATCTGGCCTCGCACATTGGTCAGGGTCAGCCTAGTCAGTCTTAACTCCATATCGATCGCGGATATTCTCGTTCCGGATGTAATCAAAACGTATCACCCACTAGTCCAACGTAACATCATCGTCTCCATTACCGCAAGACACCGTTCATTGTCTTTTATAGTTAGCCAATACTCAGAACTATAGAGAGTGGCAGGGCGGACGACATTGGGGTAAATTGTAGATTTGAGACGTTCGCTGATGCGTTGATAATAAAGAACCAGCTGTGAAATGCTATTTCATCCACGGTTTTATAAACGAAAAAGTTATGATGGAAGCGTTTCTGCACACAGACCCTCATGTCAGCATCGTCATATCAAAGCAAGTACCTAGAGTGACAGCCCGATTAGTTTTCGAAAATGTCGAGTAAAGCCATGTGAAAAAAACTCTCGACTGCCTCAATAAATTGTACCCTAGTATCGAGTTCATCCTGAAGATGGAAAGGAACATCAATTACTTTTCGTGGACCTGCGGTTGAGGAAGAAGCAAAGAAATTAGACCTGAAGATCTACAGGAAGCCGGCAGACACTTAACGGGTCCTAATCTAATCATTCGTAAGTCTTAGTTAGAGCAACTATCAGAAAGTTTACTAGTCCATCTACCTTAAAAGAAAGGCTTGCGCGACTTTCAGCGGAATAACAGCATATTCAAACCACTCTAGTTAGGAATGAAATGAGGTAGTTCCTAAAAACTCGTAGAGGAGTGCAAATTTGTCAGATACTCCTGAAGAAAGAACCGTCAGCGATAGCACGTAGGTGTGACTGGCGCGCTGTATCGAAAATACGAGATAAAGGCGAAGATATTTCGAAAATAGTCTCTGTACTGTGCTAGATTGCAATAAAATCGAAAATATGTAAATAACTATGCAAAAAGCATACGTATGAAATAGACATAAATACGTAAAGGATTTGCAGAGTAACCATCCAGATTAACAATTCCATGAGGGAAGAGCTATCCAAAAAGTCTGAAAAGGGGCAAAACCATACGGACTTCACTTTAGAGTTGGAGCTGCATTTCGGTGTTGGCGGAGTTGAATGGTTAACTTTCACCACCTCTCAGGTTTTTGAGACAGTTGATTCCTCCTGGTTTACTATGGTGAATATGAATCTTCATTCTGGGCACTTCAAGCTTCCGCGTCCATCACAAATAGTGGGTGCTGTGAGATTACATATTCGTTCGGTTTCACAGCAGTGAGCTTGTCGAAGATATCCTACTATGGCTTCAGAGTTAATTTTGATTTGCCAGAAACAGGTGACATCAATCTCCTAGATTTGTTGCCAACTAGGATCCACGTGGAGTTCACTTCCAGTTCCACCTTTTAGAGTTTTCTATTACTTCTTGAGTAGTGTGACATGGAATTGTGGCTAGCAACCTACAAATTTTATTACTACAGAAACGTCAACGACGTCTTGGATAGGGACAGATCTCACGGCTACGAGCTTTGGCTATCGAAAACGGACCACAATTGGTTTCCGGAATGTGCTCCCGCTCATAGAAAGTGGTAACGAGGGTCCTCACAATGCTTGCTTTCTTCAACTGTAGCTATAAGCTGGACATTCTCGGCTTGAGCGAAGTAAAACGGTGGGATCCAAGAGAATACTCTTCTCCCTCTTGGGGAAATATGTTTATGAGTTCTGGAAAGCCAAGTGGTGGCAGAAGCGGACGGTTTCTGAAGGCTACGGCAAAGTGCCGTTTTTGACAGACTTCTGACTGAAAGATTCTAGTCCAGATTAAGAAACATTACAATTATACAGTGTTACGCACCAACGGAGACTTCCGATATAGTGAAGAAGGATGCTTTCTACGAGCAATTACACGCAGTTCAGGGGGTGGTGTAATTTGATCGTGATGGGTGATCTGAATGATGAAATGAGTTCTAGCAACACCTTACTCGGTCATCTAATGGGTTTGTTTCCCCACACATTATTTTTACGGTCTTGCCCACCGTCATAAGGCCAGTTGGATTTCAACTGACCGACATCATACGAACAACTAGGTCGACCACTTTCCAATCAGCAGCAAATTTAAAAGTTATCTTCTGGATGTGCGGAACAAGGGGCGCTAACATCGGCCTAAAGAGGCGTCCGAGTTTATTATTGCGTTCGTCCTGTGGCTGTCTGAGCCAATTGCCCAACCATTTGGCTCGAAGACATCTGTCTGCTTGTTGTCTAATACAGACTATCTGATGTGTGAAATGAACACAGAGTTATGTCTTGTACAGCAACAGACATGCAACTGAGACAGCCATTTTTCTGACACAGATGCAAACGTTTATCTGTCTTAAGTCTGAGGCAGACTCAGAAAGTTATCTGGTATAGAAGCAAGCTTTGTCTGAAACAGACATTTATCTGAAATAGACATTTGTCTGTCTGATGTCTACACCTGCAACGAATTTGAATTTTCTTATTGGCTATTATGTCCGACTCCTCCATACATGATGAGATTAACAAAGCGCTAATATTCGCTCTCCGGGCGAATACCAATCTTTCAATACAAAAAAAATCATATTTATCAAATAGAATTCGTATTTGCACTCCTAAATACGAATACGTTTGTATTCACTTTTGGACGTGAGAATACAACTGTATTCGTACTCACTTCTGAAATATGAACAATTAGGGCTAGAAAAATAAGAAAGTAATCACTTTTTCATATTCATGAAAAATCATTGTAGGAATTTATCCGAATACAAATATGCCAAACACTGCCCCGCAGAGTTATTTATCGTTGACCCTGCAGTTAATGCAGATCTACTACTTTCACTCATACGGAAACCTTGAGAATCCGAAACGTACCCCAGAGAGTGGAAGAAGGGGATAATCGTTCAGATTCGAAAGGAAAGCACGCGTATCTGCGTGTTTCCTGTCCTCGTAAAGATAATAGCTAAAATAATCTAGGAACGCATCGAAGAACATCTTGAAAGCTTGATCGATAGAGGGAAGGCTGATTTCCGCTCCAGATCCTCTTGCTTGGCCACATTAAGCCCCTACAGATTATTTTCGGACAGTGCGCGGAGTTAAGATTCTCGCTACAGCCGTTCTTCATCAATTTCGAGAAAGCTTTCAATAGCGAGAACAGGCAGTGTACCTGGAGTGCTCTAGCAGGAGCGGTATTCTAAAGAAACTAACTATTATCAGAGCGAGATATGACAGCGCAAAATGTCACGTGCTGCACCGAGGTATAATCTCCGTGGATTTTGAAGTCCAGAGTACGGTCCGCCAGTTGGTTGGATCCTATCATCGATATTCTTTCTTCTTGTTTTCGATGACGGTCTTCATGGTGTCTTGGTCGGAGAACGTGAGGGAATTCAACGGACAATGATAAACACCTCGACTATGCTGATAACATCAGTTTGCTCTTTTATCGGGTCATGGACCTTGGCCAGATGGTTCTGAATTTGGAAAGAGAGGCAAGTAGAGTAGAGAGTAGAAGAGTGAATATAAACACCACCAACAGCATTAATGGCCAGAGGATCAAACGCGTGGATCAATTTCAATCGCACGCCGCATGTTACCCGAAGCATTAACATTACTAGATCTGCTTTCGTCGCTTTTTTTAAACCTTGAAATGCAGATATTTCTGCACCAGGAGCAAATTGAGACTATTTTGTGATGTGTTGCTATATGGGGATAGCGCATGAAATGTGAACTCCACTGTTACTTCAAGCCTGCGCCAACACCTCTCTGAGTCGTAGCATCGGCGTACGCTGGCTTGATACTATTATAAATGAAAAACTTGGTCGTGCGCCGACCAACCTGTCACCTGTACGAGCTGTGATCGGAAAAGAAAGTGGCAGTGAATAAGTCAGGGACAACAATTACATTGCTGGCTATGCCATGCAATGGAATCCAGCTTCCCAAGTTGGCCGACGGGTGTGTCGCCCCAAGGAAACTTGGCGCAGAATAGTAGAGAAGGAGTGCAAGCGTTTCAGGAAGTTGTGGTTGGAACTGAGGTGCATTTCAGGTAACCGCGAAGAATGGCGTGTAGATGTGGGGTAAATGACAACCATATCTGGTACATATTAGGTCAGCCAGAAAGTTCTGTTCGCTTTGGTTACAAAAAGCTTCAACGGGTATGTGCAAATTCATTTGACGCATATTTGGCTGTTTCCTTTTCCCACTGAATGAACACATACTGTCCAATCGAATGAACTAAAATGAAGATGGTTTATTTTTAAGTAAGAAGGAATTACGTGATGTACTAATTTCAACAAGCAGTAAATGCTACAGAAGCCTGTCGAAATTTGTTGGAAGCATTTGGTGAAGGGAACAGCACATTTCGAATAAGCTCCATTCTGGGCAACCGTCTTTGATTGATGACCACATTAGAGGAAAATCCTTTTCTGATAACATAGGACATCGCAGAAAAGCTCGTTTTAGCTTAGTAAACCATTTCGGATTATATCCGGAAAATCGGAATGGTGTGGTAATACCCAAGGTGAGTGCCACATGAATTAAGTGGGAAAAATTTGAATGATCGAGTCATCACATGCACATATCTGCTTACACGGTACTAAATCGAATCGAATCGTAACTAGGAATGAAAAGTTGATTACCTACGAACACACTGCAAGGAGAAGGTCTCATGTTACCTCGCAAAACCTGCCCTTCGACCTCTAAACCGAAGTTGAGCTTGAACAAGAAATGTGTGTAAGTTGTGCAAAGATAAATTCCCAGAAGTAGTCCCAGCCGTTGGATAATTTAAACATAGCACTCCAAAAAAGGCCAACCAAGTTCAATTGAAGGGAAAAAAATTGGAAAACCAGAGAGATGTCCAATAAGCACTGTCTAATTTTTAGCCTCCAGGAAGAAGACATTTTTTAAAAGTGGTATATGCAAATTGCCATCACTCTGTCAACAATTCATGAATAATGATGGAAATTGTATTACTCAGTAAAGTTTATTCTATGTATAAAAAGTCCTTTTTCTTCCGTCAAACTTTCAGGTTGCGAAGATCAGTGGCGCGTAAACGACAACACGATGAAATTTGATAACTACGAGAAACAAGTCGGAATACCGAAAGCTCGCGCTTCGGATATAAAGGTTTTGTATTCATCTTATGTAAGAAACTTCAACGCACATTTTTCTATCCGTATATAGCTACAAATTTAACATAATCCTTCATATTTTTCCAAACTACAGGACATACATACATATTAAAGCCATACATATTATACTCACCCTAAACAAACATTTCCGAATACTGTACGAATGTATGCACGTATATAAATTGATCGTGCTCATATTTCCCATTTACTTCGTACACAAAAGCATACATATGTACATATATAGTACGCATATTAAATACGGCTGTTTAAATGTACAAATATATCTATCTGAATTAGACACTACCCGCAAACTTCATTAGCACGCTTATACTATATACCTATTTACACACATGTTTGTTTGGAGTAATTGATATTCATATCTAAATGACTAAAATACTAAAACAAAATAATTCTTTGCGACCCCATTCATAAGAACTCATTTTGTTGTGGTATTGATGAATTGATGATGACGTCATACAAGTTGTAGAATGCACGAAATTCACGAAAAATGGCAAAGTTTCACCCCCACCAGTTGGATCTTATTCAAACTTGACCCCAATTATGCGTTATGTTCTTCGTTACAGCCATGCCAAATTGTGTACTTCTGGGATGAACATGAGGGGGTTGCCGGGTAAATTTCCAAAATGTGGAAATATACTATAATTAACTTTATTTGTGCAGATTTCGGAAGCAGATGTAGTCTAGATTTTGCAAAGCACCCAATTTGACGTATTGTAACTTTGTTAGTAATAGTGCAATTTGCACCAAACTTGGTAAGATCATGCTCGTTGTGCTAGGATGAACTTAAGGGGGGTTTTGCAGCCAATTACTAAAAATTATATTAATATACTATTACTACTACTACTACTATTATTAACTTTATTTGAACAGGTGTATGGAGAGTATTTCGGAGCCCAGGCATCATATAGTGGCAGCCTCCTGATTTTTTCAGATTTTTTGGTTAAGTAGTTTCTGAGAACGGCCCCTTAAAGAGATTATCACTTTCAACCCCCCGCACCCTCCACCTTCCCAACAAATGTCAAAACTAAGACCTGCCCTCTTTTGCATGTGTGGGGTACCCCCCTTAAATTCGACGTAAAAGGATGTAACTCGTTGTATGCGTGACCGTTCACAGTTCCCATCTTTCTACCAAATTTGGTGTCAATCGCTATAACCGTCTCCGAAAAAAATGCGTGTGACACGTAGCCAGACAGTAAACCGATTTGAATAAGGTTTTGTTTTACCACTGGATAGCTAAAGAATCAAATCCAACGATAGGTAAGGACTGTAATACGTCGCGCGCGGGGGAGGGGACAGCTTCGCCATTTTGATGCGTATCGAGATTTCCATTTAGTATAACTTTCGATTCGGTAAAGCTACGACGTTCATTTAACATCAGCTCTTATCAAAATCTATCGATTATATGTTATATATATATTATTATTAGAAACAAATTGTGACTGCGAATATCATATGTGTTAAAATAAAAAAAAATATAATGCCCGCCTATACGCGTCGGAAAGCCAATTCAAAATACAAGAATCGTATACGGTTGGAAAGGGCATCTCAACAGCAATCGAATGGTATCAATAAAACACCATATGATAGAGTCAAGCAGGGCCGCCAACGGAAAATAATGAATGCGGCCGACAGAATCAACGACGGTGCCGGTACAGCTGGGACGGCTGAAATTATGCAGATTGGTGATGAAAATGCTTCTACGTCGACATCGGACTGTGTAGGCGTCGACTGCGTACGATCGTCGTTTATGAAGACACAGCAGCTAGTGCACGTTTCACTGCGACGTTTATCAACAATCCATTCGGACACAAGTGTGATGTGTGTGATTGTCTATGGTTTCTGCCCTCATTGATACCAACAAATGAAAAATTCAATGAAAACTTCAAATTCATACTGGGGTGTATGTGCGTTAGCAGAAATTAAACTGTTACGATCTCTATTAAAATATTCCAAAAATATCGTTAAAATTGTACCCGATTACGATCCTGATTTTTCTACACCAATTATGATAGTCGTAGGTGGGGCAAACTGTAAGGCACTGTTTCTGTCACCCACACGTCACCCACGCGTCAAAAGATCCTTGTACGACTGTAAATAATATTTTTTTATATAGAAACTTTACCCTTTACGAGACGTTATTCACGTACAACAAACGGCCGTGTCCATAACACAGCCACACCCCCTTTTTTCAGATTTTTTGGTTGGGTAAGTTCTGAGAACGAGACCTGTTACATTTTTTGTGGGTCGTATTTTGAGCTCTCACTCCCCTATTTTTCAACCAATATCAAATATAGAGCCAGTTTCGGAAAGTAATAATGAGACCTTTTATTTGATACCCCACATGGCCACACTTTATTAAAAAAATGTTGCACCCTCCATTCACATGTATGGGGAGCCAACCGTTAAACTTAAGACAAAATGGCGCCACTTGCTGTATGTAAAGGGACCAACAGATCACACACTGTTACCAATTTTTGTGATAATCGGTCAAGCCGTTTCCGAATAAATCGAGTGTGACAGACAGACAGACGGACAGATAGACACCGACTCGATTCTAATAAGGTTTTGTTTCACACAAAACCTGAAAAAATCGCGATTATTGCGTTGCGGCAATGTGGGAATACGCCGAAAAAGATTCATAGTTTGTTAAAAAAAAGCTCCTTTTTAGGGCATCAGGTCGATACCGCGAAACAGCTGATGTGGTTAACAGGCCTTGGGAGGGGCGCCTGCGCTCCGTACGTTGCCCGTATGTCGTGCATGCTGTGCGTGTGCGTGTTCGTCGCAATCCTCTCCGCAAGCAGAAACGAATGTCAGCGGAAATGGGAGTTTCAACTCGAAGTATGAGCCCTATTTTACGAGAGGATCTCGGTCTCGGTGCGTACCGGCGGTGCGTAAACCATATGTTAACCCCAAAATTGAAGGAAATACGGCGAACTCGGTGTACTTCTCTTCTGCAACGATTTCCCGGTAAAAAATATTTCAAAATTCTATTTTCTGATGAAAAAATCGAGGATAAATTCAACCGACAAAATGATCGAGTATATGCTCACAATTGTTATGAAGCCAAAGAAAATGCTCCGCGAATCTAACGTCGTCACCATCCGACTTCTGTGATGGTATGGTGGGGCGTCGCATATCACGGAGTAAATTATATTCATTTCTGCGAGGCCAGCGTCAAAACCAATTCGAGTGTGTACGGAAACATGGTGCTTCCAGCAGGATTCGAACCCCGCTCACAAAGCCAAGATAGCTGGACTACAGCCTTTGGGCTAAGTTAGAGGAGGACTGCCTGCGATCGAACTTACACCAATTTGGAGAGTTTGGAGGCCAGCATCGTGCGTGCAGCACGAGAAGTGCCGCTTCATGCAGTGCGTGAAGCGATGGATGAGGCCATGCATCGATCGCAGACTGTATAGCTGCTAGCAGCGGCCATTTTGAATATTTTTTTTCCTTTGAAAGCTCTATGTTTCCTAATGGTGTACTTTTCGATTGATTTGGTTTATTATTTCATGAGAAAGATTTGTTTGACTGACAGAACTTATGGCTATATTATGTATATGTCTTTTTAAAGAGGAATCTGGAAACCATATGGCCAGCGAACATCAGAGCCACCTGTTATTTGCCAAGGAAGGCGCATGACCGATTGGTGCCTTTCAACGCCCAAATGATATCAAGTACCTCTGCGGAGTTTGCTGCTTTTCTTTTCACTTCCAAATATAGGGAGTAGATTTAGGATAGGCTCTAAGTGTCGCTATGCCGTACGCCTCAAGATTTGCTGCTACTTCTTTACCAAATTCATTGATGATCGAGATCGGAGCTAGCTCGTAATAATTGTGGCAAGACTGATATTCATATCTTTATCTCCTTGCTCAATTGAAAAAAAAATATTTTGAGCAATCCTTGTTGCACTTTCTATAGAAATTTTTATGGTAGCACTAGTTTGAAGGCCAGACTTATTACCATCGTATTTGACGAGCTAGTTATCACAAGAAATGATAAGATAATCTAGACAAAAATTGCTTCATTTAAGAAGCTTGGAATATTCGGAGGATCAAGTAGATGATATCACCCGCGGATGCATCACCTGAATATAAAGGAGGTACCACCGGCGGATAGAGCTAAACGCTCTGTGAATTAAGAAATTAGAAAATGTGGTCATCGAACCACAGCAAGTTTCAAAGCCCCAAGGGCTATCTTTTCGATATGCGGCAATAATCTAGTTTCAAGAGAAACGATTTCTAATTCTGTGCAGGCAAGAAGCTGCTCGGTGGTAGAATAGGAACGACAGCAAGCTATGCCAGTGGAATATTAAATTTAAATCTGAACGAGAATGCCGGTGCGAACTGAGCGATTTCTGTATAGAGACTTCGGGTTAAGCATCTGATTTTCCTTTTGTAAAGTTGGAATTTTTTACCTTGGGGGCTGCCAAATGATGCAGGATCTTTGCGCAAAGTAGCGATGCTTTCTTATTATAATAGATCATGGCACACAACCTTAAACGTGATTTTTATTATAATGGCCAAGACTCACCAATTAAAGATATTAACCCTTCTACATAAATAAAGTTCAACACCGTAACCCTTGTATGTTTTTCACATCGTAGGAATGTGAGATGACGAAACTGTAGTAAAATTTTGAGATAAGCTCTATTGGAACAGAGAATGTGGCTCAGAGCTAATCCCGCTTAAAGCGATTGACTCCACGTCGTGGATTTCCCCGGCGCAATTATTCTCCCAGACAAAACCGGGCACTTATCAGTCTACTACGTCTGTGGAGTGATTTGAAAGGGAACAAAGCAAAAACTGGCCTGCAGAAAGCCGAGCTCTGCAATGCGGAAGTAGCAGGTCAGTAGCTTGTTAGTGCCCCGCAGTTTGCAACATCGGCACCGTTACAGTTCTACTTCACCTGCTTCAATTAGACCGCAAGATTGCCAAGATCGAATTGCTATTGCAGATACGATCAGAGGTGGCGTCATGTATCAAAAATTCGTGAGTCGCAACGCGGCTCGAACTGGGAGCGCAGCGAGCACCTCCGTTCCCACAATTAGCATGCGCCAAACGGCACCGAATTGCTCGTTACTCTCGCCGCTTACGGTGAGCTGTTGAAGGTTAATGTCGCGGGGCTTGTAAGTCGCAATGAAACGGTAGCGAAAGTCCACCTGTACCTCGTGCTGCACTTGCCTGCTGATGCCTCCGCATGTCACCTGGACTAATCCAAAAACAGCCAACACTCGTGACAAAACCACTGGCACTGGCACTCCCTGACGTCACTCCACTCCACTCTAACCATTCACTTCTGTTGTTTCCTATTCTTTCCACTTTCTTCGCCTCGCACCTTTGCTCACTTTATCAACAAAAAACTTCTGCGCTCGTTATCACCGACATTCACTCCACTTTGGGCATTCTTCGATCACAAAGATAACAACGCGGGCAACTCAAGCCGACCTTGAGGTGCTTCACGCAAGTCAGCTCGAATTCCACTGGCTTCCAGCGCCTCGAACGCGAACGGAAATTTCCTCTCAAGCCACGCTCGAACGGTGGATTGTCAGCACCAAAGAGAAGATCACCTGCCGCCCAGCTCACAGGTGTGTATCGATCGCCATGACCTCTCTGCGGAATATAAATGAGAGTAATGTGAGTGCAGAGAGAATTGCGAACAGCGGCGCCCAGTTGGAAATTGAAGCAGTTCATCAAGGGCCAAACTTCGCAACAGAGGAAGATTAAGTTCAACAAAGGTTATTTATATTGGTAACGAATTTACGTTTGATTACATTTAATGTTGCTCAAAGTGTACAAACCTTTTCTACATAAACAAGGCAAGAAACCGAGTGTCCGAATCCAGTATGAAGAGTTTCGGGTGTTTCTGATGTGAGAAACCTTGGATACACGTTTTCCCATCCGCGCATAATCAAAAAGTCAATTAATTTATTTTCAAATTTCCAGATATACGTACAAACAGCACTTTATGCATAGACATAGACATTCTAACTGTCAAATATAACAGTTGGGATGGAAAGTTCGTAGGCTAACAAAGAAAAGATATTTTTTGATAAAGTTTGATTTTATTTCCGAGTTATCATAATCTCGGCAGATGCCGGATTTTACCTAATACTAGCACTAAGTGCCAAGCATTTAGGCTCGGACGATCTTACCTACTTAAAAACTAAAGGCGCGCTAGTGGTGGCGGCCGGTGGCAGGTCAGTGGGAGAATCCGTCGAGTACTCCCTGCAACATCGAGCACGTATGCAGAATGGTGTACTTCTGCATGGTTTGAACCAGACTGTGCGAAAGTCCCAGGACATCAAGGGAAGCCGTCAGGGATTTAGGTACAATACTTGTAGCTGACAATATTATGGGAACTACAAGAACCCGCTCGAGACACCAAATTTCTTTGATTTCACAAGCCAATGGCTCATAGTTCACCTTCTTCTCCACGTAATTCCGTTCAATGTTGCTATTATGGGGGTAGCAACATCAATAATATACGCCCAGTGACCCATCTTGTCAACTAACAGCACGCCAGGCTTGTTGTGTGCGGTATGGCGATCAGTCAGAACTTGCCGGTCCCAATACATGCTGTAAGCAGAACTATCAAGTACTGCTTGCGGCTCATATCGGTAAACCAGACATGTTCCCGTGATCAGCCCATGCTTGTATGCAAGATTTTGATGGATAACCTTGCACACAGCATTATGCCTGGTGATGTATTGCACCGGTGCCATAACAGTACAGCCAGAAATGAGATGGTCCAACGTCTTTAACGCCGAACCACACATTCTGCACTGGTCGTTCTCCACCCGTTCTTTCATAATGAGCTTTTCATAAGCTCGGGTGGCGACCACGCCATCCTGAATGGCAGACATGAACCCCTCCGTCTCAGCAAAGAGCTCCCCAGCACACAGCCATCTGTTCGACAGATGCAAATGAACAAATGGCTGCCAAAGACAATTCACGTGTTTACCGTGCATTGCCTTCGACTTCCATTCATCGATCCGCTCTTGGTCCGACTTCACCCCACTCAGAGGATTGAAAGATCGATTCTTGAAGTTGAGTGGAGTCAGTCCACAGACTGCCTTACCGACAGCCGCATGCAAGGGACTCGCCTGCTCTTTGCTGTAAAAATAAGCGCGCAGCGAGTTGACTTGACGATGATGTTGTGCCGCCACGTCAACCACGCCCCTACCTCCGATGTCACGAGGCAGGTTCATCCGCTCCACGGCAGACTTTGGGTGATGCATTCGGAATTCGGACATAGGTCACATGGAGGTCACCAATGCTATGTCCGGCATGCGGCTCGTGATGACGTTTGCGGATGGCTTGGATTCGACACTTGTCTAATCCAAACTCCATCCGAATATCGCGGCTGAACATGTCTATTATTCGCAACAGACTTCTAAGATGGTTGTCAGTGCCAGCATACAGCTTGATGTCATCTAGGTACATCCAGTGTGTCAGTTCGCACTTAGCACATAGGCCATACTTTATTGTAAAACCATGCCCTCTAGCATCATTCAGTAGTCATGAAAGGGGGTTCAGTGCCATACAAAACCAAACGGGTCTCAACGAATCCCCCTGGAAGATGCCTCTCCGTATACGGATGGGCTCTGAGGTATTAGCACCCTCAGATGTACGCACCGTTAAGGTGGCATGCCACCCTTTCATGACTGTCGCCAAAACCTTTATTAGTTACGGATCAATGCGATACACCCGATCCAGACCTGGGCCCCTCCAGTTCTTCGAGATGTTTATTGATCGTCGAACTTCCTCTTCGGTTATATCCGCAAAAATTCATGCAAGGCGTATTGGCGTGGGTGCCTTCGGCGGTGATCCACTCAGCATGCTCAGCATGTTGGGCAGGTAACCCCCAAAGTCCACCCCAATACTCTTTCGCTTACGTCACCGAGAACTGTATTGTCTGGGCGCTCTGTTGGGATTCGTTGAGAGATCTGAAAAAGCTCCGCTGGTTCCTCGCGTATGTTGCATTCTGGACATGTCTGCAATAACTGTCGCCATACCGTCGTAACCGACTGCATATGACAAAAAATTTCTGTTTTAGTGTGTCCAGAATTGCAACAACGGGTGTCTCACAGGGGATGGCATACTTCCGGTAAACCCTCTGCATTTTATTTCTCACCCGTCGGCTGGCATTGCCAGTGCTGATCTGAATAAGTCTAGCAATGTCCTGCCTTAGTGAGTCCCGCCGACGTTCCAGACGAATTTTCCATGGTGGATCTCTTTTGTCACTCAAACCAATAACACGAAAGCGAATCTTCTGACCGTGCAATCTGATAGCTGCAACTGCACCACAATACACAAGTGATTGTAGTTGCAGCAGCGGCATATCAGCACACAGTCGAGATGTAATCTCATCATTGATTTGAGATAGAATTCCCGGAGTTGCTGGAGATGCATAGAGCCTCGGAATACCTGGTCTATGCAAAGGATCCATATCCGAGAATTCTATAGACGCTCTTTGGAATTCGTCCCGAACCTCAGCGGAAACCTCAGCTGGACGGTGGAGAATAGCGCTTCGGCGAGTACTGAAACTGTTACCTACAGTGCGGCGTCGTGTTGTTGATACCGCCGCCTCTGCCCCCATCGACTCTAAGTCACCAGTTTCCCCAATGACTTCAAGTCGAACACGCTCCCTGATGGTGGCCAGGATTGTGTCGCTGCGAGTAATAAAGCGGTACTGGTCTGCGACTCGCTGCACAGTCACGTGCGCGAATTGCGGGAAACGCTCGACGAATCTCTGGTGCAACAAGGGGCGGTAAGATATTGTACCTGCCCCCGCCGTTATTTCGTAGTAGGAGCGGATGATGAAGAGGCTAATTTCTTCAGTCCATTTCATCGGCTTCCTACGGGAACCTGCTGAAGTGGTCGCCACATATTGTGGCGAAACAGCTGCAGCAGGCGGAGTTGTGCTCCTGGTCTTCGTGGCGCCTAGACGTCGAACCACTCCACGACTAGCGGTTTCGACGCCGTGCTGTCCATTACGAGAGTCCGACCCAGTCACCAAGTCAGACGACTCCCGCCGGTTATCCGTACCGGACCTTAAATTTCTCCTTGTTCTCATTTTTGGTTGTGCATTTTATCCTTAGCTGCCAGGTGTTGAGATAGGTTCCTTAGTGAGTAATCTACCAGACTGCAAAGTTCCTGCACTTTCCTCACCTACCCCCTGAGACGCTGCGGTGGTGTACAGCCATTCAGACTGAAGCTATCCATCCTTCCTCCTTTCACAACCGGGCTTGGGACCGGCTTCGGCGGAGTTTGATGTTATTATTTCCGAGTTATCACAATCTCGGCGGATGCCGGATTTTACCTAATACTAGCACTAAGTGCCAAGCATTTAGGCTCGGACGATCCTACCTACTTAAAAACTAAAGGGGCGCTAGTGGTGGCGGCCGGTGGCAGGTCAGTGGGAGAATCCGTCGAGTACTCCCCGCAACATCGAGCACGTATGCAGAATGGTGTAGTTCTGCATGGTTTGAACCAGACTGTGCGAAAGTCCCAGGACATCAAGGGAAGCCGTTAGGGATTTGGGTACAATACTTGTAGCTGACAATATTATGGGAACTACAACCACCCGCTCGAGACGCCAAATTTCTTTGAATTCCCGAGCCAATGGCTCATAGTTCACCTTCTTCTCCACGTATTTCCGTTCAATGTTGCTATTATGGGGGATAGCATGTTATTATTCTTATTTTATTATTTATTATAAAGCGATACAACGATTATAGCGGCCATAGAATTTGCCGGTACCATTTTTATAGTACGATTTGTCTCTAGTCTCTCGTTGAGTACCTCATCATCAGCGCCAAATTTCCTTCCAGGGACCATTCTATTGAGGTCCAAGAGAGAAAATCGTTTAGGACGAGATCTGAGCAATATAATGGATGCAGAAGCAATTCGGAGCCCAATTCATGAAATAGTTTTCCTTGATTTGTGACGTGGTCCATTGTCTTGATTAAACAACACTTTCTTTTCCCTCAAATTGGGTCGTTTTCCGGCTGTTCCATCCTTCAAACGCTCTAATAACGCTACGTGATAGTCGCTATTGATGATTTTTCCCTTCGCAAGATAGTTGATATTATACCACGCTCCCAAAATGCTGATGTCGTAGCCTTACCTCCCCCCTTGGACACCACCTTGTCGTGGTGGGGGAGCCTGTAGTAGTTTACTACTACACTAAGGGTATCCAAAATATGAATATCGAAACGAAGGATATAAACTCTCCAAGTGGTAAGAAGTCACAGACTTCGAATTCACCCGCGACCATGAGCAATGATGTCGCCATGTCATGTTGGAGGCCTCACTACATTCATACTCGCCTATAGATAAATCTGTAGAAGGCATACTTTCCGACTCAGTGGAAAGCTTGCATTTGGTGCCTACCGCGAATTTAACCAGAAAGGAAAGTAGGGAAACTCTCAACTTGGGAGAAACTGGAAATCCGACTACGGCCGGCCCGTCCGCGATACTACAGCAAACGGAAGAGGAAGGCCCGGCAGAAGGGAACTTCGGCCACTAAGGTGGGGGGATTACAGGCTGAGTCCTGCCTGTCGGAGCCTTCTCCTTCATCCTTACCGGGAAGAGCGGAAGAACGGGAAGCTTGTGACGTGGACGCTACTGGTTTAACGCCAGTATGTGGAAATGGATCCAAGCGACCCGGACACCGTGAACCTGGAAAGGCTCCACGCCGGCGGCAGAAGACAGCACTGTGAAGGAAGATGAAGCGCCTTTGGAATAAGGACATGGACGTGGCTGTACCACTAGGCGCGGTAACGTCCAGAGAGATCGGATGCAAGTAAGCGGAATCTTCGGCGGAAGGTAGGGATAAACTGGAAACCCCGGTAAGCTAAACACTGGACGCACCAGACTCTTCTGTGGCCAACGCTTTATTGTGCTCCGCACCACGAGTTACTTCCACGCATCTCGCGGGGATTAGGACCGGTGTATCGGGAAATGATCGTGGGAGATCTCAATGAAGCTGGTCCATCCTACAGGAATACGAACACGAAGGCGGGAAGGAAGAGGACGTATGCGCAAGCTGCAGCCTCTGTTCTGACTGCTGCCGTGGAGTTTCCTCCAAGGATGGCAAAATGTCAGAGGGACAATTTATCATCTCCGGGGATGCCTGTGAAAAAAAATAGTGGAGCCTGGAACGAAGCCACGATTTAACAATCAAGGTTTTCGTGGTGGGCTTCTCCATCTGGATTGCACTGACGAGGCTGTCCTAAAGTGGCTCCAGCGGGTAATCCCAACTTTAAGTTCCCGTGGTCGACCCAAGTTCACTATTGTGAACACTGAGCTACGCAGGACAGAACATATCGGATGTTGGTTACCGGGCCCTCGAAGGAAGGCAGAGGACATCATCCGCATTCTGAGTGAACAGAACCTGGGCATGGACTTTGGACACCGGGGGGTAAAGTTCATGAATGCCACGAAGGACAAATCTACAAACGTGGAGGGTTTCAGCTTGGTATTCGAACTGAACCAAAAGAGTCTGAATGTGCTCAGGGGAAGTCACCATATGGTGCTCCACTTTATCCTATATAGACTGAAATCGAATCTTATCAGGAAACTGTAGGGCATTATCTCCATTTTGAGAGCGAAGAACAATGATGGTCTTCGACTCACACAATATAACGAAAATTCCAGCATCTTTAGTGCGCTCTCCCACAATGCAGCTGCGCGCGGAGGATAGTGCATACGGGTGGGAACCCCCCTACGGGGATTCGCACTGGTAAAGGGAGTACATTGTGAATCCTATCTGCTAGTAACTTCTCTTACACCTTCCAAGGAACAGGCGGAAGGAAGGGAAGCCAGAGACGTGAACGGAACTGACGTGATGCCAGTTCGAGTGATCGAGTCTATGCAACCCGGACACCCCAAACCAATTAAGGTGCTAAGTGGAAAACGGACGAATGCTCTGTGGGATGAGATGAAATCTTTCATGGATGAGAACATGGGAACTTCCAAGTACGGCTTTTCTCAGAGAAATCAAACACGAGGGGATAGAGTCTCTGGCGGTACGGTGTGGGGGAAACCCCGTCACACGCGGACTGCCACATACGCTTCTAACTTTTTTCCATAATACAATAGACTAAGTTTATGTCGAAAAACATAAAGATTGGTCAAATTAACCTGCAGCATGCCAAAACTCCATCCTACCTGTTGGCAGCGAGAATGACAAAGCTACAGGATTTCCCCTACATCTTTCTGGTGCAAGAGCCGTGGGTTCGATTTAACAGAATCTGTGGCATTGGATCAGTAAAAGGGGCTAGGATCTTCTACGACGAAAGATCCATAAGACCGAGAGCTTGTGTCCTGATGTCAAGACGGTTAGAGGCAACTATGCTGAGACAGTACTGTTCCTAGGACTTAGCTACGGTCATCATACAATACCAGATAAATGGCGAGAGGAAAACATCATAGTTGCCTCCGCTTATTTATCCTATGATTCTTTGTATCCTCCACCGATGCAAGAGCTTACGGATCTGTATGCAGAATCAAGTGGTCTCGAGCTCTTAGTAGATTGCGATGCAAATGCTCAACATATTTGTTGGGGCAGTAGCAAATGCAATCGAAGAGGGGAGAAGCTATTTGATTTCATCACTTCAGCTGGTCTTATGACCGCAAACGTAGGGTGCACCCCTACGTTCGTGGGACCGAGAAGAAGCCAAGTAATCGGCCTAGCAATCTGTACCTCAAAATTGTTACAGTTGATTACACACTAGCGAGTGTTAGACGAGGTCTCACTGTCAGATCACTGATATCTAGAATCCAATCTGACTATTGCAGGCGAACAGTCTGCAGTACAAAAAACGGAATCCTAGGAAAACGGATTGGGCAAAGTTCAATGAACTTCTTGGCAATAAAGTACAGTTCCCTAGTCGACTAAGGACTCCTTTGGCGTTGGAAGATGAATTGAAAATTCTGAATTGCACACTTTTAGAGTCCTATGAAAAGGTTTTTCCTATTTCCCGACGACAAAGCGGTAAAACAGTTCCATGGTGGAACCGAGAACTGCAAAAACTCAGGAGATCAACCAGGCGACTTGTAAACTGTGTTTGCAAAAGTAACAAGAACGAAGACTGTGAGAAACTGGAAAGTTAAAGAGAGACTTCAAGGCTGTGCAGAGTCCTCAAAAGGGATGAGTCAGCCAAGTTGGATTCTCTTAGAAAACCCGACGGTACTTTCACGAGCTCCAGACTGGATTCAGTACAGACCCTCCTGGAAGTACACCACCCGGGAGAACAGGGGAGAGAAGTGGCGTGGGGAGAGTTGACGGTTCTTGCAACCCTTTCAACACGAAAGTGCTGCAAGGTGAACTGGAACACTGCGAAAGCGGTTGTTACCTATGAAAAGGTGAGAGCTGCCATACTGTCGTTTGAACATTTCCAAGCACCTGGCATGGATAGCATCTATGCTAAAGGAGGGTATGGAGCATTTAGAGCAAACTCTAAGAAATATTTTTCGAGGATGTCTTGCTCTGGGCTACGTGCCTTCCTCTTGGCAACAGGTTAAGGTAGTCTTCATACCGAAAACTGGGAAAGATGACTATTCTAATCCTAAGAACTTCAGACAGATCAGCTTGACTTCATTCTTGCTGCAAGGTTTGGAGAGACTGGTGGAGCGTCACATTCGTGGAAACGTATTTAGGTCACACCCACTTAGTGAAAACCAACATGCTTACCAACGTGGAAAGTCCTTTGAGTCTGCTTTTCATTCTTTGGTCACAAAGGTAGAGTATGCAACTTTGAATGGTGAGTACGCGATGGGGGTGTTCATGGACATTGAAGGGGCTTTTGACTGTGCGCCTTCAAAAACTTTGTGATGCGGCCAGAGCGCATGGTGTTGATGATGCTTTAATTAAGTGGATCCATGCTATGCTAACGCATGAGATTGCTGTGCGCTGAGATGGGTGTCGATCGCTATCTGACTGCAGAAGCAATGAAAGGCTGCCCCCAAGTGTGCTTTCGTCACTTCTGTGGAGTATGCTCATCGACTCACTACTATGCGAACTGCAAAATTTGCCAATAGACGCTCAAGCTTATGCTGATGACGTGGCTGTACTTGCTGCTGATCGGGATCTTGGAACGGTGTGTAGGAATATATAACGTGCCGTTGATTTGATAGACAGCTGGTGCCTGTCAGTTAATCCAAATAAAACCACAATGGTTTTATTCACAAGGACAAAACTGGATGGGCTTTGCCTCCCTGAGATGAGGGGTACTACCCTTCAACTCTCCGAAGAAGTGAAATATCTGGGAGTGACTCTAAATAAAAAACTTCCCTGGAACAAACCTGTAGAGGTAAAGATGAAACCAGCTCTCACAGTTTATGGGCTGTGCAGACGGACCTTTGCCTCGACGTGGGGACTCAGACCTCATTTGGTAATGTGGATATACGTTGCCATCAATAGGCCGATGTTCGTATATGCATCCGTAGGTGAGGCAAAAAGGTTTCCACCGTAAATTATCCGCACTGCAAAGAACTGTGTGTCTGGGTATCACTGGTGTCATGAGCATGACATCCGGCGCAGCTTTGAATCCACTACTCAATTGGCAGCCCCTGGATATATTTATTCAAAGCACTGCAATGAAAGCAGCTCATAGACTAATTCGATTAGATCTAAACAACGGAAATAACGGATGTGGGGGCACAGAGCTCTGGAAGAGCTACTGGGAGGACTGAACCCAGTTCTTAGAATGCCTTCCGATTCTCGTGTCCCCATACATCTGTTTGGTAGAAGATATGAAGTTACCCTGAAGCGTAGAGAGGACTGGGAGGACCCAGAGGAATGCGTGGCGGGATATATGGTAGTCTTCTACACCGATGGTTCGAAAACAGAAGAGGGTTCTGGAGCCGGAGTCTACCTCTCGAATAAAAACGAGAAGTGGGCTTTCCCTTTGGGGCAATATGCAACGGTTTTTCAAGCCGAAGTTTATGCGATTCTAAGGGCGGCAAACTGGGTGATTGACGAGTGGTTGAAGGGCAGACCCATCGCAATCTGCAGTGACAGCCAAGCTGCATTGAGGGCATTGAGTAGTCCTTTGATCACATAGAAAATCGTTCAGGAATGCAGAAACCGTTTGAACTCTATCTCTAGATTCAATGCGGTGGAACTACTCAGGGTACCTGGTTACTGTAGCGTAGAGGGAAATGAAATCTCGGATGCTTTAGCGAAAGAGGGATTAATCTCCCCTATACTATCCCCTATAGCATTGGCTAAGTCTGTTTTCAAAAACTGGGAACAAGCTTCCCACAAAATGACAGGTGGCAGAGCCTAAATGCTGCTCGACACACCAAACTTTTCCTGCCTGAACCGAACATGCGTACCGCAAAGTTTATCCTGTCGAAAAGCGGGAGGAGGTGCATTGTGGGCATTCTGACAGGCCATAATTCACTAGCTGGGCATATCTTCAGCATAGGAATTACTCAAGATGATACGTGTCCCTCCTGTAATGAGGAAGCAGAATCCACGAAGCAGCAGATCTTTGGTGCCGATGTTCTCCAATTGGGACGGGTAGCATCACATTCACTAACGGAAATCCTGCGATACGTTAACGAATCCGGAATATTCTGTTAGAGGGGCGTGGCGAGTACAATGGGCCAACACGGCCTGAGTGCTCAGAAGCTGTACCTTCTCCCCCACCACACACACACAGACACGCCTTACCAGCCGACTGTTGCATCTTTGCACGCTTTGGAGTCGGTTGACCATGTCCAGTCCACTCAGTGTAGACAAACTAGACAAGGTAATATCGATAAACGAGAGCTACCCGATAATCACGACCCAAGTAACGTGACCAAATTCAAATATGGCGGCCATGATGTTCGAATGATATTACCTTGCCTAGTCAGTGCCCACTCAGATGATGATCGTTTTGATTCTAATGTGAAATAATGGAGCCATGTTTCGTCCATTGTTAAATATCGGCGCATAAATTCGGTTTTTTTTATGGAGGTAGAGCTTGAAACACGGTTCAGAATCGTCTACTTGTTGTTTTTGATCGATTGTAAACTCATGTGGCACCCACTTTGAACAAAGCTTTCGCATACCCAATATTCATGCACGATATGTCCAACACAACAACACTATGTAAAAGTAAAGCAAACTCAACTACATTAATTTACTAAACAATGGCGCACGTTTCATTGTCTCTTCCTAATCTTCTGACAATGGAATCACAATACGTTGTGCAATTCTAGCTTTGTAAACTTGAGTTTAACTCAAAAAAGAGGAGTCCATGAACTACAAAAAAGAGTGAGTAAGTTGCTCCCCACGGATTTCACTTAAATATAATTTGTACCCATTACGTATTTGCGATTATATTTAAGTGGAGCAATTACCATCTATCGTTACTTTCGATTACGTTGCTCCCAGGGCAGAGGTGAGGTATCGTCTGATGAGTTGCTTCTGCCCTGGACGAAACCGTCAGTCAACTTTGTACTAGATAACCGTCGTAGGGTAAACAAAGATGAGTGGCGCCTCAGTGACAGTCTAATACACAGACTGCTGAACCTGGCAAGATATATAAATTGCACCCACCCATATCAAATGGAACAAAGCAATGGAGTATATACCCCAGGAGGTACGCCAATCCTGTTGAAAAATTCACTCTCTTAGAATGTTGATCCTACGGAATCTGGGTAGGACCTTTTATTAGATTTGACCAACCCTTTATGTTGGATCACAGCCATGGACCTGAAATGTAACACAAAGTATAGAAAACGTCGCACTAAAAGCAAAGAGTTTGTCTCTCCTAAAATCAATTAGTACTGTAGCGCATCAGGAAAAGGAAAATGAGGAACTGAAAGAAAAGCTCAATAGGCTAGAGAAACCTAACTTATAACTTAAGTTTCAAATTAAAGAGCTACAGCAGGAAAATGAAATCCTCAAGAGAACATCTTAGGCTAGTGTATTACCAACGAAGTGCGGACGAATGAGGGTAAATAAACCAATAGATGCCTCACAGTCGTAGAAGAACTGGCTGGATCTTGCAAACAGAAAGGGATTCTAAGAAAAAATACTTCAAGGTCCTGAAGGTTAACGTGAATACCTGCCGTGTAGGCATAATTGATTTTGAGACCATAATCATAGCCGTGACTGGCATTAAGCATTAATACCAGTGGATATCTAATACTTGGAAAAGAAAAAATTGTCATCAGAAATTATTAGGCATAGTCCTGTGAAAATAAATAAAGCGAAAAATGAAATGAAACTGAAAGTTCATCCGCCGATTAATATCGGCGGAATTGATGTGTACCTAATATTTAAAAACCTACTATTGACAGCAATGATAAAGGAGTACTCAATGATTGCTGCAAACAATAATGTATGGAAAGCGCATACCGTAGGGCCCTCTTGAATTTGGTGAACTACTACTTAAGGGAAAAAGTTTTAGGATTCTGGAGCGTGTTGGAAAGAGAAAATTTCAAACGGAAAGGGAGAGACAATAATTACCATGGGGGGCTTACATTCACAGCTTACGAGCAATTAAGGTCAAAATATAAGTATTACATAAAGTCAGCGGCCTAATACCAGGGATTCAACAACATATAAAGGTGTTCTAATCGAAATACTGTCGGTGTGAAATATGTTGGAGGAATCATCGAAATGTCCTAGCAACAAAACTTTCTCGGCAAAGTGTGTAAATTGTAGGGAGCAATATCCGGCCAATTACAAAGGCTGTCAAGTAATCAAAGAGTTACAGAAGCCAAGACGTAAAGGAATGTAGCCACCGCGCAAAACAGCTATTAAGGCACAGAGAGCCGAGAATATAGGCACAGATAGTAAAGCAAGGCGTAAATATTGAGGATGGTAACCAAATATTGAAAACTATTTTAGATAGACTTGATATTTTAAATAGAAAATTTGACGAACAACAGATAGTAAAGAAACATTTGTTTAGCTCAAAAACTGTAAGAAAAAAACAAGTCGGGAAACCGGAAGTCGGCACTTCAGGTATGAAAGGTTTTGTTTGTTTCTTGTGTGAGTATATTTGAGTGCAGGACTATCCCATTTGCACGTAGTCCGTAATATATCTGCATTTGACATGTCAGACTATTCATTTTAGTGTGGTACTAATATTTAGTACTTTGGATCGCAGTAAATTCACACGGTAAGGATAACTTTGAGCTACTGAAACTTTTTTAGTAATAGTATGATTATGATCAAAATTGGGGATAACATACTATGATCCACTATCTATAATCTATATCCTAGGATAAACATAAGAAGGATTTCTAGTCAATTTTCCAAAAAATATAATGATACACGATTACTAACTTAATTTGAGCAGATATCGATGTGGAGAGTATTTTGAAGTCTGGACACTGTATAGAGGCAGCTTTTTTTTCAGATTTTTCGGTTGGGTAGTTGCTGAGAATGGGTCCGTTAAAGAAATCATCATTTTCGACCCCCCGCATTCCCCGCCTTTCTAGAGAATAGCAAAATTAAGCATCGAAAAATACTAATCGAGAACTTTCATTTGATATCCAACATGACTATATTCGGTGAAAAAAAAATTTGTTACAACTGGAGAACATCGGTATCGAAGATCTGATGTCTGATGCGTCCATAGGCGGAGCATTCACATAGAAAATCCTCCGCTGATTCTCCCTCCTCATTTCAGGAAGGTCACGTATTATTCTGAATAATTCCTATTCTGAACATATGTTCATGTAGTGAATTAACTATAGCCAATGCTATTAATATTCCAATTGCTGGTTCCAGTACTGGCGTGGGACAGAATGAACCCTCTTTTGTTAAGGCATCAGCGATTTCATTTCCCTCTACACCACAGTGATCAGATACCCAGAGTAACATAGTTACATCGTATTGAATCTAGAGATAGAGTTCAAACCGTTTCTGAATTCCTAGATGATTTTCGAGATGATCAAAGGGTTACTCAACGCCTTCAATTCGGACTGGCTATCACTGCAGATTACGATGCACCTGCTCTTCAACCGCTAGTCAATCACCCAGTTTGTTGCCTTTTGGATCGTATATATCTCTGCTTGAAAAGTCTCACTATATGTATGCTGCGTTCGGCGTGTGACGGGGTTTTCCCCACGGCGTACCGTCGGAGACTCGATCCCCTCGTGTGTGGTTTCTCTGAGAATAGTCGCGGGTTGGGTAGGGCTGATAACCCTACATGGAAAACCACAATTACGAAGCCACGACAGGAGGCTTGGACTGGATTGACAACACAATCACGAACGCGGCAACGAAAACGGAATAACAACTTGCACATTTTCTCATGGAACATGCGCTTCTTGTACAGATCGAATGCTACTCAGTTAGCCGATACTCTATTCCAATATAGGGCTGATGTAACAGCGTTGCAAGAGATGCGCTGGACAGGTTTCCTGGAGAAGAGTCACTACACCACATGTTATAGTGGTAATCCACTAAACCATGTGGTCGGAGTAGGTTTCTTAGTCAGCCAAAAAGAGGAAACTTGCTGTTATTGGCTTCGAAAACATAAGCGGAAAGCTATGCACTCTGCGTTAGTGAGGCAAACTTAGAAATATAAGCCCCATAAACATTCCTTACAGAGGAGACTGCAGAGTCGGAGAAGAATAGTTTCTACGAGGCAGTAGAACGAACCCTCGAAACCTGTTCCATGTATGATATCAAAATCATACTTGGGGATTTTAACAGCCAAGTAAGGACGCAGCCCGTATTTAGGCGATACGTTGGCTTCCACAGCTTACATCAAAATACAAATGATAACGGACTACAGATAATTCAATTAGCAGGGTCACACGGAATGGTTGTTGGAAGTACCTGGTTTGCGCGGAAAGCGGTCCACAAACAAACGTGGGCTTCTCCAGACGGGATCACTTTCAACCAAATTGACCACGTGCTCATCGAACGCCGCCACCTCTCAGCCTTGATAAATGTCAGAATATATAGGGGGTTCAATGTAGACTCGGATCACTATCTCGTTGGCATGGTGCTCTGAGCTCGAAGAAAAATACCTAGAACTCCCCTGACAATCAGGTGAGGATTAATAATGAAGCAATTCATGACACAGCCCTCCGTTACACCTATAAGAGCAAGTGGATGCCGAAATAACCACAGTGAATGGAGGTCCTGGAGATGAAGCATCAACAAATGATATTCACAACCACCTAAAGAACATTATCATTAATACAACCATAAACCTATTTGGCTCCAGCCCAAAGAAAAGCTGGAACGTCTGGTTCGACGATGAATGTAAATTAGCAACGGAACGGAAGAATGCAGCATTCTCGAGGGACGCGGGCACGCGCTGAGACTTATCACGAACTCTGTCAAGTGGGGAAGCGACTTCACACACATAAAAGAAAACCTGAGAAAACTAACATGTCTGTGAACTGGAACAGTACAGGGAGTAACCGCACCATGATAATTTCTCGTATGTGAGGTCGAAGATTACAACCGATGACCGCTACGATCTGCACACGGTTGTTGGCTGCCAACACAGCCTATTTTAGCTTATGAAAACTTTTTCACTCGAAACGTCTCACCATAGGGTGAAAACTTTTACTGTACAAGATAATGATCTTGCCAGCTCGCATGTTTTTTTCGGAGACTTAATTTGTCGAAGACAAATTACAAACTACTGACCGCGTTCGAGAGAAGAATCCTCCGAAGAATATTTGGCCCTCTACATGAGGATGGACGATTCCGCAGCCTACATAATGACGATATATACGGGCGATATCATGACCGTCTAGCTGTGGATAAAATCCGACTCAAAAGGCTGCGGTGGGCGGGTTACTCATTCCGGATGGAAGAGGATGATCCAGCGTGGAAAGTCTAAAAGGGCAATATCTATGGTACAAAAGAAGACGAGGCAGACCCTGCCTAAGATGGAGCAATGGTGTAGGTCAGGATGCCAGACAGCTTTTAGGGATATCGAATTGGTGGACCTCGGCGCAAAACCGGGATGTCTGGAGTTCCTTATTAACGCAGGCCTAGACCGGATACCGGTTGTTGCGCCGTAGATGATCGTGGTTTGGGAACTCGTTCGAATAATGGTGAATCAAGCCGGGCCTGTCAAGAACTGCGGAACTACTGATACAATACACGCGAAGCAATTACTCGTGGAGAAACATCGTGAGAAGGACCGGCCTCTTTACATTGCATTTCTAGATCTGGAAAAAGTGTTCGACCGTGTGCCACACGATGTCATCTAGTATGCTCTACGACAACATTTAATGCGAGTAGAACTCATGCGCTGGGCTCAATTTCTCTACCACGATTCGAAATGTAAAGTTCGGAGTGTAGCCCTTCGTGTCTCTGTTGGTATTCATCAAGAAAGCGCTCTTTCACCACTCCTCTTTGTTCTTGTTCTGGACACTGTCACAAGGGACATGCAACGTCCAGCGCCCTACACTACTTTATGCAAACGATGTTTTCTAGCGTCTAATATCAAATATGATCTCGAGAAACTTGCCCAAGAATGAAGTGGTCGCCTCATGCAATAAGGTCTCAGCTTGAATCTGAATTAAACAGAATTTTTGATGATCGATCTCCATGAAACCGACACAATTAGTGGCGGTGATCTGCCTAGAACTGAGCGATTTAAATATCTCGGGTCAATGCTATCAGCCAATGGAGAACTGCGTTATGAAATTGCTTCACGCTTTAGTGCAACCTGGAGGAAGCGGCGTTCCACAACTTGTGTCTTGTGACGTATTAACGAACGTTTCAAATCTAACGTTTATCGCAATATAGTCCGGCCTGCCGTCCTCTATGGTTCTGAGAGTTGGCCGAATATAAAAGACAATGAACGACGTCTTGTGATAATGGAGACGAAGTGGACTAGTGGCATGAAACGCATTGATCACATCCGAGATGAGGATATCCGTGATCGATATGGGGATAAACCCATCGTGGAAAATTGCGAAATTGGCGGTTTCGATGGTATGGTCACGTAATTCGCTCCACGAGAGTTCACTTGCTAAGATAGGTCCAAATGTCGAAGTCGATGGAAAGCGATTAAAAGGCCGAAACAACGGTGGTGGTGATGTGACTTGAAGATACTATCATCATCATCAACGGCGCAACAACCGATATCCGGTCTAGGCCTGCTTTAATAAGGAACTCCAGACATCCCGGTTTTGCGCCATCTTTATTTTTTCCGTTTGACCAGTGCGGTTTGATGTTGTTGTTTGGTTGGTACTATCCAGCCTTAAATTACGCAAAACCTGGTGGATAGTACGAAAAATCCCATTTCCAAACTTGTTAGCTATTCCCATAAGCATGCAAATTATTGGTAAATACCCATCAGTTGTTAGTTTGGACTCTTCGTCGAGAAATTTGCTGCCTTTCAAAGGGATCCTATAGTTATTTCAAATTAACTAATATTAAAATTTTACGTTTTAGTTTGTTTAGATTACAATGAAAGGTTAAACCAATTGTAACCTTCCGCAATAGAGTGTATGTAAAATGTAAAATCCTTACTTCCAGTAGAAGTAAATAGTTTTCACAATGAATAACTCTCATTAGGGTTTACTTAAGTTTATGATTGATGGTGTCGTCGTCACCCCCACATATGACTGTAGAGAAAACTGAGCGCAAGGGAATTGGGCCACTATTTCAATTTGCTTTATGCTTATCCAGGAGAGGATAGAAATATATTGTAAAGTTTCCTGAAAAGATTACTTTGCAGGATCCGGAGCTGCATTTCAAGATAAAACAGACAAGAATGACACAGTGCATCGCTATGCAAATGTAATGTGAAAAGTTGCTCTTCTAGCAGTCATGCTATTCGGTGAAGAGTTGACATACATATGTATATATGTACACCCTTGACTTATTAAGCTGTAGGCTTCAAGGCTTCATTTCTCGCTAGCGCTGCGTTCGCTATATCCTAACTAGGAGATAGCGTTGTGTTGCTTCCCTTTTGAATGCATTCAGCCCCGGCAACTCTCAAAAAATGTCCCCTGAAACTTTTGTTTATTTGTTTATCTCTGAAATGCGGCTTGAGATAAAGAAACTTGGTACTATTCACAAGAGCACATAGTTGTCCTGAATGCTGTCGTCTTGGTGGGATCTCGTATAAGGACCTTATAAGGGTAGGCCACTTCGCTATATGCATTATCTCTCTTAAAAATTGACTATACAAATTTGAAGATGTCCCAGTATAAAAACCGCTGTGGTAATTCCAAAGTCCTGGCGTAACGAACTGGTACATTTACGACACATATTTGTGATGACGGCGTTGTATGAAAGGAAGGAAAGGGGATATTAGTGCACAAGGAAAGGGGAGGTGCATAAATTGCATCTCAGATAGGAAAAAATTATATTCGGTGGAAGGTATCTAGGGTTGATATTCTTCCTGAGCGAGGAGAGAGGAAACATCTTCGCTTTGAAATTTTAATCTGCTTTAATTTTTCAACAGGTAAAATTACATGTTCCGTGGTACAAAGACGGCACTATTATGTTGGCAATGTTCATTGCGTTATAGGAAGTGAAACTGGTATGAAAAGAAAGAGATATGTATTATGTTTGCATTCCTTGACTACTTTTAGATGGGAGAATGCATAGCGCAGGCTGCTGTCCAGAGTGAGTATCGCTCTGGTGTATGTTTTCCTGAAAGCCGGAGTCAATCAAAGAGAGGTGACCTCGGAAACTAGTCTACTAAGAAGTAATTTTGTTACTTGATTCAGTGATAGTGAGTAATTCGAGATGTCGTCATGAATGTTTTTACATCTCTTCGTGTTATCCTACTGCTATGCGCTTATCACTTCTGCAGCAAAAAGTGTGATGATAATGACTCTGCAATACGTCTTATTGAAAACCAAAATGGGAAGAAAAATAACGATACTAAAAGGAGAGTAAAAGGAGTAAACAGGAGTCATGCATTATATAGGACACAGAAGCTTGAAATGTTCAAATGATGTTGTGAAGAAAGTGAAAATTTCAATTCAATCCATTTAGTCGATTGGGTAATTTCGTCAAGCAAAAGGAGAAGATGAGACGCAATGCGCAGCCAGTATTAATTCTATGGGTCTTATACGCCACCGAGATAACTCCTTTGTGACCTAAGTCTGGGAAATTTGTCGTAAGAAGAATAGAAAATTATAAGGTTTCTACTGAAGCATTAAAACATATTTTGGCTTTGCTGGTGTTTCGACTTAAGTTTCCATACACCGATATTTTGAGAACAACTTTTCTCCTTCCTTAGTGCTATACATCTGCTCGCAATTGAGTTTTCTACAACTGTACACTAACCTAATTTTTGATTTACCCACTTTACAAAACTGCTGTAAAGTGATCTCTGCATAGTATTTCGACCTTAAAAATAGATTTGGAAGGTGGGTTCGTTACTGTCCACGGCATTATTGGAGGAACCAATGAAACAAAAAGGCTTTCTACGAAACATATGCCTAGATATGTGGATGATATATTGCCGCCTATCCTAGAGCGAATCTCGACCGCTTGGTAAATACGATCAACATATTACACTTTAAGATAACGGCAGCTGAACGCTTCAGGTATGAAAAGTTTTGTGTATTTCTTTTATAAAGACATTTGTGTGTGAATATACGCATATATTATGTGAGAGTATCCACTTTCAGGTGATATTGACATTCAAAATCTTGAATTTTCAAAGAAGTGAGAACTTTGACCTATTATAACTTTGTTAGTGATAGTGCGATTTCCGCCAAACTTTTTAGGATCAAGCTCTATATTATAGGCTACATTGCTTTTGTGGTGCTAGGATGAACTTAAGGGGGGTTCTGCAGCCAATTAGTGAAAATTATAGTAATATACTATTATTAACTACATTTGAAGGGATATCGGTATGGAAGGTATTTCGGAGCCTAACCACCATATAGTGGCAGCCTCTTGATTTTTTGCAGATTTTTCGGTTGAGCCGTTTCTGAGAATGGCCCCGTTAAATAAATGAACACTTTCGCCCCTCGAACACCCCACCCTTCCAACACATGTCTAAACTAACAACAGCTTTTAAAGTACTAAGTACTCATTTCATACCCCACATGACTACATTTGGTGAAAAAAAAAATGTACACCCCCTTTTGCATGTATGGGGACCTCCCCTTAAGTTCGCCATAAAAGGATGTAACTCACTGCATGCGTGAACATTCACATTTGCCACCTTTCCACGAAATTTGGTGTCAATCGCTGCTACAGTCTCCGAGAAAAATGCGTGTGACGGACGGACAGACAGACAGTAAAACGATTTTAATAAATTTTGTTTTACATAAAACTTAAAAATGAAAGCTCCGGTTATCAACTTTGAAAACATAAGCGAACAGCATTGCACTCTGCGCTTGCAGTGCAAATTTCCGAACATAAGTCTCATTAATTTTTACGCCCTAACATACGAGAATATACAGTCTGAGAAGGATACCTTTTATGAGGCAGTAGAACGACCCCAGGTAGGAAATCAAAATCATGTTGGAAGGGAGCCCGCATTCAGAAAATACGTCGGATCTTATCGCTTACATAAAATTAGCAATGAAAAAAGACTGCGGATCTAACTAACTAACGGTGTCATACGAAGTGGTCGTTGGAAGTATCTGGTTTGCGGGGAAAGATATTCACAAACTAGCGTGGGTTTCCCCGGATGGACCTCTTTCAAACAAACTGTTAATCGTGTCAATCGAACGCTGCTACCAGTTAAAAGCAGTAGGCTAACTGTTCTCTCCATCAACAATGGTAGAAAGCTTGGGGATGCACCATCTACCTTGTTTAACCTGAAGGTCGTTTTCAGCCGCCGGATTCAACCGAGGACCCAATCGAATAAAGTGACAAGTCTGAAATGTACTAAATTTCCTGCGCAGATTACAGAAAAGTAGAACAAACAAGAAGAAATGTGAAAACACGTGTTGGAGAGCACCTGAAGGAAGCATACTCGTCGAAAAACGGTGGTCTGGCAGTAAGACTACGTCTAGCACCCACCGGTCTGTAACGAACTCTAACATTTTTGAAGTGCAGATTATTAGGTCATTTACTTCACTTCTTGTTGACAGCACGAACGTTGGGCATTCCCAATGTTCGAAGTTATGTGACCAGCTGATTTAATGGAATCAAATAGCTCCTGTCTAAAGGATAAAATTTTTCCTCAATAAATATGTTGAGCGCTCGCATTACTTACTAAAAGCTCAATGCCACTAGTTCTACATATTCTACCAGATCTCTTTGTTTTTGCATAGGCTATTCATAGGATAAGTATACTGAGGTAAATATAACCGTTACTCCCGCCACTAATGACCGTAAATAGGTCCTGGGAACTGGGGAGTTATCCTAGCATGGCCACCTCTAGCAATTCTGACAATTACTGATCCAATACCACAGATTTTGTTAAATCAAACCCATCGCTCTTGCACCAAAGGATATACGGGCAGTCCAGCGGCTTTGTCAACGATTCATTAGCATTTAGGCTGTCTAAAGGAGCGCTGGTGGTGGTGACCGGTGGTAGGTTAGTGAAAGAATCCGTCGAGAACTCACCGCAACATCGAACACGTATGCAGAATGCAGTATTTCTGCATGGTTTGAAACAGATTGTATGAGAGTCCCAATACATCAAGGTACAATACCAGTAGCTGATTTCCCGAGAGAATGGTTCATAGTCCAGTTTCTCCTCGGCGTATCTCCGTTCAAAGTTGCTATTATGGGGGTAGCAACATCAATAATATACGCCCAGTGACCCATCTTGTCAACTAACAGCACGTCAGGCTTGTTGTGCTTGTTGGCAATCAGTTAGAACTTGCCGGTCCTAATACATGCTATAAGTGCTGCTTACTGTCTGCGGCACATATCGGTAAACCGAACATGTTCCCATGATCAGCCTATGCTTGTCTGCAAGGCTTTGATGGATCATCTTATATGCAGCATTATGCACTGGGCGTCCTCCACCCATTTTTTCATTATGAACTTTTCATAAGCTCGGGTTCCGACTACCCCGTCTTGAATGGCACACATGAATCCCTCCGCTCCCCAGCACACAGTCATCTGTTTGACAAAAGCAAATCGAAAAATGGCTGCCAAAGACAATTCACTTGTTGACCGTGTATTGCAGAATTCCTAAGTATTTGTAAAAGTTTGTCTTGGTCATAGCTTGGATGTGGAGGTCACCAATGCATGTGGCCTGCGATGACCTTTGCGGATGGCTTGGACTCGACACATTTCTAATCCAAACTCCGTCTAAATCTCACGGTTGAACACGTCTATTATTCACAACGTACTTCTAAGGTGGTCCTCAGTACCCGCTGACAACTTGATGTCATCTAAGTACATCAAGTGTGCCAGTTCGCACCTAAAACGTAGGTCATACTTTATTTGCAAAAATGCGCCCTCTAGCATCATTCAGTAGCCATAAAAGGGTGTTCAACGCTATGCAAAATTAAAGGGGACTCAACGAAGCGCCCTGGAAGATGCTTCTCCGTATATGGATAGGCTCCTTAGCTGGATGCGCTAATAAGGTGGTATGGCACCCTTCCATGACTGCCACCAAAATTAATTGTAGGACATCGATTAGTCAGGTATGCGGGACGCTGTCGAAAAGCATTGGCATAAACAATATAGCAGCTAAAGAGGTTTCTTTAGCCTCTAATTGCTTGTCCTACAACTACCGAGTCGATAATGAGTTGCTCTTTGCAACCCCTTAACCCAACTCGCAGCCCTTGTGCCCCTCGGACAGAATGTTTTTTATCTCGAGGTGTGCATTGACCCTTCCACTAATAATGGACGTTATGAATTTTTGGAGGGTTGGTAAACAAGTAATCGGTCTTGTATCCACGGGGTCCTGAACTGTTTACCTTTTAGGGACAATGTAGGTAATACCCACAGTTAGGAAGGGTGGAAATTCCTCCGGCCGACTAATCACCTGGTTTATTCTATGCGCCAGCCAACTGTGAATATTGGTCTTCTTTTTCTTCAGCCTTTGTCCCGTTCACAAGCGGGGTCGGCTCGTCGTGATTGGCTTCGCCATTTGGTTCTATCGAATGCCTGATCTGGGTGCAATCTCGAGGCTTTCAAATCCCCATCCAGCGTATCAAGCCACCGTTGTTTAGGTCTGCCCTTTGGTCGTTTACCATCGACTTTGATGTTCAGACCAATCTTTGCAAGTGAATTCTCGTTTGCACGAATTGCGTGACCATACCATCGAAGACGCCTCTCTCGCAACTTTTCCACGATCGGTGCAACTCCATAACGATCGCGGATATCCTCATTTCGGATGTGATCTAAACGTGTGACGCCACTAGTCCAACGTAGCATCTTCGTCTCCATTACCGCGAGACGCCGTTCATTGTCTTTTATGGTCGGCCAACACTCAGAACCATAGAGAGCGACTGGACGGACAACATTGCGGTAAATTTTAGATTTGAGACGTTCGTTGATACGTCGATCACAAAGGACACCAGTTGTGGAACGCCACTTCATCCAGGTTGCGTTAATGCGTGAAGCAATTTGATAACGCAGCTCTCCATTGGCTGATAGCGTTGACCCGAGGTATTTAAATCGCTCAGATCTAGGTAGATCACTGCCGCTGACAGTGATTGTGCCTGTTTCATGGGGATCGGTCGTCAAAAATTCAGTTTTGTTTAAATTCAATCTGAGACCGTGTTGCATGAGGCGATCATTCCATTTTTGAACAAGTTGCTCGAGATCATTTTTGCTATCAGATGCTAGGAAAACATCATCTGCATAAAGCAGTGTGTAGGGCGCTGAACGTTGGATATCCCGTGTCACGGTGTCCATAACAAGGACAAAGAGGAGTGGTGAGAGGGCACTTCCTTGATGAACTCCAACAGAGACACGAAGCGGTTTTGATACACCCGCCATACTTCGAACTTTACTTTTCGGATCGTAGTAGAGCAATTGAACCCAGCGCACGAGTTCTTCTGGCACGAAGTGTTGTCGTAAAGCATACCAGATGAGTTCGTGTGGTACACGGTCAAACGCTTTTTCTAGATCCAGAAAGGCAATGTAAAGAGGGCGATGCTTCTCACGGTGTTTCTCCATGAGTAACCGCGCAGCGTGTATTGCGTCAGTAGTTCCGCAGTTCTTGACAAATCCGGCTTGATTCACGGTTATTTCAACGATTTCGCGAATACGGTTGTCAAGAATGCGTTCAAAAATCTTCATGGTATGGGAAAGTAACCGGATCGGACGGTAATTTGAACATTCTGCTGGACTACCTTTCTTTTTCCATATTGGAACAGTGGTACTTTCTTGCCAGTCAGATGGTGTTCTTCCTTCCTGAATAACCCGGTTAAAGAATTCACTCAGCCACGGTGTTGGGTCCCAGCTCTTTGCTTTCCAGAGCTCAGATGCGATGTCGTCAGGTCCTGTTGCTTTCCCCGATTTCATTTGTTTTATTGCCTCCTCGACTTCAGTTGCGCTGACTGGTGGAACTGCTCCAAATGTCGGCAATGATTGTGGAAGTGGAGGATGAGCAAATTCTTCAGTTGAAATCTGCTCGAAGTATTCTCGCCATCTATCCGTCGCGGCTCGACGATCAGTAAGCAAAGTACCGTTCTTGTCATTAACACAACAGAAGTGTTCGATATCCTGTGTGCGTTCATCACGGCTTTTAGCAGGTCGGTACAGATCTCTCTCGCCATCCCGAGTGTCCAGTTTATCGTAAAAATTTTTGAAATGGTTCGCTCGGGTGACAGCGACCGCTCTCTTTGCTTCCCGATTGGCATTCTTATAAATTTGCCAATTAGCAGGCGTTTTATCGTCGAGAAATTTGTGGTAGAGGCGTTTCTTCTCACGGACCTTCATTTCAACATCATCATTCCAAAGCCAAGTATCTCGGTTGATGTACCGCTTACCCGGCTTGGTGACCCCGAGGGTTGCAGAGGCCGCTTTGTGGATCGTGTCTTTCATTTGGTTCCATGATTCTTCCACATTCGTAATGGTTGGCAATCGTATGAGTGAGACCGTTTCTTCGTTCTTCTCACCAAATCGCCACCATTTAATGCGCGGCGGGCCAGTGCGTTCCTCACGCAGTTTTATCGGTGGCTTAATTCGCAGGACATCAATCAACGGCCGATGTTGAGGTGCGATGGTCTCATAGGGAACGACTTTGCAATCAGTGACAGTGGTAAAATGTTGACGTCTTATGAGAATATAGTCGATTTGCGTTTTATTGTTCCCACTATAAAATGTGGGAAGATGAGACAATCGTTTGATGAACCATGTATTCATAAGTACAAGGTCATGGGTGTCCGCAAAATCGATTATACGCTCGCCACCTTCGTTGCGCGCTCCGAACCCCTTTCCCCCATGGCACCTGTGAATATTGGTAAATTTCTTATACCAGAAATTCTACACCAGCGCCTCTCCAGTTATGGCTCGTCAAACTTCCTCTTCGGTATCATCCGCAAAATTCATGCCAGGCATATTCGCATGGCTGGTACCTTAGGCGGTGATCTACTCTGCATGCTCAGCATGTTGGACGGGTAACCCCAAAGTTCACCCCAGCATCCTTTTGCTTCCGCCGCCGAAAACTGTACTGTCTGGATACTGTGTTGGGATTCGTTGAGTGACCTGAAAAAACTTCGGTGGTTCCTCTCGTATGTTGGACAAGCCTGGAGAGACTTTCGCCATACCGTCGTAACCGACTGCATATTACAGAAAGTTTCTGCTATAGCGCGTCCAGAATTTCAACTATTTGTGTTTCACTGGGGATTTATTTATTGATGGTTTATTATTTGATGATTTATCTTTATTTTATTATTTTCATTCTTATTATTCCTGATTAGTTTTTTGTGTTGTTTTTGAGTTGGAATATATTTTGCGTCATGCATTCTAACCAAATCTCTTTGATTTGAGGACTCCCTTCTTCTCTCCTCCCCTTTAGCCCCGCAAAAATGGCCTGAGGATGTCAGGGAAGGGTGGGAACCTCAGAGGTCGCCCCCAGCTAAGTATCTAAGGCAGGAAGAACAATGATTCAAGATGTAATACATCGTAGATCCCCCTTTTCGATCGCTGCACTCGGGTGCAGAGTTTCGCGATCCCACGTGCATGGTCGACCCGTCATCTTTTTTATTTCCAGATTTAGCTCGCATGCTTTTTTATGTCGTTAGACTCACGCGAATCCCTCTGTTTGAATATTTTTCAGGATTCGGTGCGGACCCACGCACCGGCAATGACACGTGATTTTAATATAGTGACACGTGAGGGATCGAAGAAACCTATTGATGGCGCAATTTGCATCATTTTGCCTAAGTTAAAGGCCATGTTCGTTATTCCGTAAATAAAAATTAAGTTTTACAGTTTCCTGATATGGTAGAATTTCAATCTTTCCCTGAGCACAATATACCCTTTTGATCCAGTTCGAAAACCAAGCTGAAACCCTCCACTTTTGTGGATTTATCTTTTTTGACGTTCACGAAATTTACTCTCCAATGTCGGGGATCAAAGTTTGGTTCTGTTCACCAAACATGCAAATTACTTCACTTGCTTTGCTTCGAGGGCCCTATACCGAATATCTGACTTCTGTTCTGCACCGCTCGATATTCAAAATGGTAAACTTGGGCCGACTGCCTGATTTTATGGAAGACAAGTACATCATTCACCAAATCATAATAAATAAGGTGAGAGCTATCACAGTTTTCTATAAGAGGTTGCAGGATTCCAAGGAGAAGACGAAACTTGCTGTCCCAACCATGATGGTAATGATCGGAAAACACGCGGTCCTGTAGGAAATCAACAGTCGCCTATTAGAAAAAACGGCGTTCAGAAAAAAAAGAAAATGTTAGAAGCGGAAACCATATGGTCGAAATGCTATGTTAAACCCAAGGGGAACGAAAACGATGACTGGACCAAGATTACGAACAAAAAAGCGAAACGGAAACTGTTCGGGTGAATTCTGCATTCCAAACTTCTACTTCGAAGTTCTTGCAAAAGTCAGCTCCAGATAGTCTCGTATTTAAAGGGGAAAGAATTTGGACTTCAATAACTTTGGTAGTAACAATTAAATTAATTCCAAAATTATCACTTTCATTTACAAACTGGCGTAATTTGGTATGTATATGTAAAGAGATTCCTTCTCGTTTTGTGACAATTGGTTCATCCGTTTCCGATAGGCAAACAGACAGGCAGACTTTAAATCGATTTTAATAAGATTTTCACACAAGGCCTTGAAAAAGGACTGTGTGAACGCCCTTCGGTTCAAATGGAGGAGAGGGTAAACCCGATATTGGAAACTATAACTGACAGCTATTTCTACCCACTGGATATCATTGATGAAACATTCAATCCATTCATGAGGGTTATTATTGCCGGTAGGGATTGATCATATCATTACCGCAGACCACGTCCAAACTTGTGTTGCCCCATAAACAGCTTCATTGCCTTCTCCAAACAGAAATCACAGCGTATCCTTACAACTTCATACCTCACATCATAATTTGATTTTTATAAACGAACTGTTGACATTTATTGAATCTCATACTTTTATGATTCCTTACAACGTGCTCCTTGCTTTCTTCTTTTCGTATGCTCTCGGCGCTGCTTGTGTTCGAGCTGATGGTTGCTACTTCCAAGTCATTTTGCTGAGAGTCGAGGGTCCTTGTGGACAATTTCTCGAGTGGTCAGCAAAACTTGCCCGTCTAGGAATCAATTTGCTATCTATCCTCCAGGAAATCATCGTGTCGCTCATAACGTGAGATGCATTTCCAATTTCGTGCTCTGCTATTGGAAATTATGACTTTTATAAGGACATTGTCGTTTGATATGATATGGCCATTATAACGGAAATGAGGACAAGATTTCTGCAGGATATGTGAGGAATTTTGCTTTCAAGTCGCTGATATTTTTCTTCCGCTTCCATGATTTCTTGAAAACAGTTAAAGCAGTTCGCATTACGTTTTTCCTTTTAAATTTATTGTTGCAAATATTATTGAAATGTGATTCCTGGAGGGAACAAAACGAAAAAATATTCGGAATTCAAATAATGGCAATATTATATCCATAGACTTTTTCAATACCATACGCTTTTTCGAAGATGTCTGTATTTTCAAGCGGCATACGTAATACGGCTGCTTTAACGGAAAGTGATTTATCTATTACATCCATAAAGCAAGATGCATGCCCATTCAGAACGAAGAGCATTTTAAATTTTTGTTTAAGATCAGTTTTAATGGTGTTTATTAAACGAAATTTCCTGAGGAATCACGGGCAAATCTGAGTTAAGGTAGATTGCATCTAAGTGAGTAGATAACGCGAGTGAGCAATGTAATCACACTTAACTATGAGAATAGTTTCAACCCAACAGCTGATGTTTTTCTTTAAATCGGTACGTGTGTACCGTAAACTGTCATAGCTTTCCTTCACCATTGAAAATACGAACCAGTAACTCAGATGACATTGCGTCACTCCATTGTCTTTTCAATAGGAAGTAGGTTAGTTTTCAGATGCAGGAATAGCTGGGCATTCAGACCAATCCCAACATCATTACTTGAATGCTGTTATGCAGCAGACCTATCGATGGGGTTGACAGATTGGAAGTATTCTAGTTTATCGTCGTTCTCCATACTGATGTAACATCAGATTTCGGAACAAACGGGTGATCAACTCTTCATCAACTTGATGCTCCAACACTGATCTAGTTATTGAAATATTTGGAAAAAACAGAACAGTAGAACCAAAACTTGGCCAATGGCACCGGGTGGCAAATCATAGATTTTCTGATGGTGCGTGATAAATGCTGAATTTGGCGTAGAGTCTCCAGCTCTTCTATTTTAGAACTGAGCACTGAACTGACGACCCCAGGAGAATGTCTTGAATTCGTCAATAAAATTGATCAACTCGTTTCCCAAAGCATTACTGTCAGCAAAAAAAATAAGCAGAGTGGAACAATTGGAAGATTTTCCAACCGTATTTTGAAGCTGAAATCGACAAAACCCTCAGAAACTCTGAAGAAGAAATTGAGATCAGCCAAACTACCGCCTAGACATTTTTACAGCGAGACTAATTCGACCAACGTACCTCAGAAACAAAAACATTAGCATCACCTATACGGATCGGAAAAGGACTGGGCGATAAGCTTAATATCCTAGTCTCTGGAAGGACTGTACAAATTGGTATATCGGTTCATAAAAGATATATTCTTCTGCGAATGGCTGCGTTGCTGTTGTCAGTATGCTGACAACTCGATAAACTCGCTACAAGGGACTGTCTAAAAAATGGTAGCTTCCTCAATTTTTTTATGGTTTCTTTACCTATGATTCTAAAGACCATCTAACCATTTGTACTATCAGTAAACTACAGTCTACAGTATGCGACCTAATGTGTCCAATTTTCCAAATGACATATGCTTGGTGCCTGCGAACGAATTCTCGAAACGGAAAACTAGGAAGACTGGATTACTTAGGTTAAGTAAGACTGCTCTTTGATGAGATTGTTAGTCTGCTACTGGTATCCGCAAGTATAATTTGGGTAAGCTTTGACGGTTTGTGCCACTACTTCTTCGTAGATGGTGTCTTTCTCCGACTCTGGACGTTTGCAGTCTTTGAAGGGTCGTGAACGTTTATGAGGTCTTTATAGAGTGCACAGTCATTTCTTTATCATTTCAGCGATTTCATTCTTTAGCTGACTAAGAAAAATAGAGAATGTGTTGAGACATTGTTTATTTATAAAATATGGTACGACCGCCCTTCCCCAGTCTAATGCATTTCTTTGTATGCAGTTATATCAGCCTTATACACAGGGCAACGGCTAGCTACCGAGCTACGCAGGCAGTGTAGTTTCCATAAAAAATGCTCAAATCTTCTTCCTCTCTAATCTTTGCACCATTCAGTAATCGGTCTCATTTCTCCTCTGGATTCTTCCCTGGGTAGTAAATTTTTTCTTGAGAAAATGTGCAGGATATTTTGCATCAGCATCAGTATCAGTATCTAAAGCATGCGCTACAAAAGCATTCTCGAATGAGACAGCAATCAATTTTACGCTACTTTAAATATTCGGTCGGACTTTGTTTCATATTTTTTGCAGTACTGACAAGTTTGTGGCAAGTATTATAGATCATATTTTATCCTTCTGAATAACTTGATTGGAAGGGCGAGGCAGTAAAAGGGGAAACGGAAGAATAGCAAAAGAGGTATGCTCGGGAGTTGGAGTAAAATTTGCAGTAGGATGTTTTCAACCATTGGCAAAACTTGAAGCGAATGGTATCCTCCCAGTACTACTTCGGTGGGCATAGGAATCTTTTTAAACTCCCTTTCGAGGATGAGAAGGTGTAGTATAGTTTTGATATACACACCAACGTTATGGTGGTGGCATAAGTAGTTTAGGAGTTAAGCGGGTTTGAAAATTACTTCAGATCAGCCGCAAAGACTGGCTTGTGCTATGAAGACATCCTGAACCGTATTCTTGAAAGTTCGTCTAAAAATAACTGCTCTTCACATACACTATACAGGCAAGGAGGATAATTCTCAAAATATCCGAGGATATAGACGGGCTCCCCAGACCGAATACTGACACCGAATGTTATCAGAACAATAAAGTTACATTTCAATAAGAAATTTGAAACACAGCTGATCAAAAGGGCAGACAGGAAAAGCGTAGCAATGATTTACTGATTAAACTGGCAACTGGTTACATGGCATACCACCGGGTCCCTCAAGAAAAAGTTCTTTGAACCAGTAGATAATAATATCAGAATATTTTAGGTAGAAATACACACAGATAGTTAGTTTCAATCTCCTAACTGACAGACAGCCGGCTATTAAGGCACTTAGGCAAAACGAAATGAATTCTAGATTGATATGACGAGAGACTGGCTGGGTACAATAAAATCTGGATTGGGTTTGAGGGTAATTAGGGAAAGAAACAGAAATGTCGCAACACGGACCAGAACTTTTCTGTAGAATCAGGAAGGGATTTCTGTTAATGACACCAAAGAAAGGGTTGTAAACGAAAACGATCATAGAAGTATGCTCTAGGATCGTAATGGGAACACTCGTAGGTCGGTGCAAGCAGCTTAATATCTAAGGAAGTAGGGGTATTTGCCGTCATTGGCTGCAGATTCTGTGGTGAGAACGATGAAACCTCCAAATATATTAGAAACAAAGTAGAAAATTTCACCTGCGAGAAAAGGAGGTATTCTACAATTTCTGTTTAACTGATCGATCGGCTATAATATATATAATATATACTATAGTTATCAATGAGGTACAATATTTCCTTAGGACCCAGTGTAATTAGCATTCATGGTATTGTTCTTATTATTTCCAAGTTGATTGGAAAGCTAGGTCCTAAATTTTTCTTTTCCAGTATTTTACCACAATCTCGCTATGTCCTGTTTGTTCATGGTTTCATTTGCTTTATCGCCTTGTCAACGCTTACGGTGGTAAGTAAAATTTCTCTAGCTGTGGCTTAGGGAGACGTTGGATGAGCAAATTCTTCTTTTGGCATCAATTCGTCGGGGCTTGTCGACCTTGTTAATGTTAGTAAAAGTTTTGAGTGCGCTGGTATTGACTTTTAACAGATTCAAAATTTGCCATTTGTAAGTATTTTATCGGTAAAGAGCTTCGGATAGATTGTTTTCTTTTCATGGACCTTCACATGAATATCGTCTTTCCAAAGCCAAGTATTATGGTCAACGAATCGTTTCGAGGGTTGCATAGATGAATTTAAGGATTATGCTCTTAGCCTGATTTTTTGCTTCTCTTGCACATATTCTAGGAGCCACAGAAAATTATTTGGTTGCACGAGCCACTGCGCTTCTTTTTGATTTAATAAAAATAATAATAACTTGTTGCACCAGAGAGCGTTTCCCGCAATTCGCGCACGTGACTGTGCAGCGAGTCGCAGACCAGTACCGCTTTATTACTCGCAGCGACACAATCCTGGCCACCATCAGGGAGCGTGTTCGACTTGAAGTCATTGGGGAAACTGGTGATTTAGAGTCGATGGGGGCAGAGGCGGCGGTATCAACAACACGACGCCGCACTGTAGGTAACAGTTTCAGTACTCGCCGAAGCACTATTCTCCACCGTCCAGCTGAGGTTTCCGCTGAGGTTCGGGACGAATTCCAAAGAGCGTCTATAGAATTCTCGGATATGGATCCTTTGCATAGACCAGGTATTCCGAGGCTCTATGCATCTCCAGCAACTCCGGGAATTCTATCTCAAATCAATGATGAGATTACATCTCGACTGTGTGCTGATATGCCGCTGCTGCAACTACAATCACTTGTGTATTGTGGTGCAGTTGCAGCTATCAGATTGCACGGTCAGAAGATTCGCTTTCGTGTTATTGGTTTGAGTGACAAAAGAGATCCACCATGGAAAATTCGTCTGGAACGTCGGCGGGACTCACTAAGGCAGGACATTGCTAGACTTATTCAGATCAGCACTGGCAATGCCAGCCGACGGGTGAGAAATAAAATGCAGAGGGTTTACCGGAACTATGCCATCCCCTGTGAGACACCCGTTGTTGAAATTCTGGACACACTAAAACAGAAATTTTTTGTCATATGCAGTCGGTTACGACGGTATGGTGAAAGTTACTGCAGACGTGTCCAGAATGCAACATACGCGAGGAATCAGTGGAGCTTTTCCAGATCTCTCAACGAATCCCAACAGAGCATCCAGACACTGCAGTTTTCGGTGACGGAAGCGAAAGAGTATTGGGGTGGATTTTGGGGGTTACCCGCCCAGCATGCTGAGTGGATCAACGTCTGGCCTGAATTTTGCGGATATAACCGAAGAGGAAGTTTGACGAGCCATAAACAGCTCGAAGAACTGGAGGGGCGCAGGTCTGGCTCTGGTGCAGAATTTCTGGTATAAGAAATTTACGAGCATACACAGTCGGTTGGCACCTAGTACAAATGAGGTCATGAGTCGGCCGGAGGAATTTCCACCCTTCCTCATTGCGGGGATTGCTTACCTTATCCTTAAGAAGGACACGGTGCAGAACCCCGCAGACACAAGACCGATTACTTGTTTACCAACCATATACAAATTCATCACGTCCATTATTAGTGGAAGGATCAATGCGCACCTCGAAACCAAGAACATTCTGTCCGAGGAGCAGAAGGGCTGCCGAGTTGTGTCAAGGGGTTGCAAAGAGCAACTCATTATCGACTCGGTAGTTGTAGGACAAGCAACTAGAGGCCAAAGAAACCTCTTTAGTTGCTATATCGATTATCCCGAAGCGATTGCTGCTCGAAGCGTTCAACGCGTGCTTGAAGTAGGGCATTTTTCCTTCTCGCTGGAAAGTGGCCAGACTCGCGTTGATCCGTAAGGGTAAAGGAGATCCGGAGCTCCCGTCTGCATACCGACCGCTGTGTATGCTTGACACGGCCGGAAAAGTGCTCGAGAAGCTCATCAGGGGTAGACTCGCTGAAGCGATCCGTGCTGCCGGGGACTTATCCGCAAGGCAGTTCGGGTTTAGAACAGGGAAATCTACAGTGGATGCTGTTATGGAGGTCGTAGATGCGTTTAATCGAGCCGGGGCGCACAGCCGCCGATCTCGACGGATAGTGCTCCTCATAACGCTTGACGTCAGAAATGCCTTCAATTCCGTAAGATGGACAGATATGCTGGGCACACTAGAGAACTCCTTTCACGTGCCAAGCTATCTCTTGCAGATATTGAGGGATTATCTGAAAGACCGCTCCCTGTTCTATGAGACGCTAGAGGGCCAGAGGAGGATGGAAATCACGTCGGGAGTAGCGCAGGGATCCATCCTAGGGCCGGACCTCTGGAACGCTTCCTACGATAGTCTGCTGAGACTCGATATGCCTGAAGAGTCGCGCCTGGTCGGTTATGCAGACGACGTTGCGGCACTTGTTGCCGGACGCACTGTTGAACAGGCGCAAAGCAGACTTGGCATATTGATGCGACGGGTAAGCGGATGGATGACTGCTCACGGTTTCAACCTTGCGCTGGAGAAAACCGAAGTAGTCATCCTGACCAGAAGGAGAATCCCGACCTTGCGTCCCATATCGATCGGCGAGTTGACTATAGAGTCACAACCAGCGGTTAAATACCTTGGTTTAATGCTCGACTCGAAGATGAGCTTCTTCGAGCAAATCAAAGCAGCCGCGGACAGGGCTGCAGCAGGAGTCGCGGCCTTGAGTCGGCTAATGGCGAATGTGGGCGGCCCTATATCAACTAGGAGACGTCTCCTCATGGGAGCAACGCAGTCCGTCCTTCTCTATGGTGCGGAGGTATGGGCTGATGCCCTTGACAAGGAGGTGCATCGTAAACGCCTAGCTCAAGTGCAGAGGCGGGGAGCTTTGCGAGTGGCGTCTGCTTATCGCACTGTCTCCGAACCGGCTGTGATGGTGATTGCGGGAGTGATCCCCGTTGCCCTCCTTGCCAAGGAGCGCAAAGCTATCTATCGCCGTAAGGGCGAAAACTTAAGAGAAGTGGTTGCCCGTGAAGAACGTCAACGCACCCTTAACGAGTGGCAAGTTTCTTGGCAAAATGAGCCAAGGGGCAAGTGGACTGCGCGGCTCATCGACAAATTAGACCCATGGTTGAACAGAAAGCACGGTGAGATTGATTACTTCCTTACCCAACTTCTAAGTGGGCATGGAGGTTTTCAGTCTTACCTGCACAGGGTTGGGAAGGCGCGATCTCCTGATTGTGTGTTCTGCAATAGAGTGCCGGATGACGCTGAACACACCTTTTTCTCTTGCGAGAGGTGGGATGGCCTCCGCCAGCAGCTTTATGCAGACACAGGGGAGCTCTTTCCAGACAACATTGTCAGAGAGATGCTGAAGAGCGCTGGCAGCTGGAATCGTATTGCGCATTATGTTCGGGCTCTTCTTACTACGAAGAAGATTGAACTCGACCGGCAGAGGGATCGGACGGTAAGGGGTTCCCTGAACTAACAACTCCCTTCCTCCCCTCCCCTCCCGTTGGTGAAAGGAATTCCCTGACTTGAAGGCTCCCAAAGCCGGGAGAGCGGGAGGGCTAGCCCGAAGTAATGTGTCAAACGGTTCCAGGCTAGTTCTCTGATGACAGGGAGGTGTTTAGTTGGTAGTCCGCCAGCGTGCTTTTGCGGGAGTCCAACACTCTGTGCGTAAACGCATTCACCTACCCTACTCCAAAAAAAAAAGGCTTTTGATAGCGTTCCGCATACCTGGCTAATCGATGTCCTACATCTGTATCGCATTGATCCGAAACTAATAAAGTTTTTGGCGACAGTCATGGAAGGGTGGCATACCACCTTATCAGTCCGTACGTCTGGGGGTGCTAATACCTCAGAGCCCATCCGTATACGGAGGGGCATCTTCCAGGGGGATTCGTTGAGTTCCCATTGGTTTTCTATAGCACTGAATCCCCTTTCATGGTTACTGAATGATGTTAGAGCGCATGGCTTTGCAATAAAGTGCTAAGTGCGAACTGACACACTTGATGTACTTAGATGACGTCAAGCTCTATGGGGGTATGGGACTGACGACTGGGACAAGTCTGCTGCGAATAATAGACATGTTCAGCCGTGATATTCGGATGGAGTTTAGATTAAACACGGCTCGAATCCAAGCCATCTGCAAAGGCTATCACGCGCCGCATGCCGGACATAGCATTGGTGACCTCCACATCGCAGCCATGACCGAGACAGACTTCTACAAGTACCTAGGAATTCTGCAAGGAACCCATGCTCGAGTTGGTGATCTGAAGGATGCTCTGCTGTGCGAGTTCCTGCAACGTGTACAGCTGGTGCTGAAATCGCATCTCCCGGGGAAGAATAAAATAAGTGCATTGAATATATTCGCTATCTCTTCACTGGCTTATGCATGGAATATTGCCGTGAACGAAGTCCGATCTGGAAAACGTCCAGCAGCGGATACGGACCACTATGTCCAAATTCCGAATGCATCATCCAAAGTCTGCCATGGAGAGGATGACCCTGCCTCGTGACATCGGAGGTAGGGGCGTGGTTGATGTGGCGGCACAACATCATCGCCAATTCTACTCGCTGCGCGCTTATTTTGACAGCAAAGGGGGAGTCCCTTGCATGCGGCTATCTGCAAGGCAGACTGTGGACTGACTCCACTTAACTTGAAGGATCGATCCTTCAATCCTCTGAGTGGGGTGAAGTCGGACTAAGAGTGGATCGATGAATCGAACTCGAAGGCAATTCACGGTAAACACGTGAATTGTCTTTGGCAGCCATTTGTCGATTTGCATTTGTCGAACAGATGGCTGTGGGGAGCTCTTTGTTGAGACGGAGGGGTTCATGTGTGCCATTCAGAACGGCGTGGTCGCCACCCGAGCTTATAGAAAGCTCATCATGAAAGAACGGGTGGAGAACGAAGAACCAGTGCAGAATGTGTGGATCGGCGTTAGAGACGTTGGACCATCTCATTTCTGGCTGTACTGTTATGGCACCGGTGCAATACATCTCCAGGCATAATGCTGTATGTAAGGTTATCCATCAAAACCTTGCATATAAGCATGGGCTGATCACGGGAACATGTCCGGTTTACCGATATGAGCCGCAAGCAGTACTTGATAGTTCTGCTTACAGCATGTATTGGGACCGGCAAGTTCTGACTGATCGCCATACTCCACACAACAAGCCTGACGTACTGTTAGTTGACAAGACAGGTCGCTCCGCGTATATTATTGATGTTGCTATCCCCTATAATAGCAACATTGAACGGAAATACGTGGAGAAGAAGGTGAACTATGAGCCATTGGCTCGGGAAATCAAAGAAATTTGGCGTCTCGAGCGGGTTGTTGTAGTTCGCATAATATTGTCGGCTAGAGGTATTGTACCTGAATCCCTGACAGCTTCCCTTGATGTTCTGGGACTTTCGCACAGTCTGGTTCAAACCATGCAGAAGTACACCATTCTGCATACGTGCTCGATGTTGCGGGGAGTACTCGACGGATTCTCCCACTGACCTACCACCGGCCACCACCACCAGCGCCCACCAGTTAAGTGGGTAGGATCGTCCGAGCCTAAATGCTTTGCACTTAGTGCTAGTATTATGTAAAATCCGGCATCCACCGAGATTGTGATACCTCGGAAAATAATAATAATCGTTTGCGCAATAATCCAATTGGATGAGGGCCTTGAAGTGTGTTAGAGCACTTCATTCAAGACAGTAACGGTACACTACAGAACACTGTAGGAGGCAATATGGTCAGCATTGCGCTCGCCCGAAACAAATTCCACTGCCCCCAGTGAGATTTGAACAGTGACCACAACCACCACCTAACTATCCGGACAAAAAAGATTTAATGGCTCATGTAAATAATGGCGAGCAGTTGGAAACAGACAGAGGAATATTAACGTCATTACAACCAGTGGTCTGAGCTTCTCACCGCTCAAAATTCCAGGTTTCTTGTCCAGTTTATCACTATTGACAAACCCCTGATAACTTAACATACACTATTGCTCTATCCAAGCCAGGATCAACCTTGTGTCTTTTACGATAAATATGTGCAGTAGAAGGATATCCGTCTGAACATCGTCCAAGGTAGCTTATTTTATCCATGACCGTCAAATCGCGATATGTCACAAATTTTCCGTCGCTATAGAGGCGTCAGTTTTGTTAATGACGGTGGACAATGGTAGGATCTTATTATAGACGAACTGAGTTTTACTATCGCCATTATACAATGTAGAAACCGAAAGGACCGGCTGCCAGCTAGCTTCACGCGGACATGACTATAGGTACGGGCCTGTGACATGTATTTTTCAGGCTTGATGTATATATCATCAATAATGGACAAGGCATAATTTTCGTCAGATCCTATTAATGGAAATCCAGTGTTCACGCATTTAATCAAAAGTAGTTACAAAAGCTCTCACGTATACACTAAAACGTAGGTAAAGAAGGTGTCGATATGACATCAATCTATTGACGAGTTCATGCTGGCTTGTCAATCACAACTGGTGACATTTTCCGCATATTCCACTCGTGCTCGAGTTCAGAGGAATTTGAAGTCGTGGGTACTCGCATTAACTTCATTGCTGTGAGGGCAAGGGGGACTGTGCTAATTGATTGTAGCCAATTGTCGTCATGAGCACTGAGGTCACCCCCAATAATCATATAATCGCTAGTTAGCACAGACAGTGATAGCGCGTCTGCATTCACATTTGCTAATAGCCGAATTTTGGACTTGTACTAATCGTTGATTGTTGAGTGAGCTTCGACTCTTGAGAGAGCTTCGAAAAATTTTGCAACATCGATTTTCCCGATGTTCCACCTGGTTGGTGTTTCCCGAATGGCGGAACATTGGGAAGAGCAGTTTGTTACTTCACAGGAAATATACTGATGATCTCAGCCTGTGAAATCTTTCAGTACCTTCCATCGTTGGATCACTGACACTAAGGACTCCATAGCAAAAGTAACGTTATTGGGAATGCACTATGCTGGCAGCAGCTAATCAACGACGTAAACAAAGCGCCATGGGGGCTCAAGCTTGTTGCCAAAAAACTTGACGTCTATCGGTCATGCTGTTTTATGGAAGCAGCGAAGATGGAAGAAATCGTACAGGCTCTTTTGCCTGTCCACCCCATCCGAACTACCACTACCGATGAGGGAGTGAGTACTAGGAAAGTCCTGTCCAGAGAAGTGTTGAAACTGATGTGTAAATACAGGCCGAACTTGCTACGCGGCGCACTCAATGTATATTTGACAGAAGGTGTTTTGCTGGAAGTTTGCCCGACTTATGTAGATCAGCAAATGCAAAAGCGACCCCTAGGCGCCGTCAACTTATCGTTCGCTCAGTATGTTGCACGCAGCGGGTAAGCTGCTTGAAAAGCTCATCAAGTTACGACTGACTGACGTAATATGTGCTGCCGGAAACTACTCACCAACACAATATGGTTTTAAAGCGGGGTGACCTAGAATTTATGCTATTGAGGAGGTGATCCGAGCAGTTAAACTGGCTGACGCACACAATCACCCCTGTCGACGAGTAGTTCTCCTTGTGACACTCGACGTAAGGAACGCCTTCGATTCTGTGTGATACTGCCCTATGCTTGAGGCACTGGAAAATCGTTTTCATACTCCAGGCTATGTATTGCGGATGTTGAGGGACTATTTGAAGGACGGTGCCCTACTCTACGAGACCTGGGAAGGACAGCGCCGAATGAAAGTAACATTGGGGGTGGCTCAGAGATCTATCCTTGGTCCGGTTGTAACGGTTAATATGATAGTCTTTTACGATTCGAGATGCTTGATGAATCGTATCTAGTCGGATACGTGGATGATGATGCTATATTGGTTACAGTATGCACGGCTGAGCAAGCTCAGCGCACACTGGGAATGGATACGCGGCGGCTAAGCATGGTTGAACATGGATTCTCCCTAATAATACTCGTTGGCACACCAATTCAATTGGATCAGGGTCCTTAAGTATATAAGAGCAGAGCAGTACACTGTAGGAGTGGTCAAAATTGCGCTCGCCCGAGATTATTGCCTTGATTTGACTCAGGTATTCATTCACAGCCAAATCACGATAAAATCTCACTGTCACCAGTGAGATTTGAAAACCAAAGTCGTTGTTCTGACAAAGGTGAGGGTTCCCACAGTCCTCCCTATTCAGCTTGGTGAAACCATGGTCGTGGCGGAGCTGGCGATGAAATCAGCATGATGATTGTCACAAAGATGGGCTTCTTCGAGCAGACAAGTCTGCGCACCTTTTTCTTCTGCAGAAGCAGAGATCGCCATCACCTTTTGATGGAATGGTGCCTTGCGTCCCCGGACACCTTAATTGAGGTCATGCTGTAGAGCGAGGACACGGGGAGTCGAGTAGCACATTACACTCAAGGCATTCTTAAGGCAAAAAGAAGGAGAATATTCTCGTCATTGTTGAAAAATTGGTGACGCCTTTAATATAGTTGTGTTTTGCATTTTCTTGTCAGCCCTATCGACTTCGCTGGAAAGAGTGCTTTTCGATGAAAATTCACAGCTTAAAGTCGAATCATGGTCGGTGGTGCGTCCGCTGACATCTGGTGGCAAATTTGTATAATTGGTTCGTCAAACCAGGAAGAGGGAGGAGCGCTTACTGTTTTAGCACAGTCCGGAACCTAGATTTCAATTGGATTATTACGCCATCGATTATCAACATTATTGCGAGGCAAATTTCGACATATCGGCATCAAAGTCGTTCAGAGAAGACTTAAGAGTCTGAGAAAGACGAGGCACGAAGCAGTGGAACAAACCCCCGAAGCCGTATGAAGGTATGATATCAAAATCATACTAGGAGATTTCAACAACAAAGTAGGAAGAAAGATCGCATTCAAGTGATAGGCAGACAGCCAGAGTTTGCACGAGTATACTCGTGATAACAGATTGCAACCATCCAGCCACCAGTGCCACTTAAATTGGTCATTGGAAGTAACTGGTTTCTGGGGAAAGAATTACATAAACAAACGTGGCTATCTCCAGATGAAATCTCCCTAATGAAATTGATTGCATGAGAATGTCAGAAAATATAGGAAGGCCCATTGACTGTCGAGCGAAGGAGTCACTTCATAGACAAAGAAGTCGAAGGCCAGAAGCCAGACGCTTCAGGTATGAATGGTTGGTATTTTTATGTAAGAATATTTGAGGGCACATTTACTTGATTTGTACCTAGATCGTAAGGTTTATGTATTCAATATGTTAAACAATTTCCTTTAGTGTGATATTGACATTCTGTTTTAGATTGCCGTAAATTTTCACAAAAGAAACAACTTTGATGTATTATAACTTTGTTAGGAATAATGCGTTTTCCACCAAATTTGATAGTATTATGCTCCATATCATAGTCTATATTACAGTACAAAAACTTAAAAAGGAAACCCGGAAAAACCAACTAGCCTGTGAATTTGAGAATCGCACCAAGCGGAAGATTGGTTATGAAGTCAGTAGGGCGAAGCCATAAACATTTCCATGCCATCTTGGGAAGACAAAGGATGAGGGAGGGACGGAGGAAATACCGGCGATTTTGAGTTCCTGCTAATTGAAAATGACGTACAAACGCTACTGTTGCCAAAGATGGAAAGCCAATTTCCCAATTTATCGGCTCAAAGTTGACAGTCTTTTATCCGCATTTTTCCAGAGCTTTTAATCAGTCTTACCTGACATCATATTTCCGATTCCTTCAAAATATTTTGATTATGCCCTTGCATACGCAAATGTGTCCATATATTTCTCTAAAATTCACCGACTCGTTTGCCCATAAGATAAAATCATCGACTCTTGCTTTAAACTAAACTACATACAATGCAGATTTTTGGGAGAGAGTAGAGCTAATACTCGTGCATATATGAGCCTTCATTGATTATGCAACAAAAATAACGTTGTTAGAGCATGACTTCGTGTGGTTATCATTGATTTATAGGAAAATTTATATGTAAACCACTTTGTGCTGGAAGCTGACCTGTGCTAAAATTTCCCTTTGCTAAATGATATTAGAGGCAGCGAGCATGAAACCAACCCCAGCGGAGCAAAGCAAATTGACGGCAGACGGCCATATTCTAATATAATGTGTAAACCTTTCTATCATATTTAGGAAATATAAAATCATCCAGCAGTTCAGGCGAATAATATCCCGTGGTCATGTTGTTTATTAATGGCATACAACATATGTATGCCTGATGAATCTGTAACTTGAAATTGATTTTCGTGGGATTCCAGGTTTGCGCGTTATTGGGAGAAAACTTTCTAGCGGAGTATCGGCCGAATTTATTGATCTGAACAATTTCAGCGCCAACATTGTTGAATTACAGATTGAAAATGATTCACGAAGTTTTTTATTCCATCAGCTTGGGTCAGCAAATACATTGATCTTGCATTGTCATAGAATGTTGGGGAAAGTCGCCAAGACCTCTGTTGACGAGAGGGATAGACGAAAGGAGAAGGACATTCATAAGCGATCAAAACAACGAAAGATAGACAAAATGCCGAACGATAATGAGCAGAAAGTAAAAATCGGCGGAATCAATCAAGTAACTTGCCTGAATTGAAGAAAGAGTTGGCAAAAACATTGTTTTTATAGTTCCAAGTATAGTTAATTCATCAGAATCAGCAGCGATCAGTCCAAGTATGGAATAGTGGTAACATTTATTGATACGCATACGCTGTCCGTTAATGGACGTAGAAGTGGGTCGAAAATACGTCGGTATCAAACAAAAAATCGTTGAGATGTTGGGCAGATTTATGCAGAGCAAGCTGGACGAGTTGTTAACCAATCTGAGAAGCAAACATTAGCGTAAGACAAAGGTACAGACGAGCTATTACGTTTAATGTTTACGAAGCAGCTTCCAACCATTCTGCTGGTATCTAAGGCGAATCTCGCCGAGGTAGCAAAATTAGCCAACCAAATTATGGAAACGAGCCAGTTCCGGTCCGTGATGGAAACGAATAGTTCTTCTCATCAGACTAAACAAATGGCGGCGTCAGTTTGTCGACCATCGATCAGTTAAGAGGAGCGGCTCGTCAATATTGACGAGGTTAAGAAACGATCCTGGTCTCATTCGCGCTATAAATCATGGTCAGAAGACATACGGTTTTACTACAAATTGTTGCAAAATAAAGCGAAACCATGTTGTAAATCACGTAATTATAAATCCCATCAAAAAAATGGGAAACTAAAGCCACTGTCATTGCCACAGATGGACAATGACATTGATAAGCGCGAAGTCCATCTAGACGTCCACAAGTCAACAAACACAAAGTTCCTGATTGATTCAGGATCGGTGCAGAGTGTACTTCCTCGGTCAATAGTAAAAGGTGCAACGCAGAATGCCGATAGTACCATGATCCTTTTTTGCGCCAAATCGATTTAAACAGAACATATTATATTTAGGGGATACTTTCACGAAGCTCCTAATAAATGGAAGTCTTCGAGAAACCTCGATATTCTGTATCTCTGCGATAAAGAGTGAGGGAAAGTATGCGGTAAACTCCTGCTGCAAGAGTTTATCGATATCACAGTCTCACCATCGCACCCACGCACTGATAAGAGTTGTGCTGCAGCTCACTACATTGAAACAACAGGCATACCTATGGCCGAACGTTGCAGAAACTCGGCGGGAGAAAAACGTCAAACAGCGCGTGCAGAGATAGAGATTCTTTTGGAACGGGGGATCCTACGTCCATCGTCCGTCGTTTTTAATATGTATGTAGTTGCAGCGGTCAAAGGGTAGTATAGGTCCCAGGGCGAAACGTGGATTGATACCCACGATGGAGCATAAAACCTGGGAAATGCCCGCTGAACCAACACCAACAGTTTTACTACCAAACCCTATCTCCACCTCCTCGTGGTTACCGTTGGAAGCTCTTTCTTAACGAAAAGCTGCAGACGGAGAAAGATGAAGGCAAGTCCTCCGCGCCTAAAAACAGGACAAATTGTACGAATCCAGGTTAGGGGTTGGGTAGGGCTGACAACCCTACACGGACAATCGATGTTACGAAGCCACTACAGGAGCCTCGGACTGAACGGATTACACAACGATGAACCCGGCAACGACAAAGGAATAACGTTTTGCGCATTTTCTAATGTAACGTGCGCTCTCTGTACAGAGATGAAGCTGCCAAGCAGCTAGTCGATATCCTGTTCCAATATAGGGCTAATGTAACAGCGTTGCAGAAGGTGTATTGGACAGGGACCGGTTTCCTGGAGAAGACTCACCACACCATATATTATAGTGACCATCCACTAAACCATGTGCTCGGAGTAAGTTTCTTAGTCAGCCAAAAAATGAAACCTGTTGTTATCGGCTTTGAAAACATAAGCGAAGGGCTATGCGCTCTGCGCTTGCGAGGCAAGTTTAGAAATATAAGCCTCATTAACGTTGACGCCCTTATAAAGGAAACTACAGAGTCAGAGAAGGATACCTTCTACGAGGCAGTATAACGAACCCTCGAAACCTGTCCCAGATATGATATCAAAATACTTGGGGATTTTGACAGCCAAGTAGGGACGGAGCCCATATTTAGACGATACGTTGGCTCTCATAGCTTAAATCAAAATACAAATGATAACGGACAGTGGATCATTCAATATGCAGTGTCACACGAACTGGTTGTTGGAAGTACCTGGTTTGCGCGGAAAGCGGTCCATAGACATACATGGGCCTCTCCAGATGGAACGACTTTCAACCAAATTGACCACGTGCTGATCAAATGCCGCCACATTTCAGCCTTGATGAATATTAGAACATATAGGGGGTCCAATATAGACTTGGATCAGTATCTTGTTGGCATGGTGCTCCGAGCTCGAATAACAACACCACCCAGAATCCCATTTGACAATCCCATCCCTTCCGCATCACCTATAAGAGGGAAATGGATGCCGCAATAACCGCAGTCAACAGAGATCTTGGAGATGAAGCATCAACAAATGATCCTTACAATCACCTGAAAAACGTTATCATAAATACGACCACAAACATACTTGGCCCCAGCCGCAAAGAGAGTCGGAACGGCTGGTTTGACGATGAATGTAAGCTAGTAACGGAAGTAATGTTGCATTCTCAAAGAAGGCGGCCACGCGCAGAGACTTATCACGAACTCCGGCAAGTGGAGAAGCGACTTCACAGACGGAAGAAGGAAGCCGACAGGTCTGTCTCTCGAAAAGTACAGGGAGCAACCGCACTACGCACAGAAGGCGGAAGTTTTACCAACAAGTCAACATGATGAAGCCGTACACACTTCGATGTTCATCTTGCCGAGACAAAGAGGGCAATCTGATTTCCGACAGAATGGACATATTGGAGCGATGGGTTGATGAACTACTGAATAACCAGAACATCGGCGAGTTGGAGGTCCCGCCAATTGAAGACGATAGACAAATACTGCCATCACCAAGTATTGAAGAAACATTTCGTGCAATTTATCGGCTAAAAACTCATAAGTCGCCAGGAGCTGATGGAATTACAGCCGAATTGATGAAATATGTACCAGGTCCTCCAAGTAGTTCATCAACTCGTGCGCAAGGTATGGGACAGCGAATCAATGCATGACGATTGGCAACGAGACATTATCTGTCTCATATATGATATAAAAAGGGAGATATCATACAGTGCAGCAATTATCGAGGTATCACGTTGCTGAGTACCATCTATAAGATATTCTCCACTATCTTGCTGGGCCGGATAGCCCCATATGCCCAGAACAACATTGGCCCATACCAAAGAGGCTTCACTTCTGGTAAATCCAACAGATCAGATTTTCTCTCTTCGGCAAGCGATGGAAAAACTGTTGGAATATGGACAACAATTGCACCATTTATTCATCATCATCATCAACCAACAACAACAAACCGCACAGCTCAAACGGGAAGAATAAAGATAGGAGACTACAACTTTGAGACGGTTGATAATTTCTCCTATCTAGCGTCGAAAATCACAACCGATAACAGCTATAATGATGAAATTCGCGCACGGTTGTTGTCAGCCAACAGAGCCTATTTCAGTTTACAAGAACTGTTCCGCTGGAAACCTCTCACCATAGGGTGAAAGCTTCTACTGTACAAGACAATGATCTTGCCAGTCCTCATCTATTCCTCGGAGACTTGGGTTCTTAGCAAGAAAAATTGCGAACCCTTGGCCGCATTCGCGAGAAGAATCCTCCGAAGAATTTTAGGACCCCTACATGAAGATGGACGATTCCGTATTCTACATAACGACGAAATCTATGAGCGACACCATGACCGTCAAGTTGTAGTAGAAAAAGAAGACGAGGCAGACCCTGCCTGAGATGGAGTGATGGCGTAGATACGCCAGATAGCTTTTAGGCATATCGAATTGGTGGACCTCGGCTTAAAACTGGGATGCCTGGAGTTCCTTATTAAACCAACCTAGACCGGTTGTTGCGCTGTTAAAAATGATGAGCTGCAGCGGCTATGGCTTTCGTGGCACAAGATGCACCTTTACGATTAACGGTAGATGCATCCTATACTGCCACGGGCGTATCATTGGAGCAGCTCATTGATGGATTATGGAAACCTTGTGGCGTGGCAGGATCTGCAGCATTCGAAACTTATTTCGAATGTTGCGGATGCGGACGGGTAGATGGCGCGGAACTCTCCACTCGCTCATTTTCGGAACGCACCAGGGGAGTGGAGAATTAGCGGTGGAAAAATGCCGTTGGTTGGGACAGTAAGGACCACAGTTAGATACTAGACAGCTACCTCACTCCCCCTTACCCCTCAAGGGGGGAAATCAGTGCGAGTACACACGATTTCAAATTGTTTTGCCCTTGAGCATGAGCGAGATGTACTGAAAACCCGATCAGCTGTGTTTGACATACCGCCCGGACTTGCCAATGTATTGGTGAGATTGGCAAGTTTTTGCTTATGTATAAGTGAATACGTGAAACAACTTTTTGCTATATGGGTGAGCACGCCGTAGTACCAGAATAGCAAAAGCTCACCGATCTCTCTCTTACCAATACGATTTGACGAAGATTATGCCTTTTCCTTGTTTAGCGTCTCTGATGTGTACAGATAAGCTTCTGCAAGCACATTTGCAAGTGGGGTCATTTTTGTAAGGGTACTGCCTATAGTAGATCTACTGTGGTAAGGACCGCATGGAAATAAGCCGGTCTCTTCTGTTTCCAATCGCGGCGGCGTACACACGAATTTCAATAAGTGAGCAAGTACTGTACGCGCATCTTGTGATAAAGTTAAATAAAGTTAATTTGTTGTGTTAAATATACAAATTTCAATTTATTGCTAAATTGGTTTAAAATATACCAAAACCTATTGGATTTTTTTTAAGAAAATTCGTATTAGCACAAACAGCAGTACATACGATAGAGAGCTTTTAGTAGTTTTCTCATGGACATGACAGAAGATACGGTCGCTTCAGCATTTTACACGTATTGGATATATTTTTCCGGTGGCCCAGTAACAATCACGTTAGATCAAGGATGACCATTTGAATTAGCCCTGTTCACAACGTTAACCAAACTAGTAGGTGTTGACCGCATTAGGACGACCCGTATCACCCGACATTCTACGGATTGGTAGAAAGAATGCATTGTACGCTAAAGGCTGCTTTGTTGTGCGCAGCCTATGTACCATGGCCGGAATTGTAACCAAAGTATCATTAGGAATGAGAGCGGCATTCAGGATTTGAAGGTGACACCTTCAGAGCTTGTATTCGGTAGCACTATCCGAATACTGGGAGAATTTTTTGTTAACCAAGAATTAGTTGGTGATCCGCGGATTTTTGTTGAGAAATTTAGGGAGCATATGAGGAGTATAACCATCTCAAACAGCTCACCACATCAAATACAAGATCTTCTTTGTTAGATGCGACGGCGTAAAACAATCCTTAAAGGCTCTGTACCGAGTTCCTTATAAGGTTATCAAACGAACGAAGGTTATATGTTAAAAGCTGACGATTCCGAAGTCAGGCACGATGAAACTCCGACGGTTGTACAAACGCATCATTGGTCGTTAATTTGGACAAAGCGGTGAAAACCTACGTGGCGAAGAAAAACGTGTGGTTCCTTTCCTCCAAAGGAGTAAATCACTGACAAGCGAGTGACTGTGGCAGGATTGAGGCGAGATGCAAACGAGAAGAGAGGGATATTCGCAAGCAATCATCTTACAGAGACGACTGCTCCCCAGCAGCTTTACAGACATCATAAAACATCAGTCTTACATTTAAATGTAAGTTATATTTGCTTGTGAATAAAGTCTTGTTCACAAGTAAGTTCGAAGATTATCACGATACCGCAAGTGACGATAATACCCTAAGGTGGTGAAAAGACATCAAGTACTCGTCGCTTGCGATATTGAATGTCACTCGCTTTCGTGACGGTGAAACATAGCCCGGAGATAGGAATGAGGATTTACGTGTATTTCGTTGATAACTAAAGCGAACCAAAGCGACGAGATCCGCTTATACGATGTGGACCAATGTAGTTGCCACAGTGATTTTTTGGCTGAATCAACGCAAGAACACGTGGATGTACAAATCCTTGAAAACGAAACTTGTTCTTCGATTACGATGAACGATGGCCTTCAGTAGTACTTGCTTCATCTATTGACGTGTTTGTTCTGAGAAACTGGACAGGATTGCTGGCGTTTCCGTCATCAAGGAATCATTCTTCTGGTAGCCACAGTGTTGTTCCAAAAACCATTTCCGCTGGCGAAAACCCGATATCTTCCTTAATGCTGTTGAGTAATCCCGATAAAACAGTTGGAATTGCATCGGCCCAACTGCGGCCGGACTGATGCACATTATTTTAACTTTTAACGTACGATGCCAACGTTCTATACCCCGTTGGATGCCGGGTGGTAAGGTTCTAGCCCAGTAGCCCAGCAAGTGACCTCCAGAGCGGCAACTCAAATTGTGTGCTTTGATCCGCCATCACGATGGCTGGTGCGCACTGCGGGAAATCCAATTTGTGAAGAACGTTCTCGCTACAGTGGCGGTAGACTGGTCTGGTCTGGTCATCAAGAAAAACTATCAAGCATGGTAACCATGCGACGATGCGGACGGACTCACAATATTCAGGTGAACTTGATGAAAACGTTGCTCGGGTACGGGAAATGGTTGAAATGTCGCTGCACATATTACGCCATACAAACCTTTTGCTCTTCACGAGCCCCAGTATGTGAACAGCCGTGATATATCCAGAAAACCCGTCCGCAAAGAGACTTGGGTAGCACGGATCTTGGCACGGATAGTGACCTATCTCACAGGATAGTGGTTTTGTTTCCAACGAATGTAGATTTGAGCAGAAGAGACGTATTATTGTCCGCAATTGACTTTTGACTTTGTGGAACATAAGATTCTTCCGTTGTAAGTTTCTTCGAATCGAAACCGGATAGTAAAAAAATCCTCCTGTTGTGATAATACGTCAGCTACTCGTTCGCCGTACTTGCTACGTGCTCAATCTCGGTACAAAACTGAGAAATGTGGCTCAACTCTCGAACTTGCTGAGAAGTGGCTTTATCTAACTTCCGAGAAACAGCGCCAACGATTGGCTCTTGGTCCGTTTGTAGTAAACTGAGTCCAAGATGTGCTCGAGTCTTGAAGCTACTATACACGGCAAGTAACACTTGATCATACGTGCCTTAATTCTTCTCGGCCTCCGACAGTTTACGTTGGAAGTAGGAACGCGGTAACTAGCGATTCCCATGCTTTTGCTCAGGCATTACACCAACAGCCACGCTGGAAGCATCTGCCACTAAGGCTAATAGCTGAGATGCCAACAAAGCTTGAACTACAAACGTAAATGCTCCGCGTGTTGTACAGCATTCTCAGATGCCACCAGCACATCATCATCATATCAACCTCGTAAACATCCAGTCCATTCAGAACTTTATCCACGGAGCGCTGAAAGGTTTGTTCTGCGTTTCGTATGTCGAAGGTCATCACGATAAATTCAAAGAAACGGGAAGAATTGCAGACATTTGTTTTCTCTCCTACTGGAATTTGATCAAATGCAGCAAGTCGACTTTGCTGAAAACTCGTTTACCAACAAGTCTACAAAATATATCCTCGATGTGCCTCATGAGATTACGATCGGTCAGGACGAGTGACGTTGTTAAGGCGTCGAAATCGCCGCAGGGACACCATGATCCATCTTTCTTGGGAACGCTTTCGCAGCGGCCAGTTTGTCTGATGTAAGTAATCGGTGGTCTAGTTATGACGATGTAATGACACACGGAATTCACTAATTCCGTCGATTCCCAAAATATTTTGTCGCCTACTCTTTGCTTCTCATCATACTCCGATGGCATGGATTTTAATAAACTATTCTCTCCTGGTTGAGGTCTTACCTAAGTAGTAGAGTAAATCGGGTCTTTGCATTTTTCCCTGATCGGTGGAACCTCCGGGCTCCTCCCTTTTTGAAGCTCATCAGTACTTTTTCTCATTTTTTAGTCCTCTTTTCATAAAATCGGTACTTTTCAGTACTTTTCGATATAAACCAAAACGAAGTAAATATTTGGCAATATCACGTTCTTCTAAATGATCAAAAAGTTGACTTATGACATTTTGTTGAAATTTTTGTTCAAGAATCGAGGGATTCCTAAGTCCGCCATCCACTTAATGGCGAATCGAACCAAGTTGTGAAGCAACATGCTTTCAGAGTTGTGGCCCACGGAACGGGAATAGGAGCTGGTTTTCATCCACACTTTCGAAAATTGTGTGTTATATTATTATTTTTTCTGGTACTATACTTTTAGGTTAGATTTAAGGGGGAAGGCGTTTCAGGTAAATTTTTAAAATACGGTAATATGCCGCTATTAACTCTATTTAAGCAGATCGATATCTCCATTCCGATGTATGAGGCCTTTTTTTTTTAACACATTCAATTTATTTTGTTTGATTTTGTTACAGGTAGTTTATGACTAAAATTAATACTAGACTTATCTCTAACAGCTTAACTTTACCTATAAATTAACATTTTGCTTAATACTAGACTTCATTTACGGTGGTATTAATTTATCCTATGGCTAATGCTATAGAGGGGAAAGTCAGGAAAAACCCCTCTTATGTTGTTGTTTGTTCGTTGGATAATTGTGTTGCATGAATGGATGGAGGAAGGATACATATAGGGGAAGGTGGTGTTATTGGGCGGTGGAGTAGACGAGGCCAGGTCGATGTCGATCGTATGGGCGGTTGAATATGATCATCTTTCCGCCGCGATAACTGCTGTTTTGGGAGGAAAGGGTTAGGAGGTCTGAAGGGAGGGGATGGTGGCGGTATGTGGGGTTAGTGTTATGGTTGCGTATGTGGGAGTAAAACTGGATGAGGTTGTTTTCATGTGCTTGACATTTGATGAGGAATTTGGTTAGTGAGGTAAGGAGGATCTGGTCTATGCGGGAGCACTTTATCTCGTCGTAGACAGCTTGGTTGGAGTGGATATTGGACTGGGAAAGGGAGAGGCGGAAGAACCTCCTTTCGCGTACCCGAAGGCGCTCCATTTGAGCTGAGGATACGTCACACCATGCGACGAATCCATATGTAATTAAGGGACGGATTAGCTGCTTATAGCAGTAGAGTTTCACTTTGGGGAGGATGGCGGAGTCTTTCTTAAGGATGGGCCATAGGGTTTTTAGTCCTGTTAGGGTCTTTGAAATGATGGAATTTACCTGGGGTATGGGTGATAGGCGGGTATTGAGGGTTATTCCCAGGTATTTAGTGGATTTGACGGAGGGAATGGTAGAAGGTCCGATCTTGATAGTGAGGTTGCGGGTGTCGGCCAGCATCTTGCGGGTAAAGGTGGCTCTACCGCGGAAGACGATGGCTTCGCATTTGCAGGGGTTGAGTAGGAGTTTCCAGGATTGGAGGAATTTGTTGAGGGTTTGGATTGAGGTATTGATGCGGTTTTGGGCGGATTTTATTTTGCGGGAAGAGGTGTAGAGGATCAAGTCGTCAGCGTATTGGATGGTTTTGACTGCTTGGGGGGAGTTGGTAGGGTGCTGGAGTGGGATATCGGCGGTGTATAGGGAGAAGAGGGTTGCTGACAGAACTGAGCCTTGGGGGATGCCTGCGGGTGGACTGTAGGGGTCGGATAGGGTATCGTGGATACGGACTAAGGATTGGCGATCAGACAGGTAGTTAAGGATGAGTTTGCATAATTTTGGGTGGAATTTGAAAGTGTGGGAGAGTTTGTAGGTGATGCCGTCGTGCCAGACCGCGTCGAAGGCTTTCTGGATATCGAGGAGGCAAGCTGTGGTGGGGATGTTGTTGTTTAGTTGGGATAGGATGTCGGTTTTGAGGACTAGGAGGGCATGTGAGGTGCGTTGGCCGCGCCTGTTAGCAAACTGGAAGGGGGGGGGGATAATGGCGTGGTCGGTGATGTGTTGGAGCATGATATCGTGGATGACGTGTTCGAAAATGTTCGATGCCACATTGAGGAGGGAGATGGGGCGGTAGCTGCCCGGGGAAGCTGAAGGCTGGTCCTTTTTTAGGATTGGGACGATGTGGGCTCGTTTCCATGGGGTGGGAAAGTGTGCAGAGAGGAGGCATTGATTGAAGAGTTGGGCGAGAAAGGGGCTTAGGATTTTGGCGCATTTTTTGAGGATGATGATGGGGATGTGGTCGGGTCCGGTAGATTTTTTATTATTTCGGGAGAGGATGATAGATTCAACTGTTTGGGGTGTGACGGCTTGTATTGGTAAGCAGTAGGGTGTTGTAGGTTCGGATGGTGGGATCGGGAATCGGGTGTGGATGGCTGGCGTGGTAGTGAGGTTGTATATGTGTTGGCGCACCGCTGTTTCTGTGGGTGGGTCGGACAAATGTTGGGTGCTGTGGTGGGCGGCTAGAAAGCTGTTAGCAATCAGGTCGGCGTGGGCTTTGGGTGAGGTGTTGTGTGGGAGGACGCTGGCTGAGCGGGGTTTGGCTAGTCGGGGGCAGGTACCCCGGAGTTTATTGCATGTTTGCTGATTAAGCGAGATGTTCGCATGCTTTACCGCGTAGTGATCAGCGTATAGCGTCTGGATCTGGGATTGGATGCGCTGTGTGAGGGAGTGGATTTATGAGTTGAGGAAGTTAAATTGAGGAGCGTACCTGTGTCTGTGGAGTTGGCGTCGTAGGGTTGATTTTTGTTTGATGAGGTCTAGGATGTGTGGTGGCAGGGTGATTAGGCCCTGGTAGTTTAGTGGTCTGAGAGGGATGGTTTCGTTGCAAGCCTTTTGTGTGGATTCCGTGAGTTTTTCCACGGCTGAATCGATTTCGGTAGGAGACGGATTGGACGGGAGGCGGATGGTCGAGAGTTTGTCGGCTAGGTTGTAGTTGCCAGTTAGTGGCAGCGTAGTTGGGAAGGAATTTAGGCTGGGATTTGGGGAGGCGGTCGGTGATATTGAAGTGGAGAACCACTCCGTCATGGTCGCTCAAGCCGGGGATGGTGGGGAGGTCTTGGGGGGAGGTAGGCATGCTGGGGTGTACAAGAAGGTGGTTGCTTACCAGGAAGAGGTCGATGAAGGAGTGGGTATTTTGCCTGTGGTAGGTGGGTTGGTTGGTGGGGAGGAGGGTGAGCTGTAGAGGGTGGGAGTGTTGTGAGTACCAGTTGGCTAACCTATTGCCATTGGCATTTATAGTGGTGTTATACCAGGTGTTATGTTTGGCATTTAGGTCGCCCCCTAGTACAAGGGAGAAACGCTTGTTTCGGCTGACTGGGAGGGCTTTGAGGTGTTGTGTAAGGTTGGAGATGTCAGCGGGATTGAGGGTTTGGTCAGGGCAGTAGAGGCTACCTAGGAATGTGATGGAGGAAGGTGTGGCGATGGAGACAATGGTTAGCTCCATGGATGGGGCAATAGTGTTTGGGATGTAGACCCGTTGAGCGTCTAGGGGATTTGCCACTAGTATGGCTGTGCCTCCGCCTGGGCGGTCAACACGGTCGGAGCGGAAGGTGGTATAGTTGGGGATGTGCAGCTTATGCCTTGGGTGCAGTTTGGATTCAGTGAGGAGGAGCAGGTTAGGTTTGTGGACGGACAAGAAATTAGTTAGATCGTGACGTTTTTGTCGACTGACCACCGAATTTATGTTCAGTAATACCACTTTAGTGGACATTACTGGGGGACACTTGGCAGAGGAGGGAGAGGAGAGCGAGTCTCTTCTCCATCGGCGAGGAAAGGGAGTTGTATGTGGGGAGGAATGAGGTGAGTTGGGAGGCTAGTTGGGTGGTGGAGGTGTTGAAGAGGGAGTGGATCTCGGAGTCGAGGTCAAAGGTGGGGACTGGGCGCGAGGCGTTCCTGGCCATCGCAGCGTAAGAGAGTGGTGGGGACGTAGGGTTGTACGGGGCGGAGACCTGAATGGGTTTTGGTTGGGGACCGGGTTTGGTTGGTGGAGCAGGGTTATGCTTTGTGGGGGGTGATTGTTGTGTTTGGCGGGCGCGGGCTTGCACGAACATCGGGCAGTTGCGATAACTAGCCGGATGAGTGTTGGCTCCGCAGTTGATGCAGGATGGATTTTCTTCCTGCTTCTTTGGGCATTGTCGTGGCCTGTGAGGGGTGTTGCATTTAACGCAACGGTAAGCCAGATTGCAATTTGACGCTGCATGCCCAATGCGCTGGCAGTTCCGGCATTGGGTGATTTCGTGTAGCTGGACGGCTTCGAACTTCACGATGCAGTGAAACATCGCCCTGGCTTTCATGAGAGTGGCCTGCTGGAATTTGGGGGAAAACGTTACAAGGAAGAGGTGGAGGGGTTTCGCGTTTCGTCGGGAGGAGCTAGTCTCGTATTGACGAACGCTGATGGCTTCGGAGATGCTGAGGCGGTGTAGCTCCTTGAGGATTTCATCGGGAGAGTCTGTAAAATCTAGCCCTCGGAGGACTAGGTTGATTGGTTTGAGGTGTGACGGAGTATACGTGAAGAAGGGGTGGTTTCCTTTTTTAAGTAGGTTTTTTGCAGAATCGTAATCTGCCTGGGAGGTGGCGAGGACGTGGGTTGAGCGTACTGATGTTTTTTTAAGGGATATATTGTTGGGGATTGTGGACAGAATTTTGTTAGTGATATCTTTAGTGGTTGTGGGGTCAGCGCGGATAATTAGTGGCGGGAATTTTTCCTGACTTACCCTTGGTGGGGTGGATTTGGCTGGTTGAGCGGCTTGCTGCGTGGTTGTGGTGGTTGTTATCGGGGTGTGTGTGGTTGGTTGTTGTAGCTGTCGGGCTGGATGTTCGGTGACATTCGTTGTTGTTGTAGTTAGATGGGGTGAGGGTGTAGATGCTATTGCTGGGGCTATTTTTTGTTGTGGCTTCGGTGTGGGAATTTCCATTTCTGCCATCGACCGTTCTTCTTGGTTCTCATGATTTGATGTAGTTGCTGTGTTGGGTTGCTGAGCTGACTTGTTGAGGGCGATGGTAGATTCCACCAATGAATAGCCGAACAGCGCAGAGAGCCGGTCGCACCGGCTTGTCATCCTCCTCAGTTCCAGGACCCGTCTCCGCAGGGCGGCGACATCGTCCCGATCGTCGTCCGACGCCTCGCGAGCCATGTCCGACTCGCTATCTTCTCGGGCGGGTCCCCGACTGGCTTCGGGACTTGATGGAGCCTCGCCTTCGCTGTCCCCAAGGGGGCGAATCCTCCTGGGCTCAGGATCCATCCCCTGGGGCGACAGTGACCTGTCCTCAACCGGGCGCTTTGACATAGCGCCTCGCCGCTGAATGTTTCATCGAAAACACTATGGTCGCGATTTCGTTTTGTTTTTCACTCCGCACTTTGGATGTATCACTCGGCACTTTCGTGAGCACACGTCCGATCGTCTCGGACGCTTGACACCGATGTATGAGGCCTAGATTTCGTACATTACACCATTTTCGCCTCTTTTAAACCCAGCGCATTTCGGCTATTCGTTGGATCTAAAGTACTGATGTAGTCAGTTCTTATTAAATTTTGTGACAATAATTTTAGCCGTTTCCGAGTAAATCGGGTGTGACGGACACACAAGTAGGTGGGTAGGCAGACGGACAAACGGACAGACAGACATTAAATCGATTCTAATAAGGTTTTCTTTTTGGACAAAACTTTAACAATAAACGATGAATAATGAAACTTCGTAACTGCGATTTTTATAAAAGTTTCGAAGGCGAATGATTTGTTGGTGAATTTCGACTCTGGTGCCAACATTCTGACAAGCGAGGCAAGTTTTTTATTTGCAGTCAGTCATAAACCAGACCACTCCAGATAAGAAAAATGAAACGACAACGACAAATAGAGATAAATTTGAGACGCGAGAATCAATTTTCTGATTAGGCTTAAAATGCGTATGAGCAGAAAGATGCATTTTAATGAGTCGACGCGATAATGTATTTCAGATAATTCTAATAAGCGTTTCATTTTTCTTATCTAGTCAATAGTTCAAAGGTTGATCTTAAGATAATGTTGTCCACATATAAGGACACCAAAAAGACATGGAACGAGTAGTTGAGTTGTTAGAGTTGAGTGTTAGAGTTGAGTTTGTTGAAACAAATAAAATTATATTAATAAGTAAATCGTGTGTTTTCATTTTCAAGGAAACATATATCTGGCGCAGTCGGTAGGATGCGTCTCGTGTAAATTAAATTAAAAACGATAAGTTTATATTCGGAGTGACAAATTGAAAGTGAATAAACATTTTAATTTATACGCGAGTTTTAACTCCTTAGACGCAGTGAAGACTTAATCGATAAGATTTCGAGAAGAAAGTGAATTAACGCATCAGTTTTATGTGACACACAGTGAAAAAGTTGTGAAGACATTTTAACAATACACGAAACGTGAGAGACCACAGCAATTAATTGTGTTGAAGAATCTCCAAGCGTTATAGAAATGACGGAAGAAAAAACCACAGGTATGAGCAAAGTAATTGTATCACCCTCAGTCCTCAACTCAAAATTGAGTATAACTTTGGATCCAATCAAACACGCTTCACATTTGCCTATATTTGACGGATGCCGGGATCAGCTTAAGAGTTTTACCGACATGGTGGACGTTATGGTACCCATACTTCAGGACTACGATACATCATCGCAAATTATAGTTTCTAATATAATTAAAAGTAGAATAGTTGGAAAGGCGAAACAAATTTTAGATTCCAGTCCCCATATAACTAAATGGGAAGAAATAAAAAAAATTTTATATGCCAATTTTTCGGATCAAAGAAATAGTAGCCAACTTCTAAATGAACTTAGATCTACAGAGTTCAGAGGTTCTATTATTGATTATATAAATGTAATTCAAAAAAGATTAACTAATTTAAACTTGAAGGTAGAACAGGAGCAAAAATTCAATTTTGTAAGAATCATTCAAGATAATCATACTATTGCTTTAGAAGTACTTAAAAACAATATGCCTGAGCCAGTCAGCCATTTTGTTCTGTAGAAATCCAACTTCTATTGAAAATGTCATTTTCATATTATCTGAGACGGGACATCTTTACCAAAAGAAAGAAAGTAATATTCCTAAAAACAGGAGCACCAATAGAAATTTTAAACAGGCTTTTCAGAATCTTCCAAATCAAAGTTACCAAAGTGGAAACTATCAACACCATAATGTACACACTCAAAATAATTATCCATTTCACCAAAATCAATATGGTAGTCAACATTACCATAATCAAAGTTGGAAAAACCAAAACTTTAATCCATTTTTCCCAAATTATGATCAACATCGTTTTAATCAAAATTCAGTCCAAAGTCGAATTCGTAGATTTGGACCACCACAACCTATGGAAGTTGATGGATCGCGACAAGTGATTAACACTAACCAGCAGGGAAATTTTCGAAAACCTGCCTCGGAAAATTCACAAACTTCAATCTTCCATATATTAGAATAGATTCGAAAGGTATTCCTCTTAGATTTTTAATAGATACAGGTGCTGCAGTAAGCATTATCGACCCAAATATTTGTCACCCAAGTTTAAGAATATCACAAAGTAATTCTGTCATCCATACACTAAATTCAAATATTTCTTATTCACATACCGTCCAAATTAAACCCTTCGAAGAAATTGGAGGAGTAGAGAAAATTAATTTTATTGAATTTAAATTTAATGATTTTTTCAATGGATTAATAGGGAATAACATTTTTCAAAATTATGAGGTAAAAATTGATTTATTTAACAGAATCATTAATTTCAATGACAAACAATTACCAATATATTTTTCTAAGGAAGAAGAAGAACTAGATGGATACATTAATCATATTTATATGACTGATGTATACAGAGAAAATGATCCATTATCTTTATTAAGAATAGATCATTTAAATAATGAGGAAAATAAATCCTTAACAAACTTATTAAAGACTTATAGAAATCTTTTCTTTCAAGAAGGTGATAATCTGACTTTTACTCATGAGATAAAACATGAGATAAAAACAACAAATAGTATGGCAGTCTACTCTAAATCATATAGATATCCTCAAATTCATCGAAAAGAGGTAGACAAACAAATAATGGAAATGCTTGAACAAGGGATTATACGACCAAGTAAATCTCCATATTCTTCACCAATTTGGGTAGTTCCAAAGAAAGCCGATGCTTCAGGGAAGATGAAGTGGCGTATTGTAGTGGACTATAGGAAGTTAAACAGTATAACTATTGATGATAAATTTCCAATACCAAATATTGATGATATTTTGGATAAATTGGGAAGATGCATGTATTTCACTACTTTAGATTTGGCTAAAGGATTTCACCAAATTGAAATTGATGAAAGAGATATTCAGAAAACTGCATTTTCAACTGATAAAGGTCATTATGAGTTCACCAGAATGCCTTTTGGTCTAAAGAATGCTCCCGCAATATTCCAAAGACTAATGAATGAAATTCTCCGCGAACATATTGGAAAAATATGTTTTGTTTATATGGATGATATTATAGTTTTCAGCACATCTCTAGACGAACATATGCTTTCTCTTAGGAAAATCTTTAATGTCTTAAAAGAGGCAAATTTAAAAATACAAATTGATAAAAGTGAATTCTTCAAAAAGGAAACAGAATTCCTTGGTCACATTGTAACCACTGAAGGAATCAAACCTAACCCTAAGAAAGTAGAAGCAATTCGTAATTTTACAATTCCTGGAACAACTAAACAAATAAAATCGTTTTTAGGAATGGTTGGATATTATAGGAAATTTATTAAGGATTTTTCCAAAGTAGCTAAACCCTTAACTCTTCGACTAAAGAAGAATTATAAAATAAATCCTCGAGATATTGATTATGTTGATGCTTTTGAAAAACTCAAGCAACTAATAACAACAGAGCCTATTTTGAAATATCCGGATTTCGATAAGAAATTTACACTTACTACGGATGCCTCAAATTATGCTGTAGGTGCTATACTTTCTCAGGATAGTCACCCGATTTGCTATGCCTCACGTACTCTTAATGAACATGAAGGTAGATATTCCACAATAGAGAAAGAACTTTTAGCTATTGTGTGGGCTACTAAATATTTCAGGCCATATTTATACGGAAGGAAATTCATCATTAAGACTGATCATAAACCGTTAACATGGTTAGCAAACTTAAAAGAACCAAATTTGAAATTGCAAAGATGGAAGCTTAAGTTGGAGGAGTTCAATTATGACATAGAATATATTCAGGGCAAAGAAAATTATGTAGCAGATGCATTGTCTCGTCCTTCACAAGTTGTAAACTTAGTGAACGTAAATGAAGTGAACGAAGACAATAATATTGAAAATGCATCAAACGCAACATGTCATAGTGCAAATGAAGATAGTTTAGAGTATATACCTATTTCAGAAGCACCTCTAAACTTGTATAAAACACAAATAATAATTAAAGAAGGAAAAGAAAACAGAATTAAAAAAGATAGATTCTTTGGGAAACTCCGCATAACTTGTATATCTCGAGAAATAAATGAAAAATATTTCCAATATATTTTAAATAACCACACCCCTAGCAAAGGATTAGTTGCAGTCTATATTCCAAACCTAACAATTTACAGTAGGTTTCAAGATGAGTATTTAAAATGGAAAAGCCCTCATACTAGAATTAAATTTATAAAATGTAGTTATCTACTTTTTGACTGTACCGACAAAGGACAAATTCAAGAAGAAATATTAAGGGAACATAAAAGAAATAATCATAGAGGTATTGAGGAAGTTTTTAAAGAGATAAAAACTAAATACTATCACCCTAATTTGAAAACTGAAATTGCCAAAGTGATAAATAATTGCCACACATGTCAAATTGGTAAATACGAAAGAAGACCAGCAAAAATTCCTTTCAACAAACCTCCTATTCCAGAAAAACCTCATGAAACAGCTCACATGGACATATGGTTTCTAGACAAAAATCATTTCTTTTTAACTTTAATAGACAAATTTTCGAAATTTGCTCAAGCCATCGCTTTAAAGTCTAGAAATTGGGTAGATATTAAGTCAGCACTCAATCAGTATTTCGCAACTTCTGGTAAACCTAAACTCATAATAACAGACAATGAAAGTAGTTTCAAAAGTAATTTAGAAAATTTTTTACAAAATGAGAATGTTGCCTTGCACTTTACTACACCTGGATTGAAAACTGGTAATTCAGATGTAGAAAGACTTCATAATACATTAAATGAACATGTGCGTATTAAAATAATTGAAACTAAACTCGCACCATCAGCTATCGATGTTCAAGAGATTATGAAATTTTACAATACAACTATTAATTCTTCAACTAATCATAGACCAATCGAGATACATAATGGAATTATACAAGCTTCCGAATACAACCAAATAAGAAGTAGGCTGGTAAGGAAACAGGATAAAAGTATCGAAAATACAAACAGGAATAGAAAGAATGAGGAAATAAATTCAAAATACATTAAAAATAAATTCAGACGCAAAAAACAGGATATGCCCTTTGTCACGAAACCCAATCATAACATAAAAAATAAGAGGCTCTTCATGAAATTAAAGAAATTTCAAAAATCTATCCCTCAGGTATCTTCATCGTAATATGCTTGCTCTATGTCACATTAGGGCAACACATAGAAATTACCGAGATCCCTCAAGGTAATGGATTCACCTTGATACGAGGAGACCAAGTTCCTATTATTCAGAATTTCTCCAAGGTGATACATGTAATAAATCTACAGAGGTACGATGACATCATTGCCAGTATCGAAAACACTACTTCAGCACAAATCACCGAAAAGTTTTCAATTATACCATTGTTAATTGAAAAAATCAAAGCAAAACTTTTTACTTTAGAGCCCCATAGAATCAAAAGAACAATATTTAGCGCGTATGGTTCCTTTTTGAAATGGTTTGGTGGTGTTATGGATGATAATGATAGACAATTCATTGATAGAAATTTTGATAAAATTGAATTGAATATGAAATCTTTTGTAGCCAATAATGAAAAACAAATTGCAATAAATAGTCGGATTGATGAAAGTATCCAGAAATTAGCAAGTCATATAAACGAACAGCAAGAAATAGTAATCTCCAAATTCAATATTTTAAGTAACAGTTTAAACAAACGTTTAGTAGAACTAGAAACTTTTCGAGTCATAAAGGAAAACTTGCAGATGATTTCAGATTCAATAGAGGAAATTGAAAACATTGTTTTATTATCTAGATTGGAAATATTGGGTAGAAATATTCTTACAATTGAAGAGATACAACAATACCAAATAGATGAACAAAAACTTACAAATATTCGAGTCTCAGTTGCACAAAAAGAAAAGACTATATTAATCGTATTACAAATCCCGAATTTTACAAGCAGAAAATATTTTCAGTTATCTATTGTACCGATACCGAACATGAAAAATCTTGAACTAGTAACACCATATAAAAAAGTTCTCTTTTATAAAGATAATGTGTTCGTATATAGTAATGAAAATGTAGAAAATAAATTAATACCTATTCAAGAGGAATGTATAACAGATATTTTAAACGAACCTCAAAATTGCACTATGAAAATGAATGATCGACCAGGCATAGAACAAATTACAAAAAACATAATAATAACGAAAAATTTAAATACTACTAAAGTATATCAAAACTGTAATGATCAAAATATTGTAATTAAAAGGCATAATATAATAAAATTTTTAAATTGTAAAATAACCTTAGGGGATAAAATATTCACTAATAAAGAAAATTTTGTTCAAAATAACATTATTCTACCAAACATACTAAAAAATATATCGTACAACGAAATTCATAATTTGACCTTAAAATCTATTCATGTTCAAAATATTGAGAATTTGAATCACATAAAACTGTTATCATTGGAACATAATAAAACTTCATGGACAAGCTTAATTACAGATGTCATAATAATCTTTATCATTCTTATAGTTGTTGTAATATTTATCTATTTTAAAGTTCATAAAAAGAAAACTAGCATCAAAGTAAATATAAATTCAATGCGCGAGGACACGCATCTTAGGGATGGAGGAGTCATAAACCAGACCACTCCAGATAAGAAAAATGAAACGACAACGACAAATAGAGATAAATTTGAGACGCGAGAATCAATTTTCTGATTAGGCTTAAAATGCGTATGAGCAGAAAGATGCATTTTAATGAGTCGACGCGATAATGTATTTCAGATAATTCTAATAAGCGTTTCATTTTTCTTATCTAGTCAATAGTTCAAAGGTTGATCTTAAGATAATGTTGTCCACATATAAGGACACCAAAAAGACATGGAACGAGTAGTTGAGTTGTTAGAGTTGAGTGTTAGAGTTGAGTTTGTTGAAACAAATAAAATTATATTAATAAGTAAATCGTGTGTTTTCATTTTCAAGGAAACATATATCTAGTCGCGCTCGAGTATCCCTCGCACATCTGGGACTGCGAGAGGATCTCACGTGAATGACTTGTCGTTCCTTCATAATTAAGATTTCCCGTTCTGTGGGAGAAAGTTGCCAGGATGCTTTTTACGATCTTTCAATTTTAAAGGTTGCATCGAGTGAGTTCAATTTATCTTAAAGTGTTTCCAGAATGTCTTTTGACAAGCCTTATGTTGATTTTGATCTTCTTTATTCAGATTTCCATCTTTGGATACGTCTCTTTTCATTGTCGTATTGAAGGGGGCCCTGCTTTGAAATCTCGTTTTATACTATTGATTAATCAAAATTAATTAAAGTAAAATGGGGATGCTACAGGAATACTACGCAATAACGACATGTAGTGCAAGTTTTCATGTCAGTGGTTTAGACACTTAAATCCATAATGAGCAACCTTTGGCTCATAAACGAAGTATTTGAATGCTTTGCAGTAATTAATACGAGCATTTACATGGGTAATAGCTACTTTAAAGGATTGGTAAATCCCCTCCAATGGTTTGTAGAAAAATTGACAGTTCCCTTATTTTCAAATTGTCAGTTTCAAGAGTGTCAATAGTTCAGAAAATTGTTGGCTTATCAGCTTCATTGCTCGGTCTACTACATAACAGAATCCAGGATTCCATATTGAGGATCGCTCCTCGTCTAGAAGCGAAAGACAATATTAACTAGTTTAAACGCCTTTATTTTGAATAGTCGTATGTCCTCCCATAAATCATAAATCATTCCCCAGCCTGTACCCGATAATCGCCCTGTTCTCTCCTCCTAAAATCTAAAGGAACACGAACTGCGCTTTGAAATTTTTACATCATATTCTAGGACGACTAAGCTAACGATCTATGTAAAAAAATCGATTCTGAGAACTTCCCAATGTGATTTGCCTCCTTAAGATAGGAGCAGTATTACCTGAATCACTCGTTCGTGTTTTCGTTAGCAAAGTTTAAACGTTTCATGTTGCAGTGTACGCTAATCGACCTTGGCGGCTTTCCTATGTGACGGTTTCCAAAAATTGATTTTTTGTTCTGCATATATTTTGAAAGATAGAAAACCACAAAGCATTGAGACACCTTACACGAAGCTGGAGCATAACACACTCCATTTATGGAGAATCTGGAGAATGAACACGAGGTGAGGTATCGAGATTCTGGATCAGATCAGATATGTGGACGATGTATTAGCAATCATCAGAAAGGAAGAAACAGGAACGATCCTCGAGAAACTCAACCGGGTGCACAGAAACATCGACACGGAGATACCTTTTCTGGATTGACAAATAATCCGGGAAAGAGGGGACATGGAATTCGACATTGTAATTGGGGAAAGAGGGGACTTTGAATTCGACAACACACACACACAACACACAAACGCAACGAACTATCGTATAAACCTCAAACCACGATTTCCATCGCAAGATGGTGACATACGACTTTATGGTCCACAGGATGGTCACAAACCTTCTCAATGAGAAGAGAAAAAAAGGAAACGGACTTCATCATGGTCACTGTCAAGAAAAACTGGTGCAACAGAAACATCATCGTTAATTGGATTCAAAAGAAATTACGCCAGACCCGAAGACAACAGCTTTCGACATTTTTCCAGGAGCCATGCACAAAACCAAAGCAACTACATTGTTCAAAGATATAGAATGACATTCCATGCCCTTTTCCCCTGTATACAGTCTTCTTGACCTCTCGATTATGAAGTTCATGCAGTTTTAGTAGTTTTGTTTTCGCTCCGGGCACCGTTCATATTGTATATCTGATCAAATAACGTCGTCACGGGTGTCATCCGTACTCATCTGCTTTAATAATTTTGGCTTTGTAGCATCCTTTGGCCCCTGCTAGCCATTTCGAGTTCAAGCATTTGAAATGTCCGAATACCTTTGTCGTTTCGGCTTGCTTTTAACCGAGAATGTAGCCTTCTTACAACATCTCCGTTGTGGTTTCACATGAGGGCCGTACACAAAACATTTGCCCGATAGCAATTTGGTTGAAAGCAGTTTTTTGTTTGGAGGCCGGTGCGGCCAATTATGGCTTTGTAAGGGTAGTTTAGGTCCCAGGGCGAAACGTGGTACCCACGATGGAGAAAAAACCTGCGAAACGCCTGCTGAACCAACACCTACACCTACCACCAAATCCTCCACCTCCGCGTGGTGACCGCTGAGAGCTCTTTCTTAACGAAAAACTGCAGACGGAGAAGGATGAAGGCGAGTCTCCTGCGTCTAAAAACGGGACAAATTGTACGAATTGGCCATCCAGGTTGGGGGTTGGGTAGGGATGACAACCCTATACGGAAAACCGATGTTACGAAGCCACAACAGGAGCCTCGGACTGGACGGATTACACAACGACGAACCCGACAACGACAAAGGAATAACGGTTTGCGCATTTTCTCATGGAATGTACGCTCCCTGTACAGAGATGAAGCTGCCAAGCATCTAGCTTAAATCCTGTTTCAATATAGGACTAATGTAACAGCGTTGCAGGAGATGCGTCGGACAGGGACCGGTTTCCTGGAGAAGAGTCACCACACCATATATTATAGTGACCATCCACTAAACCATGTGCTCGGAGTAGGTTTCTTAGTCAGCCAAAAAATGAAACCTGCTGTTATCGGCTTTGAAAACATAAGCGAATGGTTATGTACACTGCGCTTGCGAGGCAAATTTAGAAATATAAGCCTCATTAACGTTGACGCCCCTATAAAGGAAACTACAGAGTCAGAGAAGGATACCTTCTACGAGGCAGTATAACGAACCCTCGAAACCTGTCCCAGATATGATATCTAAATCATACTTGGGGATTTTAACAGCCAAGTAGGGATGGAGTCCGGTTTTAATCGATATGTTGGCTCTCATAGCTTACGGATTATTCAATTAGCAGCGTCACACGAAACGGTTGTTGGAAGTACCTGGTTTGCGCGAAAGCGGTTCACAAACATACGTGGGCCTCTTCAAACGGGACCACTTTCAACCAAATTGGCCACGTGTTGATCGAACGCCGCCCTTGATGAATGCCAGAACATATAGGGGGCCAATATAGACTCGGATCACTATCTTGTTGGCATGGTGCTCCGAGCTTGAATAACAACACCACAATCTCCTCTGACAATCAGGTGAGAGCTAACACTGCACCCATCCACAACACAGCCCTTCGCAACATCTATAAGAGGGAAATGGATGCTGCAATAACCGCAGTCAGCAGAGATCCTGGAGATGGAGCATCAACAAATGATCTTCACAACAACCTGAAGAACGTGATCATAAATACGGCCAAAAACATACTTGGCCCCAGCCGCAAAAATAGTCGGAACGGCTGGTTTGACGATGAATGTACGCTAGCAACAGAACGGAAGAATGCCGCATACCGAGTAATGTTGCATTCTCAAAGGTCGCGGGCACACGCGGAGACTTACCACGAACACCGGCGAGCGGAAAAGCGACTTCTCAGGCGGAAAAGGAAGCCTGGGAGAATCAACAGGTCTGTGAATTCGAAAAGTACAGGGAGCAACCGCACCAGGCACAGAAGGCGAAAGTTTTACCAACAAGTCAACAGGATGAAGCCTTACATACCGGCTTTATCGATGTTCATCCGGCCGAGGCGAAGAGGGCAATCTGATTTCCGACAGAATGGGCATATTGGAGCGATGGGTTGAGTACTTTGATGAAGTACTCAACCCACTACCATCAAGTATAGAAAAAACAGTCCGTGAAATCCACCGGCTTAAAAACTACAAGTTGCCAGGAGCTGATGGAATTACAGCCGAATTGATTAAATATGGAAGCGACCAATTACACCAAGTGGTTCATCAACTTGTGCTCGCGGTGTGGAGCAGGGAATCAATGCCTGACGACTGGCAAAGAGGCATTATCTGTCTCATACATAAAAAGGGAGATATCACACAGTGCAACAACTAATGAGGTATCACATTGCTGAGCCATGGAAAAACTGGTGGAATATGGAGATCAGTTATACCATCTCTTCATCGACTTTAAAGCCACCTATGATAGCGTAGCCAGGGTAAAACTGTACACGCATGAGAGAGTTCGGTATCCCAACGAAATTGATAAGACTGACTAGGCTGACCCTCACCAATGTGCGAGGCCAGATAAAAGCAGCAGCATCACTCTCAAGACCATTCGACATCAACAACGATCTATGACAAGGGGATGCCCTATCATGCGTCCTCTTTAACCTGGCCCTGGAAAAAGGTACGATCCTCTTTAAGTCCACCCAACTACTGGCCTATGCTGAAGATATCGACATCATGGGAAGAACGACCCGAGACGTACAAACTGCCTTCATCCAGATCGAGCAGGCGGCGTGAAATCTTGGGTTGCACATCAAAGGAGGCAAGACAAAGTATATGGTGGCAACGTCAGCACCAAAAACCAACCAACCGAGAATATCAAACCGCACTGGTCAAATGGGAAGAATAAAAATAGGAGACTACAACTTTGAGACCGTTGACAATTTCTCCTATCTAGGGTCGAAAATCACAACCGATAACAGCTACGATAATGAAATCCGCACACGATTATTGGCAGCCAACAGAGCCTATCTCAGCTTACAAAAACTGTTCCGCTCGAAACGTCTCACTATAGGATCTAAGCTTTTACTGTACAAGACAATGATCTTGCCAGAGACTTGGGTTCTTAGGAAGAAAAATTGCGAACTCTTGGCCGCGTTCGAGAGAAGGATCCTGCAAAGAATTTTCGGCCCTCTTCATGAGGATGGACGATTTCGTAGCCTACACAATGACAAAATCTATGAGCGATACCATGACTGTCCGGTTGTGGATAAAATCCGGCTCAATAGGTTACGGTGGGCGAGTCACTTAATCCGTATCGATGAGGATGATCCATCCCGGAAAGTCTATAAGGGCAATATCTATGGTAGAAAAGGAAGACGGGGCAGACCCTGCCTAAGATGGAGCGATGGCGTAGGTCAGGATGCCAGACAGCTTTTAGGGATATCGAATTGGTGGACCTCGGTGCAAAACCGGGATGTCTGGAGTTCCTTATTAAGGCAGGCTTAGACCGGATACCTTTTGTTGCACCGTTGATGATGATGATGATGAAGCTTATCTCGACAGAACCTCTTTTGCCGTCATGACTACAATTTCATTTTTACGCCTGTGACTCCTTGGCTATTGGCGCGGTAATATGTCCTTTTCTAGCCAACTTGCTTCTAGGGAAAAGCCGATGTAATTTTAAAAGTTATGAATGAAGGATTATGAAAAGGTATGATTACTGTAGGTAGTAAGATCTGTGGTATCAATGCTTCGCAGGCGTAGCAGGTATGCAATGCGTTACTTTCAGGAATTCGCTCAAATTCGAAATTGAGATATTTTGTAGTATAACGACCGCGCTGACTTTTAATATTCACCTTTTCGAAGAATATTGTTCTGTTCTTCAAAGCAACAACTTTACTTGACTGCACGTGGTTTTATTATTAAATTTGTGCATACTGATATTTTCATAAATTGTCATTTTCGCACAGTGCGTATATATCACTTTCCAAAATTTTTCTGACTGAAAATCGCTAAAGGAGCTGAAAAATAAACTTGCGTTCAGCGAAAGGCAGCAATATATCATGCATCCTATCGATTCGAAATAATATTTTCCGTAAACTGAAAAGCACTTTTCGCACGTATTCTTCCACCCAAGGGACTTTGGCACATTGAATGTCCCCAATCGTCTATAAAAATTTTAAACACCACAACCGAATATGCCGGAGTTCCTTCAGCAGCAACCCTCCAGAAAATGTTCGGTCATATTCAACCACTACCACTGAAGTTGTCAAAACTTTGTGACTATTTTTCATGTCATTCAAGCGCTCTAGCGTTCTTGCTATCTCCGTTCTGTATTCCCTGGGGATTTCATAGTGGAGTGTAGTGGGGAGATTATACAGTATGAGCTCAAAAAGGTAACAGATTAAATCGGCAACATGAATCATAAGTTCAAAGCATTTTTTTTTTGTTGCGGAACTAGAGCCTTTCGGGAGCTAAAATAAAATGTTGTCTCCGAAATTATGCTTTGAAACATAATTGAGAATTATGATAGACATTTGAAAATCCGTTTAAGGGGAAACCACTTTTTTTTCAGAATGTTTTTATTGCATATATAGCTTAGCTATCCCAGAATATGTTGCGGACATATGGAGCGAAAATCGTATTCCTTAACTTAACCGGTGTACAACCGAGCGATTATCAGGGTTCAGCGCCTTGGCGGTAGTCGCTTTATGTCCTTACGAAATCTTCTATCGCTTTGTAAATAGCATATTCATAATAACTTGGCGTCAGTTCCTTATAGGAGAGCATTGGCATTTTGCTTGCAGTTCAAGGGGAGAAATGCTTTCAGGGGAGCTTTCAAGCAATTTTTTTTCAAACGCGTTTTTCTCAAAATAGTTTTTTTCACATTTGCGGAAATCCTAGCGCCAAAAGTAATGAACCGGCCACTATGAAATTTGGAGGTATAATTCTCTACATAATATGATATTTACAACGGTGTTTTTTACATTATTAGTGAAAAAGTGGTAAAAATTGAAATATTTGCATCCTCCATGACTGGCCCCTCGGTGAAGATTATTAGGTCTGTAATCTGAAAAGATTCATGGCCATTTGTCGACCATTATTCTCTATCGGTGATTACGGCAATGTATGTCTTTTCGAAGACGAATCTGAAAACCATATGATTGGTCGGCATCAGGGCTATTGGATGTTCTTCAAGGAATTTCCAGATAGACGCATGCCCGTGTGAATGGCCGCCTTTCCACGCCCCAATGGTGTCGACCCTATATGCGTCGTTGGCTGCTTTCTGTTTCGCCTCCAAGTGAATGGGGGGTAAACTTAGGATAGCTTCAAGTGCCGCAGTCGGCTTAGTACCCATTGCTTCAGTAATGCAACCAAGTCTGTGAATCTGCGTTAGCAGCTTCCTGCTGTTAGAAAAGTTCAATCTTGGCCCCCAGACGATGCATGCATACATCAAAATGGGTTTTATTATGGATGTATACATCCAGTATATCCGTTTGGGTGAAAGTCCCCAGGTCTTACCTATCGCATTCCTACAGCACCGGAGCAGCCTGTAGGATTTCTGATATTGTTCCTGGATATGATGCTTCCACGTTAACTTGGAGTCGAAATATACTCCTAAGTACTTGACTGTTTGTACCGGCTGGATTTCCGCCCCTGCTAAGGTTACCCACCCGTATAGCTGCACCACCTGACGTTCCTAGTGAAGATAACTAGTCCAATCTTCCTAGCGTTCACCATGAGTCCATTGCGGAGGCACCAGTTGTGGATTTCATGCAGAGTTGCATTCAAGCGGTCACATACTGTGTCCGAAAACTTGCTGGTAATTATTACGGTTAGGTCGTTCGCAAATGCTTGCACGAAGACGTTTTTGTCCTCCAGGAGCCACAGCAGGGCATTCATTACCAAGAGCCATAACAGTGGAGAGAGAACCCCTCTCTGTGGGGGCCCCTAAGACATCCTGCTTCAATAGACTTCTGGCCGACCGATATGTGGATTTTTCTCCACTCTAGCATGTGAAGGATCCAACTGATTAGCAGCCGTTCGATTCCATGCTGTCTTGCCGCATCGCAAATTGCCGCGAATGAGGCATAATTGAAGGCACCTTCGATGTCTATGAGTACGCCTAAGACGTATTCTTTTTCGAACATCGCCTATTCAATTTTTGCCGGAGTGCTGTCTCCGTGGATTTTTGGTAGGCATGTTGCCTATGGTGAAGTGGCCACTTAGGAATGTGTGTATCACTTATGAACCGATCTACTAGTCTTCCTAGTCCTTTTAGCAGAAAGCTTTTTGCGTCTGTGTAGGCGGGTTTTCTTGGTTTGGGAATGAATAACACATACACATCACGCCATTTAATTGGAATATAAGCATGTGCTAAGCATGTGCGATATATATATTTCGAATATGTAGACCCAGGGCATCCATTCCCTCTATTACTAGCGCAGGAATGATGCCATCTGCACCTGCAGACTTGTATCTATGGAACGAGTTAAATGTCCATTTTACTCGCTTCAGTGATATTACTATGCATGCAAGATTTCAGTCTATCGGTTGAGGGCTGTACGCACCTGTTGGCCCGAGATTAGATTTTGGATGCTTCGCCGTTTCTTCATCGCTTTCTGTGTACCTCCCGTTCTGTAAACGTAGATAAGTCAGTTTCTGGCTAGGTTCTTTGACCAGAATCCGCTTCAGCTTTGAGGTTGCCTCAAGAGAGTTAGTCTCTTCGCAAAAGCGTCTCCATGATGATCGTTTAGCCGATCTTATGCTCTTCTTTAGAGCCTTCTGTGCCTCTTTATAGCGATTCCTGCTAGCGCCTAAATCACCCTTCAGAGTACGATTGAGGAGCATACTTGGCGATCTCCTCTGTTTTGCCAAATCCGTTGTCTTCTCAATTTCAGCAATGGATTTGATGCGCTTCCCAGGGATCGTGACTCAGGCGCTCAATTCTATTTTATTCATCACCCAATCTGTCTTCCGTGGATTCAGAAATGGAATGAGTGGAGGTGGATCCATGCCCATTACGAAATCAATGCGTCTGTGATCCGAGAGTGTGAGATCGTTTGATACTCTCCACTCTCCGATCAGAGCCGCGATGTCAGGAGATGCCACCGTGATGTCGATGACCTCTCGCCTGACCACGTTGAAACAAGTGGGTTTATTACCTAAATTAAGGATCTGAAAATCGGTTCCTACTAGATACTAAAGTAGTCTCAATCCTCTTGCATTGATGTTCGAACTTCCCCAGCATATGTGGTGAGCGTTGACATCACATCCTGCTATTACCCCCATGCCTCTACTTGGCATATTGGATAGCTCTGATGAATGTCCAACTGGGAACGTCTTCTGCGTCATAGGGAAAATATGCAGAGCACCATAGTATCTCTTTATCTCCCTGTTGACTTTTTACGGTTAACTTAGCTAATGTGGTGTCGCCATCACATAGGTCGTTAACTAAATTAGCCTGGAAGTCTGTTTAGACTACCATGCAAGAGCGGGCTCTATCACTTCCATTGCCATACAATAGGTCAGCATGTTGGAAGTTTAGGCCCCTGACTACCACACCAACCACCACGGTTCTTGTATGAGGTATATCAATGTCTTGCAGCTATTGATCCGATGACTGATAAGTGCAGTCGCCGCTTTACAACGCTGGAAATTTATTTGGGAAATATGGCACCTCATCTACGTTGTAGATGAAGATGCCGAAGGCTGCACGTCCCCTTCAATGGTTTTAGGAGCCGACACTTGTAACGTAACAGTCCCGAGCACATAGTAGATCCGGCCCGAATCTTCTTAACATCGGGTTCGGGAACGTCGATAATGAGAAAAGTTGGCGGCTTATTGGCTCGCTCCCTTGGTTTGCTGCCTAGCAGCAACCAGGTGGAAGTGTTGAGGTTGTTCTGCACACCAAGTTGTTCCAGAGGAATCACTTTTTGATCGATGGAAGCTCAAAGACCCTTTTCAAGGTTAGTCGCGCACCCTCCCACCCATCGTTGAGGGAGGAGCAGTACTGCCTGAGCCACTCGTTCATATCTTCGTCGGCAAAGTTCAGCCGTAACATTTTACGGTGTACACCTACCGACTCAAAGCAAAGCTTAATGCCTTGCGCAGATGCAGTCCCTACAGCTAGGAGGAGTTTCCTTCTAAGCTGTTCGCACTGCTCAGCATCGTAGCCGGATGGATTAGAGTCGTCATACGGGAGCCATCGATTGGCTTCGATAACCTTGGCTGCGAATAAAGGCCGATTCTTCTTTGCTGCCTTTTGTGTTGAAGAGTTAGAATCGTCCGAGGACCGTTGCTGCTTCGGTTTCCTCCTAGCCGCAGGTGCCCCGAACTTTCCTTTCCCCTCAACCTTGGTGCGGCTCTTGGGTTGTGCGTTGCCCGGAGGCGGTTTGCCCGAAGGCGGTTTGCCCAGAGGCTCTGAGTCTAGACTCAGGTTCTCTATCGATAAGCTTAGGGATGCCCCTTCACTCGAGGTTGGATCGTTACGATCGAGGTTTAATTGCGTTTGCTTAACAGGTTTATGTTTTTGTTTTTTTGTTTTTTCATAATTAGCTGCTATGGCCTCAATTTGGTCGGGGAAAGTAAGTTGATCTCGGCAGAGCCCCTTTTTGAAGAGACAAGGCTAGTTGAAACTGGGGGTCGCCTGGTACCCAGAGTTCACCGTTTACATCTTAACCCCTGTGACCATTCAGCCCTCGGCCCTGGCTTGCGGTTTTGATTACCGCTTGGCTTCAGGTGTCACCTCCCGATCCCTGGAGGATCTTCCTTACTGATCTCCCTCACCAGGACAAGGCAGGTAATCGTCGAGGGAGGTTAGTAATAGTTGTATTTTGAAGCCTAGATTCTATATCGATTTTTTTCCGATTCTTCTTTTGGATAGGTTCTGAGAACGAGCCCTGTTTCACATTTTGTGTCCTCGCTCCCCTGTGTTTCACATAAAATAAGAAGGAAGATCTTTTTCGAAAGGTACTAAACTGATACTTTACATGAGCGTATTCCGGGAACAAAGAATTTGCTCCCGCCTTTCGCATATATAGGGCGCTAACCCCAACATAAAATGATGCCATGTAGGGAAATGATCGAAACGCTGCTAAAATCAGCTCTGACCTGGGGGAATATCTGACCTTTTTCTGGAGCATATGAGAAAAATACCTAAATACCACCAGCAGAGCCATAGACTGTCCCAAATCTATTTGAAAGGGGAAGAGGAGTGTGACTATAGTTCGATAAGCATCTCAGTAGTATTTCGAGTAGGTGGGGTGAATTCCATTCAGACTAATACTATCTATTATTATTTCGGAAATTCGATAGTCAACTACGATTAGGTGTGAGTATTCACTCAAAGTATTCCCTGCTTGTCGTAAAATGTGATTCAAAAGGGTAGAGATTTGCAGGATAGCAACTTGCAAATCTAGAATCTTACTATGTTTTGGAAACGATGCCAAGTAGGCAGACAAATTCGGGTTTGTAATTAATGTCCGCTTTCCTCCAAGGTTTTCACCCATGTCTTGCAAGGTGATATCAGGCACAATGTTTACTTCCAGATTTCGCCCAAAGTAACGAACTTCTCCCCGAACGAAGATGCAGAGAAACCTTTCTATTAGCAACTCAACGTAGTGATCGTCACGGGTGGTGTGAATGCCAAGGAAGACTCCGATATTACCTCACCCCAATAAGTGATTTGGAAACACGGCCATGGAGACCGTAATATTAACACAATAAGGTGCAAGTGAAGTTGTTGTCCATGTCTCGAGATCTGGTTGACTACTGAAAACTAGTAGCATGGAAAAAGATAAATAAAATATAGTAGGACTGATTAACTGACGTCGATTGATGATGGTACCGAGACAAACGGATGAAGAAAACGTCTCCAGTGCCCTTACAAAAATGATTACGGCATCGACTGAAAAGCTTCGAAAAATGTTAAGCATCCGTCTTAGTCGTCGCGGCTGGAAGAGAATCAGTCCTGTCAAGAAATATATAAGGGTTTCTGATGTATGGATGGCCTCAGCACATAAACAAATAAGTTCAAATTAAACGAATCCGAATTTGCACGCTAAATATTGACACCCTCGCTGGAGGAACTTGTAAGAGCTCTTTGAAAGAGGCGCTCCACAAAAAACTCGATAGTGTGTTGCGTCATAGAATGCGGACGCGTTAAGAATAACAATTGGAGGGATGTCCATGAGCTTCCTTCCTTTCGAAAAATAATAGCTGAAACTATCCTGGAACTTGAGCGCGGGTTGGTTTCCGATGACGCAACATGTAATGGAATACACTATCCCAGTGTAGTCGATGAGTGGGTCGCCCTAGAAATACTTAGTAGAGAACAATAGGGGAGGAGTGTACCTATCTCTGAAAGACCTGGAGAGATCTGAGTGTAATTACGCCGTGTTTCTAGGGATTAATTATTTGAAATAATAAAACTTGTTTTTCCTATTCGCTAGTGTTGATTTTTATTCTGCAAAGACAGACCTGGAAAGAGTCGAAGCGCCTTGCGATGAAAGGAGAAAGAGAGTGGGTGGATCTAATTGGTGCTCTGTGTCTCATTTGGATGCGTATAAATATTCTGATATAAAAAAACGAAAAAAACTGGGAGCAGCGTAACCGAAAGTGGGTACAGGCGAACATTGCAAACATGGCATGGGCTTAAAACCGAAATAGCTCAGGCCTAAGCTTAGCTGAAGCCAATTTATTTTCGTTAGTTGGAATTGATTCAGGTATAGGTTTCAACTAACTTTTACGCATAGAGTTTCGCACAAATTGCCTGTAATCATGTTAGAGCCACCAAATGTCTTGCGTTTTCCAACAAGAGTGATTCCAGCAATACAGTTTGACGATGTTTGAAATCCCTGCGAAGGTACCGGCCAACCTCTTGTGATCTGCTTTAAATACGATTTTCGGGAAGTCAGATTGAACACTCAGTCACAATAAAATAAATACGTTACAGAGGCTACCTTACGTAAAGTAATAGAAAGTTTGAATACCAGCATAGGTACTCCCTGCTGGGAGAACAATTTGTGGGCTAACAACCTGTAAATTTGGAAGCTACTTTACTGTTCGAACTGATCTCTTTTGGCTTCTGAAAGAAGAGCACGCTCCCCGACATTGGGGACCCATAGATTTTCACTTTCTTCAATTCAACTGAGAGTTCCGGCGATATAATCTGGACATTCGGAGTTTAAGCGTAGTTGGACTCTGAGGAATATTAGTTCCCTTTTTGCGGCACTGCGCTTTTGTACTCTGCAAAATCAAGTGGTAGCAGGCGCGATTCCGGTGTCTGACGTAGGGCCGGCTGTCTTCACCTGGGAGCTGGTTTTTAAGATGTCCTGGTAAAACAATAGAGTTCCTCCTTGAAGTAAAGTAAAGGTTAAAAAACAGGGAAGATGTAAAGAGCTCGGGAAACCGGAAGCTGGACGCTTCAGGTATAAAGGGTTTTGTGTAATTCTTCTGTAAATAGATTTGTGTGCAGAGTTATTCCTTTTGTACGTAGTCCGTAATGTACATGCATTCAGTATGTCACGCTATTCACTTCAGGGTGATGTATTTAGTGTTTCGAATTGCAGTTAATTTACATGCAACAGTTGTTAGCAATAGTACAGTTTTAACTAAAATTTCGGATATCATAGGGAATTACGACACCTGGGCACAAAGACAGCTCCATATCTTTTTTTTAGATTTCTCGGTTGAGTAGTTTCTGAAAATGAGTCTATGAAAGAAATGGTCACTTTATTGCCCCCGTACTCTCCATATTTCCAACAAATGTGAAAACTTAGGCAGGCTTCGAAAAGTACTAATTGAAACTTTTCATTTCATACCCGACACGACTATATGTGCATGTAAAACTTGTATACAACTTGCAAAACATGGCACTGATAATTAACACAAAGCCTTGGTGTATTCTGAGTAGAAACGCCGAGCCCAATAAGAAAATTGTATAATAATTCATTATGAATCGACAGAAATAGAGCAGAATTTTTCAACATGTACTGTATATGTAAATTGTCTTTTTCAGGATGCTAGAAAAAACTACGAAGAGAAAAAAGATAAAATTTAAAAGTTTTTGGATAGATAATAAAGTTGTGACCACCATCGAGAAAAAAAAACAAGGAGGAGGCTGGAGTAGAGTGCACTCTTCCACGGAGATCATGCTCGAAAATTTCTGTTTTATGGTGATGCGTTCTAGCGGCGATGCAAAAAGTTGGTCACCATACTTTTCAGCAATATCGAAACTTTAATAGTCCATTGTAGGTGCCAAAGTTTGAACAGTCGCTCTTTAGGAATTTTGCGATAAACAACTGCATTACTTGAAGGATATCCCGAATTCTGAGATTCTACGTGCTAAAGTAGAATATATGATTTAGTGTCAAGCAGACGTTTCCGGATGGAAGAAATCCACGGATTAAATGGATTCACATCTAAAATTGCAATCTCAAAACTTTCCTGGGGTGAAATAATCTGTTGAAGATGAAAACATGGAACTGACTGACACTTAGTTTCCGCGGTTAGTTTATGTTTGCTACACTTTATGAATCTTTGCAGCCAAATTCTGTTTGTCAATGCAGATAGAGTGGTCAGTAAAATGGTTCTTAGTTTCTATATCAAAACGAACTTCCGAACAATTGTAAAAAAACTTGGAAGTAGGGACGAAATAGAGTCTTGACCGAGATTTGTTGGAAACTGTTTCGTTAATTTAGTGCTTCTTTCTTGGTAGAATATTCCTGGTACCTACTCTGTTTGTTCCACTAGGATGACTAGCGTATTTCAATGGTCAAATAAGGAGAACCTAATGCAAACTGACTACTTCTTATCGGCTGAGCATTCGGAAGGTACATTCAATTTAGATTTGAGTGTCCCCTATCAGACAGGGTACGCAGGACCTTCGCTTTTCCATTGGCTGTTTCGAGAATTCATTTAACTGTTTACATTCTCTTTCCCAGCCTAGCATTTTTGTGACCTCTTTTGTTTTTCTCCTTAGTCCCATACTGAACTCTGGCTTTAGATAGTTTGTTTTTACACAACATTTAATTTGCAATTAAAGTCGGCTCCCTTTGTTACCGGGACCAAGACGAAAGAAAGAGAAGAAATGCCGTCGAAGAAATGTCCATTCTGGTAGAAGATTGGCTACACCAAGACTGTTATGATTCAAAATGGGAAGATAAATTGAAATAACACATGAAGCTGCTCGGAGACTGCGTTGGTGAAAACTACTTTACCTTTAGGGGTGAGTATTATAACGGCTAGGGAATGCAGAGTTTGGATTGGGATCCACAATGGAGCACAAAACCATGCAAACGCCCCCATCGTTGAATGTTCTTTCTAATAAAAAAGCTGAGGCGAAAAATATCAGAAGTCTAAATCATCGTCAAACGATTTTCATAACCACCTTGGTACGACCACAAACTTATTTGGCCTCAGTGTAAAAAAAAGTCGGAGTGAGAGTCCTCCGCGACACGTATAAGAGGGAAATGGATGCCGCAATAACCGCAGTGAACAGAGGACCTGGAGATGAACAAACAAAAATCCAGCATGTCTTACCATAAGATTAAAGCTCTTACTGCCCAAGACTATGATCTTGTCAGTATTCCTCGGAAACCTGGGATCTTATAAAAACAAAATTGCCAACTCTTGACCACGTTTGAGAGGAGAATCCTCTGAAGAATTTTTGGCCCCCTACATGAGGATGGACGATTCCGTAGCCTACACAATGACGAAATCTATGATCGATACCATGACCGTCATGTTGTGCATAAAATCCGGCTCAATAGGTTACGGTGGGCGGGTCACTTAATCCGTGTGGATGAGAATGATCCAGCCCGGAAAGTCTATAAAAGCAATATCAATGGTAGAAAAAGAAGACGAAGCAAACCCTGCCTGAGATGGAGCGATGGGGTAGATCAGGACACCAGACAGCTTTTAGGGATATTGAATTGGTGGACTTTGATGCAAAACCAGGGTGTCTGAAGTTTCGTATTAAGGTAAGCTTAGACCAGATACCGGTTGTTGCGCCACTAATGATGATGATGGTGAACTCCTTGGGATTACCCACCTTAGTCGTCATTAGCTACAGTTGTGCATATTGCCGTTTTCGGAATGTCGTCTGGAGCTGCGCGGATTTTACGTTATGCCTTGACTCAGTCCAAGGTCGAGAAAATAGGGCAGTTTGCGATAAGGTGTGCGGACGAGTGGCATGGGATTGCGATCTGGAATATTTTAAGCATTCAGATGACTGTAGCCGCTACAAGGCCTCCTTTTTTTGGGAGTTGAGTAGGTGAATCCGTTTACGCACGGAGTGTTGGACTCCCGCAACAGCATGCTATCGGGTCTCTTCACCATTGGATTTAGGGAGCATATGAAGTGGCGAAGTTCAACAACTGTATGCAGTTCTTTGAATTCTTTCCCGGCAATTCGGAGCTTCTACGGAGGTAATGGACGCACCTTAGAGAAAAATGCGGAGCCAGTAGTGCGGATGTGGTTCTGAACGTCATGCCTAACGAGCTCAGATAGACTGCGCTCGGTAGTGATGTCGCGGTATTTTTGAAAAATTGCGCCAATATGTATATCGAGTGAGCAGGATGAGTTTTTTCCTGATGGCGCAAGAGAAGTTGTGGGATCAATGAGGGACCTATTATGGATATCCACTAGTAGATCATAATGGCATAAGATGGGTATACTGATATCCGTGATTATGAAGCGCCAAGAAAACGTTCATTGAAGTCCCAAACTCAAGTCTACTTGCTTGTAGCCATAACTGCCAATCAATGAAGATGCCAGCTCAGAGACTGTGGCTTTTAATGCTACCACCATCTGCCGCAGCTGAGCCACCTGGCCCAAATTATCGCGGGACACTTCATCAACCATGGGCTGGATGTGGACCTCATGGATTTTGTCCGTGATGACGGCTAGCGCATCCAGAGATCCCGAATCCTCACACGTGAGGATGGCTTGTGTGCTCCCCGGAAGCTAACAGACCAAGAGAAAGAACGCACAAAGATCGGGACAGAAAGAAACAAAAGAGAAGAGGAGAAAAAAACCGTCCTGCGCCGTTTCTTGCGGCTTCCTCTTTATATTTATGTTATCAAAAAGAGGCAGTGCCCACTCTTGCGGCTTTATTTACTACAAAAATAATTTACAAAAAGAATAATGACTAAGCTTATTTAATAATATAAATTTATGATTTTCATGTTGTTTTTAATGATGGATGGCTTATGGCTGTTGAAGATGCGCTTGTTGTTTATGTTGCTGCTGATGGTGTTGTTAGTGAGTTTAGTTTACTGGGGGGAGCCGCAGCTCCAAGCACTCAGGCTATTGTTAGGCTCCCTGTAAATCGCTTATTCAATGGCATCCCGGCTAAGGGGTTCGCAGGCTTTAGCGAATCTGAGCACATTCTTCAGAGGCAGAGAGTGTGCAGATTCTTCATTGAAGAAAATCTTGCCAAGGTGTCTTCGTCTAAGATCTGAGGAGGCCGGGCAGCTGCATAAAAAGTGCAGGGCCGTCTCCTCCTCCTCCTCACATTGGCTACAAATAGCCGAAGCCACTACCCCAATCTTTTCCATATGGTAGTTTAAGGAGCAGTGTCCCGTTAAAAGCCCTACTACGGTTTTCATGCCCCACTTCTTAAGGGACAACAAAAATGCCGGTCTAGTGACCCTAGGCTCTTTCACGGGCTATTTGCTGTCCGTGGACAGGTGCTTACCCATGAGCAAGACTTTAGCCTGAGCACGTGGCGCCGATTGGAGCCTGGGGTCAGGAATGCTGAGAGCAGGGGACTGCTTCAGCTCGTCCGTTAAGTACTGGTTGGTTCCCACCTGAGTAAATGGAGAATCTGAATCTAGACCCAGGTTCTCCATCGATAAGCTTAGGGTTGCTCCTTCACTCGGGGTTGGGTCGTCACGATCGAGGTTTAATTGTGTTTGTTTAACTGGTTTATGTTTTTCTTTTTTTTTTCATAATTGGCTGCCTCTTGCCGTGGTGAGTAGTAAGGGATGTACCCTCCCAATGGGTTCTGTGTGTTAGAGGGAGATAGCATGATAGAGCTTTTAAGCTTTCATGCTATCTCGCTCGCCCCGCCTCTTTCGCACTATGAGCTTTTGGGTGCGCGCCTTGGGTAAGGGGTGTGCGCCTTGGGTAAGGGTGCGCTTTTGCTGGGAAGTTTTGGGTGTGTGCTTTTGCTGGGGAGCTTTGGGTGTGTGCCTGTGCTGGGGGCTTTGGGCTGTGTGCTTTTGGTGGCGGCTCTGGGTGTGTGCCTTGGGTGATGGTGCCTTTGCAGCCTTTGGCTTTGCGACTTGGGTACGGGGTTTTGCTGTGTGTGTGGGGGCCTGTGCTTTGTCGGGGGTCGTGTCTTGGGGATATTAAGCTCTATTGCTGTTTCTCTTGTTCTTGCTGTGTGTCTTGGTTATGTTTTGGTGTGTTTCTGAGATAGCGATCTTTGGGGAGTGTAAAGTTTTATTTGGTGACTTTATGGGGTCTCGATCTTTTTGGTGTGCTTTTTGTGGGTTATTAAGCTGGTTTGGTGTGTATATGAGATAGCGATGTTTTCCGAGTGCTTTTTGGGGAGTGTCAAGTTGTTTGTGTGGCTTTGTAGGGGGTATCGATCTTTTTGGTGTGCTATTTGTGGTTTATTAAGCTGTTTTGATGTATTTGCCTGGGTATCGGCCTTTACGGTGAGTGGCTTGGTTGAAGTGGGGTCTGTGGGGTTCACGGCGGGCGGCTATGGTGCAGGCTTTAGGTGGTAGGCTTCGCCGCGGGCTTGAGGCGGTTGACTGGCCGATGCAGGTTTTGCGGTTATCATTGCTGGCTTAGGTAATGGGATTAAGTTTACATGAAAAAGTTTGTTGATAAAGTTCAAATATTTATTTTATTATACTTATTTACACATACAACATTCAATATTCTTTAGAATTAACAATATGTGTACACTTATTTATATATCTTTCTCGATATCAAACAATGACTAGAAATTTATTTCACAGTATAACGTAAAAATTTCATATACAAATTATGAAATTCATTACAAATCGGGTGGTGATGTTATTTAAAATTCTTATAAAACTATTCGACATTTTGACATTTTGAATATTACTTTAAATTACAGTGCATAAGCAGAATAATTATTATTTTGAACAAATTTTATTTTGAAATATTTGTGTTCCTGCACATCCACTCCTTCGAAAACGAAATAGTGTTCCTGTATAGCGTTCAGCTCATCGACCTGCTTCTGACTACGAATCTTTTTGGAGAAGCGAGGGGGTAAGAAAACAAAATTGTTATGATATTACTAAAATGGACTGTCAAACGCTGTCCAAATTTAGTTTTAACAAGCTTGAATTCGGTGATGAGATATTTTTTACCCACCTCTAAACTGGATATTGACACATAGGTTTGGGGTAATGTTTCGCTGACATTGTTCAGGATTTCGATGGTATTCTAAGGAAACAAATAATAAACTGTTGTAAAATATTTTCCTAAGTAAATCAAGAAAATTGTACGACCCCAAACTTGAAGTTGGCGCTCGGTTCTCTTGGGCGCATCGAATTTTATTTTAAAACCAATTTGCAAATGAAATGGAAGAAATATTAGCGACCCAAACATAAAGTTGGCGCTCAGCTTTCTTGCGCTAAAAGCGCATTGAATAAAATAAAATAATTGAATCAAATAAAATAAACTTACCATGTTTGTATAATGCAGCCTTGCAAATGATACTTACCTCCAGAAGAAATTCCTTTTATACATGTCTTCGCTACATGAGAACATCATATAGCGATCATGAAGATATCTACATAGCTCATAAAAAATCATCATCATCATGATACTTGCCTTGTAATTTACCAAGGACAGTTTTGTGATGTTTTATGTTCTCTGAAATTAATTACACAGCATCTGCATATGTAAACTTCCTACAAATCCATAATACTAACATATGCAACCATATGCGTACGAACCAGATTTCGCAGATATTTGTCTTATGATTTATTGCAACAGTTTGTATGATTTTCAAAATGAATAAAACCAAAAACAAAATACATGGGCCTAAGATATTACGGTCATGAAGACAGGTTGCCCGTCAAAAAAAAACGGTGCTTACGCTTATGCCTTGGTTCTTTGAGTTATTCAGTGCAATTTTTTTGATATTTTTATATTCTCTGAAACCAATTATCCGATATCTGCAATTTCATATGCAACTAAATGCTTGGGAATAATATACTTGTCTTATGGTTTATATTATACATTTCGCATGTTGCGTAAACAAAAAATGTATGGAACCATTGCGATCATGGAGATACGCATAAGTTGCTTACCAACAAAAAGGGAATTGCATATGCTTCCGCCTTGATTTATCCCATGTGAAATGATGCAAAAAAAAAATGCAATGGATTAAGATACTGCGATCATGATGATGTGCTACTTGTGAACAAGAAAAAATACGCGTGCATATGCCTTGATTTATCCGGTGCAGTTTTATGATATTTTTATGTTCCCTGGAATTAATTACCCAGCATCTGCGAATGTAAACTCCTTACAATTTCATTTGTCTGTTGATTTATTGCAATATTTCCCATGAAAAAAATGAACGGAACCGAGAGATTGCGATAATGAAGATTTGTTGCTTGTGAACATTATGATTTGATTTATCCAGTATAGTTTGATCTTTTATTTTTTTTTTTTGACTCCCTAAAGAATACGTATAAATAGTGCAAATTTCAAGTGGAAAATCCGCAGAAATTTTGAAACGATCAGGAAGGAAGGTAGCAGTGGGGTAAGAGTCTTTTGTAAAATTTTTTTTAACAATTATTAACAGGTTTTCTAACTTTCAGATTCAAGCAATAATAAATTAGAGAAACAGTACCGTTGGCTTATTAGCTAAGGTATTTGAATGATAATGAGCTTTTCAGCTCTTTCAAAATAAAAAAAAAAATAAAATATAAAAGAAGCATACAGTAAAACAAAATGTTCTAAAATGGCTTTCACTTTTAATTTATGATAATTCAGCTGTTACAAAATTCTGTTGCTTTGGGTAAAGAGTTTTGCTTTGAGGTGATGAACACTGATATTAGTTACTTGGAGAAAAAAAAGTTTCAATAACAGTGCAAGAAAAGAATTCATTTTTCAAGATTCTTCTTGAATGTTCCAAGGAGTTTAAAATAAATCAGGGTGACGTAGTTTTTCATAAATTTTTCAAAATTATAGATGAGTGTGTAAAATTGTCAGATTGTTCAACTATACGCAATATGACTAATGGGTCGGCAGCTTCGACTTCATCGATATGTGTTGCTACTGCTGTTACGAATGCGCGTAGTAAAAGCAACTCAGACTTAAAGTTTTCTAATCAAAATTATCAAGTCGGATCAGGATTAATAGAAAAAATCGAAATAATTTCAAAAAAGTGACCAACTTTAAGAAATTTAATGTTAAAGGGGTGAAATGGTTTTTCGTCTAAATGAGTTTAAAGGTCCTGAAGAAAATATTTTGCAATGTCTTAGAACCTTTAACGAAGTCGTTAATGAAATCGTGAAAAACTCTATGGAGGGTAGTAAAATTTCAATGTATATTTCATTGCCAAACTCACCGCATGTGAAACCTATATGGCCAAGTTTAAGACCTGTAAGTGAGCTAAATGGCGAACACATTCTGTCATTAATATCAAGTATTAATCAGTCGAATTCAACATTTCTTTAAGATGATATTATAGAGATTGATGCAAACATCGTCAATTTTCCATTTAGGGAAGGGAAGAATAAATCCAAAGTCATAAGTGAAGATGAAAGAGCATACGGCTTTAAGAGAATTAAATTACAAGAATGAAAAGAGAAAAATAATAAATATAAATAGGGATGCTTCTTTTATTTTTTCAGTATTCTGATGGCAGATTCGGAAAAGATAGTGCAATACGTTATGGAATCTAACAAAAAGTCGGTTATTGTTGATGTCCAGTTTGTAGTTGGTAACAATAAGCAAATGTTTGTAAAAGAACTAGTTACATTGAACACTGACTCCGTTAACCCAGTTTTGTATCATTTCAAACCTCCGTGCCCGAAGGAAGAACTTAACCCAAATAGTGCATGGCAATCAGATTATAATTATAAATTCATAAATGGATTAACGTGGTCGAATGGCGTCATTGATTATAATCATTTACCAGAAATTTTATCAACCCTAGAAGGTTCAGTAATATATGTAAAAGGAGAAAAAAAAGCAAAAGTTTTGAAAAAATACCTTAAAGACGTTGCAATTATTCAGGCAGATATCCCCAAACTCGGTCTCTTAAAGAAGTGTAAAACAAATTGTATGCTACATGGGGAATCGCCAAATGTTAGATGTGCTTTAGAAAATACTGTGCATATGTATATGTATCTGCTGAAAAATAAAATCATTGAATAAAACAGAAAATATTGCCTTTTATTTAATATGCTCTTTTATTTCTTTATAAACACAAAGTATTAAACAGTACATTAGCACTACAAAATATTGGAATTTCATAAAAAAGTCTGGAATAATTAACATGAACGTAAGATGTTCTCGATGGTATAAACAAATCTTCGTCTGGCAGTTTGATGGTGTTTTTCTCTCGGCATTTTGTGACGTATCCATTATAGTATTCTTTCACGCTCTCTGATGCACTGTTATATATGCACATGATTCTTTAAATACATTTTTCTGTATAAAGTAACAACTTTAGCGTCATTTCAAGTGAAATCATATGATGAAAATTGGTTTAGAAAATTTCTAAGACTTCGTCCCTTACAACGCCAGTAAAGATACATACAACAGTAATACCCACAAGTGGATGCAAACGCACTTTGTAATCGTTTCTTATTATTTATAAATACGGACGAATTAGTCATGAGAAACTTTTGAAAAAAAATGAATCAAAGTACTCCGCAGGTCCTTTTTTCGGAATGAAGAATGCAACCCAATGAGTTCTACTTTTGTAAGAAGGATCTGTATTAGCTATCACACATGCCGGTCTTTTAACTCGCTTCGGTAAATAATTACATGGAAAAACGCCTTTGAAGAATCTTGATGGTATTTTGTTCGTTCTGAGTGTTCTGTTTAGTTCAATCGTGTTCATTCCTGTTCAGAAAAGTTGCAAGCTTCAATATTAATAATTTTCGAGTGCGATGTTGCATAGTGTTTTATAAATTCCTTTACGCCATCATCTTGAACAAATACCGTAGTAAATTTCGCCAATGTTTTTATAACGTCTTCATCCAACCGTCTCAGCTCCAAGTTGCCGCATCTTCCCAATTGTTCCACACCTGCTAGATTGCTTGTTGTAGTAGGATATCTAAAGGTGATCTCTCTGGTGAACAACTTATTATCCGCAGTAATACCAGCGAACGACACCTTTTTAAAGAAAGCTAAATCATCTCCAGGGAGATAGTCAACATTCACTAAGCAGCTCATTTCGACTTTTGATTAAATGTGGAAGAATGTCGGAATGCCGGCACTATATATAGATTTTAATAGCTTGTGAAAACATTCCGAGCCTTGTCTATCTCGATACTGCTATCATACTCTGCGTAAACAACGCATGTGACGCTTTTCTTTAGAGCGTCTTTGAATCGCCCCTCGATCCTAATCGTGCCCTGGTTGAGTAGTTGCGGAGTTGCCAAATCTCCCATCAGGCGCGTCCCTTCGTGCGGATAAGGGAATGCTCGGCGAATGTGTCATGGGCATGCACATGCACGCATCCGGAGATGTGCGTGTGTGGGCATGCTTATGCGCAGGCCGGGTAGGTGGGAAGCAAACGCCCACCCGTGGATAAAAATTGGCTATGGGAAGGACACCCAGAAATTAAACCAAATATGGAAGAGGGGAAAAGTAGTTTTTTTACGGTGCAGGGCTTCGGAAACCCAGTGCCCGCGGTTTTTGGGAGTGAGCAAGCGGGCTCCCGGCCGTCGATATCCAACGACCGCAGTGCCTCAGTGGTGGGAAATTTGGCTACTGTGGCATCTAATGCTACAAGAGATAATGGTGGAGTGGAAATTAGGTCCACACCGGATCCCTTTAGGAGGAGTTCGAAGCTTGGGAGATCACCACCGAGAACAATGGTTCTTTTTGGTAGTCGAGATTCGTCGCGGAACTCTGAAAGAAATACGAATAGTCCCCTAATCGAGATCATTCCTTGTGGCGCAAGGCGCGAAAGCAAACGGGAACATACCGGAATGGCGTTCGTTACACTCGGGGAACGAATAAATGAACTGTGCGAGTTCATCAAGGAGAGGCGGAATATCCACCAAAATATTCGAGCCTTGATAAGAGGCATTAAATTGTCTTATATCAGGGCACTCGAAGAAAAGAATTCCCAAGCGTCAGTTGGCAAGGTCACAAGGGAAACGCAGGTGACGCCTCCCCGTGATAAAGCAGGCGGGAAGACAGGAAAACGGACTAGAGACGGTACCAGCAAGCCTCTTGGACCACAGCAAGTCCCGAAGAAGAAAAAAGCCTCTTCACCAAAGAAGGCGGAGCCGGCGAGAGTACCCGCGAAAGTCGGTAATCTCACGATTGCAGCCACAACACCTACAAAAGTGGAAAAAACCAACGCCCGGAGGCCCGAACAATGGACTAAGGTGAGCAATAAGAGGAAAAAGGACAAAAAGAAGCTCCGCCCGGAAATACTAATTATTTCCAAGAAGGGAAATATGTCCTATGCCGACATCCTCCGAAAGGTGAAGTCAGACCCGGAATTGAAGGATTTGGGGGATAGTGTGAGCCGTATCAGGCGAACACAGAGAGGGGATCTGATGCTGGAGTTAAGTAAATCCGCCGACAAGTCGGCCGATAACTTCCGCGGGAAGGTGGAAAGTGTACTTGGAGAGGAAGCTGAGGTAAGAGCTCGGAAACAGGAGATAGTGGTTGAATGCAAGGACCTAGATGAAGTCACCTCACGGGAGGACATCTGTGCTGCGCTAAAGCAGCAGTTCAACCTTGGCGATATAGACCAGAGTGCCATAAAAAGGATGAAGAAGGCATATGGTGGCACACAGACCGCTATTATTAGTTTGCCGGCGGAATCAGCTATTAAGTTAATTATCGCGGGCAAGGTAAGAGTAGGTTGGGTCGTGTGCAGGCTCAGGGAACAAATCTCTCTAAAGAAATGCTTCAGATGCCTCGATTTCGGCCATTTTGCGGCGGCATGCACTAGCCAGCATGATAGGTCGAGGAGTTGCAGGAAGTGTGGGGAAGAGGGCCACCTCATCAAAGATTGCACCGGAGATCCACGGTGTATGTTATGTAGTGGGAAAGAGGGCGTGGACGGCCGGCATATTGCGGGAAGCAGCAGATGTCCGGTATATAGGAGGGAGCTGAACCGCACAGGCAAATGAGATTGATACAAATCAATCTCAATCACTGTGAGGCAGCTCAGGACCTGCTCTCGCAAATCATTCGAGAGTCGAATGTCGATGTCGCGGTTATTTGCGAGCCGTACAGAAACTACGGCGGTGCGACTTGGGCGGTGGATGCGTCTGGCAACGCGCCAATCTGGGCGTGCGGAAGACAGGCCATTCTGGAAGTCATGGCCCCCCCGGCAGCCGGTTTTATAAGGACGAAGGTCAACGGTGTCCATATTTACAGCTGCTACGCTCCTCCTAGTGCAACCTTAGCACAATATGAGGAGATGTTAGACAGTCTGGTGTTGGATGCTAGAGACCGCAGCCCTAAAATCATTGCGGGCGATTTCAACGCGTGGGCCCTGGAGTGGGGAAGCCGATCGACGAACACCAGAGGTCAAATTCTGTTGGAGTCATTTGCGGAGCTGGACATCGTGCTGGCCAACGTTGGATGCGTGCCCACCTTTCGAGGAAGAGGGTCGGGTTCGATCGTTGACCTGAGATTTGTTAGCACTTCACTGGTGAGTGAGCACTACACCCACAGTGACCACCAGGCCATCTTCCTCCACATTGGGAACGGGGGAAGCAGTCAACGACGCTCTGGAGGTGGAAAGGCTAAGGCGGTTGGCTGGTCTATCGGAGCTTTCGACGAAGAGATATTCCTGGCCGCATTGGAGGGAGCCCATGATACGGATGGAACAGCGGTGGAAAGGGTCACACAGCTGTCTCAGCGTGTAACCGAAGCATGCGACGCTACGATGCTACGACGACGTTTGCACCACGGCAAGAGGCCAAACTACTGGTGGAACACGGAGATCGCTGCCTTGAGATCCTCTTGTCTCCGGGCGAGGAGACTTTCCCACAGGACAAGGGGAAGGCCGGAGCACCAGGAGCGGGAGGAGGAATACAGGGATATGCGAAGCAACCTTAAGAAGGCCATTCGAATCCGTGGGGTACAGCCTACCAAGTTGTAATGAAGAAGATCCGCGGGCGAAAATCACCTCAGGTGACATGCCCACGGCTCTTGTTGCAAATAATTGCAACTCTTTTCCCGCAGCAGGAGCAGGACGAAAGAGAACCCCAACTGGCAGCTCAGCAGGACGTCTTCTCGATCCCTGATGTTACCGAAGAGGAACTTTGGGAAATCTGCAGACGTATTGGGGACAGCAAGGCTCCGGGATTGGACGGAATTCCGAACAGGGCTCTGAAGGTGGCAGTCAAGGCCAGACCAAGGTGGTTCGCAAGCACATTCGAATCGTGCATGGCGGAAGGAGTGTTTCCCGCCCAGTGGAAGAGGCAGAAACTGGTCTTGCTACCGAAGCCTCGAAAACCACCCGGCGTGCTCTCTTCATATCGCCCTATTTGTCTCTTAGACACCATGGGGAAGATGTTGGAGAGGGTGATATACAACAGGCTGCTCCCGTTCATCGAGCTTGCTTTCAGAGCGGCAATATGGGTTTCGGCGAGCCCGTTCTACGGTCGATGCAGTAGCAAAGGTCGTGGAATTGGCTCGAAATGCAATGGCCATGGGCAAATGCTGTGCTCTGGTGACGCTGGACGTCAAAAATGCTTTTAACTCAGCCAACTGGGGCTGGGTTAAGGGCGCTTTGGCCAAACTGGGTGTTCCTAGCTACTTGGCTCGGCTCATCGAGAGTTACTTTCCGGACAGACTTCTCTGGTACGAGACGGACGACGGGCCGAAGGAGTACATTGTGACAGCAGGTGTATTGGGACCGCTGCTGTGGAACATAATGTACGACGGAGTGCTTGGCCTTCGCGTGCCGGAGGAGACAACGCTGATTGGTTTTGCGGACGACTTGGCGGTAGTCGCAATTGCAAAGCATCCCGAGGACGTGGAGCTTTATGCAAATGAAGCCATTCATACCATCAAGTCATGGTTACGAATGGCCAAGCTGGACCTGGTGGACGAAAAGACGGAGGCGGTCCTCATTACCAACCGTAGGAAGAACAACACGGTTACCATCCGGGTTGGTAATCGTGAGGTCGTCTCAAAATCGGTTGTCAAATACCTGGGGGTGATGATCGATACCAAGTTGAGTTTCAAGGGACACTTGGATTATGCGCGAGAAAAGGCAGCAAATGCCAGCTCATCCCTTGCAAGGATGATGTATAACGTGGGAGGGCCGAAGTATAGTCGCAGGCTACTCATCGCGGGAGTGGTGAGGTCGATCCTGCTATACGCGGCCCCTGTCTGGGCGGGAGCGTTGAACCACGCTGTCAACCGGAGAAAGATAAGTTCGGCATACCGGCCAATTGCGCTAAGGGTGTGCAGCGCATTTACGACGGCCTCGACGGAGGCAGTGTGCGTCATCGCAGGAATGATCCCTATAGATCTTCTTGCGGGCGAGGCACACTGGCTCTACGAAAAACGGAAGGCAAATCCAGCCGAGGTAAATGCGGATTTCCGAAAAGCCATCAGGAGAGAGTTGTGTGGCAGGTGGCAACAACGATGGGATAACTCCGACAAGGGCCGGTGAACTCATACATTGATCCCGTGTATCGAGAAATGGGTCGACCGAGAGCACGAAGAATTGAATTACCACCTGACACAGTTCCTTACGGGACACGGTGGCTATAGGAAGTACTTGCATTGCTTCGAGTTGGACGAGTCTCCCAACCGTCCTGAATGCGGTGCTACACTCGAGGACCCGGAGCACGTTATGTTCCATTGTCCCAGATTTCTGCAGCAGAAAAGGAGGTTGAACAACATCTTAGGGGCGGACATCGAGCCCTCCAGCCTGGTGGAAGAGATGCTGAAGACGGAGGAAAACTGGATGGCGGTAAATGAGGCAGTAGCCGTGGTGCAGACAAAACTCCTGAAGTTGGATCGAGCTCTGAAGGCGGCGCGACGGAGACGTGACATGGACGAGCTGGTATAGCGAACCAAAGCCTCCCCCGCGAAGTAATACTTCACGGTGGTCCCGCGGGGAGGGGCGGAAGAGTGGGGGTGGTTTTAGTGGGTGTAAATCCCACACACTGCTGCAACCTGGCGCAGCAGCGTCTTTCTAAGATTTCCACCTCCATCCATTAAAAAAAAAAAAAATAACCCTTGAACAAGCTTAGATATCCTCGCGTACTAATGGGAGTTTCATTTGAAAAGTCAAACTCTAGAGGTTGGTTCGGTAGTTGTACTCCATTGACTGATAAATTGAACCTTGTCCGATTATTGTGTTTAAGTTTGTATGAATTTTTCGACCGTTTTCTGTATTTGCTTCATTGTCTACCATACCAAACACTAGCAAGTTGGGTAATTGTCCAATGACCACATTATCGAGTGAAAGTGAAAATGTGTTTGCAGGTAGAGTATATGTCTTCACTTCTACACGTTTATATGGATATATTGCATTAGATTTTTGCAGAACACTTTCATGCGCAAGTAAGATGTTCGGATTGACAGTTACATGGTTCATGTACATTGTCGCCTCTATAATTTTGATTAGTGATGGCTGAACGTCGTCTTTACAATGCAAGCAAAATTCGGGTTTTTCTAGCGAAAAAATGACATGCAAATCTATATTATATCCTTGGTTTGAATCAGATGGCTTCCCACTTTCAACTATGTCCATCTCATTCTCATCGAGATACCATCCGACAGACTCCAAATGGGTTTCGGCGGTATTCTTGCCATAATTTAGCAAATTTTCAATATACGCTCTGTATTGGTAATTGTGGTCAGTTTGCGCTATTGGCCTACCATTTAACTGTATTGTCTGAACAGCGAATGCAGAACATTATTGACAACGCCAATTGGTGGAGCAGCTTTATCGTACAATTCCTCTTTCCCATCTTTTGCTTTAATAAGTTGTACATTTAGTCGAAGATATCTTTGCTAGACAGATCGCGGTATGTATCGCCATGACCTAACGACACAAGTTCTAAAACGTTATCTAATGAAGCTATGGGTTTGTATGCTACTTCCTCTGTTTTTAAAATATTACTTTGAATTGGCGAACTTGAGAAAAGATCTAGTTCAGACTTCATGCACTCTTTGTACGACATTTCTACTTATCAAAAATGTCTATCACACGTTTACGTATCTGCTTTTTGCGTGGTTTGCCTTGCTTTGAAGACGGAGATTTTTTAACAGCTTTTCTTCCTTTAGAATACCTCCTGCGTTTAAACTTCGAAATCGATCTTGATTTTTTCGTCTCAAAGGGATTGGGTCTTTTTCGAGATGAATGATTATTGATAAGAACATTATGTAAACCTCTGAAGAGTTTCTTTATACCTTTCTGGGTTAGCTCCCGGGCAGCAGTTTTAGCCTGCCTCTTTAGAATGGTCTTAATCGGCTTACTTCCTACTTCTGATAGTATTGCCTTACCAGTTTTTACTGCTTGTTGTTTTAAGGTTGTAGCTCCTGCCGAGACCAGCGGGCTTGCGTGTCGCACTAAACCTCTAAAGAAACTCCCAACACCGTGCTGACTAATATCTGGCGATCGATATAAATTCTGAATTGAGGAATTCCCGCCGCTCTGGATTAGGCAATAACGTGTGAAATAGGAATCCATGTCTGTGACAATTCAAACTCCTTAAGTCTCCCAATCAGAGTATAGCTGGTTGACATCCAGACAGTATATTTATACTTTATCGACGTTTGAAATGCAGCATGAGGTATGATGGAGCCTCGCTTGCACGGAATTCAATCAATTCGCCTTGCTGTTTAGTTACTTCCACAGAAATACTTTCAATAAAAGTTTTTTCGATTGGATGATATTCTATCATATATGTTCAAATCTTAACAATTTCCCACACTCTTCCAGTGGTATTACACGTAGGCATCGTACGAATCTATCACCCACCATTGTCGGTCTTACAATGTCACTGGAGATAAAAGCCATTCCTCCATTGCCATATTTGCTAGATACAGGAGGCGACTTTTCTGAAGTACTCTTCGATATTCCCCCAACTTTTTTATTCAAATATCGAATTTCATCTAGCATCATTGAAAGTTCTTTGCTAAAGCCTCTACCAGAATCAGAGGTTTTCTTATCAAGCTTTCCACTAACTTCACCAATTAATTCATTAAGACTGCTAATTTTATTCATTATTGAGGTGTATTCTTCATGAACCTTTTCAGATGACGCGGTTTTTTTCATCCGGGAGCCTTTCCATTATACGATGAATATCGCTTTCCATTGTTTTAACCTTCTCTAATAGTATTGCACTGTCAGTAGTTGGAATCTTGCTAAGAGATTCAGCGGATGGTGGCGGCAAAGTTGCACCTAAAACAATAATGGATTATAAATTGTCATACATTCTTCGTTTCCTTGGGATTTGACCTATAATCACATCAATGAAGTGTTCAATAGAGGGATATGTATAGCTTTTCAAAATAACTTTCTCTACAGCAGTGTCGGATTGTTTTATGTTTACTGTAAATTCAGTCGGAAGAGCCTCGTAAGAAGCTTCAGCTATGACTGATCTGTTAAATCAGCCTCTACACGTTTCCACATTTTCTCTTTTACTCTGGTGACCCCCCGGATTACTTGGATCAGGAGGATCTATTCTGATTAGAAAAGAATAAAGCAACGCTGTAAAATCAATTGATCCATCTTTATTGCTTATCTCTTTGAGCTGCTTTTGCGTCCAGTTAAGTGAACCATGAAAGTCATCAAAGTCCAGTACAATTCGCAAAGCTATGGGATCAGCATTAGTTATTTCTGGTAAAGCACGTTTTGTTCTCTTCTTACCACTTTCCTCAATTGACTCGCCGGGAAATCTTTTTGTGCTCACCTTTTGCACTGGCAATGCTACTTCTGTGATTCCCACACACCAGGTATAGTTTAGTTTACACAATCTTGGTAATATATTTCGAAAACGTGCGTGTGTGTTATCAGGGTAAAAGAGCAACGAACTATTACTTAGGAGGGAAATATAAAAGTCATCGCTTTCGATATCGACGGGCATCTTTATTACTTTATATCCTTTCCCAATCAAAATCCGCTACACTAGCGGCTCGCTCCTTTCTACCTTTCAAACGTTCACTTTGCCTTGCAGTTTTTTTCACTGGAAAAGATATTTCATATTGACCAGGATCTAGACGTGAAGGTTTTAATGTAGTCTTTTTGACAGCACCTTTTCGCTTCCTTTTATACCCTTCCTCTTCTCTCTCCTCTAACTTCTCCATAGCTCTGGCACTTCACCGGGACTCATGTCTATAGGAACTGTGTATTGAGTTATACCATCATCAGCTGTTATTATCCTATAATCATCCGTGCCTGATTTACTTGTACTAGTTTTTTGCATTTTCGGTTGCTGAAGATTTTTGGCAATACTACTTGCTGATAAACGTCGTTTAGCTGCAGGTGAAAGGGATTTTCTGGGTGGCGTTATTTCTTCAGTCTCTGCCTCAAAGTATTTCTCTCCCGTCAAGAACGGTTCCCTTTCTGGTGATGTCTGGGTTGATAAATCTTCTTTAAAAATCAATCTTGTCTGCGTCTGATTGTCTCGAAGACTTTCCTGTTTGCTCAAACCTCTACTAGCTGCTGGAAAATCGCCTTTTAGCTCTGGAACATGTCTACCTCGTCGTTTGGTGTTTAAAAATTTTATTAGTTCATTTCTATAGCTATACCACTTATTCATATCAGGAAGGTTTTTATTCTTCAGTATTTTACTCATCGCCTTATCAAACAAAGTCTGATTGTTCGATTCTTCAATAACGTCTTTGAGGTTTTCGTATACCTCGGGTGATAATAGAAGCATTTTGTTAAGAACATTGTTTCTCTGCATATTTGCTTTTAAATAACTGCTCCTATAGAACTTGAAAGTAGACTATCTAATAATATAGGAACAAAGCCACCCCGCTGTATAAGCACTTTCCGTTGTTTTCGAACAGAGCGTTTTGCTTCAGCCAACTTTCGCATATTCTTTTTATACTTGCAGAGTTGGTTAAATACTTTTTTGCTTGGAAGGTGGTTACCATTGAGGGTGTTTAGTGTTATTTCACATATCGCTTTTATCACTTCTGGATCAGCCGTCTTGATTATTGCATTTCTTAAACAGGATTTAGCATTCTTGAGAACGCACAATATATGTTTGTTGTCCTTTAATCGTCTCACTTTCGACACCATGATTATTCCTTATACCGTCTGGTGAACAATAGCATGTAAGGAAACTTTTTTTTAAAATATCGGTCTGAAATCTAAGGATTTCGTTTATACCTTGGGTTAAATCCACCAGTAAATAACTATACGGCCTCTGTGTGATATCTTTATATATTTTCACTAGCTCTCTACTATTCTCTGGATAAATCTGTTTAGCAAGATGGAGAAACTGACTTTTGTCCCGCGGGTTTTTAAAAACTACTAGGTATTTGCAATTAAGCGATATGTCGCGACAGAATTTGCCTTGGTGAAACACATTTTGTATGACTAAAACTACTGAAAAGTTACGATGATGGGATCCTTTTGTGAAAAGCTCACACACCTGCCTTGAAAAAGCATTCAACATCATGTCGTCTAATACAATTAGTGTCGGCTCATTTTGGATGTTGGTAAATTCATCTGGAATAGTATCCAAGTACTCAATGTTTGCAAATGATAAGTTTGAAGGTAGGGCATGTTTCTCCGCATTACACCAAATAATTTTCTTAATTTGAGGTTGTATTAGAGATGTGTTGTTTAGAAGATTTTCTATAAATGTTGTCTTCCCGCATCCTGAAGGACCGGCAAGCATCATTGTAAATGGATGAATAAACTTTAACATAGTTCTTATCTCGTGTACAAAGCCACTGGTACGTACAACCAATATAAAAATAAAATCCGAGCCGATATTTATACGCATTTATTATGAAAATGAGTAGGAGACAGGTTATCAACGAGTTACATAAACCGGCTCGCAGAAATTTTAGACGTCGAGGTGTCGTTATTAAAGGTATAGATGACTTATGGCAGGCAGATTTGGTTGATATGAGTGCATTTTTGAGTGACAACCAAGGATTCAAATTTCTCCTTACAGTCATCGACACATTTTCGAAATTTGCCTGGGCAGCGCCAATCAAAAATAAAAGCGGGGGCGAAGTGGCAAGAGCTATGGAGACAATTGTAAACCAAAAACGTGTACCAAGAAATTTGCAGACAGATGATGGCAAAGAATTTTTTAATAAAACGTTTAAACAATTGATGAAGAAATTCGAGATCAATCACTACTCTACCTACAGTTTCTTGAAAGTGTCAATTGAAGAAAGATTTAACCGTACGTTAAAACATTTTATGTGGATAGAATTCAGTATGAACGGGAACTACCATTGGATCAATTCGCTCGGCAGATAAATAAAGAAATACAATATGACCTAACATCGTACCATTAAAATGAAGCCGGTAGATGTTGGCCCATCAAACGAAATCAAGTTATTAGCAACCGTGTATAGAAAGGTTAACGTAACCTCGAAACCGAAATTGAAAAAAGGCGATTATGTAAGAATTAGCAAGCACAAACATGTCTTTGAAAAGGGCTACACTCCAAATTGGTCCACAGAAATATTCAGATAAAAAATACAGAACCGCGTACTTATACTCTTAAAGATTACCAAGGAAATTTAATAAAAGGAGGGTTCTATGAACTGGAATTACTACAAACAAAGCAACCAGATGTATATCTCGTGGAAAAGATCTTAAAAAGGAGGGGGGATCGTGTTCTTGTCAAGTGGCTTGGTTTCACATCCGACCACAACTCCTGGATTAATATAAAAGACGTCATTTAAAGTGGAAACTCGCAGTCAAAATGTTAAACTTAAAACGTGAATACGATCGTCTGAAAACTTTCAGCAATTTGAACATTGAGGATAGAAAGGCGCAAAAATTTGCAAAAAGTGGATTCTTTTACACAAATTTAAAAGACTATGTTAAGTGCTATTTCTGTGCGTTAGAAGTCAACGCATTCAACACTCCCTCAGATATTGAAGCTGAACATCTGCGTCTTTCACCAACATGTGTTTATGTTAACGGAGAAGATGTGTGCGGACCATTTAATCGACCGAGTGTTAAATCATCGTCTTCGAAGAGTCACAACCATATTTTCAACTTAATGAAGCCTATAGCGGCAGTAGTTATAGCCCTAGGTTTTGCCTATTATATACACCAAAATTGTAATGACTTCATCAAACATTGCGAATTGCACACATTTTAGATGCACAATAGAAAATATATATAAATAAGTGTACACATATTGTTAATTCTAAAGAATATTGAATGATGTATGTGTAAATAAGTATAATAAAATAAATATTTGAACTTTATCAACGAACTTTTTCATTTAAACTTAATCCCATTACCTAAGTCAGCAATGATAACCGCAAAATCTGCATCGGCCAGTCAACCGCCTCAAGCCCGCGGCGAAGTCTACCACCTAAAGCCTGCACCATAGCCGCCCGCCGTGAACCCCACAGACCCCACTTCAACCAAGCCACTTACCGTAAAGGCCGATACCCAGGCAAATACATCAAAACAGCTAATAAACCACAAAAAGCACACCAAAAAATCGATACCCCCTACAAAGCCACACAAACAACTTGACACTCCCAAAAAGCACTCGGAAAACATCGCTATCTCATATATACACCAAACCAGCTTAATAACCCACAAAAAGCACACCAAAAAGATCGATACCCCATAAAGGCACCAAATAAAACTTTACACTCCCCAAAGATCGCTATCTCAGAAACACACCAAAACATATCCAAGACACACAGCAAGAACAAGAGAAACAGCAATACAGCTTAATATCCCTAAGACACAAACCACCCATCCCAAGACACGACCCCCGACAAAGCACAGGCCCCCACACACACAGCAACACCCCGTACCCAAGTCGCAAACCCAACGGCTCCAAAGGCACTATCACCCAAGGCACACACCCATAGCCCCACCAAAAGCACACATCCCAAAGCCCCCAGCACAGGCACACACCCAAAGCTCCCCAGCAAAAGCACACACCCAAAGCTTCCCAGCAAAAGTACAACCCTTACCCAAGACGCGCACCCAAAAGCTCATAGTGCGAAAGAGACGGAGCGAGCGAGATAGCATGAAAGCTCTATCATGCTATCTCCCTCTAACACACAGAACCTATTGGGAGGGTACATCCCTTACTACTGTGGTGCAACAGAAGCTCAAGGTAGAACAGCGCAATCTCTTCCATATGGTAGCATATGCGGAGTACGGTACATTTGATTGTGATGTAATTCTTTGCACTATTTACTAGCTCCTTGAAGAATTTTGGTCGGTTTCCGCTTTTTGGACGGCTAGACAAACACTGCGAGGTTCCCAATTGTAATTAAAATAAGTTTTTTAATTTATTAAAACATTTTTATTTTATTATTTCATTCATTCTCATTTCTTGCGTCCCAAGTGGTTGACCGCATAACCGTCAAAACATCCAAGGGCCATGAACCACGAGCGACTCTCAACCGAATTGCGTACTTTTTTCGCGTTCGTTGGGGTCCCATTAATAGAATTAAACGAAATGTGTGGATGTGTGGACGCAATTAGTTGCTACATAATTTTGTATGTATGCCTCCGATGCACACATTTATTGAATGTAGGGCATCCAGCCATTCCTAGCTTTTAACAAAAGTTGCTCAGCTGCAATTCAGCATTTAAATATTACAATCTGAAAGCTAGGTTTTGTAAAGTTTACATCTTTTCAAGAAATTTCTAGTGAAAAACAGCCATGGTTGTCAAAAAGGTGGCGACTATTGACATTTCGAACCGTTAGCTGGTTAACATTATCAAGGAAGAAGTCCCAATGGAAAGAAGACAGACATCTTGGATTTGCGTTGAGGGCCACCAATTCGATATCTCTAAAATTTGTCTGGCGTCCTGGCCCATGCCATCGCTCCATCTCAGGCAGGATCTGTCTCGTCTTCTTTTTTACCATAGATGTTGCCTTTATAGACTTTCGAGGTTGGATCATCCTTTTCCATCCGGATTAAGTGACCCGCTCACCGCAACCTATTGAACCAGATTTTATCCACAATTTGACGGCCATTGTTTCGCTCATACATTTCATCGCTGTAGAGGTTACGGAATCGTTCATCCTCATGTAGGGGGCTACAAATTCTTCGGAGGATTCTTCTCTCGAACGCGGCCAAGAGTTCGCAATTTTTCTTTCTAAGAACCTAGCTCTCCGAGAAATACGTGAGGACTGGCAAGATCATTGTCTTGTACAGTAAAAATTTTGACCTTATGGTGAGACGTTTCCAACGGAACCGGTTTTCTAAGCTGAAAAAACAACCGTGCGGGGATTATAACATCGTAGCTGTTATCGGTTGTGAATTTCGATTCAAGATTGGACAAGTTATCAACGATGTATGCTCCTATCTTTACTGTTACTTTACTGGCTAGTGCGATTTGAAGTTGCTGGTTGGTTAGTTTTTGGTCCTGACATTTCCACCGTATATTTCTTCTTGCTTTCATTAATGTGTAGCTTAAGATTTCGCACCACCTGTTCGACCTGGGTGGAGGTAGTTTATACGTCTCGGGTCGTTCTTCCTATGATGTAGATATCGTCAGCAAACGCTAGTAATTGGGTGGGCTTAAAGAGGATAGTACCTATCGCATTTTCCTTTGCTCGCCTGAGATGAGGGGTACAACCCTTCAACTCTTTGATATATCTGGGAGACCTTCTAGATAAGAAACTTCTTTGGAGCAAACATCTAGAGGTAAAGATGAAACAGACTCCCGCAGGCGACTGTACAGGCGAACCTTAGCCTCGACATTGCTCAATAATGTTGGATTAGTTGCGTGACACGGTTTGATCACATCTGAAATGAGGATATCCGCGATCGTTATGGGGTTGCATCGATCGTGGAAAAATTGCGAGAAAGGCGTCTTCGATGGTATGGTCATGTAGTTCGTGCTAACGAGAAGTCACTTGCCAAAATTGGTCTGAACATCGAAGTCGATGGTAAACGACCAAAAGGCAGGTCGAAATAATGGTGGCTTGATACGCTGGATGGCGCTAAATGGAGCTAAATGGCGAAATCGAAGAAGAAAGGAGATGTTGCTATCATTAGGCCGATGTTCGATCATGCGTCCATAGAGTGGTGCGTTAAAGTGAGACAGAAAAGTTTTCACTGTGATCTGATCTCACTGCAAAGAATTGTATGTTTGGATTATTACCAGTGCCATGAACATGACATCGGGCACATCTATAAATGCATGACTGAATTTGCAGCCTTTTGATTTACTTATTCAGAGCACCATTTTTCGAATAAAATTGAGAAGTGGGTTTTTCCCTTTCAATAGTATGTGACTGCCTTTCAGACTGAAGTGTAGGCGATCCTGAAGACTGAGCTAGGCAATTGACGACCCGTTGAATGGCAGGCGCATCGCAAACTCCACCGATAGTCAAGCTGCATTGAGGGTGTTGAATTTTTTCATTCCTTTCTTTTCCTTTAATCGCTTTAAAAATCGTTCGGAACTAGAGAAATCTATTGAACTCTATTTCTAGCTTCAATATGGTGGAATTACTCTGGGTAGCTGGTCACTACCGTGTAGAGAAATCTTGAGGATTAAATTTTTTTTGGCTACGGCCGCTGTCGAAAACTTTAAGAAAGCTTCGCATAGGCTAGATGCTCGTAGATAGACCAAACTTTTCCTGTCAGAACCAAACAGTGAAAATGAAAATTTTATCTTGTCGAAAAACAAGAAGATTCGCAGAAGAATTATTGGCATTCAGGTCTCCAAGGTGATACGTGAGGTGATGAGGGAGCGGGATCAACGGAACATTTTCTATGTGAATGCCTCTTGTTTTGGGGCGAAAGACATTGGATTTTTGATACTGATGTGCTCCAGCTGCAGCGGGTAATTCACATACGCTAACGAAAATCCTGTGGGTATACGAATGGAGCAATCGGATCCTAAGTAGCACTGAGATTTGACTGCTTAGAGGCTATGTTTCTCCCCATCTTATACACACACATATCAGTTATATGTTCCGAGTTTGCCATTCAATTGCAGTTTCAGTACGTCAAACTTACTAGCATTCAGCAGCGATTAATGCTGCCATCAATCACTTAAGTTCGTCGTTCTGATCATTCACGTTTTAGAAGTTAGACGTAACCTTAAAGTCGTGGCGAGAATTTTCAATAGCCGCCTAACGTTTTTCAATATTCTCAAGAGGAATATTTAGTATACCTGTCGTTCGGTTAGTAAGATAGTGCGTGTGTGTTAAACCTGGGGATTCCAACCCTGCGAGAAGCAGTGGACGAAACGCGCAAGCGAAGGCAAGCGATTAGTAGATAGTGATTCTTTTCAATGCCGACGTCGGCGCCTATCTTGTTACTCATATCTAGAAAGCAAATATTACTGGCCATTTGTGGTCAGATCTGGTTGCTTGTACAATCCTTTGGTAAGGGGTTTTTCTGAGGCGCTATTTATCTGGTGGTTCACTTCCATATACAAGAAATTAGTTTAATCGTCTCGCGTTATCCACCTAGAGGCTACCGTACTAAATGGGTTTGTGGTTGCTTAATATCAATCATCAGCTTGGCCTGATCTTTCGTGTAAGCGATGCTCCTTTTACCTGCGGTGCCGATTGAAGTCATTCCACTATTGGCTGGCGTCGTATCCGCCTATCTTACCAGACCCCGTCGGCAATGTAATAGTTCTATAGCTGGCACTGAATGCATTCCTCTTTTCTTGGAAGCTATTAACCGTCTTTTTTTGGTGGTAACGGTGCGCTCTGGCCGGTATTTCGTGCACTTGCTTGAATGATTGTTCACTGCTGACTTGAAACCAACAGTTCTTCCTCAGGCGCTAAAACTCACTCTCGACTGAGGCTAGAACTCAATCTGTATTGTCTTTGCCACCTATGCATTAGAAGTCATTTGTTAGGAACAAGAAACTGGAACCGAGAGGAATTCAAAATCAATTGTTTATCTGCAATGCATTATCGAGAGGTTTGGGCTAAAGATAACTCCTAATGAAAACTAGATTACAGCAGGTCCACGACGGCCACATTTTGAAGCTTACCAATAGCCCGTAGTTTTAAAAGCGGATCAGTGTGCACTATTGTCCACTACTTCCTGGTGGTTTTAATTAGTTTTGATGATTACGCGTATCACTCTCCAGACAAATTTGGACAAAACTTAAAACAATAAGGTTTCCTGCCAAAAAGAAAACTTATTAAGTATGAGGCATTAGCGTCTTTTGTATCCAGTCAGCTGTTAATCAACTCGATTGTGGGCAATTTTAAATCGTTCAAGTGGCAATTTCTTGCGAAATTACTATTCAACAAGGAAACCCAACCATGGGAGTGGTCCATTAGTGGATACTTCCTTGCATGAAATCATACTTCCCTATCTTTTGTCAAGGACTGGGAACAATCCCTCTGGGTTGCTTTTGTCACAAAGCTACACTTGAATTCGACCAGAAAATAAGACACGAATTGGTACTTAACTATTCATCTGGCTGGAAGTTTCCAAGTATGAGAAGAATGTCAATTAGATGTAACTTTGCGAAAGCAGTTTGCATGGCTTCCCTCGTAGGAATATTCAATAAGTTGGTTAGTTAAGGTTTCCGGATTAGCCGTCTGCACTTAGGGATAAATTCCAGCTAATTGCTTTATTACCTTATAATGTTCAGTACAGCAGATTAGGTTTCAGGATTTTTCCTTGTAATATGATTTCGTTTCTCTCTGTGATAAATTTCCTCTGAAAGTTAACTGAACGTCACTCGATTGCAACTGAGAAATGTTCAGTAAACGATCCTAAAAGGAGCTTACATGGCTGACGTTAGTAATCAAAAGTGACTTGAGAGCATTGCCCTTTACGGAAGCCCCAAGGAATCACTTTAGTAATTAAAGATGTTTCACTTGATGTAACTTTTCAATCCAGTAAATTTGATTTTAAGAGCTCAATGTCAAGTAAGTCGTTTCAGAAGAACTTTAACCTTAAATAAATTGTCGTTCAAGGCTAATCAAGGAATTCATTCCGTACCAGATCCCAAAGAGACAAACTCAAAAGTTGAGCAAATTCTTTCAACATGGAAAATGCTTGTAACATTTCAGAATCGGTCAAACTTTCCAATTAGTGCTACATTGTAGGATGAAGAATCTCCGGGAATTTAATTAACGATATTGAAATCAAATGTAGAACGGGACCTGATTTACAAGAAAGTAATTCTTACGAAAGACAATTTTAAACGCCCTAATTAGGCGAATTAAATATGGCTGGGGCAGCATCTACGGATCTATTGGAATAGTTATAAATGGTGGCAATAATAATGACTCCTTGAATGAAAATTATTGTTTGTTACTGCGTTTCCTCTTGCCGTATACCGTATTCCAATCTGAATCTTTTGAATTGATTTTTGCAGTAATATTGATGATTAGCAGTAAGTTATGCTGCGTTGCTAAAATAAGTGTAGGGTTTGGTAGCAGGGAAGTGTGATTTCTATAGAATTCGAAGAACTTATTTAATTCGAAGCAAAACTTTTGATTTGGGAAAAACTTTTCGAAATAAGTAACAAAATTATAGTTGAATTCTTTTATTTGATTTTCAATCAAACTGGTTTTCAGGGTCAGTATCAAAGCATATAAACTTGTGCGAATGATAGACCTGCCAAGGAACCACGGAACAAGTGCAAAGACAAAAATCGGCGTTTTGGGGATAGTGCGTTTCCATCTGTGGCTAAGCCAGGAATTGGGTTGAAGTCATTTCCTAATATAGGACTTATCTCTCGTAGCTCTATGACGATAAGATGGACAAAGATAGTGTCGCAGGCTTGGGTCATTCAAGTAATTGGGGTAATTCACTTACTATCACGGCAAAGCAGGGCAATTCGCCATACAGAATCAGAAGATGGACGCTTCAGGTATGAAAGGTTTTGTGTATTTCTCATATAGATATATTTGAGTGGGAATTTAACCCATTTATACCTAGCTGCTAATGTACAGTGGCGGAAAAAAACGTGCTCAAAGTTTTTAAAGATGTTTTCCGTTAAAAAACGAATGTATTTTTAATTTTTATGTTATATATAATGTATGATTTTTAGCATATCTTATGTAGAATTAGATGCGCAATTTCAATTTTTGAAAAAGTTATCATAAAGTATCTACTTTCACTGCCATTTTCGCTAATTTTTTTGCCGAAAGAAAAGTACTCAAAGCATTTTTTTTCAGTTTATGGTTCATTTATTCGGAAAAAGTGCTCAAAGTAAATTTCCTAATTTAATTTTTTTAATTTTTTAATAATTTATTATTTAAAATGGCATCCTCATGTCTCAGATTAGGGCGACAGTTCGTGGAAATTAGGAGTCTTTTTTCTTTTGACCTATTTATCATACGTTATGTTGTCGTATGTCTAGGCATGCTACTATTGCAACATATCATGATTTTCAGCTGAACTTGAGAGAAGTTTGCATTCAATTACTGAAAGTTATAATAATATGCTTCATCATTATTAACTTTATTTGAGAAGACAATGGTTATTTTTCTGAGCCTAGACACCGTATTGTTGCAGTTTCATAATTTTTTCAGATTATTCGGTTTGATAGTTTCTAAGAATGAACTCGTGAAAGAAATGATCACTTTCCACCCACCGTGTTCCACCATTTGGCATCAAATATAACAACTGAGGCCAGTGTGAAAAGCATCAATCGAAATCTTTCATTGATATCCCACATGACTATATTCGGTGAGAAAAAATTATATACTCCCCTTTTGCATGTATGGGGATCCCCCCTTAAACACTTCACAGAACGATGCAACTAACCGCAGAGCTGATAGAGAACTGGAGCAAAATCACTGGCTCCGATGTTCTTCCCGCGGAGCTGCCATTTGCAGCCTCTGAAGTGAAGGGCACCATCTTGGGTGTAACAAAAGCAGTACCGCTTTCTCGCTGTTGCAAAAATAGTAGCTATAATGATCCTGGAAAGTATCTAAGAGAGAACAGGATGGCTTCAATCCGGACCTTTCTATACCAACCATATTAACGTTCATCAGGATCATTGTGAAGCAGTGTACGTTTGGCATTCAATTTGACCTGTTCTTCATCAATTTCTACAAAACTACGACAGAATAGGGAGCATCGGGGTTGCTCTACGCAAAAAGAGAATTCTAAAGAAACGAATAGTTATTATCAGAGCTGTGCTAACTTAGAGTAAAAATCAGAGTCTACCAAGGTCGGATCTTGTAACCGATAATTCCATCATCATCAACGGCGCAACAATCTGTATCCGGTCTGAGCCTGCCTTAATAAGGAACTCCAGACACCTCGGTTTTGCGCCGAGGTCCACAATTTCGATATACCTAAATGCTGTCTGGCTTCCTGACCTACGCCATCGCTCCATCTCAGGCAAGGTCTGCTCGTTTTCCTTTTCTACCATAGAAATTTGCGCTGGTAAGACGAAAATACCACAACATTTATAGGGTAGTCGTTTAAGTCGCCACAGGTGACCTGACTGAAATTATGTAAACTGCCAAAGCATAAAGAGGAGAGAACACTACCTATGCAGGCAACGAATTTACACAAAGAACGTCAACTTGATCATTCCGAGAAACACACCAACGACCCCATTTGAAATAAGAAAATAGGGAAAAAAAGAAAGCTTGGAAAGAGGCCAGGATCAAATGCCAAAAAAAAACCTAGCTCGCATACACGGATGCCCTGCATCGGTATTCAGACAGCGGCAATAATACAATCGTAGTGGCGCTATTGTTGCTGGCAACATTGAGTTGGCTATAGACTGTGAGAATAGATCTCATCTGAGAGGTATTTCAAATGTTAGTAAAATAATTTGGACACATTGGGAGAGACTATTCAAGCGAGGACGTACATATATATGCCGATTTACATGATATTACAATATTTCTTAATCGGAATTATTTGGCTTTTTAAAATTAGCCTGTGTTTCCAGGCAAAAAGTAATCATAACAAATAATAAACGTCGTATCCAAGCCATCCGTAAAGGTCATTCCGAGCCGTATGCCGGACATAGCATCGGTGATCTCCACATCGAAGCTATGACGGAGACAGACTTCTAAAAATACCTAGGAATTGTGCAAGGAACCCATGTTCGAGTGGGTGATCTGAAGAATGCTCTGCTGTCCGAATTCCTGCGACGTCTAAAGCTGGTACTGAAACCCCACCTCTCGAGGAAGAATAAAATAGACGCATTGAATGTATTCCTTGCCACTTTACTGGCTTATGCATCCGGAATATTGCCGTGGACGAAAACCAATCTGAAAAAGTCCGGCGGATACGGACAAACATGTCCAAATTCCAAATGCATCTTCCAAACTCTGCGAGGAGTGGATGAACCTGCCTCGTGACATCGGAGGTACAGACGTGGTTGACGTGGCAGGACAACATTATCGCCAAGTCGACTCGCTGCGCGCATACTATCAACTGACTCCATTTAGCTTGAAGGATCGATCTTTCAGTCCTCTGAGTGGGGTGAAGTCGGACTAAGAGCGGATCGATGAATGGAACTCGAAGGCAATGCACGGTAAACACATTCAATCATATATAGGGCAAATTAGAGGGTTAATAGCAACGAGGTTCAAAAAGCAGACCAACATATGCCTTCAAATCATTGGTAGCCAGCTTACGTCCTGACGCCGTCCATGCGTCAAGAACCCTTGCCTATTTCTCGACAAGACCCATCTATAAAGATCTGAGCAAAGATATCCGCCGAGAACTATGCGTGGGAGGTTTTACGCAAAACAACAATGAGAGTTCCAGCAAACATTCGGAAAATCTCACCAAAACACTTGAATGGAAGCTCTGTCTTCATTGAGATTGCAGCTTATGTGGCAGTCTGTATTTTCAATTAAGGCTCTTTGCTTTATTAACCTCCATGCAAGGCGTGAGAATTAGTAGTGGATCCAGCGCCAATGAATATGCGTGATAACCCGAACAAAGCTGGGGCTGATAAACAGACTAAAGGAGGCAGGATTCGCCGTAGACAGGAGCAAAAAGGTACTTTATACATCATGGATGATCCTTTATGGTCCTAGCATCAATGATTTAGTGCGAGCTAAGCCAATAAAACTTGCTTATGAAGGTTTTATTCCAAATATTTTAGTGTTCAATACTTCAAAACGTTTTCCCCACAACTCACGTTTTCAAAGTTGGTGCCTCTTAAAACTCAAAAATTACTTTACCGATCCTTGTCAAATTTTCAACATTATTTTTTTACATAACTAGCAAGGTAACGCTGAAGGATATTTTTTTTTTTTAAATTTGTTAATATTGTTTATTTTGCAATAATAAATTGGTGGATTTTTTTCGGCTAAAATTTCGTTCTTTTCTTCAAAGCGTTCCTAAAAAGTGAAAAGTGGAAATTGTGAGAAACCCTCCTAGCGTCTCAAATAACGATTTTTGGATTTCAGATGATCCACACCCAGTTATGAGCGGCACCGTAATTCTATCTTTTTTCGGGGACGCTCCCGAATAATTTCTGCCGCTGCCTTATTTTTTTTTATATATTTCTTCCATAACATTTCACCCAATATACCATTGGTTTTTATAAATAGATTTTAACTGCGTTATCAAAAAAAATCGCAAAGTTGTGCCTGTTTTTACGCGAATTAACGTTACCCCTTAAGTAAATATATGTATAATTTTGGGTACAGAGCGCGGAACCACGCTGAAAACGCTTGGATCAATTAGGATGGGCAACATTTATTTATTAGGATTTGGACAATATTTATGTTTTTGAAATTTATGTACATGTGTATGTATATCTGGAGATTAGCAATGAATGAAGGAATATTTTGCTTTTTCGCTATGTACGAATGGAAAAATATGCATAGAGAGTTCCTCATAAAGATGAATATAAAACCTTTATACCAGAATCGAAAAAATCAAATCATTGTCAGTTTATTAGTATTATATATAGTATAATGATATTCCGGAGGGAGATTGCCATGCGCTCCCACTCTAGAAGCAAGACCCCGTATGCGTTATGATAACCAAAATCTGAAAAAAATCGCAGTAGTATATCTAAACGAAATCTGGGCCCCGAAATACATTCCATTTCGATACTCGTACAAATAAAGTTAATAATAGTATTGTTTTGAATTAGCCTCTGCTTTGAAACGACAGGGAAGTGACAACTTCACGCGTCGTCACTTCGTCGATGGCTAGGTTATTCTGGGTCAGCCCGACCTGCTTTGGCGTCTAGTACTTCCTGTTGATGAACAATGCACCCTTCATGAAATATCCGAGTGACTCACATTTTTGTTAGATAACGCGGGCACGCCAGCTTTTTCTTTGAAACCCAATTGTAGTGTTTTGCAAGGCAAAATTATCTAGTGTTCACTATTCCACTGCTTTTCCTAAACTCAAGATGGATTTACAAATGTTTAATACAAGAAATGCTTGACTGGTAGGTGTTCTTTATTTGCAGTTTAAATCTATTTTATTGTGGGGTTACTCCAGTCCTTCTATTTGGAAACGTAAGATAGCAGCATTTATGGTTGTGGAGTTATTATGATCACTAGTGTATGCCATGTACACCATTTTTAAGGATTTATGCGAAACAAAACCTTATTAAAATCGATTCAATATCTGTATGTTCATCTGCCTGTCTGTTCGTCTGTCTGTCACACCCGATATACTCCGAAACGGCTGAACAGATTGTTACGAAATTTGGTGGAAACATGTGATCTGTGTGTCCCTTTACATGCGAAAGGGGGGTGGACATCTTTTTCACAGAATACGGTCATCTGGGGTATCGAATGAGACTGATCTTATTTTATTTTAAGTATATAGCTCAAAATGTGTGCCCCAAAATGTGAAATAGGTCTCGTTCTCAGAACCTACCCAAACGAAATTAATGTATTCACATTTCAATTTATTGTATTCTAGAACGTGTATGACGTCATTATCATATGTATAAAGTGAACTTGCATGAACAGTGGAGTCCCTGGAGATACTTTCGCCTTTCCTTATTAGCTTTTTTTAGTCATTTGAATACCAGTATTAATTGCTGGAGACAGGTATGTAAATAAGTACGCATATGTTAATGAAATTTGCGGGTAGTGTTCAATAAATGGACGTGTATGCGATATGCTTTTGTGCACAAAGTAAAATGGAAATGCGTGAATATGCGTTAGATTAAATTTGTGCACAATATTTAAGTATTTAATTTGTATGTACATACGCATATTTTGTTTGGCAAAACGAAAAACGTGCTCACATAAGATGAACACAAAACCTTTATGCCTGAAGTGTCTAGCTTCCGGTATTCCAACTTGTTTTACTTTGATTTTGTTGATTGATTTTCTGAAAATTGAATTGGATTGCAAAACGAGAGGATAGGCTGCCTGAAGATACTGGCTAGAAATGCGGCAGATCGACAATAACATAACATAAAATATGAGAATTCATGGGTTGTTTTCATAGAAAGTCTACCAGGATACGGTTCAAGCAATATTACAGGGTGAAACTCAACTGCATAATCTAGTGCAGTAGTTCAAAGCACCAACTTCAAAATTCAAACCAATCATTATCTGCTATCCCAAACGGAGAAGAGGATTTTTCTATTATCCCAAGGAAACGGGAACTACCATTTGTCAAGTAAATTGAGAATCCACTATGATGACATAATAAAATCAAGTTTCTGCCTTGAATATGGTTAGGTGGAAATTTCCCTATCGTATATCGAAACCGAGTATCCAAGTGTTATTTAATGGTTATTTGTGTGTCTAGCCACATTTCGCTCGTCCTATTTGCAAGGTAGAGCAAAGAACTTCCACCGTCCAATCGCCGCTACGACAGTGCAGGGGGAGTTTTATAGTCGCAGCATTGGATTGTCAACAAGAAGACATTTACTTACCCACAGTGCAGGTGTAAGGTGAGGCCATTATAAATGTGAGTCGTCCTGTTCCTCAAGTGGTGGAATGAACACCAGCTCCAAACTAGGATACTGTTGTATTCAATTTTAATAGCTGCTTGCATTAAATTTTAATGGACCTTATTGCAGTATTTCGTTTATGAGCACATGCTAATTGACTTTATGAATATTGTATGATGCACAGTAAAGCGAACTTTATTCATATGAGATAATGGCAAGTTATATTACTGTTTGATGTTCTGCATTGCAATGGCTTCAGATAAGTTCCTAATGGAAGATTTATGATGTTGTCCTTGGCAGCTAACTGAAAGTTCCCTATATTTGGCTAAATTGAAATCTGTGATTGTTTCTGTAGTAGAAATGGTCAAATTTTTGGCATTCTGTTCAAAGAAATGTAAGGTGGTTTTAGTATATTACCCGTCAGTGCTTCTGGCGTTCTCAACAATCATTAGACAAAGAATGAATAAAGAAGGATGTTACCAGATAGCAGTATAATGAATCTTCGAAAAACTATAGATGGAATTTGCGAATACTACAATATATGTATGCGTAAAAGTCCTTTAATGACTATGACAGTTGGCAGTACTCGAAAGGATTAACCATAGTTAGTCACGAGGGCAAAGCTTGAAACGTAGAAACAACTGAGCCTGTAGTGTTCGCGGCTTCACGGCATGCACATCACTTCGTTCACTATGTCCTGTGACGAGTGGACGACAAGATTCATTTGCTACTATGGATCATTTTGCCTACTTGGTTTCCTTCAACACTTCCTTTGTCCTCCTTTCAATTTTCCACCACGACATTCAATTATTTTACAATATTAATTGACAAATGATAATTTTTAAAGTTTTATGTAAAACAAAACCTTATTAAAATCGAGTTTGCCTGCCTGTCAGTCACATGCACTTTTCTTCAAAACAGCTAAACCGATCCGTACGAAATTTGGTGGACATATGGGAACTATGAAATACCGGGCATTGTGATCGACATAAATTTAAGTGGAGGTTAAAAAATGTCCGGATAGCTGAGTGGTTAGAGCATAAGGCTCTCGTAGGCGAGATCGCTGTTCAAATCTCATTGGCGACAGTGGAATTTGTATGTTGATTTGACGTCCAGTCCGCACCAGCCGACTTGGCTGTGAATGATTACCGGAGTCAAATCAGGGTAATAATCTCGGGCGAGCGCAATGCTGACCACATTGCCTCCTACAGTGTACTACTGTAGTGTACCGTTACGGTCTTGAATGAAATGCTCTAACACACTTCAAGGCCCTGATCCAATATGGATATGCGCCAATGATTATTATTATTATTAAAGAGGGGCTCCCCATACATGCAAAGAGAGGATGAAAATTCTTTTTATCGAGGGTAGTCATATGTTATGTTAAACGAAAGGCCTTAGTACTCTTTGAAACTCCTATTAGCTTTTGTGTGCATTGTATAGTGCGCGAGCTAGGAATGAAAATATACACACTTAAAGTGAGACAGAACTCATTTTCCGAAACTCTCCCCTCCTTCCCCCAAAAAAATCTGAAACGATTCACGGTGGTACACTTACATGAAATCTAGGCTTCAAAATATGTCTAATTCCGATATTACCTCAAATAAACTTATTATCAGCTTTTAGAAATTGATTGAGAAGCTCCCCTTAAGTTTATCCTAGGAGTGCTAAATTTTAGACCAGAATGGACGGATGTATCATGCATACGCATGCCAGTTTCCTGGAAATCTGATTATTCATGTAAAAATTATAGCAGTTTAACCTTATCACAAAATTCCTTGACTTTTTTAACTTCCCGAAACCGAAAATATTTACAATAATAAATAATAAATTTTCGAATATTTTAAAAATTATCGTAAATCTCTTCTGTTGCTATTTTCACTATAGACCTGATTGCGCTGGGTAATAATCGGATTGCACTCTAGTTGTGGGAAAAATAGGAAACAGTTATACGAGAATGATTCGTGGTGTAATTTTGGTCTAAGAGAGACGTACGGAAATTTTCTTCATTGGCTGTGCGTCGTACGGAGAATATCGCATTTCTTGGTGTTCGCTAATTTCTAGTCGGAATGTACGAGGTGCATTTCCCTTTCAGGTGTGCGACGCTGAGAAGAGTTCTCTATTCTATTTCCACCAGCTTTGTAAACCTAACCTAACCTAACCTAAATTTTAGCTTTGTATGTATTTATGTCTGTTGTTTTTTTTAGTTTTTTTCTGCATTATTATCTGACTATTTGTTTTTGGACAGTCATCATAACATGCGGTACGAAATGTTCCTCCAAGCAGCAGAAGAGAAATTATTTCGGCCAGCAATGCACTCAAACAATGCAAATGCAAATGAAGCCGCTAGGCTCAACGGTCTTGCATGCAGTTAATGCAGATTTGTTACTTCAATTCGTAAGGAAATCCGAGAGATGGAGAGGGGACGATCGTTAAGATTTCAAAGAAGGGCACCGTTTTAAATGTGGAAATTGGGGGATCGTGATACCCCCTAATAGCTAAAATAATGCTGAAATGCATCAAAGAACATTTCGACAGTTTGATCGAAAAAGAGGAGCCTCGTTTCCGTTCTAGATCCTCCTGCATCGACCACATCAACTCCTTACGGGTTGTTTTTGGAACCGTGTTTTGATGTTTGCTTCACCTGCTTTTCATCTATTTGGAGTGCTCTAAGCAAGAGGGGCGTTCCGGAGAAACTATAGCTATTACCAGAGCAACATATGATGGCACAAAATGTCACATCCTGTACCGAGAGAAAATCTGCCTAAATTATGAAGTCAAAGGGGGAGTTCGCCAGGGATGAAAAGGTTCTAATGGCTCTCGATTTGGAAGGAAAGGTAAGTAGAGTTGGATTGGAGATAAACAATAACAAGACAAAGGTTCTCAGTCTGACGGGCCGTGTCGTACTCTCCTTATCAGTGTTAGTGGGCAGAGCATTGAACCCCTTCAATGTATTATTCATCAATCAATTTATATATCTAATAAGCGTGGTTTCTATTAACGGTGGCACCGAACTGGATGGATCTGGTTCCAAGCCCAGATAAAGGAGGAAGGTTTGAGGCAACGTACTTTGTACTATCCTTAATGAAAAAACAAAAACCCCTATATCATAATAACGCTGGCTAACTGGCAAGTTTTCGGTCTTGAATGAAGTGCTCTAACACACTTCAAGGCCCTGATCCATTATTGATTGTTGCGCCAACGATTATTATTAACTGGCACCCGGAAGCAAACAAAGCGATTGCTGTCTCCTGGGCGGTTCATTACAAAGATCTTTACGATAAATTGGACTTGTCAAAGGCCGACACCAACGCACACAAGATATCGAACATTTCTGTAGCGTTAATGACAACAATGTTACTTTGCTTATTGTTTGACGAGCCGCGATGAATAGATAGTGGGAATATTTCGAACAGATTTTACTATGGGAATTTATTCATCCCCACTTTCACAAGCACTGCGAACATTTGAAGCAATCCCAGCTGTCAGCGCGACCAAGGAAGTAATTAGACGAATGAAATCGGGGAAAGCACCAGAACCTGAAGAGGAAAATGAAGACCCGGAAGCCAACATTGTGGCTCATTGAGTTTTTCAATTGGGAATTTACTGAGGAGGATAGAACGCCATCTGATTGGAAAGATACTACCATAGTTCCAATATGGAAAAGGGAAGGTAGTTCAGCAGAGTGAAACACTTATTACCGGCCGATCCGGTTGTTGTTCCATACCATGAAGATTTTTGGTCGCATTCTTGACAGCCTTACTCGTGTTATCATTCAAACAACCGTGAATCTATTCGGGGTGATCAAGAACCGGAAAATACGGACGCAGTACATGCTTCGCGATTACTCATGGCGAAACACCGTGAGAAGCATCTTTGCATTGTATTTTTGGTTCAATTGCTCTACTACGATTTGACAAATAAATTTCGAATTGTGGCGGGTATATTAAAACAACTTTGTGTCGAAAATATTCGTTTTGAGAATTTCAGCTCTGGCCAAGCTCTGGTTAATAAGACGGATTTGCGCTCAATATAATTCGCAGGCATGTCGTGTTCTACGAATTATATAAAGGAGCACTCAACATTTGCGAGCCACTACGGTCATGCTGCTCCCAGGGCAGAGGTGAGGCAGCGTCTGACGATTTGCCTCTGCCCGTAAAGCCGCCATCGCTTGCTTATTTTAAGACTTTGTGTCTCTGTCGATGTTCATCAAAGAAGTGCCCGCTCACCACTCCCTTTCTTTTTATAATGGACATCCAAGTAGATGATGATTTGCTAGCGTCTCACGACAGGGGCGTGTAAGTGCATATCTCGGAACGCTTCAGTCAAGCTTCTGTGTTTCACTGTCAATTCTGCTGATATTTTAGGTTTCTAGGACAGATTTTCTAGGTCAACTCATGGTTTCTGATCATCGACCACTCGTTTCAAGGGGTTGTATACAGTTGCAGTGTGTGATATGATGACATTTTTTCAAAGAACTATTAGCAGCATCAATTAATACGTATTGTGAAGTACTTAAAAAGTTTTTCTTTTTTTCAAAAGTGCTTTTTGAGGAATGGTTCATCCAAACTCACAATTTTAAAAAAATTTTTGATACCATATCGTAGTATTTAGTCGCCCAGAGAAGGGTTTGTCAAAATGCTAACTTTTAAATAAATGGCGGCGGTTTTGCCAAAAAGCTTACTTCTTCAAAGTGTTAAATTTTCGATTTTTTTTTATTTAAAAAAAGAATATATTTTAAAAGAATTGAAAGTCATTCGTTTAGCGACTAGTTATTTTCATATTAAATAAGTGATAACAATTTGACGTTGATTGGACTAGTAGTTTTTTAGTGAACGTGTTCGTCATAAAGGCACTTTTCCAAAGCACAATTCTGGGATAATGGCATTTCAACTTTGGTGATGAAGGTTTGCAAGTCTTGAAAGCTGAAGCAGTGAGGTAATGCACTATAAATAATTCCTCGAAATGGATCGCCATCTAACGGTCGCTTGCCTACGGTTCCGTGCTGCGTCCGTCACTTCTACTAGGGCTGGAATCCTGTTCAAGTTCAATGTAGTGTGCGCCATAATAAAAAGGAGATTGATATTCCACTAGCTAGGGAAGCATAAGCTGCTTCTCGAAACAAATGAAAAATCATCTATCGTAGAGAGATACATAAAACACGCTTCCAATTTTTTTGTTACGAACGCTCCAGGGAAATCTAACCAAACAAATGGGTTCCTCAGGCACTAGGTGTTACCGCAAAGTACACTGGATGACTTTTTGTGGGTTACGGTCGAACGGTTTCTATAAATGTACGAATGCAATATTGAGAGGGCGATCTCTTTCACGATGTTTCTCCATGAGTAACCATGCAGTGTGTCTTGCGTCAGTAGTTTCATATTTGTTGACGAACTCTACTTGGTTCGCAGTTATTTGAACGATATCGCAAAGGCGATTGTCGAGAATGCATTCAAAACTCTTTACGATAGGGGATACGATCGGATCAGACGGTAATTTGAACATTTTGGACTATCATTCTTTTACTGATTTGTATCGTGATTTGACGTCGGTTACCAGTCGACTGAACTGTAAATGAGTACCTGAGTCAAATCAGGGTAATAATCTCGAGCGAGCGCAATATCGACCACATAGCCTTCTACAGGGCATTGTAATCCTGTTGCGTACGGTTAAGATCTTGAATGAAGTGCTATAACACACTTCAGGGCCCCGATCCAATTGGATTGTTGTGTCAACGATTATATTATAATTATTATATATAGCAGGTGAGAGAATCCAATGACGCCTCGAAAGTAAAGAAACTAACGTAAGGATACGCAGTCTATTAGAAAGCTATGGTAAGTTATATATACACTTATCAAGAAAGATTGCAAATTTGACCTCTGCCAGCACTGCATGGAGGTTTAACAGGCCTAAGATATCAACATGACAAAAAAGAATTCTAAAACAATGTTTCTGTCAAGCAATTAGTAAAACTTAAAGTAGGTTGCTGACCTAGTTGATAAAGAGTTTCTTCCTGTAATCCCTCTCTTCAACTCCGCTGCTTTTCTGCTTCTCCTTCCGCTCAAAATAAATGTTGTCAATCTACAGAGATTGGTAAACAAGTTCACAATGTTCTTTATCGTGTTTCGTAGAGGGAGAATTATTTTGATACCTCAAAACTTTATATCTTTTTAAAGTTCACATCCCTTGCAGAAGGATTGCAATTCTAGTGATGCAGTTTATAAGCTTATGAAATAAAGAAATCAAACGAAAAAATTTGAATTTCATTTAGAGTGAATTCTTTGCGAGTTTTAAAGACCTTGGAACGCTGCGTAAAGATTCGGGGGAAGATATCTTCAACAACTCAGCAAACAGGCTTCTTTTTAATAAAATTTTCAAGGTCCTGTGTACAGCGAAACCTTCTACCTCTGAAGTTCAAACATTTTCCTAGATATCTGTCTAATATTAATAATAGTATACCCTCATTAAATGTCTGCGTATATAGTCATGAGCAATCAGTAGTGAACAGCTATCATAATTCCAAGAAGCCACTCAAACCATTTCCAAAATCCTCAATCCTCCTTTCTAGTGAACGTAATTCTCTGAAATGAAGGCTACCGATTCAATTCGAATCATTAAATCGTTTCGCCCTCTTATCTCCATGATAGTCACTCAAAGCTGAAATTACTATTGGAATCCTATTCAAACTTTCCTAGGTCTACAGAGGAATATGTCATAGAGTAATCCCGAACCTTGCACAGCCCCAGCCAACCCAGCACTGCATGTCAATTTATATACAGTCGTCATTTTCGGAGGAGGTGATAAATCCAGGAAAATTGAATTTACTGGGAGATAAATTGGGTTTCCAAGCAAAAGACAAATAGAGATCATGGAAGAAGTTGCATTTCAAGAAAGAATAAATAAACGCTTTCCTCATTCGGGGATACAAACCGAAGGATATTACAGCAGGACTTGGTTCCAACGGCGCCCGGTGTTCATCCTTCCTGCTGCTGCCTTACGACGAATGCACATCCTTTGCCTTTCGATCTTTCTTTTGCCCAACTATATCACCGACTCGCTATGAAAATGCAAGTTTTAGGTAACTTGTTGAATAATAAATTTTGCCATAACGTTGTTTCCTGCAGGGATAAATACCAATGAACCAACAATACAACGCGAATGATTTAGTGCAATAGTTTTGCTTCCAAGGTAGTAGATATGACGTGCCGGGCGGAGTATGCATGTATGTTAATCTGGGATGTAGGTGCATAAATAGACAGGAAAAGAAAGATGTGCAAGCGAAATATGCACGGAAGTGAAAAATTAAATTTATGTGTTTTGAAACAGGAAAGAGTTAATGCCGGGGTATGCAAGCACACGAGGATTTATATTGTGTTTAGAAGTGAAACTTATCATAACTTTTTAGTCCGAATTGCGAGAGTATCTCTGACTGATTTCCAGCACGAATTATCCTTGTATATTTTACGAGTCTATTTGAATCATAATAAGATAAAGTTAGGAGAAGTTTATCATAATTGGGTTCCGGGTATTCAGTGAAATTAGATATCAGTGCCAAGCTGACGCGAATAATGATGGTAATGAGATGGAGGAAGAAGATTTACGTTTTGGAAATTTAATTGCTGGTTTGAGTGTGTTGTAGAGTATTGATGTGTTGTTATACCCGTAAAAGTGTAAAAAGTGTTAAATTCAAGTGAAAATAAAATAAGCGTCTTTAAATTTATCTATTTTAACTGAAATTCTAAATTGCGCTGCTTACTAATGCTACTTCCTAGACTATTAAGAAATTTACTTTTAGAGGCCTCTTGACTTCTTAAATTGTGGGCTAGTCTAGGGTACATTCATTGCATTTAAAGATGATTGCGTAGTACAAGATGTATTAAGTGGTGGCCAACCGTGACTTAATTTGTGCCTCTTTGGGAGTAACATTTCTCGGAACGTAACAATGTGATCAAACGTTTTATTACGATAAAATAACCAAAAAAGTAATGGTAGAATCACGTTATGAGAAGGCTACTGCCATTATTTGTTAGAATTTAGGAGCAACAAAGGATGTGAAACCATTAAAGCCCTACTATGACCATTTTGCAAGTTTGATTGCTTTATAGATAATAATCAAAGCATGCAAGTCATGGAAGTTGTTGTAGACGCCAATAATTGCATCGTTGGTGGAACTGAAACAGTTGGAAGATTTTGCTTTATATTATATACTTAGATATCAAGATGTCTTATAGGGACAATGGCGGTAATTTCCGAGAGCAGCACCGTAAAATAAATGATGATTAATGGAAATAGCTCTCCCAATTCCTCCCTTTGCTATTAATTTGAAAACTGCTTCAGGTAGTACTGATCGGAACCTTTCGTCTGATACTCTTCATGTCTATGCTTCCGAAAATAGTGTTGCATTCTTCTTTTATGAGGACGTGAATGTTTACTTCCCCATTTCCAAACTTCAATATCATGTCAATCGACATAACCTTTCCTGAGAAAAGTGCGCCTAGCAGATGGGTACACGAACAGACAGAAGAAGTGCTGTTAATAACGAAAAAACAGGGCACGTCCTCTACTGATACTCTACGTCGGTTTAGGGCTGATCATAAGCTGAATGAGCTCAGCGACAATGTAACGAAAGCTATGTGAACAAAAAGTGCAAAAACCTGACACCACCAAGGAGAACATTTTCATAGCCCTCACAAATCAATTGAAGGTGGAGAATGTGCAAAACACGGATGTAAAGAGCCTACGTCTAAAACTAGACAGCGATCTCAACTATGTCTGCTGCAACCACTACGGAAGCATTCTGTGTTTGGAGCTACGCCATCAAATACTAACATGATTTTATCATAATTCCTCGGGTTCGCAAACATCACAAAGGGCTGTACTACCACCACTGATAGAGCGAAGCTCATTCATTCGATGTAAAGAAACTTAGGATCGTAATTGCAACAATGTAATGGGTAGGACCAGGTGCCTAGCCTACAGACTTTGTTTAAATATGTTATACCCAAATGTGAGTTATCCAGCTGAATTTAAACCATTGTCAAGCTATTAAGGACCTGCTATCACTGAAAGTTTAGGAAATGGAAATCAATGTTCCTGTTGTAAGTCAACAATAGAAGAATCTCCATAATGTGGGAAACGGACGTGACTCACAAGGCGAGTTTTACAGCAAGCAATGAAGCATCGCGAAGACGACTTTGCGAGAATTAAGATCGATGACAAAACAGCAATTTTCGCAAAACAACAATTTTTTATTTTCTATCATAGGTGAATATAAACTTATAGCTAACTTAGGGACTACCTTAACAGTTAAACTTAATCTAAGGTATAACATAAAGCTTAAACTAACTTATTATTAACAAGGTTATGTGAAAATACATTGATATTTTATTTTGAAGGAAAATCGGAAAAAAACCTCCACTCGTTGAGCATATATAAAAACGGGATGGGACTACGAGGGAACAGGACCGGGGTAGGATGGGATGTGTGCGGGAGAGGGATGGGAATTAAAAGCTAGGAGGGGTGCTAATGATGGGAAGGTTTAAAAAATTGGGAGTCGGAGAAATTGCCTGTGTAGAAGACTACTCTACCTAGGGAATCGAACAGACGGTTCTGGGACTGGAGAGATAGAAGGATCTGAGGGAACAGATGAGTTCGGAGAAGGTTATCTTCAACGATCTCGATCTGCATGGCATTGGCTACAAGAGGATTGGGATGGGCTTGGCACTTGGCTAGGAAATTGAGGGCAAGACGAGCAAGGAAGGCGTCGATGCGTGGGGTTTGGCAGGATTCATAGAGGATCTGATTGGAAATGTACTTGGAGTGGTCCTCGTTCTTGAAGATGTTGGCGCAGTGGCGAAAAATCCTGCGCTCTCTGAGGCGGAGTCGCTCCATTTGGGATGGGGAGCAATCGTTAAGATCGATGCCTTACATTTACAGCTGTTATATCGCACCGAGCATGAGAGACGCCAAAGAGCACAACCTCAAGTTTATTTGCATGCGACTTCAATGCTTGGTCAGAAGAGTGGGAAAGTGGGAAAAAACATGAAAGGGAAGAGTTTTAGGTTCTTTTCTACCTAAACATGACATTGTCCAATGTTGGAAACGTTAACATTGGCATGTTACCGAAGAGTATATGCATAGTAACCACAACGCAATATATATTAAGATTGATAAGCGAAGCAGGACAGCAAATCGAAATCCAAAGGGACAAAAAATAGTTGGGCATGATGAGGATACGTTTCTTTAGGTATTGCAGTGGAATTGTCAGAACAAACATATTGTGTGTGTGAGGTGACTCATTGGGCGCGACCTAGAAGTGTGTAACCGATATTGTGATAGAAAGTTCAAGCTTTGTATTACAATATGCGGAACATACTTGTCGGTCAGTATTGTGTTGTAAAATGCTGAGTGTTTGCATAACAGCACTGACCTCTTAATCATGTTTTGAGGTAATCGTGGGTTGGCAAATGAGAATAAGAAAGTAGGTTAAGGTAGGTCTAGAATAAGCATAAGGAAATATAAGAGGGAGTCGAGCGAACCCGAAAGGTAGGGAAAGTTTAAGTAGTGTAAAGTAACGTAAACGTAAGTGTAAGTGTAAATTAAGTGGAATGAATAATAAATTTAAGTATAATAACTAATAAAATTTGATTAGAAACGGAACTAAAGAGTTTGAGTGTTAAAAAGAAGTGAACAGTGAAAGTGGAGGTCACGACATGTGGTGAAACTTCCACGTCAAGAAGTATACACTCTTAGAAGTGAACTACAGCCGAAGCAAGTTGGATAGCGGAATCAATGTAAAAAACACGCCGTAGAATCAATAACGAAATAGACATTGAGGTAGCCAGGAAAACTTTTGACGAAAGGAAATACTGCGCACTGGTGATTCCCGACACCAAGAATGCGTTCAATTCTGCGAAATGGAACCATATCAGCGAAGCGGTCATGGCAGCATACATGCCAAACTATATAATAAGTATAATTCTCGACTACTTCTAGCACCGAAAGTTACACTTCGATTCAGACGAAGGGTCAAAGACGTACAATATATAAGAGCAGGAATTTCGCAGGGCTCTCTTTTTAAGGTTTTTTGTTAAACAAAACCTTATTAAAATCGGTTTACTGTCTCTCTGTCTGTTTGTTCGTCATACGCATTTTTTCGTAGACGGTTATAGGGATTGAGAGCAAATTTGGTGGAGAGGTGGAAGCTGTGAATACTCACGCATATCATGAGTTACATCCTTTTATGTCGAATTTAAGGGGGGTCCCCATACATGCAAAAGGGGGGTGTAAATTTTTTTTTCATCAAATGTAGTCATGTGGGGTATCAAATTAAAGGTCTCGGTTAGTACTTTACTGGTCTTAGTTTTGAAATTTGTTGAGAAGGTGCGGGGGTTCGAAAGTCATCATTTATTTGACGGGCTCATTCTGAGAAACTGCTATATGGTGCCGAAGTATCGAAATACCTTCCATACCAATACCCCTTAAAATAGAGTTAATGATATATATTACAAAAAGCCCACGGACCCTCTTCCCGCCCAACCGGACCGAGGGGTGACCAACCTAAGGATGGGCTGAAGGCAACATCCAAAGGCCCGCATCACAGCGATGATGCGTTTTAACGCAAAGTGTGTGCGACCATGCGAAAATGTATTACTACATCCCGATTGTCGCAAACACTTCAGCCAATGACGCGGAGGTCCTACACTACAGAGACATGGATCTTATATCGAAGACAGTGCGGATCAAGACTGAAACCCATTAGGTCAGATTGTTACCGGACAGGACTCTTCGGACTATAGCACAGGTTGCAAGGATAACTGCTTTTTGCATCTCCATGTATAGTCCAGCCCTAAGATCGAGCGATTCCAGCGCTTTATGTAAGTTCTGCGGGACTAATCCCGTCGCTGAAATTACTACTGGGACCACTTCGATCTTTTGTAGTCTCCAAGTCTGCTTCATATCGTCTGCCAAGGGGCCGTAGTTCCGGATTTTTTCGTGCTGTTTTTCAACAGTGTTCCGGTCCAACGGTACGGCTACATCGATTATAAAGCACGCTCGTTCTTCCTTCAGAAGCAGAACTAGATCGGGTCTGTTATGATTAACACTGTGGTCAGTGGCAATAGTGTGATCCCACAGTAGTTTGACCCGATCATTTTCCAAGATTCTCTGCGGAGTATACTTATAGTAAGGATGGTAGGTTGCCACTAAGTTATACTTCAACGCAAGGTTTTGATGGAGAATCTTGCAGACGGAGTTATGACGATTGGTGTACTCGGTACTGCTCAACATCCTGCACGCAGATGTTATGTGCTGGATGGTCTCCTCTTCACAGTTGCATAACCTACAACTGGAGTTGGTGATTGAGGAGTCGTGAAGAATGTACCGTTTATAATTTTTTGTTGGGAGCGAAGCATCCTGAATTGAAGTTAGGAATGCTTCGGTCTCATAGAAAAGTACACCATTTGTCAACCATTTGTTGGAGGCTTCGATGTCAATGCCTGACAACAATTTTTTATAGGACCTCCGTGAATGGGTTTCTCTTTCCACATGTCGATCTTCTGTTGGACTGAAGTAACATTCGACATGGGATCCCATTCCCTGCTTCTCAAGTTTAAAGGAGATAATTTATTATCTGCCATGACGGTAGCCTGATGTATTTGGCTAGAGGATTGTTTCACATAGAAAAACTCACGAAGAGAATGCACTTGATTGTAGTGCAACGTTTTTAAATCAAGTACCCCCCTTCCTCCCTGATGACGTGGGATAGTGATCCTCAATTTTTCGGCAGCTCTATTGTGCATGTTGTTGTTTGCAAGAACTACCCTTACCCGTCTATTGACAGATTCTAAATCGGTATTACTCCACTGTATCACACCGAAAGTGTATAGAAGGACGGGAATGGCAAAGGTGTTGATTGCCATGATTTTATTTTTCCCGTACAGCTCAGTTTTAAGGACAAGATCCAGACGCCGCTCAAATTCCCCCAGCAACTTAGATTTAATTATTGCCACAGCAGGTATCGTTGCTTGCAATATGCCGAGGTATTTGTAAACGTCGTCCGAATCCATGCCCTCAATTCGGATGTTATTTTGGCTGTATCCTTCATTGTCGGTGTGTTTTCCCCGAACAGTTGTTTTTATGCGACATTTCTCCAAACCCAAACTGCATGCCGATATCCCTGCTGAACTGGATGGTGATGTCCAGCAAGGAGCGAAGTTGGTTCTCGTCTTTGGCATACAATTTGATGTCGTCAATGTACATTAAATGGCTCAATGTACATTTCGACAATATGCCATGCTTGACTTGGAACCCGTATTTGCTTTCATGCAAAAGATGGGATAGCGGATTCAAAGCCAAACAAAACCACAGTGGGCTTAGAGAGTCGCCTTGGAAAATGCCACGCCTGATTGGTATCTCTCCTGATGTTTGTGAGGATACCGATAGCTTCGTGCTCCAATTCTTCATTACTGTTCTCAGAAGAAGAACGACATTCGGGTTGATTTTATACAAGCGTAACACTTGTAGTAACCACGAATGTGATATGGAGTCAAAGGCTGATTTATAATCGATCTAGGCTGTCGAGATGTTTCGTTTTTGGTGGACAGCCTGCTTTACAGCTACCGTATCGATTATAAGCTGTTTTTTGCAGCCTCGGGAGCCTTTGCGCATCCTTTTTGCTCCTCAGCTATCAATTTATGAACATCAAGATGTTTTGAGATGTTCGCGCACAGAACTGAAGTGAAGACCTTGTAGATGGTAGGAAGACAAGTAATTGGTCGACATTTTGAAGGGCAAGAGGCACCCTGTTCCTTGGGGATGAGGAAAGTTATCCCCTTGGTGAAAAATGGTGGAACTAAATCAGGATCGGCAATCATCTGATTAAATTGATTTGCCAATATCCTGTGAGTGCTCTTGAACCGCTTCAGCCAGAAGTTGTGAATCTTGTCAACTCCTGGCGCCTTCCAGTTACCTGCCTTGTCAAGGGCTGCTTTAACGTCGACTTCAGTTACATGAGGCATGGTCATTTCGGGGAGGGCCTCGCATGAACGCATAAAGTGTGGGAGCCACGCTGCTTCTAAATTGCAACGGCTGGATTCGCTCCAAACACTTCTCCAGAAGTTTTCTGCCTGATCCAGATTGAGGTTACTTTCCCTATCTGAGTTGGTGAGATTTTTGTAGAATCCCCGTTGGTTCTGGAAGAACAAGGTGTTGTCTGTCCTTCGCTGAAAGCTTTGCTGATACCTACGGATGCGATTGGAGCATACCGCAAGTTTCTGCTTTATCACCTCGAGGATTTCTTCGATTGGCATATCATTGGACAGATGGTAGTTTCCAATGATGTTCGCAACGCATCTGTGCACTCTTGGTGATGGATTTCCAAGGAGTGCTTGCGTCACACGACCAATCTCCTTTCTCAACTTTTCGACTCTTTTGTTGAATCGAAACACCCAGAACGGTAAAGTCCTTCTGCGCATACCTCTGTTATTCGCTCTAAGATGTTGGTTATGGAGACGAATAACCGTGGCAGCTGCAACGTAGATCAGGCTGTGAACCTCTGTAGCAGTAATCTCGCTAGCCAAACGATCAGTCAAAATTCTGTCAACGGCAGCAATGATGTTAATAGTTGCCGAAGTAAACTTCAGTTTTGGGATCTTTGGCCTAGCGTCTGGGAGAATCTCAGCAAACTCTGTGAATGTGACCTGGAATGCGGTCAAAGCCTCATTATAAATTGGGTCGACATCCCCAGTTACTAAGCTTCTCCTGACTACTGGATTCATGGAGTGCCTTACAGGTGGAGTACTTATGTTACTCCTTTGACTAGTCCGGTAATTTGACGACTCCAGCCCGAGCTCAAGTGAAACCTCTTGGAAGATTTGTTGCCTAGTTGGTAAGGCAACTCGGTTGTTATTCACGATCACCCGGTACTGGTTGACGACGTTCTGTTCCGGAACATGACTTAGCTCCGGAAATCGGGTTATGAACGCGTCATGTAGTCGATGTCTGTACCCTGATGGATTCCGTTCCAAATCCGTGACACGGTAATAGGCGCGGACGATAAATTCGTTGAGTTGGTTCGTCCAAACCATACGACGCCTAGGTCTCCCGTCCCTGGTGGTTGACGGCATAACCGCCAAAACATCCAAGGGCGAAGAGCCGCTCTGATGTTGTTGAACGACCCTTAACCGTGTTGGGTACTGTCTTCGTGTCCCTGGGGTCCCATTTAAAGAATTTAAACCAAAGTCCCCAATTTTATTCCCACGAGTAATGGGGAACCAGTCAGCCCTGCAACTGAGCCCCAATGTTGCAATGCCCCATGGTTACCTCCAAAGGTAGGGAAGGTATTTGGAGGGGAGCCGCTGAAATACAGTGTAACGTCACTGCAATTCATCCGATAGGCGCGTCGATCCCTTCACCCCGGATTACGGATTTGTTAAGGAGGTTTACTCCCCCTGAACGGGAAGAATCGGTAAGGGAGGACGAACACAAAGGGAAACGTTCTGCTTGTCCGCGGCTACTTATTTACAAGATTAACTTGCGATATTCGTAGCTGACCCGGTGGGTCATGTCATTATCCGCAACCCATGACACCCGCCTGATCGCATGCAGCTCTGCGTTTGCAACTCAGGTGAGGGTAAACCTGGTACGCCAGGTATATATATATATATATATATATATGGTCGTACACACTTTGCGTTAAAACGCATCATCGCTGTGATGCGGGCCTTTGGATGTTGCCTTCAGCCCATCCTTAGGTTGGTCGCCCCTGGGTCCGGTTGGGCGGGAAGAGGGTCCGTGGGCTTTTTGAACTATTACTATAATTTTTAGTAATTGGCTGCAAAACCCCCCTTAAGTTCATCCTAGTACCACGAAATTGCACAGTAATGTAGGGTATGAACCCTAACTAAAATAGACAAATGTACGATTCATTGAAATGAAGAAATAGATACGTAAATAACTTCAACTTGGTCCTGTCATCCACCAATGAAAAGTGAACTGAAGCAAAGAACGGCATTTTTGGCCCTGAGACTGGCTACATGAGGATTTCGCACCATACATAATGTCCAAATCTATAAACTTAATCCGTATGGATGAGTATGATCCAGCACCAAAAGTCTATAAGGGTAATATTTATGGTAGAAAAAAGAAGACGAGGCAGACCTGCTTGAGATGGAGCGATAGCGTAGACCGGGACGCCAGGCCGCTTTTAGGGATACCTAAGTGGTGGTCTTCGGCGCAAAACCATGATGTCTGAAGTTGCTTATTAAAACAGGCCTAGACCGAATAACAGTCATTGCGCCGTTGGTGATGAAGATGATGATCATGCAACTGAATCGATTCAGAAGAAGCTTACTCGCCATCTCCCTTTTAAAATGTGCCTTTCACCTTTCTCTGAAGTCAGAGTGCAATCGCTTGCAAATGGGGCTTTAAATAAATAGTGTATGACTTGCAGTTCTGTCCAGGGCAAAGAAAACTCTTCGGATGCTCTCTTACCTCTGCCCTTGGAAAACATGATTGAAGTGACTACAAGCTGTATTATAAACTCATGAACACGACATGGGTAATATTGTTTGAGCCACCGGAGGCCCGCTAAATTTTGTTTGGATTAGAAACAGCATAAGTACTCCGCTGTAACCAGTCCGAAGCCTAGTTGTGAAAGTGGGAGGAATGAATAATTTCAGTCTAAATGGCTGTAGTGTCGTGTGGTAGGTGGTGAAAGTGCAGGAATTTTTCGGTCCCGCAGATTTTTCAATGAAGAAGTTATTCCCACATCTAGCGGTTAGCTATAAAATGCACTATCAAAAAGGGAAAGGAGAAATTGAAGGTCCAGTACAGTTAGCCTGGGGTTGTGTGGTTTGATGATTGGCCCGGGGTTCCGTAATGGCAGGTTGCAGACCATTACCATTTACTTGAAACGGCCAAATCCCGGCCGTCGTCAGTGGCTATTACAATGTGAGAGGGAAAATTCAAAGCGGCGCAGAGTGATGTCATCCTAAAAGTTGGTGACCTTGATGGCAACAGAGGCGGCGGTATCAACAACGCCACACCGTACGGCAAGTAACAGTTTCAGCACTCTTTTTCACGTCCGGCTGAAGTCTCCGGTGAGGTTCGGGGCGAATTTTAAAGAGTGTGTATTTTCGGAAAAGGATCCCTTGCATAGGCCAGGTGTTCCCAGGCTCCATGCATCTCCAGCAATTCCGAGAGATTTATTTAAAACCTATGATAGGATTGCGTCTCTGATATGTTCGTATATGTCGCTAGTGCAACTACAGTTACTTGTATATTGTTGGTGCAGTTGCAATTGACAGAAATCTTCCACGGAAAATTCATGTGGAATGTTGTAAGCCTACTTAAATCAGCCCTGATTATGCCAGTAGACCGGTGAGGAATAAAGTGCAAAAGGTTTGCCGGAACCATGCCATCCCCAGTGAAATACCTGGACACATTTAAGCAGAAGTCTTTCTGTCATATGTTTTCAGCTGCGACGATATGGTGAAAACTACTCCAGACATGTTCAGGGTGAAACGTAAATGAAGAATCAGCGGAGCGCTTTCAGATCACTGAACGAATCCCAATAAAGGTTACTTGCCCAGGATGCTGAGTGTATTGTAACCGAAGGCACCTACTATCCCACTATGCCGGGCATGAGGAGGTTCGATTAGCCATAAATAACTCGAAGAACTTGAGGGCCCTTGGCCGGGAGAGGGTGCAGAATTTTTGGTATTAAAAGTTAAGCACTTTACACAATCTATTGACCCATAACATAAACCAAGTCATTAGTCCACCAGAGAAACTTCCACCTTAACTCACACAAGAACGGTTCCTTGCTTGCCAACAAAAAGGCTGCTGAGTTGGATCATGGAATTGCAAAGAGAAACTCCTTATCGACTCAGTAATTGTAGGGCAGGCAACTAGGAACAAAAGAAATCTCTTCAGTATTATATCGATTACGTCGAGCCATTTGCCAGTGTCGCATACACCCGGCGAATCCTACATTTGTATCGCATTGATGGCAAAATAATGAACTTTTTTGGAGACTGTCATTTAAGGTAGCATACCATCTTGTCAGTGCGCTCATCTGAGGGTACCATCACCTCATAGCCCAACTACATACTGAGTACTTTCAGAGGGCTGGAGGCTATGTGTGGGATGATACGTTTGATGCGCTTAGATGACATCGGGTTGTATGTTGGTATTGATGTACAATGATGATGTATGACCACATTAGGAGTCTATTGCGAGCTCACTGCTCTTAATTTGAAGGATCGATCTTTCAATCCTCGGAGTGGGCTGAAGTCAAACCAAGACGGAATCGATAACTGGAAATTGACGGCAATGCACGGTGAACACATGAATTTCCTCTTTCAGGCATTTGTCGATTTTCATTTATCGGCCAGATGGCTGTGTTTTGTGGAGCTCTTTGTTTAGAAGGAGGGATTTATGGGTGCCATTTAGGATGGGGTGGTCGCCACCCGAGTATATAAAAAGCTCTTAATGAAAGAGCGGGTGGAGAACGGCGAGTGCAGAATGTGTGATTCGGTGTTAGAGACGGTGGCTGCACCGTTGGGGAGCCGACGAAATATACGGACGGGCAATAAGCCCGACGTACTCTTAGTTGACAAAATGGGTCACTCCGGGCATATTATCGATGTGGCTATCCTCCATTAGAACTATGTAACAATGTAACGTTTCTATCCAACGCTCGACGGAAGTACGTGGAGAAGAAGTTTATATATGATGCACTAGCTCGAGAAATCAAAGAAGAAGGGTGTTACAGTTGCCATAATATTGTCAGTTATAAGTATTGTACCTAAATTCCTAATGGCTTCCGGTGTTGTCCTTGGAATCTTTGACAATCTGGCTCAAACTATGTAGAAATACACCCTTCGGCAAACGTGCTCGATGTTATGGTGAGTTCTCGATGAATTTTTCCATTGACCTAACACCGGCGCCACCAAGAGAACTCCTATGTATTTTTTTAAGGCAGTAGGATCGTCTGAGCGTAAATGTTTGGTTTAGTGCTAGTGTGGAAGAACAATGACGACGGCCAGAAAGAGAGCCATAGCCACGAGGCCAGTGAAAAGCTTGACTAGTTGTCCATGATAGAATGACATATTCTATGTTTTCTATATAGTTGTTCACGATTACCGCAGCCTTGGCATATATTCGAATTAATTTTAATTCTTCAGACGCACTAAAATATAGTTCTAATTTTTAACAAACTATTAGCCAATTGTTTTTATTTCATAAAAGTTGTTAAAAAGGGTATTAAGACATAATGGCCGTCTTGTGTTGAATAGATCCATTTATGTGGGAGTCTGTTGGTAAAGAGAACTTAACACTAGTTTTTGATAAAATCGAGTATCTGCCGAAATAGGGATAACCCCGAAAGAAATCAGTAAATAGGCCCATTTAGTTCAATTATCATCGACGTCAGTCACAGAGGCATCACAGGGTTATTGGAAAGGCACACAGTCAAAAGCTTCTTTAATGTCCGTACTCTTCTTTCAAAGTTGCATCCTCTATCTTGGAAACCAAATAATGGAGGGCAGTCTTAAAGGGCTTTCCACATTAGTAAGTATGTTGGTTTTCATTTAACGGGTACGATTTTAGCAGCAGTCTCTCTAGACATTTCAGCGGAAATGACGTTCAGTTGATTTGCCTATGGTTATTTTTCTCAGGTGTGAAAGCTACCTTAACCTTCAGGAAAGAGGTAACTACGTACCCCAAATTAACGCTAGGTGCTCTCCTTTAACATCGCTATCCGTATCAGGTGTTTTGAAGTACTCAACAGCTAGTACTCCCACTCTCTTTTTCATTGGTAACCACCATTCTTGCACTGTTCCCATTCCTATTGTAATATTTTCGCGTTGAAAGGTTTGCAGAAAGCACTAATTCACACCTTTCCTGTTCTTGTGGATGGTGAATTATACTTCCAAGAGAATCTGTAGTGACTCAGCTCTATAGTTTGTAAATGTATCATCGAGTTTTCTAAAAGAGCCCAGCTTGGACGATTCACCCACGTGAGTAATCTGCACAGCCTTATAGTCCTTGTAGCTCCTAACAGTACTCCACTCTTGTTTCGCACTCCTTACGAACTTCTTACATTTATGATCTAAATTGCTGAGGTTTTATCAGGCTTTCACAAACACGATTAAGAAGTCACCTGGATGATTGTTGGAGTTTTAACAGTTCTTCTTTCCACAAAAAGATTTTAAGTCATTTATACGGTACAAGAATCTAAAATTGTTGTAATATTCAGTGAGTGCATTAAATCTTGTGTTAATAACTTGTATCACGCCTTCAACCATTGCAATAAAAACAAGTCGGAAAACCGGAAGCTAGACGCTTCAGGTATGAAAGGTTTTGTGCATTTCTTTCATATAGAGATGTGAGTGTGCATTTGTGCCATTAGTATGTAGCACGTAATATATGCATATACCCACTTTCAAGCGATATTGACATTCAAAGTCTTGAATTTGCACTGAAGCGACAGCTTTGAACTATTATAGCTTTGTTAGTAATAGTTCGATTTCCGAAAATTTGATAGGATCATGCTCTATGATGTAGCCTACATTATTGCAAAATTTCGTGATTCTAGGGTGAACTTAAGGGGGGTTTTACTGCCAATTACTAAAAACTATAGTAATGTACTATTATTAACTTTATTTGAACAGGTATCGGTATGCAGGGTATTTCGGAGCCTAGACACCATATAGTGGCAGCTCCCTGATTTTTTTCAGATTTTTCGGTTGGGTAGTTTCTAAGAATGGGTTCGTTAAAAAAAATGATCACTTTAAACTCCCCGCACTCCCCACCGACTTCGAAAAGTACTAACCGAGACCTTTAATTTGATACCCCACATGACTATATTTGATGAAAAAAAAATTTACACCCCCCTTTGCATGTATGGGGACCCCCGTTAAATTCGACATAAAAGGATGTAACTCACTACATGCATGAGCGTTCACAGTTCCCATCTTTCTACCAAATTTTGTGTCAATCGCTACAGCCGTCTCCGAGAAAAATGCGTGTGACCGATAGACAGACAGACAGACAGACGGACAGACAGACAGACAGTAAACCGATTTTAATAAGGTTTTGTGTTTGCACAAAACTTTAGATCATTTCTGCTTCTGCCTTCAGTGAAAACAATAGGCTCATTTACAGCTTTATAATTAAACATTATTTTATTCTTGTGAACCCCTTTCTCTTCAAAAGTGGTTGGAATCTCACATCTGCTCTTTTCTATGAATCCGTAGGCGTACATTCGTTAAAGCCTGTTTTCCGAAATTTCTGGATCCTGACACGAAAATTGCTCAAATTGTCAATACCGACTTTTAAAGTTATATCGACAGAACTTATGCTATTGACGCGGTTTAATATTTCGTATCACACGTGTATCGATATAATAAATTCCAGAGTTTGCATTTCAGTTATAATTGCTTGACAATCGCGGAGAGTGTCTGCATCTTCAGATTGATTTTGAAGATTATTTATATAATCGATAATATCATTAAACTGAAATAATATAGCTTTCACTGAAACTTGGCTTTCCCATCTTGTAACGGACAAGGATTTTAAAGTTATCTTTAATTGATCTTTTACTAAATCCCATCTCTTACTGGATGTGGAAAAAAGAATACATATTTTTTGGATGAAACCAAAGAAAACTTGCAATGGATGTGTTGGCTGCATCTACTAAAATGAGATTCCAACTGTGCAAACCACAAGGAGTGAAGAATGCTCTTGGATTAAGAGTTAATATTCTTGATTTTACTAATTTGTTAATGTCGCCCATATTGACGCCATTATCGTAGCCTTGGTCCCTATAATATTGAATATTTAATTGATGTTTTTCAAGTTCATTGAGTATGACGTTTGTTAAATACTCTCCTGTTGTTTCTGATACTGCTAGGAAACCAAGAAAATGTTTTTCTAAACTACCGGTGGACGTATTCTCGAACCTTGAAATAACAGATATTTGGTCGACCCGACTAATGTCTCTTGTGCAATCCAGCATTATAGCAAAGTAACATACTTAAATAGTGATTATTTAGCTGTTTTTCATCGATACGACTCATGTGGTTAAATCAATAAAATTGTCGCTATTTTCAGTGTGATTTGGATCAAGAGATTCTGTTTGGCCTCAAAACGCCCAGTTATGGGAGGCTAAGTAATTAATTTTATCAACCAATCTTTCGAATAAATTATATCATTGTTTCTGCCTTTCTTCAATCAATCTCTCATTTTCTTCATCAATGGTCTTTCCATGCTTAATACGTTTTGAAAATGATAGCCGTTGAACCATGCTTTTTAAGGTTTTGTTTGCAAAACAAAATCTTATTAAAATCGGTTCAATGTCTGTCTATCTGTCTGTCTTTTTTTGAGGAGGTGGAAATCTTCAAAAGACACTGGCTTGGACACGCCAACGTGTGAGAGATGGATTTCCCATTATATATATTCGTCATCTCATCTGCCAAGATGTCAATGGGCATCATTCCAGAGATGACGAATGCTGCATCATCTGAGACAGTCCTGAATGCCGAGCACACCCTTAGGGATGTTCATCTGTAGACTGAACTCAGTTTGTTATCGTTAAATGCAACTTGCAATGCCTTTCTCCGAACTGGAGATGCATAGAGCAAGATCGAACACACTTTCCTAGCTATAAGCAACCTGGAAGCATGTCGTGGCCCTCCCACGTTTGGCATCATCCTTGCTAGGGTCACACTTGCTGTGGATGCTTTTCATAAACATACTGCACGTGTTGCTTATAGCTTCCCTTCTATCATCACTCCCAAGTATTTGATCGCAGGCTTAGAATTGAATTTCCAATTTAAATACGGGCAAAATTTCTTTTACGGCGCTTGGTGATAAGGACCGCTTCCGTTTTTTCCTCAGCAAGTGTCAGAACTCTCTAGCCAACCCTTAACAGCACTGATCGCTTCCCATGAGTATAATTTAGCATCTTCGAGGTGCTTTGCGACCACAACCAGCGCTATATCGTTGGCGTAACCCACCACCGTGGCTTCCTCCGGAAGGGGAAGATTAAGTACATCGTTGTACATGATGTTCCACAGCAGTGGGCCTAGTATGGAGCCCAGTGGGACACCCGCGGAAACAACGTACTCCTGGGGTCCGTCATCGGTGTCATACCAAAGCCTCCGTTCTTGTAAATAGCTGTTGACAATCGCTGCAAGATAAGCGGGAATATCAATCTTCGCCGGAGATTCCCGTATTAGGTTCCAATTGGCCGAATTGAATGCATTTTTCACATCCAGGCTCACTATTATGCAATATTTGCTAGTACTGCCCTTTCCGTGGATTGCATCTTCGGCCAAGCCAGTAACCATTTTGATTTCATCAATGGTCGGCTTTACGGAACCCATACTGCCGATCTGAAAGGCCTCCCTGGTTCTCAACAATCGGGAGTAATCTATTATAGATTACTCGCTCTAGCATTTTGCCCACAGTGTCCAAAAGACAAATAGGGCTATAGGAGGTTGGCTCACCTGGAGGTTTGCCAGCCTTAGGCAGTAGCACCAACTTCTGTCGTTTCCATGAAGCAGGAAATATCCCCTCGGACATGCACGCTTCGAACAACTAAGCGAACATGACCGGTCTGGATTTCACGCAAGCTTAAGGGCCTTATTCGGCACGCCATCCAGACCGGGAGTTTTGTTATCTCCTATCCTAGCGCAGATCTCCAGCAGCTCGTCACTGGTGACTGGCGGTATTGCCGTGTTGTTCAGAGGTCGCTGGAAGCTATCTATGCCCTCCTCTTGCCGAGGGAATAATCTTTGGATAATTTTTAACAAGAGTGAAGGGCACGTGATCTGCGGAGATGATCGGCCTCTGAATCGCCGCATCACGATTCTATAGGCCCCCACGGGTTTATGTCCGCTTCTAAACAGAGCTCCTTAAAGCTATCTCTCTTGCTCCGTTGGATGGCGAGCTTGAGGGATTCCTTATAGGGGCGCTCTTTTTGCCCTTGGTGAATTCTGCCTACCGTTCTTTGAGCCGCTCTTCTGGCTCGGTGGCAGGCTGATCGAAGGCTGGCCAGTTCAGCGTTCCACCAGTAGTTTGGTCTTCTACTGGGGAATGAGCACCTCTTCGGCATGGACTCTTTCCGTAGAGGCCCCTGCTTTATTAGGTTGGTCTAACCACACCTCTATGAAGATCTGCTCATCCAGAGCTTTAGCAGACCAGCCTGACATCTTTCTCGGTTTCGGGCATGAAGGTCTTATGCCAGGTGACTCTACCCATAGCCCAAAGAAGATTGCCTGGTAATCTTTGTGAGTGTAGGGGTTGCTGACGCATACCACGTGCCAGTGCGGAGCTGACAAAAGTTAGGTTTACGATTGAGGTAGACTCCCTTTCTGAAAGGTGTTTTCATATCCTTCTTTGGCCAGAACAACATCCAACTGTGCGAAAGCGTCTAATAGACTAAGGCCCCTTGTATTTGTCTCTTTGCTACCCCACTCACGGGCTCAAGCATTAAAGTCACCAGCAATCACCCTTGGACTACGACCCATTGCGTCGAGAACAAGACTGTCAAGCATTTCCTCGAATTCGGGCCGTGTCACGCTTGGTGGGGCGTAACAGCTGCATACATATACCCAGTTTATTTTCGCACACACAAAGCCGCTGTATGCCTGACCCCCAGTACATTGTATGTCTTCTCAATCACATGCCCACATCGCCGCTCCACCAATGGAGTCTGTAACCCATACGCCACCGTGACGGTTTCTATAGGGTTCGTTAATGATGGCAATTTCCACCTGGGATTCGTAGATGGTCTGCTCGAGTAAATCTTGAGCGACCCTACAATGATTGAGGTTTATTTCAATAGACCTCATTTTTTCATTGAAGTTAGCGCTTTCTTAAATTCCGGGCATTTAGCACTTCCGACAATATGCCAGTAATTCCGTCCCTCACTTCCTTCACACAATAAGCATTTGGGGTCCCTATTGCACGCTTTGGCAATATGACCTTCCTCCCCACACCTTCTGCATCGATCGGACCGATCCATGCTGCTGGTGCATGCCTTTGCGAAATGACCAAGCACGAGGCAGTTGAAGCACCCCTTTAGAGAAATTTGCTCTCTCAGACTACAAACAACCCATCCGATTCGAACATTCCCGGCTGCCAATAACTTCTGCGCTGCGTTAACTGGTAATTGCAATGTGAGTGAAATTGAGTACTGTCATAGGCTTTCCGCAAACTCACAATGGACTCTTCGGCAAGTTCCTCCAACTTGAACTGTTCCATCAAGGCAGTGTAAATTTCTCCTTTGGATGTCACTTCATAGACCTCATGTTTTTGGGTCCGCACTGTCACATTCTCCCCAAGTGAGTTCTTAACTTGAGTTAGGAAGCCATCAGTTTTCCCAAAGCTGATTTTTTTCAGCTCAAACATGAGGTTACCCTTTTGGGTCGTTCGAATCTTGCTGACATTTCCGCCTACATCTTTAGGTCTTTTAGGAGTGTCCGGATAGCTGAGTGGTTAGAGCGCAAAGCTGTCGTACGGAAGGTCACGGTTCAAATCTCACTGGTGGCAGTGGAATTTGTATCGTGATTTGACGTCGGATATCAGTCGACTCAGCTGTGAATGAGTACCTGAGTCAAATCAGGGTAATAATCTCGGGCGAGCGCAATGCTGACCACATTGCCTCCTAGTGTACCGTTACGGTCTTGAATGAAATGCTCTAACACACTTCAAGGCCCTGATCCAACATGGATTGTTGCGCCAACGATTATTATTATTATTATTATTATCTTTTAGGTCGGGGTCAGCTTTGACCTTTTTCTGTATCTTCGCGTAGGAAAAACTTCCATTGCCCATTCCATTCCATTCCCTTGGATTTTGTCGAGCCGATTGTTGGAGCTTGCACTTGGGGGACCTGCTTCCTCTCTTCGGTGCTTTTAGTTCCATTTTTCGGAACTATTTATACTTCCTTTCCACATCTCTTTCCCGCACTTTCTTGTTTGGTGGCAGGTTGATTGCAATACGATTAGGTGTCACTTGGGTCGCTTGTGACACCGTTGGGGCAACAGATTTCGACTTGTCCTTGTGGAATTTCGTTCCTCCTGCTGCGATTTGTTGTAGAGCACTCTGATAGCTCTTACCATATTTTTTATGGCTTGGTGAACGTTGTGCTTGTCCTTCCAAGCTGTGTGAATAATTCCTCTGCTTCAGGGCTCTACTCTCCATGATTCCTAACCAGATTACCACTTTTAAATAGTCCTTCACATTTAGCATTCATTGACCTTCCCTCCGTTTTATATTTTTTGATGTTTGGCATTGGCGGAGATCTCAAAGTTGACGAATTTTTTCTGAATGGGCCCTTTTCCTGGTCCTGGAGCACCTCCTGCTGCCGCTCCTCTTGAATATGTACGGTCGGTGTTGTTTCTGTTTTTGTCGTCCAGTAATCTGCTTTCAATTCATCCTTCTTCGATTTTGTTACTGGTGTTCTTGGTAGAGTGGTACTTCGTTTGAACACTTCCTTTTCCGAATCTAAAACTGTCTGTATGTCTATCTGTCTGACACACGAACTTTTCTCAGAAACGGCTCTACCGATTGACACGAAATTTGGTAAAAAGGTGGGAACTGTGAACGCCCAGACATGCAGTGAGTGATATCCTTCTTCATTTAGATTTAGGGGGGGTCCCCATACATATTAAAGGGGGTTGTAAAAAATTTTTTTACCGAATATGGCGCGGTCATGTGGCGCAGCGGGGTTAATAACATTCGAAATTTATTTCGAATGCTGTTAATTCGATTGACAGTGGTCACCATTGGTGTTCTCCGTGGCGGAGCAGGCCATAATTAATTAATTGTTTGAATTGAAAAAATATGAATATTCATTGTATTCATTTGTATTCATTGTATTCATTGTATTCACTGTATGAATATTCTCCATGTAATGAGTGTATTTTTGTCTTCAGTGGATTTAAAGTAATTTGCAATTTAATTAAGCTCTCCAAGTGTCATTGAGTGGCTAACATGTCGGAAGTTAGTGAATAAGAAGAATTTTCACTAGACGAGAAATTTGCGGATATTTAAACATCACCACTCGCTGAACCACAATATCTAGTTCTGTCCGGTATTCCGAATAAAGACGCTCAAAGTGATGTGTGGCTTTACCTAATAAGATCACACAGTCATGTGGGGTATCAAATGAAAGGTCTCGATCAGTACTTTTCGAAGTTTTGAGATTTGTTAGAAAGGCGGGGAGTGGGAGGGGAGGAAAGCGACGATTTCGTTAACGGCCCATTCTCAGAAACTACGCAACCGAAAAATCTGAAAAAATTCATTTATGGTGCCTAGGCCTCAAAATGCATATCGATATTCGTTCAAATTAAGTTGATAATAGTATATTACCATATTTTTGAGGAAATTGAGTAAAGAGTTTATCCCAGAGTTATAAAAGTTAGTAGTAGTATAAAATAAAATATCATACTATTAGTAACAAAATTACAGTAGCTCAAAGTTGACTTTACTGCAACTAATACACATTAAAGTGCAATATCATACTAAAGTGGATAATCAGACATGCTAAATGCATATACATAACGGGCCACGTTCAAATGGGATAGTTCTATACCCAAATATACTCACAGAAGAAGCAAACAAAACCTTTCATACCTGAAGCGCCGAACTTCCGGTTTCCCGACTTGTTCTATATTCAAGTATTTAGGTGCTTCCAATCATTGCATCCTAGAATCCCTGTGTTTGCAAGCCAGAGAAAAGTTTGCGACTGAAACAATTTTCATTGTCTTGTGAAGTTGAATCTACTAACCACCTGCGATGTTGACATTCGCCATTGCTCAATTTTCTCGTATAATAATAATTCGAAAAGTGTCTTCCATTTTCATTTTTTGGATAATATTCATTGGAAAGATCTAAATTGGACTAAATCATTATGGTATGCATCGTTTATCGGAAAGCTCCATTTTCCTGGATCATTTAGTTTATATTTCCAAAATTCTGATTCTTTATTGTCTTTACTGTCGACATGCCTTCGCAAAGATCAAGAGAAGTTTCAGCTCCACCATAGAGCTCATTGCCACTCACAGTTTTGCTGTATGACTTCTTCTGATTCTGACCTCGTTTTGTCATCATTCTTTTCAAATTCATTTTTTTTCAGCATTGCATTTAAAGAGGCATTGCGAGGCCCTTTAAGTGCGAGGACGCGGCCGAGGGCCCACTTCGCTCACGCCTAGCTACGCCACTGTCTAGTGGTGCAGCGGGGAGTTGAAATACGTTGTCAAGAACTGACAACAGTAGGACATAGGCGTGGTTATCGCACTACGTCCCACATAAGGGTCTATGGCGACCATATAGTATCATTTCATAAACATAATTGTACCAGGAGTTGCGGTACATTGAGAACAACACCCTTATATCATATATGAAACCTACCCGCATCTGCATAACGGAAAAGATGCAAGAATGTGAAAACCAAAGCCGGGAGGATTAATTCACAATTTCTCATTATTTTTGGGCAATGTTTTCAAATAAGTTTATTCGTTCAAAAGAAGAAAAACACATTTTTTTTCTAATTGCAAAGTTTTCGAAGTTTTCTAGTCGAGTACATTCCATATCGTGCAGATTTGTACTCTAGGAACATCCATTTGAAAGAATGCTTGAAAAGAACCGAAATAAAAACAAGAACTTTTCTTCATATTTCTCCCAGTTGCATGCCGGGTCCTCCTCCGTTCTCATATCGCTTTGCCCACCACTAAACCTAAAATTCTTTTCAAAATATTTAAAAGACAACATCCTTGAGGAAGGCAGCAAGAAGAAGCGGAAATCTTGGCCGAAGGCGAGCCGTAAGAGGAAAAAGTGGCAAACTTTGATTTCTCGGGGGTGTTTTCGAGGAACGTATGAGTACGGAGAAGATTTCTGACAGTCAAGTAATTTAAATTCAATTCCCTGGAGGAGCGAAATTCGAAACAAGTTCACAGAGCGTATTCATGATCTGAATTTTTTATTGTTATTTTTTGGACTGAACTGGACGCCATAGTGTTTCCATAAACATTTTTGAAGCTTTGGACACTTTTATTCACTTGAAAACAGAAGTGTTGCCAAAGTTTTCAACTATACGCTCTGTGGATTCAAACTAAGTTGCTAAACTAACCGTTGAGGTTACTATTATATTATCGGTGTAGCGCATTCAAAAAGTTTTGATTCTTGACTTTAGAATATTTTGAATGGTTCTCAAAATTAATTTGTCCTGTGGATGGTGTTGTAAGTCCTTTTCATTTTGAAATTTTGCCGAATGACTTCCTGGTTTCTTCCAACGATTTTTTCTTTTGTCTGAACGATTTTGCTTGTAGTAATATTTGAACTTATGTTGTATCAGTGGCGGAAATCATTGTTAATGTTCCGCCTTTTCTGAATTTGTACTCAGAATACAAATAAGAATCGGAATCTGGTAACATTGGAGTTTGGCTATGTCCTGCCTATCAAAACTCAGTTTCTTATCCGGACAACTTTAAATTTGATGGCGAACTGACCTAACGATTGGGAAATCTTTCTAAAGTTCAACTTTGTGCTGTTACTATGATGAATACCCTCAGCTCCAGAGCAGTTCCTCCATGCGATATATGTATTTCGCTAGTTCTGATTTCTGTGTGTCAATTTTATGGAGATCATTCAAATTGTTGTTAGTAACTTTCGCTCTTAGAAGTTGATTTCTGCTTTCGTACTTGAAAATCTTCTAAACTAAAAAGTTTTAATTTCCTTGTTCATAAAAGTTAGCCATCCACAACACATCAAAAGTCTGTATATATCCTTGGTGCCAATATGTCCATACTTTTCACTTTAAAATAAATTCCTGCTATGGATTATCGGAATATGCTGGTAGGTAATAAGATCATAATGCAGTTGGTACGACAGAAAGCTGCCGATGGTTAAAAATATACGTAATCCTCTCTAATAACATATTTTAGTGAGTGCTTTTTCCTGAAAGCACGTGACATTTTGCTAAATCATACACTCGTCCGTTAGTGGCTATGAAATAGAATGCGATGGGAGCCTAAAATCGGCATATCAAACCATTGTAATCCGTAAAGCGTTAACATACGGGAACGGAAATTAACCTGATTTTGATGTGAACATTTCTTTAGGATTACTTCAACCGTTACATACGAGAGCACTCTGACAAGTACTTAGCTTCACCGTCCGATTTCCTTAAACGGATACTTCCAAAATTTCAGCCAAATCGGACTCGTACTTTTGTTTTGATCGCGTGTCGAAGTGGGCGTGTTCGCGAGTTTTAGAAAAATGGAAAAAAACAATATCGGTCTGTGATTCGATTTCTGTTTTTGGAAGGGAAACCGCGGCGTGAAATCAAGGAGCGCTTGGATGCTGAATCAGGAGAGTCTGCTCCTGCGATGGCGACAAAAAAAAATGATTTATCGAGTTTCAACGTGGCCGCACGTCGGTTTTTAATGAGCCACGCTCAGGTGCCCCGAAAACTGCTTCCACTGACGATAACGTGACAAAAATCCATCTCGTATTGACAGATCGCTGATTGCGCGAGATAGCTGAGACAGTAGGCATTTCAAAAGAATGCGTGGGTCATATCCTGCATGAAATTTTGGGCATTAGAAAGCTGCCGGCACGGTGGGTGCCAACAAGCGCAGCCGTGAGATCACTTCGTGACCGTCGTCGAAACACGGCTCCACTGATGCGCACCGGAGACCAAGGAACAGTCGAAACAGTGGGACCGTGTGACTTTTTTTGGTTCCGAACTTAAAAATGTCACTCGCCGGGCAGAGTCGAATGAGGAGGTCATCGCCACCACAGAGGCTTCCTTTGTAGACCATGAAAAAACGTATTTTTCAGGTGCGTTAAAGAAGTTAGAGCATCGCTGGGCTAACGAAATCGAGCTAACAGGAGACTATGTTGAGAAATAAATAGCCGTTTTCTTTTTTGAGGCTAAATACAAGGAATACTTTAATACTACTTCGATTGTGATACTTACAAGTCTTGCAGTTCTCGAGACCTAAAAATAAGTTCTTCCTTCCCCCTTGCGATGACTTCAGAATGAGCAATTGACGTACGTATTATTGTAGTATTTCCATGGGGTACCATTAGGGGTGGGAAACATTAAAAGGCTTTTTTCCGCGTACTTTTTTGGGTTTCCTTTTTTTGTATTGGGGCGAATCATTTGTAATTCAATCAAATTTGGACTTTATATTAGTCATATTCCAAATAAATTTTAAAATTTTTTTGGAAAATAATAATAGTCGTTGGCGCAACAATCCAATTAGATTAGGGCCTTGAAGTGTATTAGACCACTTTATTCAAGACCGTAACGGTACACTATAGGATTTAATTATTTATTTATTTATTTATTTAACGACACGACTCAGGAGTACCTGAATTGAATTTCCGCCCGACTTTACGATTTTCCCAGCTGTTGATATGCACAAACGGCTGTATGTCTCCGACAAGAATTACTCCAGTTTTGATTATAAAAAAAATTAGGACAGAAAAGATGTACATGCAAAAGGGGGGTGTACATTTTTTTCATCAAATATAGTCACGTTGGGCATCAATGAAAGCTCTTGGTTAGTACTTTTTGAGAAACTACCCAAACTAAAAATCTGAAAAAAATCATGAGGCTGCCACCATATGGTGCCTAGGCTCCGAAATACCTTCCATACCGATATCTATTCAAATAAAGTTAATAATAGTATATTACTATAATTTTTAATAATTGGTTGCAAAACTCCCCTCATCCTAGCACCATTCCATTGCAGTAATGTAGGCTACAACATAGAGCATGATCCTACCAAGTTTAGTGGAAATCGCACTATTATTAACAAAGTTATAATAGATCAAAGTTGTCGCTTCTTTGTAAATTCAAGACTGCATGCTGTCGAAGGTGTGGAGTAAAAGGACATATTGCCAAGAAGTGCAATAGAGACCCCAAATGCATTTTGTGCGAAGAAAAGGAGGGATGGGATAATCAGCATATTGCCGGAAGTGGTAAATGCCCGGAATTTAGGAAGGCGTTAGCTTCAGTGAAAAAATGAATGAAATGCCCTATGCTCTTGTTGAAAATAATCCAGGGGTTATTTCCCCAACAAGAGAGGGGTACTGACACCTTCCAGCGCCCCCTGAATGTGACGCCGATTCCACCAGTCACCAGGGACAAGGTGCTGGAGATCTGCAGTCGAGTAGGCGACAGTGGAGCCCCGGGTTTTGATGGCATACCCAATAAGGCGCTCAAACTTACCGTCAAATGTAGGGTATCTTTCCTGCACCATGGAAGCGGCAGAAGCTGCCTAATGCTGGCAAACCTCCAGGGGAACCATCCTCATAAAGAACCATATGTCTTGTTGACACTCTGGGGAAAATGTTGGAGCGGGTCATCATAATAGATTACTTCCAGTCGTCGAGAGCCAAGGGGGCCTTTCAGATAGGCAGTATGGGTTCCGTAAAGCCAGATCAACCATTGATGCTACCAATAGGGTTGTTGGTTTGGCCAAAAATGCAATTCACGGAAGGGGTTGTGCCAGCAAATATTGTGTGATGGTGACCCTGGATGTGAGGAATGCATTTAACTCGGCCAATTGGAAACTTATACGAAAGTCTCTGGCGACGATTGGTGTTCCCACCTACCACGCCGCTATTATCGATAGCTACTTGAAAGAGCGGACACTCTGGTATAATACCGATGACAGAACCAAAGAGTACGTTGTCTCCGCGGGTGTGCCACAGGGCTCTGTACTGGGCCCACTACTGTGGAACATAATGTATAATGTTGTACTTAACCTTCCGGTTCCGGAGGAGCCCAAGGTGGTGGGTTACGCCGATGATATAGCACTGGTTGTGGTTGCAAAGGATCTCGAGGATGCTGAGTTGTACTCAAGCGAAGCAATCAGTGTTATTAAGGCTTGGTTAGAGAGTGCTGGACTGGCACTCGCGGAGGAAAAGACGGAAGCGGTCCTCATCACTAAGCGCCGCAAAAGAAATTACGCCTGCATTAGAATCGGGAATCGTATCATCACTTCCAAGCCGGCCATCAAATACTTGGGGGTGATGGTAGACGGAGGACTTAATTTTAAGCAGCACATAGAGCATACTTGTAAACGAGCATCCACCACGAGTATTTCTCTGGCAAGGATGATGCCGAACGTAGGAGGCCCGCGGCATACTTGCAGGCTGCTCATAGCCAGGGTGGTGAGCTCTATCATGCTGTATGCAGTCCCAGTTTTGGGAAAAGCACTGCAGTTTTTAAGCAATACACATAAACTGAGTACGGCTTACAGAATAGCTTCCTTAAGGGTGTGATCTGCCTTTAGGACCGTCTCAGACGATGCAGCGTTCGTCATCTCGAGAATGATGCCGATTGACATCCTGGCAACAGAAGTGATGAACATTTATAACACTAGGTCCATGTTTCCCTTATTGCGGGTGAAAAAAGCCGAAAGAGAGAGATCCATAAGCAGATGGCAACAGCGATGGGACCAGTCAGAAAAGGGTCGTTGGACTTATAGGTTAACCCCTTCCATCGGAGAGTGGCTGAAGAAAAAGCATGGGGAGATCAAATATAATCTCACTCGGTTTTTCACCGGTCAAGGAGGATACCGTCGATACCTGTACATGCTTAGATTCAACACCTCGCCAAATTGTCCAAACTGCGACGGGGTCCCAGAGGACCCAGTGTACGTATTCTTCCAGTGTCCTAGGTTCATGGAAGAAAGGAGGAACCTAGAGGAAACTCTACGTGAAGTGTTATCACCGAAAAATTTTGTCCGGAGAATGGTAGCCTGTCAGCAAAACTGGGATGCAATCAATTCCATGATCGCTGTAATCCAGGATAAACTGCGAAAAGCAGAAGAAGTGAGAAAGGAGACCTAGCTAAAGTAAGCTAACTCCGCCCTGTGACGTAATACCTAAAGGTGGTTCCACGGGGTAGGGGGGAGTCGGGGTAGTTTTAGTGGGTGAAAATCCCACATTCTAGCGTGCCCAGGCCAAAGATTTTTGAAGATTTCCACCTCCTAAAACAAAAAAAGCAGACAGAGAGGCAGACAGTAAAACGATTTTAATAAGGTTTTGTGTGTGTGTGTACACAAATCAAATGAAAGGTCTCAATGAGTACTTTCAAAAGCAGAATTTAGTTTTCGCGTAAACTGTAAAATGAGTGGTAAGGAGTAAAAATGTGCAGTGGGGTAGGACTCATTTTCATCATTTTAAGGTTTTGTGTGAGACAACACCTTATTACTAGGCTGTCATACGGAAGGTCGTGGTTCAAATCTCACTGGTGGCAGTGGAATTTGCATCGTGATTTGACGTCGGATACCAGTCGACTCAGCTGTGAATGAGTACCTGAGTCAAATCAGGGTAATAATCTCGGGCGAGCGCAATGCTGACCACATTGCCTCCTAGTGTACCGTTACGGTCTTGAATGAAGTGCTCTAACACACTTCAAGGCCCTGATCCAATATGGATTGTTGCGCCAACGATTATTATTATTATTAAAACCTTATTATCATAAAATCGATTCAATGTCTGTCCGTCCATCTGTCTGTTTATAACACCTGATTTATTCGGAAACAGCTTAACCAATTGTCACGAAATTCGATAAGAAGGTGTGGTCTGTGAAACCCTTTACATACAGAAAGTGTCGCTATTTTGTGTTGAGTTTGAACGGGGCTAACATGCGAAAAAGGTAAGGGTAATATGGTCATGTGGGCTATTTAATGGAAGGGCTCAATTAGTACTTTTCGAAACTGATTTGATTTATAATAGTCGGTGAAACATAGGGGAATGCGGGTTGGAAATATGTTCTCCAAAAAGTGAAGCAGGTCTCGTTCTCAGAACCTATTAACTCGAAAAATTTGGAAATCTCAATGGTGCACCTGTATGAAACCTATTCCTCAAAATACATCCAAGTTATGGAATGTCAAAAGTTTGCTGCGGAGCTGATATGTATATATATATATATGTGTTTATAAAGTTTTTGGGGATTCCAAGAGCATAGACATGTGTGTACGTTTGCACCAGTGGTGTTTACTTTAAGTATATATATGTATGCTTGTGTGCACGGGGTAAAAAGGAAATGAAGTAAGATATGGTACTCGTATAGTAAGCACAGACGACGAATCAAGTTCCCGGTTTCAGTGCGGTTGCACGTCTGTGGAGAAATTCTCCATACAAACTCAGGTTACGTCAACGGTTGCAAGAACATCAAAATGTTTGTATATTTTGTGGGCGTGGTCCTTAAATGCGAACCGCTTTCAAATCGGTTCGGTGTGTGCTTGATCATTTGAGAAGCTTCCGAGCGACTTTAATGTGATGCGAACGTTTGAGCCGTTCACATCATATTGATATGTTGATTTGATATGATATACGAGTAAATGTAAAACAACCAGAAAAAAATTCTTTCTGGTAAAGGCAGACTTACCGGCAAATTGATTGATAAATTCATAGTTTATTACGGTTTAGCTATAAGAAGAAATGGTGATTCGGCACAAAAGATGAAAGACGCAATATGGGCAATTTACTTCCATTATTACCCCACAGATGAAAATCCGCAGCACAATAAATGTCCCTGCGGCTCTGACAAGTGGTGCCCTCGGCAACGTGCTTCGGTTATGAATTCTCTATCATCATTTAAACACGATTACGACCCGTTACCAAGTGACATTTTATCAGCCATCAAGTCGATTTATGAAGAACTCAGTAAGGAAGAGCTTTTGGAACGATGCGTTCGTGGTTTTACGCAAAATAACAACGAAAGCCTAAACCAATTAACTTGAAAAATTACGCCAAAAATTCTTCCTGCTAGATCAAAAATAGTCGACATTGCTGCATATGTCACTGCCGGTACATTCAATGAAGGAATTGCAGCATTATTACTGTTCATGAACGGTATGGATTTAAAACTTGGTCAAAATAGCCACGAGTACGCACGAAAAGAGGATGAGAGCCGCATACTTGCAGCAGAAGAAAAAACTGACGCTAAGACTCGAGAAGCCAGAGTTCGTCACAGACAAGAGCAAAAGGATGCTCTGGATATTGCCACTGCAGCAGGCACTTTATTATATGGTGCTGGAATCGATGACTTCATGTAAGTAAAAAAAAAATTTTTTTTCACATGTTATTTGAAAGTAAATCTTTAATCGCGTTTTTCTCGAAACTACATTTTTGAAATCGGTAGTCACGATTTCTCCAAAGGATATCAACCGATCTCCTTCAAATTTTGCAGACTTCTTCAAAATAACATTAACTCGTGCTTGAATGAAGGATTTTTTTTTTCTATTTTAAGTAATTTTTCAAAGCCATGAAGGGTGCAAATGTTACCCGAAAAAAAGCTTTTTTGTTCTCAACGCCGCCAAAAGTGCAATTTTTGTTTTTTTTTTCCTTCGTCCAAGCACGAGCTTGAAGCATCTGCTAACAGAAAATTTTTGGTTTTTGCATTTCAGATGAATCTGTCATGAATTATCCTGACTACCCCGAGAGAACTTTTTTTTGAGGGGTCACAGCAGATGACGTGTCAACGCCTTAATTTTCAATATTTTTCTATGAAGTATATATCTTTTGTATGGTATATTGATGGACTAAAATATTTTGTTGAATAAATAAAAAAAAAATTCGTAAAAGTGTACCTGTTTTGAGCCTTTGAAACCCACCTAACCCCTTAAGTGTCTTCGGTTATTTCTTAATTTTATTGGCAATAAAAATTCTTAATACTATATCAGTTCTTATTGCCTACGGCTATCATTATCTAGAAAGTCATTGTTGTGACACCAGCGTATGTTCGTAAGGAGGGTATGATGCGGATGTAACTACATATATTGTATATAGTAAATGTTTTAGATGCGTATTTCGCGTTTGGAATAATTTTTAAATGGAAAAAGAACGTTATTTTCTTGTTTCATTCATTTATTTTGTCCTGTTCGACCCGACTTCAACCCAATGTACATTTCATAAAAACTTATATTCTATAATAAGTAACATATCTTGAGAACCTCTTGAGTTGAGTAATTATCATATATGAATATGATATGAGTGGAGTTTGGTGAGAATTATACAATATTTATTTAAAATATTGATTATCTTGCCGGTTTCGATGGTATGGGGTGCTGTTTGGATGGTATATGGGTAGGATTGGAAGTGGAGGACTATGGGGTATATGATTACATTGATATGATATATGATTATTAGACCTTGCCGCTATCTAAAATTAAATTGGAAAACGTTAAATTATGCGGTCGCTACAAGTTCATTACGATAATGTGTTAGTTTTCTTCTTTCTTGTTCGCTCATATACTTTTTTTTAAATGCATTCATCTTATTTCGAATGTAAGTACATGCACTGTGGTATCTTATGATCTTCTTTATCCTTGAATATTCAAACAGATGTGCATTCGATATTTTATACTTTTTTCTATTGGCCTATGACGCTTTGGATGCAGTTTGAACTCCTTATTGTTGAATTGAATGGCTCATAATTCTCGTTTGAAGAAGTGTTTAGGGTAGTGAAGCCCACATTGGAATATGGCGACATAACTACATATATTTGAATTAAGATGTGAGAATTGCTTGTATCCCAGTAGGATCCCTTATCGTTTATTCAAAGCTTAGGACATTTCAAAATGTTTATTTTCGATTTCGGAGATGTATGTGACTATTTGTTTATTTGTTCCAGAATTAGATTCTATAAGTTGAGCAACAGTACCCGAGTTATAATGGGTGTACTTTTTTATAAATGAGACGGAGTTGTTCTTTTGTACAGCTGATTTCCGCCGTTCATTAGTTGTATATGTTTATATTAACTCTTAAAGAAAGGATGTTTACGTGAATACACGTTTACGTTAATGCTTCCTTAATTATGAAGGAATTTTACCTGAAAGAACCTTGATCCTCCTAGTCTAGCTTAATCCTTTTATGTAGTTATTTAATGGTTATTTAATTAGCAAGTGGATCAATATGCCGTTAACTCCTTTGTGTGTATTAACATTGAATTACGTGCAACTAAAAAGAAGAAGTTGATCCACCAAATTCTAATTACCCTATTGGTGAACGATGACGCAAATATATTTGTATATATATATGTTTATATCTGCATTTCCAATATCTGCATGATTACCTTCCTAAGTTGCATGAATCCTTTCATAAATACCGTTTTATTGCATTACAAGCATTAAGTATCCAAAACGACGGTACCACAATAATTGCTAATTATAGCCCGAGGTATGTCGGCAATTAGAAATAAGGTTTTGTTTTACACTAAACCTTAAAAACGGGGGCATATTTACACTTAAGCTAGAAAATGCATTATTATTATTATTCTGTTAAGGGAAAGTCGCACCGCGTCTTTAAAGAGCTGTTGTGTCCCTTTTGCTGGTTATAGTGTACCTATTGATCATAGTATCTCAAGCAGGCCTATAACCGTCAGGAACTTTAGTATGTTCCCTACTTCCAGATCTTTCAGCTTTGTATCTGGTATTAAGATGCCACGACCTATTTTACACAAGTGCCGGACACTGTTCCAGGACGTGTGTAGTGGTTTCCACAAACTCCTCGCAAAACCTGCAGGCAATGTTCGTAGATATCCCCAGCTTTCCTAGGTGATAGTTCAGCCGACAATGACCAGTGAGAATTTCCACTATGATTCGGAGGTTCCTTTTGGTGAGGTTTAAGCAATGCTTTGTGCGCATGGGTTCGTATCCCCCAATAAGCACGCTGGACTGCTCCATCCCTTTTAGGCCCGCCCAGTATAATTTCCTCAACAGTTCCTCTTCATTTCTTAGAGTCATAGCCATAAAACCGTTTCCGTTTCCACAGAAGGGTTCTGGCCCGTGTAAAGGCGTCCCTGCTCCCTTCTTGGCTAGTTCGTCTGCTGCCTCGTTGCCTTCCAACCCAGCATGGCCTGGAACCCAAAGTATCCAGGCCTTGTTGGGCGAGCCAAGTGTATTCAGTCTCTCAAGGCATACCCACACCAGTTTAGAGTTCACCTGGCTGGACCTAAGTGCCTTGATCGCTGCTTGGCCTGGTTTACGCCTCCCAGTGAATGGTATTATGGTGGTTTTGGCTGGGTTGATCCGCAGTCCCACTTTCCTGCACCAGCCACTAGTTATCCTTAGTCCAGTTTGGATTTGATCACATACGGTATGTTCATATTTGCCCCTTCAGATTAAAACAATGTCGTCCGCGTATTCTATTATTTGTTAGCACGTTCAGGAGTTCATCACTACCATACCCCACATCAGCGACGATAGTACCCCATGTGGACAGCCTTGAGTAGTGTTCATGACAATAGAATTTGTACCTGTCGATACTTATATTTGTCTGCTTTCCAGCATTTTGCCCATCCAGAATGTCAGGGTGTTTCCCATTCCCTTGCGGCTCAGGGCATCTTGTATCTAGGTGTGCGATGTGTTGTCGAATGCTCCTTCTATATCCAAAAACGCGCACAGTGCAATTTTTTTTTGTTTCTATGGTATCCCGTAGTACCTCTGTCAGCTGATACAGAGCAGTTTCAGTTGACCGTCCTGCCCGGTAAGCGTGTTGACACTGATGTAGGGGATTACGCTTTAGAACGTTAGTTTTAATATAGTTATCTATGACCTTCTCCACCGTTTTGGGTACGAACGATGTTAGGCAAATTGGTCTGAAAGATTTATGGTGAAAAGGATCCTTTTACCCGCTTTCGGAATAAAGACCACTTTTGCCCGTCTCCATGCCCTTGGCATGTATCCCAGTGTTATGCTCCCCCTTACCACCTTCAGAAGAGACTTTAAGATAATTCCTAGTGCTCTCTGGATTAGTGCTGGGAAAATGCCATCTACTCCGGGAGATTTCAGTGTATTAAAGGTTCCCACTGCCTACCTCAGCATACTTCTAGAAAATGCATTAAGTGTGGTAATTTGTACAAGTGTAGCAAGATATTGAGAAGTGAAATGCGTAATTAATTGGTAAGTAACTTCCAAATAGCAAATATATAATATTAAGTTTGTTTACAAAACTTGCATTTATGTACGTGCTCACGACGCCATAGTGCACACATCGGACTATGCAAATCAACACAATCACTCAATAATATTTGGGAGAGTAAGCAAGATGTTAGAATGCACAAATAATGTTAAATATCAGTTCCAATAAACTAATGCCGTATTCGAATAAGAATGCATCGCTTATCGGAACTAAAGAACAACAAACAAGGATCGTTGTTGGTAAGATTTACAGGAGATTAGCTTAGACTAGTTAAATCCCCCACATTAACCTTGTAACTTTTTCGTTGGAAATGAAGTAGTTCAGTTTAAATCGGGTCATTCCAAATCATTGCTACTCCCTAAAACCCTCTACACACGTATGTAATTCCACGATATATTAAAAGAGAGCGCACAGCTCACGACGCAACGATGTTCCCTGTCGTATCGTAACGCAAAATTCATTGATAATAGAATCAATCAATCAATCACGTTTATGTTCAATAAAGAGCATAAACGTAACATGAAAACATAGAATTAATAAACAGCCTTAATAATTTACCTTTTTGACTGTGCGCCTTTTCAAAATCTTTGTGATGACGCCAGAGAGCATGGTGTTGATGATGCTTTAAGTAAGTGGATCCATGCTATGCTAACGCAGAGATCGCTGTGCGCTGAGGTGGGTGTCGATCGCTATCTTACTGCAGAAGCAATGAAGGGCTGCCTCCAAGGAGGTGTGCTTTCGCCACTTCTGAGGAGCATGCTGATCGACTCACTACTATGCCTATTTCAAAATTTGCCAATACAAGCTGATGCTGATGACCTGGCTGCGCTTGCGGGATCTTGGAACGGTGTGTAGGAATATACAACGTGCCGTTGATTTGATAGTCAGTTGTTGCTTCAGACATGGTCTATCAGTTAATCCAAATAAAACCACAATGGTATTATTCACAAAACGGTGAAAACTGGTTGAACTTTGCCTCCCTGAGTTGGGAGGTACTACCCTTCAACTCTCCGAAGAAGTGAAATATCTGGGAGTCACTCTAGATAAAAAACTTCTCTGGAACAAACATGTAGAGGTAAAGATGAAACGAGCTCTCACAGCTTATGGGCGGTGCAAACGGACCTTTGCCTCGAAATGGGGTCTCATGTGGTAATATGGATATAGGTTGCCATCATTAGGCGGATATTCGTATATGCATCCGTAGTATGGTGAGTTAAGGTGAGACAAAAAGGTTTTTACCGTAAACTAGCCGCACTACAAAGAACTGTGTGTCTGGATATTACTGGTGCCATGAACACGACATCCGGCGCAGCTCTAAATGCACTACTCAATTGGCATACCCTGGATATATTTATTCAAAGTACTGCGATGAGAGCAGCTCATAGACTGATTCGATTAGATATATGTGGAAATAACGGATGTAAGGCAGAGCATTGGAAGAGTTACTGAGAGAACTGAATCCAGTGCTTACAATGCCTTCCGATTGTCGTGTCCCTATACATCTGTTTGGTAGAAGATATGAAATTATCCTGAAGCCTAGAGAGAACTGGGAAGTCCTAGAGGAATGCGTGGAGGGATATACGAAAGTCTTCTACACCGATGGCTCAAAAAGAGAAGAGGGTTCTGGAGCCGGAGTCTACCTCTCGAATGAAAACGAGAAGTGGGCTTTTCCTTTGGGACAATATGCAAGGGTTTTTCAAGCCGAAGTTTATGCGATCCCTAGGGCGGCAAAGTGGGTGATTAACGAGCGGTTGAAGGGCAGGCGCATCGCAATCTGCATTAATAGCCAAGCTGCATTGAGGGCATTGAGTCGTCTTTTGATCGCCTCAAAAATCGTTCAGAAAGCAGAAACCGTTTGAACTCTATCTCTAGATGGGTACCTGGTCACTGTAGCGTAGAAGGAAATGAAATCTCGGATGCTTTAGCGAAAGAGGTGTTAATCTCCCTTATGCCGGGACCGGAACCAGCAATTGGAGTATCAGTAGCATTGGCTAAGTCTGTTTTCAAAAACTGGGAGCAAGCTTCCCAAAATGACAGGTGGCAGAGCCTAAGTGCTGCTCGACACATCAAACTTTTCCTGCCAGAACCAAACATGCGTACCGCAAAGTTTATCCTGTCGAAAAGCAGGAGGACTTGCAGGTGTATTGTGGGCATTCTGACAGATCATAATGCGCTAGCAGGGCATATGACCAGAATAAGAATTACTCATGACCTCATGACCTCCTGTAATGAGGAAGCGGAATCTACGGAGCATTTCCCATACGAATGCCCCGCCTATGAACGCATCAGATCTTTGGTGCCGATGTTCTCCAGTTGCGACGGGTAGCATCACATCTACTAACGGAAATTCTGCGATACGTTAACGAATCCGGGATATTCCGTTAGATGGGGGTGGCAAGTACAATGGGCCAACACGGCCTGAGTGCTCAGAAGCTGTAGATTCTCCCCCACCACACACACACACGTAAACGTAACATGAACACATAAAATTAATAAATAGTCTTAATAATTTATCTTCTTTTCAGTGGCCGGTTGTGGTGGCCTTATCATACTCATAAATACTTCCGAGCTTCATCTCGTCAAAAGATAAAACACACAGTCGTTTCTTAATACCATACTTTGATTTTGATAGTAGTGGTAGCACAGAATCCATTCTTCCAGGATTTAGTTTTATCTTTGCAGCCCATTTCTTCAGTGTCGGCTATGCTTGTAGTGCTACTTTTCTCTTGTATAGAAGCCTGCTCGTGGTCCAGCAAAATAAATAGAAAAAGCGAAAGAAATATCCTCACTACACCACCGCATCTTTTTATTCGAATTTTCCATTTTCCATTCCGAACTTGTCTTTTCCTGAAAATACCTTTCGGCGAAGAGATAGTACGTTCTGCTATTTGAAGACGTCTAAATGATTTTAAGTCATTGTATAAAACAAAATAAAGTTAATAATAGTACATTACTATAATTTTTAGTAATTGACAGGAAAGGCCCCTTAAGTTCATTCTGGAATCACGAAATTTTGCAGCAATATAGGCTACAGCATAGACCATGAACCTACGAAATTTAGTGAAAATCACGCTTTTACTAGCAATAGGTCAAAGCAGTCGCTTCTCTGCAAATTCAAGACTTTGAATGTCAATATCACTTGAAAGTGGATATGTTCACATAAGATATGCATACACAAAACCTTTCATACCTGAAGCGTCTAGCTTCCGGTTTCCCGACTTGCTTATTGCGAGCTTAGAGTTTGTTTCCCCGTTGTGGACTGTATTAAATGCACAACACCTTGTTGTGCGCAGACAAATAAATATAAGCAGAAAACAATACCTTGCTACTGCTTACCGGTCACGCTGCTCACAAGATAAAGGCGAGGTAGCGGCTGACGAATTATGTTCCCATCTTGGATGAAAACGTCTAGCCTTTTTCTATTTTTTTAAATCTTTAAATTGAATAACATCTTACGTCTCAAGAGATGATGCAGCATCATATAACACCTTTTTTATCTCCTGATCTTTACTCTTTTGCATCGGTCGCTTTCATTACCCTGCTGCCTTAAGCATTGTCTCGGAACAGCAAATAGCACGGCACATCATTGAAGAAGATCAACGATTTTCAAACCGAAACGAGAGCTACTCGATAATCACGAACCAAGTGACATCACCAAATTCAAATATGGCGGACGTGATGTTCCGATAATATTACTTTGTCTAGTCTGTATCCACTGGGTTGCTGCATGTGTGGCAAACGAACCGTGAAGCTGGTTACCAACTTTGCGCGTCTGTGGCCGTTATTAGATCAATTTGGTTGGGCAACGTTTGTTTATTTAGGATTAGCACAATATTTATGTCTTTGATATGTATGTAGATATGTAATATATCTGCAGTTTAGCAATTAATGAAGGAATATTTTGCATTTTCAACTATGTACGAATGGAAAACCGTGCCTAGAGAGTTCCTCATATAAGAAGGACACAGAACCCTTATACCCGAAGCGCCCAGATTCTAGTATTCCAACTGGTTTTCGTTTCAATTTAACTCGCGTGTTGATTATGCGGACGCGAAGCAATGTCTGCAAACAGGTTAGCAGCAACAGCCGGATGTTGAGGTAGCATTCTACATCGTTAGTACCAACGCCATCAAGGAACCTTTGTTCAATACAGCATTAGATAATTTTCATGCTAAAAGCTAGGATAATTCAGTCTGATCTGGAAGGTGTCCACTTCCTTTGCAAGGAATTGGCGTCTCCGGCCGAGGATAGTTGTCTGGATATACACGGTACACAGTGGTGATATGTCCCATCCTGACGTACAGTTCTATTATGTACTGCCAGATAATGGCTAAAAAGTACAACAGAATGAAGCCAAATAGGATTCAAAGAACCGCTTGTGCAGTTGTTACCAGGGCTCTGCAGTCTTGCCCGGGAGATGCTATCAATGTATTCCCACACCTTCCTCCCCTAGGTGTCCACATTGAATACGCTGTAACGTGAGGACCGTCACCAGCCACGGACCTCAGATGACGAAGGCTAACCACCTGTGTCAAGTCAGATTCGAGCAAATGAATACATGATTACGGCGGTATGTACGGGGCGCCGACGTATAGGGGAGCATACCGCCGAGTCTGGCGGTATTCGCATTGCCGAACCTGCAGAAAAGGAGGAGAACTTCAGGCTCTAGCTAGAAGCAGGCCACAGGTAAACCATTCTTTTAGGACCTCAGAGAAATCTCTAGTTGGAGGGTGGAAGAGCTACTTTCCATCGTAAATGCTATGGGCTGGATCTGAAGGTCTTACTAGGCTGGACTCTACCTCCTTGCTCTTACTACAGCAGTTACTAGGTCTTAATAGTTTGTGGCACCAAAACGGCGCACGCTAATTCGGTTCCTTAGAGCGGCCGTTGATACACCATTATGATGATGTCCCGATGTAAAATCTAGGAGTAAAAATACAACTCACTTCGATCTCTGCCCGAATAAATTTGATAATAGTATTCTTCTTTTTCTTAGGCGTGCTCTGGATGGAGTCGAGATCGAGAAATCACCATCTAGCGAACAAAGCCATCATTCGGCCAGCTTTTCGTCGTATTCGGTCGACCCCGATAACTTTAGCAATCTTATATACTTATATACTAAATACACAAAACATTTCATACACTAAGCTTCCGGTTTTGCACTTCTTTAGATTCATTTTCCGGACATTCATCAGACACCCAACAAATATTTGAAATCCTCCTTCTTGCTATTGAAAATCGTAATTCAAATCCTTATTTTTACTATTTTCGTAACTTTAGAGTCTGGCTGTCAGAATAATTCTAATGCGACTTCACTATTAAAAACGGAAACGCGTTTTGATATTTATACTCCTAATAATCCATTCATTACCTCCACTGGAAAGTCCCATATGAAATAGAAGAGGCATTCAGTTCCGCATGCAGGAGAAGGAAGTGGGCACTGCCTAAGTTTTTTTCGAACAGGCACCTACATAGCTTCCTTATAATTCATAACTTCAGCGAGTTTCAATTTTCTAATTTCATTATAAACACTTGCTACAAGGTGCGATACTATACGATGCCTACATAAGCACGGGAGGCTGTATAGCGTTAAATTCGCGAAACAATTTCGTCGGGGGATCATAAGGATTGTCGAGGAGGCAAACTTTTCCTTTGTAAATAAGAAAACAGCTCAAGTTGATGGAAAGTCTCGAAAGTTGTTTCAATAAAACCATGCCAGAGCTTATGTTGTGTATACGCAGGATTGTAAATTAAGGCCAGGTGTGACAAGGTTTTACGTCTTCGACACGCTTTTTGGGATTGCCGAACGAAAAGGCAAAGCAGCGCATTGAATGTGGGATGAATGGAGGTTTGGTTCTTTTCTGTAAGTATCGAAAAAGAAAATAGAAAGGACAAATTTCAAAGGCCTTAATTTCATGTTTCAATCAGAAGCATTTATTCAAGTAGTACGAAATAGATTTGAAAGGGAACAATATGTTTCACCAAAAACTATTCAATCCGTGAGTTCTTGTAAACGAATAAATTTGGGTGGAACTCTCGGGTTCCAATTCGCTTGACGTGTGGGATGTTTTTATGATAAATAATTACCTTCTGCGAAAAATAAAAGGAGCGATTTTGGTGTTTAGATTACGGTTGTGGGTTGTTCAAATTTATTCCAATATAATGCTAATAACAATGAACAATTTTGAATATTTCCTTTTTGAAAATAATTTATCCAGGCAAGGATATTTTTCTTTCCCGACAGGTACCTTCCTTGGGCAGAAATTCATATGCAAATACGATCATGGAGATTTTATCCCTCGACCTTCTTACATTGATTTCAGTAATAGATAAGCGGGCAGGTCTTAAGAAATTACAGTTTCTGCCGGTAGTTAGGAACGTCATTGGATTACCCGGTGAAGTATGATACACGTTAATAATAATAATCATGGTTAAGGAAAGCCGTACTAAAAGAGCTATTGTGACCCTTTAATGATTATAGTGTACCATGACTACATTATAGTTCCCTCAACCATTTCTTCCCATTCCTTAGCATCATGGTCATGTACCCCTTTCCGTTTCTCCAAAAGGCGGATTTCAAATTCTTCCATGTGCAGCTTATCCGTTGACTCATTCTCTTACAACCCAGTATAGTCTCCGATCCAGGGTACATAGAGTTTATTGTATGAGGCAAGCGTATTCAATTTACCATGTTATTAGTTTAGAATCGGACTTAAGTGCTATGACAGTTTCCTAGCTGTCAGTACGAATCGCAGCCCCCCCGATTCCGAGAAGGAGGTAGTACTTTTGAGATGCATCCCCATTTTTCACTGACTTGCAAATTATCAAAGTCCTTTTAGCTTTCCGAAATATGTTCCCGTGTGGGTCTTCAGGAGCAGTTTTTGGTTTAGTGTAATTCCCAAATATTTAAGCTCTATTTTCTACACAACTTTTCTGCCATGTATTCTAATGGATCTCAACTGCGTTTCCTAGTGATGGAACTCCACCATGTTATTTACGTAGCATGCTGATTCCAAGTCTACGTAAACGAGGAGGGTTTGAGGCTGCTATCCTCAGTAAAATCAAATTAAAATGGTGACATCAGGGAAAGAGATAACGAAGGTATAGTGTGAGTTACTCCATTATGCGAAATCGTACCTGATTTCCCTTGGTAACAGGTCAATGTTGTTCAAAACAAAATGATCGGACTGAGCATCAATGAGCCTCAGAGAAATGCTAGGGCGTTCACCTTAGTCGATGCAGCAGGACGGGGCCCTGTACTGTTGAGAAATGGACAAGGGTTTTTGGCACATGGTGAGAATGTAAGTCCGAGCAAAAGAAATACGCGTCTGCACGCTGAATATTGGCACCTTGACTGTAAACGCCGAGGAACTCGCAGAACCCTTCGGAAGAAGCGCATTGACATCTGCGGTCTATAAGCAACCTGATGGTCTGGTGACAAAAACTACATAGTCAAAATGGCTAAAAACTACGTAATAAAAATGGCTAAAAACTTCTCTATTTTGGTAGCCCACATACTCAATACGGTGTTGGCATTGCCATCTCAGAGGGTTTCCGTGACCTGATGCCGTGAAAGAAGATTTCTGGCAAACTTCTCGATGCAAAGATTTGCAACGTGTGTGCTGATGATTATATCATCACCTCAATGGTCATGTGGGGGGAAAAAGCAGATGGTAAAAAGTGCCATGGCGGAAAGCCATTTGGAGCGACAATCCGTCCACTACAAAGATCTTTACGACAAACTGGCACTCGGAATGGCGAGAGAGATCTGTATCGACTTGCTAAAAGCCGACGCGAACGTTACTTTCCCATACCATGAAGATTGCATTCTTGACAACCGTATTCGCAAAATCTTTCAAATAACCGTGAACCAACCCGGATTGGTCAAGAACTGCGGAACTACTGATGAAATACACGCGGCGAGGTTATTCATGAAGAAACACCGTGAGAAGCATCACACTCTTTACATTGCATTTCTGGATCTAGAGAAAGCGTTTGATCGTGTTCCACACGAACTCATTTGGAATGCTCTACGACAATATTTAGTGCCAGAAGAACTCGTGCGCTTGGTCCAACTACTTGACCATGATCCGAAAAGTAAATTTCGAAGTGTGGCGGGTGTATCAAAGCCGCTTCGTGTCTCTGTTGGTGTTCATCAAGGGAGTGCCCTCTCACCACTCCTCTTTGTCCTTGTTATGGACACTGCGTACGAGACAGCCAACGTCCACCCTATATGCTGCTTTATGTAAATTATGTTTTACTAGCGTCCAATAACAGAAATTATCTTGAGCAACTTCTCCAAAAATGAAATGATCGCCTCATACAACACGGTCTGAGGTTGAATCTGAATAAAATTGAATTTTTGACGACCGATCCCCATGAAACAGGGATAATCACTGTCAATGGCAGCTACCTACCCACTGAGCACTGAGCGATTTTAATATCTCGGGTCAATGCTATAAGCCAATGGGGAACTACGTTGTGAAATTGCTTCGTCTAAAATATAAAATATTCCGTAATGTAGTCCGATTTGTCGCCCTCTATGGTTCTGAGTATTGGCCGACTATAAAAGACGATGAACGACGTCTTATGGTAAGGAGACGAAGATGTTGCGTGGGACTAGTGACGTGACATGGTTGGATCACATCCGAAATGAGGATATCCGCCACCGATATGGAGTTAAACCGATCATGGAAAAATTACGAGAAAGGCGTCTTCGATGGAATGGTCACGTAATTCGCGCTAACAAGAATTCACTTGTCACGATTGGTTTGAACATTAAAGTCAATGGTAACCGGGCGAAATAACGATGGCTGGATACACAGGCGGTCATTCGAAAACCTTGCGATTGAATCCAGATCAAATTGATAAAACGAAATGGAGAAATCGATCACGATGAGCCGAACCCGCTTGTGAACGGGTGAAGGCTGAAGAACAAGAAGAAGGTTCCATGGCGGCATAAATGTATTAACCACGATGGCAGCTATAATGTATAGTATAATCACTCTGATCCATAAAACCGGTACGTGGCAGTCCTATAGGAGGACAGAGTCGCGAGGCGCTATTGGTTCAGTAGGAATTTTCCAGCTTTTGTGTTCCATCACAGCCACTAATCAATGCTTGGGGGCCTGAGCACCCTTCGATCACCGTATAAGATTAGCCAAAAATCGCTTGTTTAATTGACTGGGATTAAAAAAATAATCTCGATTAGCTTAAATAACGTTCATAATAATCGATTATTGCAGTTAGTAGAGTAACGTTAAAACTACAACTACAAACCAGATGCCTAGTTATTCAGTGCTTGAAGCAAATAAGTATTGAAACCAAATTTAAAAATTTAATTTATTAATTTTTAATGCGATACAAGATACAATCTGCTAGTTAAAGAAAAACGTTGCAGAAGCAGTCTGGTGAAATTATTCCTAAACGAAGTTGAGAGGTCCTTTCTTTAAGATTTCTTTATAATGACGAAGAGGTGCTCCAATATTTGAGGCAAAGACGAAACAAAAATTAAAATTTAATGCTCATTTTAAATCTTGAAGAAAATTAAAGTATTTACCAACGATGCTGGCTCCCTAATGACATTTGAATTGGATGGATACTTGTTTTATAGATTTGGTAGAAGATTTGGGTAAAAAATTACTGATTCTCTCTTTAATAAGGAACAAGTGCTTTCAATCTCTGCTCATTGTTGAACCAAATTATCATTTCGTTCAGCAAGTATGAAGTATGAAATCTTCTATGGTAGTGTACCTCTTGCGTCTTGGTTTTGAATTTGTCCATAAAATTGATGTTTCTCATGTTTAGGCCTACCATTTTGATAAGGTTTTGTGTAAAATAAAACCTTATTAAATTCGGTTTAATGTCTGTTTATCCGTCCGTCGCACTCATTTTTCTCGGAGACTGCAGCAGCGATTGACACCAAAGGTGGAAACTGTGAACGCTCACGCATACAGTGAGTTACACCCTGTTACGTCGAATTTAAGGGTAGGTCCCCATACATGCAAAAGGGGGGTGTATTTTTTTCACCAAATATAGTCATGTGGGGTATCAAATGAAAGGTCTCAGTTAGTATTTTCCAACGGTCTTCGTTTTGACATTTGTTGGAAAGGCGGGGAGCTAGGGGGTCGAAATAGATCATTTATTTAGCGAGGCCATTCTCGGAAACTGCCAATGGAAAAATCTGAAAAAAATAAGAGGCTGCACTATATGACGGTTAGGTTCCGAAATACCTTCCATACCGACATCCTTTCAAATAAAGATAATAATATTCTCTTACTATAATTTTCAGTAATTGACTACAGAACCGCCCTTAAGTTCATCCTAGCACCACAAAATTTTGTAGCAATATAGGCTACGATATAGAGCTCGACCCTACCAAATTTGATGGAAATCACACGTCATGATTAACGAGAATAACTGACAATCTAGTGAAATATTAAAATTACATTCAAGAAGAATCTAATTTTCCCCAGCCTTTTTTAAGGTTTTGTGTAAACACAAAACCTTATTAAATCGGTTTACTGTCTGTCTGGCTGTCCGTCACACGCATTTTTCGGGGAGACGGTTACAGCGATTGACACCAAATTTTATAGAAAGGTGAAGTGAATTTCATACTTTTACAAAGAATTTAAGGGGGGGGGGCCCATACATGCAAAAGGGGGGTGTACATGTTTTTTTCATCAAATGTAGTCATGTGGGGTATCAAAGGTCTCGGTTAGTACTTTTCGAAGCCGGTCTTAGTTTTGACATTTGCTGGAAATGTGGCGAGTGCGGGGTTGAAATTGATCATTCCTTTAAGGGGGCCATTCTCAGAAACTACCAAACCGAAAAATCTGAAAAAAAATCAGGAGACTGCCACTATAAGGTACCTGAGCTCCGAAATACCTTCCATAAGAATATATGTACAAGTAAAGTTAATAATAGTATATTGCTATAATTTTAAGTAATTGACTGTAACCCCCCTCAAGTTCATGCTAGCACCACGCTACAATATAGTGTATAACATAGAGCATGATCTTGCCATGTTTGGTGGAAATCGGAGTATTAATAATAAAGTTATAATGCGTCAAAGTTGTGGCTTCTTTGCAAATTCTAGGCTATGAATGTCAATATCATCCAAAAGTGGATATTCTCACATAATATATGCATATATTACGTGTTACATACTAAGAAATACACAACACCTTTCGTACCTGAAGCGTCCAGCTTCCGGTTTCCCGACTTGTTTATATTTGTTGTTGGTTATATTCTTGGCATTTGCTAATAATATTAAACTCAGAGTGTGAAGCGCATGAGGTTGACTATTATCAATACAGGGGTTTCCATCAAATTTTTTATTTAAATCGTTTTCTAAAAAATAGAGGGCAATGGAATTTGTAGCTATGTGACACGGAGCTGTCGTGCACTGGTCGCTCCCCACATCTTTTTCTTTTTCTCCAGCCTTTATCCCGTTCACAACCGGGGTCAACTCGTCGTGATCGGTTTCGTCATTTTATTTTATCAAACGCCTGATCAGTATGTAATCGCGAGGCCATTAAATCCCCATCCAACGTATCAAGCCACCGTTGTTTCGGCTGGTCTTCTGGTCGTTTACCATTGACTTCGATGTTCTGACCAATATTGGTAAATGAATTCTCGTTAGCGTGAATTACGTGACCACAACATCGAAAAGGCCTCTCTCACAGTTTTTCCACGATGGGTGGAAACCCATAACGATCGCGGATATTCTCATTTCAGATCAAAACGTGTCACGTCCCCAGTGCAATGCAACATTTTCGTCCCCATTACCGCAAGATGGCGTTAATTGTCTTTTATAGTCGGCCAACACTCAGAACCATAGGGGGTGGCCGACGAACGACATTGCGGTAAATTTTAAATTTGGAACGTGCGCTGTTCATTTTCTTTTATAGTCGGCCAACACTTAGAACTAGAGAAAGCGGCAGACGGACGACATTGCGGTAAATTTAATTTGAGACGTTCGTTGATACGTCTATCACAAAGAACACCAGTTTTGGAATGCCACTTTATCCAGATCGCATTAATGCGTGAAAAAATTTCATTTCGCAGTTTTCCATTGGCTGATAGCATTGACACGATATATTTAATTTGCTCAGTTTTGGGCAGATAACTGCAGCTGATAGCACTGAGCAATTTAAATACCTCGGGTTAATACTATCAACCAATGGAGAACTGCGATATGGTCCTCACAAAGGGAAACACAAAACCTTTTATTCCTGAAGCGTCAAGCTTCCGGATTTCCAACTTGCTTTCTCTTATTATGCTAAAAAATGCACTTTTAGAAATATCATTGGGAAGATGGTTCATATTCTTGGTAATTTTATAGAGACTCATACCTGTAAATCTTACAATGATCAGTTCATTATTTTGTGACTTAGAATTCCCGCATATGAGTCAGTTTGAGAAAAACTTATTCGAAAAAGAATTATTTGAAAAGTCGTATTTCGGACAAAAAGACATTTCTTAGTCTACAGCTACAACACTAGCAGAAGGGGTAGAGGAAAAGTAATTATAAATACGTTATTTATTTAGCACTCCAAGATTGCGCAAGGATGCCTACTTCCGGGGGGGCTTGTGGGATATTTAAGGTTTCGATCTATCTCCCCCCTTAAGGTGAAAAGTCCGACATGTTAAATTTACATGACTATGAAATACTACCTAGGCACAAATCGAACTGTTGTTAATGAAATATTCTGACATATCAAAAACGCAAAGGACTCCGGTTTTCGACTTGTCCATATATAATCTATGTGCCGATCATATGCAGCGGTATAATTCATGCGGAAAGAAACGCCTGGTTTGGCGAAGAGTAGTAGCAACCTGACATCTGTTATTAAATATTCTCCCAGGTGCCTGAACTTCCTTCGCACAAGTGCCAGAACCAACATAACGTAGAACTTCAAACTAGTCGACAATCTATGTGTGTACATAAGTAGAACTCTCACAAAGTACAACAAAGAAATACACGAAAACAACAAGCAAGAAGCTGGACGCTTCAGGCATGAAGGTTTTGTGTCCATTTTATGTGAGTAACTCTCTCTGTACGATTTTTCATACCTACCATAAAAATCCAAAATATTCCTTCACTAATTGCTAAACTCCAGATATACTTATCTACATTTATATCAAAGACATAAATATTATACTCATCCTTAATAAACAGACGTTGCCCATCGATATTGATCTTACAGATCTTCACGCATTTCCACTTTCTTCCGCGCAGAAAAAAGCAATCTCTTTTGCATGAGGAGGAAGCGTCCCCAAACTCGACACAAACTGGCGTCCTTGGCTATTTACAAATGGATTCACAGAGCACACCTTCTCACTAAATTTCGTGACAATTGGTTTAGCCGTTTTCGAGTAAATTGGGTATGACAGACAGATAGACATTGAATCAATTTTAATAAGGTTATGTTTCACACAAAACCTTACAAATCTATACAGAAAAACTAAGTTCACAATTTATCAACTTTCATTCGGGCTGTCTTGTTCTGCGCAGCGAGACGTCGGCGATGAACCAACCCGCCCTGTACTTTCGAACACTGAGTCCTCAGGACAACCTAAGGGGCAAAGGTAACAGTGGGTTGTAGCTAATATGCGATGATTTAGAAGCCGCTATCCGTATCAAGATTCGAAAGCTACTGTAGGCAGGCCATATAGACCGTATGAACGGCAGAGGAATTCCTAGGCGCCCCCGGAGAGGAAAAGTCCATCTGGTAAAAATCCGAACCAGATGGGGACTTTCAGAAATTGAAGGACGGATCCACTCAATCGAAAAGAGCAGAGACTTCGGAAGGCCAAAGACCGATTTCGGACTGTAACGCTCAAAAAGACTGTTGATGCTGTATTGTTTTTGAGGTAGTACTATGTGCGATTTAGGGAATGTGAACACGACGACACGAAATATAAACTAACTTTCTTGAAAATACAAATTATTCGGGGTGAATTTCTGATCAGACCAGGCCTAAGTTATCCATCTAAAAAAGGAGTAATGTGAAGGAGTAGTATCTGGAAATAAGGTGGGTAGGATTTCCATTTAAGTGTTTCCAAATATATCTTTACCGATTTTTGCGGTAGCCAGACGAGCATTGCATGCGAGAACAATTATTTTGTCATATTTTTCGCAGTATTTCGGCCATTTTTCCTTTAATTTACGGCTCCAGTTGCCTCAATAATTCGGTTTCTTTTAGATTTGGGAGCTTATAATAAATAACAACCTTCCGATCCTTCCTGAATAGGGAGATTTTACTTCATACTGATGCTCATTTTTGGGCGGGCTTAACTCATGACTTTCTATGCTTTGGATTGTTGTACTGGGTCCAACTTTCATCACTAGTAACAATCCGATGCAAGAATCCTTCCCTTTCTCCCGTTAAAGTAGCAATTCTCAATTCAAGACACACTTCGCAATATCCCTCGGCTTTAGTTTATATCGGATCCAGTTACTTTTGTGCGATGTAGACATTTCAAACATTTGACATGGGTATTTCTTCAGAAAGTCTCCCAATCTTTTCGGCACCAATTTTGACACCTTCAAAAAATTGCAAAGCATTGCTATTTATACTCTAAACACAATTTATGTAATGGAAATAGCAGCTAATGGCAGCAATTTCATGACAAACACACCGTGTAGGTAACAAAAGAGCACTGTTATTTATTCTTAGTTTGTTTAAAGGGTTCGACTTTTTTCCACAGTGGCACTGAAATGCCCTGGTCGTATCTTTACAGAGTAATCAGGAACACCAGACATCCCGGTTTTGCGCCGAGGTCCACCAATTCGATATCCCTAAAAGCTGTCTGACGTCCTGGCCTACGCGATCGCTCCATCTTAGGCAGGGTCTGCCTCGTCTTCTTTTTCTACCATAGATATTGCCCTTATGGACTTTCCGGGTGGGATCATCCTCATCTATAAGGATTAAGTGCACCGCCCACCGTAACTGATTGAGCCGGATTTTATCCACAACGGGACGGTCATGGTATCGCTCATAGATTTCGTCATTGTGTAGGCTACGGAATCGTCCATCCTCAGGCAGGGGGCCAAAAATTCTTCCGAGGATTATTTTCTCGAACGCGGCCAAGAGTTTGCAATTTTTCTTGCTAAGAACCCAAGTTTCCGAGGAATACATGAGGATTGGCAAGATCATAGTCTTGTACAGTAAGAGCTTTGACCCTATGGTGAGACGTTTCGAGCGGAACAGTTTTTGTAAGCTGAAACAGGCTCTGTTGGCTGACAACAACCGTGCGCGGATTTGATCATCGTAGCTGTTATCGGTTGTGATTTTTGACCCTAGATAGGAGAAATTGTCAACGGTCTCAAAGTTGTATTCTCCTATTCTTATTCTTCTTCGTGTTTGACCAGTGCGGTTTGATGTTGTTGGTTGGTTGGTTTTCGGTGTTGACGTTGCACCATATATTTTGTCTTGCCTTCATTGATGTGCAGCCCAAGATCTCGCGCGGCCTACTCGATCTGGATGAAGGCAGTTTGTACGTCCCGGGTGGTTCTTCCCATGATGTTGATATCGTCAGCATAGGCCAGTAAATGGGTGGACTTAAAAAGGTTCGTACCTCTCGCATTTATATCAGCATCGCGGATCACTTTCTCGAGGACCAGGTTAAAGAGGACGCGTGATAGTGCATCCCCTTGGCGTAGACGGCTGTTGATGTCGAATGGTCTTGAGAGTGATCCTGCTGCTTTTATCTGGCCTCGCACATTGACAATGAGTTCTCGTCAGCACAAATTACATAACCGTTACTATCGAAGACGCCTCTTCTGCAATTTTTTCACTATTGGCAGCCCCGCATCAATCACAAATATCCTTTTTCCGGGTGCAATAATAGCATGTTGCGCAACATCTTTGACTCTATTATTACGAGGCGTCGTTGACCACTGCCGAGAACCGCAGAGCACAACAAAGTGAACACTTGTGATGACAATAAGGATTGTTAATGGTCAAAAGACAATTCTGAGTGGCCGGTAACGACAAAGAGGGGATAGCAATCCCAAAAACTCAAAAGGATGGGGGAATCGATTTTGAACGTCCGCTCGCTTCATCGAAGTTTTCAGTCGACACGTCGTTGCACATCTTTGAGCCTGTCATTATGCCAAAATTCACGTCTCCTTTACGTTACGTGGGTCTGTACCGGATCCTGAAAAATAAACCAAGCACGATGATTCGCGCAAGTCAAACGAAATAAACAATACGCGGGTTAAACCCGAAAATAAAATGAAATAAAACAAGTCGGGAAACCGGAAGCTTGACGTTTCAGGTATGAAAGGTTTTGTGCATTTGTCCCATTAGTATGTAGCACGTAATATATGCATATATTGTGTGAAAGTGTCCACTTTCCAGTGATATTGACATTCATAGTCTTGAATTTGCACAGAAGCGACAGCTTTGACCCAGTATAACTTTGTTAGTAATAGTGCAATTGTCACCAAATTTGACAGGATCATGAACTATAGCCTACATTGCTGCAAAATTTTGTAATTCTACGGTGAACTTAAGGGGGGTTTTCCTGTCAATTATTAAAAATTATAGTAATGTACTATTATTAACTTTATTTGAACAGGTATCGATATGGAGGGTATTTCGGAGCCTAGGCACTATATAGTGGCAGCCTCCTGCCTCAGATTTTTGGGTTTCCGAGAATGGGTTCGTTAAAGAAATGATCACTTTCGACCCCCCGCACTCCCCACCTTTCTAACAAATATCAAAAAAAGAGCGGCTTCGAAAAGTACTAATCGAGACCTTTAATTTGATACCACACACGACTATATTTGATGAAAATTCGACGTAAAAGGATGTAACTTACTATACCCATGAGGGTTCACAGTTCCCATCTTTCTACCAAATTTGGTATCAATCGCTACAACAGTCTCCGAGAAAAATTTGTGACGGACGGATAGACAGTCAGACAGACAGTAAACCGATTTAATAAGGTTTTGTGTTTACACAAAACCTTAAAAAAGGCTGGGGAAAATTAGATTTTTCTTGAATGTAATTTTAATATTTCACTAGATTATCAGTTATTCTCGTTAATCATGACGTGTGATTTCCATCAAATTAGGTAGGATCGAGCTCTATATCATAGTCTATATTGCTACAATTTTTGTGGTGCTGGGATTAACTTAAGGGCGGTTCTGTAGTCAATTACTGAAAATTATAGTAAGAGAATATTATCTTTATTTGAAGGGATGTCGGTATGGAAGGTATTTCGGAACCTAACCACCATATAGTACAGCCTCTTATTTTTTTCAGAGTTTTCCATTGGGCAGTTTCCGAGAAATGGCCTCGCTAAATAAATGATGATGATTGTGTTTACATAAAACCTTAAAAAGGGACTGCTCGACCGCGCGCGTGGACCGTATGAATCATATCCTCGATCAATGTTCCTCCTTCCTCAGATGGATTGGGAGGCGCGCCTTTTGAGGTTAATTTCGCCATCTTTTTAGATTTTTATGATAGCTCTCCCCTTTTAGTCATCTCCGGCCACTCAGGATGGTGTTTTGACCATCAATATTCCATGTGGTCATTACACATTGTAGATTTTAGATTTAAGACACTCATTGATGGAGTGATCACAAAGAACGCCAGAACAGTAATGGAATGCTATTTCATGCAACTTGCGCTGATGTGTGATGCGATTGTGCACCGCAGTTCACCATTGGTTGGCAGCGGTGATTCGTGATACTTGAATTCTGGATATTGGGCAGGTCGCTGCAACTGACAGAGATATTGCCTGTTTCATAGGGACGGGTTAATAAAAATTCAATTTTATTCATATTTTAATCTAAGATGGTGTTGCGATAATGTCATTCTTGACATATAGGGGGTCGACCTTGGATGTTCCGCGTAAGGGACTGACCGCAAATAACCAGGCGAGAACACATCTCCCTTGGAATTTTCCTCAGAAATACGCTCTCAAAGAGATTTCCCAGTTCCAATTAACTTCTGTTGAGGCTTTGTAGTAAGGGCAACTTAAAATGAGTTGCGTTCAGAACCGGGTCTGATTGCCTTTGGCCTCAGAGCATTTGCCTATTGTATTCATAACCAGTAAGTTGATGGGAATACAGCGTTTCCCGGTGCCACAACTTCCAGGTTCTCCTTTGGCTATTTAGTGTTGACCCAGCCGACATAGTAGCTGCCTCGTCTGATTCCTTGCCACGTCTGAGCACTCCTGGGTTTGAGGGGTGGAATTGCTTCAAATGTCTGCAGTGCTTGCAGAAGTTGTAGATGAGAAAAATATAAAAGTATTCCCGTCTTCTATTTGTTTTCGTTCGTCGGTTAGTAAGCAAACTACCGTTCTTACTATTAACATAGAACTATTCGGTATCCTGTGGGCATTATTGTCGGTTTTTGGAAATCGATTCAGATCCCTCTCGCCCCAGGTTCGGTTTATCGCGAAAGTTCTTTCTGAGCTGCAATCGCTTTCTTTGCTTCCCTGCTGACATTCTAGGAAATAATACAAAATAGGCAAGAGGGCCGAGAGGCTGACCTCAGTCATACTTTGGACTGACACAAGTTCTGTTCTTTTCTGGTTTCAAACAGGTTGCAATTAGTATTAGTACCTAATAAGGTTTTATTTTACTGCTAATAAATTGCCAAAGTCCTAATGTTTTTAATACTTACTTCAAGTCCGGAAGAGCAGGAGGAGCTCACCTGCAATAATGTGTTATCTCTGATACTGACTGACTCTGAAGGAAAAATGAAACATTACGTATCCTATCTGTTACTCCGCGTAGTGATAGCAGGTAGTTCTTTCCTAATGAAAAGCTGCAGATGGAGAAAGATGTCTAGAGTCCCGCGCATAACAAACATTCCATAAGTTCGGGAGCTGTGTAGGGCTGATAGCAAACGGCGCGGCAAAAGAAAAGGGCAAATGATTTGGGATTTGTTCCAAGTCATAAGGCATGCGCTGGATAGCGACCTGGAAAAGAACCGCTACAAAATATATTGTAGAGGCCAGTCTTATGTTGGGAGGAAATTTGCTAATCAACCTAAAAATAAAATTTATTTCTATAAGCTTTAAAAACATAAGTTTCGTTAACATTCATTTCCCTGCAAAGTAGGCTGCAGAGTCGAAGTAGGATACCATCTATCGGAGTATGAACGGGCGGACGAGACTCGCAATTTCCTCGATTGCTCATGATATTCATCCTGCTAAGACAAAGTTGATTTGCAGCCGAATGCAGTTCAACAACCCGAATATCGGCCTGTGGGATTTCTTGTCAATCCAAGGCGATCGGTAAACGCTGCCACCATCAATCATGGAAAAAAACAATCCATGCAAATCGTCAACTTAAGAATCATAAGTTGAAAGGAGCCGATGGAAATACAGTCGAACTAGTTGAATATTGATGCGACCAATTGTATACCAAGCGGTTCATCAACTAACGCTTAAGGTGTGGGACAGCGACTTAGTTCAGAAATGTATTTTCCATTATTTTACCAGACGGGATCAACACCGGCCCATATCAAAGAGGTTTCACTCCTGCCAAATCCGCAACAGATCAAGCTTCCAATCTTTGGCGCAGCCGATGGAAAACTCTTGGAATATGGCCATCAGTAGCTCCATCTTTTCATCGACTTAAAAGCCAACAATATTAGCATAACAATAATAATAATGTTGGCGCAAAAATTAAATAGGTCCTAGCCCTACAAGCGTGTTAAAAAACTTTATTCGATACCTTACAGTACATTGGCAAGCAATGTGGTAAGCAATACGCTCCCCATGATTACCCCCATTTGACTCCTGTGTTTATTTCCGATAAAACTATGATGGCAGTAACTATGAGGGAGTAAGAAAAAGCATCTAATGTCGTTAAAAAACCAATTAACAATATTGAGTCATAAACCTCGGCAAGATGCCAGGGCGTTTAACTCAGTCGATGCGGCAGGAGGAGAAATAGGCAATGGTCCTTTACACATGGACGGCGTCAGGACGCAAGGAAATTAGTTCGAGAAAAAAATACGTGTCTGCACTGTAAATATGGGCAGGCTCACTGGAAAGACAGAGCAACTTGCAAGAGCCTTCAGAACAGGCGCATGGATATCTGCGCTCTACAAGAAACCGAATGGTCTGGTGCCAAAACCGGCGACCTCGGTAAAAATCGCTAGAAACTCTCTATTTTGGTAGTCCATACAATCAACACGGTGCTGCCATTGCCATCTCATAAGGTTTCAGTCATGGCATTGAAGAAGTTGAACGATTTGATGATCGACGGATGATCGCACTATTCACTTCCTCACCACGTACGCACCACAGACAGATTGACCTGGTGCCGAGAAAGGGGCCTTCTGGCAAATTCTCGATGCTGATGACTATGTCATCATTGCAGACGACCGTGGGTGAAACAGGTGCCAAGGGGGGACAGGGTTTGGAATACGCGGTGAGGGTGGCCAGCGTTAATCAAACGATTGTCTCGTCTACCTACATTTTATAGGGTAAACAGTAGAAAACAAGTCGAATATATTCTCATAAGATTCTTACATTTTACCACCGATACTGAATGCAAAGCCATTCCCTATGAGACCATCGCACATCAACATCAACCGTTAATCATCGTCTTGTAAATCAAACCACCGAAAGACCAGGACTACAGCACAGCACTGGCCCGACGCGCATCAAATGGTGCTGGTTTCGTCAGAAGAAAGAAGAAATGATCTCAATTACGTGATTACTGACCATTACGAATGTAGAAGAATCATGGAACAAAGTTAAACACTATGCTGCCCATGCAATCCTCGAGGTCACCAAGTGAGGTGAGCGGTAGATGATCGGAATGACGATGTTGAAATGTTACAAGACTGCCAACCTCCAAGCAAAGAAAGCGGTCGTTGCTACCCGAGCGGTCCATTGCAAAGATCTTTACGATAAACTGGCCACTCTAGACGGCGCGAGAGATCTGTATCGACTTGTCCCCGACACTAATGCGCACAGGATATCGAAAACATCTGTTACGCTAATGACAAGAACGGTACTTTGCTTACCGACCGAGGAGCGACGGCAAATAGGTGTCGAGAATCATTCGAACAGAATTTAAGAGAAGAATTTGTTCACTTACCCCTTCCACAAGCGCCGCTGATATTTGGAGTAATTCCATCTGCCAGTGCCACTGAAGTCGAGGAAGCCATAAAACCAATGAAGTCGAGAAAAGCAACGGGACCTGACGACATCGCTTCTGAGCTCTAGAAAGCAAAGACCTAGGATCCAACACTGTGGCTCAATTAATTCTTCAATCAGGTTATTTAGGAAGGTAGAGCACCATCTGACTGGGAAGAAAGTACCACCCTTGCATTATGGAAAAAGAAAGGTACTCCAGCAGAATATCCAAATTACCGCCCGATCCTCCCCATGTTCTCCTACACCATAAAGATTTTTGACCACATTTGTGGCAACCACATTCGCGAAATCGTTCAAATAAAAGTGAAACAAGCCGCCAACAACTACGAAACTATTGACGCAGTCCACGCTGCGCGGTTACTCGTGGAGAAATACCGTGAGAATCAGTTCCCTCTTTATATTGTATTTTTGGATTTAGAGAAAGCATTTAACCGGGTCCCACACGAGCTCATTTGGTATGCTCTGCGACAATACCTAGTACTAGAAGAACTCGTTCGATGGATTGAGTTGCTCTACCACGATCTGAAAAGTAAGGTTCGAAGTGTGGTGGGTGTTCCAAAACCGCTTTGAAGATGTTATGTTGGACTAGTGGCGTAACACTTGCCAAGATTGGACGTCGATGGTAAACGACTAAGAGACCGAAACAATGGTGACTTGATCGTTGGATCGGGATTTGAAGGCTTTGCGATCCAAATCCAGATCAGGCCGTTGATAGAACAAAATGGCACAACCGATGCACAAAAAGCCGACCCTGCTTGGGAACGAAAGAAAGGCTTAAGGAAAAGAAGATCCTTTCCAACTGATTCAGACCGTTATTGGAATAATTTCACCTATCCTATTTTGCGGTTCTTGGCCCTGATTTTAGGTACTATTTGCAATGGTAAGGGATTACTATACCGAGGGAAATTATTTTTAAATTGTGTTCTCCTTTTTCTATTATATAAAACATAATTATTTTCTTCCTTTTTATTTTGGAAACTTGATGGGTAAGCAGAATTTCGATATCCTAGCAGCTAACCTAAAAGGTAAATCAGAGTAAAATAAATGGAAAAAAATTCCATTCGATTGGATCAATTTTCGTTCTTCGCTAGAGCTTGAGGATGAAATGAATTTCTAATGAAAAGGAAAGTTTGTTACAGCGATACATATTTTATGGTTACAAAATGTTGAAGCACCCTAGTTGTGAGAATTTTACGTAAAGGGAATGTATAATAGTTAAGACTCTGTACATCTGAAGAGCAAAGCATGTTGTTGCTAATTTTGCACTTTACGGAATCTTCTTAATTTCCTGTTTGCCAAGTAAACTGAATATGTGAACCTAGTCAAGTAAATTTCTGAGCTGCAAGATTAAAGTTCGAATGCGTTTGAAGTACAGTCGGTAAGAGAGTTCCAATTTCGTCTTTCGTTATTGCAGAAAACTGGAACTATTCCATCCCTTCTGAAGTAGTTAATGCTATGTGTACCCTTCATGATTGCTATAGAATTATGAAAACGTTTGAGTGGGGTATGTGACCCCGTGCCAGATTCCATTCCTTTCCATTTCGATAGTTACTTGTAAAAGCACTGCAAGCTCACAAATCGTTCCAAGAATTCCAATTCACATTAAGGGAAATCCTTTCAGATCTCGATTGAATCACAGCCTGCAAACGTAAATATATGTGTCGCGGCACACGCTTTCAAGAATTCTAGCGAAGTATCGATGTGGAATCGTTCCCTTACGCCAGCTACATTCCTGGAATAAGTGGATTGATTTCCTTTCGACCCCAATGCAAGTAAAGTGTGAAAATTTATCGCAAATACTAAGTATGTAACCGTTTTACCATATGCACACGTAATGTCTTATGTTTACCTCGCGCGTTCAGGTATCAATTTATTGAGTGAATTTACGTAGGTACGAAGTTTAGAGGAAAGTGGCTCATATCCTTATGTGCTTTTGCCTCCAGACAAAGGTAATTTCTTACCTTCAAGATTTTTTCTGCCGGAATTTTGGACGTTTTTATTGGAAACTTGTTTGTATACGACTAATTTCACTTTATATTGGAATAAGTGAAGCATTTACTTTGATGTACTGCATAGATTACAACGGAAGCTTTTCCGGAATTTATTCTCAAATTGGTATTTTGGGAATTGGATACTAATTACTCCGATTTTATAGCACGTTAGGCTTGTGATAAAAAGTTTGACACTGAAAATTTTATTGGATTTATTGCAGAATGAAGTATTTTGGCGGATTCAATGATAAAAATTTACCAGTTCGTAGCAGATAAGTTTGATTTCAGAATGCAATTACTTCCACGGAAGGCTCAATGAAGTTTTAATAATTTCTGGCTTTCGTAGAAATATAACAAGTCAAGGAAACTTGGAGCTTCAGGGACAAGTCAAGGAAGCTTGGGGCTTCAGATACGAAAGGATTGTGTATTTCTTACGGAGTGCGCCGCTGTTCCATTTGTATATTATTATTATTATTATTATTCTGTTAAGGGAAAGTCGCACCGCGTCCTTGAAGAACTATTGTGCCCCTTTTACTGGTTATAGTGTACCTGTTGATCATAGTATCTCAAGCAGGCCAGTAACCGTTAGGAACTTTAGTATGTTCCCCACTTCCAGAAGTTTCAGCTTTGCATCTGGTATTAAGTGTTCTCCCAGATGTATCGACCTACTTTGCACAAGTGCTGGACACTGTCCCAGGACGTGCATAGAGGTTTCGTCCTCCTCCTCACAGAACCTGCAGGCAGTGTCCGTAGATATCCCTAGCTTCCCTAGGTGGTAGTTCAGCCGACAATGACCAGTGAGAATTCCCACTATGATTCGGAGGTTCTTTTTGGTGAGGTTTAAGCAATCCTTTGTGCGCATGGGTTCGTATCCCCCAATAAGCACCCTGGACTGCTCCATCCCTGGTAGGCCCGCCCAATATAGTTCCCTCAACCGTTTTTCTTCGTTTCTTAGATTCATAGCCATGAAACCGCTTCCGATTCCACAGAAGGGTTCTGGCCCGTATAAAGGCATCCCTGCTCCCTTCTTGGCTAGTTCATCCGCTGCCTCATTGACTTCCTGCCCAGCATGGCCTGGAACCCAAAGTATCCAGACCTTGTTGGACGAGCCGAGTGTATTCAGTCTCTCAAGGCATTCCCATACCAGTTTAGAGTTCACCTGGTTGGACCTAAGTGCCTTGATCGCTGCTTGGCTATCGGTGTGAATAGCTATGTTCTGCCCCCTGTAGTTCCTTTGCAGATTAAAGGAGGCACATTTGTCTATGGCGTAAATTTCCGCCTGGAATATGCTAGTGTACCTGCCCATTGGCTGAAAGTACATTTTCCTTGGACCAATGACACCGGCACCCGCTCCCTCTGCTGTGAGGGATCCGTTAGTGTACCAAGTAATCAGTTGCTGGTTTTAGCCGTATGTCGCAGCCACGCTTTCCCAGTTTGTCTTGTTACTCCAACGTGTTTCAAACTTCTTATCGAAGCGAAACCTCGTTGTCATGTTGTCCCTCGGTATCAGTAATTCGGGATACCACCTAGAAAGGATATCAATCTTCCTTCGATTTAGGCAGCTCCCCGCCTCACTCATGCTACCGGCCATCCTGAATATTGATCTCCTTGCCTGCATCTGTATGTGCAGATGGAGAGGGGTTAATCCCAGAAGGACCTCCAGGGATGCCGTTGGGCATGTCCTCATTGCCCCACTGATACACACGCAAGCCAGCCTTTGGAGCTTATGTAATTCCCTGGCTTGTGTGCTGAGTTGGGTTCTTTCTGCCCAGATTACCGCTCCATAGGTAATCATTGGTCTTACTATTGCAGTATATATCCAAAGTAGTATCTTCGGGCTACAACCCCACCTTTTTCCTGCTATGGATCTGCAAGTCATCAGAGCCCTCGTGGCTTTCCGACAAGTGTTTCCGACATGTGTCTTCCAGAGTAATTTTTGGTCTAGCGTGATTCCCAAGTATTTGACCTCTGTTTCTCGTTTCACCTCCATATCATGTAATGTTATGGCTTTCAGGTGATCTAGCTTACGCCTCCTAGTGAATGGTACTATAGTGGTTTTGGTTGGGTTGATCCGCAGTCCCACCTTCCTGCACCAGGCACTAGTAACCCTTAATCCAGTTTGGATTCTATAACATAGGGTCCATTTGTATATACTTGGTAATTTACATACACTTAATTTTAGACTATTCACTTTAGTGTGATATAATTTCAACTATTTTTATTGCAGTAGATTGACACGGAAGACACACAGCTTTGACCTAATCTTCTGCCTTAATAAACAAGTCGGAATACCGGAAGCTCGCGCTTCGGGTATAAAGGTTTTGTGTTCATCTTATCTAAGAAATTTCAACGCACATTTTTCTATCCGTATATAGCTACAAAACTGCGAGATATACGTACATATTACAGCCGTAGATGTTACGCTCACCCTAAACAAACAGACTGCCTATTTTCGAATACTGTACACATATTGGCACGTATATAAATTGATCGTACCCATATTTCCGATTTACTCTTATATCTATCTGAATTAGGCACTACCCGCAAAGTTCATTAGCACGCATATACTATACACCTACATATACACATGTCTGGTTCGAATAATTGATATTCATATACAAATGATTAAAGAACTAAAACAAAATAATTCTTTTCCACCCAATTCATACGAACTTACTTCGTGTGGTATTGACGAATTGATATGTGATGATGACGTCATCAGGTTGTAGAGTGCACGACATTCACAAAAAATTGTAAACTTTTACCCCCTATAACTTTGTTAATAATAGTTGGATTTTCTTCAAACTTGACCAAATTGTGCATTATATTCTTCATTATACCCATGCCAACTTTTGTACTTCTCGGACGAACATAAGGGGGGTGCCGGGTAAATTTATAAAATGTGAAAATATACTATTATTAACTTTATTTGTGCAGATATCGGAACCGGATATATTTTGAGGCCTAGATTTCGTAGAGATGCACTATCGAGATTTTTTTCAGATTTTTCGGTTGGATAAGTTCTGAGAACGAGACCTGTTACACTTTTTGGGGGTCATATTTTGAGCCTTCACTCCCCCATGTTTCACCCAACATCAAATATTGAACCAGTTTCGAAAAGTACTAATTGAGACCTTTCATTTGATACCCCACATGGCAACATTTTATGAAAAAAAATTTTGCACCCTCCTTTCACATATATGGGGAGCCCCCCTTAAACTTAACACAAAATGGCGTCAGTTGCTGCATGTAAAGGGAACGGCAGATCACATACTCCTACCGATTTTCGTGCCAATCGGTTCGGACAGACAGACAGACAAACATCAAGAGAATTGGGATGCGGTTACCTCCATGATCGCATCTATTCAAGATAAATTGCGAAAGGCAGAGGAAAGGAGAAAAGCGCGGTCACATGCGCCGCGTATAGAAGAAATGGGATTAAGCTAGAGTGAGCTGACTCCGCCCCGTGATGTAATACCTTATGGTGGTTCCGCGGGGCAGGGAGGGAGTCGGGGGTGGTGTTAGTGGGTAAAAATCCCACACGCTGGCGTGTCCAGACCAGTGTCTTTTGAAGATTTCCACCTCATCAAAAAAAAAAAAAAGACAGACAGACAGACAGACAGACCTGTGAGGAGTTGCCAGATCTCCCATCAGGCGCGACCCCAGGTGGCGGATAGGGGCATACCTATTGATGTGTAAATATGTGTTCATGCACTTTTCTTTTCTGACTGTGTATGGGCTAGTGTTTGCTCATCTCTGGTGCGTGGACCAAAATGGCTATGGGAAGGATACCCAGAACATAAAACCACCATGGAAGACGAGAGAAGGAGTAAACTTACGGTGCAGGGGGTCGGAACCCCAGTACCGGCGGCTTTTGGGAGTGAGCAAGCGGACTCCCGGTCGTCGACATCCCTCGACCGCAGTGCCTCGGTGGTGGACAACTTGGCCACCTTGGCATATAATGTTACAAGTGATTTGGATCTGGAGAAGGAAGTGTTCAAGCGAAGTACGACCTTACCGAGAACACCAGTAGCAAGAACAACCAAGGATGAACTGAAGATGGATCGTTGGACGACAAAAACTGTAACAACACCCACAGCATATGTTCAAGATGCGCGACAGCAAGAGGTGTCCAGGAACAAGATAAGGATTCATTCAAAAGAAGCTCATCAACTTTGAGATCTCCATCAATGCTAAAGGCGATGAAGGATAAAGTACAGGCAAGATCAATAACTGGCAAAAGTGAAACAGCGTATAAAAGGAGTACCCCTGTCGGGGCTTATAAGGAGCTGAGTCCCGATCCGGAGGAATTACCATTTATCCAGCTTGGGGCAAAAATAGTTGAGCTGTCCGAGTTCATCAAGGACAAGCACAACGTGCACCAAGCCATAAAGAATATGGTGAGGGCTATTAGAGTCCTCTATAATAGATCGCAGATGGAGGAAAAGAATACTAAGGATACGCCGAACCCCGCTGCACCAACAGTGTCGCAAGCGACCCAAGTGACACCTAACCGTACTACCATCGAAACACGGCGAAATAAACGAGTACGGGAAAAAGAGGGGGATCCTTCAAATAATCAGCCGGCACCTAAGAGAAACAAGTCGGAATACCGGAAGCTCGCGCTTCGGATATAAAGATTTTGTGTTCATCTTATGTAAGAAATTTCAACGCATATTTTTCTATCCGTATATAGCTACAAATCCAACATACTCCTTCATATTTTTCCAAACTACGAGACATACGTACATATTACAGCCATAGATATTACGCTCACCCTAAACAAACAAACTGCCTATTTCCGAATACTGTACACATATAGGCACGTATATAAATTGATCGTACCCATATTTCCGATTTACTTCTTATATCTATTTGAATTAGGCACTACCCGCAAAGTTCATTAGCACGCATATATTATATACCTACATGCACACATGTCTGGCTGGCAAATAACCAAAAAAAACTAAAACAAAATAATTCTCTGAGACCCAATTCATAAGAACTTATTTCCTTGTGGTATTGACGAATTGATATGTGATGATGACGTCATGCAGGTTGTAGAGTGCACGAAATTCACAAAAAATTGTAAAGTTTCACCTCCTATAACTTTGTTAATAATAATTGGATTTTCTTCAAACTTGACCAAATTGTGTATTATATTCTTCATTACACGCATGCCAAATTTTGTAGTTCTGGGATGAACATAAGGGGGGTGCCGGGTAAATTTCTAAAATGTGGAAATATACTATTATTAACTTTATTTGTGCAGATGTCGGAACCGGATATATTTTGAGGCCTAGATTTCATAGAGATGCACCACTGTGATTTCTTTCAGATTTTTCCGTTGGATAGATTCTGAGAACGAGACCTGTTACCCTTTTTGGGGGTCATATTTTGAGCGCTCACTCCTCCATGTTTCACCCAATATCAAATATTGCACCAGTTTCCAAAAGTACTAATTGAGGTCTTTCATTTGATACCCCACATGGCTACATTCTGTGAAAAAAAAATTGGCACCCTCCATTCACATGTATGGGGAGCCCCCCCTTAAACTTAACACAAGATGGCGCCACTTACTGCATGTAAAGGGATCACCAGATTACATACTCTCACCAATTTTCGTAACAATCGGTCCAGCCGTTTCCGAATAAATCGGGTGTGACAGACAGACAGACAGACAGACAGACAGACGGACAGACGGACAGACGGACAGACAGACACCGTCTCGATTCTAATAAGGTTTTGTTTCACACAAAACCTTAAAAAAGGCGGACAGAAAACTCTGAAAACCAGCGCTAATAGCTCTGAAGGAGGAAAACGTACAGCGAATGTAGAAAAGTCGACCAGCGTTGCGAAGCCCAAGACGAACGGAAAAGATGAATGGACTAAGGTTACGAGCAAAAAAGCGAAAGGACAAGCAAAATTGCGAACCCGTCCAGATGCGATTGTTATCTCCAGTAAGGGAAATCTGTCCTACGCGGAGATACTCAGAAAGGTCAAAGCGGATCCTGACCTAAAAGATCTGAGCGGAAATGTGAATCGAATCCGAAGAACCCAGAAAGGTGATCTCATGTTCGAGCTGAAAAGATCCAGCGTGGGCAAGGCTGATGACTTTCGCACTCGGGTGAAGGACTCACTTGAGGAGAATGCCGCAGTGTGTGCCGAAAAACTTGAGATCTACATACAATGTAAGGATCTCGATGAAATAACATCAAAAGCAGAAATTTGTACAGCTCTGAAGGAGCAATTGAAGTTGATAGAACTTACAGAGGAGTCTGTTGTAAGTTTACGAAAAGCCTATGGCGGTACTCAAACGGCCACAATAGGAGTACCAGCGGAGGCAGCGCAGATGTTGTTGGCTGCCGGAAAAGTTCGGATTGGATGGGTTGTCTGCCGTTTAAGAGAACAGACTTCACTAAAGAGGTGCTTTAAATGCCTCATGTTTGGGCACTTCGTCAAGGTATGCACCAGCAGCATTGATCGATCCGATCGATGCAGAAGGTGTGGGGAGAAGGGCCATATTGCCAGGGAGTGCAATAGGGACCCCAAATGCCCATTGTGCGAGGTGAAAGAGGGGCAAGATAACCGGCATATTGCCGGAAGTAGTAAATGTCCTGAATTTAGGAAGGCGCTCACTGCAATAAGAAAATGAGGTTTATTCAGATAAACCTCAATCATTGCAGGGTTGCTCAGGATTTACTTGAGCAGACCACGTTCGAATCAGAGATGGAAATCAAATGCTAGGGGGCGCAGTTTAATAGAAGCTTTCGCGCAGATGGACATGGTTTTGGCTAACGAAGATGCTGTAAACACCTTCCAGAAAGGGGGGTCAAGCTCAGTTGTAGACCTGACCTTTGTCAGCTCTTCGCTGGCGCGTGGTATGTCCTGGTGCTTCAGCGAACGTTACACCCACAGCGATCACCAGGCAGTTTTCTTTGAGACATGTGTCGAACCTCAGGGCAAAGAGCTATCATGCCCGAAACCGAAAAAGATTTCAGGCTGGTCTGCAAAATCTTTGGATGAGCAGAGCTTCTTAGAGATGTGGTTAGATCAACCTGATATAGCAGGCGCCTCTACGGAAAGAGCTGTCCATCTGGCTCAATGCATCGCCAAAGCATGTGACGCGTCCATGCCTAGGAGGTGCTCATTCCCCCGTAGAAGACCAAACTACTGGTGGAATGATGAACTGACCGGCCTTCGATCAGCCTGCCACTGAGCCAGAAGAGCGGCTCAGAGGGCGGTAGGTAGAGTCGATCAAGGGCAGAAAGAGTGCGCATACAAGGCAGCCCGCAAAACCCTCAAGCTCGCCATCCAGCGAAGCAAGAGGAAATGCTTTAGGGAGCTCTGCTCAGAAGCGGACGTAAATCCGTGGGGGAGAGCTTATGGAATCGTGATGGGACGATTTAGAGGTCATTCGTCTCCGCAGATCACGTGCCCCACCCTCTTGTTGAAAATCATCCAGGGATTATTCCACCAGCAAGAGGAGAACAGCGACACATTCCAACCACCTCTGAATGTGACGGCAATCCCGCCAGTCACCAGAGACGAGCTCCTGGAGATCTGCGGCAGAATAGGAGACAATAAAGCACCGGGTCTGGACGGAGTATCGAATAAGGTCCTTAAGCTTGTCGTGAAATCCAGGTCGGACATGTTCGCTAAGTTGTTCGAAGTGTGCATGTCCGAGGGAATATTTCCAGCGGTATGGAAGCGGCAGAAGTTGGTGCTTCTGTGTAAGCCTGGTAAACCTCCAGGTGAACCATCCTCATACCGACCCATATGTCTTTTGGACACGGTGGGGAAAATGCTAGAGCGGGTAATCTATAATAGATTACTCCCGGTAGTTGAGAGCCAAGGCGGCCTTTTAGATCGGCAGTATGGGTTCCGTAAAGCCAGATCAACCATTGATGCCATCAAATTGGTTACTGGCTTGGCCGAAGATGCAATCCACGGAAAGGGTAGAACCAGCAAATATTGCGTGGTAGTAACCCTGGACGTGAAAAATGCATTCAATTCGGCCAATTGGAATCTAATCCTGCGGAGAAAAAAACGAAGCGGTCCTCATCACGAAGCGCCGGAAGAGAAATTACGCCTGTGTTAGAATCGGGAATCATATCATCACTTCCAAGCCGGCCATCAAATACTTGGGTGTGGTGATAGACAGGAAGCTCAGCTATAAGCAACACGTACAGTATGTTTGTGATAAATCATCCAAAGCTAGTATGGCCCTGGCCAGGATGATGCCGAACGTGGGAGGGCCACGGCATACCTCTAGGTTGCTTATAGCCTCAATCCTGCTCTATGCGACCCCAGTTTGGAGGGAGGCGTTGCGGATGTCAGTTAACACTAGCAAACTGAATGCAGTCTACAGGAGGACAGCTCTGAGGGTACGCTCTGCCTTCAGGACTGTCTCAGATGATGCAGCATTCGTCATCTCTGGAATGATGCCGATTGACATCTTGGTAGATGAGATGGCGAATATATACCATGCGAAGCCAATCTCTCCCTTATTGCAGACGAAGAAGGTTGAGAGGGAGAGATCCGCAAATAGATGGCAAGAGCGGTGGGAACGCTCGCGAAAGGGTCGGTGGACTCACAGGCTCATTCCTGCCATCAAGGAGTGGTTGGAGAGACGACACGGTGAGATTAATTATAATCTCACCCAGTTTCTCACGGGACATGGAGGATATCTCCAATACCTTTACAGGTTTAAATTGGAGACCTCACCCGACTGTCCAAATTGCGATGGAGTCCCAGAGGACCCAGAGCATGTATTCTTCCACTGTCTGAGATTTGTGGAAGAAAGGAGGAACCTAGAGGAGACTCTAGGAGAGGTGCTGCTACCAGAAAATCTGGTGCCGAAAATGCTAGCACATCAAGAGAATTGGGATGCGGTCAACTCCATGATCGCATCAATTCAAGATAAATTGCGAACGGCAAAGGAAAGGAGAAAAACGCGGTCACGTGCGCCGCGTATAGAAGAAATAGGATTAAGCTAGAGTGAGCTGACTCCGCCCCGTGATGTAATACCTTATGGTGGTTCCACGGGGCAGGGAGGGAGTCGGGGGTGGTTTTAGTGGGTAAAAATCCCACACGCTGGTGTGTCCAGACCAGTGTCTTTTGAAGATTTCCACCTCCTCAAAAAAAAAAAAAAAGACAGGCAGACAGACAGACAGACAGACAGACGGACAGACAGACATCGAATCGATTCTAATAAGGTTTTGTTTCACACAAAACCTTAAAAACTGCAGACATCCCAGTTTTCCATCGAGGTCCACCAATTCGATATGCCTAAGTCTGGCGTCCTGGCCTACGCCATCGTTCCATCTCAGGCAGGATCTGGCTCGTCTTCTTTTCCTACCATAGATATTGCCCTTATAGACTTTCCGGGCTGGATCGTCCTCATCCATACGGATTAACCGTGTGAAGTCCTTCTTCGCTCGCCGGAGTTCGTGATAAGTCTCCGCGCATGCCTGCGACCTTTGAGAATGCAAATTACTCGGTATGCAGCATCCTTTCACCAGCACCATGCCAATGAAATAGTGATCAGAGTCTATATTGACATTCCTCAAAGCTGAAAGGTGGTGGCGTATTAGTCTCCGGCGAAGATTGGCGTTCCGATCTATCTCGCTGCTATTGTTGACGATTACTTGTGATAACGGAGGCTCTGGTATGACACCGATGATGGAGCCAGCCAAGGAGTACGTTGTTTCTTTGGGTGCCCCGCAGGGCTCCAAACTGGGCCCACTACTGTGGAATATTATGTAGAATGCTGTACTAAACCTCACGATTCCAGCGAGGCCACAGTGGTGGTGCTGTGAGCTTGGTATGGCAAGATCATCACAACCTGGGAGGGGGGGAGTTTCCCTAATAGAAAACTGCAGACAGATAAAGATGAAGGCGAGTCCCGGCGCCTGAAAACTGGACAAATGGCACCAGGTTGAGAATTGAGAAAACACGGAAAACCGAAATTACGAAGCAACGAAAGGAGCCTCGGACTGGATTGACAATACAACAACGAACCCGGCAACGAAAACGCAATAATCATTTGTGCATTTTCTCATGGAACGTGCGCTGCTTCTACAGACTGGATGCTTCTCAGCAGCTAGCCGATGCCCTGTCCCAATATAAGGCACATGTAACAGCGTAGCATTAGATGCATTCACAGAGAATAGTTTCCTTGAGAGGAGCCACTACACCATATATTACGTCGCCATTCAGTACACCATGTGCTCGGAATAGGTTTCTTAGTCAAAAATCAAACCGGCTATTATCGGCTTTGAAATCATAAGCGAAAGGCTATGCACTTTGCGTTTGCGAGGTAAGGCAGTTGAGCGGACCCTTGAAGCATGTTCCAGGCATGATATCAAAATCATATTTGGAATTTATAATAGTCAAGTAGCGACGGACCCCGTATTCAGGCGATACTTTGGCTCCCATAGTCTACATAGGGATAAACTACTACGGGCAATTCAATTAGCAGTGCTGCACGAAATGGTTGTTTGAAGTATCCGATGCGCGAAAAGCGGTCCACAAACTTTCGTAGGCCTCTCCAGACGCTAATAAGGAGGAAATGCATGCCACAAAAACCGCAGTAAACAGAGGTTCTGAAGGTGAAGAAACTGAAGAGCAACCAAAACATGAGCGAGTTGGAGGTTCCGCCAACTGAACATTACGGATGCGTCCTTGAAATCTATCGGCATGAAAACCATAAGTCGCCAGGTGCCTATAAAATTACAGCCGAATTAAATATGGAGGTGACCAACTACATTAAACGGTTCATCAAACTATGCTTAAGGTATGGGACACCGAATCAATGTTTGATGACTGGCAACGAGGCATTATTTGTTCCATACATAAAAAGAGGGATAACACGCAGAGAGGCATCATGTTGCTGAGTGCTATCTACAAGATATTCTCCGTTATCTTGCATGGCCGTATAGCCACCTTTATTAGCCCATAAGAAAGAGGCTTCACTCCAAGCAAATCAGCAACAGATCAGATTTTCTCTGTGCAGAAAGCCATTGAAAAACTGTTGGAATATCGCCATCAGTTGCACCACCGTTTCATCGACTTCAAGGTTGCCTATGAAAGCATAGGTAAAATTGTACGGGACCATGTGCGAATTAGGTATCCCCACGAAATCGACTGACTAGGTTGACCCTGACTAATGTGCGAGGCCAGAAAAAAAGAGCAGGATCAGCCTCGAGACCATTCAATATCAACAATGGTCTAAAACAAAGGGGATGCTCTGTCGTCCATTCTCTTTATCGTGGCCCGCTATGTGGACGTTAATGCAAGAGGTACCATCCTCTTCAATTCCACTCAACTGCTGGCAACCCGAGATGTGTATGTGATGAGTCTACCTTCATCCTGATCGAGCAAGCTGCATGAGATCTTGGGCTGCACATCATTGAAGGTAAGACGAAATATATGGTGGCAACGTTAGCAACAAAAATCAAGGAACGAAAAACATCGAATCGCCCTGGTCAAACGAGAACAATAAAAATGGGAGACTACAACTTCAAGAACGTTGATAATTTCTCCAACTTAGGGGTCGAAAATCACAACCGATAACAACCGTTTCGCTCGAAACGTCTCATCATAGGTTCAAAGCTCGTACTGTACAAGACTTATGATTTTGCCAGTCTTTATGTATTCCTCGGAGACCTGGGTTCTTAGCAAAAAATTTTACGAACTCCTGGCCGCGTTCGACAGAGGAATCCTACATAGATCCGAGACACCGGTTGTTGCGCCGTTGATGATGATGATGAAAACACGCCCTTCACTGAAAAGTTGGTTGCATTCAGTGTGGATCTCATCTAGGTTTCCTGTTTGTCCACGCTTTCGGCTGACGGTTACGTTTTCTTGGGTCTAATTGCTTGGATACTGTCACACATGGTGGTGCACCAATGCCTTTATCCTCATTGTCATGAAGCTTCGTCTTCTTTTGTTATGCCTTCCTTTGCCGTCGTCTACATGCCATCTCAGGTTGACGGTGTCGGTCTGCATGGATCCGTTCTTACATATCGGTAATAATATAATTCGTCGTAATTCGGTAATAGTATAATTCATCTAGAATTATGCCCACATTACCAGCTTCCCTTTCTTCTGCTTTCCCTGGTGTGCCTCAAAAGCAATAAGATTGAATAATGTTTAAACTTCAGGAACCCACGGGAATATAACAGCCTTTTAAAAGATTCTTAGCGAATCGCTTTTAGAATATAATTTGAGGAATTGGAAAATTAATGGGGGGTCTTCGTGGGGATTGAGGGAGTTTTTGACTGTGCGTCTTTCCAGAGACTTTGTGATGCCGTCAGAAAGCATGGTGTCCATGACTCTTTAATTAAGTGAATCTACGCTATGCTAATGGAAGGATTGCTTTGCGCTGAAGTTCGTTTAGGTCTATTGAGAAACAACGGTTATGAAAGCAGGGTAGGTATAGGGGGAAACGAATCCAAGTTTTGCGATGGTTTCTAATTTCGGGTGGCCCATATCTGCGTTTCGTGGAAAATATAAAGTTACCGTCAAACATGGAGATATCGCGACGTACCAGGAGAAAGTGTGACAGGTCTTCTACATTGATGGATCAAAAACAAAGGAGGGTTCTGTAGCAATGGTCGAATTTTGGATAAAATCGAAAAGTTGGCTTTTTCTTCGGGATAATATGCAATAGGGCTAATGGGCGAGCGATTAAAGAGTAGGTTCATCGCAATCTGTAGTGTTAGTCAAGCCGCACGGCGGCGTTAAGCAACGATATGATCACAACAAAAAACGTTCCATGAGGCAGAAACTGATTGAATTCTATTTCTAGATTCAAAACAGTGGTCACTATGGTGTAGAGGGAAATGAAAACTCGAATGCCTTAGGCGGAAAGCAAAAGATGTTTTAATTTCTTCCATACCTGGATCAGAATCAGAAATCGAAGAGAGCTTATGTTGCTGTCAAGGCTGGGAGCAAGCTTCTTGTAATGGCAGGTGGTACAGCAATAACGTTGTTAAATGCGTCCAAATTTTCCTGTCAGTAAAAAATAAACATGCTCAGGAGTTTATTTTGTTAAAAAGCAAGAAGACTTGTAGATGTGTTGTGGGAATTATGACTGGCTAGCTGGACATATGCTCAGAATCGGAAAACAGAACCTTATTAAAATCGGTTCAATGTCCGTCTGTCTGTCCGTCTGTCTGTCTGTCTGTCACAAGCACTTCTCTCAGAAACGGCTACAGCGATTGACACGAAATTTGGTGAGAAGGTGGGAACTGTGGACCCCCAGACAATGCAGTGAGTGATATCCTTCTAGGTTGAATTTAGGGGGTCCCCCTTTTACATATAGGGTCCCCATACAAGTAAAAGGGGGGTGTAAAATTTTTTTTCACCGAATGTAGTCATGTGGGGTATCAAATGAAAAGTCTCGATTAGTACTTTTCGAAGCCGGTCTTAGTTTTGATATTAGGGAGAAAGGCGGGGAGTGGGAGGGGTGGAAAGTGATGATACCTTTAACGGACCCATACTCAGAAACTACCCAACCGAAAAATTTGAAAAAAATTCATGAAGTTACCTCTACATGGTGCCTCCATATCGATATATTTTCAAATTAAGTTAATAATAGTATACCATATAGTACCATATTTTTGGCGAAATTGAGTAAAACCCCCCTTAAGTTTATCCCAGAGTTATAAAAGTATAGTAGTATACAACATATGTTAATATGAAGCATATTATCCCCAAGTTTAATCAAAATCATACTATTACTTACAAATTTACAGTAGCTCAAAGTTGACTCTACCCTGTAAATTTACTGCAACTAAATATCAATATCACATTGAAGTGATGCTAAATGCTAAATACAAATACATAACGACCTACGTACAAATGGAATAGTTCTACACTTAAATGTACTCACAGAAGAAGCAGACAAAACCTGTCATACCTGAAACGCCCAGCATTCGGTTTCCCGACTTGTTATATATGGAACAGTTGCCAGTCGTTAGGCATTGATTCACTGTCCTACACCTTGAGAATGAGTTGATGTCTTAGGGATCATTAAATTTCCGTAAAACAAACAATAAATAATTTTGTTTATAATAACAAGATGATAGTCCATATATAAATTTGGTATTAACTTCATTTGGCCAGTCATCGGTGTGAAGACATTTTAATTTGTGATGATTTTATTTGAACTAGCGCTTTAACCACTGTGATATCTGGAAACAGTGAAAATTGGTGTGTTGATATTCTTCCGCCTTCGGACAAAATTCATTTCGTTTGATATCCCACGTGGCTACATACGGTGACAAAAAAGATTACACTGTTCTTTTGAATTTATAAATAATCGTTGGTGGAACAATCCACGTTGAATCAGGGCCTTGAGGTGTGATAGATCACTTCATTCAAGACCGTAACGGTCCACTACCGTAGTACACTGTAGGGGAGTTATGGAACCGTCCGCAGCGTCGGCATCTTATAACGACCAGCATAAATCCTGGTTCTAAATAATAATAAACGACGATCTTCTTTCCTCCGTATGACCCTTATAAATATTTCGGTCTTTATCATTTTCCATATTTTGTCATACCCGGCTCAGGTTAAATGTTTACCTTCACAACATGTCCTGTTGTTGAATAATAAACGAAGATGCATTTGCGCATCTTCGCTGCTCAGAATAATAAAAGATAATATAATCTACGAATTTATAGGATTTTACGTAGATAAGAACCATATGTTAATATGTGTTATGTATTAGATAGTTTGATAGAAGATAAGGAACATAAGGAACTTCGCCCGGGCTAACTGCCAAAATTTTGGGTACATCACCAAAAATTGTTCAATTGTCCACAGATGTGTTAGGTGTGCAAAATCCCATCCTCGCGGGGAATGCGGAAGACAAGCAACTGAAGGGCCTCTATGCTGCAACTGCGGCCAAGCTGGTCACCCAGCGAGCTATTGCGGGTTTCCGACCTACAAAGAAATGGTAGCCAGCAAGGAAGCTGACAAAAAAAAGCGAGCCAATGAAAGCTCCCGAGCCACGCGCGCAGTGACACAACTGTTACAAAGCTTGGTCAATCCCAGCGTTTCCTACGCTCAAGCTGCCAGAAACACTCAACCAAGAGTGGCAGCACAATCTGCTCTCATCCCCGCATGCGTCAGCCTCGACTAATGAGCAGCGGCAATTCGCCGCTATAAAACTCATTATGAATCTCTGAAGTTAAATATCATCACGTTTAACTCCGCGTCCCTGATCTCACACGCCCAACGTGCCACTGCCCAAGTGTTGATTGACAGTCTGAAAGCAGACTTCTATTGCGTTTCAGAAACGAAACTAAACAGCAGGCATAACGTGTAATTCACCGGGTATAATATTATCCGGAATGACAACAACACTGGCGCTGCCCTTTTAGTCAGAAAAGACTATCAATTTGAGGAAGTCGTCATAGAAAACCTTTCAAGTGATATCTTGCACTACTCCACCAGGCATGTCTGACCACCTCGCAGTACTACTTAAACTTTCCTCGTCCTCCCAACTGCGAAAGCGAGTGATGACCGTCCTTCGCCCACACTGACTGGGACAAATTCAAGTCAGACCTTGCACCAAAGCTGAACTTGAAAAAACTCGCAACTGACCGCAATCTATCAGACATTGAGATCGACGAAGCCATCACCTTGGCCACAGATGCCATTAATACTGCTACACGCAGAAACACAAGGCTTATCAAAATCGACGAGTTACAATATAACTCAGTCCCTCACGATATCATGCCCCACATGAAAGTTAGGAAAATATGATGGAGGAAACTCAAACGGATTTTCCACAAACACGGAAATAAAGTTAATGCTGAGTATAAAGCATTACTTTCCCGGATTAATTGTCTGAGTACAATAATTCGGCAAAGAGTGGCGACTTTCCGCAATAAAGATTTAACAAGGAAACTAGCAGATATTAAGCCTGGGCCAGATATGCTTCAGCATATCAACAGGCTAACCGGCAAACACAAGTCCCGTAATATCGCTCATTCCAAGAACGGGGAGCACATCTGCTGTGACGTTAAGAAAGTGCAAGTTCTCGCGGAATGAGACTCAGCTCAATTCCCCTCCGCCTAAAAACAACCCGGCTATATCGTCGATTGTTGATTCAACAATCAAGGCCTTCGTCTCTAAGAATTCCCAGAAGCTAACTAAATTCACCACAACCAACACCTCAGTCAAGCCATCGGAATCCCAACATTTTCTGTGTTTACCACAACTCACCGACTTAACCCAACACCTCAACGGTAAAAGGTCAGCCGGGCCTGATGAAATCCCGAACTATGTAATAAAGAACCTCCCCAGAGCCTCATTGATATTATTATTAGCAGTTTTCAACAACTGCATTAATAATGGCTACTTTCCATCCACGTGGAAAGTTGCAAAAATTACTGCGATCCGGAAAAAAGGCATTTCCAGCGAGTCAAGCAATTTCAGGCCTATTTCCCTATTATCTAACCTTGGCAAACTGTTTGAGAAAGCATGGACAATTGGGCTAGTCCAGCACTGCAACCTCAACAAAATTATCCTTGACCACCAGTTCGGATTCCGCTCCAAACACGGAACCCAGCACGCACTGAGCTACCTACACGACACTGTCGCCTCAAGACTTAACGTCAATAACAAACCCACACGCATGTGCGTTAGATTTAGAAAAGGTCTTCGGCTCCGTGTGGGTAAACAGACTTATATATAAATTATTCGATAATGAGTTCCCAGTCCCAATAATTAGAATTGGGTTAAGTTTCTTCGAAGATAGGCACTTTCTTGGCAGCGTGGGGAATAAATCGATCTTCGATCTCTTGCCGGTAACGTCGGGAGTACCGCAAGGATCCATTTCTGGACCAACCTTCTATAACATCTTCACGGCTGACGTTCCGATCCCCGATGATGGCGTTGACCTGATCCAATTCGCCGATGATACGCTTATCTTCGCTTCGAACCTCCACCCCAACAGGGCAGCCAAAGCGGTTGAGAACTACATTGTAGATCTCTGCAGGTACTACCGTAGTTGGGGAATCAAGATAAATGAGCGAAAAACGCAAATCTGCACTTTTAGGAGAAAATCTAGATACTTAGGTTCTAGAGGCATCCACAGGAAAGCTAAACCCTTGAAAATGAGAATCGGGAACACCACAGTGAACAGATCTAGTTCGATCAAATACTTGGGAGTAACCCTGCATGAACTCCTGAAGTTCGAACACCACCTCCAGTTCGCTATCAGCAAGGCACGCAGTGCATTCAGTGGCATCTACTCTCTTCTTCGCAAGACAGTAGGTCTCAGCACCAAAGCCAAACTGACACTGTATAAAACCCTGATTTGACCCGTTATCTCTCACGGAGCATCAACTTGCGTCTCATGCTCCAACCAAGCCATGGCAAAATGCGAGTCATTCGAACGCCGAATCCTCAAACACTGCACAGACTTGTCATACAACTGGAAAACTAAAAAGATCGGCAAAAACGCCGAAGTGTATAGGCGAGCGAAAGTCAAACCACTTCGCGAATACGTTCACACACTAATGGAAAGGTTCTTCGAAGGAACGGAGGACCACGCCAATCCATTAATTCGACATCTCTACCAACAGGGTAAAACCTCCCCATTGGCCACATTCTTAAGGCCCTGCCAAATCGTGAGTTCATCCCACAGACCCAAAATTCGCACCTTTTTTGAAACTCCCTGCCTGGTAGGAGTGGATAGAGGCTAAGCACAGAAAATTGTAATGTGGTTATTGTAAATATTAGTTAAGGATTATTTATGTTAGATTGGTTAAGGTTAAGTTAAAATAAATTAGGGTAAGTAAGTAAATTTCAAGCTTCTCGCGCCTTTAGTGGGGGCGCTGTTTTGAAAAATCAAGTTTATACTACAATTGTCATGATCCATGTATATAAAGAATAATATACTAAGTACAGTAAATTACAGAGAAGGTCGGGTTGGCCAAACAATGTAATAGTCACCCGTGTGATAGAGTTAAAATCAATTAGCCATTACTTAAGCTAGCATTAAGTAACCATTGTCTAGTTGTAAGTCACTATTTGAATAAATTGAATTGAATTGAAAACAAGTCGGAATACCGGAAGCTCGCGCTTCGGGTATAAAGATTTTGTGTTCATCTTATCTAAGAAATTTCAACGGACATTTTTCTATCCGTATATAGCTACAAATCCAAAATAGTCCTTCATATTTTTCCAAACTACGAGACATACGTACATATTGCAGCCATAGATATTACGCTCACCCTAAACAAACAAACTCCCTATTTTCGAATACTGTACACATATATGCACGTATATAAATTGATCGTATCCATATATCCGATTTACTTCTTCTATCTGAATTAGGCACTACCTGCAAAGTTCATTAGCAAGCATATACTATATACCTACATACACACCTGTCTGGTTGGAGTAATTGATACTCACATACAAATGACTAAAAAACTAAAACAAAATAATTCTTTGCGACCCCATTCACAGGAACTCATTTCGTTGTGGTATTGACGAATTGATATGTGATGATGACGTCATCAGGTTGTAGAGTGCACGAAATTCTCAAAAAATTGTAAAGTTTCACCCCCTATAACTTTGTTAATAATAATTGGATTTGGAACCGGATATATTTTGAGGCCCAGATTTCATAGAGATGCACTGCTGTGATTTTTTTCGGATTTTTCGTCTGGATAGGTTCTGAGAACGAGACCTGTTGCACTTTTTGATGGTCATATTTTGAGCCCTCACTCCCCTATGTTTCACCCAATATCAAATATCATCATCAACCAGTTTCGAAAAGTACTAATTGAGACCTTTCATTTGATACCCCACATGGCTACATTCTGTGAAAAAAAATTTTGCACCCTCCTTTCACATGTATGGGGAGCCCCCCTTAAACTTAACACAAAATGGCGCCAGTTACTGCATGTAAAGGGAACACCAGATTACATACTCTTACCAATTTTCGTGATAATCGGTCTAGCCGTTTCCGAATAAATCGGGTGTGACAGACAGACGGACAGACAGGCAGACACTGCCACCGGTGGGATATGAACCGCGATCTTCTGCTATCCGATCTGCGATTTCACGTCAGTGCGTGACCTGTGAGCAACCACTTACAGATATGTGCTGCAACATTCGGAAGCGAAATAGTTTTAACTTTGTGGCTTTCTATTTGCCTGATCAATGCGGCAAAATCCGTTTGCGTATAATACGCTATAATACTTGGGACTTATTATATCAAAATTCTAGCATACCATGTTCGCGTCCACTCCCTACTATTCCATTTCCTTAATACGTACGTATGCTTGGGAAAGATAGTTTCAAAGTCCACCTTGGTAATCAAATTTTCTACTTAAACTGTAATGTAGCCTTTAGATAACCTCTTCCGGGTTGCATTGAGCTAGTTCCAGAAAGTCTGCTATTTGTTTGCCCTGGAAGTGATTGAAATGTATTATAATAATAGTACTATTCTTTCGTCTGGACCAGAATTTCAATCAGAATTGACTGCTAACACGTCATCGTGTTCTGCTTGCCTTTAGTATCATTTCCACATTATATTCGTGATTGAATTCAAGTGCGCGTATATCAGGTATGTAATTATGAACGTGCATTTAAAAATCGATTAGTTTCAATTTTTCATTTGCTTGCCAAGAAGTTGTGTCAGCCGACACTGAAATTAAGCTTCTCATAATTCATGAATGGCAATAAATCATTCCAATTTGGAGATCATATTAGTCATGCAGGAAGGCTCTCCGGAAGTAATTTGTAATTCCCTTTATTGATTTAGCTATAACCCGGCGCTTAATCCTGGCATTACAATGACTTTGTGAAGGAGACATTCATACCCGAGTTCTCATTTACTGAAAAGCTAATACACTCTTTCATATATAGCTTTTACAATGCTTTTTTCCTGATATGCCTTCTTTACGTTAGCAATCCTACCAGATGGAGTAAGAAATACTTTAAAACTTTGCTGAAAGACAGTGGTTCCTTAATTTGGCCACTAATGTGTATGGCCACGGGACGTTTTTAAACATCGTGATGATGCAGCGTATGCAGCAATTTTATTTTTCATTGCTTAGCATTCCTTAGATTCTTGAGCCCATTTTGATATTCATTTATTTAAAAATATTAATTTATAAATGATTTCTTATAATACCAAAAACAACAACCGGTTTTATTGAAAACGAAACCCTATTAAAATCGATCCACTGTCGGTCTGTCGGACACAGGCAATGTTCTCAGAAATGGTTACACCTGTTGATATGAAATTTAGTAGGAAGGTTGGAACTGTGAAGCGCCAAGCGTGCGATGAATTATATTGCTGCGCATCCGCCCAAACCTGAAAGAGGGTTAATCTATGCTCCGAAATACTCTCTATTAGGATATCAGCTCAAAAAAAACTAATAATATTGTATTATTATATTTTGAAAACTTACTGCGGACTCCCCTTAAGCTCATCCTAGATCTAGTCATATAGGTATTAAAATGCAGCATCACACTGAAAAGTTTGCTGAGAATCCTACTATTATTTACAAAGTTAAAATGCGTGAAAACTATTTCTAACATCTGGTACTTCTCCATAAGAGATAAAATGTCACTACCACATTGAATTTAATATCGAGTGTATATAACGTACATCTACGTATATATGTAAATGGAACCATTCTGATCCGTTGAGCTTCTGATTTCCGATTTGTTTAAACATGTATAGTGTCCACGGTTTCGAAGCCGGTGCATCATTCACTTTGTCTTGTGACCCAGCATCAACAACATTTTTAGTTTACCACTCATTAGCGCCCCTATGCCTAGATGCCTACAGATGATTATTTAATTTTTTTTACAATTTTTTTCATAAGAGCCCCTCTCCTTTTAAACTTTCCGACCCTCTAGAGTTCATGTAAATATTGCTCATAAAAACAGAGAAATTCTCAAATATTTCAAAACTGACTGTTAACCTTTTTAAGGTTTTGTTCAAACTACGTAAAACCTGAGTGCACATTTTTTTAAAACAAAATATGAATGAAATGAAGTATTACTTTGCGAGGTGGGTATTAGCTCCAACGGGGTGGAGTCCAGAAGTTTGAAATTGATCAGGTACTTCAAAGTTCGTTCTCAGAAACTACTCACTACACAAATCTGAAAAAAATATGGTGATGCATGCGTATGGAATCTAGGCCACAAAATATTCTAAGTTACGATATCTTCTCAAATAGAGTAAATAGGAGTATATAATTATGTTTTGAAAATTTGCTGTTAACCCTCCTTAATTTCATTCTACGTTTTGTTATGAAGCATCATACTGGAAAGTCTAATGGAAACTCTTCTATTATTAACAAAATTATATTATATCAAATTTGCCCCTTTCGCGTCACATTGCTGCTTCCTAAGATTAAGGTGTCAATGTCACATTGAAGTGAATATTAGGTACATTCAATATGCATACATCACGAACTATGTATAAATGGAACCATCGTGTACCCAAACATCCGTACATAAGAAATCGACAAAACCTCTCGTTGGTTACAACCATTGACAAATTATACCCATACGATATAGAGCGATAAGTCTGGATTAGTACTTTCTAATGAAAGTCTTAGTTTTTGACATCTGTTGGAAACTGGTGGACTGAGTGGGGGACGGAGAAGATGGCCTAGAAAGTGGTCACTTATTTCAAAAACCCATTCTCAGATGACCAAAAAAAATGTGAGAAAGTCCATGGTAATCCCTGTATACCTACATCATTGCCAATAAAGGTGATAATAGTTTGTTATAATATTATACTTTGAAATTCACTCTAGGTGCCCGTTGAGTTTATCCTTCAACCATCAAATTTGCAGCAATATACACCATGATATGGAGGAAGATGATGGAACCTTTTGTCTAAATCCTACTATCATTAACATAGTTATAATTGACCTCTTTCGAATGAAATTACTGCAGACTAAGACATAAAATGTCAATATCACATTGACGTGAATAGCCAGACATACTCAATACATACACGCTTAAGCTATGCTATGGAACCATCGTGTGCCTAAGTATTGTTACATAAAAGTACCACAAAACCTTCCATTCCTGAAGAGCTGAACTTCCGGTTTCTGACTTGTTTGGATCATGCATAGTAACGAGAAATTCTTGCAGATTATGGTGTGAGAGACTTGTTTTCACTTCTCTCTCAGGTGCGAATTTCAAACACCAAATGGCCAATTTTATGGTGCAGAAACTAATTCTACTACCTGGAATTTTAAGCGCGTTTCTCGTCCATTTAGGCTTTTCCAATCAAGGGAATCGTCAGTCTCTCTCTCTCAACTTCTGTCTGATTGATTTCACCGATTTCTGGAAATTTTATAGCCAATTTTTTACTGATTTTTTCAAAAAAAGGAAACAAAAAATTCAGATCCTTTCTTTAGTAAACATTTCCCAAAATTCTATGATGTTCACTAAATTTTTGGGCCAGATTATCAGAAAGCTTTTGCTTTATTATTCTGTATGCGAAAATTTCTTCGAAAAGATAGAAACGTTTGTTGGTCGGAAGCGTGTCACTTGAATCGGATTTTGCCTGTGATTTGAATATTGGTGTTGAATGGGTTTAGATACATAAGGTAAAGTTCCTGATCGCCTTTAACTCGAAAAAGGCCAGTCACGATCTCTGTCTATACTTGGATCAAGTCGACGCACACCTTCCAGGGCTACCGGATAACCATTAGACAACTGTCACGTAGTGAATAAACGTGAGCGGCCTCCCGGCGCAAACTCTAATACAGAGACCGCTGAACGTGCCACGAGGTATAAATTGCCCCCACCCATATGCAATGGAACAAAATAATGGAATATCTAACCTCGCCCTCCTCAAGAGGTCAGTCCTACTGATTTGGGGGAGGACTTTTCATTGCATTTTAACGACCTTTTTATTAGGATTTTAAGAGTTGCAACATTATCATTATCGATCAAAAACCAACCCCAAATAACGGCAAGGAAAACCTAAAACTATAAAACTAACTATAATAGAAATGTAGCAAAAACACCACAGGAAATGGAAAATGAGGCACTACTCAAAAAGCTACATACATACATTACATTACAGAACCGCAACAGGAAAAGCAAATCCTCGAGAGAACATCTCGGGCAAATACACTCCCAGCGAAGTGCTGCAGCCCTAGTTGAATCAAAAAGATACCACATAGATGAGAAACAATTGGCTAGAAAAACTGACTGAAAAGAACTTTCTCCGCCTATTAATATTAGGAATCGATAAGTACTTGAAAGTTGATAGCCTATTTTCGTCAGTCATGATAAAACAATACTCAATAATTGGTCTAAACAACGTTTGGAAAATATATACTATAAACGCAAATGACTACACTACTCTCGAAAAGTTAAACATGAAAAAGTGCAATGGTGCACGTATGAAGACAAAAACAATAGGTCTCCAGAGTCCATGGCTAGCGCGCTCCACCCAAAGTGTCAAAAAGATGACATTGCAGAATACCTAAAGGAAAAATGTTTTAAGACGCCGTAAATATATTAAAACAAGTCGGAAAACCGGAAGCTGGACGCTTCAGATATGAAAGGTTTTGTGTATATCTTTTATAATATCTTTTATATTTAGATGGACGTTTGTCCCATTAGTACCTAACACGTAATATATGCATATGTAACGTAAGAATATCCACTTCCGCGTGATACTGGCATACAAAGTCTTGAATTTGAACAGAAGCGGCAATTTTGACCCATTATAACTTTCTTAGTTATAGTGCAATTTTCAGCAAACTTGGTAGAATTATGGTGAATGTCGTGGCCTACCTTGCTGCGATTCCAGGTTTAGGTTTAACTTAAGGAGGGTTATACAGTCAATTACTAAAAATTATAATAATATACTATTTTTAGCTTTATTTGAACAGACATTGGTAGGCACTATATAGTAGCAGCCTCCTGATTTTTGGAAACTTGTGGGTTGAGTAGTTTCTGAGAATGGGTCTCTGAAGGATATGATCACTTTCGACCCCCGCGCACCCTTTTTGTAAAATTTCGCGGTGCAAGGATGAACTTAAGAGGGGCGGGGGGGGGGTTTCAGCAAAGTACTAATGGAGACCTTTCATTGGATACCCCACATGACTATATTGGTGAAACAAAAATTAACACCCCCTTTTGCTCTTTTGGACGACGGATAGACGAAGAGAAATTACGCCTTTATTAGAATCGGGAATCACATCATCACTTCCAAGCAGGCCATCAAAAACTTGGGGGTGGTGATAGACAGGAAGCTCACCTATAAGCAACATGTACAGTATGTTCGCGATAAATCATCCACTGCTAGTATGGCCTTGGCGAGGATGATGCCGAACGTGGGAGGGTCACGGCATACCTCTAGGTTTGGAGGGAGGCGTTGTAGATATCAGTTAATACCAACAAATTGAGTGCAATCTACAGGAGGAGAGCCTTGAAGGTATGCTCTGCCTCCAGGACTGTCTCAGATGATGCAGCATTCGTCATCTCTGGAATGATGCCGATTGACATCTTGGCAGATGAGATGACGAATATATACAATGCGAAGCCAATCTCGCATAGGTTTAAACTGGACACCTCACCTAAAGCGGGAAATGAGTTCATTCTGCACAGGATAAGACAGATCTTGCGAAGCATCTAGAAAGTACCATCCATCGTCTAGGTTCACAAAGGTTTACAGATTTAATCCCAGTCGAAAACGTGAACTATTACCCAATACGCTGTAAGACTAAATGAGCTAAGGACAGAAATTACAATAAATATGCCTCCTAATAAAGGTTCTGGCTATGAACTTATTACAGGGAGAAAATTAATCTGATCAAATTATTCCAAATTGATGCAGCTTTCAGATTACGATACGTCCCTCGGCAATGGAAAATGCCAAAGTTATGATGGTCCCCAAACCAAGGAAGGAGCAAGTAGAGTCGAATCGTATCGACCAATATCCAACCAGCCAAGCTACTTGAAAGGCTGCTCTTTAAGAGGCTGAAGCAAAACATTGTAGATCGAAACCTAATACCTTCGGCTTCCGTGAAAAGCATTCCACAAACCAACAGGTACACAGGATCGCGAATCCGATAGAAAATGCAATGGAAAACAAGTCGAGAATCGGAAGTTCGGCGTCTCAGGTATAAAAGGCATTGTTTGTTTCTTATGTATCGTAATTATATTTGAGTGCACAGTTATCCCGTTTGTACGTAGCTCGTAGTGTATATGTATATTTAGCGTGCCAAACTACTCATTTTAATGTAATATCGAAATTTAGTATTTTGGGTTGAAGTAAATTTACACGGAAAAGATCAATTTTTGCTATTGTAACTTTATTAGTAATAGTACGCTTTGGATCAAACTCGAGGATATCATGCTTCTTACTATTGTTGATATTACTACAAAGTTTTTAAGCTTTAGGGTAAACTTAAGGGGGTTTTTATCCAATTTCCCAAAAATATAGTAATATACTATTATCAACTTAATTTGATATAGATATCGATATGGAGAGTACTTTGAGGCCTGGATCCCGTGTAGATGATTTTCCTCAGATTTTGTGGTTGGGTAGTTTCTGAGAATGGGTCCGTTAAAGAAATCACTACCTTCGATATCATTTGATACTCAACATGAACATATTTTATCAAAGAAAAATGTACACTCCCCTTTTACATATATGAGAACCCCCCTCTCTTTAAATTAAAGTAGAAAGATGTAACTTACTACATCCACAGTTCCCACCTTTTCACCAAATTTTGTATCAAGCGGTAAAACCGTTTCTGAGAATAGTGGGTGTGACAGAAAGACAGACTGACAAACAGATAGACGAACTGACAGACAGACATTGAATCGATTTCGATCATCAAAGAACATTAACAATAATATTGATTGACAATGAGCAGGCTGGTTACCGCTCCAGGTCCCCCTGTATTGATCACATGAATATGGGAGTGTATCTGGAGTGCTCCACGTAGAAAGAGCATCCCGGAAAAAGTAATAGTTCTTATCGGAGCGAAATGGCGTAAAATGTCACGCACTACATCCCGGTAAAATATTGGAGAAATTTTAGATTTAAGGGGGTCATTCCGTGTGAAGGCCGTTTTTTTTGGCTTTCTTTAGAAATTTTTTGTGAAGAACTGGAGAAAGATGCAAATACAAATACAAATCTCCAAAAAAAGGTGCTGCCACTGCTATAGGGCGCTGCGATCATCTTAGAGAAAAAAATAGACGGCATTTCCATGTACAGACTTAACTACAGTCCGCAAACTAGGATTATTAAAAAATATTAAAAACAAAATTTTTGGTGCCTTGCTAAACTTTTTTTTTGAATTTTGACATTTTTTCACGGCATCTTCAATATATAAAAAAAACTACAGAATGAGATAGAAATATGTTTTGAATAAGTAGTAGTAGGCTATGGTGGCAGCCGAATTTCAACATGCAGTTTTGCGAAAAACCGCATTTAAAAAGTGGAATGCGATTTTTAGCCATAAAACCTTAACTGACCATTAATCTGCTACACCTAGTACATAAACCTTAGGTTTCTTGAAGAAACACGTATACGGCCTTGGCTTCAATTGTTGTCCTTTTAGAGTGATTCGAACGTCATTCGGATTGGAAAAAAAAAATTCGAACGTCATTCGGATACGGAAAATCGGAACTATCAGATGTAATGAGCAGTAATTCTAAAGTGGACTCAAGAAATTACATACCTTAAAGGAAATAACGGCATTTAGAACGACGGCGAAACAAAAGTACAAAGTAAAATTCATAGTTCAAAAGTACAAAGCAAAATTCAACGAGACCTGTTTCATTTTTTGGGGTTCACATTTTAAGCACTCACTCCCGCTGCACCTAATATAAGAGATAAGATCATTTTCGAAAAGTACTAATCGAGCCTTTCGTTTAATATCCAACTTGACCATATTCTGTGAAAAACAACTTTATTACTACTTTTCGTATGCGTGGGGACCCTCAAACTCAAAAGAAAATTGCGCGATTTGCTATATGTAAATGGATTCATACACCGCACCTTCCCATCAAATTTCGTGGCAATCGGTTCAACCGTGTACGAATAAGTCGGGTGTGACAGACAAACAGACCGACAGACATTGAATCGATTTTACTAAGGTTTTGTTTTACACAGAAAAACCCGCGCAATCGATCAAGACGAGTCGATTCTGGTACTAAACAGGATAAATGCTAAAGAGGAAGAATTCAGATATTTAAAATTCGGCAATATTTACCCATTGAACATTACAACAGAGCTTACAGTTACACATGCGAGGTTGTGATTAATGGTATGAAGTTTGCATAAGCTCCCTATTTTCACCACTTTAAAGGCGATCTGTTACTACGTGCTAGTCTCTTCACGGTAGGGGTGGCAAAATCCCTATTGAAAGAAACCGCAAAGAGTCGAACATGTATATCAGCAATGGCTCCGATATTTTCGTGATGTAAGAATATAAATCGGAGATTAGTTGCATTTTCGAAGGCCAAATGAGTTTGAAAGAGGAGGAGGAAGATAAATTAAATGATGCAGAACGAAGAACCAAAAGCTCCAGTGCGGTGACATGTTAAAAGCACACCTGAAGCAATTTATTGTAACTCGTGAGGGACTGAGGTGTTCAAAAGGAACCTTCCACATTCCTGAGCCTAATTAGCACAGAGACGCGAAGCGCGTATCAATGGGACAGTTGAATAAACCTTCAATATTTGCGGGGGGACCTTCGCGGCCAATTTGGACAACTTTTTAAGTTTTTTGGATAGCTCTCCCTCTATGTTGGCACCGGCCAATTTTGATGGTTTTCGACCAATGTCAATTTTTTAAGTCATTACACGTTCCTTGCATTGTCGTTTGGAAGGAAAATAACTTTTTAACAACGCTTGAAATTATCACCTTCGAACTATCAACTCCACTTGTTCTACTCAAACATCTTAATATTCTTCTTATTCTCCGGTCTAAACGCTCTTGCATTTAGTCATATATATATGAATGTATCAAAATAAACCGTAGACTCACAATCATAAGGTGAATATTTCGATAAAGATGATCGAAATGTGAGTAACATAGCGCCACAATTGCTTGTGTAGGTAACTGTGCGAAAAAGTGAAATATCTGTCGACCTTACTGGGCCCAGGTCGCTACTTCCATTCGTGGGTCCTCAATCCCTAAAATGCATCTCCGACGGTCGGAAATTTCTAATCCCACACGCAACAATACCAATTCCAGTCTGTACTGACAGCCAAGTGAATTGTATAGTGTTCACTCGACCGTTTCATAACGATACATACATTGTCTATATCCGTTGACAAAAAATACACTTAATTGTACGCTAGCATGGAATGGTACATAGCATAGTAATTCGATCTGTAAAATACATAATTCCACGATTACTAAAGGATTTGTGTTTTGAGAGGTTTTAAGTAAGTTTTGGTTAAGTTTTTGAAGTACAGTAAAAATGATCAGTTAAAATCAATATCTAAGACACGTTATTTGATTATTGATGCTTAATGTAGAGTTCGAATTGAATTTAGCAAATTAGAAATAATAAAATATACTATATATTATATGTTAGTTGAAAAAGGAATAGTGCTGTATACAGTTAAATGAAGGTCTATAGCAGCCCGGCTCAAGACAATAAAGGAATAGGATGATTTGCATATCATGAAATTGGGCATATGACAGGGATCCGATGTGAATCAAGTTTTCGTTTCACCAACACCTCTTGCAACAGTAGATGCCATAATAGAAAATCGCTAAAAGTCTGCGTATAGGTATGGTAATGCACCCAAATTAGCAACAAAATACAAAATATTAAGACGCTCAGGTGTTCCTCAGCCATTTAAATTGTGCTTGTTCATATTGTGATACTGTATACACACATAAGTATGTACCAGGTGTACAAACTTAAATCCGCTGTTTGCTCGCAGGTGGCGTCAGTGAGCGTATCAAACCATATTTTTTACTACGTCATTTGTCAATAATTGTCAGTCCACATATTTTTTCTATTCAATAATCATCCCGGAAAGAAGCACTTGCGGGAAGCTCTACTAATAACGTGCCTAGACTGGTTTCGTCGTTTCAAGGTATTCGAGGATTTCGATCTGAGCGACAAGGAGAGTGAAAAGGAAAGGAAAGGAAGGAGAGAAAGAAGGAAGCTCTTTTGGACGAGGACGATACTCAAACGCAGAAAATGCTCGCCAAGTAATTAGGTGTCTCTCAACAAGCCGTTTCCATGCCTCTACGTGCATTGGGTAAGGTTCAAAAGATCGGAAAATGAGTGCCGCATGAATTGAACGATAGGCAGATGGAGCGGCGCCAAAACACATAAGAAATCTTGCTTGCCAGACACAAAAAAAAGATGTTTACGCATCGGATTGTGACTGACGGCAAAAAATGGATTTACTTTGAGAATCCTTAATGAAAAAAATCGTGGGTTGATGTCGGCCAACAAGCGACATTTTCTGGAATCCCAAATCGCTTCGGACAGAAGACGATGCTGTGCGTGTGGTGGGATCAGTGGGTATTGTTTACTATGAATTATTGAAACCTGGTGAAACTGTCGATGCCTACCGTTATCACCAACAACTCATCAGCATCGTGCTCTGAATGAAAAACGGCCGAAATATCAACAAAGACATGAAAAGCTGATTTTCCTCCATGATAATGCTCCGTCGCACACATCGAAAAAAGTTAGAAACGCTCTACTGGGAGATATTACCCCACCCCGCTTATTTATCAGACCTGGCCCCATCCGACTATCATCTTTTTTCATCGATGGGCGACTCGCTCGCTGAGCAGCGCTCCGATTCCTACGCAAACGTCCAAAAATGGCTTGATGGAGTGGTTTGCTTCGAAAGATCAACAATTATATTGGGATGGTATCCCTAAATTAACCGAGAAATGGAAAAAATGTGTAAATAGCAAGAGTCAGTATTTTGAATAAATTTTTTTTTGGTTCGGATTAAAAAAATGTGTTTTTCTTTTTCTCTTTTTCTTCAAAAAAAACAGCGGATTTAAGCTTGTACACCTTGCATATAGTAAAGAAAACACTAATAGCTGCCGCCTGGACAAAGATCAACATTGTTGTTTCCCATAATATCCGGGTGCTTGATGTGTTAAATTATAATAAAAAACATATGATTTAGATCATTCTAGTTATGCATTTCTTTCCGAGTTGTCAAAATCTCGGCAAATGCCGGATTTTACCTAATACTAGCACTAAATTATAAAGCGGCGCTAGTGGTGGTGGCCGGTGGTACATCAATGAGTGAATCCATCGTGAACTCCCCGCAGCATCGAGCACGTGTGCAGAATGGTATATTTCTGCATGGTTAGAACCTGACTGTGTGAGAGTCCCACAACATCAAGGGAAGCCGTGAGGGATTTAGGTACAATACCTGTAGCTGACAATATTATGGGAACTTCAAAATTTCTCTGATTTCTCGAGCCTGTGGTTCATAGTTCAACTTCTTCTCCGCGTATTCCGTTCGAGGTTGCTATTATGGGGGATAGCAACATCAATAATATACGCGGAGCGCCCCATCTTGTCAACTAAGAATACGTCAGGCTTGTTATACAGAATATGGCGATCAGTAAGAGCGTGCTTGTCTCAGTGCATGCTGTAAGCAGAACTATCAAGTGCCTGTTCGTGTATTGCACCGGTGGCATTATAGTGCAGCTAGAAATGAGATGGTTCTATATCTCTAACGACGAACCAAACATTCTCAACTGGTCGTTTTCCACCCGCTCTTTCGTTATAAGGTCGGGTGGCGACCACGCCACCCTGAATGACACACAAGAATCCCTCCGTCTCAGCAAAGAGTTCGCCAGAACACTGATCGGGTCACGGGGCTGGTTCCTTGCACTATTACTAAGTCGGTGGCCAAAGGGTAGTATAGGTTCCAGGGCGAAACGTGGATTGGTACCCACGATGGAGCATAATACCTGAGAAACGCCTACTGAACCAACAGCAACAGCTCTACTACAAATCCTAGCTGGCACGTGGTCACCACTGCGAGCTCTTTCTTAACGAAAAACTGCAGACGAAGAAGACTTGCCTTCAGTCTCTCGCACCTAAAAACGGCACAAATTGTACAACTGATTCTCCAGGTTGGGGGTTGGATAGGACTGACAACCCTACGCGGAAAGCCGGTGCTACGAAGCCACATCGAATTAGCCTCGGCCAGGATGGACTTAAAAACGACGAACCCGGCAATGACAATGGAATAACGATTTGCGCATTTTCCCATGAAAAGGTTTCTTAGTCAGCCAAAGAATCAAACTTGCTATTATCGGCTTTTAAAAGATAAGCAAACGGCTATGCACAATGCGCTTGTGAGGCAAATTTAGAAACATAAACCTCATTAACGTTCATACCCCTACAGAGGAGACTGCAGAGTCAGAGAGGGATACCTTCTACGAGGCAGCAGAATGAACCCTCGAAGCCTGTCCCAGATATGATATTAAAATCATATTTGGGGATTTTAACAGCGAAGTAGGGACGCCCTTATTCTGGCGATACGTCGACTACCATAGTGTATGTCAAAATACAAAATACTATACAAAATACGAATTATTCGAGTAGCAGTGTCACACGAAATGGTTGTTGAAAGTACCTGGTTTGCGCGGAAAGCGGTACACAAGCATACATGGGCCTCTCCAGACAGGATCACTTTCAACCGAATTGACCACCTGTTGATCGAATGTCGCCACCTCTCAGCCTTGATGAATGTCAGAACATATACGGGGGCCAATATAGACTCGGATCACTATCTCGTTGGCATGGTGCACGGAGCTCGAATAACAACACCACCCAGAATCCCCTTTGACAATCAGGTGAGAGCTAACACTGAAGCCATCAACAAAACAGCTTTCCGCAACACCTGTAAGTGGGTAATGGATTCCGCAATAATCGCAGTCAACAGAGATCTTGGAGATGAAGCATCAACGAATAATCTCCACAATCACCTGAAGAACGTTATCGTAAATACTGCCTCAAAAATACATGGCCCCAGTCGCAAAAAGAGTCGGAACAGTTAGTTTGACGATAACTGTAAGCTAGTAACGGAACAGAAGAATGCTGCATTCTCCAAGGACGCGCACCCGCGGCGAACGGAGAAGTGAGTTCACAGACAGAAAAAGGAAGCCTGCGAGAACCAACAGGTCTGCGAACTCGAAAAGTACAGGGAGCAACCGCACCACGCACAGAAGGCGGAAGTTTTACCAAGAAGTCAGCACGGTGAAGCCTTACACACCTCGATGTTCATCCTGCGGAGACAAACAGAAAAATCTGATTTCCGACAGAATGAGCATATTGGAGCGATGTGTTGAGTACTTTGATGAGCCGCCAACTGAAGAGGACGGATTAATACTGCCACCACCCAGTATAGAAGAAATAGTCCGTGCAATTCATCGGCTTAAAAATCATAAGTCGCCAGGACCCGCTCGAATTACAGCCGAATTGGTTAAATATGGAGGCGACCAATTACACCAAGTGATTCATCAAATTGTGCTCAAAGTGTGGGACAGCGAATCAATGCCTGACAAATGGCAACGAGGCATTATCTCTCTCATACATAAAAAGGGAGATATCACGCAATGCAGCAATTATAGAGATATGACGTTGCTTAGTACCATTTACAAGATGTTCGCCGCTAGGCCGGATAACCCCATACGCTCAGAACATCATTGGGCCCTACCAAAGAGGCTTCATTGCAGGCAAATCAGCAACGCATCAGATTTTCTCTCTGCGGCAAGCGATGGAAAACCTGTTGGAATATGTATATCAGTTGCACCATCTTTTCATCGACTTTAAAGCCGCCTGTGATAGCATAGCCAGGGTAAAACTGTACACGACCATGAGAGAATTCGGTATCCTGACGAAATTAATAAGACTAACTAGGCTCACCCTGACCAATGTGTGAGGCCAGATAAAAGCAGTAGGATCACTCTCAAGACCATTCGACATCAACAACGGTCTACGACAAGGGGATGCCCTATCATGCGTTCTTTTCTACCTGGGTCTCGAGAAAGTGATCCGTGATGCTGAGGTAAATGCAAGAGGTAGGATCCTCTTGAAGTCCACCCAACTACTGGCCTATGCTGACGATATCGACATCATGGGAAGAACCACGCGAGACGTACAAACTGCCTTCATCCAGATCGAGCAGGCGATGCTTGGCGCGAGATCTTGGGCTGCACATCGATGAAAATAAGACAAAATATATGGTGGCAATGTCAGCACCAAAAGCCAACCACCCAATAACATCAAACCGCACTGGTCAAACGGGAAGAATAAAGATAGGAGAATACAGCTTTGAGACCGTTGACAATTTCTCCTATCTAGGGTCGAAAATCACAACTGATAACAGCTACGATGATGAAATCCGCGCACGGTTGTTGGCAGCCAACAGAGCCTATTTCAGCTTAAAAACTGTTTCGCTCGAAACGTCTTACCGTAGGGTCAAAGCTTGTACTGTACAAACTATGACCTTGCCAGTCCTCATGTATTCCTCGGAAACTTGGGTTCTTAGCAAGAAAAATTGGCCGCGTTCGAGAGAAGAATCCTCCGAAGAATTTTTGGTGCCCTACGTGAGAATGGACGATTCCGTAGCCTACACAATGACGAAATCTATGAGCGGTACCATGGCCGTCCTGTTGTGGATAAAATCCGGCTCAATAGGTTACGGTGGGCGGGTAATTTAATCCGTATGGGTGAAGATCCAGCCCGGGAACTATATAAGGGAAATATCTATGGTAGGAAAAGAAGACCTGCCTGAGATGGAGCGATGGCGTAGGTCAGGACGCCAGACAGCTTTTAGGGATATTGAATTGGTGGACCTCGGCGTAAGGCCGGGTTGTCTGGAGTTCCTTATTAAGGCAGGCTTAGACCGGATACCGGTTATTGCGCCGTTGAAGATGATGATGATTTCTAGGTATTTATTGGATTCGACACTTTTCTAATCCAAATTCCATCCGAATATCACGGCTGAACATGTCTACAATCCGCAACAGGCTTCTAAGGTGGCAGTCAGTTCAGCATACAAATTGATGTCATTTTAGTTCATTAAGTGTATCAATTCGCCCTTAGCACGTAGGCCATGTTTGATTGAAAACCATACCCTCTTGCACCATTTTGTAGCCATGGAAGGTGGTTCAATGCCATTCAAAACGAAAGGGTACTCAAAAAACCCTCTGGAAAATGCCCCTCCATATATGGATAGGCTCTGAAGGATTAGTAACCTCATAATGTACGCATTGATGAGGTGGTATGCCACCCTTCCATGACTGTCGCCAAAAACTTTATTAGTTTGGGATCGCCATGGTATAATTGGTGAAGCAATTAAAGAGGTTTCTTTGGCCTCTAGTTGCTTGTGCTACAACTACCGAGTCGATAATGAGTTACTCTTTGCAACACCATGACCCAACTCGGCAGCCCTTCTACTTCTCGGACAGAATGTTGTTGGTCTCGAGGTGCTTATTGGCTTTTCCACTAATAATGGGCGTTATAAATTTGTGGAGGGTTGTTAAGCAAGTAATCGGTCTTCTGTTTTGCGGGGTTTTGAACCGTGTCCTTTTTAGGGACGAGGTAATGAGGAAGGGTGGAAAATTTCTCCAGCCGATTAGTTTATTTATGCTACGTGCCAACCGACTGTGTGTACTGATACATTTCTTCTTCCAGAAATTCTGCACCCGATCTAGACCAGGGCCCCTCCAGTTCTACGAGCTGCTTATGGCTCGTCGAACTTCCTCTTCTGTAACATCCGCAAAATTCATGCCAGGCGTATTGGCTTGGTGGGTGCCTTGGGCGGTCATCCACTCAGCATGGTGGGTCGGTAACTTCTAAAGTCCACCCCAATATTCTTTCGCTTCCGTCACTGAAAACTGGTCGACACTCTGTTAGGATTCGTTGAGAGATCTGAAAAAACTCCGCTGGTTCCTCGCATACGTTCTGGACACGTCCAGAGTGACTTTCGCGATACCATCGTAACTGACTGCATATAACAAAAAGTTTCTGCTTTAGTGTGTCCAGAATTTCAACTACGGGCGTTTCACTGGAGATGGCGTAGTTCCTGTAAACCCTCTGCACTTTATTTCTCATCCGTTTGCTGGTATTGCCAGTGCTGATCATAATCAGTCTAGCAATGTTCTGCCATTTTGAGCTACACTAACGATAAAGACGAATTTTCCATGGTGGACCTCCTTGGTCACTCAAACCAAAAACAGGAAAGCGAACCTTCAGACCGTGCAATTTGACCACCGCAACTGCACCACAATACACAACAGATTGTAATTGTAGCAGCGCATAGTCGAGATGCAATCTCATCGTTAATTTGAGATAGAACTCCTGGGGGTGCTGCAGATGCATTGAGCCTGGGAATACCTAGTCTCTCCAAAGAGTCCACTTCCGGGCACTCTTTACACGTTCTTCGGAATCCATCGCGGACCTCAGTAGAGGCCTCAGCTGGACGATGGAAAAGAGCGATTCCGCGAGTACTGAAACTGTTGCCTGCAGCGGGGCGTGATGTGGTTTGTGCCGCCGTTTCTACCCTCATCGACTGTTGGCCACCAGTTTCTGCGATGACCTCATGTCGAACGCGTTCCCAGATAGTGGTCGAGATTGTGTCGCTGTGAGTAATGAAACAGTACTGGTCTGCGAACCACTGTCTGCGGCACAGTCACGTCCGCCAATTGCGGGAAACGCTCGACGAATCTCTGGTGTAACAAGGGGCGGTTTGATGTTGTACCCGCCCCCGCCGTTATTTCGTAGCAGGAGCGGTTGATGAAGAGGTTCATTTTTTCAGTTCACTTCATCCGTTGTCTACGCAAACCGGCTGAAGTGGTCGCCTCAGATTGTGGCGAAGCAGCTCCAGCAGGTGGAGTAATGCTCCCAGTATTCGTGGCGCGGCAGGATTCGCAGCATTCGAAATTTATTTCGAATGTTGCGAATGCGAACAAATAGATGGCGCGGAACTATCCACTTTGTAGAACTCGCTACGGGAGTGGAGGACTAGCGGATATAGTGTGCCATGAGTTGGAGGCAGAAAGAAACGCATGAAGACAAATCGTTCTCTTCCGCCTTCAGCCTGGAACAACGACGGATCTCTCGCGCTGTTAAAAGTGTCTCTATTATTCCTTTCGTAAATTAAGTTTGATTGTTTAAATAAAAGTTCAATTCATAACGACGTCATTTGAAATTTATGATTAATCCGTGCTCTGGTCTCATCGTGTTTTTCAAAAAGATTGGAATTACAGTTGGAAATCGTTAAGCTGTCTAGTGCAAATAGCACAAAGTGGTGACCCCGAAGAGCGCCGCAACGCCAGATATCAGCACCGCAGCGCCAGACACCAGCACCGCAGCGCCAGACGTCAGCACCGTAGCCGCAGACGCCACCACCGCAGCGCCAAACGTCGCCACCATCGCCGCAGCCGCAGCCACCGCAGACGCCGTCGCAGCCACCAGAGACGCCACCGCAGCCACCAGAGAAGCGGCCGCAGCCACCAGAGATGCCGCCGCAGTCATCAAAGAAGCAGCCACAGCCATCAGAGTCGCCGCCGCAGCCACGCTTGCCGTCTCCAGCATCGACGCCGCGGCCGCCTCCACCAGCAACGCCGCAGCCGTCGTCACCATCGTCGCAACAGCATCGAATCACCCGCGACGGCCACTCGCATTCACGTCAACCCGAGCCGGAACTCAACCGAGCGCAGCAAAAGCGAATTTAAGGATATTTTACATTTTTTTTTCTTTTTATATGTAAATTAGTAAAAAATAGCTAAAACAGCAATAAATATTACACCCGCTGCAGGAGACGGCGCGGAGGTCTTTAAAGTGCTCGACATCGTTGGTTGTCCGCTCTCTAACAATTTACGACTCTCTCAACGCAACTACCTCATCGATACAGGTGCGGAGGTTTCGGTTCTTCCCGTACCTCGGCAACATCAACTTTTTCCACAACCGCTCAAACTGGCGGCAGCAAATTCCTCCCGCATCAACACATACAGGTATAGGCAAGTGGACATGAGTCTTGGCTTGCCTAGGACGTTTTCGTGGCGTTTCATCCTGGCGGATGTCAGCTTCCTCATTCTAGGCGCAGACTTCCTGTGTCACTATGGGTTGCTGGTAGACTTGCAAAACAAGTCTCTTATAGATTCCACGACCAACCTTAATTCGTCGGGACAAATGGTATCTCACCCAGGCAATAATCTTTCCGTTTTTTTGGAAGACATCACCGACTCTCGTGTTCGGGCACTTCTCCAAAAGTTCAGCCGGATTACTACCGAGTGTAGTCTCTCCAAACCAGTGAAGCACAATGTGCAGCACCACATTATCACTACTGGTTCCCCGATCTTCTCGAAGGAGCGTCCTCTACCATCCCAGAAACTGGCTATTGCACGGAAAGAGTTTGAACAACTCGTTCAACAGGGTATCTGCAGGCCCTCAAACAGCTGTTGGTCTTCCCCACTGCATATGGTCCCTAAGCCAAACGGCGAATGGTGCCCATGTGGGGATTACAGAAGGCTAAATGCACAGACTGTTTCTGACCGATATCTAATTCCACTCATCCACGACTTTGCGCAGCACCTCGCGAATTGCCTCATCTTTTCGACCTTGGACTTAACCAAGGCTTATCACCAAATCCCAGTAGCTCCTGAAGACATTCCAAGGACGGCAATATGCACACCCTTTGGACTCTTCGAGTTCACCCAGATGACTTTCGGATTGTGCAATGCGGCGCAAACCTTTCAAAGGTTCATCCAATCGGTCCTGCGAAACCTCGACTTCTGTTTCGTATATTTAGATGATGTTTTGCTCGCTTCTTCCACTGAGTCTGAGCACTTAACCCATCTCGAGTGCATTTTTCAACGTCTGCTTGAGGCCGGTTTAGTCCTAAACGTTGAGAAATGCAAATTTCTAAAAAAACAGGTGAGATTCCTCGGCCACTTCATTTCCCCTGAAGGAATACAGCCCGATTCAGACAAGGTGCAAGAGATAACAAGCTTTCCGCGTCCAAAGACAGTGAAGGAGTTGAGGAGGTTCTTGGGCATGCTAAACTTCTACCGTCGTTTCCTGCCCAAGGCCGCCCATCACCAGTCCGTTTTGAACGCGTACTTGTCTGGCCCCAAAACTAAGGACACACGAGAGATCGTGTGGTCTGAAGAGGCTATCCGCGCGTTTGACAAATCCCGTCAACAACTGGCCGACGCTACACTCTTGGCATTCCCTCTGCAAGATGCACCCCTAGCCGTTTTTGTTGATGCCTCTGACATCGCAGTAGGTGCTGCCCTTCACCAAAAGGTGGATCAAGTTTGGCAGCCGTTGAGCTTCTTCTCGAAGCAGTTGAATTTCGCTCAACGGAACTACAGTACCTACGATCGCGAACTGCTCGCCGCGTACTTGAGCATCAAATACTTCCGTTTCTCCCTAGAAGGCAGGCCGTTCACAGTGTTCACGGACCATAAGCCTCTCACTTATGCTTTGAAACAGAAGCCCGACAAAGCGTCCCCTCGTCAACTTCGTCATCTGAGCTTTATAAGCCAGTTTACGTCAGACATCCAGCACGTGTCCGGCAAGGACAACATAGTTGCTGACGCTTTGTCTCGTGTCTCCGAGGTTAACATCCCCGCCTCACTCGATTTCTCGGCTATTGCCAAAGCGCAGGAGGATGACGCAGCATTTCAGAGCCTCAAATCCAACCCCAAATACAAATTTCGGGAGTTGCCCATCTTCGGCTCAAACCTCTCTCTCTGCTGCGAAGACTCGGAAAAGGGACCTCGGCCATACATTCCGGCCACATTTCGCAAGGAAGTGTTCCACGCAGTTCACGATTTGGCGCATCCCGGCATCAGGACAACAAACCGGTTAGTCACCGGAAAATACTTCTGGCCCTCCATGAACAAGGATATCAATTCCTGCGCCAGAGAGTGCATCGCGTGCCAAAAGTGTAAAGTCTCCAGGCATGTAAGGAAAGAAGTGGGCTCATTCCCCCGCACTACCAAGCGGTTCCACACAATACACGTCGACATAGTAGGGCCTTTGCGAGGCTCGCACGGTTATAGGTATTGTCTCACAATCATCGACAGGTTTACGCGGTGGCCTGAGGCAATACTTCTGAAAGATATTACGGCGCAATCATGTGCCGAAGCCCTCTGTCGAGAGTGGATACCTCCCTTTTGCGGCCCTGCAGTGGTCATCACTGACCAGGGAATGCAATTTGAATCCACCCTTTTCTCGGAGTTAGGCAAACTTCTAGGGTTTAAACGCCAGCGGACTACTGCATACCACCCGCAATCCAATGGGATGCTGGAACGTTGGCACCGGACGCTGAAAGCCGCCATTATGGCACACCCTGGACCCAAGTCTTGCCTCTCGTCCTACTCGGCCTATGTACAACCCGCCGAGAGGAATTTGCTGCCAGCCCCACGGAGCTGATATACGGGGAGAACCCAAGACTCCCAAGCGATCCGGTCTTCGACAAGAGATCGGGTTTCACAGAATCGGGGTTGGTGCGTCTGCTGAGGGACAATCTCCGACGCATAAAAGCCACACCACGTTCTGGTCAGGACGGATGCCGTCTGGAAGCCGCTGCAGCCTCCATATGAGGGCCCGTATCGCGTTCTCGAGCGGGGAGAACATTTCTTCCAGCTCGAGATCGGTGGACACAAGAAGGCGGTCTCTCTGTCCAGGCTGAAAGCCGTGTCCGCCCCGAAGCAGCGTCGTGTCCGCTTTGTGGATTGACGGTGAACGAAGTTCCGGGATCAGTCGCCGAAACCCCTAGGTTTCATCTGGGGGCGGAGCGATGTGGTGCGGCAGGATTCGAAATAAATTTCGAATGTTGAGAATGCGAACAAATAGATGGCGCGGAACTTTCCACTTTGTAGAACTCGCCACGGGAGTGGAGGACTAGCGGAGATAGTGTGCCATGAGTTGGGGGCAGAAAGAAACACATGAAGACAAATATCGTTCTCTTCTGCCTCCAGTCTGGAACAACGACGGATCTCTCGCACTGTTAAAAGTGTCTCTATTATTCCTTTCGTAAATTAAGTTTGATTGTTTAAATAAAAGTTCAATTCACAACGACGTCATTTGAAATTTATGATTAATCCGTACTCTGGTCTCATCGTGTTTTTCCTTTCAAATAGATTGGAATTACACTTGGAAATCGTTAAGCAGTCTAGTGCAAATAACACACGTCGATCCACCCCACGACTAGCGGTTTTGACCCCGTGTTGTCCATTACGGGAGCCCGACCCAGTCACCAAGTCAGACGACTCTCGCCAGTTATCCGTACCGGACCTCAAGTTTCTCCTTCTTCTCATTTAGAACGTCTAAAATTTACAAATCCATGTATTTATTTATTTTCTAGCCATTTTAACTTGGAAATTCAAATTGTTTAGCACAAGGCACGGGCATACACAGCCCTTAGTACGTTAAGTAGTCATTACTCAGCTGTACTTGCTTTTGTTTATCCATAGTGGTTATTATAACATAGAACACCGACATTTCCATGAAGGGTAATTTTAACATTCATTCCAAAATATCTGTACCTTCTAACGAATATCACACTAATGACCTGGTTTGGATCGGTGAATTGCATTAAAAAGGAACTCGTTGTGTAACTATTACCTAATTGCAGAATTTAGGTCAAAATGCTCCTTCCTATCAGACCAATTAATGTTAAACAATTTGAGCTGCTTTCGACTGGTTTAGTTTGCCAAAATGAATACAAATACCATACATGTCGACAATATATTGCCTTGGGGTGATGGTTAGCCAAATTTTGATGAAGTCCATCCTGTGGTATAAATTGCAATCCAAATTTGCTGTTCTTGGATCAATACCTATTTGAGTATTTTATCACTATCGATATGATACTTTGAATAGTACCATACAATACATACATCTAATTGAATTTAGTTATTGTTGGCACGTCATTTTGTAAATTATGCCATTTACTTTGAATGGATTTCTTACTATCAAAAAGATCTATGATGTTAATTGGACGGCAGATTCGACAAACCAAGTAAGGAAGATGCAGAGGTTGATTTACAATGCTAATATTGCCAACATACATAAGTCTCCGTCGTTGCAAACACTTACTTTCCGTGACGCTCATAAAGGGTCACTACGAAGGTATAGTAACGTCCACAAAAGGACAAGACAAGATAGCCCCTCTGAGAGGCACCGGACCGCCATATTCCGTAAAATCTATTTCAGTATGTACTATGTGCGGCCTGAAATTAAGCCCAAGCTTAATCACTTCATCTGTCGTTTTATTGCCACGCACGCCGCAGTGCAGGAAAATTTGCCCACAATAAAACACTCTAATTAATCACCAAGTTGAATCGATCCCTTGGTGGTAGTTTACAATGAATCCTTCGTCGAAAGTGAAAAAAGCTGGAAAAATTTATAGCCGTTGGTCAGTGCCGAGCATCGAAGACAAATACGAAAGCAATTGCTAGTAAAATGAAAGAAAAACAGGGACAAGCGGAGCTCCAAAGTAATTTCTGCTGCTACAATTCTTTGCAGGCGAGAAGAAATTCGTTCGAGGAAAAGGACAAGCAAACTCTCGCCACGGTTATCCTTGAACAATTGCTCAAGATTTTCAACACAAATGATACATTTTCCGTACGCTCTTTCTGGAGAAATGCATCCTCAAAGCTCGAAAATGCAAAAAGCGTGATAAATGAGTGCAATGGCATCCATTTATTTTGGGTAAGTGCATTAGGATGGCATCAGGCTTCAGGGATGGGTAAATTATTCAGATATGAATGTTATCGAGTATTTGATTTCATCTAAATTGATCCCTCGTTTTTATTGGGTGTTTTAAATTTGAAAATACTTAATATAAGTAGAATCCAAAGCAAAAATAAAAGTAGTAAATGATGTCAGTACAGGCACTTCCAGCTAATCCGTGTAATGCCGATATTTGCTGGTTTTTGGACATACTCCATACATACATATATGTGTGAAAAGAGGGTCCATTTTCCATCAAATGCAGTTAAAATGGAAAAATTTACGTCAGAAGAAAAGCAAATTTCCTTACATGTATGTCTACATTTGTGTTCCAAAACCAACTGCCTGTCCCTTTTCCGTCCCTACTCTCTGGGGTTTTTATGCTTCTCCTCACTATCTGACGTACTTTCGTTCATCTTAGAATCTATGAAGTTTGAGAAAAATTTGCTGTCGTGGGTGGCTTGGTATATGAAGAAATGCTTATGTCTCGAATTCATGACCCAGGAAAAAAGGGAAAAATATTCATCTGTCGCTAAGGAAATTGCTGTTATCTGTTTGTAATGCACATGGCCAGAGTTTTTCTGTACCAAGCTCAATTTATATTGTATGGCACGAAACAATACGAAATGCTTTAGACTTGGCAAATTATTAGTGTATTGATAACATTCCGAACTCAATGTAAAATATCTGTCTTCAGGATGCTACAATTCCTTTGTCCCACTGGATTGTATCTACAAGGTATATACAATATGTGTATATTGCCAGATAAATGTTGCACAGGAGCTTATACTATTTAATCGTCATCTTTTTGAGGTTTTGTGTAAATACATACATGTAAAAGGGGGTGTACATTTTTTTTTCATCAAATATAGTCATGTAGGGTATTAAACTCAAGGCCTCGATCAGTACTTTTCGAAGCCAGTCTTAGTTTTGGCATTTGTTGGAAAGGTGCGGAGTGCGGGGGTTCGAAAGGGATCATTTCTTTAATGAACCGATTCTCGGAAACTACCCAACCGAAAAATCTAAAAAAAATCGGGGGGTTGCCACTATATGGTGCCTAGGCTCTGAAATACCCTCCGTAACGACACTTAATAATAGTACATTACTATAATTTTTGGTAATGCACAGGAAAACTCCCCTTAATTTCACCCTTGAATCACAAATGCAGTAATATAGGATGTATCATGAAGCATGATCCTGCCAAATTTCGCGCAAATCGCACTATTACCTAACAAAGTTATACTAGGTCAAAGCGTCCAGCTTCCGATTTCCCGACTACTTTGGTGTTTTTTGCTGTCTATGGGCTTAACTGAATAATTATTTCTTTTCAAAAATGTATTTGCATTAAATTTATGTAAAGTTTATGTTGCAATGCTGACCACATTGCCTCCTATAGGGTGCTGTAATCCGGTAGTTTACCGTTACGGCCATGAATGAAGTTGGATTATTGCGCCAATTAGTATTTTTATTATTAAAATTTATGTTTTTTTCTTATTTAATCTTTTATTTAAAGACTTTTTTCGAATTTCGTTGTCCATGTTAAGGCACGATTTAATACAACTTAAAAACTACGTAAATATAAAACAGTTAATAGGGGATGTATCTTCGACATCCACTGCACCAGAACGAAATCGATCGAAACAACGCTGTGCTGTGCGAATCGTTACAGTAACGGGCCTATAAACTTCACAAAATTTTTCGGTCGCCCAAGAGACACTTGTAGCACAGATTGTCGTCTTCAAATTGCCGTATAGTATGACCCGATGCGATAAGTACAACACAAGATATGTGTAAGTGTCGCCATCTATTGCTAAAATACGACATTTCTTTTCCCCCAACCCAATATTACTCTCATCTAATCCATCTGAGTTCAAAATTGATATTATTTTGCAAATAGTTCACGAACAGTACGCATTCTACTCGTTTTTGCGGGCTTTTTTTTGTGGTCGCCTTCTAAGAAGACCTATTTTTGTAAGCGTCTACGTACACTTCTGGACTTGGTATTCATTTGGTTCACTGCTTGTTTGGTTGGATGTGGGAAATCGATTTTTTAAGCAAATTTTGTTTAAAACACCATCCTCCGCGCGATCGTTATTCAGTTCGCTTCCAGGAGCTCTCTCTTAAGATTTATTGACTTTATATTTCCGCAAAAACCTCAAAACAGCCACATGATTACATCCTACTTCCTTATCGATCGCGGTCAGGTACAGATTCTCGCCTTCAAAATCGAAAATTCCTATTTACTAGTTAAAATCAGCGTTTTCACTGTTTAACACTCCAGTCACTACCGAAAACACTTCACGCACATTGCACATTTTCTTCCAAATTTTGTTCAGTTTTAATAACAGGCCTTCTAAACACATTCAGTTCGCAGTAGTGACTTTAAACATATTGTCAAAAGAACCAAAGCTGCAATATTCGAGTGTTTTTGATTCGAGTTTTCCACAGGGCTCCATTGTAACATTTGTTTGGCCACCACTGTATATATGTGCATACATATTGAATCATTTCGTGTCATCAGGTTTAATATAGATCAAGCTTTGGGCGCTGCATTGATTAAACGATGTGCTTTCATAGGTTTTTCACCAAAGGCTAAATGCTGTTTCATCAATGTATGTCCGTTTTGATGTCTGTCTGTCTGTCTGTTAGACGACATTTACTCGCACACGGCTAGAGCAACTGTCTCCAAATTTGGTGAGAATATGTAGTATGTGAACCGCTTCACGTGCAACGTGTTTCATCATTTTGTATTGAATTTTTTTACACAGTATGGTCATGTGGTTTATTAAATGAAAAAGCTCAGTCAGAACTTTCCGAAATAAAGAGTGAGGAGAGTTCGGAAGCATGAAACGTGGATTGGTACCCACGATGGAGCATAAAACCCGGGAAACGCCTGCTGAACCAACACCAACAGCTCTATTACTAAACCCTCCACCTCCACCTGGTGATTGCTGGGAGCTCTTTCTTAACGAAAAGCTGCAAACGGAGAAGGATGAAGGCGAGTTTCCCGCGCCTAAAAACGGGACAAATTGTACCAACTGGTCCTCCAGGTTGGGGGTTGGGCAGGGCTGACAACACATTTTTCTCATGGAGCGTGCGGTTCCTGTACAGAGATGGGCCTGCCAAGCAGTTAGTTGTTGCCCTATCTCAATATAAGGCTGATGTAATAGCGTTGCAGGAAATGCGTTGGATAGGGACCGATTTCCTGGAGTAGAGCCACTACACCATATATTATAGTGGCCTTCCAGTAAACCGCGTGCTCAGAATAGGTTGCTTAGCCAGACAAAAAGAAACTGCTGTTATCAGCTTTGAAATCATAAACGAAAAGCTATGCACTCTATGTTTGCGAGGTAACGTTCATGCCCCTACGGAGGAGGCAGCAGAGTCGGAGAAGGAATGCTTCTACGAAGCATTAGAACGAACCCTCGAAGCCTCTCCCAGGTATGATATCAAAATCATACTTGAGGATCTTAACAGCCAAGTAGAAACGGAGCCCGTGTTCAGGCGTGACGTCGACTCCCATAGCTTACGTCAAAATACAAATGATAACGGACTCCGGATTATTCAATTAGCAGTGTCACACGAAATGGTTGGTGGAAGTATCTGGTTTACCCGGAAATCGGTCCCGAATCAAACGTTTGCCTTTCCTCGAAGACTTGGGTTTCTAGCAAGAAAAATTGCAAACTCTTGGTCGAGTTCGGGAAGAATGTGCCGAAAAATTGTTGGCCCCTACATGAGGATGAACGATTCCGTAGTCTACATAACGACGAAATCTATGAACGATACCACGGCCGTCTGGTTGTGAATAAAATCCAGCTAAACAGGTGAGGATGATCCAGCCCGAAAAGTGTAAAAGGGCAATATCAATGGCAGAATAAGAAAACGAGGCAAACCCTGCCTGAGATAGAACGGTGGCATAGTTCAGGACGCCAGACAGCTTTTAGGGATATCGAATTGGTGGACCTCGGCGCAAAACCGGGATATTTGGAGTTCCTTACTAAGACAAGCCTAGATCGGATACCGGTTGTTGCGCCATTAATGATGATGAAATTTACTTTTTCGCGTAAAGTTCTATAATACTTCCCAAGAGATGTAAAATCAGAACCGCATCGAATTGAATATTAGGTATATTCAATGTGTATACTCTGGCAACTATGTATAAATTGTGCACCCAAATATTGTGACATAAATAGCTGACAAAACCTATTAAAAAAAGGAACGTGGAGCTGCCTCTACACGGTGTCCAGGCCTCATAATATCCTCTATACCGTTTGTTTGCTCCTAAACCTCTTTAATGCTATACACTGAAAACTCTAATATTGGTATTTTATCTTCTTTCAACCAAAAAATTGATATCTCGTGGGCACATCAGAAGGTGTTACCGTATTGACATATGCAGCCTTCAAAGGGACAAGAAGAGCTTTCAACATTTCGTTGCACATCAGAGAATTAATTTTTGGAGAAATCATGCAATGGTTCACTTTCCAGACACTGGAAATAGTGTTCCAATCATAACACTTCCAGCTTATCGACGTACAAACATTTTCCTTTGTTATCTTATATCAATAACAGGGGAAAGTGCCAGATACGACTAAATTATTTTTTTCCGTTCGAGAAAACCATTTCTTCCCACTCGTTACTCCACTACATGTTCTTCTTGTCAAATTCCAGTATGTTAAGGTCTTATTTAAGACTGTCTGTACTTTTTTTTCTATTTCATGTAAGGAATTGATTTCAAGGTGTCTGCAACGTTTCGGGCCGGGGTGTTCCCATATTTGTTGCATTTGAGTTGCATTCAAATTACTTCATATCTAGTAACATTCATTTGCTTATTTTAAATACAGTAGTTTACTGCTTTTTAAGGTTTTGTGTGAAACAAAACCTTATTAGAATCGAGACGGTGTCTGTCTGTCCGTCTGTCCGTCTGTCTGTCTGTCTGTCTGTCTGTCTGTCTGTCTGTCACACCCGATTTATTCGGAAACGGCTAGACCGATTGTCACGAAAATTGGTGAGAGTATGTAATCTAGTGATCCCTTTACATGCAGTAAGTGGCGCCATCTTGTGTTAACTCTAAGGGGGGGCTCCCCGTACATGTGAATGGAGGGTGCAAATTTTTTTTTCACAGAATGTAGCCATGTAGGGTATCAAATGAAAGGTCTCAATTAGTACTTTTCGAATCTGGTTCAATATTTGATATTAGATGAAACATAGGGGAGTGAGGGTTCAAAATATGATCCACAAAAAGTGTAACAGGTCTCGTTCTCAGAACCTATCCAACCGAAAAATCTGAACAAAATCACAATGGTGCATCTCTACGAAATCTAGGCCTCAAAATATATCCGGTTCCGATATCTGTACAAATAAAGTTAATAATAGTATATTTCCACATTTTAGAAATTTACCCGGCACCCCCCTTACGCCCATCCCAGAAGTTCAAAATTTGGCATGCGTGTAATGAAGAACATAATGCACAATTTGGTCGAGTTTGAAGAAAATCCAACTATTATTAACAAAATTATAGGGGGTGAAACTTTACAATTTTTTGTGAATTTCGTGCACTCTACAACCTGCATGACGTCATCATCACATATCAATTCGCCAATACCACAACGAAATGAGTTCTTATGAATTGGGTCGCAGAGAATTATTTTGTTTTAGTTTTTTAGTAATCTGTCAGCCAGACATGTGTGTATGTAGGTATATAATATATGCGTGCTAATGAACTTTGCGGGTAGTGCCTAATTCAGATAGATATAAGAAGTAAATCGGAAATATGGGTACGATCAATTTATATACGTGCATATATGTGTACAGTATTCGGTAATAGGCAGTTTGTTTGTTTAGGGTGAGCGTGATATCTATGGCTGTAATATGTACGTATGTCTCGTAGTTTGGAAAAATATGAAGGATTATGTTGGATTTGTAGCTATATACGGACAGAAAAATGTGCGTCTCTTACATAAGATGAACACAAAACCTTTATACCCGAAGCGCGAGCTTCCGGTATTCCGACTTGTTTTCAAATAATTTCATATCATGTTTCTTCAGAAAAGTATTCGGCGCTATAAAAATAAAATTTGTTTTCTGCCCTTTCCCTTAGGCATAACTCAAATGGGGGAAGTTTTTTAAAAATTGATCTCAACAAGAGTTATAAACCTAACAAAATGTCAATTTTATAAACTCCCCATTAGTCATATATAAATGAAGGCATGTAAACTTTTCCGTCTAGAATTCACTAATATTGCACTAATGATGCATTTAAACGAGTATATCTCCTATTTAACGACGATTCACCCATATTGCCACGTCGCTTATGTAAAACAAAAGAAAGTCATTATTTGAATACAAACAATATTTCTGGTTAACTAAGCGATTATTCCCAGCCATGATACGCTGCTTTCTCAAATCTCTTTCCGGAGTAATGGAAGAGATAACAAAAATATTGTAGTTCGTTTTTACGTGAATGTGTCAGTGTAGTATATTATATTGTTTTTTGGAAGCTGTTGACTGGAAACCCCCATTATGTTTATCCAAGAGTCATACAATTTTTAAATAATATGGACCATGGTATGCAGCATGGTCAAAATCGTACTATTACTGATAAAGTTATAGTAGCTCAAGTTTGTCTCTTCCGTGTAAATTTACTGCAACCCAAAACATAAAATATCAATATCAAACCAGAGTAGTCTGACATGGTAAATGTATATACATTATTGGCTACGTAGAAATGGAATAGTTCTGTAGTTAGATATACTAATACAGGAAATATACAAACCCTTCTGGTATAGAAGCTTCGAATACGTACACAAAAATTGGAGAATATTCTTTTTGAAAGTTTTACCTCTCATAAGGTTATGTTTTGAGAAAAAGGTACCCGATAAGTTCTATAAAAATAGTTCATTGGTTTACTATAGTTCTTTTTAAAATAAAACTATTAAAAGGAAAGTTTCCAATTTAACTATAGAATTTTATTTATGTTGAGGTAGCAAACCCGTGTTTCGGACAAAATATGTGTCCTTCTGTGCTTATTTTGTACTCGATGACAACGATTCTTACAAGGATTCAAAACTCTCATTCAATGTCCACCATCAAAACACCTACTTTCTCAAAAAGTAGGAGTAGTCGGGCATCATAATAACTTTGCTATATATCAAAAAGGAAATATGGTCCAAGGATAGGCGCTACGGATATCGTCTAGACATATCTAGATCGTCTGACATATCTAGATATTTCTTGAACTTTCTTAGAAAGACAAGGACGACATGACTGCAAAATATCACCTAAGAGGAATCCCTTCAAGAAAAATAAACGACTTGAAATGATTTTTAAGGGGGTCATCCTGTGTGAAGGCCGTTTTTTTTGTCTTTTTTTTAGAATTTTTTGTGAAGAACTGGATAAAGATACAAATACGAATTTTTCACCATAAATTTGTGGCGCGGCAGGATTCGCAGCATTCGAAATTTATTTCGAATGTTGCGAATGCGAACGAATAGATGGCGGGGATCTATCCACTTTGCGGAGCTCGCCACGGGAGTGGAGGACCGGCGAGAAAAGTGCGCCATGAGTTAGGGGCAGAAAAGAAACACATGAAGCGAGACTCTCTTCTGCCTCTAACGAGCATACGGTGACACAAAATATTAAAGTTAAAATACAAAAGTCTAAATATTACGCGCATGCAAATGATCAAAGTTCACTTAAAGAAATTCTATTAAAATAATTCATGTTCACAATGTTTGGCTTAATAATTCTCATAGGAATTAACTGTAAAGAAAGTTAAATTGGTGACCCCGGAGCGAACATCGCAGGAAGGAGCCAGCGTGTCCAGCCCAGCTCCGCAGTCTATAACGCCAATCGTTAGCGTGAACCAATCAAGCGGGCAGATCATCGCACAAAACGTGAACATTGTCTCCTCCGCGACTATCGTTCCACTGGCTATTCCGTCGCAAACTCCAAATGTGATTACCAGCAGAGCCAGGGCACGCACTGGTTCAGCCAAAGTTAACCAAACATCAGCACCGCAGCCCCAGACGCCAGCACCGCAGCGCTAGACGTTAGCATCACTGCCGCAGCCACCATCAATTCAACGAGCGCGACCACCTTTCAACATCGACAACGAGCAACGGCGGAAGCATTCAAAATCCCATCGAGGTACAACAATATCAGCCTCAAGCTCAACAACATCATAATCAACAGCAGCAACAACAGCCACCACAAAATCAGCAGTTCGCTTCAATCAACTCGCAGGTTTAGTTTGAGTTTGGTGCCATCGTATCGTTCCCTGCAATTGAGTGCTCGTGCCAAATGAACTAGACGCCGCATCGCAACCCATCAGCGCTACGATCCGACGACATTATCATTAGTTTTGAATTTGTGCACTAATTGTTTATTATAGTATTAAAATTTAAAAATTGTGATAATAATAATCGAAAATCGCTGCAAGAGACGGCGTTAGGTGTTTCACATCGCGGGTTCTCCGTTTCCTTGGTGGTGTTTTTGGTCTGCGCTGGAGAGCGTCCGCTTCGGTCGTCATTTCTCTGTTCGTGCGTGCATTTGTGGGTGCGGCCTGCCGTGTCGGAGCAAAATTCACCGCGTTTCATCATAAACTCACCGGGTGTTCATTACTTTACTTACTTTTGTATTACTTTTTTTTTTATTGTTGTTACTCGAGATGTCGTTTGACAGTAAAGACGCGGCAGGCCCATCGGACCCGCAAGTGACCGCCCTCGCCGTACGCGTTCCTCCGTTTTGGCGGCGGAACCCGGAGCTGTGGTTCGTGCATTTGGAAGCGCAGTTCCAAATGTCCGGCATCACATCGGACGCCATCCGCTTCAACTACGCGGTGGTCGGCCTGGACGAGGAGTCTATTCTTCTGGTGTCCGACGTAGTGAAGTCGGCATCGTCCACACAGCTCAAGAGCGAGTTGATCAGGCGCCTGTCGGCAAGCGAGTCGGCAAAATTAGACCACTTGCTGGCGGGTTTAACGTTGGGTGATCGAACTCCCAGCCAATTGCTTCGCGAAATGAGGCAATTGGCTGGGAGCAAGATTGGCGATGACCTGATCAAGTCGCTCTGGCTGCGACGGCTCCCGGAGGGCACCCAGGCGATCCTCGCTTGCGTCTCCGGTTCCTTGGAGGAACTGGCAGCGACGGCCGACCAGGTGCAGGAGGTGTACGTACGCCCAACCTTGGCGGCCGTTCAACCACCGTCGGATGAGGTGGGTGATTTGAGGCGCGAGGTAGCCGCTTTAACAGCCAGTGTGGCCGAGATGCGGGCGACGTTGGACGCTCAGCGTTCGGGCGCCAGATCGCGAGCACGCTCGCGGTCTGCCACCCGAAAAGGGCGAGCAGGTAGCAGGTCGTCAGGACAGTCTGCGGACCGAGGGATTTGCTGGTACCACCACAGATTCGGGGATAAAGCGACAAGATGTACGCTACCGTGTAGATTCTCTCCTACCGCAAAAAACTAGGTCCGCGGGGGGTCTTGGCGACGGCCACCCAGAACGCAGCGCCACGTCGCCTAACTATTTTCGACCCCCTCAGCGGGCGCAGCTACCTCATCGATACTGGTGCGGAGGTTTCGGTTCTTCCCGTACCTCGGCAACATCAACTTTTCCCACAACCGCTCAAACTTGCGGCAGCAAATTCCTCCCGCATAAACACGTACGGGTATAGGCAAGTGGACGTGAGTCTTGGCCTGCGTAGGACGTTTTCGTGGCGTTTCATCCTGGCGGATGTCAGCTTCCCCATACTAGGCGCAGACTTCCTGTGTTACTATGGATTGCTGGTGGACTTGCAAAACAAGTCGCTTATAGATTCCACGACCAACCTTAATTCGTCGGGACATATGGTATCTCACCCAGGCAATAATCTTTCCGTTCTTTTGGAAGACATTACCGACTCTCGTGTTCGGGTACTTCTCCAAAAGTTCAGCCAGATTACTACCAAGTGTAGTCTCTCCAAACCAGTGAAGCACAATGTGCAGCACCACATTATCACTACTGGTTCCCCGATCTTCTCGAAGGTGCGTCCTCTACCATCTCAGAAACTGGCAATTGCACGGAAAGAGTTTGAACAACTCGTTCAACAGGGTATCTGCAGGCCCTCAAACAGCTGTTGGTCTTCCCCACTGCATATGGTCCCTAAGCCAAACGGCGAATGGTGCCCATGTGGGGATTACAGAAGGCTAAATGCACAGACTGTTCCTGACCGATATCCAATTCCACTCATCCACGACTTTGCGCATCACCTCACGAATTGCCGCATCTTTTCGACCTTGCACTTAACCAAGGCTTATCACCAAATCCCAGTAGCTCCTGAAGACATTCCAAAGACGGCAATATGCACACCCTTTGGACTCTTCGAGTTCACCCGGATTACTTTCGGATTGTGCAATGCGGCGCAAACCTTTCAAAGGTTCATTCACTCAGTCCTGCGAAACCTCGATTTCTGTTTCGTCTATTTGGATGATGTTTTGGTCGCTTCTTCCACTGAGTCTGAGCACTTAGCCCATCTCGAGTGCATTTTCCAACGTCTCCTTGAGGCCGGTTTAGTCCTAAACGTTGAGAAATGCAAATTCCTTCAACAACAGGTGAGATTCCTCGGCCATTTCATTTCCCCTGAAGGAATACAGCCCGACCCAGACAAGGTGCAAGCGATAACAAGCTTCCCGCGTCCAAAGACAGTGAGGGAGTTGAGGAGGTTCTTGGGCATGCTGAACTTCTACCGTCGTTTCCTGCCCAAGGCCGCCCATCTCCAGTCCATTTTGAACGCGTACTTGTCTGGCCCCAAAACTAAGGACACACGAGAGATCGTGTGGTCTGAAGAGGCTATCCGCGCGTTTGACAAATCCCGTCAACAATTGGCCGACGCTACACTCTTGGCATTCCCTCTGCAAGATGCACCCCTAGCCGTTTTTGTTGATCCCTCTGACATCGCAGTAGGTGCTGCCCTTCACCAAAAGGTGAATCAAGTTTGGCAGCCGTTGAGCTTCTTCTCGAAGCAGTTGAATTCCGCTCAACGGAACTACAGTACCTACGATCGCGAACTGCTCGCCGCGTATTTGAGCATCAAATACTTCCGTTTCTCCCTAGAAGGCAGGCCGTTCACAGTGTTCACGGACCATAAGCCTCTCACGTATGCTTGGAAACAGAAGCCCGACAAAGCGTCCCCTCGTCAACTTCGTCATCTGAGCTTTATAAGCCAGTTTACGTCAGACATCCAGCACGTGTCCGGCAAGGACAACATAGTTGCTGACGCTTTGTCTCGTGTCTCCGAGGTTAACATCCCCGCCTCACTCGATTTCTCGGCTATTGCCAAAGCGCAGGAGGATGACGCAGCATTTCAGAGCCTCAAATCCAACTCCAAATACAAATTTCGGGAGTTGCCCATCTTCGGCTCAAACCTCTCTCTCTGCTGCGAAGACTCGGAAAAGGGACCTCGGCCATACATTCCGGCCCCATTTCGCAAGGAAGTGTTCCACGCAGTTCACGACTTGGCGCATCCCGGCATCAGGACAACAAACCGGTTAGTCACCGGAAAATACTTCTGGCCCTCCATGAACAAGGATATCAATTCCTGCGCCAGAGAGTGCATCGCATGCCAAAAGTGTAAAGTCTCCAGGCATGTAAGGAAAGAAGTGGGCTCATTCCCCCGCACTACCAAGCGTTTCCACACGATACACCTCGACATAGTAAGGCCTTTGCGAGACTCGCACGGTTATAGGTATTGTCTCACAATCATCGACAGGTTTACGCGGTGGCCTGAGGCAATACCTCTGAAAGACATTACGGCGCAGTCATGTGCTGAAGCCCTCTGTCGAGAGTGGATACCTCGCTTTGGCGTCCCTGCAGTGGTCATCACTGACCAGGGAATGCAATTTGAGTCCACCCTTTTCTCCGAGTTAGGCAAACTCCTTGGTTTTAAACGCCAGCGGACTACTGCATACCACCCGCAATCCAATGGGATGCTAGAACGTTGGCACCGGACGTTGAAAGCCGCCATTATGGCACGTGACGATCCGTCCTGGTCCCAAGTCTTGCCTCTCGTCCTACTCGGCCTGCGTACAACCCGACGAGAGGAATTTGCTGCCAGCCCCGCAGAGCTGGTATACGGGGAGAACCCAAGACTCCCAAGCGATCCGGTCTTCGACAAGAGATCGGGTCTCACGGAGTCGGGGTTGGTGCGTCTGCTGAGGGACAATCTCCGACGCATCAAAGCGCCACCACCCACTCGACACTCGTCCATACCTGCTTGTTCGCCCAAGGAACTGGACACATGCACGCACGTGCTGATCAGGACGGATGCCGTCCGGAAGCCGCTGCAGCCTCCATATGAGGGCCCGTACCGCGTTCTCGAGCGGGGAGAACATTTCTTCCAGCTCGAGATCGGTGGACGCAGGAAGGCGGTCTCTCTGTCCAGGCTGAAACCCGTGTCCGCCCCGAAGCAGCGTCGTGTCCGTTTTGTGGATTGACGGCGAACGAAGTTCCGGGATCAGTCACCGAAACTCCTAGGTTTCATCTGGGGGCGGAGTGATGTGGCGCGGCAGGATTCGCAGCATTCGAAATTTATTTCGAATGTTGCGAATGCGAACGGATAGATGGCGCGGATCTATCCACTTTGCGGAGCTCGCTACGGGAGTGGAGGACCGGCGAGAAAAGTGTGCCATGAGTTAGGGGCAGAAAAGAAACACATGAAGCGAGACTCTCTTCTGCCTCTAACGAGCATACGGTGACACAAAATATTAAAGTTAAAATACAAAAGTCTAAATATTACGCGCATGCAAATGATCAAAGTTCACTTAAAGAAATTCTATTAAAATGATTCATGTTCACAATGTTTGGCTTAATAATTCTCATAGGAATACAATTCATACACCCATCTCCAAAAAAAGGTGTTTTTCTGCTGCCACACTAGAGGGCGCTGTGATCATCCTAAAGAAAAAAGTAAACGGCATTTTAACGTACAGACTTAACTACAGTCCGCAAGCTAGGATTATTAAAAATTATTAAAAGCTAAATTTTTGGTGCCGTGTTAAATTTTTTTTGTGAATTTTGGTGTTTTTTCACGGCTTTTTCAATGAATAAAAAGAACTACTGAACGAATCGCAATTATCCTAGTTTGCAACAGATTTTCAACATGCAGTTTCGAGAAAAACGCATTTAAAAAGTATAATGCGAATTTAGCCAATAAAACCTTAACTGCCCATTAATCTGCTATACCTAATCAATAAACCTTAGGTTTCTTGAAGAAATTTAAGAATTTTCGCCCTTTTAGCGAAGTCATTGAACGTCATTCGGATCGATAAATGCGAGCTTTATGTCGGCGATCGACATAAATCTGGCATGTTACTTATCACGTATTTAGCACTATAATTTGCGAACGACTTCCAATATTAAAAAATCACTTTGCCAGTGTAGAATATATACTTTATCTAGATATAATTGATACCAAAAGAAAATTCTATTCCGCGAATCCGACACACGGGATGACCCCTTTAAAATAAGCTTGCATCCAATGCAATACCCATATGTTTGATACACGTTGCGAAAAATAATTATTTTCGGCGAGAACTATCCATCGAAATAAAATATTACTGGACTAGAATATTCCACTGTGCGTCTCATACGGGAATGGTTTTCAGATGTAGTGGCCGGCTAGATTCTATGACTTACTTTAAATCTACATTTTGCTTGTTAGCATAGCAGGTGTTATGTTGGCAATTTCTTGTTGGATGTTGGTTTTCAAATCTTGTAGAGTTCTTGGACGGTTCACATAAACACGGGATTTCAAAAAACTCCATAGAAAAAAATCACAAGGGGACAGATCGGGAGAGCGTGCCGGCCATTCCAAATCGCCTCTAATTGAGATAAGGCGCTCTGGAAAGTGTTCCCTCAAAACAGCCATCGATGCTCTTGAAGTGTGTGCTGTTGCACCGTCTTGTTGGAACCAAGTGTCCCCCAAATCCAAATTTTCTAGCCGTGGAAAAAAAAAATTCTGTAGCATGTTTACATACCGGTCCGAATTCACTGTCACTGTAACCTCATTTTCCTCAAAAAACCAGGGACCAATAATTCCAGCTGAGGAAATTGCACTGTGACTTTGGGTGAATGCAAAGGCTTTTGATGCAATTCTCGAGGGTTGGTGTCAGCCCAGTAGCGCATGTTTTGTTTGTTAACCGACCCACACAAATGAAAATGGGGTTCATCGCTAAAAAAAAATAATAGCACCCTCGGGAACGACATCAAGAAGAAGCTCACACGCGTTCATCCGAGAATTGAAGTCACGTTCTGAAAGTTCCTGCACTATCGCCATCTTATAGGGATGAAAATGAAGATCATCACGAAGAATTCTTCTCACAGAACGATCGGATAGTCATGACATCTACTAACTGAGTGGCGCGCATTTTAAAAAAGGAAGTTATGCTGCCGCACCCTGTATTATCAAATATTGAACGATGTCGTGATTATGAACTACAATTAGCTAATGTTCAAAAGGAGGGCTAAACTAGTCATGTCATGCTCAGGAGTAGGGTTTGTAGGGACAGGGAGTGAAATCGTGAGTAACGAAAAAATTGAAACACAGTAGATTATGCCAAGTTGCTCCCCGCACGGTTGTTATCAGCCAACAGAGCCTATTTCAGCTTAGAAAAACTGTTCCGCTCGAAACGTCTCACCATAGGGTCACAGCTCTTACTGTACAAGACAATGATCTTGCCAGTCCTCATGTTTTCCTCGGAGACTTGGGTTCTTAGCATGAAGAATTGCAAACTCTTGGTCGCGTTCGAGAGAAGAATCCTACGAAGTAGTTTTGTCGCTCTACATGAGGATGGACGATTCCGTAGCCTACATAACGACGAAATCTATGAGCGATACGATGATCGTCCGGTTGTGGAAAAAATCAGGCTCAATAGGTTACGGTGGGCGGGTCACTTAATCCGTATGGATGAAGATGATCCCACCCGGAAAGTCTATAAGGGCAATATCTATCGTAGGAAAAGAGGACGAGGCATACCCTGCCTAAGATGGAGCGATGGCGTAGGTCAGGACGCCAGACCGGTTTTGAGGGATATCGAATTGGTGGACCCCGGCGTAAAACCGGGATGTCAGGAGTTCCTTATTAAGGCAGGCCTGGACCGGATACCGGTTATTGCGCCGTTGATGATGATGATGATGTCTTCTGAGATATATAATTTTTTCAGATAATTTGACACCATCTTGAGTGGTGATCAGGTCATCGGAAAATACAAGATCTTATTAAGTTTAGCATTATCAGAAAGGCTGCGATGATTCATCAATGTTGCTAGCACTCTCGAATTTTCACACTGATGTGTTTGAGTCTGTTGAACTAATGTCAAAGTACATTAACTTGTTAAATTGTCAATAAATAAGTCCCTAAAGTTCAGAAATATTTTACTGATTGCTGTTTGGAGACAAGGTTTTAAAAGGGAATGGCAACGGTGCAGGCCACGGTTTCCAAAAGGCAATCGGATTTTATTAGGCATATGAAAGGCTCTGAGGCAATAGAAATAAGGAAACCTTACGTGGTTTTTAGAACAAGTCAGAAACCGGAAACTTGGCGTGTCAGACCATTCACTTTAGTGTGGTGTCTTAGGTTACAGTGAATTTTTAACAAAAGGGACAACTTTGACCTATTTTAACGTTGCTGGTTATACATGGAGCTCCAATAATTCACACATTCTTATATCGATAATACGTATTTCAGGTTAATCCGTGCAAATTACCCAGGGCTAATTTTCTTTATCTTACACTGCCGATAAATGGTAATCTCGATATTTTGTACTAACTCGTCAGTCCCCTGACCATACTCATTTTCGGGATTCTACCATAGTAGGATTTCCATCAGACTTCGTTGAATCATGTTGTATATAATAACTAATATTACTGCAAAAAGATATGTTTCTAGGAATGTGGTTAACATTACAAGGCTTATTTTCACATAGGTTTCGGGGATTTTTTTTATGAAAAAGAATGATGTCAATCAACAAAACCCCCCTTAAGTTCATCCTGGAATGAAGAAATTTTGTAACAATGTAGGCTATAACACGGAGTATGATCATAATTATAATAGGTCAAAGTGGTCGCTTCTGTACAAATTCAAGACCTTGAATGTCAGTATCACGCGAAAATGGATATTTTTATATTTTTTAACGCATAACATTCCAGACTACCTCAGCCAGGTTGCTGCCCGCTCTTCCCTCATAATGCCACATCTAATGGTATCACAAGTAAATCACAATTTGTTAATATCCCATAATTTTTAATTAAACATAACAGCGACAGATAGAACACCCAACAAATCATCGTGTTCCAACAAATTTATTCACAAAGGAGCGAACCAGCAAAACAACACATTCTTGCCTACATAAAATAATTCCGTCCAATTAAACCCCGACTATTAAGGAATTCTTTCAGGCAGTTTGTCTTCGAGGGTCTCTTCATCGAGGGTAATAAAAAGTAGCAGTCACAATTGTATGGCGTGACTCTGCCCCATTATAGGCGATGGTGACATTGGAGGATATTCAAGGCGTTATCATAATGGGGAGTCATTTTTATCTTGTCGTAAAGCAGCCACATGTTGGACTTCTATTCTGAACTACTTAGCATAACTGGCGACAATCACAGCCGTTGCTTTTCCGTATCACCCCTTATTTAATACGTGCTTCAGATAACGAATTTAATAGTTGGCGAGCCTATCCAATAAATTGGCTGCTATAAAAAGGAATCCTATGTCATGTTACCAATCATTTTCTAGAAGATAAATAGATGATGTTGAAGGGGTCGCAATGAATTGTTAGAGGGCCGTTTTGCGCTGCTTTCATAGTAAGGGTAAAGAGGAAGAAACAATCGTACATTGAAAAGAGTGAGAATCTGTGTTTGAAGTCAGTTTTGGACCAGAATGTATTTTTAAACCAAAAACTGACAGGTACCCATAAGAATAGTATAACCAGACTACGATATGAAATACGGGTTAAATTTGCTTTTCTTTTACATAAATGGGAAAGTGAGACATTCTTCCATCAATTCTGGAATGTATGTATGTGGGTTTGTGCCTGTAGCAATTTGTAGACAAGCTTCCGCTGTTATTATAACGTTTTTGCTTTAGATTAACAAGGAGTGACTGAAGAATTTTTCAGGGTGGCGGAGTTAGTAGTAATAAGCAATTGATTATTAAATTGCAAAGTTTAAGCTTGTATTCTTGGATATGTATATAAGTATGGGATTTATCCTGTGAAGAAAATTAGAAAAAACAAGTCAGGAAACAAGATATGAAAGGTTTTGTATATTTTTTTTATAAAACCATTTGAATGGACATTTGTCCCATTTGTACTTAGCACGTAGCATATGTATATATTATAGTAATATACAATACTATTATTAACTTTATATGAACGGATACCGGTATAGAGGATATTTCGGAGCCTAGGTGCCATAGAGTGGAGAGAGAGTTTCTGAGACTGGGTTCGTGAGAGAGATCATCACCTTCGAAAAATTGCAAGTAGCTATCAAGAAGAGCAAATCCGAACATTTTAAGTGGATGTGAAGCTGACTCTGAACTATGGAGTACCACAGAGTCAGTGATAATGTCCTCCCTAAAAGACAAGTGCTCCCTCCAACTACTTGTCGCGAGTTGTTGCAGAATGTAGTGAACACTCTGTCCCCAGTAGATGAGAACTGTAGGCTTCTTCCTATAGTGCATGTAAATCCTAATGAAGTTACAGTAGTGGTATATGAGAAGGTTCTAGACGCAGCGAGAAGATTGCCCGAAAATGGATCCCAGGATCGGATGAAATCCCTAATATTGCCCTGAAAGTAGTCGTCAGGACAGCACCAGGTATGTTTGCCCAAGCGTTCATGGCATGCTTTAGGAAAGGAGAATTCTCCGAGGAATGGAAGCTACAAAAGTTCATACTCATTCCGAAGGTAGGTCAATACCATTGGCAAACTATTCGAGCGAGTAATATACAACAGACTGATCGCTGTTGCGGAAAAGGAAAGAGGCTTTTCCGGCAAGCAATTCGGATCTTGTAAGGCGAAATTAACTGTCGACGCAATCAACATGGTAATCGGCTTGGCTCAGGGTGCAAAACAATAAGGCAAATGCTGCGCAGTAATAACCCTCGACGTAAAAATGCGTTCAATACTGTAAAACGGAAAAAAATCATCGACGCACTCGTCAAGCTACAGACCCCGAAATGCATTGTACGCATTGTGGTTGAGTTTCTTCTTGGAAGAACACTTTACTGCAATTCGGACGATTAGCTTGAAATATTCTCGACAATTTGCGAGTTGCCACAGGGTTCTGCATTAGGTCTCTAGGAACTGTGGCTAGTTATGTTTGATGGGGGTTGACGCTACGCCTTCCGGACAACTATTGGCTTCGCCGATGATATTGGGATAACAATTGTTGCAAAGCATCAAGGCGAGGTCGAGATCTACGTAAATGAAGCGATATGGGAGATCAATTCCTGGCTGAGAAATGCTGGCCTTTCACTTGCTGAAGATGAAGCAGGAGTAGTTCTCATCAGCAAGAGAAGAGCGAACATAATCGTGAAAATCAAAGTTGGCGAAAGAGCAATTTACTTCCAACCATCGATCAAATATTTGGCAGTAATGATTGACAGAACGCACAAAACGTATGCAGTTGGAGAGTCTAGCGTATTCCGAATGCAGCTGGCGCGCTGGGAATCTATCGAAGAGTGGCAAAAAGATGGGACGAGTCACAAACTGTCGCTCAATATATCGCATCATTCCGGATTTTCGGCGCTGGTTTGAACGAAGCACGAGTAATTAAGCTACGAGTTAACGCAATTCTTAAGTGGACATGAAGGTTATGCTTATTTACATTGATTTGGTCACAACGAGCCACCATGCTACCTAAGATGTGGTAACGTGGCTGAGAATGCGGAGCATATCATATGTGGTTGCCCCAGGTTTACCACGCACCGAATAAGAATAGCGGCGGTTGCAGACAGGTGCTTAAAACCCGAAAATATTGTGGAAATCATGCTATAATCAACGGATGCTTGGAATCAGGTTGTAAAGGAACTGAAAGCTATTTGTCAACAGCTTAGGTAAAAAGAACTACAATGAAAACAAGAAAGGGAGAGAACCATAATGAGCTGCAGTCAAAACCTGATCCAGCCCCGAGGCGCAATACTTTATAGAAGTTCAGGAGTGGAATGCGAAGGAAGTGGTTTTAGTCATGATATAGATAGCTGCATGTGACCAGGCGCGTGTTATGGGTTGTGGATAATGATATGACCACCTACGAATATCGCAAGTTAATCTTATTAATAAGTGGCCGCGGACAAGCAGAACGTGTCCATTTATGTTCATCCTTCCTAAAATATTCTCATCTTTCTGGGGGAGTAAACCTCGTAATCCGGGGTGAAGAAATCGACGCGTCTATCGAATCAATTGCAGTGACGTTACCTTGTATTTCAGCGGCTGCCCTCCAAATACCTTCCCTACCCTTGGAGGTAATCATGGGGCATTGCATTATTGGGGCTCTGTTCCAGGACTGACTGGTTTCCCATTACTCGAGGGAATAGAATTGGGGACTTTTTTTAAATTCTTTCAATGGGATCCCAGGGGCGCGCAGACAGTACCCAACACGGTTAAGGGTCGCTCAACAACACCAGAGCGGCTCTTCACTTTTGGATGTTTTGGCGGTTATGCCGTCAACCACCAGGGACGGTAGACCTAGGCGTCGTATGGTTTGGACCAACCAACTCACCGAATTTACCGTCCGCGCCTATTATCGTGTCATGGATTTAGAACGGATACAGACACCGACTCCATGACGCGTTTATAACCTGCTTCACAGAACTAAGTCATGTTCCGGAGCAGAACAGCAGCCCTACCAATCAGGCAAAAAATTTTCCACGAAGTTTCAGTTGAGCTCGGTCTGGAGTCACCAACTTACCGGACTGAACAAAGGAGCAACACGAATACTCCACCTATAACCACGAACCCAGTAATCAGGAGAAGCTTAGTGATTGGGGATGTCGACCCAATTTATAATGAGGCTTTGACAGCATTCCAGCTCGCATTTACAGAGTATGCTGAGATTCTCCCAGATGCTACGCTAAAGATCCCAAAACTGAAGTTTACTTCGGCAACTACTAACCTCACTCCTGCCGTTGACAGAATTTTGGCTGATCGTTTGGTTAGCGAGATTACTGCTACAGAGGTTCACAGCCTGATCTACGTTGCAGCTGCCACGGTTATTCGTCTCCATAATCAACATTTTGGAGTGAATAACAGAGGTATGCGCACGAGGACTTTACCGTTCTGGATATTTCGACTCAACAAAAGAGTCGAAAAGTTGAGAAAGGAGATTGCCGTGTCACGCAAGCACTTCTTGACAATCCATCATCAAGAGTGCACAGATGTGTAGTGAACATCATTGGAAACTACTATCTGTCCAATTATATGTCAATCGAAAAAATCCTCGAGGTGGTGAAGCAGAAACTAGCGGTATGTTCTAATCGCACTCGTAGGTAGCAAAAAAGCTTAGGGCTGGACTATACATGGAGATGCAAAAAGCGGTTATGCTTGCAACCTGTGCTATAGTCCGAAGAGTCCTGTTCGGTAACAATCTGACCTAGTGGGCTTCAGTCTTGATTCGTACTGTCATCCATTTAAGATGTAGCAATACATTTTCGTATGGCCGCACACACTTTGCGTTAAAACGCATCATTGCTGTGTTGCGGGCCTTTGGATGTTGCCCTAAGGTTGGTCGCCCCTCGGTCCGGTAGGGCGGGAAGAGGGTCCGTGGGCTTTTTAACAATCTATATATATATAATAAGTTTGTTGTTTAGTGAATATTATATTATGAATCATGACACCTTCCCCCTAAAAAAATAATAATTACGTTGTTACTAACTAATTTTATTCTAATACATGTTATGTTTACTTGCTTAATGTGGCGAAATTATCAAAAGTACTTCGTTCACCCAGCCACTTTCTATGGTTCTGAGTGTTGGCAGACTATAAAAGATAATGAACGGCATCTTGTGGTAATGGAGACGAAGATGTTGCGTTGGACTAGTAGCGTGACACGCCTCAATTACATCCGAAATGAGGATATCTGCGATGGATATGGGGTTGCGCCGAACGTGAGATTGCGAGAGAGGCATGTAATTCACGCAAGCGAGAATTCACTTCCCGAGATTGATCGGAACATCAAAGTCGATGGTAAACGACCAAAAGGCGGGCCGAAACATCGGTGGCTTGATAAGCTGATGATGGTGAAAAAAAAAAATAAAAATCACGACGGGCCAACCCCGCACGAGACAAAGCCTGAAGAAAAATTTCTATTTTATCACATCTATGTTTTTATTTTAGTTCGTTTTTCTTAATCTATTTTTATGTACTTTTATAGTGTTTTTGTCATTTAGTTTTATGTCCCTTTTCCTTTAAATGTAATACCTTATTCCCCGTATTTAAATGTGTCGGGTTAGCTTTTATATCTTTACTTGATTCATTTCTTCTTTTCGCCATTTTTAAAAATTGTTTTGCTTTCTCGATTGATTTTTGCAATCGATACTTAGAGGGGGGTTTTATTTCCTTGAATTCTGTATTGTTTTTTTGATTTCGTAGCGCGGTAGATGTCGAGTGAAAATTTTAATTTAATTTTTTTAATATTTTTTGGATTTCAGTATACGTCTAAATTAAATTCTGGCGTTTATATACACGTATTTCTTTGTGTTTAAGTACTTTATTAGCTAGCATGCAGTTTAGTTCATCTAATGAAATATTTGACTCGCAGCGGAAAGCTCCAGAGTCTGTCTGAAGCATATTATAAACATTTATATCTAATTTTTTGAGCACCTGTTCTAGTGTTGGTTCAAGGAATTGATTTCGGTGTTGGAATTTACAAACTGCGTAGGTATAATATTATCCTGCTACTTTTTGCTATGTTTGTTTGCAAAGTTTTGCTGCCCCGCCTACTTTTCTCAGAAGCGGCTGTACCGATTGGCATTAAATTTGGTGGGAAAGTAGTGACTGTAAACGCCCACACAGTGGGGTACATCATTCTTTGTCGACCTCAAGGTGGGGGGGGGGGTCCTCATGCATGCAAATTAGGGATACAATTTGTTTTACCGAATATAACGATGTGGGGTATCAAATGAAAGGTCACGATTAGTACTTCCCAAAGCAGGTCTTAGTTGTGAAGCCGATTGCGAAACGGAGTAGTGAGGGGTTCATAAAAGGGTAACTTAAGTTAAGGGGTCATTCCCAGAAACTACCTTCTAGAAAAATCTCAGAAAATCATAATGTTGCCTCTGTATGGCATCCAGATTCCGAAACAACCTCCATAACGATATCCGCTAAAATAACGTTAATAATAGCGTATCAATATATTTTTAATATTTACTGCGAGTTTATTTTAGACCCTTAAAAATCATCATCTATGTAGGCTTCAAAATGGAGTAGCCTACTAGAAGGTTTGATGGAAATCCTACTATTACAAAGTTACGATAGGTCCGGGTTGCCTCTTTTGCGTGAAATTGGTATTCCGTAAGAGATCAATCACATCGAATTGAATATTGGGTATACATATGTGGCGCAGCAGGGTTAACAACGTGTTGTTAATGCGACGGACAGATGCCACCACCGGTGCTTTCCGTGGCGTATTCGAACCCACTACGAGGGGGGAAATCCAACGATGGAAAAATTTGTTCACCTAGTTGCCTTTGATCGCCGAAATATCTCGATTGTTAATTTTCAATTTAACAGAAAAAAACTGAATTTCGACTTCCCTTTGTTTAACATAAATAAAATATAATATAATAAAATACTTAAACTAAACATATATACACTGGGAGCTATTTATAAATGAAACCATCGTTGGTCGTCATGGTGTTGGGTATGTTTCTGATGTTTTCCCAACTTTTGTCTCAATATCTGCCTGTTTGTCTTGTTTTGTCATAGCTCGTGTTCCAACTTGCAGAATGTTCATTTCTTTCAATGCTTCCCCATAAAGTTGAATTCTCGATAGGGCGACAGGTGCTGCATGTCCTTTACCTTTTACGTATTTGGTAAAGCCAAACTCCTCTAGGTCCAGTCGCATTCGAGTGAGTTTAGATAAGGGATCTTTCATCTTTTTCATTAACTATGCAAAAAAGCATCTTTGAAAATATTATGTCATCCCAAATGTTCATATTTTTGGTAATTTTACAACGATTCAAACCTCCAAATTTCATAATGATCGCTCCATTTTCTTTTGGGTTAGAATTCTCGCAAATGTGAAAAATTTCATTTTGAGAAAAACGTGTTTGAGAAAAATGTGAAGGCATTTCCCAGTCTGGATTACGAGTAAAATACAGTAAAAGCAAATAGAAGAGACTGATGCTAGTATAATGGCTTGTAGCCAGCGTCAGATCGACGTTTCGGAATTTGCAGAGGAAATACTGTATGGGCATGTAATCGACGACTCGATGCAGATAAGTAAGGCTATTTTCAAAACGAAAAACACAAACTTCAAGTTTTAAACGGGATTGTCTCAGAATATTATTATTGTCAAAGTTCCTTTCTTATGAATTGGCAAATTGTTTACCACTAATTCATAATAATTGATGATAGCTAGTCGCTGAAGCATTTTAAATTATTTTAAGAAAACTTTTTTTTAAGTAAAACTTCATCTAAAAAAGTAAACATTTTGTTAAAATCGCCCTCATTTTTTAAATAGTACGTATTTTAACAAATCCTACGTTTATTGACAAAATAATACGATACGCTAGTAAAAATTTTTTAAAACTCTAATTTCAGCTGAACCATTATCGTGTTATCGTGTCCACCGCAAACCATTCCAAAGGATAAGTACTCTTGGAAAACAACTGTAAATCACCCATTTTTACATTTTTCTTCGTAAAAAAATGTTTACAAGTACCTCACAATATGTATTAATTTATGCTGCTAAACTCTTTATTAAAAAACCAAAAAATGACAGACGGTTTCTTCCAGGTCAGAGGCAACTCATCAGACGCTGCCTCACCTCGGCCCTGAGAGCAGCGTGACCGAAAGAGCCAACAGGTGGAAAAACGGTCCCTTATATTATCGCAAAAACACGACAAGGTTGCGAAGCTAGACTAAAGCTGGGTAGTTGTTTAGGATATGCGGGATCCTAAGTCCACATCCACATGATGGTCACGCTGCCCCCCGGGGGGGGGGGGGAGGGGAGGCAGCGTCTGATGAGTTGCTTCTGCCCTGGACGAAACCGTCTGTCATTTTTTGGTTTTTTAATTTAGTAAATGTTTATTAAAAAAGGTTAGCAGCATAAATTAATACATATTGTGAGGTACTTGTAAACATTTTTTTTGCCCTGGACGAAACTGTCAGTCATTTTTTGGTTTTTTTAATTTTGAATACTTGGGTGCTATGCGCCAAACTAGGGATCCATTGATTATAAAACGTGGGAGTAAGTTGGTCCTCATTTGGTCCGGTCCACCATCATGTGGATGTAGACTTAGGATCCTGCATACCGTAAACAACATTTACTAGGTTGTCGAAAAAAATCAAGAAAATGTTGTCATATCATTCATTGCAACTGTATATAACCCCTTAAGGCGGTCATCCTGTATGAAGGCCGTTTTTTTCGCTTTTTTTATAAATTTTTGGTAATCAACTGGAGAAAGGCAAAAATACGAATTTTCCACCATATATTTATTAATATCTCGACCATGCGTTGTAATTTTTCTAGCCCGATAGCATGGTTTATTTTTGAAATACAGAGCAACTTATACACCTCTCCCCAAAAAGGGTGTTTTTCTGCTGCCACATAGAAGGCGCTGTGATCAATTTAAAGAAAAAATGTAAACAGCATTTTAAAGTGCGGACTTAATCACAATCCGCAAACTAGGATTATTGAAAAATATTGAAAGCTAAATTGTGCCGTTTTAAACTTTTTTTATAAATTTTGGCGTTTTTCAAGGAATCGCAATAATCCTAATTTGCGGACCATAGAAATATGTTCTGAATAAGTCTTGAAAATTTCAATGAATTCCGTTGGATGGCTATGATGACAGCAGATTTGTAACATACGGTTTCGAGAAAAACACAATTAAAATGTAGAATGCGATGTTTAACCTTGAAATGGCATTCCACAACTGGTGTTCTTTGTCATAGACGTATCAGCAAATGTTTCAAATCTAAAATTTGCCGCGATGTCGTCCATCCTGTCATTCTCTATGGTTCTAAGTATTTGCCGACTATGAAAGACAATGAACGGCGTCTTGCTGTAATGGAGAGGAAGATATTTCGTTGCACTAGTGGCGTGACACTTGATTGGTCTGAATTTCGAAGTCGATGGTAAGGGACCAAATGGCCGACCGAAACAACAGTGGCTTGACACACTGGATCACGACGAGCCGACCCCGCTTGTGAACGGAACAAAGGCTGAAGAAAAAGAAGATTTACATAGCGCTGCAAGATTACACAAGGACATAAAGCATCTACCTCCTGGGCGCTCGAGCCTGAGGCATTACCTGATAAATAATAAAATTTAAAGGAATACGAACTTCGCTCTTTATTTAAGTGAACGATATACGCAATAGAAATCATTTTCGAAGAAAATATCATACGTGTTCCTCTTCAAATATTCTAATCGTTCTTTACATTAAATAGCGTGAAACAACAGCTAATTTCACTAAAGCAACTCAGCCAACGCGTGCTAATCATATCAAAACAAATTATAATGCTTTCGACTGTGTGCTTTAAGCCTTTCAGGGTTTGCCGTCTTTAATAACTGTCTACAACGTTTGAAGAAAGTGAAGTTAATTAAGAGAACCACATTTGGTAATATTAAGTAGCGGAATCATAAAATAGCCGCCACTGTTCCATTATCACTCGTTAGAAAGACGAGTTAGCAGCATACAAGTGACTGTTCGCAGTTCTGTTCACTATCCGTTATCAGTTGCTAATTTCATCTGGAGCTTTAATATTAAAATAAATAAATAAATAATAAATAGAATTTCAAGCAACAAATTGCTCTTATCAAACGAAATCTACCCGATAGGAGTACGGGTAGTTGAAGCTGCTTGGACGTCAGTCTAAGCAAAGCAAGTGTGCTCAATAATAAATTGCCGGGAAGCAGCTTTTAAGGATCGCAAAACAAGCTCCTTGGAAACAGAATGCTACTATAATTTTCTATGAAAAGAAAAATATGAAGATTCAGTCAACCTTTCCTAAGTATCTTCTCCAAAGTTCTGAAAAGAACGTTTTATAGCCAATTTCAAACCCTCAGTTTTTGCCAGGTAAAAAACAATGTCAGGTTAACAGCCCTGCTAAAGCTTTTCTATCCCCCATGTTAAGGGAAGCTAGAGGGGTATAGAGGTTCTGTGTTCATCTTGTGTGAGAAATTTCCTATGCAAGTTCTCCAATTCGCACATAGCTAAAAATTTAAAATAGTCCTAGATATATCTATTCAACGTCCAATTCTACCGTTTATATGAGTTCACTTTATATGATGATGACGTCATACACGTCTTAAGGAACGGGCTCACTGAAAACGACATGACACGACGCGACTGTTTGGCCAACGCCAACTGGGAACGACATGATACAACGCGACTGTTTGGCCAACATCAACTGGTAACGACACGATACGACGGAACATTTTGGAAAAACAGTCAATTACAATTCACTTAAGTTTGGCGTAAGTAAATGTGTAAGACAAGCTTGGACAACGGACAGGTAAATTTCTGTACATGTTTCAGACATCACATAGATATTTGCCAACCAAATGTTAGGTCTGAAGACATTTGCCTGGAAAAAGACAGTGTGAAATAAACCTTTAACTGAGGCACACATTTGTCTAACACAGACAGAAATCTCTTTGTCTGATGTCTGACCCACACTCATTTGTCTGACTAATGTCTATTGGATGTGTGAGACAGACAGAGATATTTGCCTGATGCTGAAAAAGATTTTGCCTGAAACAGACATTTGTCTGTCTGATGTCTGTGAGATAGACACAGACAAACGCTAGGCAACATTCTATCGTGTTTTAGCTGCTTCTTGTCAAATATAATTTTATGCTTCTTTATTGGAGAAATATGTTGTATTTAGCATAATCTTAAAATTGCTTTTTAGAATATATAAAACCCGTAAATAGTCTGATTAAATTCAGTTGCAAAAAGGCAATAACTGCGGATTGGTAGATGCTCTCTGCTGTTCTGTATGTCAAAATAGTTGGTAAAGACCTACTACTATTTTTAATTGGCCTCGTGGCGAGTTCGAATATGCCACGTAGAGCGTCGATGGTGGCATCTGTCAGTCGAATTAACAACATTCGAAATAAATTTCGAATGTTTCTAACCTTGCTGCGCCACAGTGTCATTTGTGTTGTTCCCAGTGAACGTTAGCCAATCTGTCAAAGGGCACTTTGGTACGATACGGATGATCACGGATCGTAGCAGAAGTACCACAGAGCCCAGTGTGGAGTCCTGTCCAGTCCTGTGGACGTGGTGTAAGGATGATGCTTAACATTTGAGGCCCACGATACAGTCGCAGATTACTTGTAGTCGGAGTGGTTCGCTCTACACTACATAGACATCCTGGCAAGTGAGGCACGCTGTCTGTACGAGAAAAAGAGAATGAATCTACCTAAAAAGGATACAGAATACCGAAAGGTGGTAAGGCGAGTGTCGTTGGACAAGTGGCAACAACGGTGGGATGACTTGAAGAGGGGTCGATGGACCTACATTTTGATTTCCCATGGCACGGCGAGATTAATTATCACCTGACCCACTTCCTGTCAGGACACGGTGGTTAAAGGAAGCATCGCTCAGAACATAGTCGGGGAAATACTGAAGTCGGAGGGAAATTGGTGTGCGATGAACTCGGCAATGAAAAGGATTCAGATGGAATTTAGAAAAGCGGAACGGAAGCGCTCGGTTGCTTAAAGTGCAGACCTTGCCGCGAAGTAGTATTTGCGGCGGTTCCGCAGGGAAGGAAGAAGCAGAAAATAGGCGCAGTTTTAGTGGGTGAGAATCCCACACACTTTTGCTGCCTGTCGCGGCAGTGTCTTTCTAGGATTTCCAGCTGAATCCATAAGAAAAAGGCAGACAAGGATTGAATCAATTCTAATAAGGTTTTGTTTCACACAAAACCTTAAAGCAGCCAAAAGCCATTTCAGACGTTTCGGCTTTTATCATAGAAATTGAAATATTTCCATTTGCTTGAAAGGACCCTTTAAAGTAGACTTGGGTGTAACGACTTTCCAAAGACGAATTTGATGTTTGTCCGAGGATCGTACGATTGGTCGCCTTTCCATGTGCCAACGTCTATATTGGTCATGAACTGCCCCCTTCCACCTTCATTTGAATGGGGTGGGGAAGGATTAGATAGATGTGTTGATCCACTCTTGGGGCAGGTTGGATTTATTTGATTGTGTCAGCTGTGCGCGAACACTGCACTGTTGCAAGAAAGTGGCAATTACATATCTTTCCCAAAAATGTGTAGTGATTATTTGGAGAAGCTGTGCAAATTCCATAATAAAGTTTTATGAAGTTACCACTTAGTCTGATCTTCTTTTCTTGATTCACCTGTCGATGAAAATTATTGTATTAACGCTGCTCGTGCCTTTGGACCGGCAATTATTTTTAGCAATTATTGTATGAATTGAAGTATGCTTATCGTCAAAAATAACCACATAACATGACGAAGAATATACTCGTATATGTATGTCTCGTCTCAAGAAACTAACTTAACATACGGCCTTCCTATAAATGTATGAACTCTTCTTATCTCAAGCGGTTCACTTTATTGTGGCACTGATGTACATACATCGCTATACATGTAGAACATAGACTATGCATGATGTCTTCCGTTCAGTAAGTTTACAAGAAATTGGAAACTTTGATCCATTATAACTTTGTTAGTAATAGTAGACTTTCCTCAATATTTTTATTATTATATTCGGATAGCTCAGTGCTGAGAGCACTAGGCTGTCCTAGCGGTTAAAATGTCACGGGAACAGGGATTTGTATCATGACTGGATGTTGGGTACCAGTTGATTCAGCTGTCAGCGAGTACCTGAGTCAAATCAGTCGTAATAATCAGGGGTGAGCGCAAAGTGGTTGTCTCCTACAGTGTACAGTGTAGTCCTGTCGTGTATCGTTACGACCTTGAATAAAGTGCCCTAACGAACTTCCTGAATTGTCGTGTAAATGATTATTATTTCTATTATTATGTTCTATCATCCTTTGAGCTCCTACCCTTGCTCGTACATTTAGAATGAATTTAAAGAAGTGTTTTTAACATATTTCGGAAATATCGTTTACCATTATTAACTTTATTTGAGCAGACACAAAGGTAAGATGTAATTCGAGGGTTAAGTTTTATATAGTTGCGTCTTTTGGCTGATATTGGAATGTAGGCTAATTTTGACACGTACTAATTCAGTCCTTTCATGTGATATCTGCAACGACAGCTCTTTCGTTTAACATCCTACACGAACAAGGTAATTTACCCTTCCTCCTTCAGATTTTCGAGCTGAAATATCTAGTTTCCTTTTCATAATTTCACAAGAGTCAATCGAAGCCAGCAATTTTTCCCATGCGATTAAACCTGAAGTACCTTCAAAGATTCAGTCCCCGATTTGGCCTATTAGCCAACTCGTTGGCTTTATGCTCCAATAGCATCCGCAGACGTCAAAAGACAATTTTATAAAAATTTTATCAATTCAGGCCAAAAAGGCAACTTTGATCAGAGTTCAAGCCGAAGACTTCTTAAGAAGTGTTTGGCGCCGGCATAGTTGTTGGAATTTAGAAGCAGCGTGGCTCGCACACTTTTTGTGTTAATGTGTGGCCCTTCCTGAAATGATCACGACTGATATAACTGAAGCAGGTATTGGATAAGGCCTTGAAAAGATTAGGAATTGGAAGGTATCAGAAGTTGATAAGATTCACAGCGTCGGATCAAAGCGGTTCGAGAGCGGTCATAGTGTATTGCGAATCATTTATTGATGACTCATTGATTGTGGACCCTAGCTTGGAACCACCATTTTCTAAGCAATGGGTTAATTTTTCCTATCCTCAAGGAACAGGGTGTCCTTTAGCCTTCACAACGCTCACCAATAAACCGCCTTGCCAACCATTTACAACATTTTAGCTTCAATTTTCTGCGCGACCATCACAAAACATCTCGACATTTGAAGAACAAAAAGACCCCATAGACTACAAACAAGTCGGGAAACCGGAAGCTTGACGCTTCAGGTATAAAAGGTTTTGTGTTTCCCTATGTGAGGAGCATAACGTAGTTCTCCATGGGCTTATAGCATTGACCCGAGATATTGAAATCGCTCAGTTCTGGGCAGGTTACCGCCATTGCCAGAACTCAGCGATTTAAATATCTGGAGGGGCAGATTACTGCCATTGAAAGAACTGAACGATTTAAATATCTCGAGTCAATGCTACCAGCCAAGGGAGAACTGCGTAATGAAATTGTTTCAAGCATTAACGCCACCTGGATGAAGTGGCATTCCCCAACTGGTGTTCTTTGTGATCGACGTATCAGCGCAAGTCCCAAATCTAAAATTTACTGCAATGTCGTCCGTCTGCCGCTCTCTATTATTTGAGTGTTGACTATAAAGGACAATGAACGGCGTCTTGCGGTGATGGGGACGAAGATGTTGCATTGCACTGGTGGCGTGACACGTTTTGATCACGTCTGAAATGAGAATATCCGCGATCGATATGGGTTTGCACCGATCGTGGAAAAACTGCAAGAGAGGCGTTTTCGATGGTGTGGTCACGTAATTCACGCTAACGAGAATTCAACAACCAGTATTGGTCAGAACATCGAAGTCAATGGTAAGCAAAGCAAATGGTAAGCCGGCCAAAACAATGGTCGCGTGATACACAGGATGGGGATTTGAAGGTCTCGCGATTACATCCTGATCAGGCATTTGATAAAATAAAATGACGAAACCGATCACGACGAGCCGACCCCCGAGCCCCCGCCAACTGAAGGCTGAAGAGAAAAAAGAAGATGTGAGGAGCCTGACAGTTCCGTGTCACATAGTTAAAAATTCTATTGGCCTCTATTTGTTAGAAAGTAATTTAAATAAATCATTTGATGGAAAGCACTGTATTGAAATAGCCAACCTCATACGCTTCACACTCTGAGTTTAATATTAATAGCAAATGCCAACAATTTAATCAACATCAAATATAAACAAGTCGGAATACCGGAAGCTCGCGCTTCGGGTATAAAGGTTTTGTGTTCATCTTATGTAAGAGACGCACATTTCTCTGTCCGTATATAGCTACAAATCCAACATAATCCTTCATATTTTTCCAAACTACGAGACATACGTACATATTAGAGCCATAGATATCACGCTCACCCTAAACAAACAAACTGCCTATTACCTGCTGTACACATATATGCACGTATCTAAATTTATCGTACCCATATTTCCGACTTACGTCTTATATCTATCTGAATTAGGCACTACCCGCAAAGTTCATTAGCACGCATATGTTATATACCTACATATACACATGTCTGGTTGACAAATAACTAAAAAACTAAAACAAAATAATTGTCTGCGACCCAATTCATAAGAATTCATTTCGTTGTGGTATTGACGAATTGATATGTGATGATGACGTCATGCGGGTTGTAGAGTGCACGAAATTCACAAAAAATTGTAAAGTTTCACCCCCAATAACTTTGTTAATATTAGCTGGATCTTCTTCAAACTTGACCAAACTGTGCATTATATTCTTCGTTATACTCATGCCAAATTTTGTATTTCTGGGATGAACATAAGGGGGGGGTGCCGGGTAAATTTCTAAAATGTGGAAATATACTATTATTAACTTTATTTGTGGAGATATCGGAACCGGATATATTTTGAGGCCTAGATTTCGTAGAGATGCACCACTGTGATTTTTTCCAGATTTTTCGGTTGGATAGGTTCTGAGAACGAGACCTGTTACACTTTTTGTGGGTCATATTTTCAACCCTTACTCCCCTATGTTTCATCTAATATCAAATATTGAACCAGATTCGAAAAGTACTAATTGAGACCTTTCATTTGATACCCTACTTGGCTACATTCTGTGAAAAAAAAATTTGCACCCTCCATTCACATGTACGGAGAGCCCCCCCTTAAACTTAACGCAAGATGGCGCCACTTACTGCATGTAAAGGGATCACCAGATTACATACTCTCACCAATTTTCGTGACAATCGGTCTAGCCGTTTCCGAATAAATCGGGTGTGACAGACAGACAGACAGACAGACAGACAGACAGACAGACAGACAGACGGACAGACGGACAGACAGACACCGTCACCATTCTAATAAGGTTTTGTTTCACACAAAACCTTAAAAAGGGCTAGGGAGAGTTAGATTCTTCTTGAATGGAATTTTAATATTTCACTCGAATGTCAATTATTCTCGTTAATTATGACGTCAGCATCTTATTTGTATGGCTTACGATGCTGTTAATTAGCACGAAATTGATAAGTTTGAACTGCTATAACTTTCCCACTAATAGTTGGATTTTCATGAAACTTTTCATGTGTATGCACGAGGTTGTCCTCTATGTCGGTGCAATTTAGTACACTTAGGATGAACTTAAGGCGAGTTTTTTAGTCACTTTCTAAAGGTTGATAATATACTATTAGTAAATTTTTTGAGCAGATACCGCAAGGGGACATATCTCGTAGATTAGATTTCACATAAGTGTTTTACACAAAATCTTAAAAAGTGCTGCAGATAAGTAGTGCGACTTTAATATTTCACGCGAATGTCAATTATTCCGGGTAATTATGACGTCAGCATCTGATTTGCATGGCTTTGGAAGCGGTAAATTCGCGCGAAATTGCTAAGTTTGAACTGCTATAACTTTGGCGTTGATTGACAGATTTTTACGAAATTCAGCAGGTATATACGAAATATTGTCCTCTATGCTGGTACAAGTCCTAGGATGAATTTAAGGGGGTTTTTTCAGTAAATTTCTAAAAAGTAGTAATATACTATTAGTAAGTTTATTTGAGCAGATATCGGAATGGGACATATTTTGAGGCCTAGATTTCATCTAGGCGCACCACCCTGATTTTTTTCGGATTTTTAGGTTAGGTATTTTCCGAAAATGAGTCCTGTCTCACTTCAAGTGCGTACATTTTGACTCCTTACTCACGCACTTTGCAATTTATGCCAAAACTAATGTCACTTTCGAAAAGTATAAATTGAGGCCTTTCATTTGATATCCTACACAATTATATCTGGTGAAACAAATGTTTGAATCCCCCCTTTGCATATATGAGGAACCCCCCTTTAGACTTCACTTAAATTTATGCCACTCGCTGTATGCGTGGGATTTCATAGTTCCCAACTGTCCACCAAATTTTGTTTGAGTCGGTTTAGCCGTTTTGGAGAAAAATGCGTGTGACAGACAGACACACAGACATTGAATCGATTTTAATAAGGTTTTGTTTTACACAAAACCTTAAAAAGCACATTAGTGGTTTCGAAAAATGGAATCAGGAAGGCAGAAAGCCTGTGCGAGCGTCGGCTATTAAATTCAAACCTAAGCAGACCGACGGTAGATGGTAGATGCACCAAGATCGGTCACAAAAAGGCGAAGAAAAAAGCAAAAGTGTGAATTAGCTCAGAGGCTGTTCTTATTTCCAGTAAGATCAATTTTTTTGACTCGGAGACACTCAAAATAGTCAAAGCTATCCCCGACCTAATAGATCTGGGCGAAACTATCAGCAAGATTTGAAAGGCCCAGAATGATTGACTCATGCTGAGCTGAAAATTCAAGCTTGGATAAAACTGATCCCTTTCGCACTCAAGTGAATGTCACAGTACGGGTGACCCACATTAATTAGTTTTTACCCACTACTGTCAAACATAACGTACAGTTAAGTACATAATCTCCCCGTTCAAAAGGAGACCACGGTGCTTTTTAAAGTACTCTTGAAAATAAAACCTTATTAAAATCGATCCACTGTCTGTCTGTCCGTCAGCCTGTCAGTCTGTCATATTCACTTTTCTTAGAAACAGCACTACCGATTGACACGAAATTTGATGAGAAGGCGTAAATTATAAACCCCCACAGATGGGGTGAGTTACATTGTTGCATGTTGGACTTAAAAGGTATACCTAAAAGATTTGTCACCGAATATGGCCATGTGGGGTGACATGAAAGTTTTTTCTTTCTTTTTATTTTCAAAGCATATATTAGTTTAAACATTAATTACGGCGGAAAAGAGTGCGCGGACCCGAAAGGACCGATTACTTAAGGGAGTCATTCTCAGAAATTATCTAACCGAAAAATCTCATTTGGTATCTTGGATGGACTTTGCCTCCTTGATATGAAGGGTACTACCCTTCAACTCTCCGAAGAAATGAAATATCTAGGAATCACTCTAGATAAAAAACTTGTTTGGAACAAACATGTAGAGGTAAAGATGAAACGAGCTCTCACAGCATATGGGCTGTGCAGAAGGACCTTTGCCTCGACATGGGGATTCAGGCCTCATGTGGTAATGTGGATATACGTTGCCATCATTAGGCCGATGTTCGTATATGCATCCGTAGTGTGGTGAGTTAAGGTGAGACAAAAAGGTTTTCACCGTTAATTAGCCGTACTGCAAAGAACTCTGTGTCTGGGTATCACTGGTGCCATGAACACGACATCCGGCGCAGCTCTAAATGCACTACTCAATTGGCATACCCTGGATATATTTATTCAAAGTACTACGATGAGAGCAGCTCATAGACTAATTCGATTAGATCTATGGGGAAACAACGGATGTGGGGGCATAGAGCATTGGAAGAGCTACTGGGAGGACTAAATCCACTTCTTACAATGCCTTCCGATTCTCGTGTCCCCATACATCTATTTGGTAGAAGATATGAAGTTACCCTGAAGCGTAGAAAGAACTGGGAAGTGCCAGAGGAACGTGTGGCGGCATATACGAAAGTCTTCTACACCGATGGTTCAAAAACAGAAGAGGGTTCTGGAGCCGGAGTCTACCTCTCGAATAAAAACAAGAAGCGGGCTTTTCCTTCGGGACAATATGCAATGGTTTTTCAAGCCGAAATTTATGCGATCCCAAAGGCGGGAAAGTGGGTGATTGACGAGCGATTGAAGTGCAGGCGCATCGCAATCTGCATTAATAGCCAAGCTGCTTTGAGGACATTGGACCTCGAAAATCGTTCAGGAATTCAGAAACCGTTTGAACTCCATCTCTGGATTAAATGCGGTGGAACTACTCAGGGTACCGGGTTACTGTAGTGTAGAGGGAAATGAAATCTCGGATGCTTTAGCGAAAGAGTGGTAAATCTCCTCTATGCCGGGACCGGAGCCAGCAATTGGAGTATCAGTAGCATGGTTTGTTTTCAAAAACTGGGAACAAGCTTCCCATAATGACAGGTGGAAGAGCCTCAATGCTGTATTGTGGGCATTTTGACCGTCCATCATTCACTAGCTGGGCATATGTTCAGAATAGGAATTACTCAAGATGATACGTGTCCCTCCTGCAATGAGGAAGCGGAATCTACGGAGCATTTCCTATGTGAATGTCGCGCCTATGGACGCATCAGGTATCAGATCTTTGGTGCGGATGAACTCTAATTGCGACGGGTAGCATCACATCCACTAACGGAAATCCTGCGATACGTTAACAAAAATCCGGAATATTCTGTTAGACAGGGGTGGCGAGTACAATGGGCCAACACGGCCTGAGTGCTCCCCACCATACACACACACCCCTAGTGTGAAGTGCATGAAGAGTATTATCAATACATTGAATTTTTAACTATGTACACACGAAACTGTCATCCATCATCGTTTCTCACATAGGGAAACACAAAACCTTTTACACCTGAAGCGTCTTGTTTCCGGTTTCCCGACTTGTTTTTTTTATTGGTGGAGGCGGGAACTTTGAAAAAGAGGCTGCTGTGCCAGGTTACAGCAACGTGTGATATCCTCTCCCACTTAAATCACCCCCACTTCTGCACCCATATCCCCGAGGGACCACCGTCAAGTGTTACTTCGAGAGGAGGGTTCTGATTTACACCAGCAGGACGTAGTCATGCGTCCGTCACGCTTTTTGGGTTCGATCCATTTCCTGCAGATCTTCATATATTCCTGTTACTGTTGCATGTATCGCACCCCAATTTGCTTGCGTTAAAGCACAAGGCCGTCATAAGGAAGGTCTCTCACTGGTGGCAGCGGAATATGTATCGTGATTTGACGTCGAATACCAGTCGACTCAGCTGTGAATGAGTACCTGAGTCAAATCAGGGTAATAATCTCGGGCGAGCGCAATGCTGACAACATTGCCGCCTACAGTGTTAGTGTAGTGCTCTAACAAACTTCAAGGCCCTGGTCCAATATGGATTATTGCGCCAACGATTATTATTATATTATTATTAATTTGCTTTCCACCTCAGTATATCCCCAACAAATTTATGGGATCCGATAACCGCGTTGATGGCGTCATTTAACTCCTTTCCTTTTTCAATCACGAATCTCCAACAATAGAACATAACATGCTCCGGGTCCTCGGGGAAGCGGCGAATTCGGGACAGTCTGGCGACTCATTCATGTAGAAGCAATGCAAGTACTTCCTGCATCCACCGTGAATTTTATAAAGTAGTAATTCAATTATCCAGGCTTTCGTTCGGCCCATTTCTTAATGTACGGGATCAGTGTATGACTCCAACGGCTTTTTCGGAATTATCCCATCGCTGTTGCCATCCCTTGTACAGCTCCTTTGTACGGAAGCCCGCGGTCATTTCGGCCCGATTCTTCTCCTTAATGTTTGGAGTATGCACTGCCACCTCCGTCTTCCAATCACATGACGTATGAGTGCCAATTCTGTGCGCCGACTAAGTTTTTCTATACAGATAGTGCCAAGCCAGCTCACCACCATAATACGACGCAGACAGGTATTCACGAAAGCTTGAAACATTTGACTTTTTTGACAACAGTGGAGTTCACTTCTCATGTGTTACTCTCTCAACACAGAAAACTAGCGCAGAACAGTTTCAACTTCATTTAAATGTACAGACAATTGCATTTCCAGATTTTAGACAGGGTAGCGAAAGCGGATCTAGCGCCGCTAATGCGTCGGGCAACATCCAGTTCGGTACCGTTGACAGAAACCATACTTTCTAGATATAGAAATTAAGCGGCGCCTTCGATGCTATGGCCGGTGATGCAGATCGGGAGAGTGCGACGACTCATCAGACTGAGGACTTTGGTGTTGTCTTCAGTCTAATTCTACTTGCCTTTCTTTGTAAAGCAAGAATCATTTGCCCGAGGTTCATGACCCTGTGAGAGAGTAAACAGATGTCATCAGGGTAGTGAGGATGTTTGAGGAAATATGTCATAGTTCGTTGAAATCCCCGACGTCCGGTGGAAAAGAGAGCATGAAGAGTGTCGTAGATAAGGAAAAGAAATAATATGGATTACAAAGTGCAATCCTTGCAAACTCCGCTTTGGACCTGAAACTCCTCCGAGAATTGACCTTAGTGCAGCACGTGACATTTTACGCTATAGTATGTGGCTCTGATATTAGCTGTGAGTTTCTACTGAATGCCCCTCCTGCGTACGGCACTCCAGATAGACTCCTTGTTCACACTATCAAAAACTTTCTCGAAATCGATAGGGAGCAAGTGTAGCGAAGATCTAATCTCCGTGCACTGTTTTAAAATGATCCGTACGGTGCCAGTGTGGTCAATGCAGGAGGATTCGCAGCGGAAACTAGCCTGCTCTCTCTCTTTGCGACGGAAAGGAGGTTGCGGATACCTCTCCAGTTGTCATATTCAAAACGGGTTCTCTTCACAAACATCTCCTTCTTTCGCTCTGTGGGAAAGGTCTTGGATTTCTAAGATTACCGTACGAGTGGAAGTAGTAGAATTGCAGTAACTACAAGTGTAGCAATAAGTAACTCTGCAGGGAGACCATCGAACCCAGCGGCTTTACTCTGTTTGAGTGCATTGAAGACCGAAATGATTTTTCTTCTGCTTGGAGAAGACAGTTCGTTTTCGCATGTTACGGAGACTAGTCATTTCATTCAGAATAGGAGAAATCTGACCGGTTAAGATCCGTATGTGTTCTTTCCACCTCTTTATTTATTTATCGTCGTGGATGAGAAGTCGACCATTGACGTTCTTCACAGGACTGTCGAAAGTTTTGCGACAACATGCAACCCTTTTCAAGATGCCGTATACCTTCCTGAAATCATTACGATCTGTGGCATCTTCCGCTTCCCTGGCATAGCGCAATAGCAAATTCCCACTTGCCACGGTATACACTATTCTGAACTTCGCGGGATTTCGCTCAGTATCCGGAGTTTGAACGCGCTTCCCCTCATCGATCCGCTATCGACTGTAGTATCGTCAGCCAGATTTTATGATGCCCATTTGAGACGTAGCGGACGACCTGTGCAACATCCGAGAAAGGAAGATTTTTGATGGCGGCCAAACGTTTATCGACATTTTCAGCCGAGCTACTGAGTATATCTGCCCTCCGATCAGCAAGAGAGCTCTCCCACTGTCGAGTGACATTTGAGCCATACAAGCGATTAATATTGAGCTTAAGGGGTCGCAGCTCCCCAACCTTGCGAGAAGTGGTGAACTCAATACGCAAGCGAATGTAACCGACCATCAGATGAGGATCCTTTACGCTTTTATTTCACTCATCCAGGAGACTGGACGATCTGATTGCTCATGCGGCATTGGTCAATTGAAACTCAATTTATGGCTCTGTGATCGCGAACCTCCTACTATTAACGTTATGATCGCTAAGACCGTGCTTCTCCATCAAATGTCCGAGCAGGGTGTTGGTAGATCCCACCTTGACATTCAAATCACCCATCAAAATAACAATGTCTCCTTTCGAAAGCCTCCCTGGGCCGCGTTCAATTGCTCGTAGAAAGCATCGTAATCCGCGGTATTGGAAGTCTCCCTTGGTTAGTAGGATTGTATAATTGTGATGCTCCTTAACCTGGATCGGAATCTTGTACTTAGAAGTCTGTCAGAAACCGGCTCGCAGGTGAAGAGAGTGCGCTCTGCGGTAGTCGTCAGGAGCAACCCGACACCGGATTCGCATTTGACTTTCTAGAGTACAAAAGCGCACTGCCGCAAAAAGGAGAGTAGTACTCTTCAGAGCCCCACCATCTTACTTCGTCCAACTTGTCCAACTTATAACACTGGAACTCCTGCTCAAGTTGGAGACCCTCGCTACCAACTCCCTCAGTCTGCAGCTGATAATGAAATTTAGGCCAATTTAAAACAATGCTTATACCAATGACAATTTTGTGATAAAAGAAATCTTATACCCCTTTGTCACGTGTATGGACAGTCACCCCTTAAACTTAACACAAAGTGATGCTGGCCTACGGAGTCGCTAGCTGCACTCGTTATATAAATTTTGTCATACGTTTCTGAATAAATTGGGTGTGATACATAGGCAGAGAAACAGACAGTCAGGCATTAAATCGCTTATAACAAGGCTTTGTTTTGCACTACTTCTTAAAAGTGACCATGAATGATGAATAGTGACTCCTTTTTGAAAAATAAATATACAACCGAACGTTTGAAATGTGAAGATAAGATCAAAATTTCGGCGAAGTGCCTGTTATGTATGAGCACATTGTAGGCATATTTGCAGCAAGCAACGTATAAATGTGTATATTATGTGAAAATTCTAGCCAGATTTCATTCCGAATGTATGAATCGTTAGTACAGAGATATCGAATAGATTTTCATCGTGAACATTGGCCCCAGATGGCACTCTACAAAGTACAAGATTGCTCTCAAAATATTCCATACTGCATATAGGAAAACAGACAACCTCCTTTAATAGCGCAATAAATATGGAGATTATCCTCGCGCTAACATACTATAAAACACATATCGAACATAACCAAAAAATAGCACAACAAGAATATATGGAACCTCTTTAAATTCCTTAACAGTTTCAGTGCAGCCCGAAGAGTCCAGTTGCGGTATAAAGGCGTAAGACGTTTTATGGCAATGAGTATCGTTATTCCTAGACTATATTTTCCACACTAGGAGCTACAAAGTAGTTAAGTTGCTATGCAAGGAAATCATTCCGCAAACACTAGGAGTTATGTCGGAGCCGTAATGGTTGTCGAATTTGTGTAGCAGCGTGGAAGCTGCAATTCCTCCCCTTCGCAAGCTTTAAATGGAAGATTAAGTTGTTAAGTTTAATGTGCCAATTTTACAAGCAAACGATTGCAGTGTTCAGCAAGGTCATGTACTGCGAAAGTTTTACTAAGTGTACATTGTAAGGATATTGAGGCTTGTGGGGATAAAGATGCACCAGCTAAGGTGAAAAATATAAGTACTTATCTGAAGACTATCAAGATACGATTTAAAGTGCGATAAACAAACCCTTAATAATTATTTTGTAAAAAATCAAATGGTGATCTATTCATTTCGGCAGATTATATCATATAAAGTAAATATTTAAGATACGCGAGTGCAGAAAGTGAAGTCCAGTTTGAATTGGCCAAATACGAGTATGTCGTCAATGTGAAATTAATTCACTGAGTTAAAGATTAGAGTTTGTAACGCTTTGAGCAGGCAGTAACAGTTGAACAATTAACGTTACAACTCCTGATATCCTGTAGCTTCAATCAGATCCAATCATTATGCAATCTGAACTTCAATAATATCTGACTCTAAAATCTTGAAAGGTGAAGCGCAGGTGGACGTAAAGTTCAAGTTGATAACGACTACGAAATATTGCATATCCTCGACTATGTCTTTATTGCAACAACCTAACACTATGCGGAGCTTGTATCAAAGTAGCCAGCAGTAGCAGTTACCACCCTGGATTTCAATTGGTTAACAGTTTAGAAAATTTGATCAGAACAGCTTCGAAAAGGGTAGGCAGTATTCAGGAAGGCTAGAGAACTCCTGCTCATCAGGTTCCAAATAAAACAAAATTGTTCCCTTTGAGAATGAGCATATTAACAAAACGAATACGTTCCTCAATCTGAACAATTCAACGGCACGATAAATAAGGATTCACAATACTTAAGTTAAATTGGCAACCTAAAAAGCTGACCAAGTCTACGTCAATGCTATTTGAAAATTCTTCCTTAGCTTTAATTTTTGCTCACATTATGATTTTTCAACGCAATTAGTCGCATTAGTCCCTGGACAGCTGCACACCTTTTGATATTACATGCATAATAATTTTAGTTAATGAAGGGGAGTTTGTGTTCAGACAGTCTGCAAATGGAACTGATCCGTCATTTGAGCAAATGACGGTCATATTCCAGATAGGGAGGTGCGCCATTCTATCGTCACAAGAAGAAGTGTATGCGGAATGTATGCGCCAGACCCAACAACGTCGTACAATTCGAATTTTCTCCGATAGTATTATTATAGTATATTATCTTATAACATTCTCTGCTACTTTGGTGTGGAGCTCGGGTGTGGAACCACACTGCAGTGCCTCCAATCTACCCCAACTCAAGTTAATACTGGGTTTCAGCGACAAAACCCGACTCCCGACCCACCAATTTTAGGGGCACAAAGGGAATTTCACGCGCTTGCAGCTTTCTTCCCTGAGACTTCAGCCCCGAGGACAAAAGGCTCTAGTCTGCACAACGCTCGTAAGCCGAGGGATTGAAAACGTTCCTGGAAATCCTAGGCGCCTACCTACCTGTGATCGTGAGTGTGTATAATTGAGCAGTTTGCCGCCGCATTTTGAGGTATTGGCGAATCAGTTTATGATTCCGCGCAAACTAGGACGTATGCGCCTGTCTCATCATGTATTGCTAGGCGCCGTTGAGCTGCGTTCTGGGTAGCACCAACCGGAGCTCTCACCGAGTTCAATTTCAGAAGGGGTCAAATTCCACGGGCTGGTACACTTCTTTGCCTTGTCGGCAAAATGCGGTGGTACCAGCAAATTGTAAGAGTCGTTGAGTTCCCCGAAGCGCAACTATCCGATGGCTCATTTCGGTTGGCGTATCGCGAACGAGTTCGGGACCTACCTCCTGAACACAAAGGTTCTACTGTTACCACCAGCTTAGAGATGGTAGGTGCGAGGATTGCCATTGTCTGCTGAAGCTCGGAAATTTGGCTCCTGGTCTCCCGCGCTATTTCATTGACGACGGGGTGCGCATATTCCTCGTGGATTTTGTCAGCCGTATTCACTAACGCCTCTAAAAATCCGGAGTCCGCACAGGCCAAGATAAATTTGGGTGCTCTGCGGGAGTTGCTGTAATCACAGTGACTCCAGAAGCTCAACCCCGACCTTATCCCCGCCCAACCATTTCATACCGCGCAGAAATTTGCTCGGGGAGAGGTGGCCAAAGGTGAATTCCGTCAGCAATTGATTCACCTTTGCTGGCTTACTTACCGACAGCCGCTTGACAAGAGTACCCTTTAATTATAGGAACACTCCTGGAGCACGTCGTCGATGAACCCAATCAACTCTTCATCTAAGCGGACGAGCGCTTGACTAAATTGCGTGACATTAGCCCATGAGCGTCCAGTTAGCGGAACCGCCACTGCGGCCAATGCTTGAAGCACCTGCAGCGCTGTTGTTATACGACATTGCAAATCATCTGAAATAATATACTTGCTGTTTCTTTTTCGTTGGTGTTGCTATTTATTCTTGCAAATTCCGATATTTCGGGAACCACTTGTTCCCTTCATCAGTGCTAACAAGTTCAGCCTCAGCAAGAATAAATATCCACACCAATGAAAAAGAAACAACAAGTTTTTTATTATTTTAGATAATTAATCGTTGGAAACACCGCATAATTTCACTCAGATTGCAAATCAGCTGAATTTACATAGAAAAAACGAAAAATTCTCGAAGTCCCACAACGTGTAGAAAACGTGACCAGAGCAGAAAATATAACAACACCACGACCAAAGTGGAACTCACCCCCGAAGTGGTGTCACTCGAGCCCCAATCTCGATAGCAGGATGAGGAACCAGGAGAACCAACGGAGTACCAGAGGCCACAGTCTGTCCAACTTTGTCTTTTGTTTCCAAAAAACTTTGCGCGGTCTTCTGCGGCGTTTTATTTCTCACAAAGAATACTAATAATAATTTGAATTTAACCAATTGGATAATAACATATAAATAGGCAGCCGATGAAGTGGAATGATGAAATGAACCTCTTGATCATCCGCGCCTACCACGAAAGAACGGCGGGAGCGGGTACAACATCTGACCGACCTTTGTTGCGCCAGAGATTTGTGGAGCGTTCCCCGCCATTCGCGCATGTCACTGTGAAGCGAGTTGCAGACCAACACGGCTTTGTTACTCGCAGCGACCTAATTCCGGCTATCATCAGGGAGCATCTTCGACGCGAGGGCATCGCGGAAACTGGTGAATAAAAGCCGATGGGAGTAGAGGCGGCAGCATCAACAGCGCCACCCAAACTGGAGTATTCGCCGAAGCACTCTTTTTTATAGTTTATAGAATTCTCAGAAACAGATCCTTTGCATAGACTAGGTATTATCAGCCTATATGCATCTTCAGCAACTCCGAGATTTCAATCTCACATCAATGATGTAATTGCATCTCGGCTGTGTGCTGATATGTTGCTACTGCAACTTCAACCATTTGTGTATTGTGGTGCAGTTATGGCTGTTCGATTACACGGTCAGAAGATTCGCTTTCGCGCTGAGCATGCTGAGTGAATTAAGGCACCCGATATACCACTGCGTCTGGCATGAACTTTACGGATGTTACCGAAGAGGAGGTGAGACGAGCCGTAAACAGCTAAAAGAACTGGAGGCGTCCTGGCCTGGATCGGATGCAGAATTTCTGAAAAAAAAATTTAAAAGTATGCACAGTCGGTTGGCATAAATTGGGTCACTAGTCGCCCGGAGAAATGATGTTGCTATCCATGACAACATTGAACAGGATTACGTGGAGAAGAAGGTGAATTATGAGACACTAGCTCGGGAAATTCAAGAAATTTGGGGTCTCAAGAAAGTGGTTGTAGCTCCCATAATATTGTCAGCTGTAGGTATTGTACCAAAATCCTTCACGGTTTCTGCATACGTGCTCGATGTTGCGGAGAGTTCTCGGCGGATTTTCTCGTTAACCTACCACCGACCACCTCCACCAGCGCCCCTTTATCTTTTCAGTAGGTAGGATCGCGGAACTTAGTGCTAGTATTAGGTAAAATCCGGCATTTGGCGAGAGTGTGACAACTCGGGAAATAATCATAAAAAAATGTAGGTTGTTGCTGCAGTTGCGAGAACTTCTTCGAAGTGTACCTGTGTCCCACTCTTTCTGTCGCGAATGCCAATGTCTCGAATTGAGAGAGCCGCAGGTGATTTTGGAAACGCGGTTTACCGTTTCCCGCCCTTTTCCCCTAAGATGTCGACTAGTTGTATGGTACAGATTGGAGTAGATGAAAACAAATCGAAATTGTTTGAACCCAATCAAATGGAAAGACAACTCACAATTATTAATTTTGCTTTTTTATTCAGGATCAACAATTTATTACGTAATTAAAATCAAATTTTGTGGGACGAAAATTACCGATTTCTTATAACATTCTATGGCACATACATTTACTTTGTACTGGTGGCTGCCAACAGGTAGTTGAGCTACTCAGGCAGGTGCGTTTCAAGTCGTGGTGAGTTGCGCTACTTTGGTGTGGAGCTGGGTGAATCCTCGCTAAGCGACTACACAGTATTAGCAAATTGGACGATAACATCATATCCAGCGAATTTGCTTGGAATTGCCAAGAAAGGCTGCTTAAAGTTAGTCCTAGCTGTAGCTATACGCTACCCACCTTAGCAGGGGCGGAAATCCAGCTGGCACAAACAGTCAAGTACTTAGGAGTACATTTCGACTCCAAGTTAACGTGGAAGCATCATATCCAGGAACAATACCAGAAATCCTGCAGATTGCTCTGGTGCTGTAGGAATGCGATAGGTAAGACCTGGGGACTTTCACCTAAACGGATATATTGGATGTATACATCCATAATAAAACCCATTTTGATGTATGCATGCTTCGTCTGGTGGCCAAGACTGAACTTTGCTAACAGCAGGAAGCTGCTATCACAGATTCAGAGACTTGGTTGCCTAAGTATTACTGGAGCAATGAGTACTACGCCGACTGCGGCACTTGAAGCCATCCTAAATTTACCCCCCATCCACTTGGAGGTGAAAGGGAAAGCAGCAAACGACGCATATAGGCTCGATACCATTGGGGCGTGGAAAGGCGGCCAATCCAACGGGCATGCGTCTATATGGAAATTCCTTGAAAAACATCCGGTAGCCCTGATGCCGACCGATCATATGGTTTCCAGATTCGTCTTTGAAAAGACATACACTGTCGTAATCACCGAAAGAGAAGAATGGTCGACAAGTGGCCATGAGTCTTTTCAGATTACAGACCTAATAATCTTCACCGACGGGTCAGTCACGGAGGATGGATCGGGTGCAGGCGTGTTCTCGGAGAATCCGATTATAGAACTGGCCCGACCCCTCGGAAAAATGACGACCATATTCCAGGCGGAGATATATGCCATTTCATTGGCAGCAGAAGAATGTCTGCGACAAAAATGGAGGGGTCGCACCATTCGAATCTGTTCCGACAGTCGGGCGGCATTATCAGTACTAGATAGCAACAACATATCAAGCCAGTTGGTGTGGAGTTGTCGTCAGGTGCTGCTGAAACTTGGCCGACTGAACGAAACATTCCTAATGTGGGTGCCGGGGCACTCTAACATCGCCGGTAATGAGGGGGCTGATAGACTGGCTCGCCGAGGGTCTGGATCCACAATGGTGGGCCCAGAACCAGCTCTTGGAATCCGACCATCTACTGTCAGGTCTACTCTGAAGGGTGAAATTGCAAGGATTCACGCAACCGAGTGGAGAAATTTGGACTCTTGCCGGCAAGCGAAAATCCTTGTAAAGGAACCTAGGGCCACTAGAGCGGCATTTTTGTTGTCCCTTAAGAAGTGGGACATGAAAACCCTAGTAGGGCTTTTGACGGGACACTGCCCCTTAAACTACCATATGGAAAAGATTGGGGTAGTGGTTTCGGCTGTGTGCAGCCAATGTGAGGAGGAGGAGGAAACTGCCCTGCACTTTTTATGCAGCTGCCCGGCATCCTCAGATCTCAGACGAAGACACCTTGGCAAGGTTTTCTTCAATGAAGAATCTGCACACTCTCTGCCTCTTGAGAATGTTCTCAGATTCGCTAAAGCCTGCGAACACCGGAGGCAGGAAGCCATTGAATAGGCAACTTACGGGGATAGTACAATGGGCCTAATAATGGCCTGAGTGCTCGGAGCTGCGGCTCCCCCCATTTAACTAAACTAACTAACTAGTCCTAGCTGTGAGAATTAGTGAACGTTACTAAAATAAATAACTGCAACTAATAATAATATTAAATTTGTTAAAAATAAAGAAGCTTTCAAGCCCGTATGCCAGTATATTCAGTCGTCTGTAAATTTAACTGCTTATTCGCCTATATATTAGTTCTTTTGTCAATTTGCATATCTGGCTAGCTATCAGTCTAGCTACTATATGCACTTTATTCGGAAATGGTTCACCTGAGGAGAAAAATGGCCTTTCAATTTCGTCGGAGTTTTATAGGCTCCTTTCTATGAGTTTACATCCGCCTGTAATCAGGGTTCCGTAAAGCCAACTCTCTGGCTCTACTGGATAAACAGCTTGAGGTTTCTACGGGTTCTCTGAAAAGCCTGCTGCTTCGTCAACATGATTGACCCTATCTACCATCGCCTGAACTGCTCATCCAACAATTCACTATTCCATCAGAAGTTGGATCTTCTACTGGGTAATGTGTATCTCCTGGGCGTGATGCGTCACATGTTTTGGAGATGTACGCTAAGCTTTTTCTTGGAAGCCCTTTCCTTATTTGGCCAATTTAGTAGTCGCACCTACATGAAGGTTAGCGCATCAAAAGTATCTTTTAATAATAATCGTTGGCGCAACAATCCATGTTGGATCAGGGCCTTGAAGTGTGTTAGAGCACTTCATTCAAGACCGTAACGGTACACTAGGAGGCAATGTGGTCAGCATTGCGCTCGCCCGAGATTATTACCCTGATTTGACTCAGGTACTCATTCACAGCTGAGTCGACTGGTATCCGACGTGAAATCACGATACAAATTCCACTGCCACCAGTGAGATTTGAACCGCGACCTTCCGTACCTTGCGCTCTATCCGGACAGCATCTTTTGCCGACCATTTTAAAATCCTTTTTGAATGCAGGGATCCTGGGATTTGGCACTCTCCATCACGTGTGGAGGTGGGCGTAGTCTTCAATAACGTACTGGAGTACGCTCCCTCGACTTTGCCCTGATGAAGATTACATTTACATCCGAGCCACACCTCCTTTTTGGGTTGATGGTTAAATCGTTTTCCTTGGTGAGTACTATCACTAATTGATCCAGAACTTTTTAAGGTTTTGTGTAAAACAAAACCTGATTAATATCGATTCACTGCCTCTGTCACATGCACCGATGCATCGATTCGGACGAAAGTTCGTGGACAGATGGGAACTATGAAATCCCACGCATACAGCGAGTGAGGCATAATTCACTATGCAAAGAGAGGGTTTAAAAAAATTTTTCACTGGATATAGTCGTGTAGGGTAACAAATGAAAGGGCTCGATTGGTACTTTCCGAAACTTGGCGTAAATTGTAAAGTGCGCGAGTAAGGAGTCAAAATATGCTGACTTAAAGGGAGACAGGACTCACTTCCAGAAACTACCCAAGCCAAAAATCCGAAAAAATCCACAAAGTGTGCTTACATGAAATCTAGGACTCAAAATATGTGCCATTCCGATATCTGCTCAAATAAACTTACTAGTAGTATATTACCAGCTTTGCGAAATTTACTGAAAAACTTCCCTTAAGTTCATCTTAGGAGTACCGGCATAGAGGACAGTCTCGTGCATACACATGCCAAGTTTTATGGAAATCCTAGTATTAGTGTCAAAGTTATAGCAGTTCAAACTTATCCATTGCGTACGAATTTACCACATCCTAAGCCATACAAATAAGACGCTGACGTCATAATTAACGAGAATAATTGATATTCGAATCAAATATTAAAATCCCATTCATGAAGAATCTGCTCACCAGCCCTTTTTAAGGTTTTGTGTGAAACAAAACCTTATTAGAATCGAGACAGTGTCTGTCTGTCCGTCTGTTCGTCTTTTTATTTTTTTTTTTTTTTGTTGAGGAGGTGGAAATCTTCAAAAAGACACTGGTTTTGACACACCAGCGTGTGGGATTTTTACCCACTAAAACCACCCCCGACTCCCTCCCTGCGCCGCGGAACCACCATAAGGTATTACATCACGGGGCGGAGTCAGCTCACTCTAGCTTTGTCACCTTTCTTCTATACGCGGCGCACGTGACCGCGTTTTTCTCCTCTCCTCTGCTTTTCGCAGTTTATTTTGGATAGATGCGATCATGAAGTTTACCGCATCCCAATTCTCTTGATGTGCTAGCATTTTCGGCACTAGATTTTCTGGTACCAGCACCTCCCCTAGAGTCTCCTCTAGATTCCTCCTTTCTTCCACAAATCTCGGACAGTGGAAGAATACATGCTCTGGGTCCTCTGGGACTCCATTGCAATCTGGACAGTCGGGTGAGGTCTCCAATTTAAACCTGTGAAGGTATTGGAGATTTCCTCCGTGCCCCGTGAGAAACTGGGTGAGATTATAATTAATCTCACCGTGTCGTCTCTCCAACCACTCCTTGGTGGCAGGAATGAGCCTGTGAGTCCACCGGCCCATTCCCGAGCGTTCCCACCGCTCTTGCCATCTATTTATGGATCTCTCCCTTTCAGTCTTCTTCGTCCGCGATGAGGAAGAGGTTGGCTTTGCATTGTATATGTTCGCCATCTCATCTGCCAAGATGTCAATCGGCATCATTCCAGAGATGACGAATGCTGCATCATCTGAGACAGTCCTGAAGGCAGAGCATACCCTCAGAGCTGTCCTCCTGTAGACTGAACTCAGTTTGGTAGCGTTCCCTGACATCCACAACGCCTCCCTCCAAACTGGGGTTGCATAGAGCATGATCGAGGTCACCACCCTGGCTATAAGCAACCTAGAGGTATGCCGTGGCCCTCCAACGTTCGACATCATCCTTGCCAGGGCCGTCTGTCCGTCTGTCTGTCTGTCTGTCACACCCGATTTATTCGGAAACGGCTATACCGATTGTCACGAAAATTGGTGAGAGTATGTAATCTGGTGATCCCTTTACATGCAGTAAGTGGTGTCATCTTGTGTTAAGTTTAAGAGGGGCTCCCCGTACATGTGAATGGAGGGTGCAAAATTTTTTTTTCAAAGAATGTAGCCATGTAGGATATCAGATGAAAGGTCTCAATTAGTACTTTTCGAATCTGGTTCAAGATTTGATATTAGATGAAACATAGGGGAGTGAGGGTTCGAAATATGACCCACAAAAAGTGTAACAGGTCTCATTCTCAGAACCTACCCAACCGAAAAATCTGAAAAAAACCACAGTGGTACATCTCTACGAAATCTAGGCCTCAAAATATATCCGGTTCCGATATCTGCATAAGTAAAGTTAATAATAGTATATTTCCATATTTTAGAAATTTACCCGGCACCCCCCTTATGTTCATCCCAGAAGTACAAAATTTGGCATGCGTGTAATGAAAAACATAATGCACAGTTTGGTCAAGTTTGAAGAAAAAAACACCTTTTTTTTTAACAATTTTTTGTGAATTTCGTGCACTTTACAACCTGCATGACGTCATCATCACATATCAATTCGTCCATACCACAACGAAATGAGTTTTTATGAATTGGATCGGAGAGAATTATTTTGTTTTAGTTTTTTAGTTATTTGTCAGCCAGATATGTGTGTATGTAGGTATATAATATATGCGTGCTAAAGAACTTTGCGGGTAGTGCCTTATTCAAATAGATATAAGAAGTAAATCGGAAATATGGGTACGATCAATTTATATACGTGCCTATGTGTGTACAGTATTCGGTAATAGGCAGTTTGTTTGTTTAGGGTGAGCGTGATATCTATGGCTGTAATATGTACGTATGTCTCGTAGTTTGGAAAAATATGAAGGATTATGTTGGATTTGTAGCTATATACGGACAGAAAAATGTTCGTTGAAGTTTCTTACATAAGATGAACACAAAACCTTTATACCCGAAGCGCGAGCTTCCGGTATTCCGACTTGTTTATATCTGTTGTAGGTTAAATTATTCGCATTTGTTAATAATATCAAACTCAGAGCGTATCGTATGAAGTTGACTATTATCAATGCAGAGCTTTCCATCCAAATGATTTATTTAAATCGCTTCCTAAAAAGTAGGGATTAATGGAATTTTCAACTATGTGACCCGGAACTGTCATGTCGCTCCTGACATCTTCTTTTCTTTCTTCAGCCGCGGGGTCGCGTCGTGATCGGTTTCGTCATTTTAATCTATCAAATGCCTGATCTGGATGTAATTACGAGACTTTTAAATGCCCATCCAGCGTATTAAGCCACCGTCTTTTCGGCCGGCCTTAGCTCCGATGTTCAGACCAATATTGTCAAGTGAATTCTCATTAGCGCGAATTACGTGACCATACCATCGAAAACGCCTCACTCGCAGTTTTTGCATGGTCGGTGCAACCTCATATCGATCGCATATATCCTCATTTCGAATATGAACAAAATGTGTCACGCTAGTAGTGCAACGCAACATCTTCGTCTCCATTACCACAACCAGACGGCATTCATTGTCTCCCATAGTCGGCCAACACTCAGAACTGTTGGGAGCGACAAGACGGACGACATTCCGGTAAATTTTAAATTTGAGACGTTCGCTGATACGGCGATCACAAAGAACATCAGTTGTGGAATGCCACTTCATCCAGGTTGCATTAATGCGTGAAAGAATTTCATGGCGCAGTTCTCCGTTGGCTGATAGCATTAACTCGAGATATTTAAATCGCTCATATACGGAAACACAAAACATTCTATACCTGAAGCAGCAAGTTTCCGGTTTCCCGACTTGTATAATGACTAGTATAATGAAATTTTTCAATAGCATAGCCCATATCGCACTTCTACCAACAAATTTATAATAGTTCAAAGTTATCGCTTTTGTGAAAATTGACTGCGATCTAAGATTTCAAATGAAAGTATCACCCAAAAGAGAATATTTTATTATTATATAAATATTATCTTTCTTTATATGAAATAGACCCTCATACCTGATGCGTCCAGTTTCTTGTCTCCCATAGTAAAGTGATACTGTAATTCTACAATCTTCTGCTTTAAAAATATATGTTGAGAGACTTTAATCCGTAAACTGTAAGATATCATAGCTATTGGAGCACGACTCACTTTATAGCTTGGTTGTTGTCAAAATGTTGGACTCGATGCGTTTCATTTAGGAGCCTAAAGGATAAAATTACGATTTGCTCCGTCGAGAGTATATGGAGGATGTTCGTATATTTATCATTTTAATCTGTCCAACTAGCCGCATTCACTGCATGAGGTCTTTCGGTGTCACACAGAACAATGGGATTTCTTCCTTACTTTCAAAATTACATTTCATCTTAGCTCACGATTCAATGCAAAACCGATTCAACTTGTTCCTAGTATCAATTGAAGAATTGCTATGAAATCGGGAATTGATGCCGCTACTGATCTCCAGTCAATAACGGGGAAGCCATCTACCAGATACTTTGTGAGATCTCAAATCCATGGTCAGAATTTGTTGCGATAGCAAATGTTCAGTTGCATAATAATTTCACGAAAAGGTATGCATGTAGTTTTCTCCATAAAATCTCTTCTTTCAGAGGCCATTCTGACACTATCTCGACCTTTTCATGCCTTCCAGAATTTCTGTTGTTGTTGTTGTTGTTTTTGCTGTTTTCAATCGATTAATCAAGAAGATAGAAGACTATATTATTGTAAGGTGGCACAACTTTTGAAAAATGGTCCGGCAATTTTTTCAATAACTTGGAGTGTATTTTTTACAAGTCCAACACGTAATTGAGGTTATCGTCAATTAAGCTGGATATGTTAAGAAGTGAGGCATTACCTACATGATACTCACCATGCAGTTGTTATACCGTGTGGAACATTGCCTTCGCCATATTGGTCTCTTAGGTTTTTAATTTTTTGAGAACACACAAGTTTAACTAATATACAGCGTGATAAACTCGAATGCCATAGATACTCGCCCGGTGCGAAAAATGTTTTATTGTGGGCTAAATGGCCCAATTTGAAGTATAGTAGATATATCAAAGCCGCTCGGTATCGTCGTCGGCATCCATTAAGGCCATGAATACTACCAGGCTACGCATCAGACGCCCGGCACTTCGGATGAGAAAATGGCAACCTCTGAGTCGAAATCACTGGTGTTTTTGGTATACGGGTGGCGTGCTGTGGAATATTTTTCAGCAAGCGAACATCAATACATCGCGTTCGAAATAGTTGACGCTATCTCTAAGCAAGGACGTCTCTCTCCCTGCGAATGGAACGGGACGAAGGAGAACATCGAGAGACTTACTGAATGTCTTGGAACAGACTGAGTGCGCTGGAAGGCAATTCGGGGGCTTGGCGGCACGGTACCGGAGTACGGGTTATTAATAAGGAGCTTCTATGCCCGAAACGGCGAAGTTTTCCGCTGTCGCAAAGGGATATGAGATCCTGAGCTGCTATCTGCATACCGACCACTCTGTATGCTTTATACAGTCGGGAAAGTGCTTCTGCCTCTTGCCGAGAAAAAGTGGAATCAGAGCATCGCGTCCATTTAGGTGAGGTGCGCAATCGTCGATCTCGGTTAGGAACGCCCTTCGTTAAGCTTCTTATGCCTCCTTGTGAGTTTTGGTCGAAGAATACACTCAAAACCTTCCCTGCTTGTTGAGGAAGGCAACTAAAAGAGGCAGAGATATAGGATAGCAATATCAAAACGTGGAAATCTGTGCTATCGAAACGCCTCAGGTAAGGACTGACCTCACTGCTACGACCTTGGGCGATTGAAAATGAATTACGGTTGAATTGTTGTTGTTGAATTACGGTTGATTTCCGATGTGTACAAATGCTCCTCGACTGCTATGTCGTGGGTCCCAGAATGCTAGCTTACTTCAAGTCTAGCGCGAGTTACAACGATACGAAGTGGACGTTCTGGGCCTAAGCGAAGTTAGATAGTGGTTCTGGATTAGGAAAAAGAGGAAAGTAGATTTGAACTGAAGATAAACATAAGTAAAACTCTCAGCTCTCTGATATCTGCATTATGAACAGCATTTAACGCGCATTTAACGCATTTAACAAGCTGGGTTTCTACTGGCGGTGGCACCGACCTGGGTGTTGCTCGAAGCTGCTGAATAGTCTCAAGCCTCGTCAAAGTTTCATCAAATTTGCCTGCATTTCATCGAAGAGTTCGGCAAAACGTAACATCGAGGTTGTTGGTTTCAGTAAGGAGCATATCGCTATACCGATAGACAACTGAAATAGACAGGAAACTACACAATAAAAAGATGGGGATATACCACAGGAGGTGGCATATCTAGGCCAAACGAAAAGGATGGTTCAGGTTCGGGTAAGGGAGCACCTAAACGGGGCAGAGCTAGACAATCGCCAGAATCGACAACAGATCAGACCATCCGTAACGAAGCATATAATGGTCCTCTGAGAGCATATGCTCCAGGAGAATTCCTGGAGGATGTGTTCTCGGCCCGGTTATTTGCGGTTGGCCCCCTAGTGGGAGTTTCATGGTGGTTGTGTTTATGCCTACATCAGGGGCAGAGCTCCTTGGAGCTCAAGCGTAGAGTTGCGCTGTACAACTCGGGCACCGCACCCCTTAGTTGCGGCAGAGGTGTTAAATAGGCCTTGCATCCACTGGTATGAATGCTGAGCCTGCACTCGGTATAAACCAGTACCGCTGTGCCAGTAATGGTGGCGCTCTGATTGTGGTCCCAAAATCAATCCGTGCCCGAAGAGGACCGTGGGATTATGCCTACACGGTAGGTACTCACGTTAAACCACCAGGACATTCATGTTGAATATGCGCAAAGCAGACTTGACATGTTGATGTAGCAAGTGAGCGAATGGCACTGTCTCAAAGCCGACCGTGATAGTGATCGCAAAAGTGATCCCCATTGACTACTTTTCTAAAAAAGTGGCAACAGAGGACTCGAGGGAGGTAGTTTCTTGCAAATAACGGCAACATGCACTGAATGATTGTCAACTTCCTTGACAAAGCTTAGGTTCGAGGTTGAACTCAAAATATCATGAGATTGACTATTTGACTGGACGAGATTGTAAAAGTACGATGCCTGACTATGTGCTCTATAATGGCGCACACCGATCATATCTTTTTTTCTTGTGAAAAGTGGGATGGGATTCGTTAGGAACTTTGTGCAGACACAGAGAAACTCTCCGCGGAGAACATTGCCAGCTGCTGAGAAGTGCTGGCAGATGGAGCCGTGATGAGCATTTATTCTTTTCCTTGCGAAAAGATGCAGCTCGACCGATGGAGAGCTCGGAAGGCAGGTAATTTTTGAACTAACAATTCTCTTCCTCTTCTCTTCCTTTTGGTGAGAGGAATTCGCTAACGTTGTTGCTCTCCAAGTCGGAAGAATGGAAGGGCTAGATGAAAATGATATGTCAAACGATTCCAGACTAGTTTTCTGATGACACGAGCTGTTCTCTTGGCAGTCTGACGTCTAAGCTTTATAGGAGTGGAATACTCTGCGTATAAATACATTTGCACACCCCATCAAAAAAATATTACTTTCGAAATATTTCCCATGTAAAGCGCACATGGGGTCTTTTCAGTATACTTTTTCTACCAGAGAAGAAAAAATTTCTTAGCAGAGCGCGAATTTCCGGATTATTAATCTTACGTACATTGAAATGGGTACTATGAAATCACAGGCAGTAAATTAACTGAATTTTCACTATTTGGTTTACATGTTAATTGAGTAACGTTAACCAGAATGTTAGAATTTGAGGCTGTAATATCACTTGGAACCTTCTTTTTGTTCAAAGGGAGTGCATACAGCTTTGCTAACAAATACCTTACATAATAGCAGCTCAAGCTTTTCAACAACATATCCACAGTGTCCTCATTTTTCTGCAATTAGAACAGCTTTTGTTTGAACTCCTTTTTCTCAATAGAAGTAAACAGAAACGACCATAGAGTTTAATTACATCAACAGTAGAAATAATTGACTACGAAAATGTTGCAGACCCTGAAAACGAGTTGAATCTGTAACGGTGTTACTCCACTTGACAACTCATTGTTCACCCTAAAAGCTTACGGCCTGCAACGCTGCTCATAATATATCCTGAAAGGGGGGCGTAAGAGTGATTTCGTACACATATCCCATTCAAGCCACCGTCATTATTGTTGCAAGGTCTACACATTAAAAGGTGAGCACTTGGTCTTGCCTGTTTTATCCTTGCCTTACGTATCCAGCAGCACATTTGAAGCACTTCCTTTTACAGAGAACATTCTTAATGTTCTGTCTGGCAATTAGTAATACTTTCAATTCAAGTTGCCCCATAAAGGGGTTGGAGCGATTTCAGGACTGTGGAAACAAGTCAAATTGAGTTTGCTACGCAACCATGTATGTATGTACACAAATTGCAGTAATACGGCTAAGGCTAATTGCCTTCAGGACGGCTGTGATTCAGCAGTGTAGTACTTAGTCTAAAGCCTTTATAAAGGACAGACATTCTCATTTCAAATTGAATTGACTGAAATTTAGTTGCGGAGATGAATTAAAAGTTAATAAAATTATCAATTGAAGTAAAGCCTCACATTCAAGAAAATTGTTTAATCAATATTATTTAGGGTGTTTCAAATCTAGTGGACAAATTGTAGGCATACTTCCTTGTGCACTTGCAAGTAAAAAATATTTTTTTTTCCGATTACTTGACATTTTGGCTGCCAGAGTCATTCTAATTTCTGAAGTGATCTAGTACCGTAGCTGGAACATTGAAAATAACGTAGAATCCTAGCTTCATCTAAAATATTAAACCTTAACTGTGAAAAAGAGTAAACTAGCAGCCCTTCAGATGAGAAGTTGTGAGTTTCTTGCCCAAAATGTTGTGTTTAACAAAGTTTTTTTTGAATTTTAAGATACACTACGTCTGAAAATTTAAATTTTCTCCCAAAAAAAAACGTATTTATCTGTGATCAAATGACGTTAAAAACATTCCATCCTAATTGCACAATCAGTGGCAGTTACAGACCTGGAAATGTGATCAATAAAGATGAAGAAGAAACATTGAATTTCATCAAGTAAAAAAATGATTTTCAGCGAAAAAAAAACAACCAAAACTTCAATGAAGGGCTTTGAAAGCAAATGTAGCCCATTTCCGTTTGGATGGTATGAATCCTAAAACCACAAAGATTTATGATTAGTACAGAAGTCGTTTTTTAAGGTTTTGTTTATTTATTAATCTTTAAATGTCACAGGCCTTGACACGCCAGTGTGAGAGATTTTTACTTACAAAAACCAGCCCCGAATCGAACCAAACCGGGTGGACAACCATTAGGTATCACGTGATGGGGCAGAGTCAGCTCACTCTAGCTCGGTCACCATTTGTTTATACAGGGCGCAGTTTCCTCTGAATAGTTGCGATTATCGAGTTGATCGTATCCCAGTCCTTCTGACACGCTAGCACTTTTCATACCAGATTTTCTGGTGTCAGCACCTCCCTTAGAATCTCCTCTAGAACAGTGGAATGCGTGCTCTGAGTCTTTTGGGACTCCATCGCAGTTTGGACAATCGGGTAAGGTATCCAGTTTAACCCTGTATAGTTCCTGCTAATATCCTGCATACATCGTGAGAAACTGGATACGCTTATAATTAATGTTTCAACCTCTTCTTTATGAGGGGATGAATCTGTGTGCCCACCGACCACCGAGTGTTCCCAACGCTCTTGTTATCAATTTACAGATTTGTCCCTTTCTGCCTTCTTCATTTGCGATAAAGGGGAGATGGAGCTGATCATATCAATAGGCATCATTATCGAGATGACGAAAGCAGCATCGCTTGAGATAGTCTTGAAGACAGAACACATCCTTAGGGCTTATTTGAATAAACCCCATTTTCTCATTGAAGTGAACGCCTTCCTAAATTCCGCATTTTTAGAACTTTCGGAAATATGCCCGTTATCCGGTCCATCCTTTCCTTCGCACAATAAGTGAATTTGAACATACAGTGGAAGGTGATCATTTCTTTTAGGGACGCACTCTCTCTCACTTTCTGAGCCCAAAAATTTGAAAAAGCGTCCAAGCCTCAAATTACTTTCTATAATATTTCGATATCTACTTAAATTAAGTTAATAAGAGCATAACACTATGTTTTTGGGAAATTGACTGGAAACCCCGCTTAAATTTATTCTAGAGTCGTGATGGGCGATTGACAGGGGGCTGAGATAACACCTATCTCGGGCATGTATTGTAAGAGGACGGCCTTGGCGACTGCAATGATAATAATAGTAAGTAAGGAAGCTATCTTAATACCTGGCAGCTAGGGATAAAATGCACCACCAACAATGAGAAGAAGGAGAAATTTGAGGTCCGGTACGGATAACCGGCGGGAGTCGTCTGACTTGGTGACTGGGTCGGGCTCTCGTAATGGACAGCACGGCGTCGAAACCGCTAGTCGTGGGGCGGTTCGACGTCTAGGTGCCACGACGACCAGGAGCACAGCTCCGCCTGCTGCAGCTGTTTCGCCACAATCTGTGGCGACCACTTCAGCAGGTTCGCGTAGGAAGCGGATGAAATGGACTGAAGAAATGAGCCTCTTCATCATCCGCTCCTACTACGAAATAACGGCGGGGCGGGTACAACATCTTACCGCCTCTTGTTGCACCAGAGATTCGTCGAGCGTTTCCCGCAATTCGCGCACGTGACTGTGCAGCGAGTCGCAGACCAGTACCGCTTTATTATTCGCAGCAACACAATCCCGGCGACCATCAGGGAGCGTGTTCGACTTGAAGTCATCGGGGAAACTGGTGACGGAGAGTCGATGGAGGCAGAGGCGGCGGCATCAACAACACCACGCTGCACTGCAGTCAACAGGTTCAGTACTCGCCGAAACACTCTTCTCCACCGTCCAGCTGAGGTTTCCGCTGAGGTTCGGGACGAATTCCAAAGAGCGTGTATGGAATTCTCGGATATGGATCCTTTGCATAGACCAGGTATTCCCAGGCTCTATGCATCTCCAGGGAATTCTATCTCAAATCAATGATGAGATTGCATCTCGATTGTGTGCTGATATGTCGCTGCTGCAACTACAATCACTTGTGTATTGTGGTGCAGTTGCGGCTATTAGATTGCACGGTCAGAAGATTCGCTTTCGCGTTATTGGTTTGAGTGACAAAAGAGATCCACCATGGAAAATTCGTCTGGAACGTCGGCGGGACTCACTAAGGCAGGACATTGCTAGACTGATTCAGATCAGCACTGGCAGTGCCAGCCGACGGGTGAGAAATAAAGTGCAGAGGGTTTACCGGAACTAGCCCATCCCCTGTGAGACACCCGTTGTTGAAATTCTGGACACACTAAAACAGAAATTTTCTGTCATATGCAGTCGGTTACGACGGTATGGCGAAAGTTATTCCAGACGTGTCCAGAATGCAACATACGCGAGGAACCAGCGGAGCTTTTTCAGATCTCTCAACGAATCCCAACAGAGCGCCCAGACAATACAGTTCTCGGTGACGGAAGCGAAAGAGTATTGGGGTGGACTTTGGGGGTTACCGGCCCAGCATGCTGAGCATGCTGAGTGGATCACCGCCATGCCAATACACCTGGCATGAATTTCGCGGATGTTACCGAAGAGGAAGTTCGACGAGCTATAAACAGCTCGAAGAACTGGAGGGGCCCAGGTCTGGATCGGGTGCAGAATTTCTGGTATAAGAAATTTACCAGCGTACACAGTCGGTTGGCACGCAGTATAAATGAGGTCATGAGTCCGCCGGAGGAATTTCCACCTTTCCTCACTGCGGGGATTACCTACCTTATCCCTAAGAAGGACACGGTGCAGGACCCCGCAGACACAAGACCGATCACTTACCAACCCTCTACAAATTCATCACGTCCATTATTAATGGAAGGATCAATGCGCACCTCGAGACCAACAACATTCTGTACGAGGAGCAGAAGGGCTGCCGAGTTGGGTCAAGGGGTTGCAAAGAGCAACTCATTATCGACTCGGTAGTTGTAGGACAAGCAACTAGAGGCCAGAGAAACCTCTTCAGTTGCTATATTGATTATGCCAAGGCTTTCGACAGCGTTCCGCATACCTGGCTAATCGATATCCTACATCTGTATCGCATTGATCCGAAACTAATAAAGTTTTTGGCGACAGTCATGGAAGGGTGGCATACCACCTTATCAGTCCGTACATCTGAGGGTGCTAGTACCTCAGAGCCGATCCTATACGGGGGGCATCTTCCAGGGGGATTCGTTGAGTCCCCTTTGGTTTTGTATGGCACTGAACCCCCTTTCATGGCTACTGAATGATGCTAGAGGGCATGGTTTTGCAATAAAGTATGGCCTACGTGCTAAGTGCGAACTGACACACTTGATGTACTTAGATGACATCAAGCTGTATGCTGATACTGACGACCATCTTAGAAGTCTGTTGCGAATAATAGACATGTTCAGCCGTGATATTCGGATGGAGTTTAGATTAGACAAATGTCGAATCCAAGTCATCTGCAAAGGTCATCACGAGCCACATGCCGGACATAGCATTGGTGACCTCCACATCGAAGCTATGACCGAGACAGACTTCTACAAGTACCTAGGAATTCTGCGAGGAACCCATGCTCGAGTTGGTGATCTGAAGGATGCTCTGCTGTCCGAATTCCTGCGACGTGTAAAGCTGGTGCTGAAATCGCATCTCTCGGGGAAGAATAAAATAAGCGCGTTGAATGTATTCGCCATCCCTTCACTGGCTTATGCATTCGGAATATTGCCGTGGACGAAGACCGAACTGGAAAACGTCCAGCGGCGGATACGGATAACTATGTCCAAATTCCGAATGCATCACCCAAAGTCTGCCGTGGAGCGGATGAACCTGCCTCGTGACATCGGAGGTAGAGGCGTGGTTGACGTGGCGGCACAACATCATCGCCAAGTCGACTCGCTGCGCGCTTATTTTTACAGCAAAGAGCAGGCGAGTCTCTTGCATGCGGCTGTATGTAAGGCAGACTGTGGACTGACTCCACTTAACTTGAAGGATCGATCCTTCGATCCTCTGAGTGGGGTGAAGTCGGACCAAGAGCGGATCGATGAATGGAAGTCGAAGGCAATGCACGGTAAACACGTGAATTGTCTTTGGCAGCCATTTGTCGATTTGCATCTGTCGAACAGATGGCTGTGTGCTGGGGAGCTCTTTGCTGAGACGGAGGGGTTTATGTGTGCCATTCAGGATGGCGTGGTCGTCACCCGAGCTTATAAAAAACTCATCATGAAAGAACGGGTGGAGAACGACCAGTGCAGAATGTGTGGTTCGGCGTTAGAGACGTTGGACCATCTCATTTCTGGCTGTACTGTTATGGCACCGGTTCAATACATCACCAGGCATAATGCTATATGTAAGGTTATCCATCAAAACCTTGCATACAAGCATGGGCTGATCACGGGAGCATTTCCGGTTTACCGATATGAGCCGCAAGCAGTACTTGATAGTTCTGCTTACAGCATGTATTGGGACCGGCAAGTTCTGACTGATCGCCATACCGCACACAATAAGCCTGACGTACTGTTAGTTGACAAGACGGGTCGCTCCGCGTATATTATTGATGTTGCTATCCCCCATAATAGCAACATTGAACGGAAATACGTGGAGAAGAAGGTGAACTATGAGCCATTGGCTCGGGAAATCAAAGAAATTTGGCGTCTCGAGCGGGTGGTTGTAGTTCTCATAATATTGTCAGCTACAGGTATTGTACCTAAATCCCTGACGGCTTCCCTTGATGTCCTGGGACTTTCGCACAGTCTGGTTCAAACCATGCAGAAGTACACCATTCTGCATACGTGCTCGATGTTGCGGGGAGTACTCGACGGATTCTCCCACTGACTTACCACCGGCCACCACCACCAGTGCCCCTTTTAGTTTTTAAGTAGGTAGGATCGTCCGAGCCTAAATGCTTGGCACTTAGTGCTAGTATTAGGTAAAATCCGGCATCTGACGAGATTGTGATAACTCGGAAAAAAAATAGTAATAATAATCGTTGGCGCAACAATCCATATTGGAGCAGGGCCTTGAAGTGTGTTAGAGCACTTCACTTAACGGTACACTACAGTATAGGCATGTGTATAGGCAATGTGGTCAGCATTGTGCTCGCCCGAGATTATTACCCTGATTTCACTCAGGTACTCATTCACAACTGAGTCAACTGGTATCCGACGTCAAATCACGATACAAACCCGCCGCCAGAGAGATTTGACCCGCGACCTTCCGTACAACAGCCTTGTTCTGTAACTACTCACCTATACGGGCACGTAATGATAATGGTGAAAGGTTTGTGGATTTGTACAGCTTTCATCGCCTCGTCATTGGTGGCACATCATTCGAGCACAGAGTTTCCCATAAAATCAGTTGGGTTTTAATTGACCGGTACAGTACCAGCAATTAGATTGTCCATTACGGTCATTTATTTTCTAGATGTGAGTAGCACGGGAGGTGCTGGCATCGGCCTCAAAATGGATCACCATCTTTTGGCTGCTTATCTTGGCCTATATGTTGGTCCACCACTTATCGCAGGGTTGGAAAGCTGCCACCCCAAAGTTTATCATTGAACGCTTGTATGAACCCGTTGCCGGTCGACAGTGAGGAAACTATTCTCCTAATATGGCAGCAAATACACTGAAGTCGCAATCAAATGTGCTCGTTTCCCGGGTGTTATGCAAATCGTCGTTTTGGAATTTTTTTTCAGCGGGACGAACCAATTGTACCTGTAATTTTCGATATAGGGCGATCAGGTGTTTTCGATTATACATACGAAAACTTCAAATTTTTTGACAAAAATCGCGTGAAATTTACTGATAAAAATGCTATGTAATGTATCGCAAAGATTCAGTGTTTTTTCATGCGGGATGTAATCATCAATATACAGTTAAAATTGCAAGTCCATCGGTCAACGTCATTCTAGGATGGGCATCAAACAAAGTAACATTACTTTCTCTACGACAGGTTTCCGGTTGGAATGTGTTCGAATAAAGATTACCAGTGCTTCATTTTAAGGGTTGATGGTGACTCTTTTGATATTGAATAGGATGCAAGAAAAATTATTCCAAAGATATTTTACGAAACCAATGTCCGATCTTAAATTGTGTGAATAGAATGAAGTGCGTATACTGCAGCTCCCAAAATTCTACCTCAAATCAATGTTCAGATTGCCTCTTGACCATATGCTGATCTGTAACTGGAATTACAGTCGCTTATGTATTATGGTGCAGTTGCGGTTGTCACAAGGTCAATTACTTGCTCATTAACAAATCCAGAACGTCCGTTGTTAGTCGAACGACCAAAATAAACTTTGATACTAACAACATTCCGTCTATGGAGTAGAAGGACTGCTGTGTGGAATAGAGGATTTGCAAAGAGGAACTTATTATCGACTTGATAATGATAGTAAAGGCAACTAGAAGCTAAGCGCCCTTTCGGTACTAAGGGGCATCTTAGAAGATGTCCAATGCTATTCCAATGGGAGTGTGGAAACCAAGCCATCCGCAAAACTCATACGGAAATAGAATCGGTGGTAGCGATTCTACTGTTCAACCAACCAATTTGAAATCCGTCTACTGGTAAATGCGGACTACTGGATCCAAATTCGGAATACATTTGGTTCGGGCCGACATCAACTGGATGCGGACTTGGGATCCCTCCATCACTAAATACAAAATATAATGCATATAACAAGTCAGGAAACCGGAAGCTGGATGCTCCAGGTTTGAAAGGTTTTCTGTTTCCTTATGTGAAGAACTTTGGTGGCAGTTCCTCGTACAGGGTTACAAATTCGATAGCGCATCTAGGGTTGTTTTTCCTATAGTGTCAATATCGTCAGCGTGGAATAGTTATTGCGGACTGGAGAGGATGGTGCCTCTTGCATTAATATCCACATCGCTAGCCATTTTCTTCAGAACCAGTGTAAAGAGGACGTATGACAAGGCGTCCCCTTGTCGTAGATCGTTGTTGATGTTGAATGGTCTCGAGAGTGATCCCGCTTCTTTTATCTGGCCTTACACATTGGTCAAGGTTAGCCTAGTCAGTCTTATTAATTTCTACGAGACACCGAATTCTCTCATGGTCGTGTACAACTTTATCCTGGCTATAATGTCATAGAAAGCTTTAAAGGCGATGAAAAGATGGTGCAACTCATGACTATATTTCAAAAGTTGTCCATCGTTTTCCGCACCGCGAAAATCTGATCTGTTGCTAATTTGCCAGATGTGAACTCTTTTTGGTATGGCCCAATGATGTTCTGGGCGTATGGGGCTATCCGACTTAGCAAGATAGAGGAGAATATCTTATAGATGGTACACAGCAACGTGATGCCTCTATAATTACTGCACTACGTGATATCTCCCTTTTTATGTATGGGAGAGATAATGCCTCTTTCCCAATCGTCAGGCATTGATTCGCTGTCCCATACTGTTGATGAACCGCTTGATGTAATTGCTCACCTTCATATTTAACCAATATGACTGAAATTCCTTCGGTTCTGGCGACCTATAGTTTTTAAGCCGGAGAATTGTTTCTTCTATGCTTGGTGGTTCGAACATTCGTTCGTCTTCTTCAGTTGGCGGGACCTACGACTTGCCGATATTTCGGTTGATGCGCGATTCACCAAAATACTCAACCGATCGCTTCAATGTGTCCATTCTGTCAGAAATTAGATCCCATCGCTCCAATATGCCCATTCTGTTGGAAATCAGATTTCTCTCTTTGTCTCGACTGCATGAGCATAAGGCTTCATCCTGCTGACTTGTTTGTAAAATTTCCGTGCTGGTGCGGTTGCCTCCTTCCATTTTCCATCTGTGAAATCGTTTCTTCGCTCGACGGCGTTCGCGATAAATCTAGGCGCGTGCTCGCGTTTTCTGAGAATGCAATATTACTCGGCCTGCAGCATTCTTCTGTTCCGTTGCTAGCTTACATTCATCATAAAACCAGCCGTTCCGACTTTTTTTGCGGCTGGGGTCAAGTATGTTTGTGGCCGTGTCAATGATGACCTTCTTCAGGTGGTTGTACAGATCGTTTGTTGGTGTTTCATCTTCTGGGCCTCTGTTATTGCGACGAGATAGTGATCGGAGTCTATATTTGCCCCCTATATGTTCTGACATTCATCAAGGCTGAAAGGTGGCGGCGTCCGAACAACGCGTGGTCTCCAGGGAGCCGGTTCCTGTCCAGTGCATCTCTTACAACGCTGTTGCATCAGACTTATATTGGGACAGCTTATTGGCTAGCTACTGAGCAGCATTCGGTCTGTACAAGGAGCTCAATTCCCATGAAAAAATGCGCAAATCTTTCTTCCGTTGTCGTTACGGCGAAACTAAATTTGCTTGTAAAAGCACTAATTGATACCTTTCGTCTGATACCGCACAGGGCTACATTTAGTGGAAAAAAACATTTAGATTTCTTCTTAGCATGTATGGGGCACCCGTTATAGAACTACATGTAAATCCCTGTCACTCACTTCATGCGTTGGATTTCATTCTTGATCGTCCATTGCGGTTTAAAATGTGTAAAAGAATCAGCTTCAAATTTTGTAGCTTTTTGGCTTGTGTGTGTCAAATCGACTGTCTCATTGCTTCCTATTATCGAGTCGTAAGTCTGGTCCCGTGGAAGGAAGGACTTCCGGCAACGCTTGCCTGACTTCCCAAAAAGACGAATATGAACTTTGTCTGGAAACGTTTGGCCCATGGGGCTGTCAAATGGCCGTATGTTCATTCTTTTTTACCTTGTTTCAACAATAGAGAAAAATTTGGTTATGTCGACTCCATTGTGCTCCATCAGCCCGGATCGACGTGCATCAATTGGGCAATTTAGAACCTACGGCTGCATCTATATTCAGTGAAAGAAATCTAGCGGTACAGGTTAGTTTTAAAACAAACGAAACCAATAACTTCAATAGGTAATATGAAAACACATATATATTAACAAATGTATTTGTTATGCTTTTATTTTCCCAATTGATGAAAAGAACTTTGAATTCAACAAGAGTTCGTGCTTTATTTTCTCTGCTTACGTTTAGTATCTCCAAACGGATTTCGGGTCAGTTCAAAACGGAAATTCCTTATGATTATTCTGGAATATTTTCTATCCTTGGGGAGATAGTGAGAATGAAGAAATGATGAAGGATTATAGACACTAAAACTAAAACAAGTCGGGAAACCGGAAGCTGGCGCTTCAGGTATGAAAGGTTTTGTTTGCTTCTTCTGTGAGTATATTTGAGTGAAGAACTATCCCATTTATACGTAGCCCGTTATGTATATGCATTTAGGATGTCTAACTACCCACTTTAGTGTGATAATGATATTCAGTTGCAGTAAATTTACACGGTCAAGTCAGCTACTGTAACTTTGTAAGTAATAGTATGATTTTGATCAAACTTGGGGATAATATGCTCCATATTATATTTTATATTACTAGTGACTTTTATAACTCTGAGATAAACTTAAGGGGGGTTTTACTCAATTTCCCCAAAAATATGGTAATATACTATTACTAACTTAATTTGAACAGATATCGATATGGAGAGTATTTTGAGGCCTGGGCACCATATAGAGGCAACTTCGTGAATTTTTTCAGATTTTCGGTTGAGTAGTTTCTTAGAATGGGTTCCACCCCTCCCACTCCCCGCCTATCTAATAAATTTCAAAACTAAGACCGGCTTTCGAAAAGTACTAATCGATACCTTTCATTTGATAACCCACACGACTATATTTGGTGAAGCATGTCTGGGGGTCCACAGTTCTTATCTTCTCACAAAATTTCGTGTCAATTGGTATCGTTGCCGACTTCCTGATCGATAGGATTCTTTGCTGCGAATCAGATTAAGGAAGGCAATCATACCGAACGACATGCAGAGTTCCACAAGGGTCTGTCCTAGGGCCACTCTTGTGGATTATTATGTATAACCGGGTACTGACGTTAGACCTTCCTACTGGTGTGGCCTCCATTGGTTTCGCAGACGATATTGGTGTGACGGTTGTTGCACGCCTTCTCGAAGAAGGCGAGCTTTATGAAAATGAAGCAGTCTATGAGATTAAATCCTGGTTAGAGAATGCTGGTCTACAGCTCGCAGAGCATAAGAAGGAAGTAGTACTTATTACCAAGCGGAGAAAGTGCACTTCCATGAAGATCAAAGTTGGAACGCAAACAATTCATTCCAGGCCTGTACTTAAGTACTTAGGTGTAATGAGCCAAGGGGATATGGACCGAAGTCGAAAAGTGATTAGAGCCATCGGAAAGAAGCTTAGGCAGGAAGAAGTCATCCCAAAGAATGAACGCGAGAGGAACACGAGCAACGAGAACATGAGCGCAGAATAAATTCTGATCCAGCCCCGCGACGTAATACCAAAAGGGAGTCCCGCGTGGAGAGTGGAAGGAGAAGGAGGTGGTTTTAGTGGGTAAGAGTCCCACATAACCGTGTTGCAGGAGCCTGCGGTAGCTTTCGAAGCTTTCCACCTTCTATCGGCGGAAAAAAAAAGACAGACAGACGGACAGACAGACAGACATTGTACCGATTTTAATAAGGTCTTTTTTGCAAACAGAACCTTAAAAATATACTTTTCAACTTTTAAGCCTTAAATGCATTTTTTTTACCCAAATGTAACATATAATGACACATTTATCACCATCATTTAACATCTTATTTTACTGGTCCAACGTAAAATTTATCTATCTAAAATGATGATTGAAAATTGTACCTGACACGAATAATGTGGTAGAATAGATAATGAGGCGAGAAAGTGGAGAAAAAATGGCAATATGCAGTTGAAATTATGATGATATTAAATACACGTTAATTTTCCTTCCCCTCCATCTAATGATAGATGGCATTCCCCGATTAAAAAGTTTGCCTACGAATTCATTTTCTTAAAAACAAGTAAACTCAAATTTTTATGTAAAGAAACGGAAAATTATGTAGAGCTAATAACTATACAACGATAATTATTATGTATTAAATGGCGATGAGAAGAAAATAATTATGGGATATGTTTACTAGGGTAAAAGATCATGCATTGAATAGAAGTTGAATTTAGGGAAGCCCTCTCCCATTACGTTTGAAGCGGCACATTTCGGTTGGGTTGAGTCGCCGCAAGGCCACCATGTCATCTGGCCTCCATGATGAAAAAAGCAAGAAGGAGGCCATCCGCCGCGTAGGTACCAGAATTGGTTCAGGGCTAGTCTTTCCCCCTCAATCCCGCACTCATTAAGTTTTTTGTTATTTTGTCCTCTCCCTTATTAAACCTTTAGGTAGTTTAGCTGCCTTGGTGAAGAAATTGTCGATGGTATCATCCCGCCTGCAGATTTTTCGTCTCTATTAGAGTAGTTTACCACGGATGGGTTTAGTTCGGGTCGAACTGCCAGCATTCGAGTTAGCTCCAGTATGTGCCGTCCGGCACCACATACTATCTCGCACAGTCGGTAATCATGACTAATTGTCTTGTAGGAACAATCTTCCTTAACTCTTGTGCTGGATTCTTTTGTTGCTATCTCAAAAGATTCTATCAGCCCTGGAGCAGTAACCGTAGACGCAAATGTAAAAAAAACACCAGTTATCCCTTCCATCCGAAAAGAAGATCGAGATTCTCGGTGGACGCGAAGAAACAATTATGGTGGTTTTGAGTATCTTATATTGCACAACAGGCGTACCTAAATTATAAACAAGTCGGAATACCGGAAGCTCGCGCTTCGGGTATAAGGGTTTTGTGTTTATCTTATCTAAGAAATTTCAACTAACATTTTTCTATCCGTATACAGCTACAAAACTACGAGACATACGTACATATTACAGCTGTAGATGTTACATTCGCCCTAAACAAACAAACTGCCTATTTTCGAATACTGTACACATATAGGCACGTATATAGATTGATCGTACCCATATTTCCGGTTTACTTCTTATATCTATCTGAATTAGGCACTACCCGCAAAGTCCATTAGCACGCATATACTATATACCTACATACACACATGTCTCGTTGGAATAATTGATATTTATATACAAATGATTAAAAAACTAAAACAAAATAATCCTTTTCCACCCAATTCATACGAACTTACTTCGTTGTGGTATTGACGAATTGATATGTGATGATGACGTCATGCAGGTTGTAGAGTGCACGAAATTCACAAAAAATGGTAAAGTTTTACCCCCTATAACTTTGTCAATAATAGTTGAATTTTCTTCAAACTTTACCAAATTGTGCACTATGTTCTTCTTTATACGCGCGCCAAATTTTGTACTTGTGAGATGAATATAAGGGGGGTGCCGGGTAAATTTCCAAAATGTGGAAATATACTATTATTAACTTTATTTGTGCATATATCGAAACCGGATATATTTTGAGGCCTAGATTTCATAGAGATGCGCTACTGCGATTTTTTTTCAGATTTTTCGGTTGGATAGGTTCTGAGAACGAGACCTGTTACACTTTTTGATGGTCATATTTTGAACCCTCACTGCCCTATGTTTCACCCAATGTCAAATATTGGACCAGTTTCGAAAAGTACTAATTGAGACCTTTCATTTAATACCCCACATGACTACATTCTGTGAAAAAAAAATTTGCACCCTGTAATGATAATAGTGGGGGATCAAAGCGCTCAAAGGACCCCCCCACATTCCCGAGCCTGGCTAGCACAGAGGCGTGCAAGAACGTGTCGACCGAGAGCTTTGATAGAGCTGCAATCTTCGTGGGCGGACCTTCACGGTCAAATTTTGCCAAACTGTTTAGTTTTTTTGGGATAGCTCTGCCCTCTAGGTCGTTATCGGCCACTCAAGGGATCGACCGGATCTCTTATCCCCACTATTATCATTACAAATGGCGCCCAACGTGGGGCCCAACATATCCTGGATTCAAGCCTAATTAATTATTTACAGGTTTCCTGAATCATGTGGAAGATAGCCTATTCCGGCTCACAACTTCGTTTGGTGGTGTCGGATAGAGAATCAATAGATTCTCAATATTGTTCCCGGCTAGGCTCCACGTACACTTGTCTTCAGATTTCTAGTTTTAGGTTTCACGCCTTTTTCCCCGGAAGCAAGTGTTCCTAAGCCTCAATTTCCTTTCCCACCTTGTAACGTAGAGTTTCCTGCCCTATCCTTGGTAGAATACCAAAAGAGCTAGTCGTTTGTTGTGTTTGTCTTGAGACTTAACGTCTCGTAGGTGATTGCCTCCCAGAGCCTCTGGATCTACGGGCCTTTGCGGCTATAAGCTGAAAGGTATTGCCGTCCGAGCTTCTGAGGAGTGTCCTTCCCTACCTTTATGTGAAACGACTATCTCTTCGTTTCAGAATTTTAAAGAAAATTAAATATTCTTTCTTCTTTGTAGGGATGAAGTGACGGGTGAGATGGATCCTTGATGGAATACGGAGGTAGTCGGCTATATGCTGTGCCATTCCGTCCTCAATGATTCATCTTCACTTTGTTCTCTGACTCCAGACGAGGAAGATTGAATTCTCGCGATTCCTTTTTGCTTGGGTTCTTTTATTTAATATTCTGCGACGGGGAGCAACTCGATTGTTGTCTCTTCTCGAAAAACACTGTGTGTGGAAGTTCTGCACACAGATGAGAAAATTTTATGAGGTTGGGATGACATTTTAGTCATCCGAGAGTTCTGCGGGAGTTGAATATGGAGTTGAAAATTTGAGAGAGGGAGGAGTCCTCAAAGTACATTTTACTGCATTTTTTGGTACTACTTGGTTGTTGTTTTCCTTTCTTCTATTTTGCTGGGATTTTTTTTTTTGGATTGTCTGTCAGTTAAATTCAGTTTTTTTTTTTTTTTGTCATTATTCATTTTTTTTTTTTTTTATTTTCTCTTATCTCCACAATTATCATTACAAATGGCGCCCAACGTGGGGCCCCATTTGTAATGATAATAGTGGGGGATCAAAGCGCTCAAAGGACCCCCCCACATTCCCGAGCCTGGCTAGCACAGAGGCGTGCAAGAACGTGTCGACCGAGAGCTTTGATAGAGCTGCAATCTTCGTGGGCGGACCTTCACGGTCAAATTTTGCCAAACTGTTTAGTTTTTTTGGGATAGCTCTGCCCTCTAGGTCGTTATCGGCCACTCAAGGGATCGACCGGATCTCTTATCCCCACTATTATCATTACAAATGGCGCCCAACGTGGGGCCCAACATATCCTGGATTCAAGCCTAATTAATTATTTACAGGTTTCCTGAATCATGTGGAAGATAGCCTATTCCGGCTCACAACTTCGTTTGGTGGTGTCGGATAGAGAATCAATAGATTCTCAATATTGTTCCCGGCTAGGCTCCACGTACACTTGTCTTCAGATTTCTAGTTTTAGGTTTCACGCCTTTTTCCCCGGAAGCAAGTGTTCCTAAGCCTCAATTTCCTTTCCCACCTTGTAACGTAGAGTTTCCTGCCCTATCCTTGGTAGAATACCAAAAGAGCTAGTCGTTTGTTGTGTTTGTCTTGAGACTTAACGTCTCGTAGGTGATTGCCTCCCAGAGCCTCTGGATCTACGGGCCTTTGCGGCTATAAGCTGAAAGGTATTGCCGTCCGAGCTTCTGAGGAGTGTCCTTCCCTACCTTTATGTGAAACGACTATCTCTTCGTTTCAGAATTTTAAAGAAAATTAAATATTCTTTCTTCTTTGTAGGGATGAAGTGACGGGTGAGATGGATCCTTGATGGAATACGGAGGTAGTCGGCTATATGCTGTGCCATTCCGTCCTCAATGATTCATCTTCACTTTGTTCTCTGACTCCAGACGAGGAAGATTGAATTCTCGCGATTCCTTTTTGCTTGGGTTCTTTTATTTAATATTCTGCGACGGGGAGCAACTCGATTGTTGTCTCTTCTCGAAAAACACTGTGTGTGGAAGTTCTGCACACAGATGAGAAAATTTTATGAGGTTGGGATGACATTTTAGTCATCCGAGAGTTCTGCGGGAGTTGAATATGGAGTTGAAAATTTGAGAGAGGGAGGAGTCCTCAAAGTACATTTTACTGCATTTTTTGGTACTACTTGGTTGTTGTTTTCCTTTCTTCTATTTTGCTGGGATTTTTTTTTTTGGATTGTCTGTCAGTTAAATTCAGTTTTTTTTTTTTTTTGTCATTATTCATTTTTTTTTTTTTTTTATTTTCTCTTATCTCCACAATTATCATTACAACCCTCCATTCACATGTATGGGGAACCCCCCTCAGACTTGACAGAAGATGGCGACACTTACTGCATGTAAAGGGAACGGCAGATCACATACTCTTACCAATTATCGTGACGATCGGTCCAGCCGTATCCGAATAAATCGGGTGTGACAGACAGACAGACGGACAGACAGACAGACAGACAGACAGGCAGACAGGCAGACAGACAGACAGACGGACAGAGAGACATCGAATCGATTCTAATAAGGTTTTGTTTCATACAAAACCTTGAAAAGCTGTTACCACAGAATTACTAATGAGCTCCAAGTCGTCTAAAACTATCCGACCGCCTATTGTTGCCACAAACACCAAAAATTGAGAAACTCAACTTTAAGGGGGTCATCCCGTGTGTCGGATCCGCGGAATCCAATTTCTTTTTGGCATCAATTGTATCTAGATATAGTGTAGAATATATGGGCAAAGTGATTTTTAAGGGTTTGTGTGAAACAAAACCTTATTAGAATCGATTCGATGTCTGTCTGTCTGTCACACCCGATTTATTTGGACCCCATTTTGTATTAAGTTTAAGGGGGGCTCCTCATACAGGTGAATGGAGGGTGCACATTTTTTTTTTAACAGAATGTAGCCATGTGAGGTATCAAATAAAAGTTCTCAATCAGTGTTTTTCGAAACTGGTTCAATATTTGGTATTGGGTGAAACATAGGGCAGTGAGGGCTCAAAATATGACCCCCAAAAAGTGTAGCAGGTCTCGTTCTCAGAACCTATCCAACCGAAAAATCTGAAAAAAATCGCAGTAGCGCATCTCTATGAAATCTAGGCCTCAAAATATATCCGGTTTCGATATATGCACAAATAAAGTTAATAATAGTATATTTCCACATTTTGGAAATTTACCCGGCACCCCCCTTATATTCATCTCACAAGTACATAATTTGGCGCGCGTATAAAGAAGAACATAGTGCACAATTTGGTAAAGTTTGAAGAAAATTCAACTATTATTGACAAAGTTATAGGGGGTAAAACTTTACCATTTTTTGTGAATTTCGTGCACTCTACAACCTGCATGACGTCATCATCACATATCAATTCGTCAATACCACAACGAAGTAAGTTCGTATGAATTGGGTGGAAAAGGATTATTTTGTTTTAGTTTTTTAATCATTTGTATATAAATATCAATTATTCCAACGAGACATGTGTGTATGTAGGTATATAGTATATGCGTGCTAATGGACTTTGCGGGTAGTGCCTAATTCAGATAGATATAAGAAGTGAACCGGAAATTGGGGTACGATCAATCTATATACGTGCCTATATGTGTACAGTATTCGAAAATAGGCAGTTTGTTTGTTTAGGGTGAACGTAACATCTACAGCTGTAATATGTACGTATGTCTCGTAGTTTTGTAGCTGTATACGGATAGAAAAATGTTAGTTGAAATTTCTTAGATAAGATAAACACAAAACCCTTATACCTGAAGCGCGAGCTTCCGGTATTCCGACTTGTTTTATATTCGGAGTAGTTCGGAAATTATAGTGTTATACCCGTGATAAGTCATATGCCATATTTATGTTGATCGCCGTAATAAAGCTCGTATTTATCGCTCCGAATGGGGTTTGAATGATTTCGCTAAAATGTCAAAAATTGAAGCCAAAGCTGTACATGTGTTTCTTCAAGAAACCTAAGGTTTATAGATTAGGTATAGCAGATTAATGGCCAGTTAAGGTTTTATGGCTAAAAATCACATTCAACTTTTTAAGTGCATTTTTCTCGAAACTGCATGTTGAAAATCGGCTGCCACCATAGCCCAAAATCTATCAAACGAAATTCTTTGAAATTTTCAGGACTTATTCAGAACATATTTCTACGGTCCGCAAACTAGGATAATTGCGATTTGTTCTGTAGTTTTTTTTTATTCATTGAAGAAGACGTGAAAAAAAAAAATTCACAAAAAAAACTTTAACACGGCACCAAAAATTTAGCTTTTACTATGTATTAATAATCCTAAATTGTGGACTGTAGTTAAGCTTGTACGTTAAAATGCCGTTTATTTTTTTTCTTTAGGATGATCACAGCGTCCTCTAGCGTGGCAGCAGAAAAATACGTTTTTCTGGAGATGGGTGTATAAATTGCCCTATATTTCAATAACCAACTTTGTGATCGTGGTAGAAAAAATACTATGCACGCTCAAGATATTGGAAAATTCGTATTTGTATCTTCATCCGGTTCGTCACGAAAAATTTCTAAAGAAAGCCAAAAAAAAACGGCCTTCACACGGGATGACCCCCTTAAATGTTGGATACAAAGCAACTATACTATACTTCCCGTGGTGGATCATTAGATAAATAAATAAAAATGAAAAGGGATTACAGCCAACATTTAATCCTTCTTACACGGAATTAGAAGACGAAATGGATAAGAAGATTGATGTTTGTACTCCAGAAGTGGAATGATCATCTCATGCAACACACGGCTGGTATCCGACATCTAGTCACGGTACAAACTCCTCTTGCACCGGTGGAATGTGAATCGCACTTTCTTCTGCGACTTCCTATCCCACTAACCACTCAACTATCTGAACCCAACGCCTGGGACTGAATTTGAATAAAACAGAATTTTTGACAACCGTCCCAATGAAATACGCATTATCTCTGTCAACGACATGCTTTTTTTATTTATTTCTATTTTCAATAGTGTCTTACTTTCTAATACATGATTAATTACATTCTAGCTTAAATATTTAGCTTAACTAACTTAACTTTATTTCAATGGATGGCTATTACAATTGTTTGGCCTACCCGACCTTCTGTGTAATTCTCACGTTAATTGTATTGATTTAATACATGAATCTTCACCTTTATTTTCAACTGATCTGAATTATTTCAAAACTGCGCTTGCACTAAAAGCGCCAGATCAATGACCTGCCCACAACTGAGTGATTTATATATCTCGGATCAATGCTGTCAGCCAATGGTGTACTGCGTTATGAAATTATTTCACGTATGCTTGATACGCTAGTTGGTGATTTGAGAGCCTTTCGACTTAATCGAGGTGAGGAGTATGACTAAGCAACATGGCATAGTCTCGTCAGCTCGCCTTGGTCCCCACTTTAAATGGGAGAGAGTCTGAAGAAGAAGAAGGGTTGGAGTTTTGGTCGTATAGTCTGAAGCGAAATATTTTTTGTAACCTGAAGTAGGGTTGCCGGCTACAAACAACCATGAGCGAATTTCTTCGTCATAGCTATTATCGGTTGCGATTTTCAACTCTAGGTAGGAGAAATGATCAATAGTTTGGAAGTTGTCTTTTCGTAAATTTTGCATTTTCAGTTTACCAATGATATTTGATGTAGTTGTTGCTTTCCTTTTTTGTGCTAACGTCGTCACAATATATTTCGTCCCAGTTTCATTAATGTGCAGCCACAGTTTTTTTTCCTCTTATAACGATATTGACCAGCGATTGGCTGGACTTGAAGAGGATGGTGTACCTGGCATTTATATCAGTACCATGGATGATGCATGGTGGGGTGTCAAGAGTTGCTAGCGCAGTTCAGAGCGGAGGTAAAAGCTGGGAATCAGGCTCGTCCACGCCAACATTCCAGCACCCAGGCTGCGAAGGAAACATACCTAAATTAATCTTTGCGTCAAAATCACTGGCACTGTCAGTGGATTTCTCAGAGACCACGAATACATTACGTTCGAAGTGGTGCACGCTATCTGTGGGCGTGCACCAGTCAGAGAGTTCAGTTGACACTTTTCGAAGCTGGTCTCATATTTGATATCGGGTGAAAGGTAGGGGAATGAAGGCTCAAAATATGACCCAAAAAAAGTGTAACAGGTCTCGTTCTCAGAAACTATCCAAACGAAAAATCTGAAAAAAATCACAGTGGTGTATCTACACGAAATCTAGGCTTCAAAATACAGCAAGGCCAACTATTACTAACAAAGTTATAGAAGTGGAAACTTTTACATTTTGTGTAAATTTCGTGCATTCTTAAACGAGTGTGACATCATCATAACATATCAATTCGTCAATACCAAATCAAAGCTCACGTGGATGGGATGTCGCAGGGAAACATCTGGTTTTAGTTTTTTAATCAATGATATATCAATATCAATTACTCCAGATAGACATATGTATCTTGTAGTTTGAAAAAAATATGAAGGAATATTTTGGGTTTTTAGCCATGTACGAATGGAAAAATGTACGTAGAAAGTTTCTCACATAAGATGAACACGAAACCTTTATATGTGAAGGGCCATCTTCCGATATTCGAACTTGTTTTAATGAAAGGTTTGCTTTGACGCCACAAACAGTCGCAAAAGTAGTGAGGTTAGTGGGCTATCCATTATGACACCTTTTGTGATTTTCTCGTATTCGCCGTTAACTAACTAAGGCTAGTTAAATAGAGATCCCCCCGATTTTCCGTTGCGTTAAAAATGTCAAAAGGATTCAAGGTCAAATTCTCACCTTCCTGTTCTATTCGATACAATTCCGGGCATTTCAGATTTCAACTTCATATCGGAAATTCAGTTAGTTTATTATTTTTCACTAAGAGGGATAGAAATGTCACTATATGTTTTAGGTATATTTAACACACCTTAAAGTTATGTTCCTACCCGTACTGCGTTCTGAATTTCGAATCCGAGCGTTATTGAAGCAGCCGAGGGGTGTAAATATCTTTGTTTTAAAGATTGTGTAAAAATGTTCTTTCAGATTTTTACCTCTAAAATCCTTGGTATCGAGAACCCGAACCCCATGGTTATCTTCTTGTGCTTTTAGTAATGGCAATCCACTTTTGGACGAATTTTATTTTATATCCGACTTTAACAGTGTAATGTATTTAACTTCGCTTCGAAAACTGAATAATAAAATTTTGCAAGGGAGAAGTTGGCTTTCAAAGTCAGATGTTAGATACTATCTAGTATGGTTAATGTTGCACTTCATTACATGCCAATGAGTATTGATTCCTTCTACCATGAAACCTAATAACCAACGAAAATATCAATAACCTGCGGGTACCCAATCAACCCTAAGTGTTCATATAAAGGCCATAAATGTGGAAGGGATCCCAGCGATATGTACTTATATGTGAAAATGGTGAGCAAAATCCTCACTAGACAAGATGAACAGTTCAGTAGCCCAAATTATAGATTTTAAGGCATTTCATTGTACATTTTTTCTGGAGGTTTTCATTTAGCCGCTACAAAAACAGTAACTAAAGGGTGATGGCTATGGATGTGATCCTGGCGATAAGGTTTAAGTAGTCTCCATTTGGGTGATTACCCAGCCGAACACACAAAGCAAATGGCGTATACCTTTCAAATGAATGGAAAGTAAATTCCACCCATGCCGACGGAGCTGGCTAAATCGTTTTGAGGGTAATGTTGCGGTGCTACTATTTGTGCTGATAATACTAATAAAAGTAAATTCTTTCGCTTTCATAGAACCATTCTGAGGACGGAAATAGTCTCCAGCAGTGAATAAATACGAACTATATTACATGGCCATTTACATAAATATAAATGCTAAGTGACATCAATTTTAGTTCGATTTTCTCCAATGCGATTGGATTAATAGATTAAAGCAAAAAATAGCCATTTTCGCACTGTGTCGTCTAGAATTTAGTCGAGGGACCGGTTGTCTTTTAACATCTTATGGATAATAACCCACGCTTCCTTTGTCTAGGTTTGTTGTTGGCAGTTTACGGGGAAACTACATTTATTGTGCGTATGCAGATAAAACTTCAAGAGAGGTTTCTATCTAAAAAGCGGGTGTCAAAAAGTATTAGATCTAGATATTGTTAAATGCAGACCAAATTACTGAAGCAGCGGGAAGTAGAAGTAGTGCTTTCTGTTCACTCCATAGTGGAGTGAGACTGTGTTTCAGTTCCATTATCATGACACTTAACGCTGTGCAGGTGATAGACTCATAGCATCGGGACAAACAAAAGATGAACACAGACGCATGACGACTGGGATTCGAACCCAGGGCAGGGAGATTGAGAGACAGATGCTCTACCCCTTAAACCCGTTGGGACAAAAGCAAGAAATAAAATGTCAATTATAAATCAGACTTTTCTCCAATCCAACAACTATAAAAGGACATCAAAACAACCAAAAGTAGTGCAAACCTCTTGGTTTATAGATAGAATTAAGTGAGGTTAGCAAAGGGCAGTGTAAAAAAGCACCGACGATGAAAGAGTAGTACAGGTCCCAGGGCGAAATGGGGATTAGTACCACGATCGTCATCACTAGGAGCCATTTCTCAATAAAAACGGAGTGTGGGAGAAAATGAAGACAAGTCTATTCCGCCTAAAAACGGGACAAGCTGTTGAGACGGTCTTCCAAGTTGAGGGCTGAGTAGAACTTGCAATTCTACATGAACAATAATTGCCACGAAGTCTCGGACAGGATGGACCTGGCAACGAATACGGACTAACGATTTGTGCATTTTCTTCTCAAACGTGCGCCCCCTGTGCAGAAAAGGAGCTACCAAGCAGTTAGTCGATACCCTATCCCAATATAAGGTTAATACCACAGCGTCACAAGGGATATGCTGGACAAGGACCGGTCTCCCAGAGAACAGTCACTGCTGGCTGTTAGCAGCTTTGAAAATATAAGTCAAAGGGTACGCACTCTGCGTTTGAAGTTCATACCCCCATAGAGTCGAGAAGGATACCTTCTATGAGGCACTCGAACCGTCGAACCCTGCCCCGGGTATGATATTCAAATCGTAAAGTCATACGGAGCCAGTTTCCCGGCGATATTTCAGATCCCATAGCATGGATAAAACTACCAATTGCAACGGACTAGGGATTATCCTCACAGCAGTGTCGCCCGCAATGGTTGTGGGAAGAATCTGGTTTGCAGAAAAGCGACAGACAGATAAATGTGGGCCTCTTCAGATGGGATCATTTTCAACCAAATTGATAATCTGCTAATCGAACGTCGCCATCTCTCAGCCTCGATGAATGTTTGTATGTAGGATGCTAATATAGGCTCGGGTCACTGTCTCCGAGCTCGATAAACAACACCACCTTGAATCCCTTTTGACAATCAGGTGAGCGTGAACACTGAAACCAGCCATAACGAAGTCCTCCATAACACCTGTAAGGAGGTAATGGAGCAGCTAACCGCAGCCATGAAAATGAAGCACCGACAAGTGATTTTCACAATCACCTGAAGACATATTTGTCCCCAGTTGCTAAAAATCGGAACGACCGGGACGATGAAACAAGAAAAATTGCAAACTCTTAGCCGCCTTCGTGAGAACAGTCTTTCGAAAAATTGTTGGTCCCCTGCACGTAATTTTTGAGCGATACCCTGACAATCTGGTGAAGGATAAAATCCGGCTTAATAGGTTGAAATGAGTGGGTCACTTAATATGCATGGGTGTAGATGATCCAGACCAGAAAGTCTATAAGGTTTGGTGTTTGTCCCACTCCTTTTTTGAACTCCTTTTTCTGTCTTTCAAAGTCTCCAAGTAACACACCAACCGGCATATCATGGTGTAAATGTTTTCTGGGAAAAATATATGTATGTGGAGCAAAAGATCTCCACTGAAATTTCGATATCACCGGTCAAGAAGGGAATGCGGCCGTTGGAAATAAGCCACTAATTCCAAGGGCATTCCCAGAAACTGTCTGACCCAAACGTCTCTAACCAACACTAACCAACAAAAAACTTTGTAGCTACCTGTATAGCTCGGGTCCAAAATACTCTCCATCCTGATATCTATTCAAAGTTAATAATAGCAAGTTGTAATGATAATCGTTGGCGCAACAATCCATATTGGATCAGGGTCTTGAAGTGTGTCATTTAAGATCGCAACGGTACACTACAATTCACTGTACGAGGCTATGTGGTCAGCATTATTACCCTGATTTGACTCAGGAGCACGTTCATAGCTGAGGCTACTGGTATCCGACATCCAGACACGATTACAAATCCCTCTGCCACCAGTAAGATTTGAACTGCGTAGTTACTTTTGGAGTAGTGTCCCGTCCAGAAGCGGCTCGTCCTAAACGACTACGTCGTTTGGTCCGATCACACATTTGATCTAGAAGGAGTCTGATCTAGAAGGCTCTCACATTCACCAAACCAACATTTTCTCGGTTGACTCACGCCGATTTCAATGTTCACACCAATTTAAACTAGTGAATTCTCGTGAGCGGTATTGAAGGGGCCCCCATCACAATCCTCCCACGAGCGGCGTAACCCCATGTTGATCGCGGATATCTTTATTTTGAATGTAATCACGGCGGGTTACGCCGCTGGTCCCATTAGGGTCGAAAATGAGGTTGATTTTGGTTTTGAGACGTTCGTTCATACGTCGATCACTAAGACCGTCAGTTGTGGAAACTTGCAATCATGTGTGACGCGATTCTATAACGCATTACCTTCCGCTAATAACATTAATAATGGCTTAGCGCGTCAACCACACCTACTTGCCATCGGTCACAGTTACCTTAAATAAACTTCAGCACGCCCTCTCAAGACGTTCGCACTCCCCCTCTTCAGTTTATACGCCAAGTGTCCTTATTGCGACCCATTCACCGGCCATCCAAGGAGAGTAGATTCTATCGCGTAGCCAGCAATGCAATTGTCGCCCCGCCTGTGCGCCGACCAAGTTGTTTGTTTGATATAGCGTCAAGCCAGCGTACTCCGATGATACGACGCCGACAGGTATTGACGAAAGCTTAGAGCTCTTGAGCAACAGTGGAGATCACTTTCCATGTGCTACTCTCATATAGGAACACAGAAAGAACACTAGCCCAGTCTCAACTTGATCTTGGTGTTGAGATAAGTGCATTTCCAGATTTTAGACAAGGCAGCGAAAGCGAATCTAGCGCTATTAATGCATCAGACAATATCCGGCTTGGTGCTACCGTTAGCAGGAGGGACGGCTTTGATGCTCTACTCATTAATGCAGATAGGGAGAGTGCATGGACCCGTCAGACTGAGAACCTTAGTTTGATTGGTATTTATGTTCAGCCCAACTCTACTTGCCTCTCTTTCCAAATCCAGAGCCATTTGGCCAAGCTCCATGACCCGGAGAGAGTGCAAACAGATGTCATCACCATAGCCGAGGTGTTTGAGAAAATATGTCATAGTCCATTAAACTCCCCCACGCCCCGTGGTCAAGGCAACATGAAGAACGTAACATATCACAAGAAGATATACTTGCGGTGACTATATGCAACCCAATTTTCCTGAAATTTTACCTAAGTGCAGCCCGCTTGCCCCATTTTGCACTATCATACGTCGTTCTGATAATAGCTACTAGTTTCTCCGGAATGCTTTTCTGCGTAGAATACTCCACATACACTCCCTGTTTATGCTATTGTACGCTTTCCCGAAATCGGTGTAGAAAAGGTGCAGTGAAGATTTACACCCCGCGCACTATTTTAAAATAATCCGGAAGGTGTTGATGAGGTCAATGTTTTATAGGAAGATCCGGAGCGGAAAAGAGCCTGTTGTTTCTCGAACATGTTTTCGAGATGTTCTTTGATTCGTTCCAGGGCTATCAAAGCTATGGTTTTTGCGAGGGCAAGGAGCACGTGGATACCCTTTCAATTCTCACATCTCACACTAAAAGTGTGTTCCCTTGTATGGAATCTTCATGATCACCACCTTTTTCCACTCTCTGGCAAATATTTCCAAAATTTCCGTACGAGTAGAAGTAGTAGATCTGCATTAACTGCAGGTGCAGCGATAAATAATCCTGCGGAGAGACCGTCGAGTTTAGCAACTTTTATCTGTTTGAGTGCATTGAAGTGCGAAATGATTTCTCTTCTGCTTGGAGGAACAGTTCGTTTTCGCACGGTATGGTGACCAGTAGTTTCATCCACAAGAGGGGGAACCTCACCGGATGTGATACTGTAAAGAACCGTGATGCCACCTGTTCAGTTGATCATCATCATGGACGAGAATTGGACTGTTGACGTCCTTCACAATACCACCGAAAGATATGCAATCGTGATGGGGTACACATTTCTGAAATCATTGCGTTCTACGGCATCTTCCGCTGCCCTGATCAGCACAGTAGCAAATTCTCACTTTTCATAGCACACAGTATGTCGTATTTCGCTCGGTATCGGAGTTCGACCGCGTGACGCTCTCCATCACTCGGAGCGACCAATAGAGCTTTCAATCCCTTCCGTTCATCGATCCGCTTCAACGTTTCTGCAGTCAGCCAAATTTTGTAGCGTATTGTCGTGAAGTATCAGACGACCTGTGTAGCACCCGAGAAAAGAGCATTTTTGATGGAAGTCCAATGCTGACATTCTCAGGCGGGTTGTTATCATCTGCCGTTCGTTAACAAGACAGCTTTGCCACTGTCGAGTGGCCCGATTAAAAAGATAGTGTCATTGGCAGCTGGATCACATAATTGGCCGATTATGAACTTGTGCTCACCACCGCTAAGACCGCGTTTCCCTATTACGTGTCCGGGCAAGGTGTTGTCAGAGTCTACTTTGGCATTCAGATCATCCATCACGATCACAATTTCACCCTTAGGAAGCATCCTCTGAACCGCGTTTGATTGCTCGTAGGAAACATACAGTGAGTATTGGAAGCCTCCCCTGGCGCATATTATTGTACAATTGTGCTACTCCTTAACCTACACCGGAATCTTGCAGTTAGAAGTCTGTCAGAATTCGGTTCCCAGGTCAAGAGAGTCCGCCTTGTAGTAGCCGTCAGAAATAACCTGACAACGGATTCACGTCTGCTACTACTTGGCTCTCCAGAGTACAAAAGCACGTTGCCGCAAGATGATGAGGAGTATTTTCCAAAGTTTTACCATTTTACTGCGCTTAGACCGCGAATGTTCAGCTTATATCGATGGAATTCTCGCTCAAGTTGCAGAAAGTCAGCACTCTGAGGACCTTAGCTACCGTTGTTGAAATACGTGTACTCACTCAATCTTAGTCCCTTTTCGGTAGCCAAAGATTTTCGGCGTGAGGTTTGTTCCTGCTCGAGGCGTTGTTTACGTTTCGGTTGCAGTGAAGTTTCGAAATTCGGAAGTTGCTAGCCCATAAATTTCTATCTCTTTAAGTCGCCTCTTACAACAAGCAGGGAAGATTTTAATCGTATTCTTAAGCCTCAACTCACCGGGCGCATAGTGGCTGGAGTCATGTATCTTTCGACTCAGCTGCTAATAAATACCTCTATCAGGATAATAACGACGAGGGAGCGCAATACTAACCACATTTCCTCCAAGAGTTCCGTAGTCATATAATGCAGCGTTACGGTCTTGAATGAAGTGCTTTAGCATGTTTTAAGGCCCACATCCAATTGGATTGTCGCACCAACAATTATTATTATAGTCTCCTATCTAGGGCATTGCGCTTCAACTCGCTCTACGACTTTCTGAAAAGCCTGCACCCTCTTGCACTGCTATGTGCCATGTAGATATAGGGTGACCCCCGCTTCGGCTGTCCTGGGATAGTGAGGTCCAGTGCGTATAATGGGTAGCGGTGAAGTTGACGCTATTCCTTAATATGCACCCTATTTACTGCCACTTTAACTTCTTGTCCAATACTTCCCCGGGTTCTGGCATGTACTTCGGCCAAGTTCTTCCTTACTTATTGTCTTCGAATTACCTCGACTCAACGCAGACTTGAATTGGTGAAAGTTTGGCGCTTTCGAGTACCACTCGCGCCCACTTGTGAGTACAGAACTCCCTCAATCTCTTACAAAACCTCTTGACAAAGTATGGATGAGAAGATGCAACCCTGGTGGACTTCGCTTCTAGTTTAAAACTCCTCACGAATTTTCTTTCGAAAACGTACAAAATATTTTGCACCGTCATATATCGCTCCGATAATAGCTATAAGTTTCTCTTGAATTATTCTCCGGCCTAGGGCATTCCAGATATTTCCACACATTCATTGTTCACGCTGTAGAAAGCTTTCTCGAAATGGATGAAGAGTAGGTCCAGAACTGAAAGCAACCTGCTTTCTGTCGATCATTGCGCGCAAATATCCTTCCAGTTAACGCACTCAAGATGACAGCGCTTCTTCGAGATTTTAAGGATTACTCTTTTCGTTCACTCTCCGAGAAAAGTTTCAAACCCCCAGGATTTATAGCAACTCTTCAAAAACTCAAGGAACTGCAAAAAAAAACCGTTAAGACCGACGATTTTATCCTGTTTGAGTGCGCTGATGGCAGTAATAATTACATACTTGACGAGTTCTGTTCCCGCATGTTACCTACGTACGTGTAGTAAAATTTACAATCGGGGTAAAGCGCCCCTTCCATCCCCTAAACTCTCTTCTATCTCAAGATGATCGAAAGCCTTACGGCCACTTGCAAGCTGTTTCTTGATGTGATATATGGTGGGGATATCGTTGCTATCTGCTGAAGGTTTCGCTTCTCTCACCAGCGTAATGGTGGAATTCCTTTTCCCGTGGCGCATACTACGTTGTCTTCTAGTACTTTTCCCCTCCAGCGTGTCGGGCTCACCCCGCCCGCAGCCAACAAAAAAGCTTTTAGCTCCTTACGTTCATCGATCCAAAGAGTGGGTTACCCCAACGGTGAATTTGTCGCTACCTAAAATATCAAGTGTCCGGATAGCTGAGTGGTTAGAGCGCAAGGCTATCGTACAGAAGGTCCCGGTTCAAACCTCACTGGTGGCAGTGGGATTTGTATCGTGATTTGACGTCGGATTCCAGTCGACTCCGCTGTGAATGAGTACCTGAGTCAAACCAGGGTAATAATCTCGGGCGAGCGCATGTACCGAGTGTACCGTTGCGGTCTTGAATGAAGTGTTCTAGCACACTTCAAGGCCCTGATTCAATACGGATTGTTGCGCCAACGATTATTATTATTATTAAGATAATAAAAGGAACCACCGTTACGTGACTTGGCCAAAGTTGCCATAATGTCAAGTTGAATTTTCGGTAGTTTATAAAATTGATCCACTAAAAACTTCAATTTGTTGCTGGTTATTTATCTCTTGTTCAATAAAGTTGTTTTGAGAAAAAATAAATGTACTATAAATGATATTTTAGGTAAACACGTGTGCTGTGATCGGCGTCCAAGAGGAACAATGAGAGGAACTGAAATGGGTCGAGTTGATAACCCTGTGGACGTCAAAGCCTCCAAAACCCAACTAACATAATAATCCTAACCAGATTGCGGGTATTTTCGTTATTTGATATAAGTATATCTACAAACATCACTTAATCAAAAAATTCATCAACAACCAGCGCTAAGAAGTTTTCGGTTCATCCTTGTACATGAAAGCCTATTAATAAGATAATAATAACAACTTCAGAAAGTAACTTTCTGTTTAAGAGTTGGGTTATTCAAAATAAAAGATAGGGGTTATAAATCCTTCCCTGCACCTCCGCTGAAAGAACACAAATGTTGTGGAAGAAGAGACAACTAGATGTCCAGAAGTAATAAAATCCATACAGCAATCGTGTACATGGAGATGATATAACTTTCTATCCATATAAGGATAACTGGCGCTAACTTGACAGACTTTGCTCCCGATTCGATAATGCGAGGCTTGTGCCGTTGCCATTTTGTCAGGAATTCAGAATTATACTTATTTTAGCGCTGACACCATCGACGTGTTGGAGGAGATGAAGCTCGACGGTCAGGCGGGGACAAACCTTCCAGGCAAGCAGATCGTGCTGAGAATAGCGCAGATGAATCTACAGCACTCGAAATGCGCCTCAATTACGTGAAAATACATGCAGTTCAGCAGCCAGTTGTCTTCTGGATGTGCGTAACAAAGTAGGTGCTGACATTGGCCTCGAAGGTATTACTATCTGATGGTCGCCCACATTCGCTCGCGTGTTGCGTTCGCTTCTTCTTGTAGGGTTGGAGAGCTGCGACCGTTAAACATCGGTCATTTGCATGATCCCGCTGTCTCTCGACAGTGGTCTATCCAACAAATTATACGGCAGGTAGACTGTGTAACTCGCCTGGAAGTATCGATGAGCATTGGGCCGCCATCAAAAATGCGCTTCTCTCGGTTGCTACGCAGGTCGCCCGAAACCTGGCGTGTGGCGTCGTAAAATCTGATTGACTGCAGAATCGCGGAAGTGGATTATAGATTTGAGGCTATATTGACTGCTGCGAGTGATGCCGGGGGTGAAATGTCCCAAATAGTGTCCACGCAACAAATCGGAAATTGCGTTGCTCCGAGAACCGGAAGATGCCGCAGACGCAATGAATTCAAAAATGTATATGGCATCGTGAAAGAACTTGAATCCGGTCGCAACCTTTTCGTTGGTCCTGTTAAGGACATTGATAGTGAACTTGTCATTGAAAGAATCGTATCAAATCCGGTGAAAATCCGCCTTTAGTTACCGTAGCATGTGAAAATGGACTGTTCCTCCAAGCAGAAGAGAAACCATTTTGGCCATGAGTACGTTCAAACGGAGTGAAGCTGTTGGGCTTGACGGGTTCTCCGCCGAGTTATATGTACATCGCTGCACTTATAGTAACTTCAGATTTTCCTTGTAGAGGAGAATCCAGAGCGCCTTCTGCTAATCCAGTTAAGGGAGATTATGGAGAGGGCGCCTGTCTCCAAATCTCAGCACGCCTACCTCGGAGGCAAATCCACGGGAATCGCTTTTCACAATTAGCACCGCTGAGTGGTCGCTATATTACAAGCAATATACCCAAGCTGTCTTCCTCTATACCATGACCAGGTCTGCGGGCTCTCTCAGAGTGGAACAATCCCTCCGGTACTTTAGTTGATAGGGATAAATGAAATTTTACGCATAGGGGGCAGGAGCGTGGTGCAGATGGTGGTGTGTGCGGACGACTTGGTGATATTGGCGTCGGGGACATTTCCTTCCTTTATGGGCGAAATCATGGTGGGCACGTTAGGAATGGTGTGGGCGGCATGTTGCGGATTTGTTGTAAACTTAATCAAAACGTAGCCGATGCTATTTACCACTAATCCAAAGGGACATGTATTCCACCTCAGCGGCTTAATAAACAAAGGTTGGTCCTTTCTTCCAATGTGAAGTATCCAAGTACGATTCTTAAACGTAAAACTAATTGAAAACTAATTATAGAACTGAAGGCCTGCACAGCTTTCTACGCCTGCAAGAAGACCTCTGTATGGAAACTGAGTCTTCGGCTCAAGATGGTTCTCTGGATGTGCGCAGTCTTGGTTCGTCTCATTTTCACGTACGGTTTTATTATGTGGTGGCTGGGGCTGAGCATGAAGTACAATAGAATCAATCTTAATAGAATTCAAAGAACAGCATGTACAAGTGCTACTGAAACTCTGCAGTCCTCTCTAGCAGATGTTTTTAGGTGCTCCTGCACCTTTTCCCCCTACACCTCCACATTAAGAACACTGTAGCGTGCTGTGCTATCAGACGTGGGCCCGGATGCTGGACAGGGAAGCCTTACAGCCATAAATCCATGCTAAATGAAGCATCGCGCGAACTCTGGACATTGCCAACGGACTACGCCGTATAGCAGACGAGCTTGAACAGGAATTTTGCTGTGGAGTTTCCACAGTACTCTTCACCGGTGAATTAACGATACTGTACACACTATATACCTTTCCACTACAGAATTCGATTACCTTTCAATCTGCGACAGGAACTACCATAAAAATACATTGTCTGGTGTTAATGTTGGCTTATTTAATTTATGCAAGAGTAAGCACTTACCTGGACTGCATGCTTCCACTGACAGTTTCTGAAATGTTCTAATGGTATTGGAGCCAAATTTCAATTATCAATCTTATCGAAACGAAAATTTAAGCAAGAACTGATGAAAGATGTATTATTAAGCAAATTTATGCCTGAGCAGGAATACTCCTCCTATTTAAGTAAACCCTCTTTTTCAATAAAGACAAACAGGAAGGAATAGGAATCCTATGGTTCATCCATATGTGTATCAGCTCTTGGATTAATTCCTCACTTTGAATCAGATTCGACTACGTTCTTCTTATTTCCTCTCTTGGGAACTAAAATCCCTCGAATCCTCCGGGACTACAGCTTTTTTAAGGTTTTGTTGTTATAAGAATCTACTTGGGGATTCCTGATCCTACTGTTGACTTAAGCCGCTCCCACTTGTCTGTTTTCTCATCCCGATCATCCATTACAACTTTCGAGTGTATTAATTAACTGCGGCAAAAGCTCAGGGGAATGGATACGAAACAAAGCAGAAATTGTTGAATGCCTTGGGAGTAAACAGCACTTCATTGCCCCGTATAATTACGGTAGTAGCAAATTCAGCGGATGGAATCGATAATCCAGGACTAAAGAGTTCCATAATTCACAGACTAAGTCGAAATCGATTTTGATTGGGACATTTTGTTTTGCTTTCGTATCCAATATGGAATATTCTTCATGTGCAGCGGAGACGGCACCGTAGGAAGCTAGGGTAGATTGGGAGTGGTTTGTTTACCAAAATTTCCATAAAACTTCGGCATAAAATGTCTATTGCACAGTAACTAGCAGGACGTTCATGTTTCGCTTCAGGGTTCATGGAAATCGTGCCGGGAAATAAACAAAAATGATTTACAGAAAGAGGGTAAAGTGTTTGCATGTAGTTCTTTATTACGAATCTATACATACTAAAGTATTTTACGAGTTCCCAAATCGATGGAAAACTTTGCTGGTTGACCTTCGGCAATATGCACATTACCATCTAAATATGAAGATACAACTAATGTGTACTTCCGGAACTTCTTGTGAAGAAAACAATTGTTTCTGTCGCTAGTAAAGTTCGTTATTTCGTTCCTAACATAAGACAACAATTATTATCAGGCACCTTGCTCTGAACAAGTTGTTTCCAAAATGCTAGTAATTGCGAAGTAGTGTTAACAATGCAACTGGCTTCATTATTACTGGAATGGCATTTGGGGAGATTGAAGAACTGATTTCAGTCCTGGAGGACGATGGCAAACGAGCTGGAGGGTGTTCAAATAACTTTCGATTTGAGGAATGAAAATATTCCTCAAGTGAAAATCAATAACATCCCTACATCCCAATCAGACGGCGTTAAATACCTGAGAATACCCGCAATAGAAGACTCATCTGTAAAAGGTGCATAAAGGCTAGCAAACCAGAACGCGCAAATATCCATATTGGATCTGGGCCTTGAAGCGTGTTAGAGCACTTCTTCCAGACCGTAACGGTACACTACAGTACATTGTAGGAGCTGTTGTGGTCAGCATTGCGCTCGCCCGAGATTATTAGCCTGATTTGACTCAGGTACTCATTCACACCTGAGTCGACTGGTATCTGACATCGAATTGCGATTAAAAATCCCTGTGCTACCAGTGAGATTTGAACCAAGACCTGTTGACATCTCAAACTTAAATTGCCTCTGAACTTGTTGATCACAAATCAGTGCGTCAGCCTATACATCAGGATTCAAGTATGGGGCTTTGTAAATTATTCACCTTTGATCTGCTACAGTGATCTCAGCCCAAAATTTTGAGATGTATTTTTGATCATCGCTAGTATTTGTGTACCGTTGTACAGAAAGATTTGGAAACTAGAACAATAGCCTTAACGATCTTTTTTTCAGTTTGTCCACTTCACCCACTAGTTCCACCAACATGGCAAGCTTACTCAAAATTCCTAAATATTCCATTATTAATATTGAGTAAGACACGATGACTGCACAATTCAAAACTTCAGATCAACATAACCGCACTTTCATTAAGATTCTACCATCTGGGACCTAGTTCATTCATAGTTCACTCGGTATATTTCTACAGAGACAGAAATTTTAGGATCACTTAAGGCCAGCATAGTTAGGACAAATATTGGTCGTTCCACCAGTCAAAGCTTAGCCAAACTGAAAAGTCCCAACACAATGTGTTTTGAATTTTGTCCTGCAGGAAATTCAAGAGATGACCGCTGTTTTCTGCAAATAAATTTATAATTATCATGATTTGGTATCTTGTAAAAATTCTCTATCAAAATTTTAAGTAAAGCAAGGTTGTGTGACGAATGAAACGGTCTTAAAATCGGTTTATTGTGTGTCTGCCTGTGTGCCACCCTCACTTTTATCCAAAACGGCTGTACCGATTGAAACGAATTTGGTGGACACATAGAAACCGCTAAACCCCATGCACAGAGTGAATGATGTAAGTTTTGCGTGGAGTTTGAAGGGGGGCTTCCCATTCATTCATATAAGCAAATTTTTCTTTCTCCAAATGTCCCCGGGGGAGTATCAAATGAAGCCTGCCGATCTCGTTACCCCTGGTTCGAATTTCAGTCGTCTTGGATGATTGTGTTGTCTAACTACAATAGGCTTATCGCTTACATAGCATTAGGTTTGATGCTAATGAAACTGAAGCACAGTCTCATTAAAACTCTGAGATTGTATGAATGATCTAGTTCCACAAAACAGTGAACAGGACTAATACATATGCATATTTTAATTTCGACTAATTGCAAAATAGGGGAGTGAGGGGTTAAAATATGCAAAGTACTAAGTGAGACACGCCTTCAGTTATGCCTCATTCACGGCAATTTGTGATGCGACAAGACAGCATGGAATCCAACCGCTGCTAATCAGTTGGATCCTTCACATGCTAGAGTGGGGCAAAATTCACATATCGGTCGCCAGAAGTCTATTGAAGCAATATGTCTTAGGGGCTGCCCACAGGGAGGGGTTCTCTCTCCACTGTTGTGGCTCTTGTAGTGGATACCCTGCTGTGACTCCTGGAGGACAAAAAGGTCTTCGCGCTAGCATTTGCGGACGACCTAGCCATAATAATCACTGGCAAGTTTGCGGACACAGTATGGATGCACTCACGGTGAACGCTAGGAAGACTGGACTAGGAACGCCACGTGGCACAGCTATACGCTACCCACTTTAGCAGGGGCGGAAATCCAGCTGGCACAAACAGTCAAGTATTTAAGAGTACATTTTGACTCAAAGTTAACGTGGAAGCACTGTATCCAGGAACAATATCAGAAATCTTGCAGATTGCTCTGGTGCTGTAGGAATGCGATAGGTAAGACCTGGGGACTTTCACCTAAACGGATATACTGGATGTATACATCCATAATAAAACCCATTTTGATGTATGCATGCATCGTTTGGTGGCCAAGACTGAACTTTCCTAACAGCAGGAAGCTGCTAACGCAGATTCAGAGGCTTGGTTGACTTAGTATCACTGGAGCAATGAATACTACGGCGACTGCGACACTTGAAGCTATCCTAAATTTACCACCCATTCACTTGGGGGTGAAAGGGAAAGCAGCTAATGACGAATATAGACTCGATGCTATTGGGGTGTGGAAAGGCGGCCAATCACATGGTCATGCGTCTATCTGGTAATTCCTTGACAAACATCCAGTAGCCCTGATGCAGACCGATCATACAGTTCGCCTTTGAAAAGACATACACGGTCGTAATCACTAAAAGAGAAGAATGGCCAGCAAATGGCCATAAGTCTTATCAGATTACAGACTTAAAAATCTTCACCCACGAGTCAGTCATGGAGGGCGGATCGGACGCAGGGGTGTTCTCGGGGAATCCGATTATAGAACTGGCTCGACCCCTCGGGAAAATGACGATCATATTCCAGTCGGAGATATATGCCATTTCATTGCCAGCAAAAGAATGTCTACTACAAAAATGGAGAAGTGGCATCTGTTCCGTCAGTCGGACGGCATATTATCAGCACTAAATAGCAACGACATATCAAGCCAGCTGGTGTGGAGGCCGACTGAACGAAACATTCCTGATGTGGGTGCCGGGGCACTCTAACATGACAGGCTGGCTCGCCGAGGGTCTAGATCCATAATGGCGGGGCAAGAACCAGTTATTGCAATCATCTACTGTCAAATCAACTTTGAAGGGTGAAATTGCAAAAATTCACGCAGCCTAGCACTATTATCATCATCAACGGCACAACAACCGGTATCCAGTTTAGGCCGGCCTTAATAAGGAACTCCAGACATCCCGGTTTTGCGCCGAGGTTCACCAATTCGAAATCCCCAAAAGCTGTCTGGCGTCCTGGCCTACGTCATCGCGACATCTTAGCCAGGGTCTACCTCGTCTTATTTTTCTACCATAGATATTGCCCTTATAGACTTTCCAGGTGGGATCATCCTCATCAAGGTCTCAAAGTTGTATTCTCCTATCTTTATTCTTCTCGTTTGACCAGCAGCGGTTTGATGTTGTTGGTTGGTTGGTTTTCGGTGCTGACGTTGCCACCATATATTTTGCCTTACCTTCATTGATGTGCAGCCCAAGATCTCGGGCCAAGCACCGCCTGCTCGATCTGGATGAAGGCAGTTTGTACGTCTCGGGTAGTTCTTCCTATGATGTCGATATCGTCAGCATAGGACAGTAGTTGGGTGGACTTGAAGAGGATCGTACCTCTTCCGTTTACTTCAGCATCACGGATCACTTTCTCGAGGGCCAGGTTAAAGAGGACGCATGATAGCGCATCTCCTTGTCGTAGACTGTTGCTGATGTCGAAGTGAGTGATCCTGCTGCTTTTATCTGGACACGCACATTGATCAGGGTCAGCCTAGTCAGTCTTATTAATTTCGTTGGGATACCGAATTCTCTCATGGCCGTGTACAGTTTTACCCTGGCTATGCTATTATAGGCGGCTTTAAAGTCGATGAATAGATGGTGCAACTGTTGTCCATATTCCAACAGTTTTCCATCGCTTGCCGCACAGAGAAAATCTGATCTGTTGCTGAGTAGCCTGGAGTGAAGCCTCTTTGGTGTGGGCCAATGATGCCGCTATCCGGCCTAGCAAGATAGTGGAGAATATCTTATAGATGGTAGTCAGCAACGTGATACCTCTATGATTGCTGCACTGTGTGATATCTCCCTTTTAATGTATGAGACAGATAATGCCTCGTTGCCAATCGTCAGGTATTGATTCGCTGTCCACATCTTGAGCACAAGTTGATGAACCACTTGGTGTAATTGGTCGTCTACATATTTATCCAATTCGGCTGTAATTCCATCGGCTCCTGGCGACTTATGATTTTTTAGCCGATGAATTGCACGGACTGTCCGTCGTCTTCAGTTGGCGGGACCTCCAACTCGCCGATGTTCTGGTTATTCAGTAGCTCATCAAAGTACTCAACCCATCGCTCCAATATGCCCATTCTGTCGGAAATCAGATTTCCCTGTAGAGGTGTATAAGGCTTCATCCTGCTGACTTGTTGGTAAAACTTCCGCGCCTGGTGCGGTTGCTCCCTGTACTTTTCTAGTTCACAGACTTGTTGGTTCTCCCAGGCTTCCTTTTTCCGTCTGTGAAGTCGCTTCTCCGCTCGGCGGAGTTCGTGATAAGTCTCTGCGCGTGCCCGCGTTCTTTGAGAATGCAACATTACTCGGTATGCGGCATTCTTCCGTTCCGTTGCTAGCTTACATTCATCGTCAAACCAGCCGTTCCGACTCTTTTTGCGGCTGAGGCCAAGTATGTTTGTGGCCGTATCCATGATAACGTTCTTCAGGTGATTGTGAAGATTATTTGTAGATGCTTCATCTCCAGGTCTTCTGTTGACTGCGGTTATTGCGGCATCCATTTCCATCTTATAGGTGTCGCGGAGGGCTGTGTTGTGGATAGCTTCAGTGTTAACTCCCACCTGATTGTCAGAGGGGATTCTAGGTGGCGTTGGTATTCGAGCTCGGAGCACCATGCAAACGAGATAGTGATCCGAGTCTATATTGGCCCCCTATATGTTCTGACATTCATCAAGGCTGACAGGTGGTGGCGTTCGATCAACACGTGGTCGATTTGGTTGAAAGTGGTCCCGTCTGGAGGAACCCACGTATGTTTGTGGACCGCTTTCCGCGCAAACCAGGTACTTCCAACAACCATTTCGTGTGACCTTGCTAATTGAATATTCCGCAATCCGTTATCATTTGTATTTTGGTGTAAGCTATGGTAGCCAGCATATCGCCTGAATACGGGCTCCTTCCCTACTTGGCTGTTAAAATCCCCAAGTATGATTTTGATATCATGTCTGGGACAGGCTTCGAGGGTTCATTCTACTGCCTCGTAGAAGGTATCCTTCTACCGACTGATGAGACTTATATTTCTAAACTTGCCTCGCAAGTGCAGAGTGTATAGCCGTTCGCTTACGTTTTCAGAGCCGCTAACAACAGGTTTCATTTTTTGGCTGACTAAGAAATCTACTCCGAGCACATGGTTTGCTGGGTGGCCACTATAATATATGGTGTAGCGGCTCTTTGCAGAAAACCGGTCGCTGTCCAACGCATCTCATGTAACGCTGTTTCATCAGCCCTATATTGGGACAGGGTATTCGGCTAGCTGCTCATCAGCTTCATCTCTGTACAGGGAGCGCACGTTCCATGATAAAATGCGCAAATCGTTATTCCGTTGTCGTTGCTGGGCTCGTCGTTTTATAATCCTTCCAGTCCGAGGGTCCTGTTGTGGCTTCGTAAGAAGTTGTTTTCCATGTGGGGTTGTCAGCCCTACCCAACCCCCATCCTGGAGGACCAGTTGGTGCATTTTGTCCCGTTTTTAGGCACGGGAAACTCGCCTTCATCCTTCTCCGTCTGCAGCTTTTCATTAAGATAGAGCTCGCAGCGGTCACCACGTGGAGGTGGAGATAAGGTTTGGTAGTAGAGCTGTTGGTGTTGGTTCAGCAGGCGTTTCCCAGGTTTTATGCTCCATCGTGCGTACTAATCCACGTTTAGCGCTGGGACCTATACTACCCTTTGACCACCTAGCACTAGAGCGGCATTTTTGTTGTCCCACCATGAAAACCCCAGTAGGGCTTTTAACGGGACACTGCCCCTTAAATTACCATATGGAAAAGATTGGGGTGGTGGTTTCTTCTAGGATCAATGTGAGGAGGAGGACGAGACTGCCCTGCACTTTTTATGCAGCTGCCCGGCCTCTTCAGATCTCAGATGAAGACTTGAAAGTGGATATTTTCACTTAATATATGCATACATGCTACGTACTAATGGGAAAGATGTATTTATAAGAGGAATACACAAAACCTTTCATACCTGAAGCGTCTAGCTTCGGCTTTCCCAACTTTTTTTTTATGTAAGAACATTTGGCTACAAGATGGTTGCACTTATATATAGCTTGCAGTGTATAAATGTGCGTTGAATATACCCGATATTCAACTCGGTGAGGTCCTGACATTTCACCTTGTCAAGAGTTGTAATTTGTGGCGGAATCTGCTACAAAAAGTACTGATGGAAATTTTACATTTGAATCCCAATATACGGTGTAAAAAAATGTTGCTCCCATCTTAAGTTCAACGTACGCAACGTAATTCATCGCTTGTGCGAATGTTCACAGTTCCTACCTGCCCACAAAATTCCGTGTAAATCGATGTAGTCGTGTCTGAGGAAAGTGCGTGTGATAGACAGATAGATAGACGGATAACAACCGGACAGACAGAGGGATATACAGACGGGCAGATGGAGTTATCAGATCTCCCGTCAGGCGCGTCCTTTCGTGCGAATAAGGGAATGCTCGACGGATGCCCATGACACAGGCACAATCACTGTCAGCGGCAGTGATCTGCCCAGAACTGAGTGATTTTAAATACCCCGGGTCAACGCTATCAGCCAATAGAGAACTGCGTTATGAAATTGCTTTACGCACTAACGCAACCTGGATGAAGTGGCGTTCCACAACTGGTATTCTCTATGATCCACATATTAACAATCGTCTCAAATCTACAATTTACCGCAATGTCATCCGTGTTGTCGCTCTCTATGGTTCTGAGGGTTGGCCGACTATAAAAGACAATGAACGGCTTCTTGCTGTAATGGAGACGAAGATGTTTCATTGTAATAGTGGCGTGACATGGTTAGATCACATAGAGGATATCCGCGATCGTTATGGGGTTGCATCGATCGCGGAAAAATTGCACGAGAGGCGTCTTCGATGGTATGGTCACGCAATTCGTGCTAACGAGAATTCGCTTGCCAAGATTGGTGTGAATATTGAAGTTGATGGTAAACGGCCAAAAGGCAGGCTGAAACAACGGTGGCTTGACACGCTGGTTAGGGATTTAAAAGCCTCAAGATTGCACCCAGATCAGGCATTCGATAGAGCTAAATGATGAAACCGATCACGACGAGCGGACAAACAAAGGCTGAAGAAAAAGAAGAAGATGTGTAGGGATATGCACTTGTACGCATTTGGAGGTGGGCCAACATGGGAATGTTTATGCGAAGGTCAGGCAGGTGTGAGGAAAACACCCACCCATAGACAAAATTTGCTTTGGGAGGATATCCAGAGCAAGAAACCAATATGAAAAAGAAAGTGGAGAAAAATGTACGGTGCAGGAAGGCCTAATCCCAGTATCGGCGGCTTTTGGGAGTGGGCAATCACGCTCCCGGCCGTCGATATGCTCCCACTACAGTGCCTCGATGGTGGATTACTTGGCCATTATTGCATCAAATACTATAAGTAGTCTGGGGAAAGAGACATTTAAAAGTAGTAAAGTGGTAAAGTGCCCAGTGGGAAAAGTAGGAGGAAACATAATAGAGTTGTTTGAATTCATACAGGAGAAACACAATGCGCACCAGGCCATCAAAAACGTGGACCGAGCCATTCGTTTACTGCACAATAGTGCCAAGAACAAGGCAGCACAAGTGAGACCCCTCCAAAATTCAAAGGACGGTAAGCTTGAAAAGAGGAGTAGAGAGGGCGTAAACGATTCTTTTGGATCCTTGCATGATGCGAAAAAGCAAAAGGATCCCTCACTGGCAAAGGGGAAGGCGAACAAAGTTACCAAAAATTGTGGAAACAGGAGCGCCGGCTCCAATCGACCCAAGGTAGGTAAATCCCCAAAAAGAGACCACGGAAGCATGGACCAAAGTTGACGAAAAGAAAAATACGACACATAAAAGAAGATTACGGCTTGAATTGATTATGATCTTGAAAAAAGGTGATTGGACTTATGAGGATATCCTCAGGAAGGCTATATCCCCATCTGATGGACCTTGGAGAAAACGTCAGCCGGATATGACGCTCGCAAAAACGAGATTTGATGCTGGAGTTGAAGAAGTCTCGGGGCAAAACCGTTGAAAATTTCCTCGGCAAGGTGGAGAAACCTTTAGGACCTTTTTAGAGACACAAGCACGGGCCGGAAAGCAGGAGATTGTTATATAATGTAAGGACATTGATGAGATCACGACCAAGGAGAACGCCTTAGAAAAGCAGTTCGGACCCGGCAGGTTTGCAAGATTCCGCAATCAGAGAACTGAGGAAGGCATACGGACGCACGAAAACCGCAACTATAAACTTATCAACTGCGGCAGCGTTCAAACTGTTGGCGGCTGGTAAAGGAAAAATAGGTTGGGTCATTTGGCGACTCAGGGAGCAGGTGTCCCTCAAGCGCTGCTTTAGATGCCTTGAATTTGGCCATATAGCGCGAAATGCACGGGGGACTATGACAGTTCAAAAAGATGCAGAAAATGTGGGGGTGGAGGTCATATGTTCAGGGGTGCAAGGCCGAGCCGAGACGTCGACCGTGGGCACGTTGCAGGCAGCAGCAGTTGCCTAGTGTTTGGGGGGGCCTTCGTTGCAGTAAAGAGACTAGGTTGATACAAGTCAACCTCAACCACTGCGAGGTAGACCATCTATGAAAAAGGAATCGAAGCTGCCATAATCAGCGAGCCTTAGCGCAATAATAAGAGCGGTGCCTGGACTGCAGACATAACTGGCAAGCGACAATATGGGTCTGCGGAAATCAATCATTCAGGAGGTGATGGATTTTCCAGGAGGTGGATCCATCAGGGCAAAAATAGCTGGCATCTATATATGTAGTTGCTGTGCTCCACCAAGCGCGATGATAGTAGAAGTCGAGGAAATGCTAGTTTCGGTGCCGGTGGTACGGCTTCAGAAAAGGTAGAGCAAATGATGGGACGCATAACGAGAGCATGCGACGCTGCTAAACCGAGGCGGTGAGTCCTCACAAAAAGGCGGTCAAACTATTGGTGGATGAAAAGATCGCGGAATTGCATGTTTTCGAGCTAGAAGGACCTGCCAACGAGCTGAAGGAAGACCAGACTTCGACGAGAAACGCCAAGTATATGTGAACCTTTGAGGCAGGCTTAAGCAGGCTGCGCGGACTAGTAAACGCAAATGCTTGAAAGAACTTTCTGCAGAGGCAGGCCAAAGCCCACGGGGAACAGCGTACAGGGTGGTATGAAGAAGATGAGATGGCGAACATCACAACTGACCTGCCCGCATTTTCTGTTCAATATCGTGATGGCTGTCTTCCCCCGGACAAAGCGCGGCGAAAAAACTACAAGCAATCATCGGACATCTACACCATACCTGCGGTAACGAAGGAGGAACTTGCGCAAATTTGCCAGAGGATCGGTGATAAGGAAGCTCCCGGTATGGATTCTGCTTTGCTCCCGAAGGCGAATAAGCAACCAGGACATCCATCATCATACCAACTGATTTGCCTCACCGACAAGGTAGGAAAGATGTTCGACAGAGTCATCTACAATAAACTGCTCCGTATCATTGAATCTAAGGATGGACCATCGAAACGACAGTTTGAATTTCGACAAGCCCACTCAACGATCCACACCGTCGACGTTGTTTTGAAGCTTGCTCGGGATGCAAAGTCGTCTAATAAATATTGTGCCATGGTGACGTGGGACGTCAAAATGCGTTCAATTCCGCTAGCTGAGGGTGGATAAAAAGCTCACTAGTTAAAACGGATGTCCCTAGTTATTTGACTAAGATCTTCGAAAGTTACCTTTCGGAGAGGTCACTTTAGTACGATACCGATGAGGGAGCCAAGCAGTACACCGTCACCGCTGGAGTACCACAGGGCTCAGCGTTGGGCTCTCTCCTGTGGTCCGTGATGTGCTTGTCCTTCCCATGCTGAAGGGAGCCACGATAATCAGTTTCGCAGATGATCTAGCTGTGGTTATCGTTGCAAAAACCATTAACACCATAAAAGCGTGGCTGGAGATGATTCAGCTTGATCTTGTGGATTAAAGGGCGGAGGTGGTCTTGATTTTCAACCGTAGGAAGAGGAATGCGGTTAATATTCGTGTTGGTGGTCACATCATCACTTCGAAGCCGGTTATCAAATACCTGGGGGTGGTGATTGACGCTAAAATCAATTCCAAAGGACACCAGGACTATCCCTGTAAGAAAGCAGCAAATACCAGCGTATCGCTAGGGCAGATGACGCCTAACATTCCAGACTCAAGATACAGTCGCAGATTACTTCTGGCCGGAGTCGTTGGTTCCACACTATTATACACGCACCAGTTTGGTAGGAAGCACTAGTGTGTGAGATTAATCGGTGGAGGGTAAACACGACTTACGGCTTAGTGACGCTAAGAGTGTGCAGCACCTTAAGAACAATATCAGGCAACGCAGCGTGTGTTATTTCGGGAATGATTCCGATAGATATTCTGGCAAGTGAGCACTCTCCATGTACGATAAATGGAGAACGGATCCACCTGAAAAGGATACAGAATACCAAAAGGCGGTAAGCTGAGAGCCGCTGGAAAAGTGACAGGAACGGTTGACGACTCGCAGAGGGGTCGCTGGACCCACACTTTAATTCCCCGTATTGACTAGTGGATCCAGCGACGACACAGCCAGATTAACTACCATCTGACGCAATTCCTGTCAGGACATGATGGTTACTGGAATTATCTGCACCAATTCAGGCTGGATAATTCTCCCTTTTGTCCTGAATGTGGGACACCTGGAGCATCTTATGCTCCACTGTCCACGACTCCCAGAGCAGGATCCTGGATGACATAAGTCCGCAGTACATCGTCGGGGAAATGCTAAATCATCTGCGAAACTGATTATCGTGGCTCCCTTCTGCATGGGAAGGACAAGGACATCACGGACCACAGGAGAGAACCCAACGCTGAACCCTGTGGTACTCCAGCGGCGACGGTGTACTGAAGTCCGGGGGGGGGGGGGGGGGGGGGGGTAAATTGGTCTGCGGTGAACTCCGCAATCAAAGTATACAGGAGGAATTTAAAAAAGCGGAGCGCGCAAGGAGGATGCGAAGAGTGGAAGTATTGGTCGCTTAAAGCGTAGTCGTTCCTGCAAAGTAACACTTTGCGACGGTTCTGCGGGGAAAAAAGAAGGAGAAAGTTTAAGTTTAATGGGTTACAATCCCACACACTGCTGCAACCTGGCGCGGCAGCATCTTTGCAAGATTTCTACCTCCATCCATAAATAAAAACAAGTCGGAATACCGGAAGCTCTAGCTTCGGGTATAAAGATTTTGTGTTCATCTTATGTAAGAAATTTCAACGCACATTTTTCTATCCGTATATAGCTACAAATCCAACGTAATCCTTCATATTTTTCCAAACTACGAGACATACGTACATATTACAGCCATAGATATTACGCTCACCCTAAATAAACAAACTGCCTATTTCCGAACACTGTACACATATATGCAAGTACATAAATTTATCGTACCCATATTTCCGATTTACTTCTTATATCTATCTGAATTAGGCACTACCCGCAAAGTTCATTGGCACGCATATATGTCTGGTTGACAAATAACTAAAAAACTAAAACAAAATAATTCTCTGCGACCCAATTCATAAGAACTCATTTCTTTGTGGTATTGACGAATTGATATGTGATGATGACATCATGCAGGTTATAGAGTACACGAAATTCACAAAAAATTGTGAAGTTTCACCCCCTATAACTTTGTTAATAATAATTGGATTTTCTTCAAACTTGACCAAACTGTGCATTATGTTCTTCGTTACACGCATGCAAAATTTGGTACTTCTAAGATGAACATAAGGGGGTGTCGGGTAAATTTCTAAAGTATAGAAATATACTATTATTAACTTTATTTGTGCAGATATCGGAACCGGATATATTTTAAGGCATAGATTTCGTAGAGATGCACCACTGATTTTTTTCAAATTTTTCGGTTGGATAAGTTCTGCGAACGAGACCTGTTACACTTTTTGGGGGTCATATTTTGAGCCCTCACTCCCCTATGTTTCACCCAACGTCAAATATCAAATATTGAATCAGTTTCGAAAAGTACTAATTGAGACCTTTCATTTGATATCCCACATGGCTACATTCTGTAAAAAAAATTTTCACCCTTCATTCATATGTATGGGGAGCCCCCCTTAAACTCAACACAAGATAGCGCCACTTACGGCATGTAAAGGGAACACCAGATTACATACTCTCACCAATTTTCGTGACAAGCGGGTGACAGTCGAGTGTGACAGACAGACAGACAGACAAACAGACCGACAAACAGACAGACGGACAGACGGACAGACAGGCACCGTCTCGATTCCAATAAGGGTTTGTTTCACACAAAACCTTAAAAAGACGGACAGACGGTGGTTACGATAGAGTGTAAAGATCTTGACGAGGTCACTACCAACGATCAAATTTGTGCAGCGCACAAACATTAATTAAAACAGGAGGACGTTCAGGAAATGGACATGAAGGACCTAAGAAGAACATACGGTGGAACGCAGACAGCGACCCTAACTATGCCTATATCCTCAGCCACAAAAGCACCATCTGCAGGTAAAATCCGCATCGGCTGAATCGTGTGCAGGCTGCGCGGGCAAATTCCATTAAAAAACCGTTGTAAATGCCTCAGATTCGGACAGGAAGGATTACACTAACACCATTGATAAATATAAACTGTGCCAAAGATGTTGAGAGGAAAATCATTTGACGAACGACTGCAGTAAAAATCCTCACTGCGTTCTATGCAGGGAAACCAAAGATCGCGATTGCAATCAGACAACGGGTAGTACCAGGTGTCCAGCCTGCAGAATCGCTTCAAGTACTCTATGTATGTAAATGTGAGCCATCCAGCTGAATCTAAATCATAGAAAGTGTATGAAGAGGATATCGATGTTGCTATTGTCTGCGAACAATACAAAAGCCTCCTTCGCGGCGTTTGGGAAACCGACATTAGTGAAAAGGCTGCAATGTGGGCTTGCGCTAATCGAGTCTCACAGCAAGCAATGAAGCATCCCGAACACGATTGTGTAAGGATTTAGATCGATGACCTCTACATATTCAGTTGTTATGCCGCCTCAAGTATGACAATAAAGAGAAGTAAAGTATTGCAACATGCTAGATAGCCTGGTGAGAGACGCCAAAGATCGCGACTCCAAAATTATTGCTGCCGATTTCAACGCTTAGGCAACGGAGTGGGAAAGCCAGAAAACAAATGAAAGGGGAGGAATTCTACTCGAGGTTTTCTCCTGCCTCAAGTAACTAAAATCGAAAGCGTAAACACCTGAAGAAACCAGACACAGGTTGGTCATCAAGAGCACTTGATGGGGATTCATTTCTGGAGGTGTCGCACCGAGTTCACTGGAACGGCCGTAGAAAAAGCATTGCAGCTGTCTCAACAGATATCCCAGCATGTGACGCTACAATGCCAAGACCTGTATGTCTTCTGAATACAATAGGCAAGGCCCTCGAGCGGATAATCTATAACCGGCTATATCCATTAATTGATAGTGGCGGTTATTTTACAAATAGGCAGTTTGGTTTTCATAAGGCTCGATCAGCGTTACGACGAAGGTAAGTACTGCGCACTGGTGACTCTTGACACCAATACCGCGTTCAATTCTGCAAGATGGAACCATATTACCGAAGCGCTGACAGCGGCACAAATACCAAAATATATATTCAATATAATCTTCGATTACTTCCGACAGCGGAAACTACTTTATTATACGGACCAAGGGTCGAAGATGTATGTAATAACGGCAGAAGTTCCGCAGGGATCTGTTCTGGGCCCTTTGGTATATGCGAAATATAGAACTATACGGACGATCAAGCCTTGGCTTAAAAATCACGGGCTTGAGCTTGCCGAACACAAGACAGGGTTGGTGCTCTTTACAAAGCGGCGCAAACGGAAAACTGTTGAAATTTGCATCAAGGTGCATGTTGTCCGCTCTCAGCCATCGCTAAAATACCTGGGAGTTGCATTCGATTCCAAACTGAGCTTTAAACCCCACTTAAAGCTTAATGGGCAGAAAGCGGCGGCTATCAGCTGAGCATTGGCAAGGATGCTTCCAAATGTAGGCAGCCCGAAACACAGCCGACGATTACTCTTATCGCGAGTCGTCACCTCTGTACTTTTATACGAGGCACCAGTGTGGGCGTCGGCGATAAAAATCGGAGATCAACATCTTATGAGGTAGCATGCTTGATTGAGGGGATAATCCTGGTGGATTTTGTAACTGATGAGGCAAATCGTCTGTACGAGAATTAGGAAGCGAACCTAAACAAGCAAAGTGAGCGTATGCGGTCATTGGCTGCATTTCAAACAGCAACAGACCAGGCCGAGAATAGCCGGTGGACACACAGGATTATCCCGGACATAAGTAGTGGACTATTCGGAACCACGGTGCCTCAGTTCTTAACCGGATAGGGTGGATACAGGAATTACCTCTATAGGTTCGGTCTAGATGAATCGGCCGATTGTCCTACGTTGAAGGTGGAGCCGAAAACGTAAAATACGTCTTCTTCGCCCACACAAGTTTTCAAAGTTCAAAAAAGCGGACAGATGGACAGACGGACAGACGGACAGACGGACATTGAATCGATTCTAAGAAGGTTTTGTTTTCAACGCAATCTTAAAACAAATCATGACTACGAAATAAATTTTATTTTGATGTCTGCTCAAGTAAGTTATTAATACCATATTACCGATTTTTTTAAATTGACCGAAAAACCACCTTTTTTTTGGGGTAGGGTAGGTGAATGCATTTACGCACACAGTGTTGGACTCCGGATTCGATACGTCGTCGGACTACCAACTAAACACCTCCCCATTGTCAGAGAGCTAGCCTGGAACCGTCTGTCACATTACTTCGGGCTAGTCCCTGAACTCTCCCGCTTTGCGGAGCCTTCAAATCAGGGAATTCCTTTCGCCAACGGGAGGGGAGCGGAGGAAGGGAACTGTCAGTTCAAGGAACCTCCTGCCATCCGGTCGAGTTCTATCTTCTTAGCAACGAGAAGGGCCCGAACGTAATGGGCAACACGATTCCACCTGTCACCAGCCTTCAGCATCTCTTCGACAATGTTGTCTGGAGAGAGATCCCCTATGTTTAAATAGAGCTGCTGACGAACCCCATCCCACCTTCCACAAGAAAAAAAAGTGTGGTGGGCGTCGTCCATTGCAAAACACATAATCCGGAGAACGCGCCTTTCCAATCTTGTGCAGGTAAGACTGAAAACTTCCATGCTCACTTCAAAATTGGGTAAGGAAATAGTCAGTCTCACCATGCTTCCGATTCAGCCACGCACCTAAGTTGCCGATGAGCCGCGCAGTCTATCTGCCTCTAGTTTCGTTTTGCCAAGAGAGCTGCCACTCGTTTAGAGTGTGTTGCGGTTCTTCGCGAGCAACCACCTCCCTTGACTCATCTCCCTTGCGCTTGTATATGGCCTGACGTTCCCTAGCAAGAAGGGCAACGGGGATAACTCCCGCGATCACCATCACGGCCGGTTCAGAGACAGTACGGTATGCAGACGCCACCCGTAAAGCTCCCCGTCTCTGTACTTGCGCGAGGCGTTTACGACATACCTCCTTTTTCAGAGCACCAGCCTATACCTCTGCGCGTAGAGCAGGACAGACTGCGTTGAGCTCATCAGGAGACATCGCCTACTAGACGTAATACCCCCAATGTTTGCCATTAGCCTAGTTAACACCGAAACTCCAGCCGCAGCCTTGTTCGCTGCTGCTTGGATTTGCTCAGAAAAGCTCATCTTTGAGTCAGGAGTCAACCCGATGATCGACTCGTCGAACGATATGGCACGCAGGGTCGGAATTCTCTTTTTAGGCAGGATGACTACTTCGGTTTTTTCCAGTGCAAGGTTGAAACCATGAGTAGTCATCCATCCGCTTACTCGTTGCATCAATATGCCGAGTCTGCTTTGCGCTTGTTCGACAGTGTGTCCAGCAACAAGCGCTGCGACATCATCTGCGTAGCCGACCAGACGCAACTCCTCTGGCATGTCGAGTTTAAGCAGACTGTCATAGGTAGCGTTCCAGAGGTCCGGCCCTAGGATGGATCCCTGTGCTACACCCGGCCTGACCTCCATCCACCTTTGACCTTTCATAGAGCAGGGAGCAGTTCCTCAGATAGTCCCTCAAAATCCGTAAGAGATAGTTCGGCACGTTGAAGGTATTGTCTAGTGTGCCTAGAATATCTTTCCATCTTACGGAATTGAAGGCGTTTTTGACGTCAAGCGCTACGAGGTGCACCACCCGGCAAGTTCGGCGGCTATGTGCTTCTGCTCGTCGAACGACGTCCACGACTTGCATGAGAGCATCAACTGTCGATCTCCCTGCCCTAAAACCAAACTGCCGGGGAGATAAATCTCCGGCAGCGCGTATCGCTTCAGCGAGTCTACTTCTGACGAGCTTTTCGAGCACTTTCCCAGCAGTGTCAAGCATACATAGTGGGCTGTATGAAGACGGCAATTCGGGGTCGCCTTTCCCTTTAGGGATCAGCGCAAGCCTCACAACTTTCCAACGAGCAGGGAAAATGCCCTCCTTCAGGCAAGCGTTGAATGCGCCGAACAGTAGGTCTGGTCGGTGTTGGAATACCAGTTTGTATACCTCTGCTGGAATACCATCGGGTCCTGGCGCCTTCTTATTTTTCATAGAGAGGACTGCCTGTTCTAACTCTTTTATAGAGAAAAGTGGACAGTCTCTGCGCTCTCCGCGCCGACGTCACCATCCCATACGGGGTGGGCAGGGAAGAGTGCCGCTACAATGCGGTCCATCTGCTCGGCCTTAAGTGAACAGGGTTTCCGCAGAGCCCCGATTTTTCGGGTTACCAGTTTGTAACCGAGTTCCCACGGATCCCCATTCACCCCGTCGACCAGATCTTGCCAGCAGCGAGCTTTGCTCTTGTTTATTGCGCTGCGGAGTCTCGTTTTGGCTGATTTGTACTCCATCATTATGGTACATGCCTTCTCCCGGTCGCCTAGACGTTGTGTTAAGCGGCGGAGCCTGTCACACTCCTTCCGGAGCTCTGCGATTTCCACCGTCCACCAATACATGGAAGGTTTTCCGCGCCTCGATGTCTTCCTGGGCATGGAGGCTCCGCAGACCGTCGTTATCAGGTTCATAACTGAATTTACGACAGTGTCAGCTGCGGCGCCACCGCCCCCTGGAGTACCCTCCAGCGTGGCCCCACCCGTTCCCAGAGTTTCGACAAACTTCCCGGTGTTCACCTTCGCGACGTTGCATGTACATGTAGATCGCTGGGGTGGCGCACACTGAGAGTTTGTGTCCACCACTTCGAAAGCAATGTATTGGTGGTCTTCCAGAACTCGCCACCCGTCCACCAGCGACACCAGCGATTCCGACGCGAAGGTTACGTCTGGAAAGCTTCCTTCGCAGCCCGGGCGCCGGAACGTTGGGTAGATCCGGTGTTTAGAACTACCAGTCCTGTTCTCGCCGCCATTTCCAGAATTCGTTTCCCTCTGGAATCTGTGTGAGGCATGCCCCATTCAAGTGCCCTAGCATTGAAGTCACCCCTGACCAGGATCCGCCCATCCGTGCTTAAGATAGCGTCCTCCAAAGCACCAAGCCTCCGACAAAAGTCCGGCATCGTCTCATTCGGCGTAAGACAGACACTAAAAAACGTTATTTCTGAACACCGAATTCAGACAAAGCCGTCCCCTCGGCCTTGGGCAAGAACCCCCAGGAGGGTGCCGTCCCGAACCCAGATGGCAGCGGCCCTTCTTGTGATGAGTACTAAATCAGCTTTGGTCTCCGCAGCGAACTGCGCTAGCAACTCGTGAGCGGTTGCACTCCGGTGCATATTGATTTGTAGGATGCGAATCATGTTAACCGTATCCTAGCTCTTTCCAGTTCTGCTCTGAAAACTGGACACCGCCTCGATCCCGCAGTGTGCGAAATGCTCTCATCAGTCGCGCCACGGTCCCTGCATAGGACGCAGTTTTCCTTTTCATTGCAGGTATTCGCTTTATGGCCTGCCTGACCGCATTTACGGCATGTTGCCCTTCTGTCAGGTCCCCGACAATTTGCAGATGTGTGCCCATAATCCAAACATCTGTAACATTTGGTTGGGGCCGCCCGAGTTCGTATCCTACACACTATCCAACCAATTCTTATTTTCCCGCTGTTTAGAAGTTTCCTCGCGTATTGCTCGGCAACTTCCACCACAGCGAGTTTTTGACCTCGTGAGTTCGCGGAGGTGATACCAATCCGGACATTGGTTACCTCCGGGCATTCGCGTTTGATCGCCTCTTCTACCTCGTTCTTTTCCGTCAGACAGTCAAGGTCTCGGATTTCCAAAGCACACGTGGGATCCAGGCTGGAAACCGAAGCTTTTCTTCCAGAAGCCCCTTGACTGCTTCACAGAACGTGACTTTATTTAAAGTCTTCGGGCCTAGTTCGACTAATACTCCACCACCCTTCGTTTTACGTATGGAAGACACTTCCGCTCCATTGTCTTCGGGTTTGATTTGGTAACGGATTTCGCTGAGGACTTCCGCAAAAGTCTTGCCTTCCGCCGGCTTAATAAGCAAAGCTGGCGGTCTACTCCTCCTTCGTCTCCCACCTTTTCTCCTCTACTCCGTCCTTCGTGTCCGCCTTAGTTTTAGGCAGAGGTTTTTCTAATTTTGCGACGTGTTGTTGTCTTTTGATCCTCTTCGCCTTCTTCTTTTTAGCCCTGGAGAGTACCTGAAGTCTCCTTCAGATGTCCCTTCCTCCTTTCGTTTTTTACCAAGTTCGCTCTGCAATGGGCTGTAAGCGATCCGCTTGGTACTCGTGGTGTTCTCCTCGGGAAGCGCGGTTGTTTCTGCTTCCTGCGGATTTTGTCTTACTTTCCATGCTCGCCTATAGTATGACACCCTGTCCAGGAGCTCTTTCAGTTCCATTAGCCCGTTTTTCACCCCCTTGCCGATGTTTTCCTGGAGGAACGTCGCAGATCGCATGTGCTTCACAACTGCCGTGCATTTCTTAATAAGTCTTTCCTCTTCAGCTTGCGCCAGAGTAATCGACAGTCCTCCCACTCGGCTTATATTCGAAACCATTTGATTAGTTTCGGCAGTTTCCACTGCGCCTCTTTCCTCAATTATAGCACTGTTCGGTATGGTCTGGGTTCCTATCTGTGTTGCAGGTGCCGCACCATTTTCCGAGTCTTTCTCTCCGTCTGCGCGTCCCGATGTCTCGTGGGTATTTCAACCCTTGTTGCGTCCTTCGCTGGGCGCTGGGGCGAACGGGGCATTTTCGTGCTGCGATTAAACGCAGCCAGCTCACTCTCCATTTCCACTATCTCCTCGTTTCGTCCGTTTTTATTCTCCATTTGATTTGTTTACCAGCGCATCGTGTGCAAAGGAGCGGGCAGCAATAGTCTCGAACGGGTATACCCTCGGGGACACAGCCCCTACCCCAGTTCCCTGAGGCCTGACCTACGCTTAGCTGATCCCGGAATTCACGGACGGATCAGCGCTCGCTCGGGGCAACGCGGTCTACTAAAATCGGTTCAATGCACACTACCCGACCAGGGTCCCGAAGGGGCTGGCTCTTGATACACGCCACAACTACCACCTTGGCAGAGCTAAGCTCACATCACCCCATCAACGTCGACAGGGAGTTGTCGACGGCTCCGGGGACTCCCAGTGTGTCCTGGCGTGTATCGGTCATTAGCAGTTCGCTCTTCACCGAGAAGCTTTCTCGAGGCTACTACCTAGGACGCAAGTATTATGCCAGCTAGGGGGTCAGAACTACTTGCTCGGGCACTTCGGGGACGCCACTCCCCGTATCGTAAACGACCCGTGAAGGATCGTTGACGATCCCTGAGGGAAAACCACCTCTTAAGTTTATCTTGGGAGTACCAAGTTTTGCAGCAGCATAGACGATGTTTCGTATCAAACCAGCTGTCAGGATCAAAGTTATAGCAGTAAGATCCTGGCGTTACAATTGACGAGAATAATTGACATACAAGTAAAATACCAAAGTCCAGTACATGTGGCAGCTAATTTCCCTCATTTTAAGGCTTTGAACCGCGATAATCTCCTCAAGCGAGTTTAGATTAGATACTAAACCCATCAGTTTTTCCGATGATGGATTTTTCAGCTCAAACATTAGATCTCCAATCTGGGTTCTTCAGATTTTGCTGGCATTTCAGCCTAGGTCTGGGTCAGCTTTGACCATCCTAAGATTTTTATTTCTCTTATGTTTCGCTTTGTTGCCGAGAACTTTTTGTTTTGTTTGTTCGGCTGGTCGCAATGCTGTTTTTCCTTTTTGCTGCTGACTCCCTAAATGTTCCCCTTTGGTGTCACTTGGGTCACCTGTGACACCATTGGGACAGCGGGCTTTTCCTTAGATCTCCTTTCTTACTCGTGCGACCTATTTAAGCACCGTGGCGGCTCTCACCATGTTTTTATTGGCTTGTCCTTCGAAAATTCTGACAGCTCAACTGTTTTAGCTCCAAGCTGCATAAAAGGCAATTCAGCCGGATCTGAATTACCTCTTGAGGAGGTGGGCTGAGTATCGAAATTGACTTCTTTGGCCAGCGAACTTTTTCCAGCCCATCATTTTTTGTCTGAGTATCTGGGTATAGCCATATTGGTCCCCGCACCATAGATGAGCAAACACTTGCCCTGCATAGTCTGAAATAAAATTCATGTACACATATTTACATATTAATAGATGTGTCCTTATCCGCTTCCTGGGGTCGCACCTGATGGAAGATCTGATAACGCCTCACAGGTCTGTCACTGAGAATTTTTCTCAGGAAACCTATTGGCATGAAATTTGATAGAAAAATTGAATCGAAATTAAATTGAAATACCTCTACTACTATATTTTGATAATTTATTGCGTAAATATTTCACATTTAAATTTTCAACTGGTGGAACGTCCTTTCGGTCTCTCGACTTGCTCTAATTGAATTTAATTTAATACTTAATAAGTAAGTAATAAGTAAAAATATCAATGGTAACACAGAAAGACGGGGGACTATGTGACTGACTGGGCGTCGAAAATCACCTCCTCTGGGATATTATGCGAATTGTGCTGATTGGATACTTTACCGTCGGGGGTAACTGACTGTATTCAAGCAGAACCAACTGATACTTAAACTTGACCAGACCACGCTACCATGCTGAACTCCATACCTGTGGGAATCAAATAAGTATACAATTTAAAAATGTAAAAATGAAAAACTACAAAAATCAACAAGCGAAATGGCGAAGTCACGCAGTGAAACTATACTCAACATTGGAATGCTGCGAAGACTACAACCAATCCTTGATCAAAAGCAACCAAAGGACGTCTGAAGTCAGCATATCAGACGTCAAGAAAGAAGCGAGCCTCAGTGGCGCAGACGTCAAAGTAGACGTTGGGTCGACCTGAGCCTTTAACTGGAGAACCAAAGATGAGGAGAAGAAAAGAGAAGAACAACTCGCGTTGGTCAATGGTGAGCGGCTGTCGAAAAAATTTCTCGAGCAAGTACCCACGCGTCAGGAGCACAAAATGATTGGTATTATCATCATCGGATGTATAAGGCACAGAGTGTCAAGCTTGTATTCAGCGACATAAGATTGATTGGTCAGATTGCGCAGAATAAGCAAATTTTAGGGTAAAGGAAAACTCCCTCGTGGTACATGATCGATCCCAGTAAGCAATCCAAAGTCATAAGTGCCGTATCAGTTGAGGATTCGGTAGCAACCCAGTGCATGTGCACAAGAAAAAGTTGAAGAAAGATGCTTCAAAGTACATATCCTGTGGAAAGCCTGGAGAGAGTTCTGAAAAACTCGTGTAAATCATTGAAAAGCAGCTCGACAGTCTAGACCTGCTTTTCTCTAAGGCCCAAGGCAGGCAGCGTCATACAAAAGCGCTATGTCAAAGGTGAAGAACGACAATCGAACACTCGAAAAGAGCTCTTAGCGTTAGTAGAACCAATAGGGAAATAGTACAGGCAGACCTTCACTATGGAGAAGCTATAGTTGATGTCTAGGCATAAATTGAACCATTTGATAGCACGGCAATGAAGTTCCATTTCAACAATCAATTTGAAATTCACTGGAGTCTCAGGACTAATTAAGAGAGTTTGGCACTGATCTACCGCTTATATTATCTACCGATTATACTAATGGGTCTGCCATGACAGAGACAGCGGCCGCAAGGGTCATCGCTTCAAGGAAATGGTACTTCAAATCAATGACCAAGAATCGTAGTATATTTCAAGCGGAAATATACGCCATAGATATCTGTGCATACTTTAACCTCTAAAGGAACTAATGGAGGCAGAATATAGCGATATTGATCGCAGCCTATGACTATGGGCGCATCTAGGTCCAAGCAGGTGAACTCCAAACTGAATGGTAATCCCTTAATAAATAGCCTGGTTTTCACAATAAGTTCTGAATATCCTGTGTTCTGCATTGGGTTAGAAAGTAATATTTATTAATCTTGCAAATGACGATATTTCGGAAACCACTTGTTCCCTTCATCAGTGCTACAAGTCAAGTATAGCTGGAAGGATGTAACACAGGCAGGTACAGGTACAGGCGAAACTTTCTATCGGCATGGAGACTTCCAGGTATCAAGAGCGCACGCATTGCAATGGTCAAGTTGCATTAAAGACATCGGGCAGTCTTCTGATCACATCAAAAATCGTCCATGAATGTAGAAATAGTTTGACCGCCATATCCAAATTCCATATGGTGGAACTACTCCGCGTATCCGGTCGCGGTGTCGTTGAAAGGAAGTGCGTTACGGTGCAGGGTTCGGATAATCCAGTACCGGCAGTTTTTAGGAATGGGCAGGAAATCCCGGCCTTCGCTATCCAGTGATCGCTGTGAAAAACCTGGCTAATGTGGATTCTAACGGTACAAGAGATAATAGTGGAGTAGAAATAAGGTCCACACCGGATCCTTTTGGTAAGAGCTCGAGACTTCGAAAGTCAACTCCGAAAAAAATACCAATAGTCCCCAGATTGATATTAATACTGCTGTTATAAAAAACGAACGTAGAAGCCAGCAACTTGGAGCAAAGTTTACTTCACTGGGAAAATGAATAAATAAATTCAATGAGTTCATTAAGGAGAGGGGGAATATACCTAGAAACATCAGGGCCCTGATGTAGGGCATTAAGCGGCGCTATTACATTAAGGACAGTAGAGGAGAAGAATGCTCAAGCATGATTTGGCACACTCACCCGAGGAGCGCAAGGGATACTCTTTCACCATAAAGTCGGTGAAAACGCGGAATTAACGTACGGATTGGTGCCCAGCATGCGGCCAGGAAGAGGAATAGGAATATTTCAAGGAAAGTTGGCAGCGAAAAGTAAGCGGTTAGCTTTTACGGCCAGGTGGGCAAATTGCTAGACGAGCAAGCAAAAGCGAAAGCTAAAAAGGTGGAGCGAAGAAGCAAGACCTAGGTTAGATCCCGGGAGGATATCTTTGTTGTGCTAAAGGAATAATTTAACCTTAGCGAAATACAAGGCAATTCGATAAATTGGTTGAAGAAGGCATATATGGTTGCACAGACCGCTATTATTAGCTTGTCGGTGGAATTAGTGGTTAAACTGAGTATCGCGTGCAAGATAAGAGTAGGTTTGGTTGTTCCGACCTAGTGAGCAAGTAATGAGAAATTCTTCAGGTCCCTCGAATTTGGTCACTTTGCAGTAGCTTGCACAAATGAGCATGATGAAAAGGTCCAGGAAGTGTGGAGAAGAGAGAGATCTCATCAAAGTTTGTACTATAGATCCATGATGCGTTATGTGGTAACGCAAAGAGAGAGCGGATGACCGGCACGTTGCAAGTGATGACAAATGATCACCATATAGGAAGAAGCTTAACCATTGGGCGAAATGAGGTTGATATAAAAGAAACCGCCAACCATTGACAATCTGCGGACCTGGTCAAAAATATGGTTGTGCTACGTGAGTTAACGATTCGTCTGGAAACGTCGTGATATGGACATCATCATCATCATCAACGGCGCAACAACCGGTATCCGGTCTCGGCCTGCCTTAATAAGCAACTATAAGACATCCCGGTTTTGCGCCGAGATCCACCAATTCCATACCCCTAAGAGCTGTCTGGCGTTCTGAACTACGCCATTGCTCCATCTTAGGCAGCGTCTGCCAAGTCTTCTTTTTCTACCATAGATATTGCCTTTATAGACTTTCCGGGTGGGATCATCCTCATCAATACGGATTAAGTGACCCGCCCACCATAACCTATTGAGTTTGACGTTGTTGGTTGATTCGTCTTCGGTGCTGACGTTGACACCATATATTTTGTCTTGCCTTCATTGATGTGCAGCCCAAGATCTCGCGCCTCCTGCTCGATCTGGATGAAGGCAGTTTGTACGTCTCGGGTGGTTCTTCCCATGATGTCGATATCGTCAGCACAGGCCAGTAGTTGGGTGGACTTAAAGAGGATCGTACCTCTTGCATTCACCTCAGCATCACGGATCACTTTCTCGAGGGCTAGGTTAACGCGGACGCATGATAGCGCACCCCCTTGTCGTAGACCGTTGTTGATGTCGAATGGTCTTGAGAGTGATCCTGCTGCTTTTATCTGGCCTCGCACATTGGTCAGGGTCAGCCTAGTCAGTCTTATTATAATAATTTCGTCGGGATACCGAATTCCCCCATGGCCGTGTACAATTTTACCCTGGCTATGCTATTATAGGCGGCTTTAAAGTCCATGAACAGATGGTGCAACTGTTGTCCATATTCCAACAGTTTTTCCATCGCGTGCCGCACAGAGAAAATCTGATCTGTTGCTGATTTGCCTGGAGTGAAGCTTCTTTGGTATGGGCCAATAAGGTTCTGGGCGTATGGGGCGCTCCGGCATAGCAAGATACTGGAGAATATCTTATAGATGATACTCAGCAACGTGATACCTCTATAATTGCTGCACTGTGCGATATCTCCCTTTTTATGTATGACACAGATAATATCTCGTTGCCAATCGTCAGGCATCGATTCGCTGTCCCATACCTTGAGCACAAGTTGACGAACCACTTGATGTAACTGGTCGCCTCCATATTTAACCAATTCGCTTGTAATTCCATCGGCTCCTGGCGACTTATGATTTTTTTGGCCTTTCTCCTAAACTTGGTGGTGGCAGTATTTGTCCGTCGTCTTCAGTTGGCGGGACCTCCAACTCGCCGATGTTCTGGTTGTTCAGTAGCTCATCAAAGTACTCAACCCATCGCTCTAATATGCCCATTCTGTCGGAAATCAGATTTCCCTCTTTGTCTCGGCAGGATGAGCATCGAGGTGTATAAGGCTTCATCCTGCTGACTTGTTGGTAAAACTTCCTCCCCCTATGCCTGGTGCGGTTGCTCCCTGTATAGTACAGTGCACAGACTTGTTGGTTCTCCCAGGCTTCCTTTTTCCGTCTGTGAAGTCGCTTCTCCGCTCGGCGGAGTTCGTGATAAGTCTCTGCGCGTGCCCGCGTTCTTTGAGAATGCAACACTACTCGGTATGCGGCATTCTTCCGTTCCGTTGCTAGCTTACATTCATCGTCAAACCAGCCGTTCCGACTTTTTTTGCGGCTGAGGCCAAGTATGTTTGTGGCCGTATCGACGATAACGTTTTTCAGGTGATTGTGAAGATCATTTGCTGATGCTTCATCTCCAGGTCCTCTGTTGGCTGCAGTTATTGCGGCATCCATTTCCCTCTTATAGGTGTCGCGGAGGGCTGTGTCGTGGATGGCTTCAGTGTTAACTCCCACCTGATTGTCAGAGGGGATTCGAGGTGGCGTTGTTATTCGAGCTCGGAGCACCATGCCAACGAGATAGTGATCCGAGTCTACATTGGCTCCCTATATGTTCTGACATACATCAAGGCTGAGAGGTGGTGGCGTTCGATCAACACGTGGTCGATTTGGTTGAAAGTGGTCCCGGCTGGAGAGGCCCACATATGTTTGTGGACCGCTTTCCGCGCAAACCAGGTACTTCCAACAACCATTTCGTGTGACACTGCTAATTGAATAATCCGCAATCCGTTATCATTTGTTTTTTCGTGTAAGCTATGGGAGCCAACGTATCGCCTGAATACGGGCTCCTTCCCTACTTGGCTGTTAAAAGCCACAAGTATGATTTTGATATCATATCTGGGACAGGCTTCGAGGGTTCGTTCTGCTGCCTCGTAGAAGGTATCCTTCTCGAACTCTGCAGTCTGGTCTGTAGGGGCGTGAACGTTTATGAGGCTTATATTTCTAAACTTGCCTCGCAAGTGCAGAGTGCATACCCGTTTGCTTATGTTTTCAAAGCCGATAACAGTAGGTTTCATTTTTTGGCTGACTAAGAAACCTACTCCGAGCACATTGTTTACTGGATGACCGCTATAATATATGGTGTAGTGGCTCTTCCGCAGGAAACCGGTCCCTATCCATCGCATCTCTTGTAACGCTGTTATATCAGCCCTATATTGGGACAGGGTATCGGCTAGCTGCTCATCAGCTTCATCTCTGTACAGGGAGCGCACGTTCCATGAGAAAATGAGCAAATCGTTGATCCGTTGTCGTTGCCGGGCCCGTCGTTTTAAAGTCCGTCCTGTCCGAGGGTCCTGTTGTGGCTTCGTAACAAGTGGTTTTCCGTGTAGGGTTGTCAGCCCTACCCAACCCCCAACCTGGAGGACCAGTTACAATTTGTCCCGTTTTTAGGCGCGGGAGACCCGCCTTCATCCTTCTCCGTCTGCAGCTTTTCGTTAAGAAAGAGTTCGCAGCGGTCACCACGTGTAGGTGGAGATAGGGTTTGGTAGTAGAGCTGTTGGTGTTGATTCAGCAGGCATTTCCCAGGTTTTATGCTCCATCGTAGGTACCAATCCACGTTTCGCCCTGGGACCTATACTACTCTTTGACCGCCAGTCTGAGGCAGAATTTTAGGTTATGAACATTACACCAGCGTTGACCAAAATACCATCCTTCTCTACATTATAAACGGAGGACAGTCGAATGCGCAAACAATGGGAAAGCCCCCGTAACTGGCTGGTCTGTTGGAGTTTTCAAGAAGGAAACATTTCTGGCGGCTGCAGAAGGAGGTAACGACACGAAGGGAACGGCGCTGAAAAAAGTAAGCTAGCCGCACGGCGTGTCCACCAGAATAGGAAACCAAACGAGCGGAACCAGTATCCATTGAGATAATCGTTTGTTAGGAATAGTGCGATTTTTCCCAAACTTGGTGGAATCATGCTCTATGGCTATGGCCTACATTGCTGCATCGCTCGTGATTCTAGGGTCTTACTGTCAATTACCAAAAGTTATAGTAATATACTATTAGTTTATTTATTTATATTTCGGCGCCTAGGCACTATATAGTGGCAGCAACATGACTTTTTCAGATTTTTGGGTTGGGTAGTCAGTAAAAGAAATGATCACTTTCGACCTACCACACCTTTCCAGCAAATGTCAAAATTAAGACCGGCTTCGGAAATTACTAAACGAAACCTTAATTTGATACCCCTCATGAAACGCAAAACCTTAAAAGAAAAAAATTCCAATTAAAGTGGAGAAAAAATAATCAGTAAGCACGGACTCCCGCTGTTCATGCTTACGTCCAACAATAGTGAAGACATAAAAAAAGTCACAACTTATTATAAAAACTATCCTTAATATGAAGATCAAAATAAAAGCACTGAGAACGGTTAGTGACCTTAATATCCCAGTACAAAAGATGTCAAGGTTTCAATAACACTCAAAGGTTTTATAATCGAAACCCAAACTGTGTAAAATTTATTGGTGTTCATGAATGATCACAATGTCCAAAAAAAAAAGCTTCCCTGACAAGCTCTGTAAATTGTAAAGGCCAACACCCAGGCAATTACAGCGGCTATGAAGTAGCGAAAGAATTACAGGAGATATGACGTAGAGGACCTGGGCCACACAAAAATAACCTAACGCCTGTTGTTATATTCGAGAAAAGGGAGTACCCCCTGGTGCGCCTTGCCTTTCGCACTAACCAAAAAAATGACGATGCTAACCAAATACTGAAGTCCATCAATTTAGATAAAAGACTTGACGGTCAACATTACTATCTATAAATTTTTAGCGAACTAAAAGGATATAACATAAGGAGACAAAAATGTAACAAGAAAACCAAATGAGAAATGAGCTGGAAATTATAACGCGAAAAGAAAAATAGACAGCTATAGAACCTAAAAGAACTAGCAGACTGAGAAGATAGTTACATGACTTTTCTCAGAAAACCACCTGACAGGGTCCATGAACGGTAAAATCCGTGGCTTTTATTCATACTTTGCAACACATCCCAGTCAGCAAGCCAGAAGGGAAAATTGAAGATGAAAAAATGCAGGTTGTCATTATTGGTGTACATTTATTTTACAAAGCTGTGAACATCTCCTCGATATACTGTCCTCCCCGATCTAGTGATTGTCCTGTTGAAGTTAACGTACTAATTGCAAAATAGAACTCTTAACTTACTGATAAACAAACCGAAGGCTTTAATCAACAAATATAAAAACGAATCCTTCAGTAGATATATCTCACATCTGACAGCACAAAAAGACACAGGTTACTTACTGTGGAAGGCTGAGAAAGAAGACATAGACGACAAATCCCTCTCCCTTCCGGGAAAGAAAAGTAAAACGGTAAATGGGTCGATTCTGCACAGGATAAGACAGATCATGCGAAGCATCTAGAAAAATCCTTCCAGCCACTAGGTATAGAAGTATCTACATACTTAATCCCAGTAAGAAATGTGGCCCATTATCCAATACGCCGTTAGACTGATTGTGCTAAGGACAGAAATTACAATAGATATGCTTCCTAATAAAGTTCCTGGCTATGAACTTCTTACAGCGAGCATAGAGAAAGAATTTCCAAAACTGGATCTGATCAAATAATTCCAAATTAGTGCAACTTTCAGATTACAATACGTCCCTCGGTAATGGAAAATGGCCGAAGTCCCCAAACCAGGGAAGAAGTCAAGTAAAGTCGAGCCGTATCGACCAATATACAAGTTTTAGAATGCACGAAATTCACACAAAATGTAATAGTTTCGCCTTCTATAACTTTGTTAATAATGATTGGATTTCCTTCAAACTCCTCAAAGCTATGCCTTATGCTTTCCTCTATGCAAGTGCCAAAGTAGTAGTGTTGTTCTAGCATGTACTTACGGGGGTCATCCCACGTGAAAGCCGTTTTTTTCGCCTTTTTAGAAATTTTTTATGACGAACTGGAGAAAGACACAAATACGAATTTTTCACCAAATATTTATTAATATATTGAGCATGCGTAGAAATTTTCCCAGTACGATGGCATATTTCATTATTGAAATACAGAGCAATTTATACACCCATCTCCAAAAAAAGGTGTTCTCTGCTGTAACGCTCGAGGGCGCTTCGATCGTTTTAACGAAAAAAAGTAAACGGCACTTTAATGTGCAGATCTAACTACATTCCCCAAACTAGAATTATTAAAAAATATTAAAAGCTAAATTTTTGGCAGCGTTTTAAACTTTTTTCTTGCGAATTTTGGTTTTGTTTTAAGGCTTCTTTAATTATTAAAAAAAACTACTGAATGAATCGCAATTATCCTAATTTCCGAACCGTAGAAATATGTTCTGAATAAGTCGTGAAAATTTCAAAGAATTGCGTTGGATAGACTTTGAGCTATGGTGGCAATATGCAGTTTCAAGAAAAACGCATTTAAAAAGCAGAATGCGATTTTTAGCCATACAACTTTAATTGACCATTAATCTGCTATACCTAGTCCATAAACCTTAGGTTTCTTGAAGAAACACATGTAAAGAATTGGCTTCAATTCTTGTCCTTTTAATGAAATCATTCGAACGTCATTCGGACCGATAAATACGCGCTTTATTACCACGATCGACATAAATCTGGCATGTGACTTATTACGTATTTAACACTATAATTTCCGAACGGCTCCGAACATCGAAAAATCACGTTACCCATATATTCTACACTATATCTAGATGCAATTTATGCAAAAAAAAATTTGATTCCGCGAATCCGACAAACGGGATGACCCCCTTAATGGAGGTGTCCGGTTAAGTTTCTAGAATATACTAATGTACTATTATTAACTTGTGCAGAAATTGGAACGGAATATATTTTGAGACCTAGATTTCGTTTAGATACACTACTGTGATTTTTCGGTTGGATAGGTTCTGAGAACGAGACTTGTTACATTTTTTGAGGGTTATATTTAAGCCCTTACTCTCCTACGCTTCAGTCGATATCAAATATGAGACCAAGACTAATTGAGCCCTTTCATGGGGTATCAACCCATGTATCCACAGTCTTTTAAAAGATAATGCACCCTCACATGTATTGGTAGTCCTCCCTTAAATTTAGCACAAAATGTAAAGGGAACGACAGACCACACGCTCTCATCAATTTCCGCTACAGCCGGTTCAGTCGTTTCCGAATCAATCGGGTGTGAGAGACAGACAGACAGATAGAGCTTGATGAGATCACCACAATAGCGGAGATCTGCGAGGCCTCAACGACTCAACTCAGGCTAGATTCGATCCTTGAATTAAATGTGATAAGGCATATGGTGGTACTCAGATGGCCATAGTAGCTTTACCATTCGAAGCAGCGATAAAGACTATTGGCAAAATCCGCATCGGTTTGGTCAGCTGCCGACTGTGAGGACAGATATTCCCAAATGCCTGGAATTTGGACACATCTCGAGAAACTGTTCAAGCAAGTACTATAGACTGCAGTGGTTGCTATGCAGAGAAACACAGGAGGGTAACATCGACCATATCATAGGCGGTTACAGATGACCGGCGTTTAAGAAGGCGATTTCAACTTTTCATAAATGAAGTTCCTACAGCTTTCTTTCAAAGCATGCTTGAAAATGAAATTGACTTGACTTTATATGCGAATATTACAAACTTTTCTACAGTGGTGTCTTTGTATCAAGGAGAAACGGCAAAGTGGCAATCTGGACTTGCGGAAACAGAGCAATCGAAAATACGAACAATAGGCCAGAAGACGGATTCACGCGAACTTTCACATATTCAGGTGCTACACTGCGCCGAGCCTCACACTAGATGAATTCGTACTGATGGTAAAAAAATTAGCTTCTGAAGCAAGCCGCCACAACCCAATAATAATGCCTGGCGATTTTAACGCTTGGGCCGAAGATTGGTCTAGTCGCGAAACAAATGCTACAGGCCACATATTGCTCGAAGTATTTTCACGTCTGAACGTCGTTCTGGCAAATACTGGCGGCGTCAATACTTTTCGGAGACGGGATATGGGATCGGTGATAGACCTTACGGTTGTTAGCGATACATTATCTAATGATCTCCAATGGGAGGTGAGCTAGGAATATACGCACAGTGACCATAAGGCTATCATCTTCCAGATGGAGTACACGACAGGAGCAAAGCGACATCCAAAAGACTTTATAAAGAAATGTTCAAGGAAATACTTCTACAGGAAACGGTGCCAGGGGGAAATGCACGAGAAAAGGTGGTGCTGGTCCTTGAAAAGTTACAAAAAGCCTGTGACGCTTCCATGCTTCGCCGCACAGTACTCAAAAAACGAATTCTCAATTTCTGGTGGAATGCCGAAATCGAAGAACTTCGTAAAGTTTGTCTTAAAGCCAGAAGACATAGCTAACGTAACAGAAACCGGTCTGAGTCTGAATATAAGAAGTAAAACTGAACACTTCAAGAGCTTATGCACGAAAGTCGACTTCGACCCATGGGAAGGTGCATACAAGGCAGTTATGGCAACAATCAAGGGAAGGCGCTCACCGCCGATCACCAACCCTGATTTGCTGCAGGATATCATTAGCACTCTCTTCCCACAAGTTTCAAGTGAATCGAACCTACCCACTGTCCATATAGGTCCCAGTGAAATTCCCGAGGTACCCACGAAAGAAGTCCTGGAAGCCGCGAAGAAGATTGCCGAAAATAAAGACCCAGGGTTAGGCGGCGTTCCGAATAAAGCACTGACAGTGGCCGTCGAATCAATTCCAAGGTAGTTCGCTGAAACATTTACAGCGTGTCTCATAGATGCAATCAACCCGCGGCGTTCCACAAGGATCAGTCCTCAGTCCTCTCCTGTGGATAATAATGTATGAAGAATTTTAGAGTTGCAACTGCCCAAAGGAGTGACAATCATTGGCTCCGCATACAACATCGGAGTGACTATCGCGGCACAAGATATAGATGAGATCGTGGTACTCGCAAACGAGGTAATTTTTGAAATCAGGTCTTGGCTAGAGAAAGTTCGTCTGACGCTCGCAAAGTATAAAACCGAGGTAGCTTGGATCAACAAGCGAAGGTAGCAAAAGTCGATAAAGGTCAGGATTGGTGAACCTATCATACAGCCGCAGCCAACGCTTAAATACCATTCGTTGACCAAAGACTGAAATTCAAGTCCAATTTTGAAAATGCAGCAACCAAAGCTTCCGGGGCTGCTACATTGTTGGCAAGAATGTTACCATATATAGATGGACCTAGGCAAAGTGGTCGGCTCTTTATCTCCTTTCCAACAAGTAATAATAATAATAATAACTCCGCCAAAGCCGGTCCCAAGCCCGGTTGTGAAAGGAGGAGGGATAGATAGCTTCAGTCTGAATGGCTGTACGCCACCGCAGCGTCTCAGGGGGTAGGTGAGGAAAGTGCAGGAACTTTGCAGTCTTGCAGATTACTCACTAAGGAAGCTATCTCAACACCTGGCAGCTAGGGATAAAATGCACCACCAACAATGAGAAGAAGGAGAAATTTGAGGTCCGGTACGGATAACCGGCGGGAGTCGTCTGACTTGGTGACTGGGTCGAGCTCTCGTAATGGACAGTACGGCGTCGAAACCGCTAGTCGTGGGGCGGTTCGACGTCTAGGCGCCACGACGACCAGGAGCACAGCTCCGCCTGCTGCAGCTGTTTCGCCACAATCTGTGGCGACCACTTCAGCAGGTTCGCGTAGGAAGCGGATGAAATGGACTGAAGAAATGAACCTCTTCATCATCCGCTCCTACTACGAAATAACGGCGGGGGCGGGTACAACATCTTACCGCCCCTGGTTGCACCAGAGATTCGTCGAGCGTTTCCCGCAATTCGCGCACGTGACTGTGCAGCGAGTCGCAGACCAGTACCGCTTTATTACTCGCAGCGACACAATCCCAGCCACCATCAGGGAGCGTGTTCGACTTGAAGTCATCGGGGAGACTGGTGACCTGAGGTTCGAGACGAATTCCAAAGAGCGTGTATAGAATTCTCGGATATTGATCCTTTGCATAGACCAGGTATTCCCAGGCTCTATGCATCTCCAGCAACTCCGGGAATTCTATCTCAAATCAATGATGAGATTGCATCTCGACTGTGTGCTGATATGTCGCTGCTGCAACTACAATCACTTGTGTATTGTGGTGCAGTTGCGGCTATTAGATTGCACGGTCAGAAGATTCGCTTTCGCGTTATTGGTTTGAGTGACAAAAGAGATCCACCATGGAAAATTCGTCTGGAACGTCGGCGGGACTCACTAAGGCAGGACATTGCTAGACTGATTCAGATCAGCACTGGCAGTGCCAGCCGACGGGTGAGAAATAAAGTGCAGAGGGTTTACCGGAACTACGCCATCCCCTGTGAGACACCCGTTGTTGAAATTCTGGACACACTAAAACAAAAACTTTCTGTCATATGCAGTCGGTTACGACGGTATGGCGAAAGTTATTCCAGACGTGTCCAGAATGCAACATACGCGAGGAACCAGCGGAGCCTTTTCAGATCTCTCGACGAATCCCAACAGAGCGCCCAGACAATACAGTTCTCGGTGACGGAAGCGAAAGAGTATTGGGGTGGACTTTGGGGGTTACCTGCCCAGCATGCTGAGCATGCTGAGTGGATCACCGCCGAAGGCACCCGCCATGCCAATACACCTGGCATAAATTTTGCGGATGTTATCGAAAAGGAAGTTCGACCAGCCATAAACAGCTCGAAGAACTGGAGGGGCCCAGGTCTGGATCGGGTGCAGAATTTCTGGTATAAGAAATTTACCAGCGTACACAGTCGGTTGGCACGCAGTATAAATGAGGTCATGAGTCGGCCGGAGGAATTTCCACCTTTCCTCACTGCGGGGATTACCTACCTTATTTCTAAGAAGGACACGGTGCAGGACCCCGCAGACACAAGACCGATCACTTGCTTACCAACCCTCTACAAATTCATCATGTCCATTATTGGTGGAAGGATCAATGTGCACCTCGAGACCAACAACATTCTGTCCGAGGAGCAGGAGGGCTGCCGAGTTGGGTCAAGGGGTTGCAAAGAGCAACTCATTATCGACTCGGTAGTTGTAGGATAAGCAACTAGAGGACAGAGAAACCTCTCCAGTTGCTATATCGATTATGCCAAGGCTTTTGACAGCGTTCCGCATACCTGGCTAATCGATATCCTACATCTGTATCGCATTGATCCGAAACTAATAAAGTTTTTGGCGACAGTCATGGAAGGGTGGCATACCACCTTATCAGTCCGTACATCTGAGGGTGCTAATACCTCAGAGCCCATCCGTATACGGAGGGGCATCTTCCAGGGGGATTCATTGAGTCCCCTTTGGTTTTGTATGGCACTGAATCCCCTTTCATGGCTACTGAATGATGCTAGAGGGCATGGTTTTGCAATAAAGTATGGCCTACGTGCTAAGTGCGAACTGACACACTTGATGTACTTAGATGACATCAAGCTGTATGCTGGTACTGACGACCATCTTAGAAGTCTGTTGCGAATAATAGACATGTTCAGCCGTGATATTCAGATGGAGTTTGGATTAGACAAATGTCGAATCCAAGCCATCCGCAAAGGTCATCACGAGCCACATGCCGGACATAGCATTGGTGACCTCCACATCGAAGCTACGACCGAGACAGACTTCTACAAATACCTAGGAATTCTGCAAGGAACCCATGCTCGAGTTGGTGATCTGAAAGAAGCTCTGCTGTCCGAATTCCTACGACGTGTAAAGCTGGTGCTGAAATCGCATCTCTCGGGGAAGAATAAAATAAGCACGTTGAATGTATTCGCCATCCCTTCACTGGCTTATGCATTCGGAATATTGCCGTGGACGAAGACCGATCTGGAAAACGTCCAGCGGCGGATACGGACAACTATGTCCAAATTCCGAATGCATCACCCAAAGTCTGCCGTGGAGCGGATGAACCTGCCTCGTGACATCGGAGGTAGAGGCGTGGTTGACGTGGCGGCACAACATCATCGCCAAGTCGACTCGCTATGCGCTTATTTTTTCAGCAAAGAGCAGGCGAGTCCCTTGCATGCGGCTGTCTGTAAGGCAGACTGTGGACTGACTCCACTTAACTTGAAGGATCGATCTTTCAATCCTCTGAGTGGGGTGAAGTCGGACCAAGAGCGGATCGATGAATGGAAGTCGAAAGCAATGCACGGTAAACATGTGAATTGTCTTTGGCAGCCATTTGTCGATTTGCATCTGTCGAACAGATGGCTGTGTGCTGGGGAGCTCTTTGCTGAGACGGAGGGGTTTATGTGTGCCATTCAGGATGGCGTGGTCGCCACCCGAGCTTATAAAAAGCTCATCATGAAAGAACGGGTGGAGAACGACCAGTGCAGAATGTGTGGTTCGGCGTTAGAGACGTTGGACCATCTCATTTCTGGCTGTACTGTTATGGCACCGGTGCAATACATCACCAGGCATAATGCTGTATGTAAGGTTATCCATCAAAATCTTGCATATAAGCATGGGCTGATCATGGGAACATGTCCGGTTTACCGATATGAGCCGGAAGCAGTACTTGATAGTTCTGCTTACAGCATGTATTAGGACCGGCAAGTTCTGACTGATCGCCATACCGCACACAACAAGCCTGACGTACTGCTAGTTGACAAGACGGGTCGCTCCGCGTATATTATTGATGTTGCTATCCCCCATAATAGCAACATTGAACGGAAATACGTGGAGAAGAAGGTGAACTATGAGCCATTGGCTCGTGAAATCAAAGAAATTTGGCGTCTCGAGCGGGTGGTCGTAGTTCCCATAATATTGTCAGCTACAGGTATTGTACCTAAATCCCTGACGGCTTCCCTTGATGTCCTGGGACTTTCGCACAGTCTGGTCCAAACCATGCAGAAGTACACCATTCTGCATACGTGCTCGATGTTGCGGGGAGTATTCGACGGATTCTCCCACTGACCTACCACCGGCCACCACCACCAGTGCCCCTTTAGTTTTTAAGTAGGTAGGATCGTCCGAGCCTAAATGCTTGGCACTTAGTGCTAGTATTAGGTAAAATCCGGCATCTGCCGAGATTGTGATAACTCGGAAATAATAATAATCGTTGGCGCAACAATCCATATTGGCCTTGAAGTGTGTTAGAGCACTTCATTCAAGACCGTAACGGTACACTAGGAGGCAATGTGGTCAGCGTTGCGCTCGCCCGAGATTATTACCCTGATTTGACTCAGGTACTCATTCACAGCTGAGTCGACTGATATCCGACGTGAAATCACGATACAAATTCCACTGCCACCAGTGAGATTTAAACCGCGACCTTCCGTACGACAGCCTTGCGCTCTAACCACTCAGCTATCCAACAAATGTCAAAACTAATACCAACTTCGGAAAATACTAACCGAGACATTTCAGTTGATACCCCATATGATTATGTTTGGTGCAAAAAATGTACACCCCCCTTTTGCATATATGGAGACCGCCCCCTTAAATTCAACGTAAAAGGATATATCACCTTTTCACCAAATTTGGTGTCCGCGAGAATAATGCGTGTGACGGACATACAGACAGACAGTATACCCATTTTAATAAGGTTTTGCTTTACACGAAACCTTAAAAAATGACCAACAGACGGACGGACAGACAGACATCGACTCGATTCTAATAAGGTTTTGTTTTATACAAAACCTTAAAAAAGTTAGAAATCGGTAATTCGGCGTTTCAGGTATGGAAGGTTTTGGTTGTTACTTACATAAGTATATTTGGTTGCAGAGCTATCCCATTTGTACGTAATTCGTGGTATATGTGTATATTTAGCATGTCAGACTACTCACTACACTACGCCCACACCGCTTTTCCAAAAGGTGTCAAAACTAAGAATGGCTTCAAAAGGTGCTAATCAAGACTTTTAATGTGATACCCAATATGACTATATTCGGCGAAAAAATATTTTACACCCCCGTTTTTCATGTGTGAGGACCGCCCCCGCGGGATGTGAGGGATGTAATTTACTGCATATTTGGAGGTTCATAGTTCCGACCTTCTTCCCACAGTTTCGTGTCAATCGGTACAGCCGTTTCTGCGTTTGACGGTAAGAGAGACAAAACTTTTAAACTATTAAGCGCAGAAAAATAGCAAACATTTTCGTTTCAAAAATCATTGTTTTTTAGGGTTTGAATGCGGGAACATATATGAATAGCCGCCTATTGAGACTCAAAGTTCTCAAAGTTCTAGCTAGGTAGCAGCGATTATTCTTGAAGGAAAGGAAACCGTTAGATGATATAAGCCGTCTGAGAGGCGTAGTATGTGGAGAGTTTTCTAGTCCTTTTCTCTTAACATTCATCCCCTCATTAATCACTGCATTAAGTACAACTATAAACCTAATCTGCGAAACAATTATAAATTTAATTTGTTCTCTTCCTCCTCGGCAGAGACGATGGGTGATAGGATAATTCCCCATTTCCTCATATTCACCCTTAGGTGCTCAGCTTATTATCCAATGTATCAACTACCCGTACCTCAACCCCCCTACAGAGAATGTCTCTGTTGTAAAGTCACTATTGGAATTTCATAGTCTGTAACGTTTTCGCTGACTCCAAGAATAATCTATTCCCTGCTTTCAAACAAATCCCCACGAATCCTTGTGGTATCCTTATGCTCATTAATATGTCTGAAGATACCCTCGCATTAGTAATGGGTCGTTGGAATGATGTCAGAGAACACAGGTGTAAACAGCGGTTCCCGTTCGTTTCAATTCTACTTTGCTCTAAACATTGGCACATTCTAATTTCCTGGAAACCATGTAGCTTTCAAAGACTCGAAAGAACTAGATATGCTTCGCGGTATCTTTGGCTTCCTTGATGTCACCCACTGCACTGGTGCGCCGTGGATTCTTGGCAAAAGGAAAGTTCCTTTACCACCATCCCGAGATTCCACTGAAATTCTAAAAACCTACAGACGCTTGCCTAGACCGGCGCCTCATTCCGTAGAAATGTCGTAGGACAACTGGTTTTGGTTTGACGGTTGGGCTAGGGAATCCTGCAAGCTTCCATTAAGCTTCGTAGAGGCGACGCACAGTTCCGAGTCCTGCGCACCTGCTAGTATCTCGAATTCGCCTCGTTCAAGCATGAATATGATTTCGCCGTAACTGCACCCATATTGCGCCGAACGGATTCTGTTTACGAGCTGCTGTCACACGATAGTGTATGGTAAAGCGCTCAGTTCCATGCGAAACGGTGTACAGTGTGGGTCGCATTTTTTCTCGCGGACGTCCTTCGTCGAAGAACCTTTAAAATTCGGGCGTGTGGTTGAATGAATACTGGAGTTCGTACGGAACTTGCGTGCGTGAATCTCTTGTGCGGATGATTATTATCGGTGGCGATCTGTGTACACTCCTGTGCGCTGAATTTGTCCGCGGTCCTGCAAATCCTTGTGCGATAGTGAAGTGCTACTAGGGTGCAAAGGAAATTCTACTGAAGACAGTGCTGTGAGCTTGTGTTGATAATCCTTGGTGTAAAGTGTGTCCCGCATAGTTCCGTGCATTCAAAAACTCGTTATCTGCTATCTAGATTACTAGGATTTCAGCGTCTCGTTTTGCAAAGTGGAAAAACTTTGAAAAGGACTTGGCGGTGCGATAAGACTGTAACGGAGTCGGGCCTCGTAACAACCCACAATTGAAGGTGGGTATTTGGAATCCGTGTCCTTGTGAATAAATGACTGTAAAAACACAATTACACTCCTTCTCCCCCTGCTTCTATATCGCAACATGAAAGGTTGGAAAAGTTTAAATTTTTCCTGATCTTTAAGATTGAAGGACTTTCACATCCATCGGTATCAGCAACGAACCAAAGCAATTGAGTAATCCAAGTTGTTTTCGTCACCTTAATGACATTGATTGTCATTGATCTGTTAGAGATGTAAGCAACCTTGTGCTTTGTTGGTACGGTGCCTCTGGTATTGAATACAAGGAGTAATGTTGATAAACACGATAGAACTTCCAATTTTCCATACCACTCAGTGACTTTCTACAGGGAATTTATATGTCTACTGAAGCAGATGAAACCGTAAAATCTGGATCTCAATATCAATTTCACTTGAAGGAAATGAAATATCGCTCAATATTACCGTATGCCAAATCCATGTGGAATTCGCGTAGGAGGGTGGCTTGTGTGTGTCAAATTAACTTTGACTCGCTCTAAGTGATTGTTTCTGGGATTGTTTCCATATTTAATTTGGCCTGCTCGTGCCATTTAGTATTATTCCATATTCTTGCATTCTGGCTCTACTTGCTTGAACAGTTTCCACCTAAGGCTGCAACCAAGCTGCTAGGATATCAGCGATCTGTTACATGGATAAATACTATATGTGTATGTACATGGGCAGCAAAACGCAGGAACGAATGAATACACTTGACCCTACTTACGTGAGTTGAAGAATGGAGCTCGATTTATATTGGGATTGACAAGCGCGTGCTGACAACAACAAAATACCATTTATTCATATGAAAGACTTTTTTCTTGTAAATAACCAAACATATATAACGCTTCCTTTCAATATATGTATGTAGTCCCAACTGAGTCGAATAGTTGGGGTTGAGTGGAATTTTCGCCATTGCATGTTTCGATCAAATGACTGAACTCGATCTGTTCCTCGTCAGTATTTGCAGACCCAATTTTTATATTAGTTTTTGTTTCTAGGCTTACAAATAAATTTCCAAAAATTACTTATTGAATTATCTATTATATTGCCTGGAAATTTCCAAAAACGAAACTTAAAAATCTTTGCTAATTTTTGGCTTAGACCGGAAAAATATGGTGTCTTTGAATGAGTATTATTTTACGGATTTAGGGATTGCAAATTAACAAGCCATTTTTCAATACAAAATAAGTTATTACTGCTAAAAGTTAACAATGGCTGATACTGACTGGTGACAAAAAGAAACTTCACGGTGCACAACTGCGATAAAAAGCGTTCGATAGCCACCGAAAATCAGCGCTCCGCATGATGCACAAGAATACATCGGTTTTAAGGTTTTGTGTAATTTGTTTGTACATCCATGCGTTGTTTGTGTTTCACACCAAATTTACTAGAGAATGGCTAGAGTTACTGTCACCATAATTGGTGGAACTATGTAGCCCGTTATAAGCAACTATTTTCACTGATTTAAAGAGGGAGGCGGGCTCCTAATTCATGCAAAATGGAGACTAAACTTTGTTTCCTACATTGTAATCATCTAGGGTACCAAATGGAAGCGCGCAATTAGTACTTTCAGGGGCTGATCTAATGATCAAAATGTATACACCAAAAAAAAAAAACAAACACAACATCATCATTACCAACAGCGCAACAACCGGTATCTGGTCTAGGTCTGCCTTAATAAGGAACTCAAGGCATCCCGGTTTTGCGCCGAAGTTTACCAATTCGATATCCCTAAAAGCTATCTAGAGTCCTGGCCTACGTCATCAGTCCATCTCAGGCAGGCCCTGCCTCGTCTTTTTTTTCTACCGTATAGAATTTTCGGTTTGCATCATCTTCATCAATACATATTAAGTGGCTCGCCTACCGTAATCTATTGGGCCGAATTTTATCCACAACCTAACGGTCATGGTATCGCTAATAGACCTCGTCGCTATGATGGCTACGAAATCGTCCATCCTCATGTCGGGGACCAAAAATTCTTCACAGGATTCTTCTCCCGAACGCGATTAAGAGTTGGCAATTTTTTTTTTTGATAAGAACCTAGTCTCCAGGGAGTACAAGAGGACTGGTAAGATCATAGTCTTGTTCAGTAAGAGCTTCGACCCTCTGGTGAGACGCTTCGAGCGGAACAGTTTTCGCAACCTGAAATAGGCTCTGTTGGCTGCCAACAACCCTGAGCGCATCTCATCGTTGTAGCTGTTATCGATTGTGGTTTTTGACCCTAGATAGGAGTAATTATCAACGGTCTCATATTTGAAGTCTCCTGTCTTTATTCTTCTCGTTTGACCAGTGCGATTTGTTGTTGCCGCTTCTTTTTTCTTTGGCGCTGACGTTTTCAGTGATATGCAGCGCCACCTGCTCGATCTGGATGAAGGCAGTCTGTAGGTTTCGGGTTGTTCTTCCCATGATGTCAATACCGTTAGCATAAACCAGTAATTGGATGGACTTAAAGAGGATCGTGCCCTCCCTCTCATATACCCAAGCAACGTGATATCCCTATAATTGCTGCACTGCATGATATCTTCCTTTTTATGTATGAGGCAGATAATGCCTCGTTGCCAGTATTTGTCTTTCGTCTTCAGTTGGCGGGACCGATGTTCTGGTTGTTGAGCAGTTCATCATCATACTCAACCGATCGCTCCAATATGCCCATTCTGTCGGAAATCAGGTTTCCCTCTTTGTCGCGGCATCCTGCTGACTTGTTGGTAAAACTTGCGCCTTCTGTGCCTGGCGTGGGTGCTTCCTATACTTCGCCTTCGCAGACCTGTTGTTTTTCCCAGCCTTCCTTTTTCCGCCTGTAAAGTCGCTTCTCCGCTCGACGGAGTTCATGATAAGTTTCCGCCGTATGCGGCATTCATTCGTTTTGTTGCTAGCTTACATTCATCGTCGAGCGGTTCAGACTTCTCTTGTGACTGGGGCTAAGTATGTTTGTGGCCGTATGAATGGTAACTTTCTTCAGGTGATTGTAAAGATCATTAGTTCATATTTAATTTCGAGGATCTCTGTTGACTGCGGTTATTGCGGCATCTATTTCCCCCTTTGGGGTGTTCCGGAGGGCTGTACTCATGATGGGTTCAGTGTTAATTCTCCAAATACAACAACATTAATCAAAAAATGTGCATCGAAGTATATAAATTCTGGTTTCCAAAATATATCAAATAAATGAAATATGCCATATAACCGCATTTTAGATATTTATAGGAAAATCACCCTTAATTTTCATCATTTTGAAACCCCCTAGTAGTACAAAGTTTAGCATAATAATATAAAACAATACTGAAAAGTTTCATGTAAATTCTGCGTTTATTACCAAAGTTTTGATAACTTAAAGTTTTCGTATTGGGATAAACTTACTTCACCTTTGGACAGCTTATGTAGAACATGCGATATATATAACAGAAAGAATAATCGTTTTCGCGCCATATTCCAATTGGATAGGGCCTTGACGAATGTTAGAGCATTTCATTCAAGACTGTAACGGTACACTGCAGGAGCATGATTCCTTATAGGAGGCATTGTGGTCAAGTCTCTGCGGACTATAGCATAGGTTGTAAGTAGTGTGACCCGCTCATTTCCCAAGATTCTCTGCGGTATATATGGTAGTTTGTCACTACGTTATACTTTTACGCAAGGTTTCATGAAGAAAGTTGATGTTGTTTGCAGGATGATCTCCACTTTACAACCGCATAACCTACAACTGGAGCTGGCGATTTAGGAACCATCAAGAATGTATCGTTTATAGCTGTTTTTAGGAGCGAAGCGCCCTGAATTGTAGTAAAGAATGCTTACGTCTTATAGAATAGCACACCGTTAGTCAAAAATTTGTTCGAAGCTTAGATGTCAATGACTGGTAACAAAAAAATTGTTATGTGTCTTCCGCGAAAGAGTGTCTCGAAGAAAAACTCACGAAAAGAATGCATTCTCCGGTAGTGCCAAGTTTTCAAATCCTACCACCACCTCTTCCTACCTGATCACGTGGGCAATGATCCACAATCTTTCATCAAATCTATTATTCATGTGATTGTTTCTATATTATTGTGTGTCGACAGATTCTAAATCAGTATTACTCCCACTGTTTCATACCCAGCGAACATAAAAGGCCGAGAATGACGAAGGAGTTGATTGCCATGATTTTATTTTCCCTATTTTACAACTCTGGAAAACTCCTCCAGCAATATTGCTACAGCAGGTGTTGCTGCTTCTAATATGCTTAGGTATTTGTGTGTCCGGATAGCTGAGTAGTTAGAGCACAAGGCTGTCGTACGCAAGGCCGCGGTTCAAATCTCCCTGGTGGCAGAAAGGTTTGTATCGTGATTTGACGTCGGATACCAGTCGACTCAGCTGTACCTGAGTCAAAACTGGGTAATAATCTTGGGCGAGCGCAATGCTGACTACATTGCCTCCTACAGTGCATTGTGGTGTACCGTTACGGCCTTGAATGAAGTGCTCTAGCACACTTCAAGGCCTGATCCAATATGGATTGTTACGCCAACGATTATTATTATAGTTGCGTGGGATGTCAAATGAGAGGTTTCGATTAGTGTTTTCCATATCAATTGCAAAACAGGCGGAGCGGAGGAGTTAGGATTTACGTACTTATATCAAGGACTCATACTCAGAAAGTATGAAAAAAGAGGTTGACGTTGGTAGATGATATGTTCAGTGAGCTTATGAAAAATTTAAAAATGTATACTATTGGTAACATCACTTGAACAAATTTCAGCGTTGAGGGTATATGTGGCTTATGTTCGTATGATGCTAATAATAGTCCACCTATACTGCGAACTATAAACCACGTAGAAATGAAATCGTCATATTCCTACATAAATAGTAGACAAAAAATGTCATACCTGAAACACCCACTTCCGATTTCCAATTTGTTTTATATTTTTGTTTATTATATGATGATGACAAATGCATATATTTGTGCACAAACCTTTTTAGACGATTCTTATATCTAAAGTAGTCGGGATGGATAGATTAATTCCTGTTGCATTTGTTAATGGGTTAGGCTGTTTAGAAAAACGTAATGGACCATTTCAGGCACCGCGGTTATATTTTTATGTTCTGGAATCCTGGAAATTTCAATGCTTTTAGATCGTCTAGCCCGTTATAATGTTATAATTCCCCTTTGTCACGGCTTAATTTTTAAGGTTTTGTGTGAAACTGTCTGTCTGGCTCCTATTGACATGAAGTTTGGGAAAAGGGGGGAAGTGGGCACCCCTACGCATACAGTGGATAGCATCTTTCTACATTGAGCTTAGAGAGGCCCCCAAGTTCAAAAGGGGGGGCTAAGCTTTTTTCCGCCGAAGATAGTCATAGATATCAAATGAAAGGTCTCCATTAGTGCTTTTCAAAACTGACATTGGTTTTGGTATTTGATGCAAAAGAGGGAATGTGAGCACTAGAAAGTGGTTATTTCTTTCACGGGATTTATTTTCTGAAATAAAATCATAAACCTGCTACTAGACCTCAAAATATAATCAATGCGGAATGTTGGAAAGATGGGGAGTTGAAAGTGATCATTTTTTTAACGAACCCATTCTCAGAAACTACCATACTGAAAAATCTTAAAAAAAATCAGGGGCCTTCTATTATATGGTGCCTAGGCTCCGAAATACCGTCCATACCGATACCTTTTCAAATAAAGTAAATAATAGTACATTACTATAATCTTTAGTAATTGGCCCCTTATGTTCACTCTAGAACCATACAATTCTGCAAGGCTACAGCATAAAGCATGTTCCTACCAAATCTGGTTAAAATCGCACTATTATTAACAAAGATATAATAGGTCAAAGCTGTCGCTTCTCTGCAAATTTAAGGCTATGAATGTCAATATACTTGAAAATGGATATTTTCACATAATGTATGCATATATTACGTGCTACATACTAATGGGACAAATGCACACTCAAATCTTTTTTTAGAGAAATACACAAAACCTCCTTTTACCGGAAGCGTCTAGCTTTCCGACTTGTTTAGTAACTGACTACAAACTACTCTTAAATTCATCCTAATATAATGAAATTTTGCAGTAGCATAACCTGTGTCGCACTTCTACTAACATATTTATAATAAGTCAAAGTTGTCGCTTTTGTATAAATTGACTGCAATCTAAGACTTTAAATGAGAGTATCACGCAAAAGTAAATATTTTATTATCATATAAATATATATTATATAAATTATTATGGACTAGATACAAATTGATGCGTCCAGCTTCTTTTCTCCCGATTCTCTTTACTGTAATTTTACAATCTTCTGCTTTAAAAATATATTTCGACAGGCATTAATCCCTAAATTGTAAGAATTTTTTAGATACTCGGGTAGATCAAATTACGATTTGCTCTGTCGGGAGTATATGGAGGATGTTCTTATATTTCTTATTTTAATCTGGCCGCGTTCACTGCATGAGGTTCCTACTTTCAAAATTACATTTCATCTTAGCTTACGATTCAATGCAAACCCGGTTCAACTTGTTCCTAGTATCAATTAAAGAATTGCTATTGATCTCCAGTCAATAACGGGGAAGCAATCAATCAGATACTTTGTGAGATCTCAAATCCATGGTCAGAATCTGTTGCGATAGCAAATGTTCAGTTGCATAATAATTTCACGGAAAGTTATGCACGTAGTTGGGGTATCTGCCTGTTTGTCACTCGCACTTTTCTCAGAAATGACTATAATGATTGACACGAAATTTGGTGAGGTGGAGGAGGAAACTATATACGCGCACACATGCAGTAAGTTACATGTTTTTACGTTGAGTTTAGGTGGGGGGGGTCCCATACATGCAAAAGAGAGAGAGAGAGAGTCACAAAAATTTGAATAATATAGACTATAGTAGAACATGGTATCCCCCAGGTTTGATCAAAATCGTACCATCGCTAATAAAGTTACTGTACCTAAAAATGGTGTTTTCCATGTAAATTTACTGTAACCCAAAATATTAAATATCAATATCACATCAAAGTGAGTAGTTTGACACGCTAAATATATAAGACATATACGTTACGAAATACGTACAAATGGAATATTTCTGCACTTAAATATATTATACTTACGTAAGAAACAAACAAAACCTTTCATACCTGAAACGTCTAGCTTCTGGTTTCCCAATCTGTTTGTGAATATTCCACTGAATTGGATTGCATATGCATGTTCAAATCTATTCCATTCCCAAAAATGTATTATTTATAAAATCAGGAAATTCAATTTTTCTAATTTTAGTGATATTAAAATCTATGAGAAATAAGAAAGAATTGCCTTCCTTTCCTACCCCCGCCTTTGAAAGAGTTGTAACCAATTTGCTGGTTATCATTGACCGCTCTTCAAATGTTTTTCAATAGAGAATACACAGGTTGATAGGAAATACTATCCTCATACCAATGGTGTATAATAGATGCAGCCAGTATAGAAATATTAAAATATTCTACAGAATATACAAATAACAGGATAGGATGGACTCGTGGACATCACTGCTGCACAAATCAATTACTAGTAAATTGTCGGAAAGCTAGAAGAGCAATTCTTTTATGTTTTGAATCAATATATAGATTGAAATATGTAATTGTCTAATACACGAGATCTAGAAATTTCCCGTACCAGCTGGTTTACCGGTTATCTAAAATAGTGTTTCAAATAAGAACATATTATTTATTTTGCTTGAAAATTTGGATTATTTGTCGCAGTACGTAATTTGGAAACTTGAAGTTTACCGCACACTGATACTGTGCAAATAGAGAACTGGTTTACGTGAAGAAAAATTAGCCGTCAGTCAGGAAGGTCTTAAATTTTGTAAATAGTTCAACAAACTAAAGAACTACTATTCAAATAACTTAACGCTTAACGCTTTTCAAAGAGTCTCAATATCACGTACGCAAATCCTGGGAACACTCGGCACTCGGGGTCACCTATATATGTATATTGATTCTGTTCGAATGGAACTAGACAAATTATTACCTGAGCTAAATCAGGGTTACAATCACAGCTGAACGCAATGCTGACCACACTGCCTCTGATAGCGTATTGTAGTGTACCGTTCGGTCTTGAATTAAATGCTCGAGCACACTTTAAGGCCCCGATCAACTATTGTCAATTATTGTGGACAATTATTGTTATTATTTTCTGAGTTATCACAATCTCGGCAGACGTCGGATTTTACCTAATACTAGCACTAAGTGCCGAGTATTTACGCTCAGACGATCTTACCCACTTAAAAGTTAAAGGGGCGCTGGTGGTGGTGGCCAGTAGTTCATTAGTGGGAAAATCCGACGCATCATCGAACACGTATGCAGAATAATATATTTCTGCATTAATGGTTTGAACCAGATTCTGTGAGATGCCCAGGACATCAAGGGAAGCCGTGAGGAATTTAGATACAATACCTGCAGCCGACAATATTATGGGAACTACAACCATTTTCTCGAGACGCCAAATTTCTTTGTTTTCCCGAACCAGCGGCTCATAGTTCACCTTCTTCTCTACGTATTTTCGTTCAATGTTGCTATTATGGGAGATGGAAACATCAGTAATATACGCAGATCAACGCGTCTTGTCAACTAATAGTACACACTTGTTATGTGGTATATAGCGATCAGTTAGAACTTACCGGTCTCAATACATACTGTAAGCAGAAGTATTATGTACCGCCTGGAGATCATATCTGCAGAATGGATTTGTTCCCATGACCAGCCCATGCTTGAATGCAAGGTTTTGATGAATCATCTTACATACAGCATTGTGTCTGTTCGTGTATTGCAGCCTGAAATGAGATCACCCAACGTTTCTAACGCCGAACCACACATTCTGCACTCCACCTGCTCTTTCATTATGAGCTTCTTATAAGCTCGGGTGGCGACCACGCCATCTCGAATGGCACACATGAATCCCTCCTTGTTAGCAAATTGCTCCCCAGCACACAGTCATCTGTTCGACAAATGCAAAACGACAAAGGAAATTTACGTGTTTGCGATACCTTTGACGTCTATTCATTGATCCGCTACTAATCTGATTTCACCCCACTCAGAGGATTGAAAGATCGATCCTTCAATATAACTGGAGCCAGCCCACAGTCTGCCTTACAAACAGTCGCATTCAAGGGACTAGTCTCTTCTTTGCTGTAAATATAAGCGCGTAGATTTGGAGATGACGTTGTACTGCAACGCCAACCACGCCCCTGTCTCTGATGTCACGAAGCAGGTTTTTTCACTCTATTGCATGGGTTGGATGATACATTCAGAATTTGGACATCCGTCGACTGAACGTTTTTCAGATCTGTTTTCTTCTACGGCAATATTCCGAATGCATAACCCAGTGAAGAGATAGTAAAGACATTCAATACGCTTATCTTATTATTCCCCGAGAGATGCGATTTCAGTGCCAGCTTTACGTATCGCAAGAATCCGGACGGCGAGCATGCTCCATATCACCAACTTGAATATGGGTTCCTAGGTACTTGTGGAAGTCTACCTCGGTCATAGCTTGGCTGTGTAGGTCACCAACGCTATGGCTGGCATGCGGCTTGGGATGACCTTTCCGGATGGCTTGGATTCAACATTTGTCTAATCCAAATTTCATCCGAATATCACAGCTGCACATGTCTACTATTCACAACAGACTTCTGATGTGGTCGTAAGTACCAGCATACAGCCTGTTGTCATTTGAGTACATCAAGTGTGTCAGCTCACACTAAGCACGAAAACCATACTTTATTAGCGTTCAGTAGCCATGAAAGGTTCAGTGCCATGTACCGATAAGATGGTAAGCCACCCTTTCCTGACTGTCGCCAAAAACTTTATTAGTTTGAGATCAATTCGATATAGACGTCGAACATCGATCAGCCAGGTGTGCGGGACCCTATCGAAAACCTCTTGATCCGACTCGGTACCCCTGTTGTGCTTCTCGGACAAAATGTTATTGGTCTCGAGGCGCATTGACCCTTGCACTAATAATGGCCGTTATGAATTTATGTGTCTGTCTTAGCGATAAGGTAGGTAATCCCCGCAGTGAGGAAGGGGGGAAATTCCTCCGGTCGATTCATGAACTGATTTCGGCTGGGTGCCAACTGATCATGTATGCTGGTGAACTTTTTGTATCAGAAGTTCTACACCCGATCCAGACCTAGGGTCCTCTAGTTCTTCGAGCTGTTTATGGCTGGTCGAACCCCCTCGTCAGTAACCTCCATAAAATTCATGCCTGGGGTAGTGGCAGCGCCGGTGCCTTCGGTGGTAATCCCCAAAGTCCACCCCAACATTATTTTGCTTCCGTTACTGAGAATGGCACTGTCTGAATGCTCTATTGAAAATACTCCGCTAGTTCCTCGCAAATTTTGCATCCTAGATACTTCTGGTGTCACTTTCGCCATTACATCACAACCGACTGCGTATGACAGATAATTTCTGCTTTAGTGTCTCCAGAAGTTCAACTAGGGGTGTCTCACTGGGGCTGGTATATTTCTGGTGAACACTGCACTTTATTTTTCACCCGTCCGCTGGTATTGCTTGAAATGATTTGAGTCAGCCTAATGATGTCCTGCCTTAGTGAGTCACGCCGACATTCCAGACCAATAACGCTAAAGCAAATCTTCTGACCACGCAATTTGACAACCGCACCACAATACACAATGAATTCTCGGATTACTACACAATGGATCCATTTCCGAGAACACGTCCCGCGGAGACTTCAGTGGGCTGCGAAGGAGGGCGTGTTATTGACGTCGTCGACTCTTGGTCACTAGCCTCCGCAATGACCTCGAGTCAAATACATTCCCTGATGACGGCCGGGATTGTGTTGCTGCGAACAATGAAGCGGCACTGGTCTGCAACATGCTGAACAGTCACGTGCGCGTATTGCGAAAAATGCTTAACGCGTCTCTGGTTCAACAAAGTAAGATGTTGTACTTGCTCCCGCCGTAATTTCGTTATAAGAGCGGATAATGAAGAGGTTCGTTTCCTCAGTCGACTGCATCCGCTGCCTTTTCGAACTTGCTGAACGGGTCGCCAAAGATAGTGACAAAACAGCTGTAGCAGGTGCAGTCATGCTCTGTCGAACCGCCCTTCGATTAGCGGCTTCTACGCCGTACTGTTCTTTGCGGGAGCCCGACTCAGTCAACTAGTCAGACGACTCCCACCGGTTATCTGTACCGGACTTCAAATTCCTCCTCTCTTCATTTTTGGGTTTGCATTTTATCCCTAAGACGTATGATGTATTCCTCGGAGACTTGGGTTGTTAGCAAGAAAAATTTCGAACTCTTGGCCGCGTTCGAGAGAAGAATCCTCCGAAGAATTTTTAGCCCCCTATATGAGGATATACGATTCCGTAGCCTACATAGCGACGAAATCTATGAGTGATACCATGACCGTCAGGCTGTGGATAAAATCAGACTTAATAGGTTACGCTGGGTGGGTCACTTAATCCGTATGGATGAGGAGGATCAGCCCGAAAAGTCTATAAGGGTAATATCTAGAAAAAGAAGACGAGGCAGACCCTGCCTAAGATGGAGCGACGGCGTAGGCCAGGACGCCAGACAGCTTTTAGGGATATCGAATTGGTGGACCACGGCGCAAAACCGGGATGTCTGGAGTCCCTTATTAAGGCAGGCCTAGACCGGATACCGGTTGTTGCGTCGTTAATGATGATCATGATGATTTTATCCCTAACTGGCAGCTGTGGTGACAGCTTCCTGTAAGACTGCCAAGCTCCTACACTATCCTCAACTAGCCCCTAAGATGCTGTGGTGGCGTACAGCCATTCAGACTGAAGCTTTCTATCGCTCTTCTTTTCATAACCGGGCTTGGAACCGGCCATTATTATTGTTATTAATGAAGTATGTTGCCATAAATAGCCATAATAATAGAAAACCGATAATTTTTTATTGTAGAATTCCAAGATTTTTGATCTCTGCAATGGTATTCCAGGGTATGAAACAACTCATAACAACTTTGTTCAGACTTTCACGATATCCTCAATCAGATAATTATTTTATGCTTTTTCTTACGGTTGACCTCAAGCGCAAAGCTCCTATTTATAGTTCCGTACGCCTGCTGCTGCAGGTTTCTGCGTCTTTCTTCATATTTTTCTTTTTAAACTGGAATTTAATATAATTGCTAATCCTTTTAAAGCTTGCATTAATTATTATTGGTGAATGGATTTCATTATTTTCCAACAAGGTCCTTTTTGATTTAGTTATGGAGCATAATCTTGTCGACTTGCTCTAAATAATTAACTCGGGTTTGTAGGGTACCAGTACATTCTTTCACAAATGTTAACCCAGTTTTTAGGTCGAAAATAGGCCGATAAATACCCACAATTTTGTATGCTAAGGAACGATGTTTGAAATTAGAACTGGAATTGCTAATGTTAAAGAAGCAAACTAAATTGAACGGATACCATGAAACGAGAATCATTTTTGCTCTTGGAAATTTCCACCAGAGATATTTGAGAAGTAGTATTTAGTACAGATGCTTTTATGGAACACACATTTTATAATTATATTGCCATCCCCAAAAGTTGAATGCGAATTTCGATTGAATGTATTCTCCAAGAAAATACATATCTAGAAATCACACTTACGTATATCCTGTAATCTGCAGTCAAATAACTTTGCCACCCACCCATTTTGCAGAACTTCGAGCAGCAATCCACCTGCTTCGCTTTCCTGAACAAGACTTTGACCTAAACGGAAGCAATACCTGCATTAAAGATATTCGAAAAACAGACGAAACTGTAAACGTATTTCATGACATCTAGCACAGTCATCGTGGATACGAGATGACTTTCTGGTGAAAGAGGTCACAGGAAGAAAAAAACTTCTATCTGTCCCATGCACAGCGCTACATTTTCCGTTTGAATCCGTTGAACAGATTTTTCCATGCACAATAGCAAAAATGCACCAGTAACGATGTTGGGATGCTCCCCTTCCTTCTCACCTGTTTTCTGGAGCGACAATAACGTAGTACTGCGATTCTTCCGGGAATTAACGTTTTCACCTAAGAAAATCGTATATATTATTCAGAGGGGCTTCTTTGATGTTGGCGAGATTTCAAGTTGTCCTCGTCGTGTTTGCCTCCTAATCACAGGCGAGATCCGGTAAACTGTAAACGCTGCAAGATAGTGACGAGACTGGTTTCGAAGAAAAATGGAAATACGGGCCAAACAGAATCGTGCAAAGGATGTGACACTGCTGAATCAGCAGACCTTTAATCAAAAAAGTGCCATCGGGAGGAATCGGTCAGACACTTGCTAGCGACGAGCTTGTTACTGATATATCAAGAATTGGGTTGCGGAAAGACTTGTCTGAAAAGAATTTTTAATTTGATATGAAATGAAAGAATGTGAGGAAATTGAAAATCAGGTTAACTCAGCTCACACTGTTATAAAGGATAAAAATCCATAAATTTACTCCTCCTTCCTCTACTTAGCAGTTGAAAGGGATCAGGAAGTTTCAAGGATGGGGAAAATCTATTTTAATCATAAATCTTAAATATTACATAGTGGGATGTGTCGAAATCCAATATAATTCCTCCTTCTTTTTTTTGTAATCATGTCAAGAATATGATTTTATTTAATAATATGTGCATCGATTATTTCAAACGGGGTGGTGATGATTGGAGGGGCTTAACGTTTAGATTTTTGATTTTTAGAACCTAGTCGATGTCTGTCTGTCCGTCACACCCGACTTATTCGGAAACGACTGAACCAATTGTCACGAAAATTGATGAGAATGTATTGTTTCTGTAAAGTTTAAGGGGCCATACATGTGAATGGCCGGTGCACAATTTTCCATAGAATGTGACCATGTAGGGTATTAAACGAAAGGGCTCGATTAGTACTTTTCGAAACTGGTTCCATATTTAATATCGAGTGAAACGTAGGGGAGTGAGGTCTCAAAATATGACCCTCAAAAAAGTGTAACAGGTCTCGTTCTCAGAACCTGTCCAACCGAAAACTCTTGAAAAAATCACAATCGTGTATTTAAACGAAATCTAAGCTCCTAAATAAATCCCGTTCCGATATCTGCACAAATAAAGTTAATAATAGGTTAGTCTATTTTAGAAATTTAGCCGGAAACCCTCTTGAGTTCATACTAGAGGCACAAAAGGGATAACATGAGGCATAACTTTGGGAAGTTTGAGGGTAATCAAACTATTACTAATAGAGTTATAGAAACTTTTACATTCTGGGTGAATTTCTTGCATTCTAAAACGTGTATGACGTCATCATCACATATCAATTCGTCAACACCACGACAAAGTGAAAAATATTTCGTTTGAGTTTCTTAATCATTTATATATCAATAGCAATTACTCCAGAGAGACGTATGGATGTGTAAATGAAGCTTTGTGGTAGTGCCTAATTCAGATAGATATATTTGTGCATTGAACAAGCAGTATCCAATATACGTACTTTATATGTACATATGTATGCTTTTGTGCATGAAGTAAATCGAAAATAAGTGTATGGTCAATTTATATACATGCATATAAAATACAGTATTCGGTTATAGTCAATGCCGTCCGTCCAGTCGCTCTCTATGGTTCTGAGGGTTGGCCGACTATAAAAGGCAATGAACGGCGTCTTGCGGTAATGGAGACGAAGATGCTACATTGAAATAGTGGCGTCACACGTTTAGATTACATCCGAAATGAGGATATCCGTTATGGGGTTGCACTGATCGTGGAAAAGTTGCGAGAGAGGCGTCTTCGATGGTATGGTCACGCAATTCGTGCCAACGAGAATTCACTTGCAAAGATTGGTCTGAACATCGAAGTCGATGGTAAACGACCAAAAGGCAGACCCAAACAATGATGGCTTGATACGTTAGATGATGATTCAGATGAGATCAGGCATTCGCCAAATGGCGAAACCGATCACGACGAGCCGACCCCGGTTGTGAACGGGACAAAGGCTGAAGAAAAAGAAGAAGAATATGGTAATAGTCAATGTTTGTTTGTTTAGAGTGAGCATAGTATCTACGTCTGTAATATGTACGTATCTCTTGTAGTTTGCGTAGAAAGTGTCTCACATAATATGAACGCAAAACCTTTATACCCGAAGCGCCAGCTTTTGGTATTCCGACTTGTTTCACGGCAATTCGTTAACGGTAGTTCCCAAGAGAAGACCAGTTGCCGCGGAATGAGAAGAAGGTAACTCCTCACGGTCTGCCTTTGACAAAATTAGTTTAACTTTGGTTGACCTGCATAATTAGCGCGCGGGGTTCAAATTTTCATCTAATGTCTATCATGTCTGCTCTCCTTAACGCACTGAAGCCAGCTTTCTTTTTTCTCCTATATAACACGTCTGACACGACAGCTGAGTTGACTGGAACCAGACGTCAAATTACGATATAAATTCCACTGCCATCAGTGAGATTTGAACCGTGATATTCCGTAAGATAGCCTTGCGCTTTAAACACTCAGCTATCCGGACGGGAGATCTTGCTCTGGTTTAGATAGTAGCATGTCAATTTTTAACCCTTTCATCAGTCTTTCGAGATGCGACAAAGGCCTTGCTCGCGTCACTCCCATTTTTCTTTTCATTTCAATTTTGTTGACTAGTGATGTCAAAGCCAGTTTAGTATTTTACGTTTTTGTTCATAACACTTACAATGACCTTTTCTTTTTTGTTCTTTTTTTTCATTGCTGGAAGGTGGAAAGGTTCAAAACCTTCTGCTGGCTCCAGCCATGCAGTTATGTGAGACTCCTACTCACTAAAACCACCTCCTTCTTCTTCCACTCTCTCCACGGGACTGCCGTAAGCATTGCATCGTGGGGCTGGATCAGTTCTTAACTGCGGCGCATTATTCTTCGCTCCCTTTCTTGCTTTCTTCGCAGTTCTTCATGCCTTAGCTTTTGATGAATCATTTTGACCACTTGATTCCAAGCCTCCGCTGATTGCAACATAAACTCCACTATATTTCCAGGTGTTAAGAGTCTGCCTGCGATCGCTTCTAGCCTAGTGCGGTGTGTTGTAAACCTTGGGCACTCAAATAGAACATGCTCCGCATTGTCAGCCACGTTACCACATCTCGGGCAGCATGGTGAGTCCGATAACCTCCATGTCCACTTAAAAACTGTGTCAGCCCGTAGCTTAGTTCCCCATGACTCCTTTCAGTCCATCTTCGAATGCGTGGAATGATACGGTAAATCCAACGGCCAGTTTGTGCCTCGTTCCATCTTTTTTGCCATTTTGCGATGGATTCCCGCCGTGCTAGTTGCCATCGAAGTACCATAGACTCCCCGATTGCATGCATTTTGTCGTAGAGACGCCGACCTTCATCCGCCAAGATGTCTATGGAGATTTTCCTTGCCCGTACATATGCTGCTTCTCCTGATGTCGTTCGATAAGCACTGCATACCCGGAGTGCACTTAGTCGATACGCCATTCCTAGTTTTCCGCAGTTTGATTTGTTTTCCAGAACGGTTGCCCAAACTGGAGCTGCGTAGAGTAGCACGGAACTAACTACCCTTGAAATAAGACGACATCGACTTTGTCTTGGTCCACCAATGTTCGGTAGTATCCTCGAGATCGTTATAGCGATGGAAGATGCTCTAGTTGTAGCGCACTCAATGTGTTTTTTAAAGTTGAGTCTTTTGTCAATCATTACTCCCAAATATTTAAGCGACTCTTGGGAGTAAATTGCTTTTTCACCAACTTTGATTTTCACGGTCGTGTCTTTCCTTCTTTTGCTGATTAGCGCACTAGTTCCGTTTTATGTTCAGCAAGTGATAGACCGGACTTTTTCAACCAGGAATTGATCTCCCATATCGCTTCCTTTGCATAGATTTCGATCTCGTCTAAGCGTTTTGCCACTATTGTTACCCCGATATCGTCCGCAAAGCCAGTAGTTGTCACGTCGTTAGGAAGGCGTAGCATCAGCACTCCATTGTACATAATTAACCACAATAAGGGACCTAAGACTGACCCCTGTGGTACGCCGCACGTCATTGGGAATAATTTCTGTTCATCAACGATGCGTACAATGTACTTTGGAGCCTGTAGTTTGGTTAGAGCCTCTATGATTTTCGTCCACTTGGCAGTGTTGCAGTTTTTACATCGAGTGTCACCACTGCGCAGCATTTGTCATCATGTATTGCAGCGCGAGCCAGGCCAGTCACCATGTTGATTTCATCGGCGGTTGATCTCCCTTTACGAAACCCGAATTGCTTGTCGAATTGGCCTCCTTCCTTTTCCGCAACAGCGAGCAGCCTGTTGTATAATACTCGTTCAAATAGTTTACCAATGGTGTTGACCAAACATATCGGTCGATATGAGGAGGTGTCTCCCAATGGTTTACCTGGCTTCGGAATAAGTATCAACTTTTGCAGTTTCCATTGCTCGGGGAATTCTCCTTCTCTAAAGTATGCCGTAAAAACTTTGACAAACATGCCTGGTGCTGAGCTGGCTGCCACTTTCAGGGCGATATTCAGGATTCCATCTGACCCTGAGGTCTTATTTTCAGCGAATTTTCTTGTTGCATAAAAAATTTCCTCTTCTACCACTACAGGAATTTCGTTGGGGTTTATATGGACTTTAGGCAGATTTGTGTAGTTCACATCCTCTGGGAAGAGAGTGTCCACTATGTTTTATAGTAATTTCGGACAGGTAACCAGTGGGGAGCGCTTGCCTTTCAGTGATGATATTACAGACCTGTAGACGCCACCCCATGGATCAGAATCAGCTTCAGTATACATCCGCTTGATTTCGTTCGGATTTGCTCTTCGTGATAGCTGCTTGCATTTTTTTCCTCGCATTCTTGTATTGCAGGTGTAGCTCAACGAATTCAGGTTGATTTCTTCTACGCTGGGAGCATCTCCTAGCTCTGAGGTAGTTTTTCCGACATTCCTCAATTTCTGAATTGCACCAGAAATTGGGATTTCGACTTACAATGACCTATTGTTAGAAGCCGGTGTAGATGATATATTTATTCCTAGGTTGAGGGATACTGAGAACAATATGTGAATTATTTCATGGTAGGATGTTATTTTAGCAGGAGTGGTTCGCGAAGCGGTCGTTGTATGCGGGAGGGTATTCTATAAATGTCAAAGAGATTCATTTTTCTTCCTCTAAAAATTTTCAAGTTTAGAGATGGAAGTTCTTCACTGTCTTCAATTTCCATCATAACGGTAAATTCCTATTCGCCTTTTTCAGAACCTCCTACATATCTTCCACTTTATCTTTGTGGACAATCGTAAAAGTCCCATCTACATACCTTGTCAACATTTTATGTAGCAGGCGTTTGAATTGTAGATCGTTCTTAATTCCAATCAAAAATTGGTCACTCAAAAAGAGTGACAGTAAGTTAACTATTGCCACATCCCTCCTTTGGAAAATGTTTCTGTAAAAGTCAGGTAACTCTCTGTCATGCATATCTCGGAAATTTTCACGAGCAGCAGACCCAATAAAGGTAACGCATTTACAATTGATAAAATTGTATCCCGTCGTAAGCAGAACCAACTATTCTTCATAATCGTCTGTTCTTTCATGCTTTTTCTTATGATAGTCTAACTATTTATTTTGCTTTGTGGGAAGAGTAAAGGCAAGGGCTGTTATCTTATGCATATATCTCCAAAGAATACACAGATCGAACTTACCTTACATGAAATTGTTCTCTTATCCATCTGCATTTAATGATACTCCACATTTAAAAAACAGTGGTAGTGCAGCTTCGCGAATATCATACGTGGATCGATACTGCTACATTAATTATATGATAGTTTCTCATTACGTGCGCTCGACTTTTCCAAGATTTTGAGTGAAACAAAATCGATTCAATATGTGTCTGCCTGTCTGCCACACCTGATTTACTTGGAAATGTCAACCAATATCACGAAATTTGGTGAGAACATGTCGTTTGTGAATCCCTGTACATCTAACAATTGTATCCTTTTGCGCTGGGTGTGGGAGCGGGGGGAGTTGCGCCACATATATGCGAAAGGGGTCTTTAAATTTATTTTCATCGAATCTGATCATGTTGGATATCAAATGGAAGCGTTCCATTAGTAGCTTTCGCTTGCCGCACTGAGAAAATCTGATCTGCTGCTGATTTGCCTGAAGTGAAGCCTCTTTGGTATGGCTAACGATATTCTGGGCGTATGCGGCTATCCGGCTTAGCCGGTCTTGTGTATGGAACAGATAATGTCAATCATCAGGCATCGATTGGCTGTCCCACACTTTGAGCATAAATTGATGAATCCTTTTAATAGATGGTCGCCTCCATATTTAGCGGGTGCGGTTGTAATTCCATCGATTCCTGACAATGATATCAGTCCCATATCGGGACAGGGTATCGACTAGTTACTGAGAGCGCACGTTCCATGAGAACATGCGCGGGTCCCTCATTGTCTCGTTAATCCAGTCCTAGCCTCCTTCTGTGGCTGCGTGATAGGTCATTTTTCATGTAGAGTTGTTAGCCCTATTCGACCCCCAGCCTACAGAACAAATTGGCACAGTTTACTCCGTTTTTAAATGCGAAATGCTCACCTTCATACCACTCCGCAGTTTTTTTGTAAAAAAGAACTTTCAAATGCACATCCGTATCCAAAACAAACACACCAAGATGAACAACTTATTCCGCAGATTGTAAGCGGAATTCCAATTTCTATCAATATAAGTGAAACAAACAAACCAAATTCATTGCTTTATACTTAAGGCAAATAAGTTAGTGAATTTTCAACTAAGCCTTCCATACATCTTAGCATCTCAGCAGAGCATTTGATTTATCTTTAGATTCTTACAGCTAGATTCTGTACGTCCAGAGTGTTTCCATCATCTCCTTTAGAAGAAAATGCAAAGTTCGCGGGTTATGTATGATATTATATACACTCCCATGTCGATGGTTTTGCATTTTGCTTGATTGCTTGTGGAATTTGATTTCAGTTCAAGTTAACTACAAGCATGTATCTCGCCATTGGGTAAATCCTACGCAAGGACAAAATATTTGTTTACCATAAATTCGGTAAGTGCTCATACAGATAGCTTTTCGACAATTTTTCCCCTAACACACTTCCATGTGGTATAACCGTGGTTATGTGTGATATTAGGGTTATCAAATTCTCGAATACAACTTTGCGTGGCCGCAACATCAGATGTGGGTGGAAAACTTTACTTTGTGAAGAAAATTTTTAACTTTATGTAAAAAGCTGATGGTTACTGACGTTCTCGAATTTCCTCTTATGTTGTTTTTAAATTTCGCCTTTATGTGTTTAAAGGTCGTCTAAAAAAGGACCAGGTGATCAGGCCTTCCAAAGGAAATAGTTGCACCCATTGGAACGATTTTGAATTGAAGTGGGGTCCCCAAACATGAAAGAATAAAATATTCATTTATGCTAAATACATGTATGTATGGGGTACGAAACGAAACTTCAATATTTGTTAAGAACCGATGTGAGGGACAGTTTCAAAACTTCATTATTGAACCCACAATCCATTCTCAGAAATCCTGCGACAAAAAGATATGAAAAAAAATTATGGTATGCTCCTCTAGATCAGGCGGAACCGTTGCTACCAGTAAGGTGTACTTTAAGACACTATAAAATACCATGGTCAAAGGGTAGTATAGGTCCCAGGGCGAAACGTGGATTGGTACCCACGATGGAGCATAAAACCTGGGAAATGCCTGCTGAACCAACACTAACGGCTCTACTACCAAACCCTATCTCCACCTCCACGTGGTGACCGCTGGGAGCACTTTTTTAACGAAAATCTGCAGACGGAGAAGGATGAAAGCGAGTCTCCCGCGTCTAAAAACGGGACAAATTGTACCAACTGGTCCTCCAGGTTGGGGGTTGGATAGGACTGACAACTCGGCACGGAAAACAACTTCTTACGAAGCCACAACAGGAGCCTCGGACTGGACGGACTTTACAACGACGAACCCGACAACGGAATAACGATTTGCGCATTTTATCATGGATCGTTCGCTGCCTGTACAGAGACGAAGCTGATAAGAAGCTAACCGATACCCTGTCCCAATATAGGGCTGATGTAACAGCGTTACAGGAGATGCGTTGGACAGGGACCGGTTTCCTGGAGAAGAGCAGCCACACCATATATTATAGTGGCCATCCAGTAAACCATGCGCTCGGAGTAGGTTTCTTAGTCAGCCAAAAAATGAGACCTGCTGTTATCGGCTTTGAAAACATAAGCAAACGACTATGCACTCTGCGCTTGCGAGGCAAGTTTAGAAATATAAGCCTCATTAACGTTCACGTCCCTACAGAGGAGACTGCAGAGTCGGAGAAGGATACCTTCTACAAGGCAGTAGAACGAACCCTCGAAGCCTGTTCCAGATATGATATTAAAATCATACTTGGGGATTTTAACAGCCAAGTAGGGAAGGAGCCCGTATTCAGGCGATACGTTGCTCCCATAGATTACACGAAAATACAAATGAAAACGGACTGCGGATTATTCAATTAGCAGTGTCACACGAAATGGTTGTTGGAAGTACCTGATTTGCGTGGAAAGCGGTCCTCCAGGCGGGACCACTTTCAACCAAGTTGACTACGTGTTGATCGAACGCTGCCACCTGTCAGCCTTGATGAATGTCAGAACATATAGGGGGCCAATATATACTCGGATCACTATTTCGTTGGCATGGTGCTCCGAGCTCGAATAACAATATCACCTAGAATTCCCTCTGATAATCAGGTGAGAGTGAATACTGAAGCCATCCACAACACAGCCCTCCGCGACACCTATAAGAGGGAAATGGATGCCGCAATAACCGCAGTCTACAGAGGACCTGGAGATTAAGCATCTACAAATGACCTTCACAACCACCTGAAGAACGTTATCATGGATACGGTCACAAAGATACTTGGCCCCAGCCGTAAAAGGAGTCGGAACGGCTGGTTTGACGATGAATGTAAGCTAGCAACGGAACGGAAGAATGCCGCATATCGAGTAATGCCGCATTCTCAAAGAACGCGGGCACGTGCAGAGACTTATCACGAACTCCGTCGAGCGGAGAAGCGACTTCACTGACGGAAAGAGGAAGCCTGGGAGAACCAACAAGACTGTGAACTAGAAAAGGACAGGGAACAACTGCACCAGGCATAGGAGGCGGAAGTTTTACCAACAACTCAGCAGGATGAAGCCTTACACCTCGATGCTCACACTGCCGAGACAAAGAGGGAAATCTGATTTCCGACAGAATGGGCATATTAGAGCGATGGGTTGATGATGGTTTGATGAGCTACTGAACAACCAGAACATCGGCGAGTTGGAGGTCCCGCCAACTGAAGACGACGGACAAATACTGCCTCTCCCAAAGTTAGGAGAAACAGTCCGTGCAATTCATCGGCTTAAAAATCATAAGTCGCCTGGAGCCGATGAAATTGCAGCCGAATTAGTTAAATATGGAAGCGACCAGTTGCGCCAAGTAGTTCATCAACTTGCGCTCAAGGTATGGGACAGCGAATCAATGCCTGACGATTGGCGACGAGGCATTATCTGTGTCATACATAAAAAGGGAGATATCACACAGTGCAGCAATTATAGAGGTATCACGTTGCTGAGTACCATCTACAAGATATTCTCTACTATCTTGCTAGGCCGGATAGCCCCATACGCCCGGAACAACATTGGCCCATACCAAAGAGGGTTCACTCCAAGCAAATGAGCAACAGATTAGATTTTCTCTCTGCGGCAAGCGATGGAAAAACTGTTGGAATATGGACAACAGTTGCACCATCTATTCATCAACTTTAAAGCCGCTTATGATAGCATAGATAGCCATGAGAGAATTCGGTATCCCGACGAAACTAATAAGACTGACTAGGCTGACCCTGACCAATGTGCGAGGCCAGATAAAAGCAGCAGGATCACTCTCAAGACCATTCGACATCAACAACGGTCTACGACAAGGGGATGTCCTATCATGCGTCCTCTTTAACCTGGCCCTCGAGAAAGTGATCCGTGATGCTGACAAATCAAGAGGTACGATCCTCTTGAAGTCCACCCAACTACTGGCCTATGGTGACGATATCAACGTCATGGGAAGAACCAGCCGAGACGTACAAACTACCTTCATCCAGATCGAGCAGGCGGCATTCGGGGCGAGATCTTGGGCGCACATCAATGAAGGCAAGACAAAATATATGGTGGCAACGTCAGCACTGAAGACAAACCAACCAACAACATCAAACCGCACTGGTCAAACAGGAAGAATAAGGATAGGAGAATACAACTTTGAGACCGTTGACAATTTTTCCTATCTTTGGTCAAAAATCGTCATGGGACAACCGATAACATCTACGATGATGAAATCGGCGCACGGTTGTTGTCTGCCAACAGAGCCTATTTCAGGTTACAAAAACTGTTCCGCACGAAACGTCTCACCAGAGGGTCAAAGCTCTTACTGTATAAGACAATGATCTTGCCAGTCCTCATGTATTCCTGGGAGACTTGGGTTCTTAGCAAGAAGAATTGCGAACTCTTGGCCGCGTTCGAGAGAGATTCTTCTCTCGAAGAATTTTTGGCCCCTTACATGAGGATGGACGATTCCGTAGCCTACACAATGATGAAATCTATGAGCGATACCATGACCGTCCGGTTGTGGGTAAAATTCGGCTTAATAGGTTACGGTGGGCGGGTCACTTAATCCGTATGGATGAGAATGATTCCACCCGGAAAGTTTATAAGGGCAATATTTATGGTATAAAAAGAAGACGAGGAAGACCCTGCCTAAGATGGAGCGATGGCGTAGGTCAGGACGCCAGACAGCTTTTAGGGATATCGAATTGGTGGACCTCGGCCCAAAACCGGTATGTCTGGAGTTCCTTATTAAGTCATGCCTACACCGGATACCGGTTGTTGCGCCGTTGATGATGATGATAATAAAATATCACTTTAAAGTGAAAAGGGGAGAACAGCAGTGCATTTAAAATTTATACAAGTAAACCATAAAGTGCGCGTGCGGAATTTTCAATTAATTAATTGATAATATCGCTGACTCAGTAGAACGTTGGTATAACTGTAATAATTCTCTTATATAATAAAACATATTAGAGCAATCAGGCGGCTGGCGTAATGATTCTTGGACCTAGTGATGACAATAACTCTTTTGCAATATTCCACGGTAACGGAAGAATTATCTGATTATAATCCAACACCTTCCATCGCATGTATTCGCTTTAGAAACACATGCAAATACTGCAGCAGTAGTAATAAGAATTAGAATCATGACAAAGTTACTTTCTTATTACATGGAATGCTTGCCACATTATGAGTTTTGTAGTGCTACTAAATTGTTTATTGCTGAACTCGCGACTATTACATCTCATCTGAAAGGCCGTACACCATATTTAAAACGAGTTTCCTTAGACTTGCTGTAATATATGGCACACCTGTTCGGTGCCTCTGTTTGAATTAAAAACCTCACTGTCGAAGCCAAACATCCGCAGGTCCATCGAATTACTGTTTAAGCTCCCCCCTCCTTTCTGGGCAAGAGTGGTTTCCTCTGTAGTAAAAGCGACGGGCACATTAGTGATGAGGATGTAGAAGATGGGGACCATTATTATGTTTTCCTTGTAATAAAGTGAATCTCGTTTGGGAACTGGTGTATACACATCACTGACGGTGAAGACCTTTTAAGTTTAAACATATATGTGTACCTGATCGGCTTATCTTATGATTTTATCACTATCCTGTTGGCTTCGACAAGGTCTTCAGAAAACTGATACTGTCGTAAATTGCCTGCAACTTCCGATTAGAAGTACCCTATGTTTTCCCGAACCTTTCCGAGAAAAATTACAATGATTCTTAAGTGTCACCATTGGTTTGCTCACTGACTGACTGAAAAATGACCCGCAGAGGCAACCAGCCTGCTCTCTGTCAATCAAGCTTTCCAGATTTTCTTCGTTCAGTTCTAGTATAATATTATTTTAGTTATTATCTTTATGGCGGCAGGGAGTTGGCAGATACCCCTTTAATTATCATACTCAAAACCTTTCTTTGGAATGTTAACGATCGTCCCCTTCCCCCACTTCCTGAGAAAAGTCTCAGATTGCCAGGAGTTGCATATGAGTGGAAGCAGCAGATCTGCAGAAACTGCAGGTCCAGTGATAAATAAGGGAGAGTGTCGGCTTTACTCTGTTAAGTGCATTGATGGCTGAGATGATTTGTTTCTGCTTGAAGGAGCAGCGTGTTACGGAAACTAGCCTTTTCATCCACAAGTGGTGAAGTGTTCCTTCCACCTTGATTCAACTGCTCGTCACCGAGGATGAGAGGTCCACGGTTAACGTAAATCTACTAGTGACCGCGAAATGGTTAATCTGATTGCTCGTACAGTATCGGTTAGTGGAAACAGAAATCCACAAAACTCCTGTCATTGTCGTTACGGTCGCCGAGGGTCACATGTCCTCCTGATCCTCCTGAGCCTCCTGATCACATGTCCGAGCATAGTATAATCAGAGCACAGCTTTTCCTTTCCTGAACTAACTCAGATTTGGAATGAACTTTTCCATATGGGCGGTCAAAATAATAGTAGCGTGACTTCCTAAAATAAAAAGATAATTGAAATAACTATTCATTTGACAGAATTGCTAATTAATAATTAATACTTTGTAGAATATTCGATGCATTGAATTGGTATTAATTTTCAAGCCCGCTACTTTTTCCAAAGCTGATTATTATTTGTTAGATTAATATTAGCAACAAAAATTCTCCATTAGATTAAAGTTTGCAGACTCTATATTTCTGGAACCACTCCTGGGCAAACTTGTTTAAATAATAATAATCATCGGACACTGCAGGAGTCAATGTGGTCATCGTTGCGCTCGCCCGAGATTATTACCCTGATTTAACTCAGGTATTCACAGCTCAGTCACTGGTGATATTCCAACCGTGACATTCCACTACGACAGCCCAACGCTCAAACCACTTGAGCCACCCGGACACAAACTGGCTTATATGCTTTGCGTCATTATCCTGCTAGAATACCCAAAGCAGCGGCATTTCTCCGCGAGCACATTGATTTCCTTTATCAAGTATATCAACCCCCTGAAATATTTTCCATTTGCCCAAATCATAATACTGAATCCTTCATGACTAAAAGTGTTGGTTCTGTATTGTTGAGTTTTAGCTAAGTTTAGTAGGTTGTCTGACGTATTGTCGAGATCTCCTTGCACCATGCAACATGATTTTGTGTGATGAAACATTTTGCTCCGAAGCGAACTTTTATTAGCGAAAATGCTGTTTCTAGATTTCATTACTGAACTTTGGTAATTGCTTCGTCGAAGCAATATGAGTACACAATGTCATGAAAAAAATTCAATTTGTATTACTTTTTAAATGCAATCACTGGAGTGAGATTATAAGAAAGTAATCTCTAATGACCTAATCATCTGATTCAATATCCTCCAGGATCCATTTTATAATGGAAAGAATTCACAGGGAAAGAAAAGCAACCGCCAAACTTTTCATCTTGTTCAGGATTTGGTCCAAATTAATGGACGCATTGAAAATTCCTGAAAAATGTATTCCCCGAAATACCATAAGTTTAGCCGTTTCCAAATAGCTCAGGTGTGACAGACAGACAGTCACACAAACCCTTAAAAATGAGTAAATAAAAGAACACAGTTTGTGTATACGTCAAAAGCGAGCGAAAACTAAAATTTTGTTAACATCTAAGTTCTGCTTTTCATTAAGCACTTCATTTTACCCAATTAAAAAATGCTTTCTTTGGTATGCAGTGAATGAAACTAATAATCAATTACATTTCTTTGAAATAAAATTCAATTTCTGAAAATTGAGAAATGAAATAAAGTTAGGGAAACATGAAAATAAACAATAATGTTGTTTTAATATATTTTTATTCAGTGAAACGCCGAATGCATTTAATTTTTAATTTCGTGAACGGCTGAGAGTAGTATTTTTCAGTCTCCAACAACCTTACTGGAGAAAACAAAGGTTTCAATTCTTTAAGTTGTGACAAAACACAGATTCTTTATTCATGGCTAGATCTTAAACATTATTAAAATTGTTTACAGACTGAAATTACATATGCACGGGGATGCAAAATACATGCACCCTTTTGTAAGGTTTAGTCAGCAGTTTAAAAATTCTTTGTAATATTATGCCGTTTCGAATCAATGAAAAAGACACTCGTACATATGTCATCAATTGAAAAATATGATACTGAGGTGAATGAATTATTTCGAACTATTCTTTAAAAATATGGAAGGTACCTTTTACTAGGCAAAAACTAAATTTTGGTTGAAGAGCTGCAAAAGATAGCTTATATTTATTTATTAGTAGTAAGTACTGTAAGTTCAAATTAATTGAAGTTCAATTTGAAGCAATAAGATTTAAGTGCAGATTTTAATAATAGAGGTAGCATTGAACATCGTAAATATCGCCGTCAGACAGGTGGTATCCCAATAAATGCTACCTGAAAAAGATCTATTCTGAAGATTATAGACATTGCCTGCACGAAACGTGGGATGGATTTGAGGATTTATGCAGAAATGAAATATACTTTACATTATGTCGCACCCTTGCGAGGAAAGTGGGGTAACTCAAAAAAGCTAGTTCTTCAGAAATCGTAAAAATTAATTTGCTCCTAAATAAGCGAACTTCCTCTTCCTGCAAAGGCAGGCGTTTGCTTCTCATTCCTTGAAATGTAGACCATGCGTCTTTCGACATATTTGAACTTGCTCATAATGTAAATATGAAGGCTTATACAGTAACGAATGTTTTTTTGAAGACCGTTTGCAAATATTATTGTAAACTAAGTGCCATCTACCGACAAATATTTGTACTGCAGTTCAGGAAGTTTGGATGAACGGATGGAGCGTTACATTTTGCCATAAATGGTGTTACTAACTAAAAAACATGAATTTTTGAGTTAAGACACTTTTGCCGCAAGGATACGATGTGTATTTCCCACATTGGGCGCCAATTCAAGGTTAAATTGGTGGTTTCAAACAAACCTTATACATACTTATATGGCATAAAATTGCAAATTGGCAATTTGGCCAATGATAACATAACTATAGGATATCGACAATATTGTATTTTTTTATCAATTTCGTAAACACTCTGAAATTCCCGTAATTGGAAATTCTAGACCTGGGAAAGAATGACACATGCCCTTCTCCGGACTACTTTTTCCTCTTAATATCTACGTCTAGACGGCCAATATTACACAAATAACACTAATGGAAAAATGTACCTTTGCGAGTTGAAAAATCGTCTTTTGCTTACATGTCATTATGTCTGTACGCATGCACGTGTGTACATCACTAACGCATTTAATATATTTTGAAATTGGAATCAGCGAAGCTGACGTGAGCAGATGAAATAATAATAGAATTTAGTAGAAGTGATAAAATCTCCGAGAGCAGATACTTTAACAACGAGCAAGTAGCACTCGTAAACATCGCTATTTGCCCCCGAACCACCTCCATTTAAAATTGTTTTATATGTGAGACTGGAAACACGAATTTCAGAGTTCTGAAGATTTCTTCTTTGCAACATTTACATTTCCATACATAGTATGTAGTAGAAATTATAAGATCCCCAGTAAATCAGGTGCTTATTAGAACTTTGGTCACGTTTCATGGTTTACCAACTTCACTCCAGAATGTGGAGGAACTTACACGTGCTACAAATGGAAAGTTTAGTGTATACTCATATTTGAGTACTACACATGTACATAATAATAATTGAACGTCTTTCTTTTTAGGAACGATCAATCTTAATATTGAACAAATTTAAAATTCCAAATTTTATGCAGTATGTGTTTGGATTTCTCGAATTCGAATTTTCTGTTATTATCTTTATTGCATCATTAACGATTACCTTCATAAATCAACATTGAAGTTATGCCATGGACTACGAGCACCATGGTGGCCAATCCAGGATACACTCAAGAAATTAATAAGAAGAGTCACCTAAGCCATAGCAAATTCTATGGAACTTCAATATTTTAACAAACATGCATACATAAATGTGGTTTTATTAATTAATTATTAGTTATTATTTTTGGATGGATAATTATTATTGGATCTTGATTTAGTAAGTTGATTGGTTGATCTGATTTAGTAAATTTTCAACATGTTTTTCAGTTTAGCAGTTTCATTCCCGACGGGGGGAATTATCAGCCACTAACACCACCAGCACTTCCTCCCTTTTCCTTTGCTGTGAAACTGCCATAAAGTAGAACTTCACAAGAAAGACTACGCTTCAAGCGACCATGCCTTCCTTTCTTCGTGCTCCGTCTTGCCAAACTCTCCCTGAATCATTATTACGTAGTTCACTGTACACCAGCATTCCTCGGACTTGTCCATTTTTCGGATAATGTTTCGCGGACCTATGCTGACTTACAGGAAATCTTCAAAACTCTTCCTTGCCGAGTAAAGAAGCACACAATGAAATATGGCATGCTCTGGGTGTTCTAATATGCACCCACATTTAGGACGCTACGTACCCAAATGAAAGAACGATACGTTACTGCTTACTTGAAATTGTGCATATACTTTCTGTAATAACAATGCTCTATCAAGAATGAATCTCTTCCTCAATATGTACAATCAGTAAGGTGACATTCAATGTTGGGCGTTATTCGTGCTAGCGATACGTCATTAATTGCCGCTTTCTCCTTGACGTACTCCATATATCCCTTGAAACTAACTTTTAAGTCAGTCGTCACCCCTAGGTAGAGTGTGAAGTGATGTCGGGCCACCAGCTCGGATTTAATTTCTTTTCCTATGGTGAGTGATCAAGACCATATTCATGAAGAGCCACAATCTCTAATCAAGATTTTTGGGACTGATAGTGGTGCGTACGCTCCTACATCTTTAGTTTATTTCACATATAAAAAATGTTCCACTTCCTCATTACAGGATGAATTTTTTGAAGATAGGGAGAAGTTGAACCTTTCTTTACAATGGCATCCGATATTTCATTTCTCTCCACATCGAAGCCAGAGTAGTTTCAAATAGAATGCAAAAATTGAGCTCACACATTTCTGAAAGAGTTTTGAAGTGAATAAAGGACCACTCAACGTCCTTATTGATTCGACTACAGATTGTGATGCGCATGTCCTTTAACCGCTCATCAGTCATCAGCCCTTAGGATCGCATATATTTCAGGGTAAAAGATCTTTGTATATTTTTCCACGGAAAATCCTATTTCTTGTCCGTGCTTCAGAGCTAAATTGTGGTTTTGACCAATGGTGTAGAAGATGTCAATATATCCTACTACCCATTCTTTTGGTCCATTGCAGTTTCCCCAACGTTCGAGGATAACTTCATATCTATCAAACCGATGTATGCGGATCCAGAAATCGGAGGCATTACAAAAACTGAATTCAGTTCTGTCAATAATTCAATACTCTGTGCCCTTCACAAACGTTTTATCCCATATGTTTAAAGGAATTGCTCTATGAGCTTATCTCATTGCAGTGCTCTGAGTATAAATATCTTGACTAATAGATGTGGCGGTACACCAGATGCCGTGGTCATGGCAATACCCGAACATATACTTTCTTGCAGTGAGACTAGTTTACAGTGGAAAGTAGTAACAGTACTAGTATTTGCTTAATCCTTTCTTCTTTCATGCTGATAAACCAGTCAGGTCTGGTCTACTTCAGTATTTAATTGGAAATAGCCTCCAAATCAGGGGTTTTATTTTCATGGCATTTACGCATCTCTTTTCAGTTAGGCATGAAAACATTCACCGATAGTTTATACTTGAGCGGTCTCCTTTACACGGAAAGAGCACCGTCACTGTATTGGGAGGAAAGTGTGAGTAGGTTAGTTGTAGAATTCGTATACTGAGTTTGTACATAGTAATCCTGTAAGCTATTTCCTGGAGATCTGTCTCCGAGAAAGAATTCTTTGAAACATTCCTACTACTGGTACGTAAGACCTTGTTAAACCTACTTAGTAAATCCTTGTGTGTTTCTCGTTTCCCGCCAAAGTTCAGTCTTCCCCTGGTTTGTTGACAGAATCTTCTTTTCCGAAAATATGTAGCTCACAACTAAGTGAATTTATCGTTTCCAATTGGTGAGAATTCACGGCCACGATATGACAACGTTGTATACTTTCATTAGCTGTTTGTGCTACCTTTTGCCAAGATCATGATTTCTAATAGCATCTCTACGAGCGCTGGTTTGCCAAACACCATTAATAATTATCAGTGCTTCTTGCATTTGACATGACCTTTGACCAACCAGTTCGGCGAACTCTCCATCTTTTTCAGTTCCACCGCTAAGCAGGACTTGAACGTCAAAATTGCCGTTCGATGGGCTTCAGGTGTGGATTCCGTCCTATCGAAGCAGAATATTAAAACTTCACGCAAGTGGCTGAATTTAGAATAACTTTATGATGTGGACACAGCTCAACTGATGTTCAAATGCCATATCATCGACAGATATAGGGTTTATTTAATGATGTTCCTGATCCACTTATTTCGACTACCACCAATCATTGCAACCAGCTATTGAACCCCGGGCTAAACCTCTTGCTGTTATAAATACCCAAATAAATTTTGGGTCAGTAGAGCAACAACGAAATACGGTTAAAAGTATTTTTGCTAAGAACCCAAGTCTCCGAGGAATACATTTTCTTGTCCCACTCCCAGGAGCCCAATTAGCGCTATGGTGTGCGGTTTTTACGCTTAAACTAAAACTGTTAAGCGCCGTTCAGACACTTGTCACTTGCCGCAAACTCCAATCCGTCAACAAATATTTACCTTGATTTTGCGTATCAACATCGTCATCGTGTACGTTATTGGTTAGCACGAGATTGTATACGTTAGTTTCCCCAACTTCCGCAAGAATGCAATCTCCCTGCAAGCAACAACTTACTTGAAAACTGGCTTGGATACATAGGGCAAGTATTAAGGAGTCATCCAGTGTGAAGGCCGTTTTTTGCTTTTTTTAGCGTCGTTTGTTATTGAAACAAACACACACACACCCATCTCCAAAAAAGTGTTTTTCGTCTGCCACCCTAGAGGGCGCTGTGACCATCTTAAAGAAAAAATGTAAACGGCATTTTAACATGCGGACTTGACCACAGTCCGCAAACTAGGATTAGTAAAAAATATTGAAAGAGAAATTTTTGGTGCCTTGTTAAACTTTTTTTGTGATTTTTTCAGTTTTGTCAAAGCTTTTTTAATAAATATATAATAAGATAGATTGGATAGATTTTCGGCTATGGTGGCAGCAGATTTTCAAAATGCAGTTTCGAGAAAAACACAAATTAGAATGCGATTTTCAACCATAAAATCTTAACTGACCATTAATCTGATATACCTAGTCCATAAACCTCAGGTTTCTTGAAGAAACACAAGTCAAGCCTTGGCTTCAATTCTTATAACTTCAGCGAAATCATTCGAATGTCGTTTGGACCGATAAATAAGCGCGTTATTACGGCGATCGATATAAACCTGGCATGTGATATTTTCCTTATTTAACACTGCATTTTCCGAATGGCTCCGAACATCAAAAAATCACTTTGCCCATTCATTCTACACTATATCTAGATACAATTGATGTAAAAAAGAAATCGATTTCTCGTATCCGACACACGAGATGACCCCCTTATGCCGGCTCAACACGTTTGCCACTTACCGCAACCCAGCGGGAACCAAAGGCAGACCTTCTTTAAAGATTTATTTAGGATTAATGGCAATTGATCTAAACGGAATCTGTGAACGAATGATGTTCTTCTATAAGTGAAACAAATAAAAGTTTTTAGTACAACAGTGCAGTGTTATAAATATAGACTTCTGACTGTATAATAAATATATTACATCAGAATATCGGAAGCTGGTAGCTCGGGTATAAGGGTTTTGTGTTCATCTTATGTCAAAAAATTTTCTACGCCCATTTTGCCTTCCTTCCTATTTTTCCTTCATATTTTTTTCAAACTGTAAGATATACGTACATATTTCAGACGTAGATATTATGCTCAACCTAAACAAACAAACATTGCCTATTACGTATACTTGACTAATACATGCACGTATATAGATTGATCGTACACATATTTCCGATTTACTTCATGCACAAAAGAATACATACATACATACTGCTGGTTTAACGTAAAAATATATCTATCTGAATTAACCCCAAAGCTTCATCAGCATATACATACAAATACATACATATGTTTATCTCGAATAACTGATATTGATATACAAATGATTAAAATACTAAAACGAAATGTTTCCCGGCGCCCCCCCCCCCCCCCCTAATTCATATAGGCTCACTTTGTTGTGATATTGACGAACTGATATGTTATGATCACGTCATATATGTTTCAAAATGCATGAAATCCACATAAAATGTAAAAGTTTCACCTTCTTTGAATTTCTTAATTGGAATTCCTTTAAACTTCCCAAAGTTATATCTTATGTTGGCCTTTATACCACTGCCAAAAATTATACTTCTACGTTTCACCCGATATTAAGTATGGGAGTTTCGAAAATTGCTAATTGAGCCCTTTGATTTGATACTCTACATGGCTCCGTAAAAAAAATGTTGCACCTGCCCTTCGCATATGAACTTAAAATAAAATGGCACCACTTGCTACATATAAAGTGATTCACAGACCACACGTTCTCACCAAATTTCGTAACAGTTTCCAAACAAATTGAGTGTGACAGACAGACATAGAATCGATTCTAATAAAAACATAAGCGCAATAAAGAACAATTTTGGCTACTGGCAAACTCCAAACTCCCAGAAACGTACATGCCAGCTACAACTCAATGAACATTTCACGTTCGTTTCAGGTCGGCAAGGTTGGTTCACAAGCTGCATTTCACACCGCTCCTTCATCTTGCACACACCTTTTGATTTTTGTCAAAAAACCGACACTTAATTGAATCGGCGGCAAGTGTTAGCGAACGGACACATACCAATCAAAACGCCTTCTCCACACGTTTGCGTTACGACTGTTTGTTGATGTCTGGCAAGTGTGTGGACGCGCCAGATCGTCGAGAAAGCGCTTGCAACCACGTTAAACCCCCTGTCCGCATGTTTGCGCTTAAGAATTTTTATTAAGGCTTGGCAAATATGTGGACGGCGCTGTAGAGAAGTAGAATCGAGTCGGCCCAGGCTCTCAGAGCGTATAGAGAGCTAAGTAGAGAACTAACTTAAAATGTGGCACATCGAGGCGAAAATCAAAAACATAAACTTAAGTTTAAATTTTATTGTGGATGCTTAACGAAAAATTATCACTCTCTCTAACCTGGAAGTTGTCGATGTACAAATCGGTGATTATAGGATCCAACTATGGGGCTCTATCAAACTACCCAAAATGAATTTGCTTCAGCAGTCTCAGTTTGAAATTCTCCCCTCCTACCTGGTGTTACCGCAACGTTAACCTGTAGCTATAAAGAGCTACAGACCACGACAATAGTGGAAGAAATTGTGTTTCGCTGCTGAACACTTAGATAGACCGAGGAAGCAATCCAACACAATGACTAAGAAAATTCTGTCTCATCGAAAACCCAAGCCGCTGAAAAAGTTAACCCCTTGGTCTTGGAAAAATGTTTGCACTGGCATCAATTTGAAGATTCTGCGCTTCTTTTATAATCAATTAAATTAATATTGAACACTCTCTGAAAATTTGTTCTTTAGCTTACTTTAAATTTAAAAAAATAAAGAAAAAGTTGTTTCTTGCTAAAATAGAAAATTCCTTGTGGGCTGAAAACAATTCGGATTTCTTCATCATAGCTTTTACCGGTTGCTATTTTCGCTCCTAGATATGACTAATTTTCAACGGTTTTGACGTTCAAGCCTTCAGTTTTCTGCTGACCAATTCTTTTTGATGGTTTGGTTGCATTTGTTTTAGGTGCCGACTTTGCCACCAGATATCACAAGGCAGGTTTTTACATCTCGGATTTTTCTCCTAAGTATGTCGATATCGTGTCCGGATGGCGAAACTGGGTAGAGCGCTAGACTGTCGTAGCGGAAGGTCGCGGTTCGAATCTCACTGGGGTTAGAGAGAATTGTTGACTCGATATCGAATAGCAGTCGAATGAGCTGCAAATGAGTACCTGAGCCAAAATGAGGGTAATAATCTCGGGTGAGCGCAATGCTGACCACATTGTCTCCTAGTGTGCTCTGTAATGTACCGTTACGGTCTTGAATGAAGTGTTTCTAACACACTTCAAGGCCTTAACCCAATGTAGATTGTTGCGTTGCCGATCATTATTATTATGTCGTTATTATGGACATTTGCCAGCGGTTGAATTGACTTGAAGGATATCATCGCGGATCACTTTTCCAACACCAGTTTATGAAAGATGCATTGTAGGATTTCCCCTTGTCTTGGACCGTCGTTGATGGTGAAGGGTTCTGCTGCTTCTATCTGGTCTCATTGGTCAGTCTTATCAATTTTGTCGGGACACCGAATCCTCTCTTGGCCGTGTACAGTGTCCGTCGTAAATCGTTCGTTCTTTTCCTTGTCGAGTCTGTCGTTGTGTTGTTCCAATGCTTTTTTTCGCAATTTTGGATTTGTTTTTACTGGGTAAGTTGTCTGCCTTACCAAAATCCAACTTAGAGGAACGCACACTTTCACACAAATTCACTTTCATCCTTCTCCGTCTAAAGTTTTCCATTAAGCCGGAAACCAAATTTGAAGCCTTTTTCGATGTCTTTTTCTGAAATTCTTTTAGTGAGAAGAGTTATCTGGAATTCTATCAAATTTGGGCATTATATTAGATATATTCCGAACGACTTTTAATTATTTAAATTTAAACCAGAAGTAAAAGTGTTATGTCACAATATTCCTTTGAAGATCATAACTAGAGTTCTCCAACTGCAGGACGTGTAGCGCCCCCAATGAAACCACAAAGTTTTTCATTTTATATTACTAACTTATTTTCTCCGATTAAAAATAGTCAATATAAGGTATTTTCCAGAAGTTCCAAAAAACGGGTTCAATTTTGACCATTTTCAAGGTTAGAGAATCGAGTCAATGTCTGTCTGTCCGTCCGTCTGCCTATCTGTCTGTCTGTCACACCCGCTCTATTCGCAAATTTTTTGTTAACTTTAAGCAGGAGGGGGGGTGGGGGTCCCTATACATGTGAATGGAGCGTGCAACATTTTCGTTCACAGAAAGAATCGAAAAGTGTAACAGGTTTCGTCCTCTCACAATCGAAAAATCTGAGAAAATCACAGCAGAATATCTAAATGAAATCTACTTCCCTAAGGGATAACATAAGACATAACTTTGGAAAGTTTAAAGGAAATTCAATTATTGTTAACTAAGTTACAGAAGGTGAAACTTTTACATTTTGTGTGAATTTCGTGCAATCCAGAAAGTGCATGACATCATCATCAAGACCACAGTGAGTAACAAAATTAGCTCACGTGAATGGGAGGTCGCAGAGAAACATGTCGTTTTAGTTTTTTTATCATTTATATACAGGGTGCGGCAGCATAACTTCCTTTTTTCAAAACTCAATAAAAACTATTGTATGCATTGGAAAATATTTATTTATTTTTTATAATGTAGGTACATGTCTAAAGTTTTTATCTACATTGTTTTGAAGATCAAATCTGTTAGGTGACGTCCCCCATTCTCCATACATTGCGTAAACCGATTTCTGGCGTTTGTCATGACTCTTGTTAGCATAGCAGGTGTTATGTTGGCTACTTCTTCTTGGATGTTGGTCTTCAAATCTTGTAGGGTTCTTGGACGGTTCACATAAACACGGGATTTCAAAAAACCCCATAGAAAAAAATCACAAGGGGACAGATCGGGAGAGCGTGCCGGCCATTCCAAATCACCTCTAATTGAGATAAGGCGCTCTGGAAAGTGTTCCCTCAAAACAGCCATCGATGCTCTTGAAGTGTGTGCTGTTGCACCGTCTTGTTGGAACCAAGTGTCCCCCAAATCCAAATTTTCTAGCCGTGGGAAAAAAAAATTTTGTAGCACGTTTACATACCGGTCCGAATTCACTGTCACTGTAACCTCATTTTTCTCAAAAAAACAGGGACCAATAATTCCAGCTGAGGAAATTGCACACCACACTGTGACTTTGGGTGAATGCAAAGGCTTTTGATGCAATTCTCGAGGGTTGGTGTCAGCCCAGTAGCGCATGTTTTGTTTGTTAACCGACCCACACAAATGAAAATGGGCTTCATCGCTAAAAAAAACAATAGCTCCTTCGGGAACGACATCAAGAAGAAGCTCACACGCGTTTATCCGAGAATTGAAGTCACGTTCTGAAAGTTCCTGCACTATCGCCATCTTATAGGGATGAAAATGGAGATCATCACGAAGAATTCTTCTCACAGAACGATCGGATAGTCCAAGGCAGATGCGTGTTTGCGCGCAGAACGCCGTGGCGATCGCAACATTGACGCTCCCACCGCTTCAATGTTCTCAGGTGATCTAACGGGCCGAGGGACTCCAGTTCTTCCTTTTGTCGCACTTGCAGTTTGTCTGAATGTAGTGACCCATGTAACAATTGATTTGCGGTCTGGGACGGGAGCCAACGGGGCTAAATTAAAGCGATTCCGAAATGCACGCTGTGTTGCAATAACCGAACATCCGCTTGAAAAGTAAACCTCAACGGCAAAGGCACGCCCCTCACTATTCCAACGCATGATGGCGACTGACGTGTCGGGACAAAACTTTACAGTATCCCCTCTTGAACGAGACCACTAGCGCTCCGCTATGACATCAACTAACTGAATGGCGCGCATTTTAAAAAAGGAAGTTATGCTGCCGCACACTGTATTATTATCATATCAATTAAATGAGATAGACATATGTATGTATTTATATGTATACGCTCATGAAGCGTTGGGGTAGTGCCTAATTTAGATAGATATATTTGTACATTGAACGAGCGGTAACCAATGTATATGTACATATGTATACTTTTAAAAAAAGAAAGAAAGAAGACGAGGCAGACCCTGCCTAAGATGGAGCCATGGCGTAGGTCAGGACGCCAGACAGCTTTTAGGGATATCGAATTGGTGGACTTCGGCGCAAAACCGGGATGTCTAGAGTTCCTTATTAAGGCAGGCCTAGACCAGATACCCGTTGTTGCGCCGTTGATGATGATGATATGTATACTTTTATGGACGAATTAATCGGAAATATGTGAACAATCAATTTATATACATAGGTATGGAATACAATTCTTCAGGGTGAGCATAATTTCTACGTCTGTAATATGTGCCTATTTCTTGTAGTTTGAAAAAAAACTATGAAGGAATGTTTTGGGTTTTTAGCCATGAATGAATGGCAAAATGCGCGTAGAAAGTTTGGCAAGAGATAAGATGAGCCTTTATACTTGAAGCGTCAGCTTCCAGTATTCCAGTTTGTTAAGGTTTTGGGTAAAACAAAACCTTATTTAAATCGGCTTACTGTCTGTCTGTCCGTCACACTCATTTTTCTCAGAGAGTGTAGCAGCGATTGACACTAAGAATGTTTACTTCAAATTTCCCCATACTTGCAAAACGGGGTGTACATTTTTGTTTTCACCAAATATAGTCATGTGGAATATGAAATAAAAGCTCTTGGTTAGTACTTTCTGAAGCTGGTCTTAGTTTTGACATTTGTCGAAAAGGCGCGGAGTTCGGTGAGTCGAATGTGATCATTTATTTAACGGGGCCATTCTCAGAAGCTGCTCAACCGAAAAATCTGAGACTGCCACTATATGGTGGCTAGGCTTCGAAATACCTTCCATACCGATATCCCTTCAAATACAGTTGATAATAGTATATTACTAAAACTTTCAGCAATTGGTTACAGAACCCCCTTGAGTTCGTCCTAGTACCACGAAATGTAGGCTATAATGTAGAATCCCACTAAGTTTGGTGGAAATTGCATTATTACTAGCGAAGTTATAATAGGTCAAAATTGTCATTTCTTCTGGATATTCAAGATTTTGAATGTCAATATCCCCCGAAAGTGGATATTCTCACATAATATATGCATATGTTATGTGTTACGTACTAATGGGACAAATTCACACTCAAATGTCAATTTAAGGGAAATACACCAAACCTTTCATACCTGAAGCTTCCGGTTTGCCGACCTTTTTTCATTAATTATGCAAAGGCAACATCCTTAAAAATATGATATCATCCCAAATGTTAGTTCATATTCTTCGTAATATTGTAAAGAATCATACCTCCAAATCTCATAATGATTGATTTACTACTTCTTGAGCTAGAATTCCCGCAAATCTGCAAATCGTCATTTTGAGAAAAACGCGTTTCAAAAAAAAATTGGTTGAACAATTTGCGGCCATAAAATCTAAAGGACGACGAATTTGTCTTTGAAATTTCCGCAGCATATTTTGGGATGGCTAAGCAACGATCTATCTAATAAAGAAAGTCGATTCTGATAACCTGCTAATGTGGTTTTCCCTCTTGTGAAGGAACTCTCAGCAATCACCACGTCATTGTGGAGACAGGGTTTAGTAGCAGAGTTGCTGGTATTGATTCGCGCAGATCGTGGATCACGACCTTTGACTGTATGTATGTGTATACGTGGTAAGTAGGGAACTCAAGCAAATAACAAATTACAGGCTTGCCTACATGAAAATAACCTTTCGAGCTCTTATTGATTGGCTTGGCTTCTAGTCCCCGGCTACTGTTTCGAAGGTACATACGACTAAATTTTGTGCTGGCAACAACTTAGGAACATCTGGCTTCTCGCCTAAATACTGTGTGTTTACTCTAACCATGATCAGTATTTTTCCCTGATTTATCGCTTTGATCTCTACTTTGGGTTACGAGAAAAGTCGAATTTATTCACAATAAGGCCTTTATTTTCTTGGTATTCATTTTTTTACGTACACAATTTAGGGCGCCGTGAAGTAGCATACTCTCACCTCACTTTAGAAAAATTCGGAACTAATCACATTGGGCGTATTTTCAGGAGACACAAAACTCCCTGATGTATGCATGCTAGGCTAAGGAAACTAAGCGAGGAAAGTAAAGAAGGTCTGGTTGTACTCCATGACATTTTCCTCTAGTGTTTCAGGTATCGTCATTAAAATATTTATGAAATACAATACACAGATATCACCACGTATATCTAACGCAATTGAAACAAAATCAAATATCAAAAGTCGAAGACAACGCCTGCCCACCTTCATCTCAAGGAGGCTTTCAATAAATTTCGAGTGCTTTGAACTTGAATTTGGATTCTCTCCTTAGGGATATATCAGAACAAACACAATTCTCGAATACTTCGGATATAAATAAAACACGAGAGGCAGTTGGTTCGTTTGTTTCCCTCTCAGCCACAAAATCATATCCGATTAGAGGAAAATTTCTCATGCAAAGAAAACGTACCTATAAAAAGGAGGAAATAAAAAATTCAGTCCCCCAAGGTGTTCCTTTATTTTCTTATTTTTCATATTTCTCCAAAATGTTTTGCCATGAGGGAGGGAAATTAGTCAAGCAATGCTTGGCAACATGTGTGTATTTTGCTAGTGCTTTTATCCTCCTCAGGAAAAATTCCCGTAAATCAAATTATTAAAGTCTTTTGAGGTTATTCTCGGAATTTGCTCACAATATTACATGTACACATGAATTTGTTGATTCTCTAATTTAGCCTAGAGATATTCAAATAAACAAGGCAAGATACGTAGCGCCGCTTTGTGCTGACAAATTTATGATATGGAGCTATTAACTTGTTGAAGGATTTGGCCAGGCTTTATTTTCGTAGCATAGCATTTTGCGAGGAAGGATGTGAATAGTAATTCTTCAATCTTGCCGTGAGAGATTTTGCACAGATCTTGCAGTGTATCTCTCTATGTATATTAACATCTTTTCGAGCCAGATTAACTATTTTGAGTATGAGCTTATCATCAAAAATAACTTACTTCCTCGCTTGAGTGTCAGAGCAGCTTAGGCTTATGTCTGAGCTCATTTCCCCTGGGTAAAAATCAGTAACCTGTTTACACATTTATTGAATAATACGATGGTTACTTCTGATGGATAAAATTAAAAGCATCATATCTTGACAACAATGGGAAGCATGGTAGCAACTCGTATCTAATATCAGATTCTGACGCAGGCCAATTCCGAACATGTCCAGTAAATTGTCCTGCAGGATATCAGGGAACCACGTTAGCAGAACGCATGCAAATCCAAAAAAATCCAAAACAGGACCACATCGCTCAGTAGTGGTTTAAATAGGCTTTTCTGTGGCAACCTGTAATGAATTGTGAAGTGACGACGCCCAAAACCAATATCTAAGTTGACTATTTGCATCTAAGGAGCAAAGTTAACCAACAAACAGAGATTATCCGCGACTTGTAACCAGTAGCCGAAACCCAAATGCTCCAGAGTACTCGTTTACAACTGAGGGCAGAAAGGAGAATCGACGATGAATTGTACCTGCCCCTGATGCTTCTTCTACCCTGTACCATCTGACCGAATTAAATTCTGTCTCTTTGCAGTTGTGAAGTTTCCGGAAGAGGTAAGCAGAGGAGAAGGTAGAGCTCCACAGGTTAAACAGAAATTTAGTTTTTCCAATTCGAATCCGAAAAATATTGCAGCGATATCATGGCCTCAAAATGCGGATATCTGCTTGAAATAAAGTTAATATTATATTACTACCTCTCGGAAACTCAGTGGAAACCTCCTCTTAGGTTTACACACTGTCGTAGTTCCATTGTTCGTTTATTATGTAATTGAGTCCACTAACCGCCCTACAGCAAAAGAGACTATGCAGAGAAGTGAGAAAGGAGTTCAAGCCGGACGACACTGAGGTGAATTTTGGATTTGATTTGGTATATTCAATACATTATTGTATTAAATCCCATTTTTTCCTATGACTCTTTTAGTGGCGAGAACTACTCCTTGTTAACTACCCGCTTTGAAATTTAGATGAATTCGAAATTTTTTTAAAGTTTTAACAGCTATATTTTTGAAGTGACGGTGACTTTTTAAATCCGAAAAATGCCTATTTATATGAAATTTTATATAGTTTCTGAAATAATTTTTCACCCCATTCCCCCACGCTCGAAAAACATTCGGAACCAAATATTCGATATACTACTTTGTTTGTAACCAATTCGCTTCTATGGGCCCGGTCGATTATTTTACGTAGTATATGAAACTGGTTAAATGATTGGGGTAGGGAAAGTTGTGATTTTGCAGGCAGGCAAGGCAAGTCAAGTTTCTGAACTCCAATTTTTCCCTTCGCTAATTTTTATTTTCTAGCAAATACCCATATTTGGGTGAATCGTTGCTTTCTTCAGGCTCACTACAGATTTTGTTAAACAGTATTGAAGAGTGGGTTAGGTAGGTAGGTATCAGTGGTCGCTCCGAGGAGCCCAATTAGCGCTTTGGTGCGCCGTTTTGATGCCACAAACTCCTAAGACCGTGACTGTTGTTATAGGAACAGGGAAGCGGCGTCCAGCTGGCTCGGATCTTCAGAGCCAGCCCGTAGCATTCACGAAGGAAAGCAGCTCTCCGACCCTGTAACTAGAAATCTCACTGAGGTCCCCAAAGAATGGTTTACCCAGTGTCCGCAGCCTGACTCGAACCAGAGCCGGGCAATTGCAGAGAAAGTGCATGAGGGTTTCCCTTCCTTCTCCGCAGCTTCGGCAATGCGAGTTGTAGGGTAAGCCGAGCCTAGCGGCATGGTCCCCTATGGGCCAGTGCCCCGTGCAGACCGCCGTAATCTTGAAGAAAAGTGGGTTTCTAGGAGGAATTTTCAGAATTTCGCCTTCAGTTTTTGTGAATGCTTTGTCAGGTGCTTTCAGTGTCTTAACTGGGTCTCCAGCTAGAGTCCTTTGAATGCGCATGCCTCCTGCAAGTGTCAATATTCTCTCATAAAATTTCATTCTTTAATCCTCCGGTTCCATGTGTTATATTGGATGAGATATTGGTTATACTCCTACCACTGCCCGGCTGTGTGCTTTGATACTAAATTCGCATCCACTTGATGTCGAGCCAAACCAAATAGTGAGGTTAGGTAGCATCTGACGAGGTCCCTCTGCCCTGGTACGAAACCGCTTATTATTTTTTGAAACTCGGGTACTAAACTCAAAACGAGGGGACCGTGGACCAAAAAAGAGAAAGTAAGTTGTTCCCCATTTGGTCCGGTCCGACATCAAGTGGATGCGGACTTAGGATCCCTCAATCCTCAAACAAAATATACCTTGATGTCGTCCCAAACTTCGTTATGTGCAGTTACGTTCTCACGTATGATTGCCTGGAGGTTATCTGCCTCGCAGTAATTAACTAGGCATTTTGATTTTGTCGTGGATAATCCAACCTGCGGATCATACACGAAATTGGCTACCAAAACTGAGGAGTTCCATAAATTCAGCTATCTGCCATTGTTAATTTGATGTGTGTTACTGGAGTTAGTGTAGTGTCAGAATTTCAAATTTCGTGAGAGAACACATCATAAATATACTTAGTATGAGTATTTGTCTGCCGATTGCTTATGTGCTTCAAGGTAAGTTGAAACAAGTCAGGGTAACCTTTCCATTTCCTGTCTTTCAGCATTTTTATACTGTCATCATCGATTCATAGCACAAGGCTCTTATCATTCCTATTTCGTTTGGAAAAAAAAATGTTCCCGCTGTTCCTGCCTTTTTTGAATCTCCAACTTTGTGAGCAGTTTCTCTAGGTCGTCAACATCCGAGATGTCTGTATTCGATATCTAAATTAATATTTTGTTTGTTTTCACCACCATACTCACAGACACTTTATCTTAAGCACGCTTAGCTATACGAATAGTTATCCATGAACTTAGTTCAGTGGGGAGTTAACACCTCTTCATTTCAAAGAGGCAAACCTTTGACACCGTCTCTCTTTATTCGCCGCTTAGCTCTTCTTGCTAGCATGGTCATATTCAGAAACGTTAGCCCTTACCTATGGGTTTGCCCAGATATTGCTGAGCCACTAGTTCAGATATCAGTTACATTTTTGTTCCTCGGTCATTTGGAGAGAATCAGCTGCATAAACGTAGTCGGATTTGCTTACGGAATTGAATAGGTTTCCTTTTTTCTCCTCATTCGAACCCGGGCCATCGAGATTAGTATTTGATTTTATTCATATTTCCCTGCGTAGGGTTTTGTAACTTCTCGTTGCGGAGGTGCAAATAAATCATTTATTCTATGAGTCCGTACCAGGCATTCAAAACTTCTATCCAACTACACTACAGATTACTTCTATTTAATATTACACAGCAATATAGAGCAGGGCACACAATAGATCTTGACAAAGTAATCTTTTGTATTTTTAGGATAAATATTTCGGGACCAGCCGCAAACACATTACAATCTTCTTTGGGGATTTTCTATTTTCATAAGTATCTCGTATATTCAGCTTTGGTTTAAAATCACTGCTGGCCAATTCATAGCATGCCATCATCCGCTGAAATGATTTTTCACCCCATTCCCTCTGGCTCGAAAAACATTCGGAGCCAAATATACGATATCCTTCTTTGTTTGGAACCATTTTGGTTCTATGGGCCCGATCGCCTATTATCCTTGATATCGTTCATTGCGGTCGCAATAACAATTTCTAAACAAAATATCTGCTTATCACGTGCATACCATAAAAAGCCTATCCTTAGAATTGAATCTTATTAGAGAACGCCCTTGTTCCAGGATACAGTGTGTAGTGAAATCATGCGAATGTCAGATACTTCCTAGCACCCTATATTGTGCGTTCTGTCCAGATATAAGTTTGAAACTAGACAAAATGAATGGCGGTAAGCATCATTATGGGAAATAGTAAGTGAATTCACATTCCAAGAACTTGAAGAAATCCGAAAGACATGTCTTTGAGATCCTTCTTATTCGAAATCTCAATACAGAGTGAAAGATACTCATTTCTCAGCGAGAGTCCAAAGTCTGGCAAAGCCATTGTTTCAAAACTCTTTTCATCTCAAACTTTCAAACTTAGTTAATATGGAAATGAGAATTTGCCAGGAATGAGATAAAAATATGAAATCTCAAAGGCTTCCAAACTTCTTCTCTTTCGAGTTGCTGAAAATGATACGCATACCATTTGGCGTATGAAAATTGTACGCGTTCATCTCTTATACGTACGAGTGGAAGTGGAAGTTTTTCAAAGTTGATGTCGAGTTCTGAATTTCTACCTTTTATGGGAATATTTCAGAATTGTGGAGGGCATAAGTGCACGACTTGTTAGTAGTGTCTTTTGAACTTTCTTCCCTGGAACCGGCCATGGACTTGAAAATTGCGGAACAGTAAGGAACATAATTAGGAATTCTAATCGAAGCAAAATCGGCAGAATGCAATTCTATGCAGAAATGGATTTGCAAAGACTTTTTCATCATAAATTGGTCCGAGCTGCTCTTGTCTACCGTATTGAATTCAAATCGCAATTGTTTTTTACAAGAATACAGATTTAAATCTCCCCAAAATAAACTTTTGGTACAGACTTTAAAGTATATACATATATTTATTCCTTGCCGACCCGATCGGATATAAAAGTCTTCTACCACAAAGCATCGAATTCTGGCGAAAAACTGTAGTGAAAAAAGGGTTACTTTCAATTTCCACTTATTCAACAAACGCTGCTGGCTGAAAGGAAGAAGAAAGGAGCAATTTCGCTTTGTCGAGTTCCGGGTGAAAATCAGATGCCTGCGTAGGGCGGAACATTTTTTATCCTTCAACCCTGCTACATTTTCTTGTAGTTTGCGAACTATATAATTCGCTTTTCATGCAAATACGGGAGTCCTTATATTATGCAGGACTATCGGAGGCATCAATCTGGTCTTATCACTTCGTATGTACCTGCGTTCGTTTCCTTCCAATTTTTGGGAAGGATATCCAAGTGAAATTATAGTGACTTTCACTCGATGCTACATTTCAATTTCGGGGGAATTCAGACACGTTCATGGATTCCCAAGGAATTCTGATGCCATATTTAACTTTAATTCGGTTCACGTGGGAGTCGTCCTAGTTATTTTGATATTCCTCAACGAAGATTCATTGCTTGTTGTGAAAAGTAAATTTAACATGCACAACCCATAAATCAGTGTGCTGGGTAGAAATCCACATTATAACGAGATTATGATGTAGCGCATTCTGGAATTTTCGTATCCAGGAGTGCCAAATCTTACCTTGAATGTTCCAATGAAAATATCCTAAATGTATGGGAAAATAATGAAAGTTGTGCAAAATCGTAATCATGATTATGATTACAATTACGATTATCATCGAGAACTGGGCATGGTTCATGAAATTTAAATCATAATCACGTAATCATTATGATTTTACCCAACTCCGGAAATAATGACGTAATCAAAGAAATGATAGTGACCTATTTTTGAAATGTCCTAGCAAGGCTAAGGAAGCGGTGGCTTTACCAAGCATATTAAGTAAGAAATTTTTTAACATTTATAATTACAAAAAAAAAAACAACATATACAAAAACAAAATTGTTTGCTTTTTATCTCTTTTAAAAAGCAGATGAGGTGGCCGAGCAAAATTTTGAGAAATGTTCAGGCAATCCCATTTAATGCCCATATACTGTATTACTCAAATTATTGATTTAACATATACACACATATGTACATCCGTTGATTTTGGATATTATTAGAATACTCCTTTTGTGAGAAACTTTCAAACTGTTTACATCTATTGTTCGGTTGATACTTTTGGTGAAAAGGATTACTGGAATGACAGTAGTTTCGACGATAGCGTTGTGGAAACTATTATGATTACTTCGATTGCTCTTTTGTTAGAATGAATATTTTGATAATTTCGTCTTAACTGAATCGGGAGTTGGTTTGTGAAAATTTTACATATGCATCGTTAAATTTAATGGAGAGCAATCGTCCTCTCTAATTATTATACCTACATTTTTTTCTATTGGAGCCTTTTCATATGTTTTGTGCAAGTTTTGCGAAAATTTTGGATTGAGTTTATATAAAATTTTTCACTTACTTCTCTGTCTGACAATTTTATCTAAAAATATTATTTAGGTAAAATTGGACTTGCAAAATAAGTACATGCTATCTGCGTCGAAATGGTAGATTCATCTTTTCTATTGACATATCCATTATAAAAACTTTCTCTAGAGTGCTTATCTCGTAATTACAATTTTCCAAAATTTGAATTTGGACAAAGTGGGAAAAAATATGGAGTTTACTTAAAAGCCCAGTGTATCTTCATCATATTCGTACATTAATTAATTTGGAGATCGAAACGTGGAAGCTAAGGAGAATGCAAATGATGCTTCTTAGCGGCAATTCATTGCAAAATATTAGGCGATGACGGCTTTACGGTTTCTTATCAGACGCTGCCTCACCTTTGCCCTGGGAGCAGCGTGACCGAAGTGGCTCGCAGAGTAAAACACAATTCCGATTAAAACAGAATTTAATGTTGTCAAAACTTAAACTAACAGAGGGAAAAACACGAGTCCTAAACTAACGAAAAAAGATGATAATTATTATTATTCTGTTAAGGGATAGTCGCACCGCGTCGTTGAAGAACTGTTGTGCCCCTTTTGCTGGTTATAGTGTACCTATTGATCATAGTATCTCAAGCAGGCCTGTAACCGTTAGGAACTTTAGTATGTTCCCCACTTGCAGATGTTTCAGCTTTGCATCTGGTATTAAGTGTTCTCCCAGATGTCTCGACCTACTTTGCACAAGTGCCGGACACTGTCCCAGGACGTGTATAGAGGTTTCGTCCTCCACCTCACAAAACCTGCAGGCAGTGTCCGTAGATATCCCTAGCTTCCCCAGGTGATAGTTCAGCCGACAATGACCAGTGAGTATTCCCACTATGATTCGGAGGTTCTTTTTGGTGAGGTTTAAGCAATCCTTTGTACGCATGGGTTCGTATCCCCCAACAAGCACCCTGGACTGCTCCATCCCTGGTAGGCCCGCCCAATATAGTTCCCTCAACCGTTTCTCTTCGTTTCTTAGATTCATAGCCATGAAACCGCTTCCGATTCCACAGAAGGGTTCTGGCCCGTGTAAAGGTATCCCTGCTCCCTTCTTGGCTAGTTCATCCGCTGCCTCATTGCCTTCCAACCCAGCATGGCCTGGAACCCAAAGTTTCCAGACCTTGTTGGACGAGCCGAGTGTATTCAGTCTCTCAAGGCATTCCCATACCAGTTTAGAGTTCACCTGGTTGGACCTAAGTGCCTTGATCGCTGCTTGGCTATTAGTGAGAATAGCTATGTTCTGCCCCCTGTAGTTCCTTTGCAGATTAAAGGAGGCACATTTGTCTATGGCGTATATTTCCGCCTGGAATATGCTAGTGTACCTGCCCATTGGCTCAAAGTACATTTTCCTTGGACCAATGACACCGGCACCCGCTCCCTCTGCAGTCAGGGATCCGTCAGTGTACCAAGTAATCAGTTGCTGATTTAAGCCGTATGTCGGAGCCACGCTCTCCCAGTTTACCTTGTTACTCCAACGTGTTTCAAACTTCTTATCGAAGTGAAACCTCGTTGTCATGTTGTCCGTCGGTATCAGTAATTCGGGATACCGCCTAGAAAGGATATCAATCTTCCTTCGATTTAGGCAACTCCCCACCTCACTCATACTACCGACCATCCTGAATATTGATCTCCTTGCCTGCATCTGTATGTGCAGATGGAGAGGGGTTAATCCCAGAAGGAGCTCCAGGGATGCCGGTGGGCATGTCCTTATTGCCCCACTGATACACACGCAAGCCAGCCTTTGGAGCTTATGTAATTCCCTGGCTTGTGTGCTGAGTTGGGTTCCATTGCAGGATATATCCAAAGTAGTATCTTCGGGCTGCAACCCCATTTTTTTCCTGCTATGGATCTGGAACATGTGTCTTCCAGAGTAATTTTTGGTCTAGCGTGATTTGCGATTCGTGATTCTCGTTTCACCTCCATATCATGTAATGTTATGGCTTTCAGTTGATCCAGCTTACGCCTCCTAGTGAATGGTACTATGGTGGTTTTGGTTGGGTTGATCCGCAGTCCTACCTTCCTGCACCAGGCACTAGTAACCCTTAATCCAGTTTGGATTCTATCACATAGGGTATCTTCATATTTGCCCCTACAGATTAAAACAATGTCGTCCGTGTAGCCCTGGACTTATATTCCAGTATTTGTTAACACGTCCAGGAGTTCATCCACTACCATACTCCACATCGGCGGCGATAGTACTCCACCCTGTGGACAGCCTTGAGTGGTGTTCATGATAATAGAATTTGTACCTGTTTGTACCTCTATTTGTCTGCTTTCTAGCATTTTGCCCATCCAGAGTGCCAGGGTGTTTTCCACTCCCTTGCGGCTCAGGGCATCCTGTATCTCTGAGTGCGATGTGTTGTTGAATGCTCCTTCGATATCCAAAAACGCGCACAGTGCAATTTCTTTTGTTTCTATGGCGTCCCGTAGTACCTCTGTCAGCTGATACAGAGCAGTTTTAGTTGACCGTCCTGCCCGGTAAGCGTGTTGACAGTGATGTAGGGGATTACGCTTTAGAATGTTAGTTCTAATATGTCTATGACCTTCTCCACCGTTTTGAGTACGAACGATGCTAGGCAAATTGGTATGAAAGATTCAGGCTGAAAAGGATTCTTTTTACCCGCTTTCGGAATAAAGACCACTTTTGCCCGTCTCAATGCCCTTGGTATGTAACCCAGTGCTATGCTCCCCCTTACCACCCTCAGAAGAGACTCTAAGATAATTTCTAGGGCTCTCTGGATAAGTGCTGGGAAAATGCCGTCTACTCCGGGAGATTTCATTGGTTTAAAATTTCCCACTTCCCATCTTAGCCTAGCCTCTGAGCATACCTCTTTTGCTAGTTTCCAGCTCTCTTTCCTTCCCCTTTTATTCGTTGTTGGGGTGTCAGGCAGATTGTTGTCGCCTGCCACCGAGGGGTAGAACCCCGGCAAATGAGTTCTGAGAAGCAGGTGTACTCTGTCCTCCTCATTCTCGGTAAATGTCCCATCTTCCTTTTTCAAGCAGACAGAGGATATTCCCCCGTCTTTGGCTACAGCCTTGTACAGCCTGGTTGCTTCTGTGATCTGTTCAATCCCTTCACAGAATTCCCTAAAGCTGTTCCGTTTCACTTCCTTGATCGCGTTGCTATACGCAGTCAGTGTATTTTTATACCTCCAGCAGTCCCCGGTTTGTTTTGCCCGGTTAAAGAGTTTTCGTACCTCTGTTCTCATTCTGGCTAGGTTCTTGTTCCACCATGGTACATTCCTTAATGACTTGACTGTCTTGGCCGGACAGCTGGCCTCATATGCGTCAATGACGATTGTGTTGAGGCTTTCCACCACCGTTTCTAATTCCAGTTCGCTCCTGATGTCACCGCCCCCTTGAAGGTGGGCAATGTTGTTGCTCAAGTGCGTTGTGTAAAATTCCCAATCCGTTCTCTTGGGATTCCTTATTATTCTTTTTATTTTGGAGTTTCCCTCAATGTCGAATCTGATTATCCTGTGATCAGACATTGAGCGTTCGTCCGACACCCCCCAATTCCTCCTCCGACATGGCGTTCATTTGGGTATTTCCTAGAGTTATATCTAGTACCTCCTGTCTGGTGCTGGTCACAAATGTTGGAGTGTTCCCCACGTTGTATATTTCTAACTTATTGCTAAGAATAAATTTGAAAAGGTACTCACCTCTACGATTAGTGTTTCTGCTTCCCCAGACTTCGTGGTGGGCGTTGGCATCGCAGCCGAGAAGAAGTGGTAACGCCCTCTCCTCGCAATACTTCGTCAGCTTTGCGACTTGTCTCGGTGGAGTCCGGCTCTCGTCTCCTGGGAAGTATCCCGATGCTACAACTGCCTCTCGAGTGCTCCTCCCGGCTTCCAATGAGACTTGGATAGCCACAAGGTCCCCAGTTAAGAACTCTGTAAGACAAATGTATTTTAAATTACGTTTGAGAATTATGCAAGCTCTTGGTTTTTCACAAGAGGAGTCCCAAATTGCCTGCATGCCTCCTTCTTGCAGGCCGCGAATCTGCCCTCGGTACACCCAGGGCTCCTGAGCCAGCACTATTCCAACGTTCTCCTTGGAATATGCCCTTGTAATCACTGCAGATGCAGCTCTCGCATGGTGGAGGTTTATCTGGGCTATCTTAGTGCTGGCCATTGGCTCCGTTATTGTTTGGAGCTCTTCTCCACTGTCGGAGTGTCACCCTCCTCCTCTGACATGGCGCTTTCCTGCGCGTCGCTGTCCACCCTGAGCCCTAGGAGTCCTAGGTTTAAGTTGTCCAGCTTCTGCTCTTCACTGGGCAGCAGGTCTATTTCCCTGGTTGATCCAGTTCTTTCCGCCTCTATGGCTTCCGCGACTTCTTCAGGGACCTCGGTAAGTTTTCACCCGATGCCTCCTCCGAGGTCTCTTTCCTTGGCTTTTCCTTGTGCACATGCACGGGTATGTTGCCAAATAGCTAGTTGATATGACAACTCCGACGTTTAATTGCCTCCAGGGATCGGTCATCTATCCCGATCGTGAGGAGTGCACCCTTGGCCTCCACCTTGCTTCTGAAGATTCTCCAGAGTCGAGTATGGAGATCTTCATTCTTAGCAATTAGGAGTCTCATAAGGTCTTCCGTTTCTATTGCCGCGGCCTTTGGCAGAAAAACTATCACCATGTGTGCTCCTGGTATATCATCCCCAGCACATGTTGACAGCTCCACCCCTTCCCAGCCTGGCTATCTAGGAACTATGGTTCTAACCCATTCTGCGGTTCCTTCCGTCGCGCCGTCCACCAGTATAAGGCCTGGTCGAAAGCGTATCCCGGTGAACACCAGTTTCGACGTCCAACCCTTGATCATCTGCTTTACGACAACTTCCTCAATGATTTCCTGTTCCTCCCGAGTGAGTATTTGCTCGAAAACCTTTTTGGCAGTATGGCCAGCCGAATGCCCTTGACCGCACTAGCATAGCTAATGGCGGGCTTCCTGGGTCCTGCTTTCACTCCTGACCTGCCCGGGTTATCTCCTTCCTTGGGTTCAGGTCTGAATTTTTTGGGAGCATTCTCTTCATGCGGGCTGATCTCTGCTGCTCCCCGCTTTCTCGGCTTCGGTAGAGATGGCTTAGGTCTGCCCTGAGCTTTCTTAAGGGCCTCTTCTGGTTTCAGGCCTTCCTTCAGATAGCGCAGGTACCATTTAACACCGGCGCCACTGAGACCTGTTTCTTTCCTAACGTCTGCTACGTGCTACGTGCTTTTGTTGGTCCCTGCTCTTTGAGCAGTGGTGTTCGTTGGCTGTAGTCCATGCAGTATACCAATGCTCATCTTGGATCCACTGCTTGACGTCCCAATTTCTCCCTTCTTGGGTGTAGTCACCTGGCTCTCAGTAATTCGGAGACCTGCCTCCGCCTGATTAACCAGTTTTGGTGCGGTACGGGGCCCCGCTTTTTTGGTTTTCGTTTTCTTTTCTTGTTTTGTACTCATTTAATTCCCACGAGTATGGGGGTTAAGAGGTCCGCCGTGCCATAGCCCCCCGTAGCACGGTAAGGTCTAACTTACTCACTGAAGCGACCAGGTATAAGTGAAGCTCCGTTCGAATACAGTCAGTTACCCCCGACTGCAAACTATCCAATGGGCACGGTTCGCATGACACCCTGGATTGGGGGAGGTGTTTTTCGACTCCCCAGTCTAGATCCGTAGCATTTTGTTAATAGTAGGGTCACCTCGTACAGGGTGTGGCTATCACCATTTACTAACGGTCTTGGTAGACGAGAGGCTTGGCCCCTGAAAAGGCACACACCGTCTTAGAGGAGAGACAGCTCATCCTTAGAGAGAGATAGGTTGGCCTCAGGGAGCCATGTTCCGCATCATTCTATCCTGCAATGCACTGCTTGACCCCAAAAGATGATAAACTAGACTAATTAAGAATACATGTATAACCTAAAGGGAAAAGAAGAAAAGAGCATAGATTACTAAAACCTCTTATGGCTAAAGGTCCTTGAAATCGAATTGCTGGACTTACCAGGGTAAGGCCAGGTAATTAATTCCCGATCAGGAGTCGTCAGTGGACTGCTAATGAGAGGTCAATCTTTGCAGGTTGACGCCACAAAAGCAATCATTTGCAGCCTTTGTTCCCAGATGTTCTTGGAACTGGACAGGGCTGGAAGAAAAGTTTTAAGTTGGCGACTGAGTTTCGGCAGGCAGCACTTAAAGAGCTCCTGCGCCCTTGTGTTAATTACCTCATGTTCGTTTGAGGGTGGTGTGTGAGCAGAAGTCTGCTGGCTTTTCCTTAACGGGATGCCGTGAGCAGCCTGAGCATTGGAGACGACAGGGCTTACTTTAGATGATTGGTTGTTTCGCCCTTCTTGAAAACTGAGAAGGCAGAACATTTCCTGTAGTTGGCCCGATGTTCTGAGGAACCACAGATAATACAGGCGGGTTCCTCCCCCTGTGGCTGACGGAATTTGCCTGGCGCGTGTGAAGTTCCGCACTTCATACACCACAATTAACCACAGCGTGGCCGGTTCATTAGCAGTTCTTACATTGCGTCGCCTCCTTGTTGCAAACAGGCTCGAATTTAACGAGCGTGTTCAGGAGTGTGTCGACACGGGCGACCTTCGCCGTGTTGAAGCCTGGTTGCAACGTGACTAACCAGAGGTTGAGCGAACGATTTTCTCGTAGAGATCGTCTCGTCGCGTATTCTCTGAAGTCTGTGGGCTCGGATAAGCTGGCCTGCGCGATGGCAGTCATCACGTCGGTTCTTGGATGGAACCTGTGCAAACCCCGGATATCCATATTAACCGGTTTTAGGCTCTTGGGGGTGTAGGAGAAAAATCTCTTCTCCTTTCTTGCCAGATAATCCCTGGTCTCATTGAAATTTTGGCGCCACTTTTCTTGAGGGTATATTTATCTGGGACCAACTCGAGGTGCTCAGAGATAATTGTGGGAAGTTCTGTTTCATCCTCCCACAGGATGATGGGCGGAATTCTAACCTTCCTGTTGATTGCTGTGGATGCTGGATTTGTCGGGGTGGTGTTGTTGTCGGCGGTACTCGCGGCAGCGGTGTTCGCTGACGTAGACTTACAGGTGGACGGTGCGTTGTGGTCAGGTTGAGGGGTAGATGGAGTAGTCCGTGCGTTCTCCATTTGCTCCATATGCTTTCGTAGTTGCAGGATCGTGAAGTTCTGGCGTTGGATGTGCGCCATCAAGAATTGGATCTTCGCTTCCGGATCGTTTCGGTCCGTAGCGTTCGTTGTTGGTTGTTCTTCCTTTTCCACGGTGTCGATGTCCTCCGTGGCGTCATCTTCAAGCGGCGCGGTTGCGTGCTTCTGCCGCTTCACTGTCACCCAGTTCGACATCCTGGGGAAAAATAAAAAATAATATATGAAAGAGTACCCTTCTGACTAACGTCGGTCGATAACGTTGAGTTCGGTTTTGTACGTGGAAGTCCACTGATGGTTGCGGCTTACTGCCGACCAAAGGCAGCTCCAGTTACGGAGGACTCCGTCGATGTTATTTTTCCTCCTAGTCTCGAAGGGCCCCGTCTGCACGTGACTGCTGCTGCGACTGCACTCTATATGAAAGCGGCTCGCAGATGGTAAGTGCTTCTTTATATAATTTGACATCTAGTGGATGCGGACTTAGGACTCCGCAATTCTTAAAAAAGGACAATTCGTATTGGTATGTCTGTGCTTGGCTTACGTCACATACCTTAGCCGCGTTCTAAGGGTGTTGAAATCTAAATTAAATTTAAAATTCCTTTAATTAAAAAACAACAGTTATTTTTTGAAAACTGTAGCTATATATATAATTGTTTATTAGATTTCTCTGGAGAAATAATTTTCAGTATTACTGAAAATAAGGCGACGAGTCTATTGTTGGCAAGTAGCTCTTAGCTGGACCCAAAATCCTGTTAATTTAAATTGAATTAAATTAAATTCGTCTAATACAGTTGTAATTGGTGCACCCAGCGAAACTGAGAAACCAAAAATTTAAAACGAAAACTAAGGGAATCATGACGCTCTAGAGGACCGTAATCTCTTTTACCAGCGAATCATTAATAATGGCACTGTCTTTTTATGTACACCGCCGTGGCTCGTACAATCCTAACGCACAATACAATAGAACCAAGCTTAATCAAATCAAATGAAAGGTATCTGTAGGTTTCACGGGGGCTCTGCCCTCAAAGCACCTCTGTACCGCCACCCCTGGGCCTTGAAAGTAAATATTTAATGACGTGTAGGGCTGCCAGAAAACGTGAGCCTGGTTGTTGAACAGTGAACAGTGAACATTACAACCCATAGTGGCATCCAAGACGAAATACCTTAAAAACTCCTGGGTTTCCCCCAAAACGGCGGGTATTGAAGATATGAGTCGGCTCTCAAGATTCTGTGCTCTTACTCTTCCCACAGCAATTACGCTCTTAGAAGTTACACCACGTTGCTAACTGGGTTCCTCGGAGCGGCGGCTGCTACCTAACTACATACACAAAGCGAAACTACTATTCGTACTTCATTTCACTTCCCGTCAAATTGAATCTAATCTTCTTCTTCAGCTTTTGTCTTTTTAAGAAGCGGAATTGGCTTATCATGACCGGTTGTGCCATTTTAATCTTGATAGAGTCGCGAAACTCTCAAATCACTATCTAGCGTACAAAGGCATCGTTCTTCCGGCCGGTTTTTTGATCGCTTCCCAATGGTTTCGCTGTTCAGATCATCTTGCGACATGAGTTCTTGTCAGCGCGAATTACATGTCCTTACCATCGTTAATCCATCAATCATAAAAAAAGATAGTTGAGGAGTGCCACTTCATTCAAGTTGCGCTGCATGGTAAAGCAATTTTATAACACAGTTCACTATACGCTGATAGCATTGATGCAAGATCAGTTCTTGGCAGGTCGATGCTACTGACAGGGATGATGCCTGCTTCGTTGGTGTCGTTTGTCAAAAATTCCATTTTATTCAGATTCAATCTTAGCCCGTGTTGTATGGGGCGATGATTACATTTTTGAACAAAATATGGGACAGCAGTCGGATGCGACGGTAATTTGAACACTCTGTTACATTATCTTTCCTTTCCGTTTTGGAACGGTGGTACAGTCAAATAGTGTTTTACCCTCCTCAATACTTATCAGCTTCTGAAAATGAGTCTTTTCAGAATTTTTTACAAAGCCTGCGTTCTTCTTCTCCTGGTCTGCGCTTTTAAGGCGGCTCGTACGCCGAAAAAAATCTTCGTTCCAAATTGTATTAGAGTACCTCTATGACACGCGGTAGGCCGTTATTCAATGCCTATAGTGTTCAAGGAGTAGCATCAGTCAATTATCAAGTGTTGCTTCCCATAGAGCAAAGCAAAGGAACAGTTGGCCAACGTCAACGATCCGGTGAGAAAAGAAGCTTGCGTCATCGAGATGTGTCAGAAAAAGTGTCATATCCGTTTATGCTCTCCGAAAAAACTGGTATGGAGACCATCATCTATCATCATCATCAACGGCTCAACAACCGGTATCCGGTCTAGGCATGCCTTAATAAGGAACTCCAGATATCCCGGTTCTGCGCCAAGCTCCACCAATTCGATATTCCTAAAAGCTGTCTGGCGTCCTGACCTCTGCCATCGCTCCATCTGAGGCAGCGTCTGCCTTGTCTTCTTTATCTACCATAGATATTGCCCTTATAGACTTTCCGGGTTGGATCGTCCTCATCCATACCGATTAAGTGACCCGCCCACCGTAACCTGTTGAGCGGGATTTTACTCACAACCTGACTGCCAGGGTATCGCTCATAGATTTCGTCGTTATGTAGACTACGGAATCGTCCATCCTCATGTAGGGGGCCGAAAATTCTTCAGAGGATTCTTCTCACGAACGTGGCCAAGATTTCGCAACTCACCATCATTTATAGGGGAGAAAAAAAAATTTGAACTATGCTTGAATTTCCTTCGACATTTTACCTCAATACAGCATGCACCGAACAATATATGTTAATATCTACCAACTTTTCCCGAACAACCTATCTATATCACTACGAATATATATAATGTTGACGTTATTGAAAGCCTTCTCATAATCATGTAAGGTAAGGGGAGCGAGGGCTCCAGGTCTGCTTACTGTCTCACAATAATCCTGAGGAAGATACATTGCAGATGGAGGGGAAGTCTGCATTGTTTCATTCGCTGACCCCCTGGTTACTAGGTTGCACCTTACTAGGTGAACCTTGGGAGAATTTGTCCGGAGAAACTTTACACTTCCGGTATACTCTTTTTAAGGTTTTGTGTTTACACAAATTTACAATCGGTTTACTGTCTGTCTGTCTGTCTGTCTGTCTGTCTGTCCGTCACACGCATTTTTCTCGGAGACAGTTATAGCGATTGACACCAAATTTGGTTGAAAGGTGGGAACTTTGAACGCTCACGCATACAGTCAATTACATCCTTTTACGTCGAATTTAAGGGGGGGGGGGGGGGGTCCCCATACATGCAAAAAGGGGGTGAACATTTTTTTTTCGTCAAATATAGTCATGTGGGGTATCAAATTAAAGGTCTCGATTAGTACTTTTCAAAGCCGATCTTAGTTTTGACATTCGTTGGAAGAGTGGGGAGCGCGGGGGGTTGAAAGTGATCACTTCTTTAAGGGGGCCATTCTCAGAAATTACGAAACCGAAAAATCCGAAAAAAATCAGGAGGCTGCCACTATATGGTGCCTAGGCTCCGAAATACCTTCCATGCCGATATCTGTTTAAATAAAGTTAATAATAGTATATTACTACAATCTTTTGTAATTGGTTAGAAACCCCCTTTAAGTTCATCCTAGTGCTATAGGCTATAATATAGAACATGATCTTACCAAGTTTGGTGCAAATCGCACTATTACTAACAAAGTTATAATGCCTCAAATTTGATGCTTTTTTGAAAATTGAAGACTATGAATGTCAATATCACCCGAAAGTGGATACTCTCACATAATATATGGATATATTACGTGCTACGTACTAAGAAATACACAAAACCTTTCGTACCTGAAGTGTCCAGCTTCCGGTTTCCCGACTTGTTTAGTTAATACTTTTGAGTCAGCCTAGCAATGCCTTGCTTGCCATCGAGTCTTGGTTACAAACTTACGCAATTACATTACATTGTACATTATTTTTTTCTGAGTGTAATTAGGCGGTATTTCTAGCGATTAATTATTTGAAATAATTAAAACTTGTTTTGCCTATTCACTAGTGTTGATTTATATTTTGTAAATACCGATATTTCGGGAACCACTTGTTCCGTTCATTAGTGCTGACAAGTCCAATACATGATCTTTGTTAATGGTGGGGATTACGTGGACGTCACTCACCTTATACAGCGTGACCTTTCAGACCCGTGCATTGTGACTATGGGCCTGCAGCAGATGACAAAAAAGTTAATTTACTCCCCTAGTCCATTTCGTACGCTGTCATAGATTCAGGGCAAGTTGCTGCGGTCATAGGCCAAATTCTCCTGATCATTCTAGTGCATATATACATGTATAAATAATAATAATCGTTGGCGCAACAATCCATATTGGATCAGGGCCTTGAAGTGTGTTAGAGCACTTCATCCAAGATGGTAACGGTACACTACAGTATACTGTAGGAGGCAATGTGGTCAGCATTGCGCTCGCCCGAGAATTTTACCCTGGTTTGACTCAGGTATTCACAGCTGAGTCGACTGGTATCCGACGTCAAATCACGATACAAATCCCACTGCCATCAGTGAGATTTGAACCGCGACCTTCCGTACGATAGCCTTGTGCTCTAACCACTCAGCTATCCGGAACACATATATATAAAACCCCATAATATTATAGATTTTGACGCCGAGCGGTTCTTTATTAAAACATGAGCTAGTTACTATGCCCATTAGGTATCTATACAGGAGCTTAAATTTCTTTTCAACCATGTGAACGGCAGTGTACCTTGCCTTTAGCTGCTAGATGGGATACATAATAATCATTCTTCTTCTCTCACAAGTGAACTTAGAAGCATCTATGCTGGAGTTTTAAAAAAAGTTATAATCAGTGAACATTTCAGTCTCCTTTTAGATTGCATTCTAAAAATTCAAACGACAAAGTTTGAAAGTATGTACTTGGGATTTCTATTTCTGGCTACCTATGTACATATTGGCTGTGCGTCAGTTTATTATTTATGAAAATCGCAAAACCTTTCATACCTAAAGTACCCAGTTTCCGATTTACGACTTGTTTATTATGATGGTCGTACCAAAAAGCTACCACAAAACACCTTGTTTGTTTCGAAGATGCGTTTTCGGAAACTTTAATGGCAACTCTGAACCAAACGGATAGTAATTCTCTAAGAAGTACACCTTTCTCTGCGTCATAGAGCATGTATTCAGAACACCTAGATAAATAAGTAAACTCGTATACGTATAATCCTTGTTAGCTCAGCTTTTCCCATGAGGTATGAAATTATATATAGACAAACAGAGCTAACCCCGATGTGGGAAAACTCCATTATATTCCATCCTTTAAGACATTAAATTCCACCGAAACTAACAGGGATTAGTGCCATTTTCCTAGTGTTTTCCAAGTTTGGCAAGAGTCAGAATATACTTGTATCTACTACTGCAAATATTGCCGCTCCGAGTACACTATGGAGAATCCCCTCATAAGTTCGAAGTTGGAAATTTGGAATCTCTCTTGGTACCAATTCCCTGAGAATGGGACTTATATGTACCTATAAAAATTTGCCTATGAACCAAATTTGGTAATAACTCCAAGTGGTGGCTAGCTTTGAGTGTAAGGGTTGTGGGTGCATGGTAATTACCATATGATCCACATGGTCTAGTCTTATCTGCGAGAAGCGATGTGGATGTTCACATATATGGCTAAGTACGCTGGCTTTATTTTATGTACACGTATGTTGGGACGTCCTGCCTGCACCAAAATCCTACAACTATTCTATGTCCCTACGTATATGGGTTCTGCGTCCAGCTGGACCAAGTGCTGGTCATGTCGATAATAGAGCAGATTCCAAATTCTGAATAGTATTCAGCACACGATTTTATAGAGAGCTCCGTTCTATCGAGTTCCACAACTTTTCGAAACTTGTGTAAGTGAATTCACTTTTAATCAGACCGACCAAAGCCGAACGCAGCACTGTGCAGCGCCTTGTATCTGCGTAATTTGTGTCATGAAGAGGTTTTCATGTTCATAACACTGGATTATACAAGATCCGTTCATTTGTGCCTGAAAAGATATTAGCCCTCCCCGGGTGAACTTTCGTATAATTCAATTTCTCGTCCTGTTTCTTATCATCGTACAAAAGCTAATGTTATTTTTCCGGGCGAAGCAGACATGAAACATAACCCAGCTGAATCCTATTACGACTAACAAATTCAATAAATGAATTTGATGGAAGTTTGTACAGATTAAACGTTCTCGCATTCCCCGTAGTTTTTGAGCAAAAAATAATCGTTACTTCATGACGAACGAATTGTAAGAATATGAATAGTGCTGCTGACACTTTTCAAATTTTGATCAGATATTTTCATTTTTCGTCGACTCTTGTCTATTTTCTGACACAAGGCAAATATCACCCTTTTGAGATTCGAATCACTTTTACCTCGGGAGAGGAGAAAATCGGATTCCTACGGGGTGGAAATTTCTTTGGGGGCTTAGGGTAAAAATTTGAACAAAATTACATCGCTTTTGCAATTTAAAGAATGGTCCACATCTTTTTCACTCCTTACCCGGGATTTTCTCCTTTTGAATTTGGGGGTCTTTATATCGTATTCGCCTCGTATCTTCTTACCAAATATTTTCCAGAAAACTCGTCGTTCGAAAGAATCGATGGGGTTTTCCTGACATTTCGTCACACGCTATTATTACGCTATCCTTACTCACACCATGTCAGTTCTATCAACCATCTTGATTTTCTGAAGAAGTATTCCAATGCCAAATCATCACTAAATCATTTCCCTATTTCAATCATACCTTAGATAGAGATTAAGGGCATCACTTGTGATGAGACTCGTAGCTCAAGAAGTAGATTATAAAAAGTACCATCATTCGAGGAGATATCCTTCCTGCTATACAATAGGTTCTTGGTTCAATTTCAGGTCTCCCGAAAGATAATTTTATTTATAAATAATGGATATCACAATTTTGAACTATAGTTAACCTAAGAAACCTAAGCAGCTAACTTAATTTAAGGTTATTATTTCTCCTTCCGCTTCCGCCTTTATTTAGATCAGAAGTGGTCGGCTCGTCTTGATCGGTTGCGCCTCTTGATCCGCCTAAAGCCTTATCTGAATGGAATCGCGAGGCTCTGAAATCAGCATCTAGCATATCACGCCATCGACTTCCATGTTCAGATCAATCTTGCGAAGTAAGCTCTTGTCACCGCGAATTACATGTCCTTACAATCGAAGATATTTGTTGATCCATCGATCATAACGAAAGCCAGTTGTGGAACGCCACTTCATCCCAGTTGCGCTGAAGGGTGAAGTAAATTGATATAGATCTCCCTCGCCAACCCGATTGCGTAGTTTATCATAAAGACCTTTTTAATGGATAGCTTGGGTATTAGCGATCGCTTTCTTAGCTTTCCGGTTATCTTGTAAATTGGCTAGTGTTTCATCAACGAGAAACGTATGGAAGAGGTATTTCTTCGCATCGACCTTCATTTAGCCACCGTCAATCTAAAGCCAAATATCTCGGTTGATGAACTATTTACCAGACCCCGAGGATTGCATTGCCCGCTTTGTGGATCGTGGTTTTAACTTGATTCTACCAATCTTCTTCGATAACTAAATTGATAGCGGACTCGATGACTTCCGGACGCTGAGAGAATGAATGTAGGACCTGTAGCTACCAGCAAGCAGCGGGTTTTCATTCTTTTTAAAGTCAGGAGTGATTTGATTATACTTTCAGCTCTGTCCTTTCCATTCACGAGGAAGTGATTCACGAGGAACAGGCAAGGAATAATTCGAAAGGGCAGAAAAGTATTAAACGGTTTTTTGTTTTGACTCTACTTAAACGATATTGCGACGGATTTGAGCTTGCTGAAGTTAATTACTGTACATTTGCAGGGGGGATGTATTTGGATTGAATTTCATAATAGACAGACGGCTATGGAGATCGTGGCTGCATACCGATTATATATATTATATGGACCTAAATATCGACGTCGGGGATCTCGTTCTTTAGAAAGTACTTCGCGGAGAGCGTCTACATATTTATTATTAATCTCCGCCATATTATTTGTTGGTAGTGGATGTGTTTTAGACTGTTCTTTAAGGGAGGGGTGACTTTTCAATAATTGGGAGTACGCGTTGGCAAAATCTTATTACATGCTTCTTAAATTGCTCCAGTGTGCTATCGAAGCGTGATATAAATGATATCATTCTATACCCGATGGTTTTGAGAAATTAAATTTGGGATCACAGTTCCTTAGGCCCGGTGCACACTTGTGGTTGTTATTAAAACCTAACCTAAAATCTGCGAAAGAGGAAATGATGCGGTAGATGGAAATACATCAACGCATCCTGTGTGAATGTCAACAACATTTACTCTGAGTTTCTCCTTATCTTATGGGAAATAACACAACGTGGACTCAAATAGAGGTCTTGAGCACAGTAGGACTCAATATGAACCAACAAACCAGGTCAAAGCAGGAAATACATATGTTTAACGCAGAGATCACAATTTATCTGCGCGGGATCGGGATCGGCGCAAGGATCTGATGATGGAGGGGCCGTTTGGATCAGTTGGTTAGTAGAGGAAGGCGATGTGGACAAAGCACTACTTGTTCCTATCGCGGCGAAGATTACTTCCTAGAATTTGAAGGCGAATCCTTTGGATACTATTATTGTGGTAACTCCTGCAAGGTCTATAATCGGTTGATTTAGACTGGCGTCTGCCGGTGCGGATCAGGCCCTATGCTACTAGTTGCACTCAGGAGCATTATTTAAGAGCCATTTTTAATGGCGTATAATATCAAATCGGAAGACTAAAAGCAGTCCACACCGGGACGGATTGCAGCCATTTATTCTACATTTTAGGGTTCATTTTATATAAATGTATTCTAGAATCTATGACAATTGAATTTTCCAAGAAATACGTGAATGGTCCATTGGGCCAGTTTTGAACCGAAACTTCCTGATTGTGATAACGGTACCTAAATTTCAGAATATTGTAATATTGTGGAATCCAGCAGTGTCTATTTGAGCGCCTCGTGGGTAACATCTATTCTTGTAGCAATGCGTAAAAAATGACAGCCCAAGCCCTAATGAATCCTGCGAAATCGCAGCAATTTTGAGAAATTAAAATGTCATTTCTGCTAAGGACACTAGAATTGGAGAAAGTATCTCAAATAAATCGAAGCTCACAAAAAAGTTCGCAGAGCTAACAAACTCAACCCCAGGAAAGCTCGTTATCTGTCGCCCATCAGCCCGTTTACCGCCCGTCCCGGCCTATGGAAAATATTAAGGAAGCATCTGGTGTCCTTGAAATAAGATTTAGCTGAAAGAGAGATATTGAAAAGAAAAAGCTCGCGCTTTTTTTTAATAATATTAAAGAGAGAAAGAAATTCCTACCGTCAATATATCAAAATAGCCCCACTTTGAGGTACCATACATTAGGGACCCACACTCTCTTCCCATTCTCTTGCCCTCTGAGCTTTGGATTGAAAATTCAAAATTAATCATAATATTATTTAAAAACAACACTTTAAGGAGCCATCACTTTTTTTTAGAGGTAACGTCTCCTCTCTCCCCATAACTCGACAGGTTGCGAAATTCAACCATTACCATTATGTTACTATTTAAAGAATATTTGTCATATCAAACCAAGATATATCTTTTCAATCAGATGGTAAGGCATGGCACTGAGAATGGCTCACTCGAGAAACGCAGTTGAGGAAATGGTAGAGCATGATAGCGGCTTTTTGACTGAAAAGAAATAATTCGCATCATAACATGGACAGATCCTGAAGATAAGTCCTATAGAGAATTATTGCGCATGTTAAAAAAAAACAAAATAATCACCAAAGGACATTAATGAGCTGTGGGACTGCTATAGGCTACAATGCTGCCAAAATCCATGATTCTAGGCCAGATAGGATAAATATATATATATCCTAATCACCATAGGTTGGTGGTAAACTGATCATCATGACACTTATTAACTTTTATAAAGAACCCAAGTGAAAATATTGCTTTTCGTTTTATCTCACGTAATGTTAAGCTTTGTTGGTTGGAAAAATGCACCAATATATGTACCCATTTAAGGGGATCATCCCGTGTGAAGGTAATTTTTTTTCGCTTATTTTAAAACTAAAGAGGATTAAGGTTCTATGTACAAAATAAACCAGTCACTCGGGTACCTGTCGTCCTGGCTGGGATCGTGACCCCAAGTTGACGGAGAGACCTCCTTAAAGTCAAACTGGATTGGCGTTTTCTGCCGGTCGACAACGATGGGAGACGTGCTAGATAGGTACTGCGTGCACCGAGAAGAATGTCAAGTGTACGCTAATATAGACTGGTGCTTCCACCTTAGGGAACAGATCACTAGTGGACGCCTTTCTTTCCAATTTTTTTACCCTTTCATTAGCCCAACCACAAAAAAAATTCTAGGTGGTTATAAAAAGTTCGATGCTTGGATAATGAAAATCAATATTACACTGACCGTCATTCAGCCTTTTTAAGGTTTTGTGTAAACACAACACCTTATTGAAATCGGTTTACTGTCTGTCTGTCCGTCTGCCTGTCTGTCTGTCTGTCCGTCACACGCATTTTTCTCGGAAACGGTTATAGCGATTGACACCAAATTTGGTAGAAAGGTGGGAACTGTGAATACTCACGCATACAGTGAATTACATCCTTTTACGTCGAATATAAGGGGGGTCCCCATATGTGCAAAAGGGGGGTGTAAAATTTTTTTTCATCAAATATAGTCATGTGGGGTATCAAATTAAAGGTCTCGATTAGTACTTTCCAAAGCTGATCTTAGTTTTGACATTCGCTGAAAGGGTGGGGAGCGCGGGAGGTTGAAAGCGATCACTTCTTTAAGGGGGCCATCCTCAGAAACTACGAAACCGAAAAATTTGAAAAAAATCAGGAGGCTGCCACTATATGGTGCCTAGGCTCCGAAATACCTTCCATGCCGAGATCTGTTTAAATAAAGTTAATAATGGTATATTACTACAATTTTTTGTAATTGGTTAGAAACCCCCCTTAAATTCATCCTAGTACCATGTAATTGCAGTGATATAGGCTATAATATAGGGCATGATCTAACCAAGTTTCGTGGAAATCGTAATATTACTAAGAAAGTTATAATACCTCAAATTTGTTGCTTCTTTGAAAATTGAAGACTATGAATGTCAATATCACCCGAAAGTGGATACTCTCACATAATATATGGATATATTACGTGCTACGTACTAAGAAATACACAAAACCTTTCGCACCTGAAGCGTCCAGCTTCCGGTTTTCCGACTTGTTTTGGATCTACTTTTGTCAACGAAGGGGTAGAGGGGATTTATTTTAAACAATATAATGTATATTATCACAGAAAACTACATATAATCATCAAAATTCACATTATATGCTCATACGCATATCAAATGCGCAGTTAATTTTCTAAAACGCTTAAACTTAAGGCATGAAATTGGTATTTAAAACGCCCCCTTAAGTTTCTTTCCTTGCGTGCCCCAGAAAAATTACTACGCTCCTTGTTAAACAGGCTCGACAAAATACATGAAAAGGAATTTCACCGGAAAACAAGTATCCACTGATACTAATAGATACTACGATAACGTGGTGGAAATCTGCTCCATGTTCGGCGTGGTAAATCCATTCTACCGACGTCACTCGAGCTTCCATTGCAAGGTATTGGTGCTATAGCCAAAAATCCATTAGGAATTTAACGACCTTACATGAATCTCAAAAAAACATCGGAAATGCTTTCATCAAAATTTTGATCTTCCAAGTGCAAATCATTCTGACATTTTTCAAAATAATTCTATCATATTACTCTTTGAAAATTCACTAAAAGATAATACAATTTTTTTAGTTTTTGCTTTCTCTTCCATCAAATAAATATTAAATTGTTGGTTATTACTAACTTTATAAGCTCATCTCATTTTACAACTTTATTATAATAACCGTCGGCGCAACAATCCATATTTTTCTCTAAGGCCTTGAAGTGTGCTGGAGCACTTGATTCAAGACCGTACCGGTACACTACAGTACACTGTAGGAGGCAATGTGGTCAGAATTACGCTTACCCGAGGTTATTGCCCTGATTTGATTCAGGTCCTCGTTCACAGGGGAGTCGAATGGTATCCGACATCCAGTCACCATTACAAATCCCCCTGCCACCAGTGAGATTCAAGCCGCGAACTTCCGCTACGACAGCCCAACGCTCTAATCACTTGAGCCATCCGGACTTACAACTTTATTGCTCAGATGAAACATCTTTAAATACTAAGCAGGAATTAGAACTGAAACAAGATCACGGATAACATACATATATTATCAGAAAAATTCATCTTCCTAATTGCTCTCATTTGTTGAAAGTAGAATTTCCTCAGTTCATCATAACTTTGGAAAGTGTGTCCTGGAATTTGCTTGCTGCCTAGTTTCCAGAGCTGTATATGTATGTGTATTTGATAGTAAGCGGTAGCATACTATCTATGTATCGAATATATTCTATACTTTCAAGTTGGGTGAACCGTAGCTATTGTTTTCCAAGCCTTTCCAGGTACTACATCATTCGAGCATATCAAAGGCTGAATAGCTCGAATTTTATCTAATCCTTAACAACACTTTCATATCCATCATGACATAGCAAGTTGATTCATGCCATTAGCAAACTATTTGGCACCGGTACCGCCTGGAACCATGGTTACATTTCCCCCATCGGATCAATCCTATTCACTTCAAATTCAATATAACAAATTGCTGTCAATATGAGGCTAATTTTGCTGACACATTCCAAAACCATCAATTCATTCACTTCCGTGCAAACATTACGCAGCACAACTAGCGTCCGTTTTCCGACCTGCCGCCTAAAATAATGTGGGCCGTAATGTGAGGACATTACGAACAGGCAAAGTGCTAATTAGGATAGGTTTACTCTCGCAAAAGATAGGAAAATACTGGAAAATTAGGACGATAACAATAATTTCGCAGAGTGTAGAGCCCACTCGGGACCCGGCCGCTCAGTAGAAGCGAAATAGAACCTGAACTTTCATCTGACTGGGAATCTGCAGAATATCATTAGGTATTCGACCACAAGCGCTTCCCAGTACAAATGCTTGTGCAGATTTGCCTCAATTACTGCTTGAAGGAGCACCCACATGGCCCGATTTACCGTGTAACCCGGACATGTTTCACACGTACGGCGTCCAGATTAAAACAAACAAACAGGTTTGATTGTGTATCCCCAACTGACAACATCTCACCACAAATATATCACCTGCCTAGTTGTCATCGGTTTGCACACGGAAGGGACTAGTTGTGTTATTCTTGTTTCCTATTTTCGATTGTTAGTGTATTTGCGTGGAATGTTTATAAAATAGGATATTCGTAAATGTTTCATTTTTCAAATTGATTATCGTAAACATTTCCAAACGAAACTCTGTCACATTTCAATGTATGCACGTTTTCCCTGCACCAAATTATACAGGCTTCATCAAAACTACGGGATAAACGGTGTGCCAGGTGAATCCTCAAGTAATTCTAAGCAGAAATTATAAAGTTCTTCTTTTGATTTCTCAATCCTTTAGCTGCCACAGGAATTTTAATTTTGAAAACAAGACGGAATACCGGAAGCTGGCGCTTCGGGAATAAAGATTTTGTATTCTTCTTATGTAAGAAACTTTCTACGCCTATTTTTCCATTCGTATATGGCTAAAAACCCAAAATATTTTCGATTTACTTTGTGCCTAAAAGTATACATATATACATATAAAGTACGTATATTGAATACCGCTGGTTCAATGTACAAATTAATCTATCTGAGTTAGCCACTACCCCAAAGCGTCTGTCTTAAGTAATTGATATTGATATAGAAATGATTAAAAAACTAAAACAAAATGTTTCCCTGCGACCTCCCATTCACGTGAGCTCGTTTTATTGTAGTATTAACGAATTTATGTGTTATGATGACGTCATACGCGTATTAAAATACACGAAATTCACACAAAATGTGAAAGTTTCACCTTCAATAACTTTGTTAATAATAGTTTCTGAATAATGGAGGGTCACAGACAGACGGACGGACAGACAGACATCGACTCCATCCTCAACAAGTTTTGTTTCATACAAAACCTTAAAAAATTCGCAACAACTCAAAAACTGTGATGGCTAGGGTCTTAAAAGAAGCACTGCATCGTAGCTAAGACTGCAATCTAAAGTATTGTGTAAATAAGAGGAACCTTTTGAGAGTATTCAATTTTAAAACACAAAAAGTATGTTTTTCTCTCCGAAAATTTTTATGTTATGGTATAACCTAATTTTTCTCGAATTTTAACGTACCCAGTGTACTAAATTAATTGCAACAAATGAATTCTCCTTTTATGGTTATCAAATCATGTTAACATCACTTTATTCTAAGTACTCAACTGACAGCAGTGGAAACACTTGTAAAAGTAAACCATAAATAGGAGAAACCCTGAAATTAGCTTTTAACGGATAAAACAGAACATAGCCGACATTTTGGTGGATGAAAATTCCAAGATAATTGTGTTTTGAATATTTCTACCAAAATTTTTATAAAAGATGCTAAAAGTGAGCACCCTCCATTAATAGACAACAGGAGATTCTTTAGCGGAAAGTACGTACTGCTTCTGGTAACATTACTAATTTTAGAAGAAACTTCTAATATATTTGAGGCTTCCTATAAACCATTTCGTTCAAATATCCCTATTAGAAGCAGTCCAGTGGGTTTAATTTAGGCGATTTTGGAGCCCATCGTACTAGCCAAAGCGGCCTATCCACCGTTAATCATATTCCTCATAAAGACAGGATGCAACATTACTGAAATTCTTGATGAAAACACATCCCGCTCCATCTGTTAAGTGACACATTTTTTAACAAATCTAGTGACAGATTCTATATAAAAATATTTAGACGTGTCACCTGTCAATCGGTTTGGATGTAAGTTGGTTTCCAATAATTTCTGCCCGAGCTTTCAAATTCTATGGGTTTTGGTAATGTGCTTCCCGATTCAATCCAGCACCACCTTCTCTTTCAATCTTTGTCCCGTTCACAATCGGGGTCGGCTCAACGCGGCTGGTTTCGCCATTTGGCTGTATAAAATACCTATCTGGATGTAATCCCGGTGCTTTTCAAACCCCATCCAGTGTATCAAACCACCGTTGTTTCGGCCGGCCTTTTGGTCGTTTACCACCGACTTCAATGTTCAGACTAATCTTGGTAAGTGAATTCTCATTAGCTCGAATTACATGACTTACCATCGAAGATGCCTCTCTCGCAATTTTTCAACGATCAGTGCAACCCCATATCGATCGCGGATATCCTGATTTCGGATGTGATCAAAACGTGTCACGTCACTAGTCCAGGGCTTCGTCTCCATTAGAGTAACGACGCTGATTGCCTTTTATAGTCGGGCAAAACTTTGAACCATAGAGGGCGACAGCACGCACGACATTGCGGTAAATTTTAGATTTGAGACGTTCGTTAGTACGTAGATCACAAAGAAAACCAGTTGTGGAACGCAACTTTATTCAGGTTGCATTAATACGTGAAGCAATTTCATAACGCAGTTCACCATTGGCTGATATTTTAATCGATCACTTCTAGGGGGGTCACTGCCGCTGGCAGTGATTGTGCTTTTTTCATGGGGATCGGTCGTCAAAAATTCGATTTTATTTAGATTGAATCTGAGACCGTGTTACAAGAGGCGATCATTCCTTATGTGGACAAGAAGTTGCTCGAGATCATTTTTACTATTAGACGCTAGATAAACTTCATCTGCATAAAGCAGCATAAAGGGCGCTGAACCTTGGATGTGCCGTGTGACGTTGTCCATAACAGGAACAAAGAGGAGAGGCCAGAGGGCGCTTCCTTTTGATACACCCACCACATTTCGAACTTTACTTTTTGGATCGTGATAGAACAATTGAACTCGCGCGAGCTCTTCTGGCACTAACTGTTGTCGTAGAGCATACGAAATGAGTTCGCGTGATACACGTTCCAACACTTTCTCCACATCCAGAAATGCAACATCACCCTCTTTATGTTTCTCACGGTGTTTCCCCATGAGTAACCGCGCAGCGTGTATTGCGTCAGTAGTTCCACAGTTCCTGACAAATCCGGCTTGATTCACGGTTATTATATTTATGCGTTCAAAAATCTTCAGATGGTGTTCTACCTTCCTGAATAACCCGATTAAAAAATTCACTGAGCCAGCTCTTCGCTTTCCAGAGCTCAGATGCGATGTCGGCAGGTTCTGTGGCTTTCTCCGATTTCACTCTTTTAATTGTAGGCAAAACCACAACACCATGAAACTCCCACTAGAGGGCCAACTGCAAATAACCGGGCCGAGAACACATCTTCCAGGAATTCTCCTGGAGCATATGCTCTCAGAGGGCCATCCCGGTTCCCATGGAACCAGATAACCTCCGGTGAGGCTTCGTGGCCGAGCCACTTCAGATGAGTCCCTTGCAGACTCGGGTCTGATCGCCCTCCTCGAGTACGTGGGGACAGAACTCCCCAACGGGTTAACTGGAATCAGTCCGAGGCGGAGAACAGTTGCACTGACAGGTGGAGCTGCTATAAACGTCGGCAATGATCGTGGAAGTGAAGGATGAGCAAATTCTTCAGTTGATATCCGCTCAAATTATTCTCGCCATTTACTGCGATAATACAACATCCATTTTTGGGTAAAGACAGGTTGATCAATAAATAAAGCACTTTTAGTGAAGTTAGGATTTTTCCTAATTTGCTCTTGCAATCGCAAAAGCGGAAATGGCATAAGTAACAATTGTTGAAGTTGGTGCCGAATTATGCTTGTTTCACGTAACGATGATTTCAGTAAATTGCAGTAACACTTAGATTGGCGACCGAATTTATTGGCGACCGAATTTATTGGCAATTTTTAATTAATTAATTATTCATATCAGTTCAATGTCTGTTTGTCTGTCTTTCTGTCACGCACATTTTTCTCAGAATCGGTTTTACCAATTGACACAAAATTTGTTGAGAATGTGGGAACTGTGAACGGCTACACATGCAGTGGAGTCCTCAAAAGGCGGTGTACATTTTTTTTACTCAATACAATCATCAAATGAAAAGTCTCGATTAATACTTTGTCGGCCTTAGTTTCGATCTTTGTGGGAAAGGTCGAGAGTGCGGGAGGGCGAAAGTGATGATTTCTTTCTCAGAAAATTTAATGGAGCTGCCGCTATACGCTGATTGTAGTTGCAGCAGCGACATATCAGCACAGCCGAGATGCAATCTCATCATTGATTTGAGATGGAATTCCCGGAGTTGCTGGAGATGTTTAGAGCCTGGGAATACCTGGTCTACGCAAAGGTTCCATATCCGAGAATTCTATACACGCTCTTTCGAATCCACCCCGAACCTCAGCGGAAACCTCAGCTGGATGGAGAAGAGTGCTTCGGCGAGTACCGAAACTGTTACCTGCATTGCTGCGTAGTGTTGTTGATGCCGCTGCCTCTGCCCCCATCGACTCAAGGTTACCAGTTCCCCCGATGACCTCAAGTCGAAACGCCCCCTGATGATGGCCGAGATTGTGTCACTGCGAGTAATAAAGCGGTACTGGTCTGCAGTCACGTGCACGAATTGCGGGAAACACTCGATGAATCTCTAGTGCAACAAGGGGCAGTAAGACGTTATACCCGCTCCCGCGTTTATTTCGTGATAGCAGCAGATGATGAAGAGGTTCATTTCTTCAGTCCACTTCATCCGCTGCCTACGCGAACCTGCTGAAGTGGTCGCCACAGATTGTGGGGAAGCAGCTGCAGCAGGCGGAGCAATGCTCCTGGTCGTCGTGGCGCCTAGACGTCGAACTGCCCCACGACTGAGCGCCGTGCTGTCCATTACGGGAGTCCGACCTAGCCACCAAGTCAGACCCGCCGGTTATCCGTACCGGACCTCAAACTTCTTCTTCTTCTCATTTTTGGTGGTGCATTTCATCCTTAGCTACAGGTGTGGGGATAGCTTCCTCAGTGAGTAATCTGCAAGACAGCAAAGTTCCTGCAGTTTCCTCATCCACCGCCTGAGGCACTATGGTTTCGTACACCCATTCGGACTGAAGCTATCCATCCCTTCTCCATGCACAACCGGAATTGGGACCGGGACCGGGAGTGTAGTATGAAGCTATTACAGATAAAGTTACAATAGGTCGAAGTTGTCATTTCCAAGAAAATCAAAGTGAGCAGTCTGAATTGTTAGATTCACAAAAATTACGGGCTACGTACAAATAGGGTAGTTCTGCACTCAAACATACTTACGCAAGAAACAAACAAAATTTTTCATACCTAAAGCGCCGAGCTTTCGGTTTCCCGATTTGTTTTCTACTAAGTTGACTTTTTCACCTGCTCTTACAAACACCTCATAATTAAAACCTAATTACACTGAAATATTAACGGTTCTAATGAATCAAGGTTAATAAAAAGCAATCATTAGGATGTAACAGCTATTTTACAAATTTTATGTCTTTGGGTTCAGGCGTTTGAGGTATTTTTTTAATGAGTGGGTTTTCATCTAACCTGTTATAACTATAATACTTCAAATTGAGTGTCTGGATAAACTGTTAATAAAATTTTATCACTGTAAAACAAAAAAAAAAACATTTTTTGAAAGAAAATACATTGTGTGTGTGAAAATTGGAGAAAAAAACCTACCAAAGTTAAATAGCGAAATTTTAGAAGAGGAGAACACAATTTTTATGTTTTTGGAAATCTATTATTTTCAAATGGCTACATTTATTTACACAAATTGAATTGGAGTCTTAGCTACGAGGCTCCGTTTATTTCGGTACCTTAGCTATCACAGTTTTTGAGTAATTTCGATTTTACACAAATTCAACTGGTCCCACCGCTTAAATGCAATCAATTGTGGCTTCAAAATCTTTAGCATTTAACCGGGTTGTGCATTTAGCCAGGACTGGGGTAAATGCAATATTGTGCAAATAACTGTCCTCATAATTGCAAAATTGTTATGCTTATCCGACAATATGTTGATTTTAAAAAAGTCCTTTAAGAATCAATGAATTTATTTTATTAGAAAAGAAAAAAACACATGAAATTCAGCCATTATTTAAAAGAATGCACAGGAAAATTATTCATTGAGGACATAGGGCATTTAGCTCAGAGAGTGCGGATAATGCTTTATCATATTCAGGAGTTGATATTATACTTTCAATTTCAGGAGATTTTTCGTGTTCGTTGTGGTCTTCAATTATTTCGGTCACTTCTGCTACAATTTCCTCATGTGTAATCTCCCCATAGTACTCAACATTTGCATCGCATAGAAGGTACTCTCCTAATTCATCTTTCGAAAATCTATGCCATCTTCATCGACAAAGGTTCTGGAAGGTTTCCATTTTTCAGATTGAAAAACCCTGCCATTTTGAGACAGTTTCGTATTGTGGTGGGATCATCTAACCATCAAAATCTTTTAGCAAGTTTTGTATTTTGTATTTTGTTGCAGTTTGGGTTGATCCCTATAAGCAATAGAATTATAATATGGTACAGCGACTGTCTACCTCTAAAGTGGATCGATCTTAATGTCAAACAGTGGTAGCAAAAAAAAAATTGAAATGGATTCTACCTATCAGTATCGGTATGCAGAGTATTTCGAAGTCTAAGCACCATGTGTACGGACCACCATATTTCTTTTCAGATATTTGAGATTGGTAGTTTCAGATAACTGATCCTTGAAGTAATTGAAACTAATATCGGTGTATTAACCAATACCTTTCGTTTGAAACCGATTATACTAGGTGAAAAAAACAAATGTCTACTCCACTTTTGCATGTGTAGGGACCCAACCTGAAACTCAACGTGGACCTATGTTTTTCACTCACGCAATGTTAGTCATAGGTGCCACCTTTCTACCACAATCATAACAGCAGGAGAAACCGTTTCTGGGATAATAGGTGTGAAAGACAGACGGACGGACCGACAGACAGACAGTACACCGATTTTAATAAGGTTTTGTTTTACACAAAACCTTAAAAACGAGGTATGAAAGGTGGAGGTGTAGGTGTTGGCATCACTGACATAAGAAAAATTGTTTAGAAAAATGCGTACAATCTGCATAGCAGTTACTGGAGCAAGAGATTCGTATTTCAACTGATTGTTAAATGTTTTTTTTTCGCATGAAAGGATGCTTACTTACCTATGTTGTTTGTGGAGCTAATGAATAAGGTCTCCCTTTTTAAGGTTTTGTGTAAAACGAAACCTTATTCAAATCGGTTTACTGTATGTCTGTTTGTCCGCCCGCCACACGCATTTTTCTTGGTGACGGTTGTAGCGATTGACACCAAATTTGGTGGAAAAGTGGGAACTGTAAACACTCACGCATACAGGGAGTTACATAATTCTACATCGAATCTAAGAGGCGATCCCCAGACTTTTGGGGGTCGAAAGTGATTATTTCTTTAAGGGATCGGTTCTTGGAAACTACCCAACCGAAATATCTGAAAAAAAATCACGAGGCTGCCATATCGATATCTGTTCAAATAAAGTTAATAATATTATATCACTATTCCCGTTAGGTTCATTCTAGCAACACTATTATAGGATATAGCATAAAGCATGATCCAGCGAAGTTTGGTGAAGATCGCACTATTACTAACACAGTTATAATAGGTCAAATTTGTCGTTTCTTTGTAAATTCAAGATTATAAATGTCAATATCACCCGAAAGTAGGTATTCTTATATAATGTATGCATATATTACGTGCTACGTACTCATGGGACAAATGCACCCTCAAATGTCTTTATAAAAGAAATACACAAAACCTTTCATACTTGAAGCATTCAACTTCCGGTTTCCCGACTTGTTTAGAAACTAATTTTTCCTAGTCTGCCTAATTTTGTATATATTATTGACTCCTGCCATCCTGGGATTTTTCACCGGATATTTTCACTGTGCGACCTATATACTGTCACTTCTGACTTTTCATCAACATGCTGGCGGGTATCTGGCTCTTACGCTCACGCAGTTCATTATTTATTGTTTCAGTCCAGAATACCCCAATGACATGGCGCAAACATGAGTTAACGAAGTTTGGGGATTTTGAGTATCCATCTCGACAATTCTGCAGTCAGCTAGGTTCTGTGACACTTGTTCGAGTTGTAATACACGATCTGAGTAGAGACCAAGTGAAGAAAGAGTATTTTTTATTGGCAGTCCAATGTTCATTAATATCCTTGCGTCGACTAAACGTTACATCCCCCACAATACTGGAGAAAGAGTTTCGACAGGATATCTCACATTCTGATTCGTTTTAGACTATAAACTGTATACCAGTTGACTACGACGTAACCAAGCAATTGTGGACATGGGGGATAAACCATGCATTCAACCTTGTTGGATACAAGACTCCGGTTGAATTTTGGCAATTTGGAAAAGTGGCATTTTTACTAGTAACATATTATGATTTTTGGGCTGACACCGTAGTGATTCAGTGTTCGGTCCCGGCATTATGTCAGTTATTTCAAGAAGAACTCACGTTTTATGTGGCGACTCCAATAACAAATAAGGAAGTAAGGAATTAACTATGTGTTGAAACTACTCACGGGGGGGTAAATTAATGCTAACAGACTTATGTTGATTGTACAAAGTCGATGGAAGGGGCACATAATTTGCACACCAAGGCCGAATTTAATACCTGCGACTCCTGTTATAACCCGTACTCAGACACTATTTCAATAGGGATGCTGCTCTTGAGAAATCAATTTTATAAATAAGAAACAAGCCCACGGGCCGTGGTACCAAACGCGAGAATATTCTGTGTGATAAGTGGGTTCTAACCTACTAATTGAAAGTCATTGCTTGTTCATTGAACTGAAGGAATGTCTATTTTCCACTACATTATTGTACTTTGCTGTATTTGGCATTTATCATAGGCCACCGATTTTCTCTTTGTTCAAGTTTGCCAGTTTTAAGCGTCGTTTATTCAATACTTCTATCCTAAAATTGAGACGCATTTATCTATTCAATGACTGTATCCGACTATATCAGCTTGCACGTTAGCGCGAGAAAAGTTTTATTTTTGTTTCCAATAAAGTTTTATCATGCTACGCGTTCAAAACCCAAATTTGCAATGACTTCAGGGTAATTGCATGCATTCATGAAATGCTTGTTTAGAATATTCGAGTTTTGGCTCAGAAGATCGAACACCTACTATGTATGTTTGTTGTCTTTCATAAAGCCCAAGGCTATCCACTCGTTTGTAATCTACGTGCACCACCTTTGAGCCCCTCCTTCAAGGCTGGTACGGTACGAAAACTCACGGAAACTTTCATGGGAAACTCTGGGTAAAACAAATGGACTTTCATTGCTGAATAAAGGGTGCAAGGATGCAAATGATAGACTTCAATAAAAATTTATGGAAAAAAAAACTACAGTACTAAGCAGGCGAGAGCTTCCATAATAGAAATGGTTAACTGAAGGCCATGTAGGCAATCATTAGAAAAAAATGTTTAAGTTCATATGGAGAAATATTCTACTGTTAGTAGCCACGGGGATATTTGTTGCCTTTAGTTGGCAAGTCGAGAATATCCCTGAAGAAAATTTGAATGGGGCAAGAATGAAGAAAGTAGAATATGTTTAATACTCCCGTAATTACTATTAAACTTCAAAGTTCATTCTTAGTAATCGCAGCGACAAAGTGTTTTATTATGTGTTGCCAAGAACTGGTTGCTTTTGTTCCGGGAAAATTATCGAAATTATTCTTAAAAATAATTCATTTGATACCCCAAACGGCAATATTCAGTGGAAAAATAATTTACACCCGTTTCTGCATGTGTGGGAACTCCCCCCTCCTCCCCCTTATAAGATTCAACGTAGAATGATGTCATTAAATGCGTACATCCATTTCAATCCGGGATGATCGCACAATTCTTCAGCCGTGTTAAAAAGGGACGACCATCTTCTTGCTCCTTCATACTCTCCTTTTCCCTCCCTCTCCCTCTCCTCATCATAATATCCAAATCCCCCCCCCCCCAATTTTAGGAAGCCATAGCTGTTGAAGGAGGTGAGTGCTGCGATTAAATTAGAAGGAGGGGCCTTCCTCTTTCTTCCACGGGATAGGGTTAAAAATTGAAACTTTAATAGGAAGTTTAAGAAGGTAACCTCCCTCTTTCCTCTCCATAAATAAACTCCTCACCTTCCCCCCACTCCAGAAATGGAATTGATAATTAAACCTTCATCATCATCATCAACGGCGCAACAACCGGTATCCGATCTAGACCTGCCTTAATAAAGAACTCCAGAGATCCCGGTTTTGTGCCGAGGTCCACCAATTTGATATCCCTAAAAGCTGTCTGGCGTCCTGACCTACACAATCACTCCATCTTAGGCAGGGTCTGCCTCGTCTTCTTTTTCTACCATAGATATTGCCCTTATAAACTTTCCGGGCTGGATCATCCTCATCCATACGGATTAAGTGACCCGCCCACCGTAACCTATTGAACCGGATTTTATCCACAACCGGACGGTCATGGTATTGCTCATAGATTTCGTCATTGTGTAGGCTACGGAATCGTCCATCCTCATGTAGGGGGCCAAAAATTCTTTGGAGGATTCTTCTCCTGAACGCAGCCAAGAGTTCGCAATTTTTCTTGCTAAGAACCCAAGTTTCCGAGGAATACATGAGGACTGGCAAGATCATAGTCTTGTACAGTAAGAGCTTTGACCCTATGGTGAGACGTTTCGAGCGAAACAGTTTTTCTAAGCTGAAATAGGCTCTGTTGGCTGACAAAAATCGTCCGCGGATTTCATCATCGTAGCTGTGATTTTCGACCCTAGATAGGAGAAATTGTCAACGGTCTCAAAGTTGTATTCTCCTATCCTTATTCTTCCTGTTTGACCAGTGTCGTTTGATGTTGTTGGTTGGTTCGTCTTCGGTGCTGACGTTGCCACCATATTCTTTGTTTTGCCTTCATTGATGTGCAGCCCAAGATCTCGTGCCGTCTTCTCGTTCTGGATGAACGTAGTTTGTACGTCTCGGGTGGTTCTTCCCATGATGTTGATATCGTCAGCATAGGCCAGTAGTTGGGTGGACTTAAAGAGGATCGTACCTCTTGCATTTAAGTCAGCATCACGGATCACTTTCTCGAGGGCCAGGTTAAACAGTACGCATGATAGGGCATCCCCTTGTCGTAGACCGTTGTTGATTAAACCTTCACATTTTTTAAATATTAAACGGTTTGATTAGGGATACGGAACATAGATTTCAATCAAACTATCCATGCAGACAAATTGAAATTTGTTGGATTTTATACTGAAGATTTTTTCCTAGAATTCTCTTATTAGTAAACCCAAAACAACAAATAGTTAAATTGTTAGATTTGAACCGCCACCTTTCGTACGACAGCCTTGTGCTCCAATCGCTCACATCCTTACATTGATTTAACAAGTTCTTCAAGAAGCTGCTTTGTATAGAGGAACTAACATTCTCCCTCAATCGACGGAGACAGGGAAAAGAGGTGCAGCTATACTAGTAAGGAAAACTACAGGATAATATCCACAGGATAAAATAGTATACCAGAAGTTACAGTGAACAACTTTTGCCATTCATTCGAGCAGTAAAGTTTCAGCTTTGTATTGCCCCCGAAGGCGTTGCTCCAGTCAAAAACTTTATCCAAAAATCTTCAAACTTTTGGGTTAGGTGGCTATATGGAAATCATACCTTTCGGGGTTCCAGATTGACAAAGATGAAGCTGAAATTCCTTCTATAATTTTCAATAGGCTAATGAGCTGAAAAACTTTTGCGAAAAGAACTTAAATATTAAGCAGCATTGAAAAATTCTCAAATTATTGGTACCCGCAAAGAAAGGAAGCCATTACACAAAGTGTCGTTCTTTTCTAAGATTGCTGCTCACTATGAAAACTCGGAGATTGAACGGTTTTTCAATCATATCACCCCTCGTCGGCCGGGTCGGTTAGAATCTGTTGATGTCATGATCTGGTGGTGTAAAACTACGCGTAAATTATGAAAAATTATCGAATATGAGGACTTTCGCAGTTAACCTGTTTTAATTTGATAGAAAAGCAATTAAAGATTGAATTTTTTAAATAAGTAAAAATCTGTTTGGAGATTTCTTCTTCCTCCCAAAAAAATGGTACCTCCGTACGTTTTATCTACCAAAAATAAGCCACTCTTTGAGATAGCTATTATAGAATCTTTACATTTTGAATGTTTTCAATAATGTTGCCTTAATCTTCAAATGAAAATTAAGTTAAAAAAAACCAAATAGTTTCAATATTTAAACCTGTTTCAAGGACATCCCAATCATAACGCCAAATCGGTGTACAGTAATGTATCTAAAATCGGCGAAAAAATTACAATTTATTATGAACATGTCAGTCCTATAAAATATTAAAAACTTTCAAAATTTTGGTGTAATTATGCGGTGTTTCCAACGATTAATTATTTGAAATAATAAAAAACTTGTTCTTTCTTTTTCGCTGTCTGAGACTTGTTAGCATTAATGAGGGTAACAAGTGGTTCCCGAAATATCGGTCTTTGCAAGAATAAATATCTACACCAGCGAAAAAAACAAGTTTTTTATTATTTCAAATTTCAGAATTTATCAAAAATGTTCACCTTCAAAAAAGTGCGAATATTTTCTTTTAATAATATTTCACATATTTTAAGTTCAACTAGAAGATACTAAAAAGTGTGTGTGTGGAATAATTTAGCAAGATCAAAACGGTATTTTTTGAGTTATCGTGCACACTAACTTGAAAAATACTAATTTGAGAAAACGCGTTTAAAGCTTTCATAACAAAAAATCGGCAATTGCAAAGACTAACGGTAACTATTCTGCGATTTCAGTCCTATGGTCGCTATTGCTTTTCCTCCGACAAAAAGAATGCAAATATCCCAAAATGATTGCATTTAGGCTTTGCAATTTCTTTATCATCTTAACAAACATCTACTTTCAACCTGAAAACCATACATTCCCAAGCTTTAAGGATATCAATTATATTTTCCACTCATAGCATTGAGACCGTAATCATGAAGTATCATAATCAGGCGCAGAGAGGCTGATGTCCTACTGGGGTGTCTACTCCTCCTCCCTAATTTATCTAGAGTCGTGGACCTTACAGACTATGTAAGGTGACCCGTCTGAAAGCAGTCGGGCTCCCGAACTCTTAAGATTTTCTAAGATTTATTCAGATGACGTCTGTGGATCCTCTTGGAGTCTCCTTCAACACTTTGTTAAGTTTTCAAGGTACTTCTTTGAGGCTTCTTTCTTATGTTGTTTGTGTTTTTTGGAAACTCTATTTAATCCCTTAACTTTCGGGCTGCCTCTAGTGAAATGCATACGAGTAGTCTCAGTCACCTACTTGGCAATTGCACCCTATAATATGAATATCTGGTAGTAATATGTAAAACCAGATACGCATTAAAGGTTGCTACACCAGCCTTACGGCAGATAAGTATAGCAACAAATGATAGAATGAGCCTGTAGCCAGAACGCAACTGAAACGTGCTTGGAGACGACAAGGACCTGTACTGTGAGTGGGAGGACCTTGTAAGAGAATAACAGCAGTTGGAGTTCGTGGATATCTCTTCACGAGAACTGATAGTTCACAAAATGGTCATAGGTCGATAGTCGTCGGGTCAAGCCAGCTTGCAATGTAGAATGCAAGTTGTCGACCACAAAAACCAAAAATCCTTCTTACTTCTTCCTCTCAAATTTGAGGCCGTATAAATGGCGTATAAATGAATGCAAGGAGGACTTTGTTGAATGTTCCGTTACTGGGACCTACATGAGAAGTAATGCGTTGGTAAAGGAATCGTACGGGGGACCTGCTCATCGATTTCGACAAAGGTTTCGGCATTATGAGCAAAGAATATATTTAACGCCTTTCCGCAAGATGGAGATTTCAGAGATGCTAATAGCTATTAGCAGAGCGACATACAATTCCGTAATATGTCACGTACTTCATCGAGGGAAAATCTCAGAGGAATTTGAGTCCACCAGAGTTGCATCTTCGCACGGATACATTTTATTTTCGCTATGCGTGGAGGGGTGGATTATGTCATCCGTCTTTAAGTATCTCGACTACGGTGATGACATTTTCTTGCTCTCTCACCGAGTCACAGACCTTGGCCCGATGACTCTGGATCTGTAAAAGGAAGCAAGCAGAGTTGGGCTGAAGATAATCAACAAAAAAGCTAAAGTTCTCAATCTGACTGGTCATTGCACTCTCTCTATTTGCACTAATGGGCAGAACAATTTGGAAATGTATCTATTCCAAAACTAACATCAGGTTTAGGTTGTTCCGCGCCAGTATACTTTCCATGCTACTGTAGGTGAATAGAACAGTATAATTGAATTTGGGCGTTGAAATGAGTTAGAGTACTTTATTCAAGACCGTAATGGTACACTACAAAAGGTGTACCGTAGGATATAATGCGGTCAGGTTATGCCGTCAATCACGAGGTACAAAATACGTAGCCATCGTATGGTTTGGACGAACAAATGCAACGAATTTTTTGTTCACGTCTAATGACAGACAAGCCGACTCTGCTTTTGAACGGGACAAAGGCTAAAGGAATCGAGTTCCTCTACTCACAAAGCAACTAATTTTTCAAGAAGTTTCGTCGTCAATTCACCGAACTATTTAAAGGGGCAACTCAAATACTCCTCAAATAAGGCTTTCCATGAATTCAATAGTCAGGAGAAATTTAGTAACTGGGGATCTCAATCTAATTTTGACCACATTCCGAGTCGCATTTGCAGAATATATACGCCATGTATAAACTCCAACTCTGCCGTTCATATGAATTTACTTTATATGATGATGACGTCATATACGTGTCAAAGTGCGATAAATTCAATTGAAATGCCCGATTTTGACTTTCTTTGACTTTGTTAGTAATAGTCGGATTTTGTCGAACTGCATTATGTTATTACTTATAACCTTACTAAATTTTGTGCTTCTAGAATGAAGTGAAGGGGGTACAATCTGTAAAATATGATAATATACTATTATTAAATTTTCTTAGGCAGATATTGGTATAGAATGTATGTATGGATGCATCATTATGATTTTCTTTTCATATTTCTCCGTTGGATAGGTTTAGAGAATGCAATCTATTCCATTTTTTGGAGCACACATTTTGAACACTCATTCCTCCATGTTTCACCCGCTATCAAAACTACCATCAGTTTCGAAAAGTACTAAATGGGCCCTTTGATAGCCCACACAACGATAGTCTATGAAAAAAAATTACACCCCCCTGCACATGTATGGGAAATCTCCCACCCCTTAAACCCAGTGCATAATGATGCTACCCGTTATGTGTAAAGGGATTCACAGACCGTACGTTCTCACCAAATTTCGTGACAATTTGTTTTAGCCGTTTCCGATTAAATCGGATGTGACAGACAGAGAGACACCGAATCGATTATAATACACCTTCAAAACGAAATATCCTGATTACAAACCAACTTTTGACTTCATATAGTAGTGATGATGCACTAGAACACGAAGTTATCTGTATCGTCACAAACATCAATCCCTTATCCCATCTTTTGCATGAAAACAAACGGGTTCCTGGTTAAACATGGCATATTGCCGAAAGGTACATTAAGTCATTTAATATACATATGTTGAAGAAACGCTCCTTTCTGGACATCACCGGTCAGTTCAGTAAGTATATTGACATGTAGTTGAGTTGAAAACAACTGTTTCGGAAAAACACAATGAAGGATACAACCAAATGACATCAAAATTGAGGGTGTGGATTCAGATAATGTATTTCGATGTTACAGCAAATTGAATCTAAGTTGGTGAGGTAATTTGAAACGCGGCTGCATCTTATCCTGAAAACAGAGTTCTTCGGGAAACATAAAATCATGGCAATCAAAACCTTCGTGTTTCCATCCTTCTGTTCACATTCAGTTTGACACAGTGGGTAAGGGTTGCTCTGCCAAAGAATAATATCCACAATAGAGTTGCTGAAAACCCAATCACCCACACATAACTATCCGACATAATCAGGGAGAAGGTGGGTGCTTGATTTAAAAATGTTGCACTACAGTCAAGCGCATGTTCTTCGAGAGTTTTTCTTTGAGAAACAATCCTATAGCCAATTACATCGGGCTACCGTCATGGCAGATAATAAATTGTCTTCTTTGAACTTGAGAAGCAGAGAATGGAATTCCATGTCGAATGTCACTTCAGTCCCACAGAAGGTCGACATGTGGAAAGAGGAATCCATTCACGGAGGTCACATAAAAAATTGATTTGTTTGGCATTGACATCGAAGCATCCAACAAATGTTCGTCTAATGATAGGCTATTTTACGAGACAGAAGCATTCTTTGATACTTCGCTCCCTTCTTTCTTCATGAAAAACTCCAGACGGAGAAGGATGAAGGAGAGTTTCCCGCCCCAAAAAACGGGACAAAATGTACCAACTGGTCGTCTAGGTTATGGGTCGGGTAGGGCTGACAACCCTATACAGAAAGCCAAAGGTACGAAGCCATGGAAGGGGCCTCGGACAGGATGGATTTCAAAACGAACAGCCCGGCAACGACGACCGAATAACGATTTGTACACACCGAATGCTGATGAGCAGCTAACCGATACCCTGTAATATAAGGCTGATGTAACAGCGTTGCAAGAGATGTACTGAGCAGGGACCGGTTTCCAAGAGAAGAGCCGCTACACTATATATATTATAGTGACCATCCAGTAAACCATGTGCTTGGAGTAGGTTTTTTAGTCAGTCAAAAAATAAAAATAAACTACTCTTATCGACTTTGAAAATATAAGCGTTTGCTAGGCAAATTTAGAAATATAAGCCCCATAAAAGTTCACAACCCTCAAAGAAGACTGCAGAGTCGGAGAATGATACATTTACGAGGCAGTTGAGCGGAGCCTCGTAGCCTGTGTCTAGTATGAGGTCAAAATCATTTGCAGGTTTCAACAGCCAAGTAGGGACGCACCGCACCAGGCGCTGAAGTTTTACCAACAAGTCCGCAGGATAAACATCGAGGTGTATATGGCTTCATTCAGATGGTAATCTGATTGTCGACAGAATGGGCATATTAGAGCGACGGGTTGTGCATTAGGCTGTTGCAAATGAAATGACCGTTTTGGTACAAACATTTGAAACGACTGTAAAGCTTACAAAAATTTATTTACTTAATCAAAGTAGGTGCCAGTCGATTCAAAATACTTCTCCCAACGAGATTCAAGAGCATGTATGCCAGTTTCATAGAAGTCCAACTGTCGGGTGTTGATAAATTCGTCGAAGGCAATTTTGACCGCCTCTTCGTTCTTAAATTGTTTTTCCGCCAAAAAAATGATGCAAATGGTTAAAAAAGTAGTAGTCGGTTGGCGAAAAGTCCGGTGAATATGGTGGATGAGGCAGAGTCTCATACTGCAATTCGTTCAACTTTTGAACCGTTGTTCTGGATTCATGAGGTCGTGCACCACACCATCTCTGTTGACCAATCTCGGCCGTTGAATACTCAATTTTTGATGCATTTCCTCGAGTGGGCCATAGCATTTCTGTGCATTTATCGTTTCTCCAGGTGACAAAAAAGAGTAGTGGATAACTCCAGCTGTAGACCACCAAACAGTCACCATTACCTTTTTCGGATGGAGTTTCGGTTTCGGCATTCGCTTCGGTGGCTCATCAGCATCTAACCTGTGTGCTGCTAGGCGACGATTGCCGTATAATATCCACTTTTCATCACGTGTCACTGTTCTGTGCAAAAAGGGGTTGCTTCTGTTGCGGGAAAGTAAACAACTGCAAATGTCTATTCGAAGCGCCATGTTTGCTCCGTAAAGGCTTGCGGTACCGGTTTGTCGAGTTTTTCACCTTTCCATGTTGTTGCAAGGGCCGGGAAACTGTCGAATGGTGTACGCCCAGTTTCTCTGCAATGTCCCTCACAGACTGACGTGTGTCGAATTCGCCTAGCACACGCAGCTCGTTATTATCAATCGACGGTCCTGGATGTCCATATGGCTCTCTTTGAAGGTTTACGTCGCCTGACTGGAATTTGCCTAACCACCGCCATGTGGTTCGTTCGCTTACTGTATCAGCTCTAAATGCGCTGCTAATATTCCTGGTCGCCTCTGCTGCTTCATGACCGAGTTTGAACTCTTACAGAAAAAGTATACGTTTTTGGCTCTTTTTCATCCTTCTTTTCTTTGCATTCACTGCTATCACAACGATGGTCACAACTGAAAGGACTCCTTGATTAAATATACTTCATTATCCGATGCCAACAGCGCCAGCTGGTGGTGGTTTAATACAGCAACATCGCAACTAACTTCACTTGATGCCAATTCGGCCATTTCATATGCAACAACCTAATATTTTGATAAACTGCTCAACAACCAAAATATCGGCGAATTAGAGGTCCCGCCAACTGAAGACGAAGAACAAATGCTGCCACCACAAAGTATAGGAGAAACAGTCAGCTTAAAAACCATAAGTCGCCAGGAGCCGATGGAATTGTAGCCGAATTGGTTAAATATGGAGGCGACCAATTACACCAAGTGGTTCATCAACTTGAGCTCAAGGTATGGGAGTAGCGAATCAATGTCTGACGACTGGCAACGAGGCATTATCTGCCTCAAACATAAGAAGGGGAATATTACGCAGTGCAGCAGTTATAGAGGTATCACGTTGCTGAGTACCTTCTATAAGATATTCTCAACTATCTTGCTAGGCCGGATAGCCCCATATGCCCAGAATATCATTGCCCCATACGAGAGAGGCTTCACTCTAGGCAAATCAGCAACAGATCAGATTTTCTCTATGCGGCAAGCGATGGAAAAACTGTCGAAATATACACATCAGTTGCACCATTTTTTCATCGACTTAAAAGCCGCCTATGATAGCATAGCCAGGGTAAAACTGTACACGGCCATGAGAGAATTCGGTATCCCGATGAAATTAATAAGACTCACTAGGCTGACTCTGGCCAGTGTACCAGGCCAGATAAAAGCAGCAGGATCACTCTCGAGATCATTCAACATCAACAACGGTCTAAGACAAGAGAATGCTCTATCATGTGTCCTCTTTAACCTGGCCCTTGAAAAAGTGATTCGCGATGCCGATGTATTATAAATACGAGAGAGACCAACCTTTTCTAGTCGACCCAACTACTGACCTATTTTAATGATATCGACATCATGGAAAGAAGGACTCGAGATGTACAACTGCCCTCATCCAGATTGAGCAGGCGTCGTGAGATCTTGGCCTTCACACCAATGAACGGAAGACAAAATATATGGTGGCAACGTCAGCACCAAAAACCAACCAACCGACAACAACAAACCACACTGGTCGAACGGGAAAAATAAAAATAGGAGACTGCAACTTTGAGACCGTTGATAATTTCTCCTATGTAGTGCCGAAAATCACAACCGATAACAGCTATGACGATAGAATTGGCACACGGTTTTTGGCTGCCAACAGAACCTATTTCAGCTTACAAAAACTGTTCCGCTCGAAACTTCTCTCAAAGCTCTTACCGTCCAAGACTATGTATTCCTCGGAAACCTGGGTTCTTAGCAAGAAAAATTGCGAACTCTTGGTCGCATTCGAGAGAAGAATTCCCGGGAGAATTGTTGATCCCCTACATGAGGATGGACGATTCCGTAGCTTACATAACGATGAAATCTATGAGCGATACCATGACGGTCACGTTGTGAATAAAATCCGGCTCAATAGATTGCGGTTGGCGGGTCACTTAATTCGTATTGGTGGAGATGATCTAGCCCGGAATGTCTATAAGGGCAACATCTATGGTAGATAAAGAAGACAAGGCAGACCTTGTCTGAGATGGAGCGATGGCGTAGGTGAGGACGCCAGACAGCTTTTAGGGATATTGAATTGGTGGACTTCGGCGCAAAACCGGGATATTTGGAGTTCCTTGTTAAGGCAGGCCTAGACCGGATACCGGTTGTTGCGCCGTTGATGATAGATGATGCTTTGCTCCCAACAAAAAGTTATAAACCGTACATTCTTCATGACTCCTCAATCGCAAATTCCAGTTGTAGTTTATGCAACTGTGAAGAGAAAACCATGCAGCACATAACATTTTCGTGCAATATGTTGAACAGTACCGATAAAACCAGTCGTCATGACTTCGTCTGCAATATTCTCCATCAAAACCTTGCTTTGAGGTACAACTTAGTGGCAAATTACCATCCTCGTTATAAATATGCTCCACAGAGGATCTTGGAAACTGATCTGGTTAAGCTATTGTGGGATCATTCTGTTGTCACCGACCACTGTATTAATGAAAATTGCTCACGGAAGAATGAACGTGCTTCATAATCGATGTGGCCACCCGGTTGGGCCGCAACACCGTTAAAAACAGCAAGAAAAAATCCAAAATTACTGCCTTCTGCTGAACGATATGAGTGGCAAACTATACATGAAGATACAAAAAGCGGCCATCCTCCAACTTGTGCTATAGTCTGAAGACTCCTGTCCGGTGACAGTTTGGAGTAGGGTCTTCCAAATCCTGCCCCCCCCCCTTTCATTTAAAATTTATAAGATTTGGACGACATGTTTGCGATAACGGGAATGAAGCAATGCAGATTCGGGCTTTTGGATGTTGACTTCAGCTCACCCTAGGGTTGGCCGCCCCTCGGTCCGATTAGACGAGAAGAGGTTGCGTTGGCTTTATATATTATATATATATATATATATTATATATTTATATAACTATATACATATATATCTATAAAAAGCACTGAGTGTAAAGAGCTAACTACGCAGTAAGTTACATACGGAAAAATCTCATACCAATCAAATCCACACAGATAGCGAAGTCCAATGAAGTTACAATCACACGAGTATACTTTAATTAGAAATGTATGAAATCTTCCCCCTTTCTTTTAAATTCTTACCGGCTTCCTGACAGAATTAATCAATTTTCTAAAAACATGTACTCACCTTTGAAACTTTTGATGTCTTTAATAAAATACTGTTTCATTTTTATTCTTGGGCTATTCACAGGTTCACTCCCCATTTGCTGAATCCTCATGAATAGACAAAAAGCCGCAGGAATGTCACAGGACGACATCCTGAATACCATCAACAGTAAAGCAACGAAGTAAGGCTGCAAAAACAATAGGGGCAGCATCAAAACCGCTTGATTTCCTTTCGTCTCGGAGAATATTTAATGAAATATGGAGCAAGAGCAACTTTGGCTTTTTACTACGCCATTCTTCTAAAAAGCCGGAGGCCATTTCGAGTTTATGCTAAAGAGGAAGCACGGGCAAGCATGTAACCAAAAGAACAACTGGCAAAGGATTATCAAAGTTTCGGAATTGTTTGTGCGTTATTTGTGCGTTCGTGCGTGTGCTCGGTCGAAACTGTGCGGCGTGTGTGGAAGTGACTTCTCGAATTGAGTGCTTCAAGTATTCTGAGTGAAAATAATAAAAATGTGGAAAAGTTTCTCAGGAAACAGTTTCATAATGATGTGAATATATGCAAAGTCAAGTGCATGCAAATTCGTCTTCGGCCTCATATTATTTTTCTCCTTCCAACCACACGACAACCATTTAGAGAAAGCTTTTCATCCCAAGGTCGCTAATCCAATGCCCGGTCACTTCTAATGAGGACATCGAGTAAGACATGTCAGGTACAAAGGACTTGGAGAAATTGTTTAGAAGGTGCTTTCAAGGGGTTACCGATATGCACAATACTTCTTTTAATTACTCCCAACATATAACAGAAAACCCTACACATTGGATAACAGTGGCAATGGCATAATAGAAATTAATGAAAGTCCTCCCCTTTCATGTTCAAATAAAGAGTTCGAGTTCAATTTCACGCCACACATTTGAATTTCAATTTTGGCCTAAATTACATTACATTAAAGGGTCCACACAGGCGTCAATTTTTTTCGAAAAATGTTTTGGCAAATTTCAGATAAATTTGAACATATTTACTTTCTTGCCAACGTGTTATCCCAACATATAAATATATGCACATGCCATCTTTCTAAACACACAAGCGGTAACTCGGATCCACACACATGCAAATCTTCTCAGGAGTTTTTATGCGAGTCATGAAAATCATTGCCTTCCATAAGTGATTATCATTTCTTATGCCCTTCACTTACCCGCCGGAGCATTTAACCTTAGCTTTTACTTTGTCGGTCGTTGAATAAATTAGACCTCCAGTCCTTGGCCCACACACAAAAACACATGCTTGCCATTTGGTCGATATACAAAAATACCAAATATTTCATTTGAATCCTTCTCGTTGCCTTCTTGTAGCTGGATCCTGACTCCTAAAAACTTTCGAGAAAGGCGATAAGATTTGTCAGGCTCCAAAAGCGGAGACACTGAAGTTTTAAGATCTACGACTCGCAAAATATGTTAAAGAGACGCCAACGGGTACTACTGGGAGAACTAACACCCCCAAATCTTAAACCTTCGCCAGGATAACAACAATCACTGGAACGTGTTTGCATTCCAAAACGACCGGGCTTCGGCGTAAAGTTGAAGACATTTGCTTAGATACTTTGCGTACTCGGGACACGTACACACATCGGATACGTTGTTTTTATCGCTGCCTCCATCCCCATCGTAGTGCTAGTCCTGCTTGCAGGCAGGATTTCCCGAAATGAGCTTAGAAAGGACTTGGCTGAGAGAGCCGCGGAACCCCGGCCCTACTCCAGCGACATCACTTTGTATATTTTATGCAAGCGTTTTCGTCCTCTCACTCATCGGACCAGTACAAGCGAAAATAGGTAAGTAATCACTCAGGTGTTTTAATGCTGTTGGTGTATCACTTTTCATCAACTTATATGCTTTGGATGTAATTTCGTTTCAGTCGAATGTGCTGCAGCTCAGACTCAAACTTTTGTTAAAGTTGAGTATGGGAAGGAGACGCAGCCAATGTTTAACTAATATTCTTCGAAAGGATTATTTAGTTAAGAATGCATTGAACAATAAAATTTGATAATTTGAGATTGCGGACTGTTTTCTAACGTTCCACTAATTACGGCCCTTACGATATTGATGCCAGAACTTTTGCGATTAATCCAACTTTCAAATGCCTTCAGTTTAAGAAATAGTTCCTTATGTTAATACATAATGTATTTGCAATGGTGTCTTCCCTAATTAAAGGAGCTGCTAATTTTAATCAACTGCATTTTAAGGTTTTATGTAAAACAGAACCTTATTAAAATCGGTTTACTGACTGTCTGTCTGTCCGTCATACACATTTTTCTCGAAGCAGGTTGTAGCGATTCACAGCAAAATTTGGTGGAAAGGTGGGACCTGTGAACGCTCACGCCTACAGTGAGTTACATAATTAGACATTGACTTTTGCATGTATGCAAAAAGCGGTTGTAATTATTTTTTTCACCAATATAGTCATGTGGGATATCAAATGAAAGGACTCGGCTGGTACTTTCTGAAACTGGTCTTAGTATTGACATCTGTGGGCTGTGCGATGGGTTGAAAGCGATCACTTTTTTAACGGACTTATTCTCAGAATCTACCCACCCGAAAAATCTGAAAAAAATCAAGAGGCTTTCACTATATGGTGCCTAGGCTCCAAAATAAACTCCATACCAATACCGATTCAAATAAAGTTAATAATGGTATATTAATATAATTTTTAAGGTTTTGTTTGCAAAACAAAACCTTATTAAAATCGATTCAATGTCTGTTTGTCTTCCTTTTTTTGTGAGGAGGTGGAAACCTTCAAAAGACACTGGTCTGGACAGACCAGCGTATGGAATTTTTACCCAATAAAACCACCCCCGACTCCCTCCCTGCTCCGTGGAACCAGCGTAAGGTATTTCATCATGGAGTAGAGTCAGCTCACTCTAACTTAGCCGTCTTTCATCTCTACGCGGAGCACCTGACCGCACTTTTCTCCTCTCCTCTACCTTTCGCAGTTTGGTTTGGATAGTGCGATCATGGAGTTGATCGCAGCCCAATTATCTTGTTGTGCTAGCATTTTCGGCACCAGATTTTCTGGTACCCACACCTATCTTAGAGCCTCATCTAGACACCTCCTTTCTTCCACAAATCTCGGACAGTGGAAGAGAACATGCTCTGGGTCCTCTGGGACTCCATCGCAATTTGGATTGGCGATATCCTCCATGTCCCGTGAGATACTGCGTGAGATTATAATTAATCTCACCGTGTAGTCTCTCCAACCAATACTTTTTGGCAGCAATGAGCCTGTGAGTCCAACGACCCTTTCCTTAGCGTTCCCACCGCTCTTGCCATCTATTTATGGATCTCTCCCTCTTTTTCTTCCGCGATGAGCAAGAGATTGGCTTCGCATTGTTTATGTTCGCCATCTCATCTGCAAGATGTCAATCCGCGTCATTCCAGAGATGACGAATGCTGCACCATCTGAAACAGTAATGAAGGCAGAGAATACCCTCAGGGCTGTCCTCCTGTAGACCGAACTCAGTTTGGTAGCATTCCCTGATATCCGCAACGTTCCCCTCCAAACTGGGGTTGCATAGAGCACGATCGAGGTCACCAGCCTGGCTATAAGCAACCTAGAGGTATGCCGTGGCCCTCCGACGTTCGGCATTACCTTTGCCAGAACCATACTTGCACTTGATGATTTGTCACAAACATACTGCACATGTTGCTTGTAGCTGAGCTTCCTGTCTATCACTACCTCCCAGTAATTTCTCTTCCGGCGCTTACTGATGTGGGACCGCTTCTATTTTTCCTCCGCCAGTGTCAGACCAGAGCTCTCTAGCCAAATTTTAACAGCGCCGATTGCCTCACTTTAGTATATCTCATCATCTCGAGATGCTTTGCCACAACAACCAGCGCTGTGTCGCCAGCATAACCCACAACTGTGGCTTCGCTCGGAAGGGGAAGACTAAGTACATCGTTGTACATGATGTTCCGCAGTAGTGGGTCCAATATGGAGCCCTGCATCGGTGTCATACCAGAGCCTCCTTTCAGTTAAATAACTATCGACGATAGCAGCGAGAGAGGCGGGAACCTTCGCCAGAGATTCCAATATTAGATTCCAATTCCGTATTAGATTCCAATTGGCAATTCCAATTCACATCCAGAGTTATTACCACGCAATATTTGCTGGTACTACTCTTTCCGTGAATTGCATCTTCGGCCAAGCCAGTAACCAATTTGATGGCATCAACGGTTGATCTGGCTTTACGGAAGCCATACTGCCGATCTGAAAGGCTGCATTGGCTCTCAACAACTGAGAGTAATCTATTATAGATTACCCGCTCTAACATTTTCCATCTCTGGTCACTGGCGGAATTGCCGTCACATTCAGGGATGGTTGAAATATATCGGTGCTCTCTTCTTGCTGGAGGAATAACCCCTGGATGATTTTCAGTAAGAGGGTGGGACATGTGATCTGCGGAGATGAACGGCCTCTGAATCGTCCTGTCACGATTCTGTAGGCACCCCCCCCCCCCCCGCCCGGGTTTACGTTCGCTCCTGAGCAGAGCTCCTTAAAGCATTTCCTTTTGCTTCGCTGGATGGCGAGCTAGAGAGTTTTGTGGACTGCCTTATAGGTGCGCTCTTTTTGCCCCTGATCGACTCTACCTACCGCCCTCTGAGCCGCTTTTCTGGCTCGGTGGCAGGCTGATCGAAGACCAGCCAGTTCTCCATTCCACCAGTAGTTTGGTCTTCTACTGGCGAATGAGCACCTCCTAGGCATGGACGCGTCACATGTTTCGGCGATGCATTGGACCACATGGACGGCTCTTTCCGTAGAGGGGCCTGCTTTAGCAGGTTAATCTAACCTCTTTGAAAGTCTGTTCATCCAAAGTTTTTGGAGACCAGCCTGAAATCTTTTTCGGTTTCGAGCATGATGGGTCTTTGCCCGTTGGCTGGATACATGTCTCAAAGAAAATCGCCTGGTGATCGCTGTGGGTGTAGCGTTCGCTGACGCACTAGGACATACCACGCGGCAACGCAGGGCTGACAAAGGTCAACTCTACAACCGAACCTGACCCCCCTTTCTGAAAGGTGTTCACAGCACCTTCGTTGATTCTCTGCTACCCCACTCAAGGACCCAAGCGTTGAAATCACCAGCAATCACCTTCGGATTTCGTCCCGTTGCGTCGAGAACAAGATTATCAAACATTTCCTCGAGTTCAGACAGTGTCAGACTTGGTGGTTGACGGTTTTTGTACGACTCACTTATGATGGCGATTTCCATCTTAGATTCGAACGTGGTCTGCTCAAATAAATCCTGAGCGACCCGCCAATGATTGAGGTTTATTTGAATAAACCTCATTTTCTCATTGCAATGAGCGCCTGCCTAAATTCCAGACATTTACTACTTCCGGCAATATGCCGGTTACCCTGTCCCTCTTTCACCTCGCAGAATAAGCATTTGAGGTCCCTGTTACACTCCTTTGCAATATGGCCCTTCTCCCCACATCTTCTGCATCGATCAGATCGATCAATGCTGCTGGTGCATACCTTCGCAAAGTGCCCAAACATGAGGCATTTGATGCAACTCTTTAGTGAAGTCTGTTCTCTTAAACGGCAGACAACCCATCCAATCCAAACACTTCCGGCCGCCACCAACTTCTGCGCTGCCTCCGCTGGTACTCGTATTGTGACTGTTTGAGTACCGCCATAGGCTTTTGGTAAATTCACAACAGACTCCTCAGCCAGTTATTCCAACTTGAATTGCTCCTTCAGAGCAGTACAAATTTCTCCTTTCGATGTCACTTTATCGAGATCCTTACGTTGTATGTAGACCTCATGTGAGTTTTTCACCTGAGTGCGAAAGCCATCAGTTTTGCCATGCTGGATCTTTTCAGCTCGAACATGAGATTCCCTTTCTGGGTTCTTCGGATTCGTTTCACATTTCCGCTCAGATCTTTTAGGTCGGGATCTACTTTGACCTTTCTGAGTATCTCCGCGTAGGATAGATTGCCCTTACTGGAGATAACAATCGCATCTGGACCGGTTCACAGTTTTGCTTTTCCTTTCGCTTTTTCGCTCGTAACCTTAGTCCATTCATCGTTTCCGTTTGTCTTGGGCTTTGCAACACTGATCGACTTTCTTACATTCATTGTACGCTGTCCTCCTTCAGAGCTATTAGTGCAGGTTTTCAGAGTTTCCTGTCCGCCTTTTTTTCTCTTAGGCGCTTGCTGATTATTTAAAGGATCCCCCTCTTTTTTACGTACTCGTTTATTTCGCCGTGTTTCGATGATAATACGGTTAGGTGTCACTTGGGTCGCTTGTGACACTGTTGGAGTAGCGGGGTCCGGCGTATCCTTAGTATTCTTTTCCTCCATCTGCGATCTATTATAGAGGACTCTAATGGCCCTCACCATATTCTTTATGGCTTGGTGCACGTTGTGCTTGTCCTTGATGAACTCGGACAGCGAAACTATTTTTGCCCCAATCTGGATAAAGGGTATTTTTTCCGGATCGGGACTCTGCTCCCCATAAGCGCTGACAGGATTACTCCTTTTATACGCTGCTTCACTTTTGAATGAATCCCTTTCTTGTTCCTGGTGCACTTCACGCTGTCGCGCATCTTGAAAATATGCGGTGGGTTCATCTTTGATTGGTCTTGTGGAAGGCGATGAGCTTGGACACATCTGACTCAACAGTAGAGTACCATCTGATTGAACAAAAACCATATGGACAAGGAAATTTAGCCTCTAATGTCAAAATTACAATGGGGTTTTAGGACACCGTTCAAATTACCGTGAACCAGGTGAGGTTTATCAAAAACCGAAGTACCGCAAAAGTTCATCTGCAATACGTCGTGACCTTGTGCCAGAGGAACTTTTTGGGAAGGGTAAGTTGCTCTACGGGGATCCGAAAAATAAAGTTGTAAATGTTGCAGGTATGTCCGAATCGCTTGGTATTTATGTGGGTGTTCATCAAAGCGTACCCTCTCGTTACTCCTTCTTGTTCTTGTCATGAACACTGTCTCACGAGACATCCAACACCGAGCGTCCCACACACTGTTTCATGCAGATGATGTTTGCCCAGCGCAATTTCTCCGGAAGCGGAATGAATGCCATATGCAACACGGTCTCCTATTAATCTTGAATTGAAGCTCTTAGCCAACAGTGAACTGCACTATGAAATAATTTCCCAAATCAGAGGGAAAAATTACAAATCCAACCTATATCAGTCGAAATTGCCGCCGAATGGGATGAATACTAGAAAAGAAGGAGAAAGGAGGGGCGTAACCCGACTTTTGTGATGCCATACATAAAAGTAAAGGGCGCGGCCTAAATTCAAACATAGCATATGTATATAATTTAAAACTGGGACTGTCTGTATTAATCCAATAGAAATACTCATACTCATAAAATATTGATTTCAGTGCCCACCGAACATAATTGGCATTCCGTGATAAATTAGATATCTGCCCATATACGAAACTGCATACACCCTTTACTTTGCAGTTTGTGGCTTTCAGGAAAATTGAAAATCAGCGCTGCTGAGTTATTTGAATGCTGATTCAGTAAAGAGTTTTATCATATTAAGCTCCAAACGGACGGATAATGCTGAAAATGTAGATCGTCACGTACCCAAGCACTGGACCACCACGCTTTCAAGTAGCAAATCAAGGTAAACTATGTCCTTGATGGAGCTTCGTCATTCGCTGTGACATATGCATTCTACGTATTTTTAACAGTTTGAAGGGCAGGAAGGTAGGTGTCAGTGGCCACTCCGAGTAGCCTGAATAAGGGTAGTCCTGCACCGTTCTCATGCCACAAATTCTTAATAACATGAATACTGTGGGAAGGGCGTGTCGAGCAAAATCCAGCCTGCTCAGATCTCCAGAGCCAACCCGTTGCATTTAGGATGGAAAGCAGTTCTCCAAACCTGCAGCTAGAGATCTCTTTAATGTCCTCAAATAATGGTTTATCTAGTGTCCGTAGCGTGGCCCTATCTAGAGCTGGCCAATCACAAAGGAAGTATCTGAGGGCTTTTCCCTCCTTTTCGCAGCTCCGACAATGCGAATTTTAAAACATACCGAGTCTGGCAGCATAGGCTACTATCGGGTTTTGTTATAGGCAACCTCATCTGAAGTCTGCTAAGCAGCGCGGGTATATTCCATCCTAGACATCCGTCAGCGGGATACCGACTGCACCACCGAGGGATTGCTTAGAATAGTGCCTCATCTGAACAATTCTCCTGCCTATTCCTACCTCCGAGGATCCAGAGAAAGATTTTGAGCGTGCCGCTCAAATCAAGCTCGGCGTACGTGTAGGCAGTCCGTTGACAATATCCAGAATTCCTGACTTAAAATCTGACAGCCATGCACGCTTCAGCGTATTTAATGTGATTATCAAAGGGGAGGGGGTGCACGGGTCGAAAAGGGTCTTCTCATCGCTGCTCGTTTCGATACGGTATGTTTCGTCGCTCCGGCAGATTTTTGACGCTATTTGTTTAATATGCAATCAACGTTCATTCTGGGGCTTGTGAAAAGTTATTTTAACATCATTGAGGCTTTGGGGAAAGATACTTTCTATTGTTTTGATACAAGAAATGTCAATGAAAGTTCGTCAGTTTAACAAAGAGAGATTTTCGAGGAGTGGGGCTGTGATAGTTGTTTCTGCTATTTAAGGCATGGATTGAATTAAATTTTTAATTATTTATGATATATTTAGAGGATAGCGCCTGATGCGGGAAGATTTGCTGATTAATTTTTCTATATAACATATCCCTTTCACATAGAATAATTAAAAAACATTATTAAAGTAGTGGTACAGCGTGATGGGTTGAAGAGTCGCTACTCTACATATTTCTAAAGTATTGCAAATCGGAAATGCACTGCCAAAGTTTTAGATTGAAATTCGAAATAAGCGCAAAGGATAAGGTGTGCCCAGTGGATATGAAAACAACCAATTAGCCGGCACCAGTTGCCCCATTTGGTCCTTGAGGCAACTCAGGTCTACCTGTATCATGTAAAAATATAACTGTCCGGAAATAGGAATTCGACACAGTAAACGAGAAAGAACTCTGAAATATCTCATCAGTAAAAATCTATTGTCAAAAGGTTTAACGCGTTTTACTCGAAACCACATTGCTGGGGAAGCACTCACACGTCACACTCGTCGCAGTCGAAATAGGTGGATACTTCGATGAGAAAGCTTTTGTGTTCATCTTATAGCCACGTTTTCCCATTCGTACATACCTAAAAATTCAAAATATTCCTTGGTATCTCTATTTCCAAACTCTAACTCCGCCGTTCATATGAGTTCACTTTAGTTGACGATAATATCATACGCATTTTTGAATGCGGTAAATTCACGTAAAATACCCAAGTTTCTTTTTTTTTCTCAAACTTTTACTTATAAAATTAACAAAATTTTGTACTTCTACGATGAACATGTGATAAGGCGCTTTTATCAACTTTATTTGAGCAAATATCGGCTTGGGATGTATTTTCAGGCCTAGATTACATGTAAATGCATCTTTGTGAATTTTTCCAGATTTTTCGGTTGGATAAAGATGATGAGAAAATGCGGCCTGCTACATTTTTCGGGGCCTACATTTTAAACCCCTGCTTCCCTTTGTTTCGCCTAGTATAAAAAATAGGATCTGCTTCGAAAAATGCTAATCGCTTACTTCTATTTGATGCCTCAGATGACAGTATTCGGTGAAAAAGAAACTTTACACCCCATTTTCGCATGTATGGGGAGCTCCTTCTTAAACCCTGTGCGAAATAATGCCATCCATGGTATATGAAGGGATTCATAGATCACACAGCCTCCCAAATTTCGTACCAACTGATTTACCAGTTTCCGAAAAAATCGGGAGTGACAGATAGACAAACACACAGACAGACAATGAATCGATTCTAGTAAGGTTTTGTTTCACACAAAATGGCGTACGGACCATCGGAGCCATCGAGGCTCGCCGCTCACATCTTGCCACACAATAACCAGCAATTCAACAGCGGCATCGTAACACCCTGGCGTTGTAAACCCCGGAGTCGCCAAAGATGAAATGCATTCCCGATGATTGCTTTGATGCCGCCGAGGCGATCTACCTCGACAAGCTCGGTAAATTCATTGATGCTGTTTGCGCGCTTAAATCCGAGCTTCAAATTGCTGGTGAAGTGGCTGTGACAAGTGCTCTCGACTCTTCGGTACATCGTGCCCACATCCTTGCAGAGTCCCGCCTATGAAGCTACCGACGGGAAAGTACGCAGACTGGCATTTATTCTGGGACCTTTTCAAGTCGTTGATTACGGGCTCTGAGCTTTCCGCCGTGGAACGGTTTCACTACCTTCGCATCGGCGTTCGTGGTGACGTCGCCACGTCTATAAAAAAAATACCGTTCACCACCGAAAACTATAAGGTTTGGCTCGTTGAGCACTACAACAATCAACATACCCTCACCGATGCTGTTGTTTCGGGTCTTTACTCGATCGCCAGCGCAGCGCAAGAGTCGGCGATCGCGCTGCGCCGTCTTCGCCACAGTACAAACGAAGTATTCGAAACTCTCTCTCTCCTTGTCCACATGACAGTGCAACGGTTGTATGCGCGCACAAGTCGAGATTGGCAAAACATCACGTAGCACAATCACGACGCCTCCAACATATCAGGCGCAGAACAAGTTTTTGAAGACTCGGATCGAGCCATTGGAGTTCATTGAGCGACCGAAACTGACCATGGATGGACATTATTTTGAAGCGCAACTTTGGGGTGCGCCTTCTCGCGCACAATGCCCTTCGAGCTCCTGTAAAGTGACCCAATTGTGAGGAAGAGGACCATATCGCTTCCTGTCCAAAGTTCGTTAATTGTGGTTCCAAAAGGCAATCGGTTGACACTCTCGTCGCGATTGTATTTCACCTGTTTGGGTGGGCATATGGTAAGCGCCTAATGGATCAGGAAGACCTCTCGCATTTCGGAAGAACGACATCACTCCCTGTTACATACTTCAATCACCCATTGACTGGCCCAGTCAACTCCGAAGTGACTTATTCCTCGCTAGTTGATAGCGCTCCCCTATCGAGACCCCCTGTTTCAAAGCAGATTTTGAGCATCGCACCGCAACATACGAAGATTTTTCTCACCACCACTTGTGCCCCCGTATTTTCGAATCTTCCAGGGCAGCTTGTGTATCCTCGCCTCGACTTAGATTACGTGGTCGACCTCATCATCGGAGGGATGTCTTTCCTCGCTTCATATTGAGCGCAGCCACGCCCAGATTCCGCAGTCGTTGCTCAGGCGAGTAACTCAAAAATTATTATCAGTAGAAATGTGCTATATATGCCTCCTTCAGCTAACAATTTAATTTAGGATCCAAGATCAGACGTCTTGGTGATGAATAGTATCAGCTTCATTAGTTGGTGTTGTCGGATGTGGAAAAATAATGGTATCGAAAGATGTGACATAAATGTATTAAATGGTACTTTTCTATAATACCTAGGCAATGTGGTCAGCATTGCACACCCCATCCAGTTACGATATAAATCCCACTGCCAAGGTTTGAGCCTAGCGTTCTAATTACTGAGCTATTTTGGGTCACTTTGAAGGTCTAAGTTAACTGATTCCAGCCACCATTCTTAACGATTGCATATATGTTACTAGTTTTCTTTTAAACCCCCTTCACAATTTGATTTTACTTATTTACTCCTGCCAGACCCCACACCGGAATAAAAAAGGATCTGAAATTTCAATTTCATACCCTTTCGGAAAGGTAGGTTGTTTTCTCCGTTATTTGTGGAGATGAACGTTCTGATCGGCTTCGCTACTCACAATACTCTGCTCAGCTGAACCTGTCCGCCCATAAATGTCGCGGCATTCTCTTCCAATGTCGTGGACCATTTGAACGGACTTTTCTGTAAATTGCGGATGACGTCGCGTAATTTTCGACTTAGCAGTGGGGCTTTCCATTTAGTGGGTTATTTTGTACTTTGTATGATGTAGTGGACTGCATTCACCAAAGTTTCTACTTTGCTTTGGCGATTTTACGGAAATTTTAGCCTATTTCGAAGTGACGGCTGGTGGGGGGTTCTGATGGAAAGTACTGAAAATTAATTAAATAAGTACGAAAAATGAGAAAAATTTCTAAGGTTCTGATGAGCTTGAAAATGTACTAAATTTTGTACCTCTGGTACTGAAAAGACAGCACTTACTTATCTTACTGAGTCTCGTAGGCTCGCTGATGCTTTCAATGTTTTGACAATAGCCCAGCCAGGGCCGCTTCCTGGTAGTCTTGATGAAGGACATGTACCTATTTAAGTAGTCGTTGTCAGTATTTAAGCCTGTACCAGATGTGGAAGACGTTAGACTTTGGTCAACTTCCTGGGATTTATACCACCACGGTAGGCATATCTTTTTGCTGTATTTGCAAGAGACACGACTCTGAAGACGGTTTGGATTGTCTTTTTCTGGGCCATACCTTTGACTCCAGTTCATCTGTGAATACGAGAAGTTTCGACGAATTAATGAAAATTCAACATTTACAAAACATGGGACAGCCTTACTGAACTAGCGTAAATTCTTTATCAAACTAATATCTAATTAGCTCTTGTATTCTATCTACGCCCACACCAGAAAGCTGAGGACCAAACATTTTTTCATATACACAAAAGTAACCACCTTTGTATTTATTTTGAACCCATCAATCTTTAAGGTTTTTTTGCAAAACAAAATTGGTTCCATGTCTACCTGTCCGTCATGCGCACTTTTCTCAGAGACGGTTATGCCGATTGACACGAAATTTGGTGAAAAGGTGGAAAGTATAAACGCCCAGGCATACACTGAGTTACATCTTTCTACCTGCATGCAAATGGGGGGATGTAAAATTTTTGTTCACCGAATATATATGTTGGGTATCAAATGAAAGGTATCGTTTAGTAATTTGCCAATCTTAGTTTTGACATTCCTTAGAAAGGCGGGCAGTGCGGGGAGGTCGAAAGTGATGATTTCTTTAACGGACCCATTCTTAGAAACTACCCAACCGAAAAATCTGCAAAAAATCATGAAGCTCTCCATATTGAATTAAATTAGGGTAATAATAGTGTGCTATTATATTTTTTTGGAAATTACTAACAAAGTTACAGTAGCTCAAAATTGCCCTTACTGTGTAAATTTACTGCAACCCAAGCTAATAAATATCAGTGTTACACTAAAGTGAGTAGGCATATACATATACATTACGGACTACATGCGAGTAGTAGGCTGACATTTGTAAAGTACGGACGTGTCTACAAATTGATATTATTAATAAAAATAATTTAAAATTGAAATTAAATTAACTTTTATCAAGAATATAAAAAGATATTTATATTACTTAATTAATAATATATAATTTAAAACTTAATTGAAACTAATTTACTTTTGAGTTATTATCTAAGTTACTTTTCCTTAAAAAGTTTTGAGAAAAAATTCGTTTTTTTGGCTTGGCGGGAATGAGCGGCGAGCCGCCGGCGGGTGGCGGATCAGACCGGGCCCCCACCATAAGGCCTAGGGGCACTCGGATCGGTCGTGGAGTCCGCAACGAGGAGGATCCAACTTGAAAATAGCCAAAGTGAGGATAGCCAATCTTTAAAGAAGAAATGGCGAGCTGGCGAAGACACTCGAAGATTTGAAAAAGCAAATGACAACATTGATAAAAAAAATGGGAAACTTACAGAGCAGCTAATGGCTGGGGAGGCGGGCCCGCCGTCTCCAAAGGTAGCCAGAAAAAAGGTTAAGCTATCTTCGACTACTTTTGCAGTCATGGAGGAACCGGGCTGCCTTGACGGCGAACAAGTTCTCGACAGCGAATCTGTCCGTATGGAGGACATAGAGAGCAGTAAAGCAGACGATACGAGAGTCAGCGACAACTGTGACCATGGAAATGTCCCAGAAGAGGATGCTAACCAGGCAAGTTGCAATAGTGAAGATGGAAAATTGGGTGAGTTTTTGGTCTATGTTTCCAAAAAATTAAAGAAAAAAAACAAAACTCAAGAAAAAATGTTAAATAATGTTAAAAATAATGCAAGTACGAGTGAAAATTTAAAAAATAATGCAAGTACGAGTGAAAATTTAAAAAATGGTCCGACTGGGGATACAATTAGCACCCGAAATAAAGAAAAGGGGGAAAGGGTGCCCCCCATTAAAGTTTATAAATTAGGTGGTAGAGATTTAGCCACTCTACTTAATAGGAGCGCGGGGCTCTCAAATTTTGTTATTAAAAAGACGGGGGCCGAGAGAGCCCAAGTCAAATGCAATAAAATTGCAGATTACAAAAAAGCACGGGAGGTCCTCGAGCGAGTGAAGGCTCCTCACTTCACCTACACTCCAAAGGAAGAGAAGGTGCAAACCTTCCTTCTGAAAGGCTTGGATGCGGAGGAAGAGCCCGATGAGGTGCTCAAAATGCTCCGGGAGACGAGAACTGAGGTTAAGTTCCTCTCAGTGTCACGCTTTAGTACGAGGAGGTCCGTTTTGGAAAAACGAATCCTGCCGCACTTCCTCGTGCAAATAAGCCCGGAGAGCCGGGGAAGCGATCTGATCGGCATCAGGTCGCTTAATTACCAGGCCATTCGTTTTGAGCGCCTGCTAAGGGGCGAAATAGTCCAGTGTCGAAGATGCCAGCGCTATGGTCACTCGGCAGTGAACTGTCAAATGACCTTACGATGTGTAAAGTGCGGGAAAGACCATACCGCAGCTGAATGTTCGCTGACTGAAGCAGATGGCAAGGAAAAAACTTTCTGTGTTAACTGCGGAAGCGGAGGGCATCCGGCTTCGTACCGTGGATGTCCTGCATACCGCAATGTTAAGGTCACAAGGCAGCAAGCACCGAAATCGGCCCAAAGAACGAAGGTGTCAGCGGCGTTGGACGGTACCGTCCCTTCGGCACCAATCGTCTCGGGGATCCCATTTGCAGAAGTAGTTCGACAAGGGGGAGCTAAGAAGCCCCAACAAGATGCAAGTGGCGGGATGAACAGTATCCTCAATAAAATACTAACCATGTGTGAAAACATGCAGCATACGTTACACGTACACAATACAAAAATAAATAGCATAACAGAATATTTACACAAACAGCATGCCCGCTGCTAGGTCTGCAGTCACAGCGGTACCACTGGATGGTCTCCGGATCATCGCGATTAATGTGAATTCCATCGTAGGAATCCATCGAAGAGCGGAGCTCCTTGATTTCGCTGCCAGACAACAGCCTGACATACGAGTAGTCTTGATTTCAGAAACCCACCTCAATCCGAGGCATTCGATAACATTCAAGGATTTTGAATTCGTGAGGAACGATAGACGAAATTGTGATGGGGGAGGTGGTACCGGAATACTTGTGGGTCGCCATTATCGTTTCAGGCATATTAATAGGCCTGAATTTGAAACCTTTGAGTGTATCGAAGTCTCATGTATTCTTTTTTCACTGCCTAGAGGAGGGAATTTATACATTCTGTCAGTCTATGCAGTGGGAAACAACCGAGCCAAGTTCAGGGAGGAATTCCATTCTCTGTTTACGATACTGGAACTGAATAGGCTGCATAATTACTATTATATATTATAGCTGGCGACTTGAATGCTAAGCATACCCCGTGGCTAAACGCCACAAACAATCCCAGAGGGGTATTCCTCAAATCTTGGATAGAGCAATACCAAATAGAGTATAAATGCGAATTATATGGGTCAGAGAGTCCAACCTGGCCCAGGGCAAATTCCTATCTGGATTTGTGCATTCCTGACGCGCGCTTGAACTTTAATTTTAGGAATCCTCAACGGAAACTACAGACTCTTCCTTACGATAGCGATCATAACGCTATTTTTATTGAAGTTCTGTTTGATGGACGAAGAGTTCGCCTTCTGCCGATGGACAGTGGTGTCCACAGGCTGAACTTTAAACAAACAAATTGTCAACAAAATCTATCGGAGATATGGGGACTATCATCATCCCATATTGGTTGAGTTCAAATCACTTCTAAAGATCACGCGGGATCTTATCCGTCAACATTACGTAAATGAAGTGAACTCCCAGTGGCGGGAGAAGTTATAGGGTATTTCACCAAACGATCCAGATTCCATGTTTACTAAGATAAATACGTTATTCCGGAAGAAGTCACGAATAACTGTGCCGAGAATTAAAGTCGGTGGCAGCGAGATACAACACCTTATTGACTTAGGTATACATAGACAAGAATAGTGTAACTGCTGATGCGCAAGGCAATTACATCGTGATGGATGATGCTCTAAAACTCGAACTTATAGGGGAGCACTTTGAATCGGTGCATCGGCTCAGAACGGACTTAGAGCCAACGCGACTTTCGGAAATTGTAGAACGAGATGTCCACAATTTCAAATATAGCCTGAACGGCACCACAGTTCTCCAATTTAGCTCTGCGTTGCAGGCTGATCTCATACCGAGTGATAATCTGCTTGATTAATTTGTCTCTTGTGTTGAGTTAACTTCCATATTCAGAAGAGTAAACAATAAGAGATCATCCGGTATGGATGGCATTCCCAACGTGGTCCTCAGGTATTTACCAGACATTGCCATTCGTAATTATTGCATTTTGTTCAATAATTTATTGAACAATTCCTTCTTTCCAGGACAATGGAAGAAAGCCCGAGTATTCCCGATTTTAAAGAGAGGGAAGGATTCATCCAGCCCTCAAAGCTACCGCCCAATCAGTTTGCTGCCTAACATCAGCAAGGTGTTTGAGGTTTTGGTATTGAAAGCCTTGAACGGGCATATAAAGAAGAAGGAATTATTGCCGCGCAATTCGGATTTCGATCTGGACATTCGACAATACATGCAATAACGAAGGTAACGTCTGATATTTGCTGGTGGATTAACAATGGTGAGTGCGTAGGCGCCTGCCTTATAGACATGGAGAAAGCCTTTGATACCGTCTGGTTGGATGGACTGATTTTCAGGCTCCTGAAGAATGAGTTTCCCAGTCACCTCGTAGCGATGATGTGTAGTATGCTGTATGGCAAGTGCTTTGTCATTACGGACGGAAATCTCACTACTAGCAAAGAATTTCATGTTCTGAATGGATTACAGCAAGGGACAGTGACTGCGCCTACATTTTTTGCGGTATTTGCCGGCGAATTGCTCAATTCTTTCGATTTTAATAAATCTCCTAAAAGGTCGTTGGTTGCCTTTGCTGACGATCTGATAGCCTACACGGCGCACAAGAAGGTAACTGAGGTGCAAGTTGAACTTCAGAAGATGTTCAATGATATTAAGTTCTTCACGAACAGTTGGCGGATGAAAATCAATGCGCAAAAGTGTGAAACGATTCTGTTTCGGAATTCCTTGGCGTATGCCAGTAGGAACTTGAAAAGGAATTGGAGAGATTTCCACATTGTCGCGAACGAGGATAGTTCTGAGCGCATTCCTCATAAGAAGTGCGTTAGATACCTGGGTGTGCGCCTTGACGAGCGTCTCCAATTTAACGAGCACGTTAAAGTCGCGCTCGAAAGCGCTCGCAAGGCATTCATGTCTCTTCGAAGACTCTTTTATGCTCCACATCTTAGCCGGAAGGTTAAGATTATTTGCTATCTTACTTTGGTTAGACCGGTGCTCACCTACGGGTGTGCTATCTGGTTTAATTTGAGTGCTAGCCAAATGGAGAAAATAAGGATCTTTGAAAGGAAATGCACGGGGCTTAATAGAACTGCTTCGTCAAACAAATGAGCACTATATAACTAATGAAGTGATGTATGCAGCTGCTGCTGTGCCAAGAATCGACACAGTTATCGTCAGATTGATTCGGAATCATATAGTGCGATCTGCTTCGCATGGTGAGAACCCTTGGGTTTCGCAGCCGTTCTACCCAAATGATGGGTATTTCGAGAAAACTCTCACGACAGGCTTCATTCCTCCCGAAGCGTTCGTGTATCTTGACAGGAATGGTCTAATTCTTGATTCTGCCGGTGATCCGGTTATGTATCATATGCATAGACGGGCCAGGCACAAAAGGATAGAATACCCCCCGAATTTGACAGTGGGGGCTCCGGGATTCGACTGGAGATACTCCAGAGCGAGAGCAATTGACATTAAGCGGGATGAAAAAGAGAAATCTTGGTACTGGTGGCTGCGGGATGCCGGTTAGCGGTGGCTGTGCTCAGTTCCGCCATTTGTTTCTTGGTGGGGCTTTGTAAATATGTACATATTGAACGGGTGCTGATTTTGTCTCCAGTTGTAACTTATAAATACATACGTTATTATTCTTTGTTTTTTTTTTGTATGGATGTTATTGTAAAAAAAGAAAAAATGTATAATATAAAATATATAATTATGATAGTTTTAAGAACAATAATTTAAGTTAAAAGTATTTTTTGAAGCGATCAAATATTTATTATTACTTTTATATTTCTTTATTTGCCACTAAGGCCAAGTGAATTCTGTCGGGTTTTTGACCATTTCCCGACAATTTATTGTAAAATTAGATTTTCATTTCTTACTGTTTCTCTTCTCTGTCTGTAAATCGTTATTCAAAAATTTTGAGAGCCCACAGTGGCCATTAGATTTAAGTTATTTTTGTTATTTTAAAAGATTGTTTTTTATTGTTCATTTTTCCAATCTATATACTATTGTTACCTTTCTTAAAAATAAAAATGATTTTAAAAACAAAACAAAAACAAACGGACTACATGCAAATGGGACAGATCTGCCCTCAAATATACTCACACAAGAAACAAACAAAACCTTTCATACCTGAAGCGCTGAGGTCCCGGGTTTCTCGACTTGTTAAAAATCTACTGGCGGGTTATTTATTTCTCGAAGTAGAAGAAGCTTTAGCCAATGACGGAACAGTTTTCCTTCCAATTTATAACTTTTGTAAAAACCACTGAAAATGTTATCATTTTCTTAAAAATGTTTCCCGCGAGTATCTTCGTAGTATCTTCCACACATAAGAAAGTTTCATCACCTTTCTTTATTGAATACATGACAAGATGAGTTATTTTAATAAACCTTTTCAGGTTGTTCCTGATTTGAACTAGATTTCCATACAGAACCTACATTATCCATCTATTTACTTCTAAGAGAAGAAAGAGAAGATACTCACATGTGTCGCTGATTTGTTCATTACTAAATTTAGTTTGATGAAAATCGGAGAAAACTTTTTTTGCTTTTCAATTTCCCCATACTTACCCAAACTCCTTCCCATTTTAAATTGTAGAAAATTAGTTCCCAAAATTCCGTCATATCATAAGTAAATATACCCAGTGCTAGCCGTGCTGGTAATGTATCTAGATTGCATGTGGGCCAAAATTCTGTAAATTTATTGGAAAGATTAAGATATTATCCAAGATAATTTCAACAAGCAGGAGACACGCTAACTAATTTAGAGCTTAGTAGCACACCGCCTTTTCGCACTAATTATTAAGACTATTAGGGGTGCATGCAAGGAGTAACGAACTAAAGGTTTCGATAGATAAACTCCCCAAAGAACAACACTCTCTTCTTCCAAGCAACAAAGATGTCGGCAAATATGCATACATATATGTATGTAGGGGGAATATTAAGTACGATTACTATTCTCATTAAAAACCCAGAACAGGGAATATCATCGCCCCGAATAATTTACCGCACGTTCAGATCCCACAGCACTCTGTCACTTCGCCACATCTAATATATCATTTTATGAGCTGGGAAATATGTGAAAGCTTGCAGAATAATTCTGTCGTGAAAACAACAAGAATTACATTATGGCGACATGGGAAGAAGGACCGGGAAGTTCGGAAACATACAATTAAAATTGGGAAAGTTTCTTCTCGCTCTTGCTGGCTTCCTTACGAACCTCCATCAGCAGAAACTCGCTACGAAATCTGTTTGTGATTAGTTTCACGTCTTTCAATTATTCTTCCCTGCCATAATTCGCAAGAGTGGCACATAGAGGTACAGAAGAATAAGTTTCTGCTATTCTATTATGTACAGCACCATAAAGAACAGCAAACCATGACTCACTTTTGATGGAACAATCTTTACCAAAAAGCATGAAGTCACGTTGTGTATTTTCCATAGTTCCAGTTTGGGGATTGAGTGCGGCAGCCTTGCGGCGTAAGAAAGATCAATATCAGAAATTTTGGACTATATTGAACGAATATGGTGCACGCGTATAGAGCAGGTTGGCGAGAATGCACATTCAGGACTGATTTTGAATAAAAGCGTTCGGATAATAAAGCATCCATAATTTATGAAGATACTGAAACCAGTTTTCTGTGAAAGGCTTCAGTCCAGACTCCTAATTCTTTCTCGCTGGTTTCTGCTGCCTATTTTAGTGCTGTCTGTATCCTGCACCATATATTGACTGAAAAACTTTATGCGTAAGGATCAAGTACCTACTCGCAAGCAGCTAAAGAATAGAAACTGAGATGGTTGACATTCCAAATGAAGCTACAGAAACATGCCTTGCCATAACAAGAGCTGCCTATAATAATAATTACGACAATAAATAAAATCCCGTCCTGGAATCCCAGAAATCCGAAGTTATATTCCGGCCTCTATTCTGGTACCCAAGTTTAAGGCTCTGTTTGAGATCCAAGAATATTTCCATTAAAACTTATGTTGTGAAGTATTAAATGCTCGTGGGAATCTAGCCATGTGTTGCCTAGAAGGAGGTGGTCTGTTAGGATCAATAGCATTCCAGCTCCATCACCAAGAGGCGGAATGAAATGAACTATGCTTTCCTGTTACCAAGTGGTCATATATTAGGATAAAGTAGCTACCCTAAGGACACTTTAACTCTTTGTTTTATTGTGAAACTATTGTTACAGACGTGGGTGCCTTCCGAAACATAAATTTTTGTTTATGGCCATCCCAGAACTAGAGCGGAATTTCTTGTAACCCAGTCCGACAGTCTTAAATCACATACGGGGATAATTGTTTGATTTTCGGTGAAAGCGCTTATTTGGGTCTTGTTGTCGGAGTAAGTCATATGGCTGAAACGGGGCGACAATTCAGTATCCGTAGCATTAAGGAAAGTTCCCACCCCGCATGTTGGTGATTGCATGTAAGGGAACAGAAAATTGAATGCAATCTACTTCAAGTTGAAAGTGCAGAGTAGCTGATTCTATTTTTCCGTAATACCAAGCTGATGGCAGTTTTCATCCGGATTGCTGTGCTTGCGAAAGGTTACATGATGGAGCCTGTGGTATTCCAATACGATGCCGCAAAGTCGTATATACTCGGCAGCTACGATATAGTGTGTAAAGTGATTTTACCATTTTGCAGTAGAGTAAATAGTATTATATATGTGTATTCGTTAAAAGGCTATAAGCAGGAGTGCAACAGGATGTGATTAGATTTTGAATGTAATTTCAGTGCTTAATTATGCAATTTTATTTTTACATTAATTTAGAGAAATTTTTAGTCGCGGGTGAGTTTTCAAAAACTTCTTATCGTCTTCATCGATTGTGCCGCTGTTTCCGATCATAGGTCTAAACTGTATGGAGTCGCGAGGATTCCAAAACGTCATCTAGCGTATCAAACAATCGTTGCTTTGGTCAAGGTTTTTTTTTCGTTTCCCATCGACCTCAATCTTCAGACCAGACTGAGGTGGATCCCCTAGCGCTTTTCCGATGCTTGTTATTTAATCCAATCATTTCTAACGACAGTGGATGCATTTTCTTGATCGACCTGTCGCGGTATCTGTCACCAAAAGAGATTAGGTAGGATTTAGCATAGTAGAATAACTCCAACTAAACTGTATTTATCTCTTTCCCTGATCTCAGCATTTTATCTTTGTTTTACTGAGAAAAAAGTATGTTGCCTCAAACCCTTGTCCTTTACCTGGGCTTGGAACGAGTATACTATGCTAATAGCATGGCGGAGCTCAGTAGTAACAACATTTTACAGTACTGGCTTGTTAAGGTTTTGTATAAACACAAAGCCTTATTAAAATCGGTTTACTGTCTGTCTGTCCGTCACACGCATTTTTCTCGGAGACGGTTATAGCGATTGACACCAAATTTGGTAGAAAGGTGGCAACTGTGCACGCTCACGCATACAGTGAATAACATCCTTTTACGTCGAATTTAAGGGGGGGTCCCCATACATGCAAAAGGGGGGTGTAAATTTTTTTTTCATCAAATATAGTCATGTGGGGTATCAAATTAAAGGTCTCGATTAGTACTTTTCAAAGCCGATCTTAGGTTTGACATTCGTTGGAAGGGTGGGGAGCGCGGGGAGTTGAAAGTGATCACTTCTTTAAGAGGGCCATTCTCAGAAACTACGAAACCGAAAAATCTGAAAAAAATCAGGAGGCTGCCACTATATGGTGCCTGGGCTCCGAAATACCTTCCATTCCGATATCTGTTTAAATAAAGTTAATAATAGTATATTACTAGAATTTTTTGTAATTGGTTAGAAAGTTCAACCTAGTACCATGAAATTTTGCAGTGATATAGGCTATAATATAGAGCATGATCTAACCAAGTTTGGTGGAAATTGCACTATTACCAACAAAGTTATAACACCTCAAATTTATTGCTTCTTTGAAAATTGAAGACTATGAATGTCAATATCACCCGAAAGTGGATACTCTCACATAATATATGGATATATTACGTGCTACGTACTAAGAAATACACAAAACCTATCGTACCTGAAGCGTCCAGCTTCCGGTTTCCCGACTTGTTTTTTCCATGTTAGCGTGCTCTGTGCGGTCAAAAAAGGTAACAAATATTACCTCTATGGCCCTTTACGTTTGTTTACACAAAAACAAAAGAATTATCTTCCCACGTCGAACAACTGAACAGCGAAAGCGATAAATAGAGTACAATTGAAGTTATTCCACTATGCTAAATTATACCTGATCTCTCTTGGCAGGTCCCGTGACAGGCCGACCAAGAAAATGCATACAATGTCGTTAGAAACAACAAGACCGGATTGAGTCACAAGCCTCGGGAAAATGCTAGGGCATCCACCTCAGTCGGCGCGGTAGAACGGGCCACGGACCTGTCGAGAAATGGGCAAGGGTTTTTGACGTCTGGACGGCGTCAGGACGTAAGCAACTTAGTCCGAACAAGACAAGCAAAACAAATACGTGTCTGCACGCTAAATGTTGGCAGTCTAACTGGAAAGACTGGACTGGACTGGAAAAGCCGCATTGATATCTGCGCTCTGCAGAAACCCGATGGTCTGGTGCAAAAAGCTGCGACATTGACGCGAACGCGGTAAAAATGGCTATAAACTTCTCTATTTTGGTAACCCACACACTCAATATGATGTTGGCATTGCCATCTCAGAGGGTTTCCGTGATGCCATTAAAGAAGTCGAACAATTTGATGATCGGCTGATGAAGCTCATGATTATATCAGCTGATCGCACTATTCATTTCGTCACCGCGTTCACACCACAGACAGGTCGACCTGATGCCGAGAAAGATGCCTTCTGGCAACTTCTCGATGAAAAGACTTGTCACGTGCCTGATTACGACTATATTATTATTGCCGGCGACCTTAACGCTCATGTGGACGAAAAGGCAGACGGTAACAGGTGCCATGGGTGAAAAGGGTTCAGAGCACGCAATGAGGGTGGCGAGCGTATAACCGATTTTGCGGACACCCATGACCCTGTACTTATGAATACATGGTTCATCAAATGATTGTTTCATTTTCCTACATTTTATAGTGGGAGCAGTAAAACGCAAATCGACTATATTCTCATAAGATGCCGACATTTCACCACTGTCACTGATTGCAAAGTCGTTCCCTGTGAGACCATCGCACCTCAACAAAACAGCTCAAAACAGCGTGAGGAACACACTGGCCCGCCGTGCGTTAAATTGTGGCGATTTGATGGGAAGAAAGAAGAAACGATCTCGCTTATACGAATGCCGACCATTACGAATGTGGAAGAATCATGGAACCAAATAAAAGACACGATTTTCAAAGCGGCCTCTGCAACCCTCGGGGTCACCAAGCCGGGTAAGTGGTACATTAACCGAGATACTTGGCTTTGGAATTATGATGTTGAAATGAAGGTCCTTCAAAAAAAAGGTCTCTACTATAAATTTCTCGACGATAAAACGCCTCCTAATCGGCAAATTTATAAGAATGCCAAACGGGAAGCAAAGAAAGCGATCGCTGTCACCCGATCGAACCATTACAAAAATCTTTATGATAAACTGGACACTCGGGCTGGCGAAAAAATCTGTAACGACTTGCTAAAAGCCGTAACGAAGGTACACAGGATATCGAACACTTCTGTTACGTTAATGACAAGAAGGCCAACCGCAGATTTCAGCTGAACAATTTACTCATCCTCCATTATTATTATGTTTCAGGTTCCGTACACCTGCAAAGAAAACTGTATTTCGCGAAATACTTCATATGGTATACTTCTGATAACACCAAGTTTCGAAATATGCAAACCAAGAAAAGATCCGTTTCTTGAAGCCCCCAAAGTAGATGACCGTGAAAGTTTGATGATTCGAGAGTTTGAGGCTCTTATAGAATTTGTCCACAGGCAACAAATGGCCGGGATCTGTTGAATCATTAGCTTTAAAGCGACTATCCTAATCTCCCCTTGACTTAGATTAAGAAATGATGGACTGAGGATGACACGATTAGGAAAGCCGATCGTTTTCGGAACCATTTGGCAATTTAAAATATTCCCTCTCTGATAAATTCTTTAGGAAGATCTTTAAGGTATTAGTTTGCTATAAATGGAAAATAGTTTCTTGAAGGTGCATCGAAATCATCCCTCTTCGTGGTCTTCTCCTTTATTATTCTAAGGGTTAAATAGTTTTTCTACCTATTCTTCGCTTTCGTCGCCCACAAAGGACTTTGTTCGACATTGATCGACGTATTAACGGGTTATATGTTTCGGGAGCACCAATCATTTTTTCAACATTGTTACTGTTGGAGTGGAAGAAGATGACTTTTAAGATCACGCAAAGGGTATACTCATTTTGCGTGCGATAGTTGGAAGGGTATTTGCATGCTCTGAAATGCAATTATCTCAACACCAATATCGAGTTGAGGCTGTTCTATCCAGAAATAACATGTTGCTATGTGATAATAGTTACTCAAAAGCTCTAAACTTTGGCCAACACTTGTCCCCAACGTATTATAGGAGTACGCTGCTCAGATAGAATTTCCAATAAAGATCTTCATCGGCGCACAGGCCCGTGGAAGATTTGTAAAGAGAGCGGAATTGGCAATGGATAGGTCAGACATTAAAGAAGGACGACAACTCCATCCCAATACAGCTGACGAGTGGGTCGTCCCAGTAGGAGGGGTGGTGCTGAAACGCACTTCAGCAAACCGTCAACGGTGGCCCGTAGGTGTGGCTAATGCTCCATTAAGGGGTAGCAGAGAGACTTATATCGTGACTGGATGTTGGATACCAGGCGAACCAACTCTTTTCATTAATTGTTTAAATTGTAAGTACGTTACTAGCAAATGAAGATTAGAAAGCGAAAGTGACAGGTGTTGTTTGCTCCCTTGTATATACTCACAAAAAAGACATGAGGATGAAGTATAATAATCATAATAATCGTTGGCGCAACACCTGAGAATTGGTGTGGATACTAAAAATGGCAGTATCGTCTGCAAATCTCGAGGTTATCAGGTTAGGATCGGTTGGTAGATCCGAGGTATAGAAGAAGTAGTGCGTCAGTCAGAGGACAGTGTCTTGAGAGACTCCAGCTTGAATATTGTAATGGCGAAACGTGAAGTTTGGAAGCAACTTTTTTATTAATAATAATAATAACCGTTGGCACAACAATCCATATTGGATCAGGGCCTTGAAGTGTGTTAGAGCACTTCATTCAAGACCGTAACGGTACACTACAGAACACTGCAGGAGGCAATGTGGTCAGCATTGCGCTCGCCCGAGATTATTACCCTGATTTGACTCAGGTACTCATTCACAGCTGAGTCGACTGGTATCCGACGTCATCATCATCATCAACGGCGCAACAACCGGTATCCGGTCTAGGCCTGCCTTAATAAGGAACTCCAGACATCCCGGTTTTGCGCCGAGGTCCACCAATTCGATATCCCTAAAAGCTGTCTGGCGTCCTGGCCCACGCCATCGCTCCATCTTAGGCAGGGTCTGCCTCGTCTTCTTTTCCTACCATAGATATTGCCCTTATAGACTTTCCGGGTGGGATCATCTTCATCCATACGGATTAAGTGACCCGCCCACCGTAACCTATTGAGCCGGATTTTATCCACAACCGGACGGTCATGGTATCGCTCATAGATTTCGTCATTGTGTAGGCTACGGAATCGTCCATCCTCATGTAGGGGGCCAAAAATTCTTCGGAGGATTCTTCTCTCGAACGCGGCCAAGAGTTCGCAATTTTTCTTGCTAAGAACCCAAGTTTCCGAGGAATACATGAGGACTGGCAAGATCATAGTCTTGTACAGTAAGAGCTTTGACCCTATGGTGAGACGTTTCGAGCGGAACAGTCTTTGTAAGCTGAAGTAGGCTCTGTTGGCTGACAACAACCGTGCGCGGATTTCATCATCGTAGTTGTTATCGGTTGTGATTTTCGACCCTAGATAGGAGAAATTGTCAACGGTCTCAAAGTTGTATTCTCCTATCCTTATTCTTGTTCGTGCTTGTGTTTGACCAGTGCGGTTTGATGTTGTTGGTTGATTCGTCTTCGGTGCTGACGTTGCCACCATGTATTTTGTCTTGCCTTCATTGATGTGCAGCCCAAGATCTCGCGCCGCCTGCTCGATCTGGATGAAGGCAGTTTGAACGTCTCGGGTGGTTCTTCCCATGATGTCGATATCGTCAGCATAGGCCAGTAGTTGGGTGGACTTGAAGAGGATCGTACCTCTTGCATTCACCTCAGCATCACGGATCACCTTCTCGAGGGCCAGGTTAAAGAGGACGCATGATAGCGCATCCCCTTGTCGTAGACCGTTGTTGATGTCAAATGGTCTTGAGAGTGATCCTGCTGCTTTTATCTGGCCTCGCACATTGGTCAGGGTCAGCCTAGTCAGTCTTATTAATTTCGTCGGGATACCGAATTCCCCCATGGCCGTGTACAGTTTTACCCTGGCTATGCTATCATAGGCGGCTTTAAAGTCGATGAACAGATGGTGCAACTGTTGTCCATATTCCAACAGTTTTTCCACCGCCTGCCGCAGAGAGAAAATCTGATCTGTTGCTGATTTGCCTGGAGTGAAGCCTCTTTGGTATGGGCCAATGATGTTCTGGGCGTATGGGGCTATCCGGCCTAGCAAGATAGTGGAGAATATCTTATAGATGGTACTCAGCAACGTGATACCTCTATAATTGCTGCACTGTGTGATATCTCCCTTTTTATGTATGAGACAGATTATGCCTCGCTGCCAATCGTCAGGCATTGATTCGCTGTCCCATACCTTGAGCACAAGTTGATGAACCACTTGGTGTAACTGGTCGCCTCCATATTTAACCAATTCGGCTGTAATTCCATCGGCTCCTGGCGACTTATGATTTTTTAGCCGATGAATTGCACGGACTGTTTCTCCTAAACTTTGGTGGTGGCAGTATTTGTCCGTCGTCTTCAGTTGGCGGGACCTCCAACTCGCCGATGTTCTGGTTGTTCAGTAGCTCATCAAAGTACTCAACCCATCGCTCTAATATGCCCATTCTGTCGGAAATCAGATTTCCCTCTTTGTCTCGGCAGGATGAGCATCGAGGTGTATAAGGCTTCATCCTGCTGACTTGTTGGTAAAACTTCCGCGCCTGGTGCGGTTGCTCCCTGTACTTTTCTAGTTCACAGACTTGTTGGTTCTCCCAGGCCTCCTTTTTCCGTCTGTGAAGTCGCTTCTCCGCTCGACGGAGGTCGTGATAAGTCTCTGCGCGTGCCCGCGTTCTTTGAGAATGCAACATTACTCGGTATGCGGCATTCTTACGTTCCGTTGCTAGCTTACATTCATCGTCAAACCAGCCGTTCCGACTCCTTTTGCGGCTGGGGCCAAGTATATTTGTGGCCGTATCCATGATAACGTTCTTCAGGTGGTTGTGAAGATCATTAGTTGATGCTTCCTCTCCAGGTCCTCTATTGACTGCGGTTATTGCGGCATCCATTTCCCTCTTATAGGTGTCGCGGAGGGTTGTGTTGTGGATGGCTTCAGTGTTCACTCTCACCTGATTGTCAGAGGGGATTCTAGGTGGTATTGTTATTCGAGCTCGGAGCACCATGCCAACGAGATAGTGATCCGAGTCTATATTGGCCCCCCTATATGTTCTGACATTCATCAAGGCTGAGAGGTGGCGGCGTTCGATCAACACGTGGTCAATTTGGTTGAAAGTGGTCCCGTCTGGAGAGGCCCACGTATGTTTGTGGACCGCTTTCCGCGCAAACCAGGTACTTCCAACAACCATTTCGTGTGACCCTGCTAATTGAATAGTCCGCAGTCCGTTATCATTTGTTTTTTCGTGTAAGCTATGGGAGCCAACGTATCGCCTGAATACGGGCTCCTTCCCTACTTGGCTGTTAAAATCCCCAAGTATGATTTTGATATCATATCTGGGACAGGCTTCGAGGGTTCTTTCTACTGCCTCGTAGAAGGTATCCTTCTCCGACTCTGCAGTCTCCTCTGTAGGGGCGTGAACGTTTATGAGGCTTATATTTCTAAACATGCCTCGCAAGCGCAGAGTGCATAGCCGTTCGCTTATACTTTCAAAGCCGATAACAGCAGGTTTCATTTTTTGGCTGACTAAGAAACCTACTCCGAGCACATGGTTTACTGGATGGCCGCTATAATATATGGTGTAGTGGCTCTTCTCCAGGAAACCGGTCCCTGTCCATCGCATCTCTTGCAACGCTGTTACATCAGCCCTATATTGGGACAGGGTATCGGCTAGCTGCTTATCAGCTTCATCTCTGTACAGGGAACGCACGTTCCATGAGAAAATGCGCAAATCGTTGTTCCTTTGTCGTTGCCGGGTCCGTCGTTTTAATATCCATCCTATCCGAGGCTCCTGTTGTGGCTTCGTAACGGTTGTTTTCCGTGTAGGGTTGTCAGCCCTACCCAACCCCCAACCTGGAGGACCAGTTGGTACAATTTGTCCCGTTTTTAGGCGCGGGAGACTCGCCCTCATCCTTCTCCGTCTGCAGCTTTTCGTCAAGAAAGAGCTCCCAGCGGTCACCACGTGGAGGTGGAGATAGGGTTTGGTAGTAGAGCTGTTGGTGTTGGTTCAGCAGGCATTTCCCAGGTTTTATGCTCCATCGTGGGTACCAATCCACGTTTCGCCCCGGGACCTATACTACCCTTTGACCACCACCGACGTCAAGTCACGGTAAAAATCCCCCTGCCACCAGCGAGATTCGAACCGCGGCCTTCCGTATGACAACGCAGTGCTCTAACCACTGAGCTGTCCGGACACGAGGGTGAAGTATACTTCGCGCAAAGACCGCCTGATTCGTTTTGGCAAAGCACTCATTTTTCAAAAACTTTTATTGAAGATTTTTTCCAATCAATCAGTTTTGATTGTGGTCACAAATGTAATCCCTACTTGAAGGAGTCTATGGCGTTTACGTTGGAGTGGCTCACGTTGAATCCTCTAGATTTGTTTCCGTGCTCCCTCCCTGATAACGTAACCTTTATGTTATATAATATGCATTATTTTTAGTTTTTGCTATAACAATATCTCCAATCATATTAATGCATGCCCTTGAGAAGAGAAGAGAAAATTTCATTACATATGCGTTCAGCTAGTTTATAGGGCAGAAACATGAGATGGAAGTCTGGTGCTCTAGATGTGATCAGTAGAATAAATTCTTTCCTTAATAGAAAATATCATACTTTTTAAATCGTTTATATTCTCCTGAGACTGGCCTATCAATAAAACAAGCATGTCTGAAAATGAACATTAGGAATTATGTCGGGTTGTCATGAGTTTAGCTTCCGTTTGCGCCTTAGTTCATGCCTGGGGAGGAAATGAAGTGCAAAGATTCAACATGTACTTTCCCGTGTTTAGTCTTGATGAGCACATCCCTGACTTTTTTTTGACTGAACCAGGTTGCGCTTCGTCGTCGGTGGACTTGTCCATTAATGTTGGTGCTCAGAGGTGGCGGTGAAGAAGATGGGGCGGCAACCCTATCGGCCAAACCAAAACCAAGTGGTCGAGGAGAACCTCCATAGTGGTGGCACCGGGAGACGCTGTATCGCATTGGTTTGCCGGCCGTGATGCAGTAGGCGAATGCTCCAAAAGCCTGATCAGGGCGATCGGACCCGAATCTGCTTGAGGGGGTATACTGGTACTATGAGCACCGGGATAGCCCCTGGACTCACATACTTCAGGAGAATTCCTGTTGTATGTGCGTACAGCTCGGTTGTTTGCGGTTGGCCCCCTAGTGGGACCTTCATGGGAGTTGTGGTTGTGTTCAAGTGAACAGAGACCTCCAGGCCTCAGCGTGGTGTTGCGTTTCAACACGGGTGCCATACTCCTTAGTTCGGTATACTGTTATGGCTTTTCACAGCGGGGCTCTGATTGTGGCCACAAAATCAATCCGTCTCTTAAGAAGGCCGTGGGATTAAGTCTCCATGACAGGTGCTCACGTAAAACCCCTAGGACTGACTGTCAGTGCAACTTAAGTTGAGGAGGCAATAAAACGAATGAAATCGAGGAAAGCCTCAGGACCTGACGACATCACATCTAAGCTCTGAAAAGCGAAGAGCTGGGACCCAACACTATGGCTCAGTGAATTCTTTAATCGGGTTATTGAGGAAAGTAGAACACCATCTGACTGGTAAGAAAGTACCACTGTTCCAATATGGAAAAATGAAAGGTAGTCCAGCAGAATGTTCAAATTACTATCCGATCCGGTTACTTTCCCATACAATGAAGATTTCTGAACGCATTCTTCACAACCGTATTCGCGGAATGGTTGAAATAACCGTGAATCAAGCCGGATTTGTCAAGAACTGCGGAACTACTGACGCAATACACCTGCGCGGTTACTCATGGAGAAACACCGTGAAAAGCATGGCCCTCTTTACATTGCCTTTCTGGATCTAGAGAAAGCGTTTGACCGTGTACCACACGAACTCATCTGGTATGCTTTACGACAACACTTCGTGCCAGAAGAACTCGTGCGCTGGGTTCAATTGCTCTACCACGATCCGAAAAGTAAAGTTCGAAGTATGGCGGGTGTATCAAAACGGCTTCGTGTCTCTGTTGGAGTTCATCAAGGAAGTGCCCTCTCACCACTCCTCTTTGTCCTTGTTATGGACACCGTCACACAGGATATCCAACGTCCAGTGCCCTATGCACTGCTTTATGCAGCTGATGTTTACCTAGCATCTGATAGCAAAAATGATCTCGAGCAACTTGTTCAAAAATGGAATGATCGCCTCATGCAACAGGGTCTCAGATTGAATTTAAACAAAAATGAATTATTGACGACCGACCCCCATGAAACAGGCACAATCACTGTCAGCGGCAGTGATCTGGCCAGAACTGAGCGATTTAAATACCTCGGATCAACGCTATCAGCCAATGGAGAACTGCGTTATGAAATTGCTTCACGCATTAACGCAACCTGGATGAAGTGGCGTTCCACAACTGGTGTTCTTTGTGATGTACGTATCAACGAACGTCTCAAATATAAAATTTACCGCAATGTCATCCATCCAGTCGCTCTCTATGGTTCTGAGTGTTGGCCGACTATAGAAGACAATGGACGGCGTCTTGCGGTAATGGAAACGAAAATGCTACATTGTACTAGTGGCGTCACACATTTAGATCACATCCGAAATGAGGATATCCGCGATCGTTATGGGGTTGCACCGATCATGGAAAAATTGCGAGAGAGGCGCCTTCGATGGTATGGTCACGCAATTCATGCCAACGAGAATTCACTTGCCAAGATTGGTCAGATCATCGAAGTCGATGGTAAACGACCAAACGGCAGATCTAAGCAACGGTGGATTGATACGATAGATAGGCATTTGAAAGCCTCGAGATTACACCCAGATCAGGCATTCGATAGAGCCAAATGCGAAGCCGATCACGACGAGCCGACCCCGCTTGTGAACGGGACAAAGAAGAAAAAGAAGAGTCGCATTACTTATCACAGTAATATCAACACTTCTGATGCGGTCATGTCGTAATGTTATGTGATGTGGTGAAGTTTGCTTACGTTTGGATCGCGCTCGGTGGTCGTATGATGATGTGATATCACTTTTGTGATATTGGATATTCATTTCGCTCTTATGTAAGACAAACTTTGAAACTTGCTCTGTTCTAACTTACGTTAATGTTATCTCCCAGAAGCAAACACATAATACAAATAGCACGGGATTTTCCGAAGTTTTATCGGAATTGTTGCAATACTCTGCAGCTTAGTTAATTTGGCTCTTCCTCTTTTCTTACGTTTAAGTCTAAGTTATCTACCTTTTCCTCCCACCGAGGTGTTAAGTAATTGCAGTCTTTTCTTGTGCATTGTTCCTTTTTGTAACTAAATGTGATCTCAACTTTTCCAAAATCGCTGAGCTTTCAAAAAATGATTAACGATTCCCCTTCGCAGAAATGTCAAGACAAAGTCTAGCAGAAAAGACTCATGAAAAGCATCATGAAAATTATTTTGAAAGGGACTTTCAAATAAACTTGGGAGCAGCTGAGTAAATTCATTCAGAATACAAACAAAAGATTCAAATTCCCACATCATAATCGGATTACTCGCTCCCCGAAGGATTCGTGCTGATGAGAAAGTGTCATATTATTGCAACAGTTGAAGAGTTTCAGAATCCTATGAGCTGTAAACCATACAACCAATTACAATACAATATTTTGCACGCCATGAAAGGAAAATTCTGAAATTAATCAAGTTCTTCAGACCAGGAATGTCTATGATCCCAAGCATTGCAGACAAGTGCTCGTCTTCCGAGGAGACATCTTTAATTTCCATGAAGCCCACTTCTTCGCCGTTCAAATTTATGGGTTTTTTCACCATAGCAAAGCTGGAGGAACGAAACGCCATTGCTATTGCATCGGAGACACTTCATCCTTGCTTCTAATTTAATATTCACAATACGTTGTACTTGTCTCCATAGCGTTGGTGCGGAAAGACACCGAAAGAAAGACCATACATCATGCAGGAATGCAATTTCTTTATAATAACTGTGGAGCCCGTGGTGACGATCTGTGCGCTATTTTCATACCCCGGCATCAACTGCTACATTCTTCAGCCCCTGCTGACTGTGATTGTTTTGAATATTTTTTATGGAGGAAATAATACACCCAGACAAAGTTGAGTATGCTCCTGTGGAAATGATCAAATAAAGCGCAAGCTGCTCCGGCAGGGGGTTGTATTCGCTTCTGTCTATCCTGGACTGAATGAATGAACGCTAATTATGAACTGGCTTCGGCATTTTAATTGCGAACAATTAGTTAGTAACTTCCACTTAAGCGATCGGAACGTAGACCAACAGAAAATAATGGAAATTAGTAACGGGTTGTGTGTAATTTTCATAAATATGAAAGAAGGAAGTTGATTTTAATTAAAAGGAGGATAAACCTCATATTTTTTCTTTGCAAAAACCCACTCCCATAACGTGCATGATGAGCAAAGAACTCGGTGTAATTATTTCTGCCGAGCGCGACCACCTATGAAAGAGGAAATTTGCATTGAAAATGGATGAATATTCCGCAGAAGCTGCTTTGAATACATATTTATTCTTAGAACACGCGCGCTAATTAAAGCTACATGGTGAGCTTTGGAATTTTTATGCATATGGCTTAGGTGAATTTTTCCTCATTACAATTTATCATTTATTCTACAGAAAAGGAGGGTTTAATTTTCCAACTTTACAGCCAACGCAATTCCGGGGAAGAAGAATATACGTACTACAAGAGGATTTATTCAATCTGTACTGTATTCTGTCGGTCTTTATATGTAAATAACATTTGCTTACTGTCCCACGCTATTACTGTCCTTAACTTCAGCTTAATTAATAATCCAGACTTTAATGCTGAAGACTATTCGCCTACATTAGGATAATGTTAATATATCAAATTCGTTCCTAAACTGAGTTGATTTCCAACAGGAAAATTTGGCAGCTATTCCTTCGGAAGAGAAGTGGGAGTGCTTGCCAGTCATATCTGAAAGTATTCCTCGGGAACCATAGATATGTCCACTGTTTCTCAATAATTTTTCTCTTGGAGGCGAATCGGCTGCGCTTTCCTTCCATTTCAAAATGTACTTCTGCGGAAGTACTAATATGCTACTGCCATTTTTATGAATTTTCAAGGATCATTTATCTTTTAAATTCTAGATGCTTTTGGAAAGTGAAAAGTCAATCATTTGAAAGGTTCTGTTTAGTGGGCTTAAAATGATGAATTTTGTTTGTAGCCAAAATGCAAAACCTCAACGATAGGCTTCTCCTTCACAATGATGGGCTGCTGAAGACCATATAATATCCGGTGAAGATGGACAATTTACATTTGCATTTATTGCAATTTATATTTGCATCAATGGGTAGAACGTCGAAGGCCTCGACTAATTTGTACATTTGAGAAGCGCTGTTCACGAGAAGGCGAAAGTGGCCGCTCATTGTTACTAGTTGTGACAACTCCATTGTATGCATGACATACCAAGGAATCCACTATACCAAGGTGGCCAGCGAGTTGGTCAGAGCCAGGTGGCGTATAATGGTGAAGGAGGAGTGCAAGCTTCTCGGAAAATCATCGAAGCACATAAACCGACATAGATGGCGCCGCCTTACTTTACTACCAACGATTATTTCTGTCATGGCAATCATCATATATATTTATTTTCTTTTCCGTTTCTAACCTCGGGTGATAAAAGTAACACACCATTAGTCGAGGCTCGCTGATTGAGAAAGAACGTAAATGGAGTTTTGATAGTGACGAGTTGACAGGAATATAGTATTTCGCATTTTTCTTGTGCTTTCGTGCGCAACTTGACGATATATCGAAAAATCGCCATGCCTTTCAAGGAACAACTTCTCGACGCGATGAAATGGTATCCAGAAGAGGGAATTCAATTATTTTTCACGCGGAATGACTTGAAGTGGTCAGTGTGAAAAGACATGAAAATTTAGACCTGTTAGTTGAAGTAACAGCGGTTACATGCCGTTTTTTAACGAACGGAAAAATTTTTTCTGCCAGATTTGGAATTTAATTGTTTGATGTCGCGAGAACAACACACAAATGTTACCAGAGGCTTTTGACAAAAGAGTAGTCGTGAAACTAGTTTTCACTGATACATTCACGAAAACCCCACGAACTCCTCTCGTTTCAATGTCCGTCAACAGAATTCTGAGGCGTTATCAAAGAAGAAACCTCGATGAAATTAAGAGAGGACGTTATTTGGACATATATGCTATCATCTTAAGTCATATGTATGCCATGCTCTTAAAGCTGTACAACGCAGATTCACTTTTTCCTTCTTTTTTAAAAAAAATCTTCCCCATATAGACTATCTTTCCTGGCCTTCTATGGAACAAAGCTGAATCTTCCATGATATGAGTGCCTTTTTTAAAATTTTATAATTGGCTGATATCTATTATAGTTTTAAGCGTAAGTTAACCAATTAAGTTCCTCCTCCTTTTGAGAATAGAACGTAATTAGGAATTCACTTTGAATTTGCTATTTTGAAACGAAAGAAGAAAGAAAAGAAATAAAATCATTTTTGGTAATAATAAGGCAAATATAGCATAACCTTAAGATGTGTCTGAATGGCTCAGTGGTTAGAGCACTGGATTGTCATACGGAAGGCCGCGGTTCAAATCTCGCTGGCGGCAGTGGGATTTGTATCGTGACTTGACGTCGGGTACCAGTCGACTCAGCTGTGAATGAGTACCTGAGTCAAATCAGGGTAATAATCTCGGGCGAGCGCAATACTGACCACATTTTCTCCTAATGTACTGTAGTGTACCGTTACGGTCTTGAATGAAGTGCTCTAACACACTTCAAGGCCCTGATCCAATATGGATTGTTGCGCCAACGATTATTATTATTATTAAGATGTGTCAATTTCATTTTGAACAAATTTAAATAAGTGAACTCAAACTTAGAGCTCTGGGGGAGGAGAGTCTCCCTCTTCGGGTTGCCATTTGCTTTCTCTTATTTTTCATTCATTTCTCATCGTTACAATTATAAGTTCCACCTTTACTATTACTTATCGTTAATCATCATTATCTCCACTATGGTTGAAGCTCGTTATTTACATTACATAACTGAACGATGATTATAAACTCGGCTAACTGAAGTTTAACCTACTCTCCTCTAGCCTACCCCTCCTCTAGCACTGGCAGGATTCAAATGAAATTAACGGCCTCTTATATTTTTATAGGGTGGTATGGTGCCAAGGAAGGACGTAGAGCGCTAAGGCCTATGAATCTGCCTTCTCGATTCTGCTGCCACAAGGTGGAACGCTACTTCAACCACTAAACTGTTTTCCTCGAGGCAATTTCATCCTGTACAGAACTTGAATGTTCCCAACCATCTATTTATTGGCCTGGCGCACATTTTGCCTGCTCTTTATTAATTCGGACAACGCTATTATTTTCGCTCAAAGTAGGTGGGTAATGATTCCTTAATACTCGGGCGCTATTCTTCGGTTCAGGTTTACTATTGTGTATCCTCATATTTATTCGCTTTTCGGGAGCGTCCCTGATATTCATCTTCCACCGACGTTGACTTTGGTGCTTGCTCACTCTCAAAACCCGCTCGAACTGAGGATGCAAGCCCCTGCATAATAAGTTTCAATTTCCTTTTTAAGGTTTTGTCTAAGACAAAACCTTATTAAAATCATTTACAGTGTGTCTCTCTGTCTATCTGGCCGTTACACGCATTTTTCTCGGAGACTGTAGTAACAATTGACTGTGAATGTGAACGCTCACGCATACAGTGAGTTACATCCTTTTACGTCAAATTTAAGGGGAGGTGCTCATGCATGCAAAATATAGTCATGTAGGGTATCAAATCAAAGGTCTCGATTAGTATTTTACCAAACCGGTCACATTCTTTGGAAAGCTGGGGAGTGCTGGGGGTCGAAAGTGATCATTTCTTTAACGGACCCATTGTCCGAAACTACCCAACCGAAAAATCTGAAAAAAAATCAGGATACTGCCACTATATGGTGCCTGGGCTCCAAAATACCTTCCATACCGATATGTGTTCAAATAAAGTTGAAAATAGTATATTATTATAATTGTCAATAATTGGCCGCAAAACCCCACGAAATTGTGCTACAACATAGAGTATGATCCTATCAAGTTTGGTGGAAATCGCACCTATACTAACAAAGTTATCGCTTCTTTGCAAATTCTAGACTATGAATGTCAATATCACCCGAAACTGGATACTCTTACATAATATATACATATACTACGTGCTACGTACTAATGGAACAAATGCACAATCAAATATAAGAAATGTACAAAACCTTTCCTACCAGAAGCGACCAAGTTCCGGATTCTCGACGTATTTTGCTGTGTATTGGTTTTTTATTCTGGGTACCCCTCCCGTAGCCATTTTTCTCCACGGTGGGTGTTGTTCTCCCACCTACACGGCGTGCACCTAAACATGCAAACGCGCCTCCAAATGCTTATAAGTGCATGGTCATATGCATCAACCGAATATTTCCTTATCCGCACCTAATATATGGAGATATGGCAAATCCTCACAGGTCAATCTCGGTGCCTGTTTGTCTTTCGGTCGTTCACATGAGATTTACTCATGAAACGGCTACAGCTATTGTCACGAAATTTGGTGAGAATATGTGATCTATGAAACGCTCTTTATGCAACGAATAATATAATTTTTATTGGGTTCAAGTGGGGAAATCACTTTAGTAAGTTCGTATCGACTTTTTTTATTGCATTGATCGTTAGTTTCCAAAATACCCTGCAGAAGTTTCAAAGCGAAATTTGTGGTCCTTTAGATTTTATGGGCATTATTATCGGGTTCAGGCTTAGGTTCCACGGTCCAGGAAATAGTCCCTTTATGTCCTTACGAAATCTTGTAGGGTTATGTAAATAGCATTTATAAATACTTGGCATCTGTCTCTTCTACGAGTGCATTTGTATTGATTGTAACTGTATTTTGTTCGTAATTAAAAGTGATAAATATCCTCCCAAATTAATGCTTTTCACATTTGCGGGAATTCTAGCTTAAAATGTAATTAATCGATCATTGTGAAATATGGACGTATGATTCTTCACAAAATTTCGAAGGATTTGAATCAACAGTTGCGATGATATAATATCTTTAAGGGCCCTTACATAATTCTTTAAAAAAATGGCGAAAATTCAAATATTTTGACTATTTTCAACTGTATTCGGGTTTATATTCTTAGAAATTAAATTAGTGATGTAAAATTAAAAAATTTTTGGTTTCGGATGGAAATTGAAGTCAATACACGTCCCGCAGTTGGAGAATTCTAGTTACGACGTTCTGCAAAATATTATCTTGCAACTATTTTAATTTGGCTTAATTAAAAAAAAATTGAAAAGTTGTCCGGAATATGGCTAATATAATGTTTAAATTTGACTGAATTCCAAATAATTCTTCCTTCTTCTTCTTCAACCTTTGTCCCGTTCAGAAACGGTGTCGGCTCATGGTGATCGGTTGCGCAAACCTATTTTATCTAAGGCTTGATCTGAATATACTCGTGAGGCCTTCAAATCACCATCCAGCGTATCAATCCACCATTGTTTCGGCCCGCCTTTTGATCGCTTAACATCCACTTCCAAGTTCAGACCAATCTTGCTCGTTGTTCGTTGATACATCGATCACAAAGAAGACCAGTTGTGGAACGCCACTTCATCTAGGCTGTGCCAATGCGTGCAGCAATTTAATAGCGTAGTTCTCTTTTGGTTGATAGCTTGACACGATTTATTTATATCCTTCCCTTTTTCGTGGGAGCCGGTCATCAGGTCGAGATCATTTATGCTATGAGACGAAAGGAAAACATCATAACAGCATAAAACACTGTATACGGGGCTGGCCGTTGGATGTCCCATGTGACAGCGTCCACAACGAGGAAAAAGAGAAGTGGTGCAAATGCGTTTCCTGGATGAACACCATTTTGATATACCCGCCACATTTCGAACTTTACTTTTTGAATTGTGGTAGAGCAATAGAATTCATCACACGACTTCTTCCTACTAAAAATAAATCTCAAAGGAGTATTGGGTGGAACAGGAAGGCAATGAGTCAAAATTTGAGCCACGAAAGGTGAAAAAGTGCTTTTGTGCAAGGATTAAAGCAGATATACATATTTAGATTCATTCGATCAGTTTAGACGCGTACATATACGAGTGTATGTATGCATCACTATGCGATAATAACCAACGTTTGTTTGTTTAGGATGAGTATAATATTTACATCTTTAATATGTACTTAAATATATCTTGAGGTTTGACATATATGTATTTTATATATAGTTCAAAAAGCCCACGGACCCTCTTCCCGCCCAACCGGACCGAGGGGCGACCAACCTAAGGATGGGCTGAAGGCAACATCCAAAGGCCCGCATCACAGCGATGATGCGTTTTAACGCAAAGTGTGTGCGACCATGCGAAAATGTATTGCTACATCCCGATTGTCGCAAACACTTCAGCCAATGACGCGGAGGTCCTACACTACAGAGACATGGATCTTATATTGAAGACAGTGCGGATCAAGACTGAAACCCATTAGGTCAGATTGTTACCGGACAGGACTCTTCGGACTATAGCACAGGTTGCAAGGATAACTGCTTTTTGCATCTCCATGTATAGTCCAGCCCTAAGATCGAGCGTTTTCAGCGCTTTATGTAAGTTCTGCGGGACTAATCCCGTCGCTGAAATTATTACTGGGACTACTTGGATCTTTTGTAGTCTCCAAGTCTGCTTCATATCGTCTGCCAAGGGGCCGTAGTTCCGGATTTTTTCGTGCTGTTTTTCAACAGTGTTCCGGTCCAACGGTACGGCTACATCGATTATAAAGCACGCTCGTTCTTCCTTCAGAAGCAGAACTAGATCGGGTCTGTTATGATTAACACTGTGGTCGGTGGCAATAGTGTGATCCCACAGTAGTTTGACCCGATCATTTTCTAAGATTCTCTGCGGAGTATACTTATAGTAAGGATGGTAGGTTGCCACTAAGTTATACTTCAACGCAAGGTTTTGATGGAGAATCTTGCAGACGGAGTTATGACGATTGGTGTACTCGGTACCGCTCAACATCCTGCACGCAGATGTTATGTGCTGGATGGTCTCCTCTTCACAGTTGCATAACCTACAACTGGAGTTGGTGATTGAGGAGTCGTGAAGAATGTACCGTTTATAATTTTTTGTTGGGAGCGAAGCATCCTGAATTGAAGTTAGGAATGCTTCGGTCTCAAAGAAAAGTACACCATTTGTCAACCATTTGTTGGAGGCTTCGATGTCAATGCCTGACAACAACAAATTTTTTATATGACCTCCGTGAATGGGTTTCTCTTTCCACATGTCGATCTTCTGTTGGACTGAAGTAACATTCGACATGGGATCCCATTCTCTGCTTCTCAAGTTCAAAGGAGATAATTTATTATCTGCCATGACGGTAGCCTGATGTATTTGGCTAGAGGATTGTTTCTCATAGAAAAACTCACGAAGAGAATGCACTTGATTGTAGTGCAACGTTTTTAAATCAAGTACCCCCCTTCCTCCCTGATGACGTGGGATAGTGATCCTCAATTTTTCGGCAGCTCTATTGTGCATGTTGTTGTTTGCAAGAACTACCCTTACCCGTCTATTGACAGATTCTAAATCAGTATTACTCCACTGTATCACACCGAAAGTGTATAGAAGGACGGGAATAGCAAAGGTGTTGATTGCCATGACTTTATTTTTCCCGTACAGCTCAGTTTTAAGGACAAGATCCAGACGCCGCTCAAATTCCCCCAGCAACTTAGATTTAATTATTGCTACAGCAGGTGTTGTTGCTTGCAATATGCCGAGGTATTTGTAGACGTCGTCCGAATCCATGCCCTCAATTCGGATGTTATTTTGGCTGTATCCTTCATTGTCGGTGTGTTTTCCCCGAACAATTGTTTTTATGCGACATTTCTCCAAACCCAACTGCATGCCGATATCCCTGCTGAACTGGATGGTGATGTCCAGCAAGGAGCGAAGTTGGTTCTCGTCTTTGGCATACAATTTGATGTCGTCAATGTACATTAAATGGCTTAATGTACATTTCGAGAATATGCCATGCTTGACTTGGAACCCGTATTTGCTTTCATGCAAAAGATGGGATAGCGGATTCAAAGCCAAACAAAACCACAGTGGGCTTAGAGAGTCGCCTTGGAAAATGCCACGCCTGATTGGTATCTCTCCTGATGTTTGCGAAGATACCGATAGCTTCGTGCTCCAATTCTTCATTACTGTTCTCAGTAGAAGAACAACATTCGGGTTAATTTTATACAAGCGTAACACTTGTAGTAACCACGAATGTGATATGGAGTCAAAGGCTGATTTATAATCGATGTAGGCTGTCGAGATGTTTCGTTTTTGGTGGACAGCCTGCTTTACAGCTACCGTATCGATTATAAGCTGTTCTTTGCAGCCTCGGGAGCCTTTTGCGCATCCTTTTTGCTCCTCAGCTATCAATTTATGAACATCAAGATGTTTTGAGATGTTCGCGCACAGAACTGAAGTGAAGACCTTGTAGATGGTAGGAAGACAAGTAATTGGTCGACATATATATATCTATATATATATATATATATATAAACCTGGCGTACCAGGTTTATCCTCACCTGAGTTGCAAACGCAGAGCTGCATGCGACCAGGCGCGTGTCATGGGTTGCGGATAATGACATGACCCACCGGGTCAGCTACGAATATCGCAAGTTAATCTTGTAAATAAGTAGCCGCGGACAAGCAGAACGTTTCCCTTTGTGTTCGTCCTCCCTTACCGATTCTTCCCGTTCAGGGGGAGTAAACCTCCTTAACAAATCCGTAATCCGGGGTGAAGGGATCGACGCGCCTATCGGATGAATTGCAGTGACGTTACACTGTATTTCAGCGGCTCCCCTCCAAATACCTTCCCTACCTTTGGAGGTAACCATGGGGCATTGCAACATTGGGGCTCTGTTGCAGGGCTGACTGGTTCCCCATTACTCGTGGGAATAAAATTGGGGACTTTGATTTAAATTCTTTAAATGGGACCCCAGGGACACGAAGACAGTACCCAACACGGTTAAGGGTCGTTCAACAACATCAGAGCGACTCTTCGCCCTTGGATGTTTTGGCGGTTATGCCGTCAACCACCAGGGACGGGAGACCTAGGCGTCGTATGGTTTGGACGAACCAACTCAACGAATTTATCGTCCGCGCCTATTACCGTGTCACGGATTTGGAACGGAATCCATCAGGGTACAGACATCGACTACATGACGCGTTCATAACCCGATTTCCGGAGCTAAGTCATGTTCCGGAACAGAACGTCGTCAACCAGTACCGAGTGATCGTGAATAACAACCGAGTTGCCTTACCAACTAGGCAACAAATCTTCCAAGAGGTTTCACTTGAGCTCGGGCTGGAGTCATCAAATTACCGGACTATTCAAAGGAATAACACAAGTACTCCACCTGTAAGGCACTCCATGAATCCAGTAGTCAGGAGAAGCTTAGTAACTGGGGATGTCGACCCAATTTATAATGAGGCTTTGACCGCATTCCAGGTCGCATTCACAGAGTATGCTGAGATTCTCCCAGACGCTAGGCCAAGGATCCCAAAACTGAAGTTTACTTCGGCAACTAACAACATCATTGCTGCCGTTGACAGAATTTTGGCTGATCGTTTGGCTAGCGAGATTACTGCTACAGAGGTTCACAGCCTGATCTACGTTGCAGCTGCCACGGTTATTCGTCTCCATAACCAACATCTTAGAGCGAATAACAGAGGTATGCGCAGAAGGACTTTACCGTTCTGGGTGTTTCGACTCAACAAAAGAGTCGAAAAGTTGAGAAAGGAGATTGGTCGTGTGACGCAAGCACTCCTTGGAAATCTATCACCAAGAGTGCACAGATGCGTTGCGAACATCATTGGAAACTACCATCTGTCCAATGATATGCCAATCGAAGAAATCCTCGAGGTGCTGAAGCAGAAACTTGCGGTATGCTCCAATCGCATCCGTAGGTATCAGAAAAGCTTTCAGCGAAGGACAGACAACACCTTGTTCTTCCAGAACCAACGAGGATTCTACAAAAATCTCATCAACTCAGGTAGGGAAAGTAACCTCAATCTGGATCAGGCAGAAGACTTCTGGAGAAGTGTTTGGAGCGAATCCAGTCGTTGCAATTTAGAAGCAGCGTGGCTCCCACACCTTATGCGTTCATGCGAGGCCCTCCCCGAAATGACCATGCCTGACGTAACTGAAGTCGACGTTAAAGCAGTCCTTGACAAGGCAGGTAACTGGAAGGCGCCAGGAGTTGACAAGATTCACAACTTCTGGCTGAAGCGGTTCAAGAGCACTCACAGGATATTGGCAAATCAATTTAATCAGATGATTGCCGATCCTGATTTGGTTCCACCATTTTTCACCAAGGGGATAACTTTCCTCATCCCCAAGGAACAGGGTGTCTCTTGCCCTTCAAAATGTCGACCAATTACTTGTCTTCCTACCATCTACAAGGTCTTCACTTCAGTTCTGTGCGCGAACATCTCAAAACATCTTGATGTTCATAAATTGATAGCTGAGGAGCAAAAAGGATGCGCAAAAGGCTCCCGAGGCTGCAAAGAACAGCTTATAATCGATACGGTAGCTGTAAAGCAGGCTGTCCACCAAAAACGAAACATCTCGACAGCCTACATCGATTATAAATCAGCCTTTGACTCCATATCACATTCGTGGTTACTACAAGTGTTACGCTTGTATAAAATCAACCCGAATGTTGTTCTTCTACTGAGAACAGTAATGAAGAATTGGAGCACGAAGCTATCGGTATCTTCGCAAACATCAGGAGAGATACCAATCAGGCGTGGCATTTTCCAAGGCGACTCTCTAAGCCCACTGTGGTTTTGTTTGGCTTTGAATCCGCTATCCCATCTTTTGCATGAAAGCAAATACGGGTTCCAAGTCAAGCATGGCATATTGTCGAAATGTGCATTGAGCCATTTAATGTACATTGACGACATCAAATTGTATGCCAAAGACGAGAACCAACTTCGCTCCTTGCTGGACATCACCATCCAGTTCAGCAGGGATATCGGCATGCAGTTGGGTTTGGAGAAATGTCGCATAAAAACAATTGTTCGGGGAAAACACACCGACAACGAAGGATACAGCCAAAATAACATCCGAATTGAGGGCATGGATTCGGACGACGTCTACAAATACCTCGGCATATTGCAAGCAACAACACCTGCTGTGGCAATAATTAAATCTAAGTTGCTGGGGGAATTTGAGCGGCGTCTGGATCTTGTCCTTAAAACTGAGCTGTACGGGAAAAATAAAATCATGGCAATCAACACCTTTGCCATTCCCATCCTTCTATACACTTTCGGTGTGATACAGTGGAGTAATACTGATTTAGAATATGTCAATAGACGGGTAAGGGTAGTTCTTGCAAACAACAACATGCACAATAGAGCTGCCGAAAAATTGAGGATCACTATCCCACGTCATCAGGGAGGAAGGGGGGTACTTGATTTAAAAACGTTGCACTACAATCAAGTGCATTCTCTTCGTGAGTTTTTCTATGAGAGACAATCCTCCAGCCAAATACATCAGGCTACCGTCATGGCAGATAATAAATTATCTCCTTTGAACTTGAGAAGCAGAGAATGGGATCCCATGTCGAATGTTACTTCAGTCCAACAGAAGATTGACATGTGGAAAGAGAAACCCATTCACGGAGGTCATATAAAAAATTTGTTGTTGTCAGGCATTGACATCGAAGCCTCCAACAAATGGTTGACAAACGGTGTACTGTTCTATGAGACCGAAGCATTCCTAACTTCAATTCAGGATGCTTCGCTCCCAACAAAAAATTATAAACGGTACATTCTTCACGACTCCTCAATCACCAACTCCAGTTGTAGGTTATGCAACTGTGAAGAGGAGACCATCCAGCACATAACATCTGCGTGCAGGATGTTGAGCGGTACCGAGTACACCAATCGTCATAACTCCGTCTGCAAGATTCTCCATCAAAACCTTGCGGTGAAGTATAACTTAGTGGCAACCTACCATCCTTACTATAAGTATACTCCGCAGAGAATCTTGGAAAATGATCGGGTCAAACTACTGTGGAACCACACTATTGCCACCGACCACAGTGTTAATCATAACAGACCCGATCTAGTTCTGCTTCTGAAGGAAGAACGAGCGTGCTTTATAATCGATGTAGCCGTACCGTTGGACCGGAACACTGTTGAAAAACAGCACGAAAAAATCCGGAACTACGGCCCCTTGGCAGATGATATGAAGCAGACTTGGAGACTACAAAAGATCGAAGTAGTCCCAGTAATAATTTCAGCGACGGGATTAGTCCCGCAGAACTTACATAAAGCGCTGAAAACGCTCGATCTTAGGGCTGGACTATACATGGAGATGCAAAAAGCAGTTATCCTTGCAACCTGTGCTATAGTCCGAAGAGTCCTGTCCGGTAACAATCTGACCTAATGGGTTTCAGTCTTGATCCGCACTGTCTTCAATATAAGATCCATGTCTCTGTAGTGTAGGACCTCCGCGTCATTGGCTGAAGTGTTTGCGACAATCGGGATGTAGCAATACATTTTCGCATGGTCGCACACACTTTGCGTTAAAACGCATCATCGCTGTGATGCGGGCCTTTGGATGTTGCCTTCAGCCCATCCTTAGGTTGGTCGCCCCTCGGTCCGGTTGGGCGGGAAGAGGGTCCGTGGGCTTTTTGAGATATATATTCTTAGCAATGTGGCAATTCAAAGGCATGCATAGAAAGTTCCTTACAAAAGGCGAGAACAAAACCTTTACCCCCGAAGCACGCACAAAATCCGGTATTCCGGGTTTTTTAGTGGAGAACGAGATCTGTTTCACTTTGAATCATAACTCCTTTATTTTTCAACTAATATTGGAAGTTGGATTCTTTTCGCAAAGTATTACTTTTATACAGCGAATGAATTTATTTTTAAAAGTAAAGTCTCCTTAAAATAAATAAAAAAAAATTCTACATACTTCCGCCAGATTTTGTGACAACCGCTTCAGCCGTTCTTGACTTAAGTTTTGTAAGACACAGACAAACAGATAAAGAGATTTAAATTGAAACGATTTTAGTAAAGTTTTGTTCTACACAAAACTTCTAGATGAAATCTTCTTTGAACGACAAAAATTTGAAATCCTTTTGAAAAATAAATAAAATAGCTCCCTTCCTAAGTTCTAAGAACGGGGCCTGATTCCCCTTATGCCCGCGTTGACCTGTATTTCATAATACTAAACATCTTTGGCATCTCCTTATGTGGTATCTTGGAAATACAATCTTAAACATAATGTAGGCGACACACCATCGTATGTATTCTATTTCTGTTGTCCTTTGAAATTTTTATCCTGCCCACACCACACGAAAATTCCCACGGAGCAATTATACACTACGTGAACCGGTCATGTATCCGCATTCTGTGTAGTAAAAACGAAAGCCAATAACCATAAAAAATACACGGATGACTAACCATTAACACGTTCGTGGAATAGGAGCATGTCCTACGAGAAAATTCTCCAGGTCATATCTTCAGGCCATCAACTCAAGCGGAGCTACGCCCTTTTGTTGCTGTTTTTACGACATAATTTCTCGCGTTTAACGGGCGCGTTCTAATACTCTATTCATTCGGAAAATTAATTTCGATTTCTCCGGAGAGCTTATTAGCAATTAACTTAATTAAAGGTGTCCTTGCACACACGGTTGAAAACCAGCCAGCGAATCTTTCCCGGCCGCAATGAGGATTCTGTATATAAATGGAAGCAAATTCTCTTGATCGCTCGCTAATGCAATTGAAGTTTTCCATGCCCCAAGTATACACAATTCTGGAGAAGAACTTTTCCAGGTGAAAATCGAATGTCGTAGTCGATTGAACACAAACGATGCGTTACCATCATCGTCATTTTGAAACGATGGATTTTTCTCTGTTGCTGTTCTTCTCTGTACAACAATACAGCAGACCAGAGGAAAGAATCAAACGCGTCAATTCCGAAGGCTGCTACTTTTACGTTTATTTATTCAAAGCCAGTGGTCGTTGCATGGAGCGGAACTGAAAAAGGACCTCCTTTTACAATTTGATGACTTGATAGGATTTGTTTCTATGCCTTGTCGCCATCATAAATGCGACGCTGTCTTCTGCGTCGCCTTGTATGCTTTCCTCAAATGGATTTGAACAGATTGAAGAGAAATTGTCGTCGGGACCAGGTCAAATCTTGAGAAAAGCAAAACCTTTTATGGTGAGGAATCGTTTGCGGCTTAGTGCAATTCCATTTTGGTGATGAAATACACACTCTCTTTAATGGGGGTTATATGTTCCAGAATAAAACAGAAATGGGCTTTATATTTTATGGCCGAACCCAAGTTATCATATTATTTCTTGGTCAGGAATCATCACTGACGAATTTCGAAATTGTCACTGTGGCAGAGCACATTGACTTCTCTTGTTTAACGGTGCACGAAGCTATATACCATACTGGACTGAGTTTCAGAAATATTACATAACAATTGGAATTGATAGCTTTCACCCTATTTACAGCAACCCGATTTTTTTTCAAAATTGATTTCTTTAAATTCTCTTTGATGATAATCAAATAGTGTAAAGCCACATCAGTAAGCGTTTTGTTCAGCGAATCAGCCGCTGCTACATAAAATTTGATCGGAAGCTCTAAAATTTAGTGAAATTTTGAGTACTATGGAATTCTATGCATTCACCTAATAGCATAGTTATGCATATGGAAATTCGCAGAAGAAGTTTCCTAATTTTTTAAGCTTTTGTGTAGGGATGTAAAATTTTTTTTACCATACGTGGGGTGTCAAATGAAAGGCCTCGATTAGTAATTTCCGAAACTGGTCTTACTGTTTATATTAACTATTGGGAAATGCGGGGGATCAAAATTTATAATTTATTTAAGACAAAAATCTGAAAAAAATCCTCTATAGGACATCTAGGCCCTAAAATAACCCCATAAAGAATTAACATAATATTAGTCTTATTATATTTTATTATATTATAACCTTCAAAATCAAAATAAGGTGGCTACATACCTATACATTACGAGCTACGTGGAAATGGAACAGTTCTGAGCTCAAATGCTTTTGCACAAGAAATACATAAAACCTTCCGTGCCTGGAGCGCAAAGCTTTTGCTTTTCGGCTTGTTTCCAAGTGAACACGTCTAAAAGTTGTATCATCATCATCAACGGCGCAACAACCGGTATCCGGTCTAGGCCTACCATAATAAGGAACTCCAGACATCCTGGTTTTGCGCCGAGGTCCACCAATTCGTTATCCCTAAAAGCTGCCTGGCGTCCTGGCCTACGCCATCGCTCCATCTTAGGCAGGGTCTGCCTCGTCTTCTTTTTCTACCATAGATATTGCCCTTATAGACTTTCCGGGTAGGATCATCCTCATCCATACGGATTAAGTGACCCGCCCACCGTAACCTATTGAGCCGGATTTTATTCACAACCTGACGGTCATAGTATCGCTCATGGATTTGGACGTTATGTAGGCTACGGAACCGTCCATCCTCATGTAGGGGACCAAACATTTTTCGGAGGATTCTTCTCTCGAATGCGGCCAAGAGTTCGCAATTCTTCTTGCTAAGAACTCAAGTCTCGGAGGAATACATGAGAACTGGCAGATCATAGTCTTGTACAGTTAGAGCTTTGACCCTATGGTGAGACATTTCGATCGGAACAGCTTTTGTAACCTGAAATAGGCTCTGTTGGCTGCCAACAACCGTGCGCTGATTTCGTCATCGTAGCTGTTATCGGTTGTGATTTTTGTGGTTTGTTACCTAAACTTAAAATCTTCCCGCTCATTCATTCATTAATTTTGATTCATGATCATCAATTGCACCAGCCGCACCATACAATTAGTAAAGTACCTTCAAAACCTGACAAAACCATGGAGCTGCTTAAAACTTCCAATAAGTTAACAGTGCAACGGTTCTGTGCATTATACAATATAAAAAAAATTCGTAAAATTACGTTGCAACTATGAAATATTTTATTTCAGGGTTATTTTCTCTGTAATTGGAAAATCCTGAAAATATGTGAACATTGCATGTATCACAATAAGTGGATACGTTTCGCCGTGCATTTATGAACTGCAAATTGTTTCGCTGGAAATACCAGTCATCAACTGCATGGTGGCGATATTCATTAAATCGATTGGACTGGAATACATTTATGACTGGCTGCGAATCAAAGCTTAATAGCAGTTTTTTTATTGGCAATACGTGCTGTAATCCACTTAATTGAATCAACGCAGTTACAGCGCCAATAATTGTTGACACTAACTCGAGGGGTTCGTATTTAGGGGTCGTAAAAAGGAAGTGCAGATTATGCGCGGGAGCGAACACCCGATAATATTCATCACTGTAAGTATTCATCGTTGTTTCTATGCGAATTCAGTACAGTCAGGGAATTCCATTTCATAATATTTTCAATTTTGGGGGCATTCGGCTCAACCATTACCAGCCTGTAACAGCTGCCCAGGATTAACTTTGAAAAGTTTTAGGCTATGTATGAAGCCTTCAGAAGATTGTGTTTTCGAAACTCAAGAGATCTTTGAATTCTTGGTGAATAAAAAACTTCTGGATTCTGTGTATTTCTTTTTGGAATATAAGGTATCCATAAAGTCTCTACTACTCCTTTTCTCAATTACATTTTTGAATAAGACTTTGTACTTTAGTTGTAATCGTACGGTGGGACAAAAATTAGGTTCTAAACAGTAAATGACAGCGGTAATGTCAAATGTAAAAAATATTTCATTACATTTTGTCACTGTAAAAAAATAACCTACGCGAAGGGTACGTCCATAGCTGAGGAATTACAATATTGCCCCACCTTTCCCCCGGAAAAAATTAGACGGAAGGTATTTTGTTTAAATATCTGGTCATCAGTCGCCTTTTTTAGAATAGATGCTTTGTCCAAAAGGACATAACACTCCAACACAACAAGACCAAGGGAGCAAATTTGATAGGGATTCACAATATTTGTCAAAAAGATAGCCACCGTAGAAACAGAAAATTGAGGACAATAAAATCCAGGTTATGATTACTCTACCATTCATGGACGCGACTTTAATTCAAGAAAGGGATTGTGGGAATCCATACTAACAGCACGTATAGTTATGGCATTCTTTCAAGCGGCACAAGTGCAGCATTTCAATTCACACGTCAGCGGCAAGTCTATATATTGGCCGACTGACCTGACAAAACGACTTAACACAACAATAGCTTTTACAGATTCAAGGGAATTTCAGAAGAATAATTCCATGTTGTTAACAACGAAAACTCAATGTCCGATTAACCGCCTGTTATCATGCTAGCAGGTCGAAGCTTTCCTCATTCAATGCTTCTGCAGACCAGCTTGATGCCTTCTTCGGCTTTAGGTATCCTGTTTTCCTGGCCCATGGCTCCCTCCTTAGTTCAAAAATAATTCCCTGGTAATGGCTGTCAATGTGCCAGGACATACCACGTACTAGTGCAAGGCTGACAAAAGTCAAGTATACGATTGACGAAGACACCAGTTTGTAAAGATGCTTGCATCACCCTCATTGGCTAAAACTAAATCGTACTGGACAAAAGCCTATAATAGATTTCGGTCCCTTGCGCTACTCTCCTTGCTTCCCCACTCGAGTGCCCAGACACTAAAGTCACCAGCAATCACCTTTGGACTTCGTCCTTTGTTTCGGAAACAAGGTGAGGTCTTCAAATTCAGACAATGTGTACACACCGCATATTTTCGGCCACACGAAATCACTGGCTGACTGAATCGATATTTTATAGCTTGACGACCACTCCACCAGTCGAACCAGCCATACACCACCGTCCCGGTTGTGTAGAGTTCACTTATGATGGCAGTTCCCATCTGAGATTCATAAGTGGTCTGTTGAAGTAAGTTCGGAGCGACCCAGCAATGATTGAGATTTATTTGAATAAACGTCAATTTTTCATTGCAGTCAACGCCTTTCTGAATTTCAGGCATTTACCACTTCCGCATGTATGCCGGTTATTCCTTCCATCCCGGATCGATCAATGCGTTTTTTCCATCCGACAACAAATTCTGCGCTGCCTCGACTGGTAGTCGCATTGTGGCCGTTTAAGTATTACCATAGGTTTTTCTCAAGCTGACGATGAATTCTTCCAACATAAATTGTTCTTGCAACGCAGTGCGTATTTCTTTTCCCGATAACACCTCGTCAAGATCCTTACACTGTCTGTAGATCTCATGCTCATGGGCCTGATTTGTGACATGCTCTCCAAGCGGGTTCTTCACTTGGGTACGAAAGCCGTCGGTTCTTCCCAAGCTAGATTTTTTCAGCGCCAACATGAGATGGCTACTCTGGATCCTTCGGGTCTTGCCGACATTTCCACCCAGATCTTTTAAGTCGGGGTCAAATTTCAGAATCTCTACGTTCGACAAGTTGCCCTTACTGAAGGTAATGATTATCTCTGGGCGGGTGCGCACTTTTGCTTTGTTCCCTTTTACTGACGACCTTCGTCCACCCACTTTTTGCGTTCCCTTTATTTTTCCCCCTTGATTGCTGACGCTTGCATTTGGTGCACAGGCTTTTTACCTTCCGTGCTTCTAGTTCCGTTCTGTGGAACTGTTAGTGTGTTTTTCTTCCTCTTAGGCGCCTGCTGAGTCCCTAGAAGATCACTGTCTTTCTCCTGCGGGCAGGTCTGTAACACTACAGTTGGGTGTCAGTTGGGTCGCCTATGACGCTGTTTGAATGGCAGGTTTCGGCTTTTCCATTATAGAGGACCCTAATGGCGATCGCTATGTTTTTAATACCTTAGTAGACATTGTGATTGCCGTTACTAAACTCGGACAGGAAAGGCAGTTCTTCCGGGTCAGGGTTTTGTTCTCTATAAGTCTTGGCCAGATTACTCCTTTTTAACGCACCTTCCCCCGTAGCATTTAACGTGCTTTCCCGTGTTTTATATTTTGCTGTTTTTGGCATTGGGAAAGATCGAAGAATTGAGGAGCTTCTCCTGAATGGGTCAATTTTTTGGTCTCGGAGTACCTCCACGCCCAAAAGCAGAAAGTACTGGTGTGCCGAGCCCTTGCAGCGTAAATTTCCTCCTTCTCTCTTTTTCCATGATGGTTTTATTTTCTCCGAATACTTCCCATAGCCATTTTGGTTCAAGCACCAAAAATGAGCAAACACTAGCCCATGCACAATCAGAAAAGAAATATACATGAACACATATTTGCACATAAATAGGTGCGCTCCAATTCGCCAACCGCGATGGGAAATCTGACCACTTCTCACAGGTCCGTCCGTTCATCTATCCGTCTGCCCGCTGTCTACTGTCCGCTGTCCGTTTGTTTATCTGGCTGACTGTCACTCCCGATTTACTCGTAAAGTATGTGATCTGTGGATCGCTTTACACGCATCGAGTGGCATCATCTTGTGTTGGGATTAAGCTCCCAATAAAAGCCAAAGAAGGTTAATTTTATATTTCCTCAAAATATAGTCATATGGTGTCAAATGCAAGGGTTCGACTATTACCTTTTCAAACTTACTTTTAATATTGGATGAAACACAGGGGAGTGCGGACTCAAAATATGTGCCCCGAAAAGTGAAATAGATCTCGTTCTCAGAACCTATCCAACCGAAAAATCTGAAAAATTCACAATGGTGCATCTACATGAAATCTATTCCTCGAAATACATCTCGTTCCGATATCTGCTCAAATAAAGTTAGTAATATTATATTCATCATCATCAACGGCGCAACAAGCGGTATCCGGTCTAGGCCCGCCTTAATAACGAACTCCAGACATCCCGGTTTTGCGCCGAGGTCCACCTAAAAGCTGTATGGCGTCCTGACCTACGCCATCGCTCCATCTTAGGCAGGGTCTGCCTCGTTTTCTTTTTCTACCATAGATATTGCCCTTATAGACTTTCCGGGTGGGATCATCCTCATCCATACGCATTAAGTGACCCGCCCATCGTAAACTATTGAGCCGGATTTTATCCACAACCTAACGATCATGGTATCGCTCATAGATTTGGTCGATATGTAGGTTACGGAATCGTCCATCTTCATGTAGGGGATCAAAAATTCTTCGTAGGATTCTTCTCTCGAATGCGGCCAAGAGTTTCCAATTCTTTTTGCTAAGAACCCAAGCCTCCGAAGAATACATGACGACTGTCAAGATCATTGTCTTGTAGGAGCTTTGACCCTATGGTGAGACGTTTCGAGCGGAACAGTTTTTGTAACCTGAAATAGGCTCTGTTGGCTGACAACAACCGTGCGCGGATTTCATCATCGTAGCTGTTATCGGTTGTGATTTTCGACCTTAGGTAGGAGAAATTGTCAACGGTCTCAAAGTTGTAATCTCCGATCTTTATTCTTCCCGTTTGATCAGTACAGTTTGATGTTGTTGGTTGGTTTTGGTGCTGACGTTGCCTAGCTATCCGGCCTAGTAAGATAGCGGAGAATATCTTATAGATGGTACTCAGCAACGTGATAATTTTTATTTATGAGACAGATAATGCCTCGTTGCCAATCGTCAGGCATTGATTCGCTGTCCCATACCTTGAGCGCAAGTTGATGAACCATTTGCTGTAACTGGTCGCCTGCTTATTTAACCAATTCGTCTGTAATTCCATCGGCTCCTGACGACTTATGATTTTTAAGTGATGAGTTGGACGGACTGTTTCTCCTATACTTGGTGGTAGCAGTATTTGTCCGTCGTCTTCAGTTGGCGGGACTTCCAACTCGCCGATGTTCTGGTTGTTCAGTAGCTCATCAAAGTGCTCAACCCATCGCTCCAATATGCCCATTCTGTCGGAAATCAGATTTCCTTCTTTGTCTCGGCAGGATGAGTATCGAGGTGTATAAGGCTTCATCCTACTGATTTGTTGGTAAAACTTCCACCTTCTGTGCTTGGTGCGGTTGCTCCCCTGTACTTTTCTAGTTCACAGACTTGTTGGTTCTCCCAGGCCTCGTTTTTCCGTCTGTGAAGTCGCTTCTCCGCTCGAGTTCGTGATAAGTTTCCCAGGTTTTGTGCTCCATCGTGAGCAGCAATCCACGTTTCACCCTGGGTCCTATACTACCCTTTGACCGCCAATAGTATATTAGCATGTTTTAGAAATTTTCCCGAAATCCCCCTCAAGTTCACCCTAGAAGTGCAAAATTTGGTAGAGTTGATAATGGACATTATTCTAGAAACCAGCAGTAGGCGTTCCGTATCCAGCACGGAGCGTGTCAGACAAGGTATCGTGGAAAAGGAATGCTCATATCTCGCCTTGAGTGAGAAAATGACTGTCAATATATATACGCTTTTCCGCACATCCCAGTGGAACTTTGTGCAACTATTTCGTTGTTGCACCAAGGATTGCATCAATACAAATTAGCGACTACTAACTAAAATTAGTGTCGATAAATGCCTGCTTCGATCGTATGAATATTCTCATAGTGAATGTATGGAACGATTTGTTTGTGCCAGAACTGTGAAGTGCTGGATACACTAGCTGCTGCATCGTTGCTAGGTCGAGTGAATAGAACTTTCGGTCTAGTGGACGAACCACTCTTTTACGAAAGCCCAATACTTCCAAAAATGTTTTTGCTGATCAATTTCGATCGCAGGGCAGAGGCGATCTTATTATACACTGCTTTCTACCTCTGTCCTGCAGATCAGCCTGACTTAAACCGGCTACGGATCTCACTATTCCATCTATAAATTCAAAACTCGATAAGGATATGAATTACACTTTAAGTTCAAGTTTATTGAGAAAAACAAATTGGTCAACACTTCTACTTAGTGATATTTTTTGACTGATATTCAAAAACGAAATTTTATGGAAACCCCCCGCCAACAGCCCTGAGCGGGCGGGGGAAGCATTGGCGGCGTGTGGCGATTTAGCCAAGATCTATAGAATTTTTCCTTTTGAGTGGAGTGACTTTTACCTCAAGTTCCAAAACACGACGTGAATGTTCTAAACGTCAAGCGCGAAAGTTTCCTGGAATTTTCCAATTGTCCGCGCAATTTTCTTAATTTTTCTTTCCGTTAGAACCTTCTTCAAAGTATGAGGAAACTTTTAAAGAATATGTGAATGAAATCGTTAAAGCGGTTCTCAGGATACGGCATGACAACGGAAGTAAGGTTTCATTTTTATATACACAGATTATCATCCAGGCTACACAATTAAATCACTTCCTTTCGTTATTTTCAATAGACCTTGATTTCGTATCAATGGAAGGATCAAAATAGGCCAAAATTTCAGCCAATAAGATTATAAATAGTTTAAATTATTTTGAACCTTTTTTCAGATTCATTTGACCTTTAATTCCCTTCTGTAATCCTTTAACTCTTTCATCAAGTACGCATACATAAAATTCCCGCAAGATTTTCCCAAGATGCTTGATTGTTTTTTACACCTACTCGTAAATAAATGAAAATCTTATCATTTCTTTCATACAATCTTAGATTCTCGTGAATGAAAGCTATTTCTGTTTTGTCTATCAATTCCAATTTATCTTATCTTCTCTTATCTTCTTGATAAATTGAAAGTAATCATTGTATATTTGAGGCTCATCAACATCGCTAACGGGTACAGCAATTTTCACCATTTGAAGATTTATTGAAATTAGGCAGCGTATTTTAAATAAAAACCCGTCCCTATTCGCTTTAGTTGCCATTCCTTTTTAGATTTTCAAAACCAAACATCACTGACTTTTCGAGAAATCTCTGTGAAACTTGATTAGGCTAATATTCGTACAAAAGTTCCGCAACTACTGTAAAATACAAAATAACATTTTTCTCCGACGCATGATTAACGTGATTTCTTCGCCCCACATAAGGCACATATGAGCACATGTGTAGACTCATTATATTTTATTCTCCTGTCTGACTTTATTTCCCTTCCCACAATCACTCCCTCATTTGTGTTTTTGAGCGATTACCGGAAAATGCTGGATTTCCCCGGTAAAGGCAGGTACAACTGACTTCCTGCTCGTTATATTGAAGTCAACAAAAACAGCTTCGTTCGTTTTTCACTTCGACTTTTATGAAGACCAGAGAGTGACATAGAATTCAGGCAACAAATAATGTATATTTCAGCTTTGGCATCAGAGTGACGTTGTTCTGTCTAGTGATGTATGTACGTATTTTACATGCTGAAGCAAATTATTTCATTGCAATTATTCTTGTTTCTGTGTCATGCACGTAAACCGTGCTCGGCTATCTTCTAGAAGAAATGAAAATATTTGCTCTCTGAATGTCAAATGTGCTTTCCTTGAGGTAGAAGCTGGATTTATTTGTAGAAATTAACTTCGTATCCTGGGTACCATATAAACAAAATCGGGAAGTCAAAAGCAGGAATTTTCAAGTATGAAAGATTTTGTGACCCCCTATGTGAGGAACTTTTGACGCACAGGGACATTGCGTTACACGAGCATTCGTTTGTACATAACTAGCAGGTGATCGTTCTTGTGAATTTAATAGGTCCGCCTATTTACTTTTCTGCTTTGGCATGAGGTAGAGTAAATTGGCATCAAGTAGACAGTTTTTACTTACTATACTTTGTTAATAGCAGCATGATTCTCTTTAAATTTTCCAATATTGTGCCTTATATTTTATTTGGGGGTCTCCCGAGGTGAATTTAACGAAAGTTTGCGATGAAATTCGGCAAAATAGCATTTGAACAGATATCAAAAGAAGATTTGTTTTGAGGTCTACATTTGTACCTACCAGACTTTTTCTCATATTTTTTTGGCTGGTACTTTTTGACACTTTCCGAAGGCTTGACTAGAATCGGGTGACAGAAAGGCAAAAAGATAAACAGTAAACCGATATTAATAAGGTTTTGTTTTTACACAAAAGACTGTGCTTCGGTTTCGTTATGATCGTACTTTATGCTGCCCAAGTTATAACCCCACACTTTATAAATTATATGGCGGTTATAAATTCTATGGCCAAGCGCAGCCAACCAGGCCATTGAATCGTAATCATCACTGCATACAAATTTATGCTCACAGTTTTCATGTAACACATAAACCGAAAAAAAAATAATTTGTTTTTAATTTTTTTGCCTTACACACAACATTAGCATCAATAACTAATAAGCCAATATTCACTATCTTCTTTCATCCCCTTCCATCCCCCTTAATATTGCAATCAGAAACAATCTTAATCTTTTTTGCTTGATTTCAAAATTTCTTCTCAGATGCACCCATTTAACTCCAATTTAGCTCTTCAAAATCACCGAGTACTTAGCATTTAGTAATTAAGAAATTTATTTCTCCGCTCAAGTGCTCTAACGAAGTAGCGTTTCCAATTGGATCGGGATTGAAGACTTTCACCCGTGCGTAGGTAGAGAAATCCCCCTGTTTTTCTCAATGTCCAGCACTCGTCATTTTCATTTTTTTCATTGCTCTTCAGGAATACCAACGCTGACGGGGGATGTAAATTTCTGGACCGAGCAAATCAAGTTTTCTCAAGAAAATCTTTTTTTCCTCTTTTGCCGAGGCGAAGAGCGACGTGATTAGCATATTTCCTATTATCAGATTAATCAAGACAAAAATTGCGAAACTTTTTATAAAGCCAATTATCGATTTTAATGAATGTAACGTCAATTTGAATTTATTCTAATCGTGTTTTTGTACTTTCTGGGGAAGTTTATGGCCGCAGCTAGAAAGTTCAATATACCCCCGGAGTTTGGGAGTTTTTAGTAATTTAGTGTTTTCGAGGGTTAGAAATATGGTGTTAAGAGTTTGAATACGGCCAGATTTGATTGCTTTTAAAATCTGCACATAAAAGTGGGAATATTTGCGTAAATACATATCAGCAGTGAATGGTAATTATCAACATAGTAGACTATGTTCAAAATTCAAAAATTAAGCATTATAAAAGTACGTCCACTAATCATAGGATCATCATCCTCAAAGTATGAATAATTTAGAACAATACTTCATATGCGATCTCACTTTGAATAAAACCCGTAATTAGTTTTCGAGTCCTATGACACTTTTTTAACCTTAATGAAATCGGTTCACTGTTTGTCTGTCTTTTTTTGCGGAGTTGGAAATCTTCCAAAGACACTGGTAAATTTGTTCCAGCGTGTGGGATTTTTACTCACTAAAACCACTTCCTAACCCGTGCTCTTTTCCCCACGGAACCACCGGATAATATTACCTTCCGGGGTGGACATAACTTCAGCATCTCCTTCGCTCATCGATTACATTCACAACCGCACTTTGCTCGTCTCCTCTGCCTCTCCCCACCTGCACTGAGTCTGCCCCACCATCAACTGCATTCCAGTTCTCCTGCCACAGCATTTTCCGAATTAGACTAGGGATAGTTAGATGAGTTGTCCAATTTAAACGTAAAGAGGTATTTACGGTATCCACGATGTCCCGTGAGAAATTGCGTGAGGTCATAGTTTATCACACAACGCGCTCTGCGGAAATCAATCTGTTGGTCCATCGACTCTTTTTCACTCGACTTCACCGTTGTTGCCATCTACTTAACGATTCCTCCTTTGCCGCATTTTTCACGTGCCGATCAGAGGAAGTATCAATTCGATCATAGACGCGCGTCACTTTGTCGGCCAAAACTACCACCTAGACCGCGCCATCTGACATAGTTATAATACCACAGCACACTCTTAAGACGATCTTTCTATAAACCACGTTCATCTTTTGAGCATTGCATGTAATATACAAGGCAGTTGCCCTAGAGAGAGAGAGCAGCACGTGGGTGCATTGCATGCTGCCACCATTTGGGATTTCTGTCTGTCCATCTGTCTGACTACCCGCCTGTCTGTCTATCATACGAATTTACTATCTCCTTGGTTTTTTGTTTCTGAGGAAAAATCCAAATACGCTGCCACCCTCATTTACTTTTCCACTACCTAGAATGGGATGTTAGAATAGGATTACAATAGTTATTTGCCTGACAGCTGCTTCGTTTTGTCGAAAGTCTTATTTCAAGCTGGTTGATTTTTCAATATTGTGCTTCTTATGGTTTTTCGATTACCTTAAATATGTCATTAGTGGCTGAAATTTCATGAGAGACGCAACTAAAAGTTGGGGTGGGATTAAAAAGTATTTAACGTATGGAAACGTTGGGCTCCAACAATATTAGACACATATATCACTCAAACAATAAAGTCATGTTTTGTTAATCTAAATTGGCAACTTTGGTTTTTGTCGCTACCTAAAGTGGCAACTTTGCATATTTTCATAGCGTTCATAATTCAATGGGCAGATGCTGCAGTTGTATAGGCTTTAATATGGAGCATCATACTGGAAAGTTACGGCGAAATCCTACTATCATTATCAAAGTTGTAGTAATTCAAAGTTTGCTTCTTTCCCATAAAATTGCTACTCCTTAGGAGATAAAATGTCAGTACCAGATCGAATTGAATCGTACACCTTACCGTGAGCTTCCGATTTTCGACTTGTTTAGTTGCTGTTTAAGGATACACATGACTTTTATGTATTATGTACACGTGTGCCCCCATACAAGTAGTGGTATTAAAAGCCGCTTGATAGTTTGCACTATCATCATCATCAACGGCGCAACAACCGGTATCCGGTCTAGGCCTACCTTAATAAGGAACTCCAGACATCCCGGTTTTGCGCCGAGGTCCACCAATTCGATATCCTTAAAAGCTGTCTGCCGTCCTGGCCCACGCCATCGCTCCATCTTAGGCAGGGTCTGCCTCGTCTTCTTTTCCTGCCATAGATATTGCCCTTATAGACTTTCCGGGTGGGATCATCTTCATCCATACGGATTAAGTGACCCGCCCACCGTAACCTATTGAGCCGGATTTTATCCACAACCGGACGGTCATGGTATCGCTCATAGATTTCGTCATTGTGTAGGCTACGGAATCGTCCATCCACTTTTAGGGGCCAAAAAATTCTTCGAAGGATTCTTCTCTCGAACGCGGCCAAGAGTTCGCAATTTTTCTTGCTAAGAACCCAAGTTTCCGAGGAATACATGAGGACTGGCAAGATCATAGTCTTGTACAGTAAGAGCTTTGACCCTATGGTGAGACGTTTCGAGCGGAACAGTCTTTGTAAGCTGAAGTAGGCTCTGTTGGCTGACAACAACCGTGCGCGGATTTCATCATCGTAGTTGTTATCGGTTGTGATTTTCGACCCTAGATAAGAGAAATTGTCAACGGTCTCAAAGTTGTATTCCCCTATCCTTATTCTTGTTCGTGTTTGTGTTTGACCAGTGCGGTTTGATGTTGTTGGTTGATTCGTCTTCGGTGCTGACGTTGCCACCATGTATTTTGTCTTGCCTTCATTGATGTGCAGCCCAAGATCTCGCGCCGCCTGCTCGATCTGGATGAAGGCAGTTTGAACGTCTCGGGTGGTTCTTCCCATGATGTCGATATCGTCAGCATAGGCCAGTAGTTGGGTGGACTTATAGAGGATCGTACCTCTTGCATTCACCTCAGCATCACGGATCACTTTCTCGAGGGCCAGGTTAAAGAGGACGCATGATAGCGCATCCCCTTGTCGTAGACCGTTGTTGATGTCGAATGGTCTTGAGAGTGATCCTGCTGCTTTTATCTGGCCTCGCACATTGGTCAGGGTCAGCCTAGTCAGTCTTATTAATTTCGTCGGGATACCGAATTCTCTCATGGCCGTGTACAGTTTTACCCTGGCTATGCTATCATAGGCGGCTTTAAAGTCGATGAACAGATGGTGCAACTGTTGTCCATATTCCAACAGTTTTTCCATCGCCTGCCGCAGAGAGAAAATCTGATCTGTTGCTGATTTGCCTGGAGTAAAGCCTCTTTGGTATGGGCCAATGATGTTCTGGGCGTATGGGGCTATCCGGCCTAGCAAGATAGTGGAGAATATCTTATAGATGGTACTCAGCAACGTGATACCTCTATAATTGCTGCACTGTGTGATATCTCCCTTTTTATATATGAGACAGATTATGCCTCGCTGCCAATCGTCAGGCATTGATTCGCTGTCCCATACCTTGAGCACAAGTTGATGAACCACTTGGTGTAACTGGTCGCCTCCATATTTAACCAATTCGGCTGTAATTCCATCGGCTCCTGGCGACTTATGATTTTTTAGCCGATGAATTGCACGGACTGTTTCTCCTAAACTTGGTGGTGGCAGTATTTGTCCGTCGTCTTCAGTTGGCGGGACCTCCAACTCGCCGATGTTCTGGTTGTTCAGTAGCTCATCAAAGTACTGAACCCATCGCTCTAATATGCCCATTCTGTCGGAAATCAGATTTCCCTCATTGTCTCGGCAGGATGAGCATCGAGGTGTATAAGGCTTCATCCTGCTGACTTGTTGGTAAAACTTCCGCGCCTGGTGCGGTTGCTCCCTGTACTTTTCTAGTTCACAGACTTGTTGGTTCTCCCAGGCTTCCTTTTCCCGTCTGTGAAGTCGCTTCTCCGCTCGACGGAGTTCGTGATAAGTCTCTGCGCGTGCCCGCGTTCTTTGAGAATGCAACATTACTCGGTATGCGGCATTCTTCCGTTCCGTTGCTAGCTTACATTCATCGTCAAACCAGCCGTTCCGACTCCTTTTGCGGCTGGGGCCAAGTATATTTGTGGCCGTATCCATGATAACGTTCTTCAGGTGGTTGTGAAGATCATTAGTTGATGCTTCATCTCCAGGTCCTCTATTGACTGCGGTTATTGCGGCATCCATTTCCCTCTTATAGGTGTCGCGGAGGGTTGTGTTGTGGATGGCTTCAGTGTTCACTCTCACCTGATTGTCAGAGGGGATTCTAGGTGGTATTGTTATTCGAGCTCGGAGCACCATGCCAACGAGATAGTGATCCGAGTCTATATTGGCCCCCTATATGTTCTGACATTCATCAAGGCTGAGAGGTGGCGGCGTTCGATCAACACGTGGTCAATTTGGTTGAAAGTGGTCCCGTCTGGAGAGGCCCACGTATGTTTGTGGACCGCTTTCCGCGCAAAGCAGGTACTTCCAACAACCATTTCGTGTGACCCTGCTAATTGAATAGTCCGCAGTCCGTTATCATTTGTTTTTTCGTGTAAGCTATGGGAGCCAACGTATCGCCTGAATACGGGCTCCTTCCCTACTTGGCTGTTAAAATCCCCAAGTATGATTTTGATATCATATCTGGGACAGGCTTCGAGGGTTCTTTCTACTGCCTCGTAGAAGGTATCCTTCTCCGACTCTGCAGTCTCCTCTGTAGGGGCGTGAACGTTTATGAGGCTTATATTTCTAAACTTGCCTCGCAAGCGCAGAGTGCATAGCCGTTCGCTTATACTTTCAAAGCCGATAACAGCAGGTTTCATTTTTTGGCTGACTAAGAAACCTACTCCGAGCACATGGTTTACTGGATGGCCGCTATAATATATGGTGTAGTGGCTCTTCTCCAGGAAACCGGTCCCTGTCCATCGCATCTCTTGCAACGCTGTTACATCAGCCCTATATTGGGACAGGGTATCAACTAGCTGCTTATCAGCTTCATCTCTGTACAGGGAGCGCACGTTCCATGAGAAAATGCGCAAATCGTTGTTCCTTTGTCGTTGCCGGGTCCGTCGTTTTAATATCCGTCCTATCCGAGGCTCCTGTTGTGGCTTCGTAACGGTTGTTTTCCGTGTAGGGTTGTCAGCCCTACCCAACCCCCAACCTGGAGGACCAGTCGGTACAATTTGTCCCGTTTTTAGGCGCGGGAGACTCGCCTTCATCCTTCTCCGTCTGCAGCTTTTCGTCAAGAAAGAGCTCCCAGCGGTCACCACGTGGAGGTGGAGATAGGGTTTGGTAGTAGAGCTGTTGGTGTTGGTTCAGCAGGCATTTCCCAGGTTTTATGCTCCATCGTGGGTACCAATCCACGTTTCGCCCCGGGACCTATACTACCCTTTGACCACCAGTTTGCACTATGTTGGACGAAAATTGAAAATTAATTGTATTGTTAGCGTGTCTTTGAGGTCAAAGAACTAGTCGGTTTATCAATTTTACTGATTAATAGGGTAATGCATGTAGAGCATGGTGCATGGTCGATCGAAATATTTCTTTCATATTCTAGATTTAGTTTTAAACAATTCCAGGCCGGACTTGCTGAACGCTTCAGATATGAAAGGTTTTGTATATTTATTTTATAAAGACATTTGAATGTGGATTTGTTCCATTAGCACATAGCACGTAATATATACATATATTATGTGAAAATGTCAACATCCCAGTGATATTGACATTCAAAGTCTTGAATTTTTTGTTAGAAATAGTGCGATTCCTACCACACTTGGCAGGATCGTGGTCTATATTATAGCCTACATTGCTGCTGTGGAACATGGATCAACTTAAGGGGGCTTTGTAGCCAATTACTTAAAAATTATAGTATAGTATAAGTTAATAATAAACTTTACTTAACTGTCCACATGGTACTCACAACGAAATAAAAATATACATTTTTTGATATCTAATATGCTTTGTTTCCGCTTAATATAATTTCTACATAAGATGTATGGTGCTCAAGTTATTTGCGAAAAGCCATGCATTTTTTCTATGAAAAAACGACATGTTTGAACGTGAGAAACTCGAGAACTAAACATTTTTTGCTTATAATCAACCATTTAATCGATTTCCGTAGTTATTTCGAAAAAAATTTCCACCCGGAGGGGGCGGCCACACGATGCACACATCGATGCTATATAGCTTTTGTTTCTTATGCCACCCTCTACTCCCACCCCAAATTTCATATCAATCTGTCTTGACGGAAAGAATTCGCTTTTAAGCTGTTTGAACTTAACTTTGTCAACATGAGTTGGGCGGCATTTTCTAGCAGAGAAAAATTTAGTTTGACTTGTGAGATATGGTACAACGATTAAGGTAATGCCTCCTTTATGTAAATGACTTGATATATGTATGAAATACGCAATTAAATTCTCAGCGTCATACCAAGAAGCTGCAACCAGTAGCCAAGAAACTCCTTTCTAAGAAAACCTCTCGCCTATACATACTTATGTAATCGTAATTAATGCTATGTAAAACGCTTGTGTCCGGATAGCTGAGTGGTTAGAGCGCAAGGCTGTCGTATGGAAGGTCGCGGTTCAAATCTCACTGGTGGCAGTGGAATTTATATCGTGATTTGACGTCGGACACCAGTCGACTCAGCTGTGAATGAGTACCTGCGTCAAATCAGGGTAATAATCTCGGGCGAGCGCAATGCTGACGACATTGCCTCCTAGTGTACCGTTACGGTCTTGAATAAAGTGCTCTAACACACTTCAAGGCCCTGATCCAACATGGATTGTTGCGCCAACGATTATTATTATTATTAAAACGCTTCAGATTAATCTGGTTTTACCTAAATATATGTGCAAAATAAGAATTTAGCACCTCTGTACCGACTGCCTTTATTTGCTCGAAATAATTTGACAATGGAAGGGGAATCACTTTCATGCTAGTCCTTTGTTTCCACTCTATGAGTTCAGCTTTCTATTCAATATTCGACTGAATCCATACATACACAATTTGCATTTTACACTGACGCCAGTGTGCGTCCCGGGAACATACATTTCATTAGTCCTGAATGCATTCTGTTGGATATGTCCATACATTTTTCTAGATGTTTAACGCTTCGAAGGACAAGGGTTACATCCGCCATGAAATGGTTACAGATGCTTATATTCATATCTATATGATGATTTGACGGAAATTGTATGTAATCAAATATTCATATCCCATGTCGGTATTGATATGCTGATTCTCTTCCGGGGCAAAGTGCAACGCGTGCGGGTTGGCTAAATTCGAAACACCTATGTAGGTATTCATGGCAAGCATTTCTGCGCATTACTGTGAACGTAACTGTGTCATCTGAATGAAATACTACAATATATTCAGACAATGAGTGAGCCTAAGAATTAGGTTAGATACATATTTATATCAAAAAAGCAAACGCAAAATTTGTTGAGAAAACATCATTAAAAATCGTCACAATAGACATTGGTATTGTTCCCGGCAATAGTTAATTGAACATGTTTTGGATACGTTAGAAAGAAGGATACGTTTTGGATACGTTGAAAAGAACTGGGATGAGTTGCTCCAGTAATGCTTAGGGAACCGAGGCTTTGCTGTTATCAAAGATTAACCACGGCCGCGATGCGGTGTATGAATGCGTCAAAATAAGTTCTATTATTGTGGTATAGACGAAATGAATCTGTTGCAGCGAAAGGTATTACCTATTATAGTCTTACAGCGCCAGGACAATCTGCAAAACTTCTCGTATGGTTACTGGATGTGGTGTTTCCACGTTAATCAGGGAATCATTCGCGATAAAGGGTACCTAGCGTGTAAATAATCCATTAAATATTTTTAGTGAATATAATATCAACCAATTTTCCTGACGTTTCTCCATGAGTCTTTTTGACTACCAACTGTGAATCATTTGCGGAATTACACCTATCCGTCATTTTTTATGACGGTTAACTTGCCGATATATTTAGATCATCCACTAATGTTCGCGCAAAGATTCATTCGTCTTCAAAAAGGCATAGCGAGGCGTTGATTACCCAAAGTGTAACAAGTGAGAGATTCTAAGGCGGACCTTCCTTGACTCCAACTGTTAGCGGATCTTCACAATGCAGTCTTATGAATGGGGCATAGCAGTTCACTGAAATGCACTTCAGATTCGTCCGGCACTTCAAATAAAGGCATTTCCAAATTGTAGGTACAGCAGTCGAGCCAGATCTGGTGCTGTTGATACTCGAGCCGGTTGGAGAAATGTCGTATTTGCGATCGAAATTTGACGCTTTATTTAACATACTTAGAATTATCCGATTTAAGGCAAATATGCGCCATTTTGTTCGGGAACTTGTTGCCATTTAGAAGCCAACTTCATTATCCCCCCTTATAAAACCCCTCCTCCCTATTTGCAAAAAACTCAGCCAGCGAGTTTTCGTAAGCCTCTTTTAAGGCGAACTTAGTAGCGCCAAGAGCGTTTTGCATGGACCGGAGGAGATGGTAGTCACTTGGTGGCAAGTCCGGACTATACAGTGGGTGCGATAGGACATCCCGTAGCTTTTGGCGGGTCATCAAAAATGTGTGAGGCCGAGCGTTGTCCTGGTGGAACACAACACCATTCCTTTTGACCAATTCTGGCCGCCTCTGGTCAATCGCCTGTTTCAAACGGTCGAGTTGCTCACAGTGGAGGACCGAATTGAGGGTCTGGCCATAGTTGAGCGGCTCATAGTGAATGATTCCCTTCCAATCCCACCAAACACACAGCAAAACCTTCCTGGCCATCAATCCGGGCTTGAAGATGGTTTGGGCCGGTTCGCCGCGCTTCGACTACGATGTTTTTCGCTGGAGGTTGACGTACTGATCCACTTTTCATCACCAGTCACCATGCGCTTCAAAAATTGGTTGAATTCGTTCCATTTCATCAAAGCATCGCAGGGGTTGATTCGGTTCAAGAAATTTTTTTTCGTCTACTCGTGCGGCACCCAAACATCCAGTTTTTTGGAATCCAATCTTCTGCAAATGGTTCCAAACGGTTTTATGGTCTATACTCAGTTCCTGGCTAATAGAGCGAATGCTCACATGCCGGGCTACTTGGATGATTTCGAGGATTTTATCGGTTTCTATGACGATTGGCCTACTAGTATGGGGTGTACCTTCGACATCCACTATGCTAGAACGAAACCAATCGAGCCAACGTTGTGCTTCCAAGCATTAAGAAGTTGCGGCGTTGCTATTAGTTTCAGCGACTTACCTGTTCTAGAGGGCGTTGTTGGACCATTATATTCGCAGACTCGTTCACTAAAGCAAATAATAATAGGAAGTTAATGGGTAACCCAGATTGTTTTCAAAGAATCCCAAAAAGTTGGTATACAAGTTTATAGTAAAATATTGAAAAAAAACTGAATTGGAAACGGAAAAATCTGAATTCTGATCAGAAAATTCCAAAATTGGCTTGGAAATTTATGAAGTTAGTTTAGAATATTCTGCCTTGAACTAGCAAAACCTATATATGGTAAGCTTATGAAATTTTCGAAACACAAGTCCTTCATAGAACAACTGATTTTATTGGAGAATACCACATTTTGCTATGCGTAGTGCTGAAATCACAAAGCTTATAATTTTATTTATTTCCAAGAATTCAGATACAGCTGATGCTTATCATTATATTTAGTCCCCTTACCTGAGCCGCTACGTTAAACTTATAAATTTCCTACTTTTGGCTAATTCCTAGCATGCCAACTTCCCTAAAGGCGGAGCATCACCCTCGATAATATAGATCAGTGTAAATACTTGGTAGAGTAAGCAGCAACTTTACCTTTCATATGTTATAGCAACTTAGCTTGGCTTCGTTAGGAGGACTCTGTTCGGCGTTCAAAGGAAGAAATGTGGGCAGGTTGAAGTTTAAATAGTCTCCGATTGTAACAGCAACATTGCGGAACCTACATCATTTTCCCCAGCAGTACTACATATATGTATGTTAGTAGCGCTCATCGTCGCCTTCAGGAACATGTTCCAGCTGCAATAGGCAAATGACCTGTAAGGTGATCATACATGTTAGAACATAATAGATTCTTGAATGTTAACAGAAAATGCCAGGGTTATTCATTGGAAAACCACTAAAACCATTTCTTATCTAAAACAATCAGCGTCAGGGATTGCTTGCGACATTGATTACTATGTCTCTGATTTCTCAATTTTGTTGGTTTGCTGCATAAATTGATTTATTGATTTATGAAGTACTCGTATTGGCAAGAAAGCGTGCAGCTCCACTGGTATCTGAGGGTATAGCCTCATTTATTCATGCTTCTACTCTTGGACAATCGAGAGGAAATGAGTGAATTTCACTCGAGATATTGTTTACTCAACTGGGTATTAAATTAATATTAATATACATTATTTACAAGGAGTCTGAACATCTGGTAATGTTTGTGTCGTCACAGTGGATGAGATATTAAAGTTGGAAGTTACCGACCATGAAAACGGATGCATACATGATTAGTGCGGAAATAAAACTTTCAACTCTAAAGCTAAACAAAAGTTCAAGCAGAAAAGAGATCGTGCTCAAAGGATTAAAAAGTTGGTGCCAGAGTTTGGAGCCACGGGTTCAAATTTAGCCTACTATTAACTCACCTGCCTCAAATAGGTAATGAATATCTACATAAGAACTTACTTTTGCTAACAAATCCTGTGAGATTGATGTCTATTGACGTGAAGAATGATCATTCTCCTGTTGCCGTAAAAGGCGACCAGAAATGATAAAAATAGGTGGACTAGAAACCTAACAAATTTGGAAATTATTTTGCTATCGAAACGTCAAATGACAAATGACAAATTGACATCCGAAAACGCATTTCGATTAGTTTCTGCAACAGTATCGGTATCGAACGACCAAGAATACTCGCTTTCTCCAACTGGCGATATCAGCGGGCATTCTGATCATCAGCGAAGGAGATGGTCGGACTCTGAACAGCATCTCCCTCCCTCCAGTGAGATTGTGCTATTGTATTTTAGTAAACCCCACGTACTTACGATTTCCGATGCAGAGGAAAATACATAATATTTTCTAGGAGCATCTGCACTTAGCTTAGGAGAGGCTTGCCTGGAAGGAAGAGCAGATTGTCATTTTCTTGGCGACCATAGCAATAATAATGATTGGTTTGCGGATTTATAAATTGTCTCTTAATTGATGGCAAAAACATTGAGCCTGTTATAAGTTCAGGAGGGTTTTGCCGATCGCGTATTACCGTCGGTTTCGAAAGCGGGCTATCATTTGGTCTCTTAGCATCGCGTGCGTGTCGTAGCTCCGTCTGCGTCCCTGTGAGCCAGAGCGTCAACCCCTAAAATAAAATATCAACCACTTCCGTGATCCAATACATTGTTGAAAAACTTTTTTGCTGCGCTGACAGAAACAAAAAAATATAAAGGGCAAACCACCATAATATTCAGATATGGGGTACCCCTTCAAAGCTGAGCAAATCCGGGTATTTTGGCGCTTCCCCCAAAAGATAAGAATTTCGAAGACAAGTCCTTGTCTTCAAGGCGAAAATTCAAGGGATATTTACACGGCTCTACTTTAGCTGAATTAAGATTGTCGTTTCATCTGCCTTCCATCAATTTAGAAAAGACTTCCCGCGGCATCTGTAGGGAGCGTATCGATATTGGTCTTTGCATGAGAAGTATTTCATAAAAATGGTGCACAATCAATATTATTTGTTCTTGTTGTCGGTGATGTCTGCCTTCTTTCTCATCGAGTTATAGACTGTAGGTAAATGGTTCTGGATTTAGAGGTACAGAGTCAGACTAAAGATAAACAACAACAACAAAACTGAAGTTTCCAATCTTTTCATGATTAGCGGAACATTTAAGCGATCTATTTGGACAGCTAGAAAGCGACCGAACTTGATGCCGCATTAATACCGCTAGGTCTGCCTCCACTGGCTTATCCTGAAAGTGGAGTTAAGTCTTTGAAGGTTTTACGTGAGTCTAATCCCGCGGTCTTCTTAGGACACGGATTGATTTTGTGACCACAATAAAAGCCCCGCTGAGACAAGCAACAACGGTACCAGTCTATATCAAGTGCATGGCTTAGCATTCATACTGGTGGATGCAAGACATACATAAATCTCTACCGAACTAAGAAGTACAGCACCCGTGTTAAAACGCAACACCACGCCGAGGCCCGAAGGTCTCTTCTCGCTTGAGCATAACCACAAGCCCCATGAAACTCCCACTAGGGGGCCAACCGCAAACAAGCGAGCTGTACTCACATACAACGGGGGTTCACCCGAAGTATGAGAGTCCAGGAGTTATCCCAGTTCCCATGGTAACAGTATACCCTTGGTAAAGTTGCGTGACCAAATTGCCACTCCAGATGAGTCCCCGTGCAGACTCGGGTCCTTTGGAGCATTCACCTACTGCATCACGGCCGACAAGCCAAAGTGAGTACAACGTCTCCCGGTGCCACCACTATGGAGGTTCTCCTCGGCCACTTGGTTTTGGTTTGGTCCTGAAAGTGCAAATGCAAACACCAACATCAAACTGAGGCTGTTTCTGGCCAATGTTCTTTTTGTGCTGATATATACGAGTAACATTTGGAAAGTGGCCACCGTTGCTACTGGAGATTTCCATCCCTCTTGCTGAGAAGGCGGAAATGACAGGGTACCTTGACAATGCTGAAAAATTGATGTGCTTCAATTATATATTTTTCTCTCTTCCGATACTGGTTTGACACAAACTACCAATTTAAATACAATAATTATTATTAGTTAGTTTTAGTTTAGTTAAATGGGGGGAGCCGCAGCTCCGAGCACTCAGGCCATTATTAGGCCCATTGTACTATCCCCGTAAGTTGCCTATTCAATGGCTTCCCGCCTACGGTGTTCGCAGGCTTTAGCGAATCTGAGAACATTCTCAAGAGGCAAAGAGTGTGCAGATTCTTCATTGAAGAAAACCTTGCCAAGGTGTCTTCGTCTGAGATCTGAGGATGCCGGGCAGCTGCATAAAAAGTGCAGGGCTGTCTCCTCCTCACATTGGCTGCACACAGCCGAAACCACTACCCCAATCTTTTCCATATGGTAGTTTAAGGGGCAGTGTCCCGTCAAAAGCCCTACTAGGGTTTTCATGTCCCACTTCTTAAGGATTTTCGCTTGCCGGCAAGAGTCCAAATTTCTCCACTCGGTTGCGTGAATCCTTGCAATTTCACCCTTCTGAGTAGACTTGACAGTAGATGGTCGGATTCCAAGAGCTGGTTCTGGGCCCACCATTGTGGATCCAGACTCTCGGCGAGCCAGTCTATCAGCCTCCTCATTACCGGCGATGTTAGAGTGCCCCGGCACATGTTTCGTTCAGTCGGCCAAGTTTCAGCAGCACCTGATGACAACTCCACACCAACTGGCTTGATATGTTGTTGCCATCCGGTGCCGATAATGCCGCCCGACTGTCGGAACAGATTCGAATGGTGCGACCCCTCCATTTTTGTCGCAGACATTCTTCTGCTGCCAATGAAATGGCATATATCTCCGCCTGGAATATGGTCGTCATTTTTCCGATAATAATAATCGGATTCTCCGAGAACACGCCTGCACCCGATCCATCCTCCGTGACTGTCCCGTCGGTGAAGATTATTAGGTCTGCAATCTGAAAAGACTCATGGCCACTTGTCGACCATTCTTCTCTTTCGGTGATTACGACAGTGTATGTCTTTTCAAAGACGAATCTGGAAACCATATGATCGGTCGGCATCAGTGCTACTGGATGTTTTTCAAGGAATTTCCATATAGACGCATGCCCGTTGGATTGGCAGCCTTTCCACGCCCCAATGGTATCCAGCCTATATGCGTCGTTGGCTGCTTTCCGTTTCACCTCCAAGTGGATGAGGGGTAAATTTAGGATGGCTTCAAGTGCTGCAGTCGGCGTAGTACTCATTGTTCCAGTAGTACTTAGGCAACCAAGTCTCTGAATCGTTAGCAGCTTCCTGCTGTTAGCAAAGTTCAGTCTTGACCACCAGACGATGCATGCATACATCAAAATGGGTTTTATTATGGATGCATACATCCAATATATCCATTTAGGTGAAAGTCCCCAGGTCTTACCTATCGCATTCCTACAGCACCAGAGCAATCTGCAGGATTTCTGGTATTGTTCCCGGATATGATGCTCCCACGTTAACTTGGAGTCGAAATGTACTCCTAAGTACTTGACTGTTTGTGCCAGCTGGATTTCCGCCCCTGCTAAGGTGGGTAGCGTATAGCTGCCCCACCTGACGTTCCTAGTGAACATAACTAGTCCAGTCATCCTAGCGTTCACCGTGAGTCCATTGCGGAGGCACCAGCTGTGGATTACATGCAGAGTTGCATTCAAGCGGTCACACACTGTGTCCGCAAACTTGCCGGCAATTATTACGGCTAGGTCGTCCGCAAATGCTTGCGCGAAGATTTTTTTGTCCTCCAGGAGCCACAGCAGGGTATCCATCACCAAGAGCCATAACAGTGGAGAGAGAACCCCTCCCTGTGGGCAGCCCCTGAGACATCCTGCTTCAATAGACTTCTGGCCGACCGATATGTGGATTTTTCTCCACTCTAGCATGTGAAGGATCCAACTGATTAGCAGCGGTTCGATTCCATGCTGTCTTGCCGCATCACAAATTGCCGCAAATGAGGCATAATTGAAGGCACCTTCGATGTCCATGAATGCGCCTAAAGCGTATCCTTTATCGGACATCGCCTTTTCAATTTTTGCCGTAAGTTCATGGAGTGCTGTCTCCGTGGATTTGCCATTCTGGTAGGCGTGGTGCCTATGGTGAAGTGGCCATTTAGGAATGTGTGTATCCCTTATGAGCAGATCTACTAATCTTTCTAGTCCTTTTAGCAGAAAGGATGTTAGGCTGATCGGTCGAAAGCTTTTTGCGTCTGTGTAGGTGGGTTTTCCTGGTTTGGGAATGAACAACACCTTCACATCCCGCCATTTAATTGAAATATAAGCGTGTGCTAGGCATGCCCGATATATATTGCGAATGTGTAGACCCAGGGCATCCATTCCTTCTATTACTAGCGCAGGGATGATGCCATCCGGACCTGCAGACTTATATTTATGGAACGAGTTAAATGCCCATTTCACTCGCTCCAGTGATACTACTTTGCATGCCAGATTCCAATCTCTCGGTTGAGGGCTGTATGCACCTGTTGGCCCCGAGATTAGATTTTGGATGCTGCCTGGGAAGTGTACTTCAAGCAAATGATTTGCCGTTTCTTCATCGCTTTCTGTGTACTTCCCATTCTGTAAACGTAAATAACCCAGTTTCTGGCTACGTTCTTTGACCAGAATCCGCTTCAGCTTTGAGGTTACCTCAAGATAGTTAGTCTCTTTACAAAAGCGTCTCCAAGATGATCGTTTAGCCGATCTTATGCTCTTCTTTAGAGCCTTCTGTGCCTCTTTATAGCGATTCCAGCTAGTGCTTGATTCACCCTTCAGAGCACGATTAAGGAGCATCCTTGTCGTTCTCCTCTATTTTGCCAAATCCGAGTTCCACCATGGTGTTTTACCCTTCTTTGGCATCTCGAGTAGACAGCTTTCTTCGAAAGCTTCTCTCATGCTAGTTGTGATCATCTGGGTTGTCTTCTCAATTCCAGCAATGGATTTGATGCGCCTCCCAGGGATCGTGACTCGGGCGTTCAATTCTGTTTGATACATTACCCAATCTGTCTTCCTCGGATTCCGAAATGGAGTGGGTGGAGGTAGATCCATGCCCATAACGAAATCAATGCGTCTGTGATCCGAGAGTGTGATATCGTTTGATACTCTCCACTCTCCGATCAGAGCCGCGATGTCAGGAGATGCCACCGTGATGTCGATGACCTCTCGCCTGACCACGTTGAAGAAAGTGGGTTCATTACCCACATTTAGGATCTGCAAATCTGTTCCTACTAGATACTCCAGTAGTTGCGATCCTCTTGCATTGATGTTCGAACTTCCCCAGCATATGTGGTGAGCGTTGACATCACATCCTGCTATTACCCCCATGCCTCTACTTTTGGCATATTGGATAGCTCTGATGAGTGTCCCACTGGGAACGTCTTCTGCGTCGTAGGGGAAATATGCAGAGCACCATAGTATCTCTTTATCTCCCTGTTGACTTTTTATAGTTAGCTTAGCCGATGTGGTGTCGCCATCACATAGGTCGTTAACCAGGTTAGCCTGGAAGTCTTTGGAGACTACCATGCAGGTGCGGGGTCGATTGCTTCCATTGGCATACAATAGGTCAGCATGTTGGAAGTTTAGGCCCCTGACTGCCCCACCAACAACCCACGGTTCTTGTATGAGGTATATAAATGTCTTGCAGCTATTGATCCGACGACTGAAAGTGCAGTCGCCGATTTACAATGGTGCAAATTTACTTGGGAAATGTGGCACCTCATTTACGTTTCAGATGTAGATGCCGGGGCCTGCATGTTCCCTTCAATGGTTCTAGGAGCCGACACTTGTAACGTGACGGTCCCCAGCCCATAGTAGAGCCGGCAACCCGATTTTTCCCTAACTTTCTTAACATCAGGTTCGGGAACGCCAATAGTGAGAAAAGTTCCCGGCCTATCGGTTTTCTATCCTGTTTTGCTGCCTAGCAGCAACCAGGTGGAAGTGTTAAGGTTGTTCTGTACACCAAGTTGTTCCAGAACCCCAACACCATTTCGCTATTCTTCTGGAAGCCAGAGAAAGCACTTTTTGATCGATGGAAGCTCAGAGACCCTTTTCAAGGTTAGTCGCGCACCCTCCCACACATCGTTAAGGGAGGAGCAGTACTGCCTAAGCCACTCGTTCGTGTCTTACCCTGGTACCCAGAGTTCACCGTTTACGGCCACATCTTAACCCCTGTGACCATTCAGCCCTCGGCACGGTAGTCACACCTTGGCTTGGGGTTTTGATTACCGCTTGGCTTCAGGTGTCGCCTCCCGTTTCCTGGAGGATCCTCCTTACTGAGCTCCCTCACCACGTCAAGGTAGGTAATCGTCGAGGGAGATAATTATTATTACTTTTACTTACTAGTCGAAGAGTGGTGAGTTATCAATTAGCGCCATCAATAAATCATAGCTTCATCTGCATCCTTACTGTGAAAACTTGCTGACACACTGGGTTATTACGATTTTTTCATTTGAGTATTATAGGAATTATTCTTCTTATTAACAGTGTATTTCTTTCTTTCTTTCAGGTAAGGTCGCCTTCAGGTTATTTTGGTATCCATTATCGAAACAGGTAAACTGCAATTAACAATTTGTAGATAATGTTCTTAAGTATTGAAAAGGTGCTCTCACTGAAAGCGTTCCAGGATTTCTGCCAAAGGTTTTGCAACTGCTTTTATTGTGGTCTCAAAATAAGGAATCTTGTTTCTTTATTTCTGGGGTTTGTCGACTATACTCGTATAAATAAATTAGGACGCTTTATGGTATGGTCGTATTTTCCAGTTGCGGTCTTTTATGCCAGTTCCATGCCAAGGGGAAAATGATCTTTGGATTCTGTCTAAACTCGCATTATTTGTCGGTGGATATGAATCACACACACAGCACATTTCCAGAAACCATCAATGATGGTGCGTAGACGTGGTTGACGCGCCATGACCCACAGAAGGATTTACGGTAATTATAGGCAATTTGCTGCAATTGAGATGAATCCAACTGGATCAACGAACAGCAAGTCGGGAAAACGGGAGCTGGATTCTTCAGGTATAAAACGTTTTTGTTTCCCTACGAACTTTGAGCACGTGGCAGTTGCACTTGCATAATAATTTAAAATTCAACTTCGTTAGCAGCTATTTACAAAAATAAATTGCCTGCGAAGTACTCTGTCGATTATAGCACACGGTTTTGTGTATTCCTTATATAAAAACATTTGAGTGGAGATTTGTCCCATTAGTTCCTAGCACGAAATATATGCATATATTGTATGAGAATATCTACTTTTGCGTGATATGACATTCAAAATCTTCCATTTCCATAGAAGTGACAATTTTGACCTATGATAACTTTGTTAGTAATATTGTGATTTCCACTATGGATTATTATGCTCCAGCCTACTTTGGTGCAAAATGTCATGATCCTAAGATGAACTTAAGGGGTGTTTTCCAACTACTAACAATTATAATAATATACTATTATTAACTTTATCGATATGAAGGGTATTTTGGAGCCTAGACACCATAAAGTGGCACCTTCTTGATTTCAGATTTTTCAATTAGGTAGCTACCGAGAATGGGTCCGGGGAAGAAATGCTCACTTTCGACCCACCTTTTGGACATATGTTGAAACTAAGACCGGCTTCGGAAAGTATTAGCCTATCATTTGATACCGCACATTATTGTGTTTAGTGAAAAGAAAATTTAAACCCTCCTCTTTACATTGATGGGAATCCCGGTCCCCTCCCCCCTCTTTAAATTCAACGAAGAATGGTGTGAATTACTGTATTGGTGAGCGTTCACGGTTCCCACACTTTCACCAAATTTGATGTCAATTGTTTTAACCGTTTTCAAGAAAATTGCGAGTGACAGACAAACAGGCAGTACACCGATTTTAATAAGGTTTTGTTTTATGCTTTAGTTGTACTATCATCACACTTAACGCTATGTAAGTGATGAGCTCACGGCAGCGAGACAAATGCAAGAAGAACACAGATACCTATGACGACTGGGATTGGAACCCAGAGCTGCGAAATTGGGAGGTTGATGCTCGATTCCCCCTACTATCGCGCCGTTTAATAGTGAGGTTATAATTATGAAACGGCTAAAATTACGTTTTTGTCAATTTTATTTAGAACATGCTTGACTAGCTTTTCTTGCTTTAGTAACAGATTGCAGTAGTAGTATTGACTTCGAAGTACGATGTAAATTGCATCATAAAATCATTAATTTTATAGTGAGGTTAAAGTCATGAAATGCACTTTATTTGGGATTACTACTTGAATATTGCAAATTTCTACCATGTATTTTCAAAGAACGCGGGCACGCGCAGAGACTTATCACGAACCCTGTCGAGCGGAGAAGCGACTTCACAGACGGAAAAAGGAAGCCTGGGAGAACCAACAAGTTTATGAACTAGAAAAGTACAGGGAGCAACCGCACCAGGCACGGAAGTTTTACCAACAAGTCAGCACGATGAAGCCTTATACACCTCGATGCTCATTCTGCCGAGACAAAGAGGGAAATCTGGTTTCCGACAGAATGGGCATATTAGAGCGATGGGTTGAGTACTTTGATGAGCTACTGAACAACCAGAACATCGGCGAATTTGAGGTCCCGCCAACTGAAGACGACGGACAAATACTGCCACCACCAAGTTTAGGAGAAACAGTCCGTGCAATTCATCGGCTAAAAAATCATAAGTCGTCAGGAGCCAATGGAATTACAGCCGAATTGGTTAAATATGGAGGCGACCAGTTACACCAAGTGGTTCATCAACTTGTGCTCAAGGTATGGGACAGCGAATCAATGCCTGACGATTGGCAACGAGCCATTATCTGTCTCATACATAAGAAGGGAGATATCACACAGTGCAGCAATTATAGAGGTATCACGTTGCTGAGTACCATCTACAAGATATTCTCCACTATCTTGCTAGGCCGGATAGCCCCATACGCCCAGAACATCATTGGCCCATACCAAAGAGGCTTCATTCCAGGCAAATCAGCAACAGATCAGATTTTCTCTCTGCTTCAAGCGACGGAAAAACTGTTGGAATATGGACAACAGTTGCACCATCTGTTCATCGACTTTAAAGCCGCCTATGATAGCATAGCCAGGGTAAAACTGTACACGGCCATGAGAGAATTCGGTATCCCGACGAAATTAATAACACTGACTAGGCTGACCCTGACCAATGTGCGAGGCCAGATAAAAGCAGCAGGATCACTCTCAAGACCATTCGACATCAACAACGGTCTACGACAAGGGGATGCGCTATCATGCGTCCTCTTTAACCTGGCCCTCGAGAAAGTGATCCGTGATGCTGAGGTGAATGCAATAGGTACGATCCTCTTCAAGTCCACCCAACTACTGGCCTATGCTGACGATATCGACATCATGGGAGGAACCACCCGAGACGTACAAACTACCGTCATCCAGATCGAGCAGGCGGCGGAAGATCTTGGGTTGCACATCAATGAAAGCAAGACAAAATATATGGTGGCAACGTCACCACTAAAGACGAGTCGACCAACAACATCAAACCACACTGTTGAAACACAAACGTGAAGAAGAATAAGGATAGGAGAATACAACTTTGAGACCGTTGACAATTTCTCCTATGTAGGGTCGAAAATCACAACCGATAACAGCTACGATGATGAAATCCGCGCACGGTTGTTGGCTGCCAACAGAGCCTATTTCAGCTTACAAAGACTGTTCCGCTCGGAACGTCTCACCATAGGGTCAAAGCTCTTACTGTACAAGACTATGATCTTGCCAGTCCTCATGTATTCCTCGGAAACTTGGGTTCTTAGCAAGAAAAATTGCGAACTCTTGGCCGCGTTCGAGAGAAGAATCCTCCGAAGAATTTTTGACCCCCTACATGAGGATGGACGATTCCGCAACCTACACAATGTCGAAATCTATGAGCGATACCATGACCGTCCGGTTGTGGATAAAATCCGGGTCAGTAGGTTACGATGGCCGGGTCACTTAATCCGTATGGATGAGGATGATCCCGCTCGGAAAGTCTATAAGGGCAATATCTATAGTAGAAAAGGAAGACGAGGCAGACCCTGCCTAAGATGGAGCGATGGCGTGGGTCAGGACGCCAGACAGCTTTTAGGTGTATCGAATTGGTGGACCTCGGCGCAAAACCGGGATGTCTGGAGTTCCTTATTATGATAGGCCTAGACCGGATACCGGTTGTTGCGCCATTGATGATGATCATATCAATTATTATGAGACCAATACGACAAATCTGGAAGAATTATTGCTTCAATTTTTTAATAAAAGGGTTAGACCCGGTTTTTGGTCAAATCAATAAGTTCACGAATGTATCCTGGAATCCCCACACAAACAACTTCACAAAAATCGTTACGTTATCAATTTACGGATTGCCACTTTATAATATTCGCTACTTTCTACATATCTATGCTTTACAGATCAGATTTGATTTGATTATCTTGGCAAGTGCTAAGTTACTTATACCCTAGTTTTGGCCTCCTATAAGTCCAACAATTATGGTTAGATTTCCACCGTATTCTCTAGTATAACTGAAATTATTTGATTCTAAAACGATTTAAGGGCGGATTCGGAATGAATTTCAGAAATATAAGAATTTACTATGATTAACTTTTACAGATATCAAGTAAGAAAGTAATTTTGTTCAAGTAACAGCGTTTTGTTCTCCACAATACCTTAAAAGAGTGCTAAGAAAAAGTTTTATTGTGCTTCAAACACAAACCAACCGCTTTTCTTCAAATTGACGAACTACGTATCTCCTGGTTGTTGTTTCATGAATTACTCCAGTTAATATCACATAATAGTGGTCACTAAGTTTTGCCTTTTAAAAGTGAACAATCAAGAGAAATATTTTGGGATGCTATTTCGATAACGATCCCACATTTGACTGATTTTTGAGTGTTCACAAAGTAGTTTTATATATCTGAATATACATATACAAAGGCAATCACTGAACCATAAATTCATAACCACAGGACAGTCAGTCAACTGCGACAGAGTGCATTCATCGACAATTGCCTTAACGAAAATGCATAAAATAGCACACAAATACGTTCGCCTTCAATAGAAGTTAACAGCACGTCGTCTGCAGAACTAAATTACTTTTATTATCATATATTCATGCAACATGACATGTAATTCAGTCCCAGGGTAATGTCGAGGAAAGCAGTTTGAAGATTTCGATTAACGGTGAGAATGCTATTTAGCCAGCTCCGCTTTCTGATATAATGGAAATGATGAACGGAGTTGAAACACTCAATTTTGTAAGTTCATGAAGTGGAGAAACAACATTTCCAAAGTGTGTTCAAACTTGAAGATTAAACAACTTTCAATGTTTCAATACTTTGGAAGTACAGAAAATATCAACTTCCCAATATATTTTCTAAATATTCGTGCTGACACAGTCAAATCCGAGGAGCTGACATCCATCATGAATTTGAAATTCAATTCAAACTAATGTGCTCCTTTCAAATTTGGTATAATCAACAGGCAAATTAGTTTTTCTCTTTATATTATATTATCCATTGTGGAAATTAGATAACTCTTCCGTGTGCATTAAATTCAACTGAAGTGTTCTGTCTTGGAAAGCTAATGATTGTATTGTTGTATTTGTTGTATTTGTTGTTGTCAAATATTTGCTTCCCTGGCATCGAGTCATGCACCTGGTTAAGGATCTTGAGAAGGGGCAAAGAAAATTGGGACGAAGCTTAACAACAGCAAAACTTAAGTTTTCTATCATGCAGTTTATCGTATTTCTGCTATCTGCAGTAGTGAACGGAAGACTCCGCAATCATATACATTTTAGGTAATGATCGGGTCAAACAAGGAGAGAAACAGATCCTTCAAACTGATTCAGTTCTAGTTTTCATGGAAGAATCAGCATCGTTCATAATAAATATTGTCGTACGCTGAACCGCAGTATCTTCTTAAAACAACAAGGAGAAATTCATGAACTACGATCTCTTCGATGCCTTCGAGCAAGGAACTCCAGACGCCACACATCACCAAACCAGCAATTATTTATACCTAAAAGCTATCTGGCGTCCATAATTTCTTTTGCTATTTCTACCGCCAATGCAGACATAGTGACACGCCTCAACCTATTGACCCGGACTTATATACAAGCAGGAACTCATTGTATCGGTCATAAATTTCGTGGTTGTACAAGCTACGGAAGCGTCCACCCTCCTTTAGGATATCAATAATTCTTCAAAATCGTGCTCTTCCAAATAGGGTACCAAACAATTCGGCGTATTTTTCGGAGTTCATTCCTGTGGGTACAATGCAGAGTTTTACCTTGTCAAAGCCGGAAAATGATCCCCACATCATCACATTTCCGCTTCAAAATTCCGTTTTGTTCTATTATAGTTGTATTTTTCTTCCGTAAGTCATGCCATGCTGTTTTCTTTTCTCGCGAATGCACGACGAGCATCCTCATGCTGCTCTTGCAAGGTCGAGCATTTCTTCGGTTCCTTATACGCGATGAAAGCATCCTTACTTAAAATTTTCTCCGCTTGACATTTTTTAATTGGAAGATTCATTTTTGCTACAACTTGGGCAGCGCTTTGCTGACCTATTGTTGCTTTCGTTTTTATTTGGGCTTTTTTGTATGCCTTCTTACGCCGTGCCGCTGGTCAATTTTCAAGAAAATCCCGACGGCCTTTTCAGATCTTGAAAGCGCGACCGCTATACGGCGGTTGGACCAATCCATATAGTTGTATATATGCACATTTACCCATTCTTTATTATTAGGAAATTTTACTTGGCATCCTCGAAAAACCCGTTCTGAAGAAGATAAAACAAGTCGGGAAACCGGAAGCTGGGCGCTGCATTTAGCATATCCGATTTAGTACTTCGGGTTATAAATTTACACGGTAAAGACAAGTCTGAGCTACTGTAACTTTGTCACTAATAGTATGATTTTGATCAAACTTGAGGATAATATGCTTCATGTTATATTTTATACTACTACCAACTTTTATAACTCTGTCTGTAAACTTAAGGGGGGTTTTACTCAATTTTCCCGAAAATAATGTAATATAGTTTTACTAACTTAATTTGCACAGATACCGATAAGGAGAGTATTTTGAGTCCTGGGCACCATACAGAGGCAGCTACATGGTTTTTTTTCAGATTTTTCGGTTGAGTAGTTTCTGAGAATGGGTTCGTTAAAGAAATCATCATTTTCCACCCCTCCCACTCCCCGCCTTTTTAACAAATCTCAAAACTAAGACCCGCTTCGAAAAGTACTAATTAAGGCCTTTAATTTGATAGCCCACATGACTATATTTGGTGAAAAAAAATTTTACACCCCCCTTTTACATGTATGGGGACCCCCCCTAAATCTCAACGTAGAAGGATATCACTCACTGCATGTCTGGGGTTCCCACCTTCTTACCAAATTTCGTGTCGATCGTTATAGGCGTTTCTGAGAAAAGTGCCTGTGACAGACAGACAGACAGACAAAACCTTAAAAAACACGCCGGTTGTACGATGGGACACAGAGAAAACAATAAAATTCACCCACCACGTGTGTTTCCCACAACTGCGTCTATAGGAAAGGCGCACTCAATTTACCACTTTTCTTGAACAGACTTCTCGCTAGAGTGCCTAACGAAGGTAAACTGCTCAACTGATATGGTAAAAAATGAAATGCAGTAGTAAGAAGATACTGTGAAAGCGGCATTAAGATCCGTTTAGGATTCTTGGAATTAAAGCGATTTAAAATAAAATTTTATAATGCGTGTGTAGGAATTGCGCGCGGTGTAGTAAGAGCTTCGACCCTATGGTGACACGTTTCGAAGGTTGTTCATAATCAGCCTGTTATTATCACTTTAGTCGGGATACTGAACTCTCACATGACCGTGTATAGTTTTATCCTGGCTATGCTAGGTGGATGAAGAGATGGTGCAAATAAGAGCCATCTCCGAACAGTTTTTCTATCGCTTGCGCACAGGGAAAATCCGATCTGCTTTTCATTTACATGGAGTGAGGCCTCTTTGGTATAGGTCGATTATGTCCCATCCGTATAGGTCTATGCGGTTTAGCAAGATAGCGGACAATATCATTTTGGGAGCACTCGGCAGTCACACCTCTATAATTGCTTCACTGATGATGATGACATCACCCTTCTTATGTATGGAACAGGCAATGCCGTTGAGAATTCCGTTGCTGTTGCTGGTCTCTGCATATGCCTGCATTTTGTGAAATTGTTGCATCGGCGGATATGGAAGATTTCATCCGTTCCTAGCTTACGTTCATCTTTAAACTAGTCGTTTTGACTCTTTTTGAAACTGGGGTCAAATATGATTGTGGCGGGTTCAATGACAACGTCCTTTGGATGTGAAGATCATTTGTTTATGCTGCATCCTCAGGAACTCTGTTAACTGCTATTGGTGCTGCGGAGGACTTTCTCGTTGATGGTTTCAGTGTTCACTTTCACTTGATTGTTAAAGGGAATTCGAGGTGATGCTGTTAGTCAAGCCCAGAGCACCATGCCAGGGAGATAGTAATCCGAGGTTAGAGGCTCGATTAATACATGGTCAGTTGGGTTCAAAGTGGCCTGATCTGGAGAGCAAATGTTTTTTTGTAGCCCATTTTCCACACAAACCAGATACTTCCAACTGCAGTTTCTTCCGACACCATTAGTTGAATAATCCACAGTCCGTTACCACTCGTACTTACATAAAATTTTGGGAGCACATGATTCACTGGATGACCACTATAATATGGTGGTTCCTTATATTGTTTCGCGAGTTTCTGCAAGGTATTCTTTCTACAAATTTGGCTAATTGGGCCGTCTAATTCACATCTCAAGCAAATCTACAAACACCTACTGTTAATTTACAATCTGGATGACAGTTATTTCTTTCTGTTGTGAGACGTTGGCGACCATTTCCAGCTAACCATTGTGTGAAATGAGATTAGGATAACATATACACAAGCTGGGAAACCAGAAGCTGGACGTGTGAATAGTTCTGTGTTTCCCTATGTGAGGAACATTGAGTGCATGGTACTTATGAGTATGTAATGTTTTAAAATTCAATTGCGTACTATTTTCCAAAACTAATTACATAAAGAATTCGCCATGTAAAGGACTCAATCGACTATAGTTAATTCCAGAGACTTCATAAAAGGAGTGCAACGTTATTAGCAAATGTGGTGAAGTTCACTTAAAACATACACGACTATAACTTTTTTTCAGATTCAAATAGGTAAAGCCCCTAAGCACTCAGACCTTATTGGTCCATTATACTCGACTCCCCCGTCTAAAGGAATATCCCGGATTCATTTATATATCGCAGGATTTCCGTTAGTAGATGTGATGGCATCCGTTGCAGTTGGAGCACATTAGCCAAAAATCTGATGTTTACTGTAGTTAGGCGTTAGTTAAGCGTCCGTGGATTCCGCTTCTTCATTACAGGATGGACACGTATTACCTTGGGTTAATTCTTACTCTGAACATGTCCCAATTTTTGAAAGGATCAAAGGGCTGCTCAATGACCTCAATGCAGTTTGACTATCGCTACAGATCTCGATACGCCTGTCCTTTAACCGCTCGTCAATCATCCAGGTTGCCGCCCTTAGGCTCGCATACATTTCAGCCTGAAAGCCTGCAGACTGCTGCTTCAGGACTCTGTTCTGTTTTAGAACCATCGGTGTAGAAGACATCAGTGCATCCTGATATGCATTCTTCGTCCCGTTCTCTCTTCCTTGCAAGATTACTTAATATCTTCTACCAAACAGGTGTACGAAGACTAGAACCAGAAGGCCTTTTGAAAACTGGATTCAATTTTTCAAACAACTATTCCAATGCTGTGTGTCCCCTATGTCCATTTTGTCCTTGTAGATCAATCAAATCAAGGGTTGCAAATTGAGAAATGCATTTAGAACTGCGCGGGATATCGTGCTAACCGGTAATATTCCGACACACAGTTCTTTGCACTGTGGTTAATTTACAGCGAAAAATCGTTTGTTTCATCTAAACCCACCACACTACGGATGCAACATAGAACATCGGCCCAATGATAACACCATATATTCACATTGCTACCTCATGCCTAAGTCTCCATGTCGAGGCAATGGTCCTCCTAAACAGCTTGTAAGCGGCGAGAGCTCGTTTGATCTTTACCTCTACAGGCTTGTTCCAAAGAAACTACTTGTCTAGAATAACTCAGAGATACTTTACTTCTCCGGTGAGTTCTCATTCTCATTTCTGGAAGGCAAAGATCATACAGTTTTCTCATTTTTCTAATATAATAATGCCATTCCTGAAACAATAACTGTCAATCAAGCAACGGCGCATTGCGTGTTTGGAAGATCAGTTATTTCTCCCGGGCTTAGTTATTAAGACTACCAGAACTTTAGCAGAACTCGCTTTGGTCACAACCGCTCTTGTCCCAATTTTCCTTGCGAAACGTTCATGTTGAAAGGTTTGCAGAAACGGTCAATTCTCTCCCTCCTACTTCTAAGACCTGTTCTCCCCAGTGGTGTACCTCGAAGAGAATCTGTACAGACTACGGTTTCCTAAGAGAGCCCAGCTTAAAAGTGTGCGATTCAGAGTTTTCGATCTTCTCTCGCCAAAGGAGTCTCTAGTCACCTAGGGAACTCCACTTTGTTGCTAAGAAGTTCATTGTCCAATCAGTTTTCCTAGGATTCCGTCTTTACATTACAGACGGTTTGCCTAAACTAGTCAGACTAAATTCTAAGTAACGGTGATCTGAGATTTCATCTAGCACTCGTCAGCCTCTCATCAACTTTAACGATATGCTGAGAGTTTGCATTAGAACATTTTAAAAGTTCCAAGGCACTTGATTCAGCATACACTACCAGATCCCTTAGTTCTTGCGTCGGTGGTGGACACAATAATCATAGCGTAAGTAAGCAGAGACATTATGACGTTTCTCCTTTTTCCGTTAACCTGGTATTGTAAGTTGACCACAACAAAGTCCTGGAAACAGAATTGTCTCAGAATGGTTGCTTCTAACAATTATGACATCAAGACGCAGGCGGCAAGGATTTTTCATTGAAGAAGATCCTAGTTTTCTTTACTGATCCAATACAACAAATTTTGTTAAAACCCATGGTTCTTCGACCAGAAATATAATCCTGCGGCCAGTAGATAGGACGAGGCTTTGGCATACAGCAGGTTGTTTGTAGACATAAGTATATTCTAATATGAGAATCCTCGTTGGTGTAACAATGCCTTATTCTCAAGAAACTTTGCCTTCTTTCGCAGTGCCTTCAATTGTCGTCGGCTCGGAGCCCTCCTAAATTCAAGGTGTCAGCGCTATATGGATCTATTTCCATATACCGGAATTGAGCCAGCTGCGTTCACATCACAGGCTAGCCGTAGTCACGTTGCCAGTTTCTCTCATTAAAGAAGTTGCTACACTATCCTTTCTGGCTATCCGCGTCATAAACAGATCCAGGTGCAGGTTTTCTACTGAATCTGGTGACGCCTCCAAAATCCATGCCTCGGCCACGACCGGATTTCTCAAAGCCGGTGCTGGAAGTATGCAACTCTTTATCACTTCAGGAGTTACAATCCATTTCTTTCATCTTCATGTATTTTCGGGCACCCTTAGTATAGTACTAACCTACGACAGGTTCCCCCACAACGACAAGGTGGTATCCGAGAGTGAGACTTTTGACTATTCTTAGCGAAAAAAAAATTGCAACCCTCCATTAGGTGTATGGGGATACCACCTTAATTTGAACGAGCAGTAATATAAATTCACCGCCTGAATGGGGTCCACAATTCTAAGTTTTCTACCAAATTTTGTGTCAATAAGTATAACTATTTCTTAGAAAAGTGCGTGTGATAGACAGGCGGACAAATAGATGCACAGACAGAATCCAATTTCAATGAGGTTTAGTTTTCAACAAAACCTAGGAAAGTTGGGGAGAAGTGGACTCTTTATATTGTGTATCAGTATGTAATTTTATTTGTTACTGTGACTGGATGTCGGATACCATTCGACTCAGCTGTGGATAAGTACCTGAGCCAAATCAGGGTAATAATCTCGGGCTAGAGCAATGCTGACCTCTAGTACACTTCACGGCCTTGATCCAATATTATGGGGAATAGCAACATGAATAACATACACGGAGAAACCCGTCTTTTTAACTAACAGCACGTCAGGCTTGCATCGGTAAACTGGACATGTTCCCGTGATCAACCCATGCTTGTATGCAAGGTTTTGATGGATCACCTTGCATACAGCATTATGCCTGGCGGCGTATTGCACTGGCTGCAATAGAGTGCGGCCAGAAATGAGATTGTCCAAAGTCTTATACGTCGAATCATACTTTCTGCACTGGTCGTTCTCCACCCGCTCTTTCATGATAAGCTCTTTATAAGCTCGGATGACGACCACGCCATCCTGTATGGCACACATCCCTCTCAGTAAAGAGATCCCCAACACACAGCCATCTGTTCGACAAATAGCTGCCAAAGACAATTTACGTGTTTACCGTGCATTGCCTTCGCCTTCCATTATTCGGCCAAAAAAGGATAAGTTTGAACTGCTTTAACTTCGACACTTATATAATAGCTGGATTTCCAGTGAAGCTTTGCAGTATTGTGGGTGGTACTGTCCTCTATACTACAGTGGTTTGTTACTTCTAGGATGAACTTAGGGGCTGTTTTCTAGTTATATTTCAAAAAGTTTGTGATACATGTACTGTTAGTAAGCTTATTTGCAAAGATAGATGAATGGGATATATTTTGAGGAATAAAATTCATATACGCGCATCACCCTGAATTTTTTCGAATTTGAGGGTTGGGTAGTATCCGAAAATGAGTGCTGTCTCTCTTCAAGTTTGTACATTATGATCCACCCATTTTGCACCGCTTCTGAAAATACTAATTGGGACTTTCATTTGATTCCCCATACATTAGGAGAAAAACAAGTCGGGAAACCGGAAGCTGGGCGCTTTAGGTATGAAAGGTTTTGTTTGTTTCTTGTGTGAGTATATTTGAGTGTAGAACTATTCCATTTGTACGTAGCCCGTTAAGAATATGCATTTAGCATGTCAGATTTAGTACTTCCGGTTGCAAATTTACACGGTAAGGCAACTTTGAGCTGCTGCAACTTTGTTACTAATAGTATGATTTTGATGAAGCTTGGAGATAATATGCTTCATATTATATTTTATACTACTACCAGCTCTTATAATTCTGACATAAACTTAAGGGGGGTCTTACTCAATTTTCCCAAAAATATAGTAATATACTATTATTAACTTAATTTGAACAGATATCGATATGGAGAGTATTTTGAGGCCTGGGTACCGTATAGAGGCAGCTTCATGATTTTTTTCAGATTTTTCGGTTGGGTAGATTCTGAGAATTGCTCCATTAAAGAAATCATCACTTTGCACCCCTCCCACTCCCTGCCTTTTCAACAAATCTCAAAACTAAGACCGGCTTCGAAAAGTACTAATCGAGGCCTTTCATTTGATACCCCACATGACTATATTTGGTGAAACAAATTGTTACACCCCCTTTTACCTGTATGGGGACCCCCCTAAATCTCAACGTAGGAGGATATTACTCACTGCATGTCTGGGGGTCCACAGTTCCTATCTTCTTACCAAATTTCGTGTCAATCGGTATAGCCGCTTCTGAGAAAAGTGCCTGTGACAGACAGACAGACGGACAGACAGACATTGAACCGATTTTAATAAGGTTTTGTTTTACAAACAAAACCTTAAAAATTGACATGCCCTTTTGCATGTGTGGGGTTTTGTGTTATTCATTATATGCGTGGGATTTCATGTTTCCCATATGTCTAACAAACTTCCTTTGAATCGGGGTAGCGTTTCGGAGAAAATTGCATGTGACAGGCAGACAATAAACTGATTTTAATAATATTTTGATTTATACAAAACCTTAATAGTCGGCAAACCGTTCCTTGGTGAAGTCTAAACTCAACAGAGAAGCCAGACGATCTTTTTCTAATAAAAGATTGAACAAAACCTGAAACAAACTATTTGTTAAGTTTTCATTATTTCTCTGTAAATAATTCTGAAAGTTTGGAGTAATATTGTTGAACATAACTCTATTACTTTGTGCTATCCTTTGAAGAAATGTACAACGTCCAAGTAGTGTCTACTTCGTTATCTTTTTGCAAATGTTCCTTCCTCTCTACTAGTCGTAGGCTTGAAATCCTGGCTAGTCCACTCGGATAATGGCTGCGGCCAATATATAGGGGGTGCACTAATTTATAGCCAAGTCAATATTGATATTGTAATTTCCGGGGACAAATCAACTAATTCAGAAATCAGGCAATCAAGTTGTTCCCTGTTATGAAGTAAACGTTCTAAATTTATCGAAACTGTTTTCATCTCCTCTTACTTTCATTTAATATAGTACTGGAAAAATATTCATCTACCCGGCTGTCTCGATAAGCAGCGGGCACGAGTAGTTACTAGATATAAAGGAAGCTTCTTAGAAAATAGCGTTTCCAACGCGAACGTAGAGCTTTTGTTATTGAATACCAAAAGGGTTAAAATACTTTTCGCAAACAAATCAGAACAGGGAATGTATGAAGTCAATGGTGAAAGCATAATTCTGGGCCAACCAACAATTTTTGCAAATCCTGTTTGCAATTTCGTTGAATTCTCTCCACAACTTTTCATTAAAGTGATGATCAGTCTGACAGGCTTTTGTGGTCGAACGGAGAGAAAAGCAACTAGGACGGCCTCGTTTAATGGGCGGTCGTAGGAATCACAAGTTTTGAAAAACAAATTTCAGAATTTCAGTATTATGTTATGGCTTGAAAGTGCTGTTGTAGCTTCTCAGCAGTCTAAAATGAAAATATTCTTGTTTTCGGATCTTAATAGGATAGTTGACTTAGGTTTTGCAACCATAATGTTTGGTAATTCATAATGTCTCTGTAAAGGTTTGCCAAACAGTTCAAAGAGAAAAAAAACAAAAGGATATGCATACGATTTAAATCCACACACTGCCCGGGCCCTTAAGTGCCAACCAGTTCTGTCCGTGGACTTCTCTCCATTTTTAATATCTTTCAATTACAATTTATTGCCAGTGGTTGCTTTCAGATTGTGTCTCTCTGAAAAATTTCGCCAGATATTGCTTCGACTCAGTGGACTGTAATATATGCTAAAGGACCAACGTTTGGCGGACCAAGAAAATGAGAGAAACCTCTCCACAGAGCGGTGTGGTTAGCAAACGATGCTGCACGTTGAATACCAAGCGGAAATAATTCTTACTGCAAGTTTCTAACCATTGCATTACTTCGTCCTCTATCATGTTAACACCATGCACAGTCTAAATTGGATTGTTCCCAGCGAATACTGTGGCTTTTATATTTTACAGTTTTGTTTTAGACAAACATGATAATATGCTTTTTAAAGAGTGTGTAGTCCTACAAGGCTTAGTATTTAATTATCTTATTTCTCACATGGAAGATATACACAAACCATATTTTTGGAATAAAAATTCAAACTGCTAAATACGAAATGCCCACTTAAATTTTCTAAGAATTTTTACAAATCCTCCTCCTTTAATGTTAGACAACAGACAATCTTAAGAGAACGGTACATTCTTCAATCGTGTTAGAACCTGAAGTGCCTACGTGGTGATTGCACTTGTTGGTGGCTGAATGCATGAAATTGTAAAAGAATGAACCTCTCCAACCGAAAAATCTGGAAAAAATCACAGTGATGCATCTACATGAAAGCTTGGCCTCAAAATACAGCCAGTTCATATACCTGCACAAATAAAGCGAATCATATTATATTACGATGTTTTAGAAATTGACCGGAAAACCTTCCTTCGATTCCTCCCAGAAATAGAAAATTGGTCATAAGCGATAATATGGGACATAATTCTGGAAAGGTTCGACGCAATCCATTTATTATTAACAAAATTTCGCATTTCAGGTAGATTTCTTGGATTCTAAGAAGTGCATGACATCATGAGGAACGTTTCAGTTTTCCTTTTTTTGCTTTTTTAAGGTTTTGTGTAAAACAAAACTTGTGAATTTCGTGCACTCTGCAATCTGCATGACGTCATTTAAGTATTTATTCAGTTTTATTAAAGCTATTGCATTATTGTCACTAAATTGTCTTTTATATTATTTACAATTATTCTTTAATTTAAGATGAAATACAAAACCAAAACGACCATTCCGGTTGCTGGTTGAGAACTGACTTCCTTCTTGCTTCTAAAACGTTAGAGGCAGAAAAGACGTCTCCCTTCATTTGTTTCTTTTCTGCCCCCAACTCATGGCACACTCGCCGGTCCTCCACTCCCGTGTCGTGATCCGCAAAGTGGATAGATCCGCGCCATCTACTCGTTGGCACTCGCAACATTCGAAATAAATTTCGAATGCCGCGAATCCTGCCGCGCCACATCATCATCACATATCAATTCGTCAATAACACAACGAAATTATTTGTTATGAATGTGGTTGGAAAGAATTATTTTGGTTTAGTTTTTTAGTTATTTGTATATGAATATCAATTGTGTATGTAGGTATATAGTATATGCGTGCTAATGCACTTTGCGAGTAGTGCCTATTCAGATAGATATAAGAAGTAAATCGGAAATACGGGTACGATCAGTTTATAAACGTGCATATATGTGTACAGTATTCAGAAATAGGCAGTTTGTTTGTTTAGGGTTGAGGTTTGTTTATAGCTGTAATATGTACGTATGTCTCATAGTTTGGAAAAATATGAAGGACTATTTTGGATTTGTAGCTATATACGGATAGAAAAATGTCCGTTGAAATTTCTTACATAAGGTGAACACAAAACCTTTATACTCGAAGCAGGAGCTTCCGGTATTCGGACTTGTTTATATTTGATGTTGGTTAAATTCTTGGCATTTATTAATAATATTAAACTCAGAGTCTGAAACGTATGAGGTTGACTACTATCATTACAGGGCTTTCCATCAAATGATTTATTTAAATCGCTTTCTAGAAAATAGAGGGAAATGGAATTTTTAGCTATGTGACACGGAGCTGTCGTGCACTCGCCGCTCCTCACAACTTTTTCTTTTTCTTCAGCCTTCCGTTCACAAGCGCCAGGATGTAATCGCGAGACCTTTAAATGCCCATCCCATGTTTTGGCCGGCTTTTTGGTTGCTTACCATTGACTTCGATGTTCTAACCAATACTGGTTATTGAATTCTCGTTAGCGAGAATTACGTGACCACACCTTCGAAAACGCCTCTCTCGCAGTTTTTCCACGATCGGTGCAAACCCATATCGATCACGGATATTCTCTTTTCAGACGTTCAAAACGTTTCGCGCTACCAGTGTAATGCAACATCTTCGTCCCCATTACCGCAAGTCGCCGTTCATTGTCCTTTATAGTCGCTAACGCTCAGAACTGTAGAAAGCGGCAGACGGACGACATTGCAGTAAATTTTAGATTTGGGCCGTGCGCTGATACATACGTGAACTCCAGTTGGGGAATGCCACTTTATCCAAGTTGCGTTAATGCGGAAAAACAGTTTCATTACGTAGTTCTCCATTGGCTGATAGCATTGACTCGAGATATTTAAATCGCTGAGTTCTGGCAATGGCAGTAACTTGCCCAGAACTGAGAGATTTCAATATCTCGGGTCAATGCTATAAGCCAATGGAGAACTACGTTATGCTCCTCTCATAGGGAAATACAAAACCTTTTATACCTGAAGCGTCAAGCTTCCGGTTTCCCGACTTGTTAGTTATTTGCATATCATTGTGAATTAATTACTCGAACATATGTATTGATGTGTATCTGTAATGTATTTCCGGGTGGTAAACAATATAATACCTGGTATACTTGGTTACCAGCGGATTTTAACTTACGTATGTGCTTTTGTGCACGGAGTAAGATGGAAATGCGTGAGGATGCGTTAGATTTATTTATCAATGGTGTAATAGACAATGTCTGTGTATTTTGAATGAACACAGCATTTATGTCGTTGAGATGTATGTTCATATGTGTATCTTAGCGTTTGGCAAAATATGACGTAGTATTTTGTATTCTTAGCTATGTACGAATGGAATATCCTGCATAGAGAGTTTTTCATATGAGATGAACACAAAACCTTTGTATCCGAAACGACCAGCTTGCGGGATCCCGACTTGTTTTCATGTTTATTTAAGTTTTTGGTAAAAAATCGTATTATAAACGAGTGAGCATGTTTTTAATTCCGTCAAAAATATAGACGGAAACGGAAAGAATGCAACTGGTTACTTTATGACAACTTTTTGGGAATTGAAATTACACATCTGATTCTATAGAAAAAATATGCTACGAGATCATATATAAACATATAATATTGCCTAAATATTAAAAATATATTCGTTCTTGAACGAAAAGCAAATTTGAAAACTTTGAGCACGTCTTTTTCGGCACTTTAATGTAAACATGGCTCGTATGTATACGTATACGTTAACTTTACCCAACATTCAATTCGATATGGTATCGACATGTTATTCCTTAGGGAGTAGTGATTTGACGCGAAGAAGGCAATTTGTTCTATTGGAAGGATTTCCACCAAACTTTTCATTAAGATGCAGACAGACGGATAATGAACAGATTTTAGTAAGGTTTTGTTTTGAGCAAAACTTTAAACTCTGCTTCCCTCTCTTCCCTCTCCCCCGTTTTAGGTATTCACATTTCGACGCTCTCATTGTACGTTAACATCAATAATAATATAATAATAATAATAGTCGGCGCAATAGTTCAATTAGATCAGGGCGTTGAAGTGTGTTAGAGCTTTTCCTTCAAAACCGTAGCATTATACTACACTATTCCAATATCCTGTAGGAGGTAATGTGGTCAGCATCGCCTGTGATTATTACCCTGATTTGACTCACACCTGAATCGACTAGTATCCGACATCCAATCACGATGTTGCTCCTTATGTTAGATTTGAATCGCGACCTTCCATACCACAGTCTTGTAATCTAACCACTGAGCTATCCGAACACATGCGTTAGCTACTGATCTCAAAAGAAATTGTACTGTAAAATTCTAGGAAACGAACACACACATCTGAGTATACCCGAAAAGAAATTTATTACACTGGAATGTATCTTTTCCACTATTTTTACTTCATGCATCATCTTGCAACTTTCTTTTGCTGTAATTTCAAAGAAAAACTCTGATGCCACATTCCTCAGTTCACTGCAGAGCAATACGATTATGTATAAAAAAAACCTCATTACATAACATCGGCTTACTGTCTGTCCGTTTGTTTGTCTGTCTGTCTGTGTGTCTCTCTGTCACACCCAATTCCATAGAAACAGGGGCTCCTATTTTTACTAGATTTAGTGCAAAGGTGAGCCCTTCGCATGGAATGAGTAACATCCTTCTGCGTTGAGTTTAAGGGGGGTACCCATAGGTACAAAAGGGGGGTGTAAAGTTTTTTTTCATCGAATATAGTCATGCGGGGTATTCTCGGTGTGCGCCACCTCGGTGCTCTTTCTGTGCATGGACCGTTGCGAAAGTGAACTCCGGGAGGTTTGCCGAAACTCTTGGAACATGAAGGGGCGCGCTGGAGGGTACTCCTTGGGGCAATGGCGCTGCAGCCGACACTGTCGTAAATTCAGTTACGAACTTGATAACGATGGCCTGCGGAGCCTCCATGCCGAGGAGAACATCGAGACGTGGCAAGCCATCTATGTATTGATGGACGGCGGAAATTGTAGAACTCCGGAAAGAGTGTTACACCACCTCTTGAAGGAACGTCTAAACGATCGGGAGGATGCATGTTCCATAATCACAGGGTGCAGATCAGCCAAAAGGGAGACTCTGCAGGATAATAAACAGGAGCAAAGTCCGCTGCTGGTAGGACCTGGTCGACGACCGTGAAGACTATGTTATAAATTGATAACCGGAAAAATCGGACCTTTGAGGAAACCCTGTTCATTTGAGGCCAAGCAGATGGACCCTATTGTACGGGCACTATTCCCTGCGCACCCCCTATGGGATGATGATGTCAGCGCGGAGGACTGTCCACTTTTCTCTATAAAAAAGTTTGAACAGGCAGTCCTCTCTATGAAAAACAAGAAGGCACCAGGGCCCGATGGTATTCCAGCAGACGTATACAAACTGGTATGGCGAGCCCCCTTAAACTCAACACAAATGGAGTCACATGCTACATGTAAAGGGATTCACGGACCACACGTTCTCATCAAATTTCGTGACAATCGGTTTAGCCGTTTCCGAATAAATCGGGTGTGACAGACAGACAGACATCGGTTTTGTTTCACTCAAAATCTTAAAAAAGTACTTCACAATGGTCCTGCAAACAGAAACAAAATTATCTTTCCCATCGACGCACACAAGCGAAGTAAAGCCGGAGGTCTTATCGGCCTCAACTTTTCCGTGCAGCCCCTGCTATCTCTGCACGCATTCGTAAATTTTGGGAATTGGAGTTCTGTTTTCACTAAGATTGCCCCTTAAGGCTGGGTTTAATTACATACTGAACGTAAATTGCAGGAGAATGCATAGTATTGCAGGTTTCTATTTTTTCGAGGCTTAAGCTGGGGTTTGAAATAAATTCGTACCTGTGCTTGTGCTGTAGTTTTGTGTAAAACAAAATGTCCTCGAAATATTGGAATTATGAACCCCGCGTTTGGAGCGAGTAACTTTCTGCGTTTAGTTTCAGAGACTTCTTGAATATGCAACACGAAGTTCTCTTCTTTCTTTCCGTCGAATTCAGGCATGTGTGGTATCAAGCAAATGGTGAGGCAGGTCTTGGTTTTCACATAGCAAACGACAGTAAGTGAGTGTGTTAAAAAGTAGGCTCTTAAATCAAGGATATGATACTGTGAAGTTTATCAGGGATCGTACTTTTAACACTATCATGACAGACTAGAGCCGTAATTTTTGTCTTAATATATTGCACGTCGAAAAATTTATTCAACAATAAGCCCTAAAATCCTACATTGATGGAAAAATGATTTTTATGGAAAAATGAATATGATAATGATGTGATAATTTTGAACATAAAAGACCATCTAAGTTGTTACCCAAGACCCGATATTCTCCTCCAATCTGAAATCTTCAGAAACATGCTCGTTTTGAAAGTCCTTTGTGGAACTGAATAAAATTGCCAAATACTGCTAATCATAGCCTTGCATATTGTCTCCTCTCTTCCTCCAACACTTTCATAAATTCCCAGAGTAAAAGTTAATATTCTCTAATGGAAACATACAATGAGGTTCCCCCTATGCAGCATTTCTCCATTCTTATATAAGCTTCTAATCCTCGACTAATACCACCTCTCTAGGGAATTTCAATATGTCCATAGAAATATTTGCTGGCCATGTAAGAGTGATATGCGAACATTTTTTAGACAGGTCCTACCGTAAATACGATACAACACACATAGATACATTTGACGATTCTGGTGGTGTTTCAAGATATTATTGAGCCTCCGGTCAAAAGACGAAAGCTATTGGATTTGTCTTATGAAAGGACATTGGCGACTCAATTATCGGAAGCCATATATAAAATGATAGTGACAAGACACGCCTTTGGAACAAAGTAATTGCATAATAAATCACTGGCGATCAAATCATGGTTGAATAGCAACCAGAAGCGCAGGCCTTGAGGCTTTGCGTGCTACAGTAAGAACTTCCCAGCACAAAGAGATTTTTCTTGGATGAGGGATTCACATTCGGCCGCAATTAAGCCGCTGGTATTTAATAATCATCCTGGAGCCATGCAGATTGCCTGAACAAATATGTACATTCAAATGAATGCTTCAATGCCAACGTCTTGTTTACCCAACATGCACTCCTTTGCAATTGATGCGGTACTCGCTCCTTTAAAGGTAGTGACGACAATTAAGTCCTTCTTACTAAATTAATGCCATTAAATCACGGCATCTCAAGCACACATCTATATATACTATATACTGTTTGTACAGCATTTCTGCGTATAAACTGACCGCTTACTAGTTACAGTGCAAGAAGCAAGCTCTGTTATATGGCAAAGGATATTCCTTCCTCTGGCTGTAAAAAAGGGCAAAAATCGATTCTTGTGATTTATATCGAAATGGTCAACAGAACTTGCTTATACATACATACATACTGGTATTAAACCAACAGAGGTTGCGGATGAACAAACAGGAGCAGGAAAGGGCAGAGAGCCACGACTGGAATGGCGACGATACAATGGGTACCAGTAAAAAGCTGAGTGAAATTGAACGCTGTAGCCCAGCAGAAGCGCAAGGGGAAAAATAATGTTTTATAGCTGTTGATACTCAGAGACGGTTCAGTGGACCCTCGAAGTTGATTGCAGAAAGTGACACGTTTCTGATAAGGGTTACCGATACTATACCTGCAGCTCATGCAATATTTAGAAGGTCACAGCCGTAATGAAAATTACTAGCACATTTGAGCAGTATAAAAATTCAATGAAGAGATAATCAAACAGCTACGTCGAATGAGTTGTCGGGGGACTTCGAACACCTCAAATAAGAGAGTAAATGACGATAGGTTAGAGTCGGAAGTTCGGGAATCACATGCTTGATTATGTATGCATATATATTTATCCAATGTACGTACATTAACATATATTAAATTAGAAGAACTTGGCTTGATAGTATTCATCTGAAAAGCCTCATATCTCATAGCAATTTTCCCACGTGTGGTGCATTGTGACAGGGTAATATATTTAAACATAATTTTGCACAGAATATATAAGTGTTTTGGAAAAATCCAAATCACTCCAGATAAGTTTTTAATTTTTTATACAGTCTCATTTGCGTTATTAATCAATGGCTATCAGAACAATAATTGGTCGAAGCGAAGGCTAAATATCATTGCCAACCAGCCAAGAATTCTTAAGAAAAATATCAGGATCAATCCGGTATCTATTTATTGTGATGAGGTATGAAATCCGATTTCGTTTTAGTCTAGGGTTACACTAAAATAGAGGCTATCTGGAACGCGAAAAATCCACTGGCCGGGCCGGCTAACCCAGAAGAGAAGTATTAAATGAGGATATGGTTCATCGTGGATATTCCATGCGTCGATTTTGGTATCAAGATTCGCCAGATCTAGAGAACCATGTTCGCAGCCAAGCCGTATAAGTTTTTATCCTTATTGTCATTTTTGTTACGTGATTGGATATTCATAAATGCGAAGCCTATCCTGGTGAAAGTTTCACATGCAATAGGTCTGAAGTACCTAGATTGCGTTAATGACGTATGAAAGAATGAAGCCACTAAATACCTTTTGAAACTAGCTTGATAGCGATCAACATTGACAATTACGTTTTATTCTGTTAACATGGACGAACAAAGATCAACCGACCCATAAATCATACCAAACCGCTCTTTCTTTCTTTTAATATACTCAAACTTGAAATTCATCCCGTTGTTGTATCTACTGAGCCAAAAATGGGACGATGGTGAGCACTATAAATACTTCTAAATACACGAACACTTTTAATTGAAAGCTGACTTTCGTAACAAAGCTAAAGAATTGCAGAAATTTTTTCAGCATCAGTCTTTCCGTAGATTTGCTCAGAAATACTGAATTAAAATCACTTGACTTTGGCAATCACTTGAATTTGGCACAAGTCACACGTGACTTGTCAAAAGAACCCTATGCTAAAAAAGGTCCAATAATTATCAGAAATTATTTCGACGGTTTTATAGTGAAATCTACTACTACTACTATCTAACTATCAAATATACATTTTTGGAAAGAATTCTTGATGAGGCGCTGATTTGTTTATAATTTCCCCTCCTTTCAGAGTATGGGGGTGAACACGTTTACGCACTATGTGGTACTCTGCACTAGTAAACGTCGGTCAACCAAGCAACACCTTTCTGCCATCAGGAAACTAGTCTGAAACTGTTTGATACATTACTACGGGTTAGCTCCGAAGAGAGCCGTGCTGGTACACTCCGAGAAATTTCGCCAATCGCCTCGAATGCCATGTATTGATGGCCACTTGCCGGCAAATCTTCCGCTCCACCAACGATACCAGTGATTCCGATGCATGAGGTCATTTAAGTCATCTCGAACCAAAAGCCTGCAAAGCATCAAACCTGGGTCGAAAGTTCGGTGTTAAATAGATGCTGACCAACCACAGCCTTAAACACAGAATCCAGGAAGAACCACTCGTCCAACCTCGAGTCTCTTAAGACTGTTGCCCCCTAGCGTTTTTAAAAATCGTTTTGTTTTTATTTGTATTATTTAGTGCTGATTCGGAGAAGCAAAATTCAACTCTATATTAGACAGAAGTCAAATTTTGTCAAATCGGAAGGCAGTGGTGGGGCAACACCTAAACTTAATGGGAGCAAGGTAGATTCCGCGAGGCCCTCTTATTTTTTTATAAAATAAAAACAAGTCGGGAAACCGGAAACTTGACACTTCAAGTATTAAAGGTTTTGTGTTTCCCTTTGTGATTAGCGAGTGCATAACAGTTCCATGTATCTATAGTTAAAAATTCCATTGCCCACTATTTTCTAGAAAGCCATTCACACAAATAATTTGATGGAAAGGACTGCATTGATAATAGTCAATCTCATACGCTTCACACTTAAATATTAATAGCAAATGTGAAGAAGTTAACCTACAGCTGAGCGCTTCGGGTACAAAGGTTTTGTGGTTATGCGACAACAGGCTACTACCGCATTACCATGCATACGCGCGCTTAAACTGATCTAACGCATCTCCACGCATTTCCACTTTACTCCGTACAAAAGCATATATATGCTGTACGTAAACTGGTGACCAGGTACACACTTGTCTATTATATTGGTTACTACCAGCAAGCTTTCCTAGCACAAACATACACATGTCGATCTCTAGTAATTGCTATGCAAATAACCAAAAGAAGCTAAGAAACGAAAACTAAAATGTCTCGATGGACCTCACTGTTCACATCACATCAGACACCTTTTAGGGTGCAATAAAGTTACCTGAAATGCGAAATTTTGACCTTCTGTAGCTTTGTTAATAATAGCAAATTGGATTAATTTGTGCAGATATTGGAACGGGATAACTTTTGGGGCCTAGATTTCATATAAATGCATCATAGTGCTTTTTTAGATTTTTCAGTTAGATAGGTTCTGAGAACGTGACTTGTTTGCCTTTTTGGGGCACACATTTTGAGCCATATCTCCCCTACGTTTCACCCCTTTCACCATATCAGAAATAAGAGCAGTTTCGAAAAGTGCATTTGCCTCACATGACTATATTCTATGAAAAAAAAGTTACACCCCTCTTTGGCATGTATGAGAAGCCCACCTTCAAACTCAAGACAAAATGGCGCCACTCGCTGCATATAAAAAGACTACATGTTCTCACCAGATTTCGTGACAATCGGTTCAGTCATTTCTGAGTAAATTGGTTGTGATAACCAGCCACACAAACAGACAGACGGACAAATGGACAGACGGACAAACGGACAGGGAGTTTAAAAAGGTTTTGTTTCAGACAAAACCTTAAAAGGAGCTGGAGAGAAGTAGATTCTTCATGAATAGAATTTTAATATTTCACTCGAATGTCTATTCTCGTTAATTATGACGTCAGCAACCTTTGCGGTAAATTTGTACGAAATTGATAATACTCATAATAATACTTTTTTCCACAATGATACACACTAATAGCCGGATTTTCATGAAGCTTGCCATGCGTATGCACGATGCTGTTCTCCAGGCCGGTCCAATTTAGTACTCTTAGGATGAATTAAAGAAGGGGTTTTCAGTCAATTTCTAAAAGTTAGTCATATACTATTAGTGACTTTATGTGAGCAGATATCGGAATGGGACATCTATTGACGCTTAGATTTCACATAAGTGTTTTATATAAAGCCTTAAAAAGGAATGGGGAGAAGTAGACTATTCATAAATGGGACTTTGATATTTCATGTGAATGTAAAATATTCTCGTTAATTATGACGTCAGCATCTTATTTGTATGGCTTAAGATGCAGTAAATTCGAGTGAAATTGATAAATTTGAATTGCTATAACTGTGTTAATAATAGCCGGCCTTCCATGGCAGTATTATCTATGATGCTGTCCTGTATGTCCTTGATACTCCTAAAATGAACTTAACGGGTGTTTTCAAGGCAAGTCGGTAACATATTATTAGTAAGTTTATTTGAGCAGCTATCGAAATGGAATATATTTTGAGGCCTAGATTTCGTATAATTGCTCATACTGATTTTTTGAGTTTTGGGTTGGGTAGTTTCCAAAAATGAGTCCTGTCTCACTTTAAGTGTGCATGTTTTGGTTCCTTATTCGTGCATTTTGCGATTGATGTCAAAACATCAGCTTCCCAAAGTACTCATCGTGGCCTTTCATTTGATACCCCACATGACTAAAATGTTTACATCGTTCCTTCGCATGTATGGGGAGCCCCACGTAAATTGATGTCACTGACTCTATGCGTTGTTTTACACGAAACTTTAAAAATATTTGAAATAGACAAATTTTTATTCATAAAGTAACAAAGTAAGTACTAATACTTCTCTAGCACAAATGACGAAGAAAGAATTCAAAAATGAAAGTTTAGTTCAAACCGGCTTTTGTGGACTGTATAAGTCAGTCACTGCCTTCATAATCGAACATTCTTTTCTTTTTGGGCCTCCTTTCCGGTTTTTCAATGAACAGAAAAGCGTCAGAGAAGCATTTTCAGAATCAATTTTGTCGCAAAATCTACGTTAAATGTTCAAGAGCAATTCTTAAATGAACTTTTACATACGATATTAGCACGCGTTATTATCTCATACTGTACATGTATGATTGATAAATTCTAAACTGAGCATTTCGTTGAAAATGGACTCACAATCACTAAATGTGTCCAATTGTTCCGTTTGGTTTTCTGGCCTTTCTATGCATTCAACAACATCATTAAATGCAATTACTGGCCGAGTTCTGCTTTTCAGCTTGCCGTGGTCGCGGCTTTGCTACATGGGCAGTATTTCATTCGCCTTTTCCAAAAACAATTTTACAAGAGAAGGCATGTAATAATATGTAATATTCTCCCCTTTCCTTTCGTGTTAATACCCCTCAGCTTTCCCAATTTCCCGACATTCACTGACATCAACCATTTAAACTTTCAAAATTGATAATTTCATTTTATTCATCAAAACCTGCCACCTGTTACTTTTGCATAAAATTCTGAAATTTTATTTTCAAAATTTGTCAATTTGTAAGTAATGATAATTCTCGAATAATACATCACCGGTAAAAAAGGAATATTGACTTCGCCCATAAACACTGGATGCAGCCCTAACGTCTTGCTTCTGGTTAAGGCGACTGAAAATGTTTTTGCATGGAGGATTAGCGGGACCGAGACCGGCTGATGGATAGACAGCTGATCAGCTGGACCAAGGATGGGAGATCAGTGCAGTTCGCAGCCCGCAGTACCGCTGTTTACTATTCAATCGAATTGGATCAACATTTGGAAGTGGAAGTTACTCTTGATGGCCGGCTGTTCCAAGGTTTAAAAGGGAGTACCGCGAAGGAGAACCGGCAAAAAGTAGTTCTTTTTGTTGTCGCAGATTCTGAAATAATTTCGTGTGGAATTTGCAGGTAACGACAAACGTCTCGGAAGAAAGACTGCTCTTTCGAAGGTGCAGTAATGTATCCGCGAACTGCTAAGTCAGGGAAGAGCGTTTCTACTTTTCGTAGGGATTCTTCATTTCATGTTTTAAAGGAAGTTAGATGTTGTTGGTAGAAAACTTGTGAACAATCTCGGGACCTGTACAAATTGTGTTGCGAGTCTTTGCTAAAGGACCATTGTTAATTTGAATCAAATAAAATACGGGGCTTAAATTTCGAAGATTTAAATTCGAAAAATATGAAATTTAATAATTGTTTAGGATAAATGAGGGATCCTAAGTCCATAACCACTTGTTGTTGGACCGGACCAAAATTTAAACTAAAAAGCGAGATCGATTTCATCTTTAGTTGAGGGCGCCGGGAGTTTTCGTTTTCGTCGTGGAAATGAGATGCGATAAACTTCTGAGGATTCAAGGGTCAGTGTTCTAAGTTAATTAATTGACTTAATCAAACGTCCACAAAGAGAATTGAAAAACATTGAAATTGGCTTGAGGATTGATTATCAGCGCGATGGAATTATCGTGGAAGAGTGCGTAAAGTTTTAATATGTAACGATAGATAAAAATCTAATAAAAGACGATGACAAGAGGGATTTTGGTTTTGAAGAGCTAGGAGGTATTAGCTGTTCGAAGAAGTTGTGTTGAGTTAAAAAGAATGCGAGACGACGTTAACATGAGGAGCACATCAAAGGTTGGTTTCCGATAAATTGCACCATGACGGTTCACTACGAACTATATCATTTTAATTATTATTTTTTTTTGTTTAATTTTTAACATTTGCTTGGAATTCCTAACCAAAAAATGAAAAAACAACTGACTAAATGTCTCTCGTAAAGCATTTACTTAAACAGAGCTCTGGGGGTGGAATTTTACATTCCTATATGATCTTTTCTTTACTTTGATTGTCGATTGCTTTCTTTACTTTGCTTCTTTTTTTTACTTTGATTTATTATTTGTTTTGATTTATTATTTATTATTTTTATTTCTACTATATTGTTTTTATGTTATGAATTTCCTGATTATGACTTGGATTATATTATTTTTGATTTAATTATTTTTTCTTCAGTTTTTAATATACATACCGCCATGGTTTCTAGCTGAATCTTTTGATTTGAGAACTTAGAAATTAGATTTTCGTCTGCTATTTGTAGTCTAGCCTAAAATTAACAAACAAGGGGTAGCTTCTTCCAAACTAGAATTTTTGGTTTTAAATGTAATCGAAGAATCTGCTGTTTTCTAGCTGTGACAACCGCAAGGTGTAAAAAACACACTGGGACTTGCATAAATTTACTATACAGGTTTTTACTTCACTATTTACGCTTATCATATTTGCTCCATTGTCATATCCTTGGCTATGACAGTCCTTAATATTTAAACTATTTTTGTCTAGCTCTACCAATATTGTATTAGTTAACTATTCCCCGTCCCAGTAACAGCCAGAAATCCGATAAAGTCTTCCTCTATTGTTCCAGTTGATGTATTACAAAATTATAAGATATCTTTTGGATAATTTTCATCACAGTTATTTGGCTGCTGGTCCTCAGCCAGGTTCGAACTTTATTATGACGGTGAGCATCCATCATGGGAAACATCCACAATCCCGGATCCAAACTGGCAAATGCTTGTCTCACTACGTCATTGGTGTCGCTACTAACTGATGGAGGAAATATCTCGATCGTTTCTTCTTGATCGCGAATTATATTACTAAATGTCTACACATTTCACGTTCAAGTTCACTGTCGTCGTTCGACACCGGTACTCGGTGCTTCAGCAATAATTCCCAGATTCAAAGAAATCTCTAATTCGAACATGACTGTATGTTCTTTAGAAGCAAAGCAATCGTTTCGTATGAGATTCTAGAACTACCAGTCACAGTCTGATTGAGGGTAGGTTGGTGTCTACCTAATATTCTCTAATTTCTTCCCCTATTCCTAAAAAGCAAATACAGGTACAATTATTTTTCTTCACAACAAAAACCAAATTTCTGCTCACTAACTAAATTTTTTTCTATCGTTTCAAAACAATGAAACACTATTATTCATATTACACCAGATACTTTTCGAAATATACATAATATAATATTACATGGAGGGAGAGTGCGTTTGGATGCGCTACTTCGATTGGTTTTCCAATCTTCGAGGAGTATGAAACTTAAACAAGTTTTTCTCCAGCTCTGGCCGATGGGCCAACGGGGCTCTTTCTCGCTGTAGCAACTCAACGACAGCAAATGTTGCAGGTCAAACAAGTCGGAAAACCGGAAGCTGGACGCTTCAGGTTTTGTATATTTCTTTTATAAAAACATTTAAGTGACTATTTGCCCCATTAGTACCTAGCACGTAATATATGCATAGATCATGTGAGAATATCCACTTTCACGTGATACTGACATTCAAAGTCTTGAATTTGCACCGAAGCGACAAATTTGGCCTATTTTTGTGATTCCAGGATGAACTTAGGGGACGCTTTCCAAGTAATAGCTAAAAATTATAAGAATATGCTATTATTCATTTTATTTGAACAGATATCGGTATGGAGGGTATTTAGGAGCGTAGGCAACATATAGCGGCAGCCGACCAGTTTCGACCCCCCACCCCCGCACACGAATGTCAAACTAGGACTGATTTCGAAGGGTACTAACGAGACCTTTCATATGATACCCCACATGAATACATTTGGTGAAAAAAAAAATTTGCACCCCCGTTTTGTATGTATCGGAACCCCCTTAAATTCGACATAGAACGATGTAACTCACTGTATACGTGAGCGTTTGCAGTGGCCTTTTTCCCACCAAATTTGATTTCAATCACTATAATAGTTTCCGAGAAATAATTAAATTAAATTAAATACCACAATCAAGTCAAAATTTAACGTCTGTGCAATAAGATGTGCAAACAAGTCGGGAAAACGAAAACTGGGCGCTTCACGTACGAAAGGCTTTGTTTGCTTCTCCTGTGAGTATATTTGAGTGTAGAACTATCTCATCTGTACGTAGCCCGTTATGTATATGCATTTAGCATGTCAGATTTACTAATTCGGGTTGTAAATTTACACGGTAAAGATAACTTTCAGCTACTGTAACTTTGTTACTAATGGTATGATTTTGATCAAACTTGGGAATAATAAGCTTCATATTATATTTTACACTACTACCAGCTTTTATAGCTCTGTGATAAAATTGAGGCGGGTTTTACTCAATTTTCCCAAAAATATGGGAATCACTATTATTAACTTAATTTGAACAGATATCGATATGGAGAGTATTTTGAGGCCTGGACACCATATAAAGGCAGCTTCATGAATTTTTTCAGCTTTTTGGGTTGGTTAGTTTCTGAGAATGGGTCCGTTGAAGAAACCATCACTGTCCACCCCTCCCACGCTTTTCTAACAAATCTCAAAACTAAGACCGACTTCGGAGAGTACTAGTCAAGACTTTTCATTTGATACCCCACATGACTACAATATATTCGGTGAAAAAAATGTGTATACCCCTCTTTTTTAAGGTTTTGTGTAAAACAAAACCTTATTCAAATCGATTCAATGTCTGTCTGTCTGTCTGGCACACGCATTTTTGTCCAAAACGGCTAAACCCATCCGAACGAAATTTGGTAGACAGATGGGAGCTATGAAATCCCACGCATATAGTGAGTGGCATAAATTTATGTGGAGTTTAAAGGGGGCCTCCCCATACACGCAAAGGGGGGATTCAACATTTTTTTTTCACCGGATATAGTTGTGTAGGGCATCAAATGAAAGGTCTCGATTTGTACTTTCCAAAACGGACATTAGTTTTGGCATAAATTCCAAAGTGCGTGTGTAAGGAGTTAAAATGTACGCACTTGAAGTGAGACAGGACTCATTTTCGGAAACTAAAAATCCGAAAAAACTCAGGGTGGTGCGCCTAGATGAAATCTAGGCCACAAAATATATCCCATTCCGATATCTGCTCAAATAAACTTACTAATAGTATATTACTACTTTTTAGAAACTTACTGAAAAACCCCCTTAAATTTGTCCTAGGACTTGTACCCGCATAGAGGACAATATTTCGTATATATGTACATGCTAAATTTCGTAGAATTCTGGCAATTAAGACCAAGGTTATAGCAGTTCAAACTTAGCGATTTCGCGTGAATTTACTGCTTCCAAAGCCATGCAAATAAGATGCTGACGTCATAATTAACCGGAGTAATTGACATTCGAGTGAAATATTGAAATTCCTTTCAAGAAGGATCTAATTCTCCCTAGCCCTTTTTAAGGTTTTGTTTGCAAAACAAAACCTTATTAAAATCGGTTCAATGTCTGTCTGTCTGTCTGTCACAAGTAGTTTTCTCAGAAACGGCTATACCGATTGACACGAAATTTGGTGAGAAGGTGGGAACTGTGGACCCCCAGACATGTAGTGAATGATATCCTTCTACGTTGAGATTTAGGGGGGGTCCCCATACATGTAAAAGAAGGAGGTGTACAAATTTTTTTTCACCGAATATGTGGGATATCAAACGAAAGGTCTTTATTAGTACTTTTCGAAGCCGGTCTTAGTTTTGAGATTTGTTGTGTTTGGAGTGAGAGGGGTGGAAAGTGACGATTTCTTTAACGGACCCATTCTCTGAAACTACCCAACCGAAAAATCTGAAAAAAATCATGAAGCTGCCTATGTATGGTGCCCAGACCTCAAAATACTCTCCATATCGATATCTATCCAAATTAAGTTAATAATAGTATATTACCATAGTTTTGGGGAAATTGAGTAAAACCCCCCTTAAGTTTATCACAGAATAATAAATGTAATGGTAGTAATGTAAAATATAATATGAAGCATATTATCCTCAAATTTGATTAAAATCATACTATTAGTAACAAAGTTACAGTAGCTCAAAGTTGACTTCACCGTGTAAATTTACTGCAACTGAATATCATTATCACACTTAAGTGGGTAGTCAGACATGCTGAATGGATATACATAATGGGCTACGTACAATTGGCATAGTTCTGGATTCAAATATACTCACAGAAGAAGCAAACAAAACCTTTCATACCTGAAGCGCCCAGCTTCCGGTTTCCCGACTTGTTTTATGTATAGTGAGACCCCCTCCCTAAATGTCAACCTAGGAGGATATCACACACTGCATGTCTGGGCGTTCACAGTTCCCACTTTCTCACCAGCAGACAGACATTGAACCGATTTGAATAAGGTTTTGTTTTGCAAACAACCTTAAATAGAGCTGATTCTTCGTCGTCAGACATTTTGGTCAGCTTCCATAAAAAAATGATTGTTTTAGGGACGATAGCTCCTTTTTCAACTACTAATAACAACTAATAACTATTACCAAGGCGAAATATGATAGTGCTCAATGTCTCATGATACACCAACGTAAAATATTAGAGGAATTAAGGGTGCAAATGGAAGTCCACCAGCGTTGCATTCTATGGCCGATACTTTTCCTTTCCATTATTTGTAATGATTTTCATTTTGTCTTGACTGGAGTGTCATCAACATTGGCAATCGCTCTGAATTTGGAGAAGGACGTGGGTAAAGAATAACAAAAGCAAGGTTTTTAATCTGACTCGTCACCGATTCTTCCTATTTGTGTTTATAAGGAAAATTAAGATTGTGACAATCAATGTCACTCAATGATGGTGACAATGTGTGCATCGTATCAGTAGGCTATTCTAGCCTGATAATCTCATTGTGGGTTCCGCTATTAATTAGATCCACTATCCAAGGCGATAAGTGAGCCGGCATAGGACGTGGCGTTGAACAGCAAAAGAGGAGTGCAAGCTTCTCAGAAAATTCCGGGGATAAATTGAAGTCCTTTCCCAGGAACTAACAGCGATGGCGGATTGGCCTAGTGGACAGGTTATACTCAACATGGGAGTTAATTGCAACCATGTTTGTATATATATACGAACATTTAAGATTTTGTGCTAACTGAGATCCTGAAATACAATGTTTTGTTAAAACCAACTTTTAGAAAGTCGCGTTTAAAGGAAAATGGTGGTGTGAAACGTGATTGGAGAAACTTAGGATTTAATCTGCAACACCGCTGCCATAGGGACGTACTTCTTCGTCTGGATATTGGTTCTGTCTGTCGTGAACAGTTGGAAAGTCACTTCTTTTGGAATGGGATTTATACTTGAAACAGGACTTGAAAGGACTGGGCGCCCATTTGCTTATATATCGGGTTCTATGTACCTATCTACGTATGAAGAAAAATGTGTTTGAAGAAGTTCTTCGTTTGGTACATTTCTGATAATATGTAAAACAAAAAGCGAGAAACAAACACCGAAAGTGGAGAGACTCCTTAAATTCTGTAATTTATATTTTACACCTTCTTTTATAAAACTTATAAATTGTAATCTTCCTTCTCGTTTCTGCCCCTTTTCGGTTTTTTGACTTATGCCAACAATCGAACCTGCGGAAGGTCTTCTCTGGTAACAGTTTTTGCAATATTCTTATACGGATTCCACTTTGGTTGGAAAAGAGTGATTTTTGTTAGGGTGCTCTCATCATGCATCTACAGAGGCTAAACTTCTGATGTGCTTGCGATATTTTTTTTTATGCTGATTCCACATTGAGGAAAAAACTTAGTGTTGTACGCCTTAGACTACTCACTGTGGAAGAGGATAACTGGTCCCTGAAATACCGTATATGGGAAATGAAAATTCTTTTTCGGCATTTAAAGAAAAATTTAGTCTTTTCTTAGTGTTTTTTTCTTACTATAAATTGCTACTGGGCACTGCACTATTCACAAATTTTTTTAAAGAGAAAATTTAACAAATTTGGTCAAATTTTATACCCAATCTACATAATTGGTTTGTATGTTGAAATGCGAATGCTTCAATTAAGAAAACCACCAATTTACTGAAATAATTCACGGTCTTCCAAGATTGAGTTTATCTCTAGTTGGAAAAAGTGAGTTATTTCGATGGTACCGTTATCAACTTTCCTTAGTGCATATTTAAATTCATGCATACGAATGTGTACACTCTGATTAAAGTAATTTAAAGTAGGAATTATCCGCGAGGAACTGACAATTTTAACAACCACTATATTAATTGCATCAATGATGACTCCATGGCTATAATCACATGTGCGGAGTTATTATAAAATGGTGGAGAGTAATTACTGCAATGTCTGAAATGGGAGAAATCCAAAAGGTGAAGTAAGCCTATACTTATTCAAAGTAATTAAGACATATTTAATGTTATTCCTTAAAGTTAGTTTCGGGACTACCATGAATATGTGACATGAAATTTTGATAGCGATCATCCAATAATATTTGAATAGTCTTAATTTTGTAGAAAAACCTACTAAATTTTAGGTTATATTATAGATAATAAGTTTTGACCCTTATCCCTAAATATGGTAATTTTGTAAAGTAGAATAAATAGGCGGTTTGTTATATTAAACGATATAAGTATTTGTTCAATAATCATTAAGATTTATCATGATAAACACAAAGGGTCCCTAAGAATTTTGAACTCACTTTTTTCCAGAAGAAATTAAATTTAACTGCTTAGAAATTTAAATTGTTATCATCCCTTTTGAAATCCAATCTAAACCCGAGATGTAATGACAGACATAATTACACTTATGCTAGCTTAGACATAGCAAAAAAATGTTTGCCGGGAATTAAAATAGACGCGTGTACTCTAACGAGTACCGAGACAGCCCCCCTCCCCTCCCCTCGTCAACAGGGGTACGCCATGCACAAGAAATCGTCCACTACAGATTATCAAAATATTCCCAGGTAACTGCCGCTATCGTTAGCTTCATGTTTATCATCTTTTAATCTGTTTCTTCAGTTTTCATACTTTGTTTCCGTTTTAATATGCTCGAAAAATATTCTTCATAATTGGGTATGTTGCAAGCAACACGCGAGCTTTAGTATTAACAAAACAAATTTTACTTTTTCACTTGCCGTGATTTGATGACAGGAACAAGTGTATACACTAAGGGAAAACTGCTTGACGTCCATAGTATATATTCTACGGCCTCGTCGCACCGATATAATAAAGCTGCCACCAATCTCTCGAAACATAATAAAACTGATGGCACACATGTAGCAGGGCGGCAACAATTGTGATTAATTTCACAAGTTGTTTTTCATGAGTTTTTAGAACATTATTATTTATTTAAAAAGAAACCAAAACAAAACAGAACCTTATTAAAATTGGTTTACTCTCTGTCTGCCTGCAACATACATTTTTCTCGGAGATGGTTCTAGCGATTCACACCAAATTTGGTGAAAGGTGGGAATTGCGAACGCTCACGTATATTGTGAGTTACATAATGTTACGTCTAATTTAAGGGGGTGGGGGTCCCCATTACATTCAAAAAAGTGATGTAATCTTTTTTATCAAATATAGCCATATAGAGTATCAAATAAAAGGTCTCGGTTAGAACTTTGAGAAATTGGTGATGTTAACTTTGAAATAATATTAAAAATTATAGGCTTAATTATGGGACATTTACGAATGTTACGCATTAAATGGAAGAAAACGTAGTCTTGTTATGAAGCAAATTCACTTAGATAAGGTAGTTATAATTTTCGGGTGAATTAATTTTCGTTGTTCACTATTAAAACTACCACATAGGCAGACAGACCGAACTGATGATCGTTGGAGAAAGCGTTGGCCGAACCACATTCGCAAAGGTGGAGACGTCCTTAAGGGGAGAGACATAAATACAGGCCCGAAAACCAGAGACTGTGATACAAAGTAAAGACATTGATCATGTTAGGACCAAGGAGGATATCCGCGAGGTTCAAGGAAAACTTTTCCAACGACTCAGTTTGCAAGAGTCCGCAATCATGGAACTCAGGAAGGGGTACCCGTAAGAGATAGATAGAATGTCTTTCCATCTGACGTCAAGCATTACGAGGAGTACCACCCGTCGAGTATGGCGGGTGAGTGCCTCCGCTCGATCAACGGCATCCATGACTTGCATGACAGCATCAATTGCACTCTAAAGTGAAACTGTCGTGGGGATACGTCTTCGGCAGTGCATATCGCTTTAGTGAGTCCACTTCTAATGAGCTTTTCGAGCACTTCCCCAGCAGTGTCAAGTATACAAAGTGGTCGGTATGAAGATGGCAAGGGTCCCCTTTCGCCACCTTCAAACGAGGAGGGAAAGTGTCCTCTTCCAGGCAAGCGTTAAATGCGCCGAGCAGTGGGTCTGACGATGTTGCAGCACCAATTTATATACCTCTGCTGGGATACCATTGGGTCCTGACGCTTTCTTGTTTTTCTTATAGAGGACTGCCTCTTCCAGAGAAAAGTGGGCAGTCCTCAGCGCTCTCCGCACTGCCGTCATCATCCCGCACGGGTGTGCACATAATAGTGCCCGTACAATGCGGTCCATATGTTCGGCCTTAAGTAAACAAGGTTTTCGTAAGGCCCATATTTGTCGCGTTGAGGGTACCCACTCACCTCGTCGACCAATTCCTGCCAGCATCGAGTTTTGCGCCTGTTTATTGTGCTGCGGAGTCTCCTTTTGGCAGAATTTATTCGGTGATTAAGGTGCTTGCCTCTTCCCGCTTGTTTAGACGTTCTTTCAAGCGGAATTTGTGGCACATCTTTGGGAGCTCTGTAATTCCTGTCGTCCCCCTATCCAAAATTGGTTTGCCACGTCTTGATGCCATCCTGGGCATAGAAGCTCAGTAGGCCGTCGTGTCAGTTCTGTTTTCGCCGTCGTTTTGAGAATTCGTTTGCGTCTGGAGTCTGGGTGAGCCATGCGCCATTCAAGTTTCCTGGCATTGAAGTTACCCCGACCAGGATCAGCCACTCTGTGCCCGAGATAGCGTCCTCCAGTGCATCAAGTCTGCGTCAAAAGTCTGACATCGTGTCGTTCGACGTTAGCTAGACACTGAAAAACGTTACTTCCAAACACCGAACCCAGACAAAACCGTCCCCCCGATCCTGCGCAAGAACCCTAAGGTGGGTGCCGCCTCGAACCGTAAACTGTTGCACTCCGGTGCATATTTATCTGTAGGATGGAGATCATTTCCGTTTTCGTAGCCTACACAATAACGAAATCTATGAGCGGTACCATGACCGCTCGGTTGTGGATAAAATCCGACTCAATAGGTTACGGTGGGCGGGTCACTTAATCCGTATGGATGAGGATGATCCCACCCGGAAAGTCTCTAAGGGCAATATCTATGGTAGAAAAAGAAGACGAAGCAGACCCTGCCTAAGATGGAGCAATGGCGTAGGTCAGGACGCCAGACAGCTTTTAGGGATATCGAATTAGTGGACCTCGGCGCAAAACCGGGATGTCTGGAGTTCCTTATTAAGGCAGGCCTAGACCGGATACCGGTTGTTGCGCCGTTGATGATGATGATGGGGATCATGTTAAACGCGTCCCAGTTCTTTCCAGTTCTGCTTTGGAGACTGGATACCGCCCCGAGCCCGCAGTGTGTGCAACGCTCTCATCAGATGCGCCACAATCCCAGCATATAACGCAACTCTCTTTTTCGGTGCAGGTAGTCGCCTTATGGGCTGGCTGACCGCATATGCGGCATATTGTTCTTCTGTCAGGCCCCCAACAGGTTGCCAACGTGTATCCATAATCCAAACATTCTGATGGAGCGGCGTGTTGTCCCCTCTTCAATTTCTTCACCTTCTTCTTTTGAGCCCTGGAGAGTATCTGAGTGAAGTGTCCCTGAGATGCTCCCCCCTCCATTCGTTTATTCTTCAGTTCGCACTGCAAACGGGCTGTCTGCAAAACGTTTGGCATTTGCGGTGTTGTCAGCTCTGCTTTGGGCGCATCTTCCTAAGACTCTGTATCCGCCTGTAACATAAAATTCTGTCCAGCTCCATCTGCCATTTTTCGCATATTTTGATAGCGATTTCCTCTTCGAATTTCGCAAGAATAGTCGACAGCGCACCCACTCGGTTTATATTCGAAGACATCTGGTCAGTTTCAGTAGTTTCTACTGTGCTTCTTTCCGCGACAACAGCGTTGCATGGTACATTCTGGGTTGCCGTCTCCGTTAAAAGTGCGATATCAATCTGCGAGCCTTCTTCTCTGTTTGTGCATCCCAATCTCTCGGCGTGCTGTGTTCAAATGCAGCTAACTCACTCTCCATTCTCACTGTCTCCTCATTCATATTTTCTTTATTCGCCATTTAAGTTTTTACCAGCACTTGGTGTGCAAGTGAGCGGGCCGCAATAGTCCCGAAACTCGCGCAAGGGACAGCGCTCACTTCTGGCAATGCGGTCTACTAATACCGGTTCAGTTTACATTATCCGTTCAGGGTCCCGAAGCGGCTACCTCTTGATATTCACCACAACTACCAACTTGGCAGAGCTAGGATCACATCACCCCATCGACAAGTTGTCCACGACTCCGGACTCCCCCAACATGTCTCAGCGTGTATTAGTCTTTCGCAGTTTGCTTCCGCCGAGAAACTTTCTCGAGGCTACTACCTAGGACGCAGGTATTATTCTGTTTACTAAATATTCCAAACCATAAAACCATAAATCGCAAATTCTGCCTACTTAGCGAACATCGACATTCTTACGAATTAAATTCATTAGAAACGAGGCATCCCCAAAAAATTACTGTGCACTCGAAATATTTAGGTGGAAGCCTCCTGCATAAGAAACTATTCCAGCCCCTGAGCTAAGAAAAATATTAATCGATTTTCATGGAACCAATGGATATATATGTCTATATTTAAAAAAGCCGACGAACTCTCTTCCCGCCCAACCGGACCGAGGGGCGACCAACCTAAGGATGGGCTGAAGGCAACATCCAAAGGCCCGCATCACAGCGATGATGCGTTTTAGCGCAAAGTGTGTGTGACCATGTGAAAATGTATTACTACATCCCGATTGTCGCAAACACTTCAACCAATGACGCGGAGGTTCTACACTACAGAGACATGGATCTTATATCGAAGACAGTGCGGATCAAGACTGAAACCCATTAGGTCAGATTGTTACCGGACGGAACTCTTCGGACTATAACACAGGTTGCAAGGATATCCGCTTTTTGCATCTCCATATATAGTCCAGCCCTAAGATCGAGCGTTTTCAGCGTTTTATGTAAGTTCTGCGGGACTAATCCCGTCGCTGAAATTACTACTGGGACTACTTCAATCTTTCGTAGTCTCCAAGTCTGCTTTATATCGTCTGCCAAGGCGCCGTAGTTCCGGATTTTTTCGTGCTGTTTTTCAATAGTGTTCCGGTCCAACGGTACGGCTACATCGATTATAAAGCACGCTCGTTCTTCCTTCAGAAACAGAACTAGATCGGGTCTGTTATGATTAACACTGTGGTCAGTGGCAATAGTGTGATCCCACAGTAGTTTGACCCGATCATTTTCCAAGATTCCAAGAAGTAGGTTGCCACTAAGTTATACTTCAACGCAAGGTTTTAATGGAGAATCTTGCAGACGGGGTTATGACGATTGGTGTACTCGGTACTGCTCAACATCCTGCACGCAGATGTTATGTGCTGAATGGTCTCCTATTCACAGTTGCATAACCTACAACTGGAGTTGGTGATTGAGGAGTGAAGAATGTACCGTTTATAATTTTTTGTTGGTAGCGAAGCATCCTGAATTGAAGTTAGGAATGCTTCGGTCTCATAGAAAAGTACACCATTTGTCAACCATTTGTTGGAGGCTTCGATGCCTGACAACAACAAATTTTTTATATGACCTCCGTGAATGGGTTTCTCTTTCCACATGTCGATCTTCTGTTGGACTGAAATAACATTCGACATGGGATCCCATTCTCTGCTTCTCAAGTTCAAAGGGATAATGCCATGACGGCAGCCTGATGTATTTGGCTAGAGGATTGTTTCTCAAAGAAAAACTCACGAAGAGAACGCACTTGATTGTAGTGCAACGTTTTTAAATGAAGTACCTCCCTTCCTCCCTGATGACGTGGGATAGTGATAATCAATTTTTCGGGAGCTCTATTGTGCATGTTGTTGTTTGCAAGAACTACCCTTACCCGTCTATTGACAGATTCTAAATCAGTATTACTCCACTGTATCACACCGAAAGTGTATCGAAGGACGGGAATAGCGAAGGTGTTGCTTGCCATGATTTTATTTTTCCCGAACAGCTCAGTTTTAAGGACAAGATTCAGACGCCGTTCAAATTCCCCCAGCAACTTAGATTTGATTATTGCCACAGCAGGTGTTGTTGCTTGCAATATGCCGAGGTATTTGTAGACGTCGTCCGAATCCATGCCCTCAATTCGGATGTTATTTTGGCTGTATCCTTCGTTGTCGGTGTGTTTTCCCCGAACAATTGTTTTTATGCGACATTTCTCCAAACCCAACTGCATGCCGATATCCCTGCTGAACTGGATGGTGATGTCCAGCAAGGAGCGAAGTTGGTTCTCGTCTTTGGCATACAATTTGATGTCGTCAATGTACATTAAATGGCTTAATGTACATTTCGACAATATGCCATGCTTGACTTGGAACCCGTATTTGCTTTCATGCAAAAGATGGGATAGCGGATTCAAAGCCAAACAAAACCACATGGGCTTAGAGAGTCACCTTGGAAAATGCCACGCCTGATTGGTATCTCTCCTGATGTTTGTGAGGATACCGATAGCTTCGTGCCCTAATTCTTCATTACTGTTCTCAGAAGAAGAACGACATTCGGGTTGATTTTATACAAGCGTAACACTTGTAGTAACCACGAATGTGATATGGAGTCAAAGGCTGATTTATAATCGATGTAGGCTGTCGAGATATTTCGTTTCTGATGGACAGCCTGCTTTACAGCTACCGTATCGATTATAAGCTGTTCTTTGCAGCCTCGGGAGCCTTTTGCGCATCCTTTTTGCTCCTCAGCTATCAGAACTGAAGTGAAGACCTTGTAGATGGTAGGTCGACATTTTGAAGGGCAAAGGGCACCCTGCTCCTTGGGGATGAGGAAAGTTATCCCCTTGGTGAAAAATGATAGAACTAAGTCAGGATCGGCAATCATCCGATTAAATTGATTTGCCAATATCCTGTGAGTGCTCTTGAACCGCTTCAGCCAGAAGTTGTGAATCTTATCAAGTCCTGGCGCCTTCCAGTTACCTGCCTTGTCAAGGGCTGCTTCAACGTCGACTTCAGTTACGTCAGGCATGGTCATTTCGGGGAGGGCCTCGCATGAACGCATAAGGTGTGGGAGCCACGCTGCTTCTAAATTGCAACGGCTGGATTCGCTCCAAACACTTCTTCAGAAGTCTTCTGGCTGATCCAGATCGAAGTTACTTTCCCTATCTGAGTTGGTGAGATTTTTGTAGAATCCCCGTTGGTTCTGGAAGAACAAGGTGTTGTCTGTCCTTCGCTGAAAGCTTTGCTGATACCTACGGATGCGATTGGAGCATATCGCAAGTTTCTGCTTCATCACCTCGAGGATTTCTTCGATTGGCATATCATTGGACAGATGGTAGTTTCCAATGATGTTCGCAACGCATCTGTGCACTCTTGGTGATGGATTTCCAAGGAGTGCTTGCGTCACACGACCAATCTCCTTTCTCAACTTTTCGACTCTTTTGTTGAGTCGAAACACCCAGAATGGTAAAGTCCTTCTGCGCATACCTCTGTTATTCGCTCTAAGATGTTGATTATGGAGACGAATAACCGTGGCAGCTGCAACGTAGATCAGGCTGTGAACCTCTGTAGCAGTAATCTCGCTAGCCAAACGATGAACCAAAATTCTGTCAATGGCAGCAATGATGTTAGTAGTTGCCGAAATAAACTTCAGTTTTGGGATCTATGGCCTAGCGTCTGGGAGAATCTCAGCATACTCTGTGAATGCGACCTGGAATGCGGTCAAAGCCTCATTATAAATTGGGTCGACATCCCCAATTACTAAGCTTCTCCTGACTACTGGATTCATGGAGTGTGTTACTCCTTTGACTAGTCCGGTAATTTGATGACTCCAGCCCGAGCTCAAGTGAAACCTCTTGGAAGATTTGTTGCCTAGTTGGTAAGGCAACTCGGTTGTTATTCACTAGCACCCGCTATTGATTGACAACGTTCTGCTCCGGAACATGACTTAGTTCCGGGAATCGGGTTATGAACGCGTCATGGAGTCGATGTCTGTACTCTGATGGATTAAGTTCCAAATCCGTGACACGGTAATAGGCGCGGACAATAAATTCGTTAAGTTGGTTCGTCCAAACAATACGACGCCTAGGTCTCCCGTCCCTGGTGGTTGACGGCATAACCGCCAAAACATCCAAGGGCGAAGAGCCGCTCTGATGTTGTTGAACGACCCTTAACCGTGTTGGGTACTGTCCCTGGGGTCCCATTAAAAGAATTTGAAATATTTTCGCGCCTGGTCGCATGCAGCTCTGCGTTTGCAACTCAGGTGAGGATAAACCTGGTACACCAGGTATATATATATACTGCATCCATTTGGACAGTTTTTGGTTTTTAGTCGTTTATAATAAATATTTCCTAGACGAGGCTGGAAATCTGCAGCAAAATTCGAGGATGTTCGAAAGTTAAAGGTAGCAACATGTAGAATCAATCCCAAATTTAAAAATTAGTTAACTTCCAATCGTTTCAAACTCAGAAATAGTACGATAAGCTGATAAACCTTGAAGTGCTTCTAGAAATACAGTATATCTTCGCCTTTGGATGCAGTATCTTGAGTCATCATCTTGGGATGCACTCAACTACTGTTTCTTTATTCAATCAAGGCGCCCGCGTTAAATAGCTTTTAAAGTTTAATTAAATTCTACTTAATTTAGCGGATTTTCTCTTCCAAAGACTTTGTGAATAAAATCAATAATGGTAATCTTTACTGTTATTCGTGCTGTGCGATGAACGATTTCAAAATCATTAAAGGTGAGGAAGTATTTCCTTATCTTTAGATTTTCTTTCTTCCCTTGCAGAGATCTTGCCATGTTCGATTTAAAACTTTTCTGTAGAGTGATTTAATTGATTTAAACCAAGGAGTGTTATGCCCTGAATGAACTGAAGGTAGAAGGAATGAAGCAGCGTATTTGAATCTATGGTATACACAGAAACAAATGTATGTATAATAATAAATATAATATATACGAGTACGTTTACACATATGAGCATACACCCATCGTAGTGACTTTTGGAGAGTCTTTCTCCTTTCTATCGATTGACTGGAAGGAAGGGAGGAGGACATTACAAGGTTTTTCCATGGTCCATATCTTCGTTACCTTTGCTACGTAACGTTAAACAGAACCCAATTCCTGTAAGATTTCCTGTGAGGGAACGGTTTCATGGGTAAGCTTATTAATGCAGTTCTATATAGACTACTTCAAGGAAACCCAAGAAGAAAAGCTGCTACTCAGCGAGAATGAAAATCCAATTATCACGCGGTAATCCATTAGTTTGATAAGTTGCGAAACAGGATGAATAGAATAAATGATAGCGTTGGCTTTATGCTTGTTTCCATTTAATTAGTTGAATAAGCAACCAATAGCATTTCCTTTTGTGTTGTTGTTTTGTGCACTTATTAAATCTAATTGAGGTTCACTTTTCTAGCGGTAATTAATTTGACGTACCACGAGCGTGGGCGAGTATGATTCGGTTCCTACATAATCGTTGGGTATATCTTTCTAAAGTTGCAAGCAGTGCGTTTAAAATTTCGATATTATCATCAAATTAGTAGTCCACCCCATCGAAGTGTTAGTTGTGTTTGTTGATTTTAATTTGTTTTATTGAGTATCTAAGGCTAGGTAGGCTATGACAGGTGCCAATTTCCGCTTATCGAAGCATGTAAATTCTGCTGAGTATTAGTTGTGATAACACTTTCATATTTTTAGCTGCCCTCACGTCTGCTCCCCATGCATCTATTAAACAAATTGAAGTAAAAGAAATATAGAAAATGTGCCGCCTGCCTCTATGTCATTTGAAAACTTTGTTGCCGGCCGGAACTTCACCCTTTTCAAATTAGAATGCTGTTGACCTGCTAAATCAACTTTATATAATCGTTATGGTTTCATTGTCCTTCGCAACAAATTACTGAGATTGGAATAAAAACCCACTTTCATTCATGCCAGGAGCCACAACGCCAATGGAAACGAAGGGAGGTTTACGTTCCGGCGGAAAGCAAATATTTGAAGACGTGACGTTGAACCAGGTTTTACTCTCGTAGGTTGAAAGTTCGCATTGTTTTTACTTCAACAGAAAGTTACAGGAACGGAACACGTAGAGTGTTTATTTTTGTTATTGTTATGAATGCATTGTTTAGCTTTTCCCTGTAAATCCAGGTTTCCTCTCAACGCCATATACTTTTACGCGTTTTGTATTGCAGATGGAAATTTTGCTACGCTATAACCCTGACTGTGTTTGCCTTGAAGTCCATGAATAGTGATTTAAACATTAAAGCTAGAGAGTTCTTTTTTGCAGCTCCCTGCAGTCAAGGAGCTAGATATGTGAACACAGCGTGACAAAAGGATTACGAAAATGTACTCTGTGTATAGTAAGACTCCGCTTTGGCTTGGAAATTTTTCAGATGTAAATATTAGTTGTATGTTGCGGGGACATATTTTAGAACACGACAAGGGATGATCAACGTATCCCCAAAACGAAAGCTAATTAAAATTTAATTTGAAACTTTTAGCAAAAATGGAAAAATAGTTGATTTCTGACAGGTGATATTACAATGAGTAGCGACCGGACTGTAAACAGGATACAAACGCTAAAATACATTTGGTTCCAAAATTCTCAAAATATACCAACGGAGCAAAAATATTCAACTTCATTCATTTAAAAACATTTAAACACGTGAAATTGTAAATAATTATTTAATATTTTTTTAAAACCGTTAGACAAAAAATCACATTTCGCTTTCATCAGGGTTACCTTGAGGAACTTGAACTTAGTACCTTCCCACAAACTATGAAATAAAAACTAGCCGGATTTCTTGTTGATTTTTTATGTAAGAATGTCTGGCTATACGATGGTTTCATTTGTATTAGGTTGGGGAAAAGTAATGTCGTATTTTGGCAATAGATGGCGACACTTAAACATATCTTATGTTGTACTTATCGCATCGGGTCATACTATACGGCAATTTGAAGACGACAATCTGGACTACACGTGTCTCTTTGACAGTTTTATGATCGTACGTTTCAGTCTGAAGTTATAACGCGTCAAAGATCCACCAAGCAAGAAATTCGTCATATTTTACGTTTTTACTACCAGAGAGGCAAAAATGCAACGAAGGCGGCCAAAAAATTTGTGAAGTTTACGGGTCCGATACTGTAACGATTCGTACAGCACAGCGCTGGTTCGATCGATTTTGTTTTGGTGTAGTGGATGTTGAAGATGCACCCCGTACTGGTAGGCCAATCGTCGTAGAAACCAACAAAATCGTCGAAATCATCCAAGTAGATCGGCATGTGTGCATTCGCTCGATTGGACAGGAACTGGGTAAGGACCATAAAACCGTTTGGAACCATTTGCAAAAGATTGGATTCCAAAAAAAGCTGGGTGTTTGGGTGCCACACGAGTTGACGCAAAAAAATCTCTTGGACAGAATCAACGCCTTCGATGCATTGTTGAAACGGAACGAATTCGAGCCATTTTTGAAGCGGATGGTGACTGGTGATGAAAAGTGGATCATGTACGAAAATCTCAATCGAAAAAGATCGTGGTCGAAGCGCGGCGAGCCGGCCCAAACAATCGCCAAGCCCGCATTGACGGCCAGGAAGGTTTTGCTGTGTGTTTGGTAGGATTAGAAGGGAGTCATCCACTATGAGCTGCTTAACTATGGCCATACCCTCAATTCGGTCTTCTACTGTGAGCAACTTGACCGTTTGAAGCAGGCGATTGACCAGAAGCGGCCAGGATTGGTCAATAGGAATGGTGTTCTGTTCCACCAGGACAACGCTCGGCCTCACTCACCTTTGATGACCTGCCCGAAGCTACGGGAGCTTGGATGGGATGTCCTATCGCACCCACCGTATAGTCCGGACCTGGCACCAAGTGATTACCATCTCTTCCGGTCCATGCAAAACGCTTTTGGTGCTACTAAGTTGGCCTCAAAAGAGGCTTGCGAAAACTGGCTGTCTGAGTTTTTTGCAAATAAAAAAAGTTTGCGAGCAAAACGGCGCATATTTGACTTAAATCGGATAATTCTCAGTATGTTAAATAAAGCGTTAAAATTCGATCACAAATACGAGCTTACTTTTTTCCCAACCCAATATATAGCTTGTAATGTATTTCCGTTGGATATACCCGAAATTCAATTCGATATTTTACTGACATTTTATCTCGTGGGGAGTAGTCATTTGCCGCAAACGGGGTACTTTTGACCTACAATAACTTTGTTTATAATGCTATGATTTCCACCGAACTTTCCAATATGTTGCCTTCTGTTAAACTCTATTTCAGTACAAATTTACGGATGTCGGGCGAACTTAAAGGGTATTCTCAGTAAATTTTCAAAATATAATAATATACATTTACTTATTTCGCGCATATATTGTAACGTGGAGTATTTTGAAGACTGGATACCATGAGCACGGGCTACTAACAATGCTTTCAAATTTTTCGATTAAGTAGTTTCTGAAAACGGATCTTTGAAATAATTAACCCATTTTGGACCCCCGCATTACTCCCGTTTGCACTCAATGTCAAAACTAATATCTGCTTCGAAAAGTAATAATGGAGACCGTTCATTTGAGATCCCACGTGACTATATCCGATGAAAAAAAAATTTCACCCCTCAACTTAACGTGGAACACTGTTCCTCACCGCATACAAGATGCATGATACGAAATTTGGTGGAAACATGGGACTTTCCAGCAAATTTCCGATCAATAGGAGTAACTGTTCCTGAGGAAATGGGCAGACAGCCAGTAAAGCGTTTTTAATAAAGTTTTCTTGAAAACAGGGTTCGAAACGTTTTTCTTCTTTCAAATTCAAAATAGACGGTATATAACTGTAATCTAGAGTGTATGTAAGTTATATTCTTCGGAGGACAATATTGCAGAAAATCCTTCTATCTGTGCCGTAGGCGTGATATTTAGCACCCGAAAGTAGCCCACTGCCATTTCCAAAATTCCAAAGAACCGGCTGCCAATAAAAATGATCGGAAAGTGCTAGCAGAGTGAGCAGAGTATTAGTTCCTTTAAATAATAGGGCCAAAATTGTATAACTCGTACACGTAACAAATATTTGGTACTATATGATGGTACTATATGACGATTATCATACTATATGATGATACAGAATGCCAGACTCCCGTCTCAGGCACACTATCGGTTTAAAAACCTCTTCATTGCGTCTAGCATAATAACCTTCAATTATTTGACACATTACCTGAAAACAGGCCTATTCAGTGTGGGAGCACACACCCCTTGGCTTCCTATCAACCTCCCTCTGTTGCACCCAACAATGCTTGAATGCGGCGCCTCCATATTTAACCAATTCGGCAGTAATTCCATCGGCTCCTGGCGACTTATGATTTTTAAGCCGATGATTTGCACGGACTGTTTCTTCTATACTTGGTGGTGGCAGTATTTGTCCGTCGTCTTCAGTTGGCGGGACATCCAACTCGTCGATGTTCTGGTTGTTTAGTAGTTCATCAAAGTGCTCAACCCATCGCTCCAATATACCCATTCTATCGGAAATCAGATTTCCCTCTTTGTCTCGGCAGGATGAGCATCGAGGTGTGTAAGGCTTCATCCTGCTGACTTGTTGGTAAAACTTCCGCGCCTGGTGCGTTTGCTCCCTGAGTTCACAGACCTGTTGGTTCTCCCAGGCTTCCTTTTTCCGTCTGTGAAGTTATTTCTCCGCTCGCCAAAGTTCGTGCTAAGTCTCCGCGCGTGCCCCCGTTTTTTGAGAATGCAGCATTACTCGGCATGCAGCATTCTTCCGTTCCGTTGCTAGCTTACATTCATCGTGAAACCAGCAGTTCCGATTCTTTTTGCAGTTGGGGCCAAGTATGTTTGTGACCGCATTTATGATAACAAAATCATTTGAACTCTATATCTAGATTCAAAACGATGAACTACTCTGGGTACTAATTGTGCTTGCGAAGAGAATGAAATCTCGGATACCTTAACAAACAAATCGGAAACCGAAGATTCGGCACTTCAGATATGAAAGGTTTTGTTTGTTTCTTATGTAAGTATCTTTGAGTGTAAAGACATCCCATTTGTGCGTAGGCCGTAATGTATATGTACATTTAGCATGTTAAACTATTCACTTTGATGTGATATTGATGATTAGGATTTTGGTTTGTAGCAATTTTACAAACTTGGGGATACCATTATAGATCCCGTAGCCTACATTACTGTATATGTTTACAGATCCGGAATAAACTTACAGGGAGTTTTAATGCATTTTCCAACACAGTGATATACTATTGTTAACTTAATTTGAGTAGACATCGATGTGGAGAGTATTTTCAACTGTGGACACCATATAGATGCAGTACTAATACCCAACATGGCTATATTCGGTGAAAAAAATTTTACACCCTCCCTCCATTTGCATGTATGAGGACCCCCCTTAAACTCAACATAGAAAGATTTAACTTATTGCATGTGAGGGCGTTTACAGTTCTCACCCTCTCACCAAATTTCGTATTAATTGGCATTGCCCTTTCTGAAAAAAAATACGTGCGACAGACAGACATTGAACCGATTTCAATACGGTTTTGCAAATAAACCTTTAAAAAAGGAATCAAATTCTCTCCTGCCAGGATCTGGACCATCAATTGGAGTGTCAACCGCCTAGGCTAATGCTGCTATCTATAATAATACTCTCAAGTCGCACTGCGTCCTAGCACAACTATTGTGTCTTTTTACTGGTTGTAAGATTCATATTAGCCGTAGTATGTCGTTCAACCCTATAACAGCCAGGAACTTTATTGTGCTTCCTAGATCCAATTGTTTCAACCTGGCATTTGGTATTAAGTATTTTCCCAGAACATGTGTAAAAGTTTCTATAAACAAGTCGGGAAACCAGAAGCTGGGCGCTGCAGGTATGAAAGGTTTTGTTTGCTTCTTTTGTGAGTATATTTGAGTGCAGAACTATCCCATTTGTACCGTTGTCTGACTACCCACTTTAGTGATATTGATATTTAGTTGCAGTAAATTTACACGGTAAAGTCAAATTTGAGCTATTGTAACTTTGTTACTAATAGAACGATTTTGATCAAACTTGACAATAATATGTTTCATATTATCATATATTTTATACTACTACCAGCTTTTATAACACTGGGATAAACTTAAGGGGGGTTTTACTCAATTTCCCCAAAATATAGGTAATATGCTATTATTACTTAATTTGAGCAGATGTTGATATGGAGAGTATTTTGAGGCCTGGGCACCATATAGAGGCAGCTTCATGAATTTTCTCAAATTTTTCGGTTGGGTAGTTTCTGAGAATGGGTCCGTTAAAGAAATCATCACTTTCCACCCCTCCCGCTCTCCGCCTTTCTAACAAATCTCAAAACTAAGACCGGTACTAATTGGGACCTTTGATTTAATACCCCACATGGGTATATTTAGTGAAAAAAATTTGTACACCCCCAGTTTTACACGTATGGGGACTACCCGCTAAATCGCAACGTAGAAGGATATCACTCACTGCATGTCTGGGCGTTCACAGTTCCCACCTTTTCTCCAAATTTTATTTCAATCGGTATAGCCGTTTCTGAAAAAAATGCTTCTGACAGATAGACAGACAGACAGACTGACATTGAATCGATTTTAATAAGGTTTTGTTTTGCAAATAAAACCTTAAAAACTAGAGTCAGAAGAATAAGTGATCCTAAATGTTCATTGCTCTACAGTAAGGTAAAGTTAAGAAGACTATAAGCATATGACAGATGAAATGAAATTAAAATTCGGACAAAAAATTATGCTGCCGCATTGAGGTACAATTTGACTTGATAGTCTTAGACTCTAAGGACCTCCATCTGACAGGAAGTGGAGAAACGATTTAATTTTGGTGTTAAAACCTCTGGGGCGCCACCTCATCGAGTGGGTAGGACTCGATTTTGGAAATTCATTTAGTTTAATTGATAAGTATTTTATCGATTTTCATCTTCTCACTGTGGTATTCCAGACTTTGAACTTAAACTTCACAGACAGGCTGTTTTGATGAGGAAGTGCGTTCAGGTGCTGCTCAAAATATTTCGCAAAGGCTTGCTTTTCCGATTTCACTTCTGATATTAGAACGAAGCTGCGCCATTTATGTTTCACCATTAGTCAATTTATGTATTGAAACATGTCTGGTCCTGGTTTAGCATCTTGTAATGGTTTAGGGCGATAGCCAAAATGCATTAAAGTTTGCGGAAGTCAACCAAGAGAGGAAAGTTCCGCCCGTAAACACTGAAGATCCACTGAAGCGTTACATCGACACGCGCTTACAAGCCTCTATGCAAGCCAGGTTGGAAAATGTGGGCAGTGTGGACATCCTTTTGGACACTTCAGTATCTCAAGTATCATTTACCAAAATTTCACGTTACGAGCGCTTAAAAGCACGAGGGGGAAGATGCCTCTCCTACCTCAGATCTTCAAGAAGCGCGACCCTTAGGATTCCCACCCTTTCTATGCATCAGGCCATCATGACAGCCTTAACATAATTGTAATCGTGTCCGGATAGCTGAGTGGTTAGAGCCCAAGGCTGTCGTACGGAAAGTCGCGGTTCAAATCATACTGGCGGCAGTTGCATCGTGATTTGACTCAGCTGTCATACTGTGACACACTTCAAGGCCCTGGTCCAACATGGATTATTGTGGCAACGATTATTATTATTAATTATGAAATTCGTAACCATTATTACGTAGTCATGATTATGATTTGCCCAACTCTGACTGCGAAGCTATACAATGCCTTTCTTTCCCAAAATCAAAATTATACAACTGGCGCTAGGTTGACTGCTTCCTCCTCCTTCAATTTCCATAGACATGCGCGAAAAATGCATTTCCAATACATAGCATGATTAGGTCTAAATGAAAACAAAAACAATAAGAAAAAGTTTATAATCATTTTGGGATATTCGAAACAGTGGACTCCCGATACTTCGTATCCTCCCCTTCTCGTCAACTCGTCTCAGAACAAAGCGAACGGAATGATGTGCATACTGCAAAGCCACAGATAATACAATTTCCAAGTTCACGGGCAAATTATTTGTAACGGAATTTTACCATCATTTTTCAAACTAACTGTAACATTGCACAACAGCATCTGTCATGATTGGATTGTGTCACATGAGATTGCTCCAATTTTGATGACGATTTTCAAAGTTGACTAGTCGAAATACGGAAAGCTCGGCGCTTCGGGTATCAAGGTTGCAAAATATTTCTTTATATATTGTCAAATGAATTTACACCCCCCTTTCGCATATATGAGGAGCCCCCCTTAATCCCAACGCAAAATGGTGTCACTCGCTACTTGTAAAAGAACACACAGACTACACGTGCTAACCAAATTTCGTGACAATCGGTTCAGCCCTTTTCGAGTAAACCGGGTGTGATAGATACACAGATTGATCGACAGAGAAACGGGGAGGCATCCATTAAATCGATTTTAATAAGGTTTTGCTTAAAATATGACAGATGGGTTTTTTATGATACTCCTAATTTATTTAGTTCATAAGGTGAAACAAAAACTTTCTTTTATTTGACTTCCTTTTTAAAGGTGAAGGCAGAGGGCTGTAATAAATGCTCAAACAATAGTCAGCCATCATGAGTGGGTTCCAGTAGCCTTCATGGCGTTCCTTTATCGTACGAGGATCAGATCGCCAAGACTGGCGGGAAAATATTCCAGGGTTTTATTGTCAGCACTGAGTCCTGCAAACTTGTTTAATAGAAAAATTTACATTTTTGGCAAGACATTTTACAACTTGTTCTATATGTCCTAGTTTTATATGTAACAGGGGAAAAATTATACGATCGCTTGATACTAAAAGTAGATTTATTACGTCCTGATGTCCCATTGTAGTCGCATTGCAGCCATTAAACCAGGTACATCTTTACAAAATATATAACATATATGGTCCTTAAAGAATTGGGTAAAAATAAGGATCCCATCTGCCTTGGTATTCTTGAATGGTTTTCGGAAATGACAGAAGATTTAGATTGTATCGGGCGGTTAACGGAATTTTCACCTTTTTAATTTGTTCTCCATTTACAACTTTAGTAATAATCTTTTTGTTTTTATTTTTTTCGCCGCATGACAAAATTGAATAGGTTTTTGTCAGGACACCTCACACCGTTTCCTTGCTTCCATATTTCCTTTGCAAATTCCATGTTGATACTGCTCGTGTTAGTGCGTCTGTCTCGAATGTAGACTCTTGCCGTGCTGATAGCTGGCCGTACCTTGAAAATATCACTATCTAAAGTTTGATTTATAGCAATTTCACTAAATCTCTTAGTAGGCTGACCGCTCTAATCAGCTCCACTATTTGCTCCCCCGGAGCTCCATTGTATGTACTGGCTTGGATGTAATGGCCTATTCCTCTATTATGCCATGCTCGATGGTCTTCTGGGGTGCTATCGAATCCTACGTGCAGAATGTTGGAATTACATCGGAACTGGTAACGTATGTTAGCAGAGAAATGCAGACGATAATGGTATCGCTCATTGATTTCGTCGTTATGTAGGCTACGGAATCGTCAACATTTTTCGGAAAAGGAAAACGGACAACAGAGCATCATTTTTCTCGCTAAGTATCCAAGTCTCCGAGGAATACAAGATTACTGGCAAGATAATTGTCTTGTACAGTAAGAGCTTTGACCCTATGCTGTGACATTTCATCGCCAACAATCGTGCGCGGATTTCATTTTCGTAGCTGTTATCGGTTGTCATTTTCGGTTTTAGATAGGAGAAATTATCAACGATGTCAACATTGTAGTAGTTCTGACGTTGCCACCATGCACTTCGTCTTGCTCTTCATCAATGCCCAGCCCAAGATCCCGCACCGATCGCCACCTGCTCGATCTGAATGAAGGCAGTCTTGTCGTAAAACGCTGTTGACGTCGAATGGTCTCGAGAGTGACCCTGCTGCTTTTATTTGGCCTCACACAGGGTCAGCCTAGCTGAGTGCATTTGAGCACAGCACAAAAATGTCTCGTTCATAGCAGCGATCAGCGAAAGAGGCAGTGAGGGCCGACATACTCGATGTGACACCGTGGCGCCCAAATAAAGAGGGAGCCTTATCAATAACTTGTAATGCCCCTGTCCTAAAAAAAAACCCAGTCAGAGTCGCTAGTCCTGAGCAGATGGATTCGGACACAAACCGAGTGCAAATGCAGTCCAGTGGAACTGGAGAGAGGTAACCAATGCCTGTAAATGTTCGAGGCAAAAACTCACCATCGTGTAGGTCCCCGAGCAATATGCGAAGAAACTCCTTAAGAGCGGGAGAATTGTATGGTTGCTATGCAGTGTACGAATGCGGATAGCCCCCACGAAGTGCTACATGTGTCTGAACTAAGGACACACGTCAGCAGCTTGCAAGGGATCGGACAGGAGACCAGCATGCCGGAGACGGGCTAAGTAGGTCATCAAGCGAAGACCTGCAATGAAAGCGAAAGTTGCGTTCTCTGCAGAGATCGTGGCGCATCTGGTGAGAGCGTCGCACACATTGCCGGTTCGAGACCGGTGTCCAGCCTTCAGGGCGGAATTGCAAAGGACTACATATATATTACATTACATTTATAATCATAATAATAGTGTTAATAAACATTATTAAATATGTTTTCCTTTTTCATTCAATAGACATATCGGTCTGCGTATCACTAGGGTACGAATGGCATGATCCGCACTTTACAAATTAAGATGCACCAGAGTGCAACCGCTCGCCAGTTGCTAGCACAGTTCACTGCGGAAATAAATGCTGATCTAGTGCTAATTAGCGAGCAATACCGAAACAAGGACCCGGTCTCATGGCATCTCGACTTATCGGGCACCGCTGCCATCTAGGTTCGGGACGACGTTCGACTTCGTGTTCTTCTTCTTCTTAGCGTTTACTTGACGCCGAAGGAGACGATGCCGGACTTTCGGCGCCGGCTTGATGCTCTGGAGGACGCCTATTCGAGCACGGAGTTGGTGGTGGAATCCTGGTGGTGGTGATTTTAATGCCACGGCTCTTGAATGCGGCATGGGTCAGCCAGACTCTAGAGGGAAGCGGATTCTGGAAATGGCGCGGGAACCGGGCTCGTAGTTTTGAACACCAGATCCACGACAACGAAACCAAGGAAGTATTCCTGATCTCACTTTTGCGTCGGAATCTCTGGCATCATCGGTGGATGGGTGGCGAGTGCAGAAGTGCAGAGTGAAGACATCTCGACAAGTGATCACCAGTATATCGCGTTCGAAGCGGTTGATGCTATTTGCCGATAAGCACCAACGCGACGCTCCCTCTGTCTGCGGAATGTCGCGCGGGTGAACATTGGAGAGTTCGTCGAAGCTGGAGGGCAGTCCGGGGGTGGTAGTGTAGCAGCTGACACCGTCGTAAATTCAGTGATGAACCTGACAACGACGGCGTGTGAGGCTTCCATGCCCGGGAAGAGCCCCAGCTGCGATAAACCTTCTATGTACTGGTAGACCGTAGAGGGAATGTCATAAGCTCCGCCGTTTGACAAAACCTTTGCACACCAACGTGGAGCCATAAAGGCCCGGTATAGATCATCAAAAAGGACACTCCGCGACTCTATAAATAAAAGCAGAGCGGCTGGCAGAACCTTGTCGACGAGGTGGATGTGGCCTCGTGGGGACTTTGTTATCAGCTTGTGACCCGAAAAATCGGGGCTCTTCGGACGCCCTGCATACTAAGTACCAACCAGATGGACCGCATTGAACGGGCATTGTTCCCTGACATCCTGTACGGGTTGATGTCAATAGCGTGGAAAGCGTCGAGGATTGTTCCCTTTTCACAATGAGGGAGTTCGAAGAAGCGGTTCTCACTATGAAAAACAAGAAGTCGCCAGGTCCTGATGGCATCCCGGCGGAAGTTTGCAAACTGGTGTTTTTCCTTGTCGCTGAAAAGTGGCCAGACTCGCGCTGATGGGAAAGGGTAAAGGAGATCCGGGTCTCCCGTTTGCATGCGGACCGCTGTGTTGGCTTGACATTGCCGGGAAAGTGCTCGATAAGCTCATCAGGAGAAGATCCGCTGAAGCGATTCGCGCTGCCGGGGACTTATCCCCAAGGCAGTTGGGGTTCAGAACAGGGGATCTACAGTGGATGCTATTATGGAGGTGGTACATGCGGTATATCGAGCCGAGGCACACAGCCGCCGATCTCGAAGGATAGTGCTCATCATAACGCTTGATGTCGGAAATGTCTTTAATTCTCTTTAAAAAGCCGAAGCAATCATCTTGACCAGAAGGAGAATCCCGACCCTGCGTCCCATATCGATCGACGAGTGGTTTGGTTTAATGCTCGACTCGAAGATGAGCTTCTTATGGGTGCCGGAGATCCTTTATAAGATATGATGCTTCAAACGTCATGTACGGTGTTGTCCTCTAACTCTTCTTGAAAAGCCTACATTCCTTTGGTAGGTATTCCCTAAAATGGTATTCGACCAAAATATTACGGCGACACAATAAAGGCGACGAAAACGAAGTTCTCAGTAATAGTTCCGCGCACTTTCTAATCCTGCTTCCATACGATGACAAGATAGAATATTTTGGCGGGGAAGCTTTAACTTAATGCTAGTGTTAAGGTACTTACATTTCTAACTTTTGGGCAAAATAGAGAGGATGAATTCAGCAATACTTTGTGAGGCATCGTGCTACTGTCTGTGGAAACAGCGCTACCCAGCACCAACTGCTCGCGGTTTCAGTTTGTGGAAACAGCGCTACCCAGTACTAACTGCTCGCTGTCGTCGATGTTGCCTGATTCACGTAGGAAGAGCGCAATGACTTTTCGGAGGGAGAATTTTAAATCAGTCTCCAACAAGTGTTCATTGTGTCCTTCTATTTATCGAATCTCAAAAAAGATTTCGAATCTATAGGTGTTTTGATCAACCATATATATTCAGTGAAGGGGTACAGCTCGACAAAATTTTCATCAACATACTGAATACTTCTTTCCTTTTGACTAGTAGTGTTCTTGCCTGTTAGTAGATTTGATGCAAACAGGGGCCGTCAACAACGTCCCTCCTTTCTTTCACCATTTTCATCAAACAAAAACTAGCTTCATGACAGCTATTATTGTCAGTAAAGATATTTTGTTGTTTCCCCTAATCTTTATTCGTATGTTTTACTTCAGTTCAGCTATGTATGCTATAAATAACACGCGATCTTACCATATCTGTTTCTGTTTTCTTGTGGCGACTGCAGAAATGAGTAGATAAGTTACTGACACAATTCGTGTTATCCACCAATTTGGAAATTTGATAAACTTAAGGGCGCACAATTACCTGAATGATTTCAATAGCAGGAAGTACTAAGTTCACATAAATATGTATAAGCATACCCCTATATTGGTGTGCATATAAAACAATTTGGAAAAAGGCAGTCAATAAGGAAAAGAAAATAGCAAAAGTTTGTTGTTGCAAATAACAAACGAAACCTAGAGGAAGTGTACCCGATAATCAAATTCATTAGAATCCCCCAAGCCAATGGGGAGAGTTTCATCTATCCCACTTTCACCGACCAGGATGATAGGTTTTTCCCAAGTCTTCAGGAAAACTTTTTTAATTATATATGTTATCCGAAAAGCATGAAATATCATACTATTCTTTGTGGGTCTCGATTGTGATGTAAAATGAATACCTGCCCATCATAACCATTGTTCGTTCCTGAAGTATTTTAGTAAGTTTCTGCTTACCTTCATTAGGATTATGCGGAAAACAATTTCCATTCATTAAGAAAATGACCGAAAGAGCAAGAAATTTCATCAACCTTTCTAGGAAAATTATTATAGATTTCTGCCCAACGGACGTCTATTCATCATTTTTGTGGGATCAATTTTAGAAATCGATCGTTTTCCTCGAACATTACTTCTGCAAAATTTTTATCTTTTTTTTCCAACAGCGTGCGTAGATATACTTTCATAGGAAAAGCTTCCGATGAACGACTAGAAACATGTTAGAGGATGGGAGAACGCCGACAGTTAGATACATTTTACAAAATCCTCCGGACTGAATTAATTTCAAGTTTACATGTACAGGAGGGTGGTTTTTCAAAGTTATTTCATTTGTGCTCACTTCGCATTCGACAAGCGGACAAGATGAGGTTCAGGTTTGTAGGGAATATATTACAAAACCAATTGCAACTACTGAAGTGCTTGCTTATTTGTCGGTCTGCTTATCCATTCGGGTTTTTGGGATGCTTTCCACCACCGGTTGGCAAACTAAATGTCAAGAAAATTATGTATGGGGAGTGTACATATATTGGGTTGGGGGAAAAGAAATGCCGTATATTGTCAATAGATGGCGACACTTAAACATATCTTGTGTTGTACTTATCGGATCGGGTCATACTATACGGCGATTTGAAGACAATAATCTGTGCTACAAGTGTCTCTTTGACAGTGTTGTGATCGTACGTTTCAGTCTCAAGTTATACCGTGTCAAAGATGGAGTCCACCAAGCAAGAAATTCGTCATATTTTACGTTTTTACTACCTGAGAAGTAAAAATGCAACGAAGGCAGTCCAAAAAAATTTGTGAAGTTTACGGGTCCGATACTGTAGCGATTCGCAGAACACAGCGTTGGTTCGATCGACTTTGTTTTGGTGCAGTGGATGTCGAAGATACACCCCGTACTGGTAGGCCAATCGTTGTAGAAACCAACAAAATCGTCGAAATGATCCAAGTAGACCGGCATGTGTGCATTCGCTCGAACCATTTGCAGAAGATTGGATTCCAAAGATGTTTGGGACCCATACGAGTTGACGCAAAGAAATCTCTTGAACCGAATCATCGCCTGCGATGCACTGCTGAAACGGAAGGAATTTGACCGATTTTTGAAGCGAATGGTGACTGGTAATGAAAAGTGGATAACGTATGACAACCTCAAGCGAAAAAGATCGTGGTCGAAGCACGGCGAGCCGGACCAAACCATCGCGAAGCCCAGATTGACGGCCAGGAAGGTTTTGCTGTATGTTTGGTGAGATTGGAAGGGAATCATCCACCATGAGCTGCTCAGCTATGGCTAGACCCTCAATTTGGTGCTCTACTATGAGCAACTTGACCGTTTGAAACAGGCGACTGACCAGAAGCGGCCAGAATTGGCGTTGTGTTCCACTAGGACAATGCTTGGCCTCACACATCTTTGATGACCGGCCAGAAGCTACAGGAGCTCGGATGGGATGTCCTATCGCACCCACCGTACAGTCTGGACGTCGCACCAAGTGATTACCATCTCTTCCGGTCCATGCAAAACGCTCTTGGTGGTACTAAGTTGGCCTCAAAAGGGGCTTGTGAAAACTAGCTGTCTGAGTTTTTTGCAAATAAGGAGGGTCGTTTTATAAGGGGGCGATAATTAAGTTGCCTTCTAAATGGCAACAAGTTTAGAAACAAAATGGCGCATATTTGACTTAAATCGGATAATTCTAAGTATGTTAAATAAAGCGTCAAATTTCGATCACAAATACGGCATTTCTTTTTCCCCTACCCAGTATGTAGGTATAGTCAAATATAGATTAAATACAACACTTTTGTTTGAGAATCGAGAATACAAAGTATTGCATTAGTATGAGAATATGGAAATGTCCTGGGGAAATATATTGTAATTTTATTTTTTAGGCAGTCCGTTATGAAGGCAGTTAATAAATTCTTCATTGAGAATAAACAATCTATCTTCACCGTTCATATTGTGCCTTCAAAGATGCAGGATGCGTACATTTCAAAAGTTGAATTTAGCTCGGATTCTGATACTGGAAAAATTTTAAAACTTTGTGTAAAACAAAATCTTTTTAAAATCGGTTCATTGCTTGTCTGCCACCTGCACTTTTCTCACAAATGGCTGCACCGAATTGCACGATATTTGACAGTAGCAGTAACATTGTTTTACATAGACTGCATGCCCGCAGGGGGTATACATTTTTTTAATAGAATATATTAATTTGGGTACTAGATGAATGGTATGGATTAGTACTTTGCAGAGTGCGACGTTGGAAATTGTACGCTTATTTAAAGGCACCATTCTCAGAAACTAGCAACGAAGAATTCTTTAAAAAAATACCGCTATGCGGTACCTAGGGCCCAACCTACCCTCCATACTGATATCTCTTTAAATAATGTGAATTGAGTCGAAATCCCTCTTAAGTTCATCCTAGAATCAAAATCAAAATTGCAGTAATATAAGCCGTGATATAAAGAAATCTACTGCTAATGAAAACCGCGCTATTACTAGTAAAGTTATAACAAGTCAAAGTCGTCACTCTTGTACAAATTTATTTCAACCTAATATTTCATCCTAAATACTCATAGAAATAATTAGTTTGCATAATACTCAAAGCCTTCTTTGTTTCTTCCAGGTAAGCTCACTTAACTACTTCGAGTCGAATCGACATTTACACAGGTAAAGTTTCATTTAAAATTACCAAAAAAAAATACTAAAGATTTATATGAATAGGAAGGTTCCTATTTTTGTAAACAATTTTAAGATACATTAGTCCTAAGCAAGTGATTCAAAAGATATCAAAAGATATCGAAAGTTTTGCGGAACGTAACCAGCCTTGCTAACATATTTTATGTTATAAAACTGTGTTTTATCATTTTGTCCATCGAAGAGTAATACTTCTATCTTATCTTAATTTGAACTGCATTTTCAAAAGCAATTCCTGCAGAAACCCAATTTTTTTATTCAGCTTTCCACGTAAAGTTTTATTCGTGTGAAGTGAGGTTTCTTAAATTTATAAATTAAGGGGGTCATCCCGTGTGAAGACCGTTTTTTAAGGTTTTGTGTGAAACAAAACCTTATTATCATAGAATCGATTCGATGTCTGTCTGTTCGTCTGTCTGTCTGTCTGTCACAGCCGATTTATTCGGAAACGGCTGAACCGATTGTCATGAAAATTGGTAGGAGTATGTGACCTGCCGTTTCCTTTACATGCAGCAACTGACGCCATTTTGTGTTAAATCTAAGGGAGGGCTCTCCATACAAGTGAATGGAGGGTGCAAAATTTTTTTTCATAAAATGTGGCCATGTGGGGTATCATATAAAAGGTCTCAATTAGTACTTTTCGAAACTGGTTCAATATTTGATACTGGGTGAAACATAGGGGAGTGAGGGCTCAAAATATGACCCCCAAAAAGTGTAACAGGTCTCGTTCTCAGAACCTATCCAACCGAAACATCTGAAAAAAACGTCAATAGTGCATCTCTTCTAAATCTAGGCCTCAAAATATATCCGGTTCCGATATCTGCACAAATAAAGTTAATAATAGTATATTTCCACATTTTAGAAATTTACCTGGCACCCCCCTTATGTTCATCCCAGAAGTAAAAATATGGCATGCGTACAACGAAGAATATAATGCACAGTTTGGTCAAGTTTGAAGAAAATCCAACTGTTATTAACAAAGTTATAGGGGGTAAAAGTTTACAATTTTTTGTGAATTTCGTGCACTCTACAAACTACCACAACCAAATGAGTTCTTATGAATGGGGTCCCAAAGAATTATTTTGTTTCAGTTTTTTAGTCATTTGTATGTGAATATCAATTGTGTATGTGGGTATATAGTATATGCTGCTAATGAACTTTGCGGGTAGTGCCTATTCAGATAGAGATAAGAAGTAAATCGGAAATATGGGTACAATCAATTTATATACGTGCCTATATGTGTACAGTATTCGAAAATAGGCAGTTTGTTTGTTTAGGGTGAGCGTAACATCTACGGCTGTAATATGTACGTATGTCTCGTAGTTTTGTAGCTGTATACGGGGAGACAAATGTGCGTTGAAATTTCTTAGATAAGATGAACACAAAACCATTACACCCGAAGCGCGAGCTTCCGGTATTCCGACTTGTTTAGCTTTTTTTAGAATTTCTTTTTGTGAAGAACTGGAGAAAGATATAGACATGAATTTTTCACCATAGATTTCATAATATCTTGAGCGTGCATAATAATTTTTCCAGTCCGATCGCAAAGTTCGTTATTGAAATACAAACAAGGTGTTTTTCTGCTCCCACGCTAAAGGCTGCCGCGATCATCTTAAAGAAAAAAAAAAGTAAACGACATTTTAACGTACAGACTTAACTACAGTCCGCAAACTAGGATTATTAAAAAATATGAAAAACTAAATTGTTTGTTAAACTTTTTTTTTAATTAAAACCACTACTATCGCAATTATCCTAGTTTGCCGACCATGAAAAACATATTCTGAATAAGCCCTGAAAATTGCAAAGAGTTTCATTGGATAGATTTTGCGCTATGGTGGCAGCCGATTTTCAACATGCAGTTTCGAGAAAACCGCATTTGAAAAGTAGAATGCGATTTTTAGCCATAAAACCTTAACTGACCATTAACCTAACCTAGTCCATAAACCTTAGGTTTCTTGAAGAAACACACCTTGGCCTCAATTCTTGTTCTTTTAGCGAAGTCATTCGGACCGATAAACATGAGCTTTATTGCGGTGATCGACATAAATCTGGCATGTGACTTATCACGTGTTTAACACTATAATTTGCGAACGACTCCGAATATCAAAAAATCACTTTACCCATATATTCTACACTATATCTAAATGCACTTGATAAAAAAAAAAAAAATTCGATTCCTCGGATCCGACACGCGGGATAACCCCCTTAAAGAAAAGACAATTATTCATTTTATTGGATAAAATTCAATATTCAAATGACTTGTATGTGCGAACCTGGTTAGGAGACCAACCACGTTGACTGCTGTTAACCGCTAAACTGAAGTGGCGAATTCCAGTAGCATTCGGCCGTATGTCCTCAATCAGTTTGAGAAAGTGGTTCCGGTCCTTTTAACAGCAGCTCTTGCCATATCACTGTCAAAAATTTACTTCCTTAATCACGACGCAATGGCTGACACGCGGTTGCCACAATCAAGAAAAGGAGAATTCGTAATGGATTTCATCCTTAGCTACTATGTGCGGGGCTCCTCCTACTTTGACATCTATTCACCTTATTGAAGGGACTTTTTGTTTCAAAATTTGATAAATATGTGCTTTTTTAAAATTTCATGATTCTATTCATGGCACACGAACGTAGACAAAAGACCTCTAGAAAAATCATCATCAAAGAAAACGGTTAAACCTATTGTCACCAAATTTGGTGAGAAAATGTGGCCTGTGAGTCCCTTTACATGCAGCAATTAGCATTATTTTGCGTTGGGACTAAGGCGAATCACAAGGACTAGAACGTGAGGAGATCGTACATTTTAGATTACGTTTGGCGATCTAAGCAATCCATTAACAAAAATAATTGCTTCTATATGGGAAACCCGTATGTTCAATTCCTTGTCCTCGGAAACACAGTTAGTCGATGAATTGATTTACCAGATCCAGAATTTTTAACAGTTCTGTCTTAGCAAGGACGGGGAACTCGGCTGAACCTGACTGAAGTCACGGAAAATCCAAGGAAATGTGTAATAATAGTAGCGAAAACGGGACTGTCAGTTATAAACATTGGATATACGCCAACGTTCCGGCGCTCAGTCTGCAAAGGAAGCATTTCCGACGGAACCTTTGCGTCGGAATCAGTAGTGTAGCCGATGAACCGGTAGCGAGTTCCAGAGGATTTCCCTTCGAGTAACCATGAATACATCGCGTTCGAAATGGTGGAGGCAACCACTCGGCATGCACCAATTCGGCGCTTTTCATAGGCGTGCGACATCGCGAAGGTGAACATCACGAGGTTCATCAAAAATATTAGAGCAGTCGAAGCCGCACTTTAGGACATTTCGGAGCGTGGAGGCTTTGCAGCTGGCATTTTCGTAAACTTACCATACTCCGGAGCACCCAGCTGTGGTAAGCCTTCTGTGTATTGGTGGACGACGGTAAATGCCGATCTGCAGAGGTAGTGCCATAAACTCCACCGTTTGGCACAACGTTCAAATGACCGAGAAGATGTTTGTACCACAATGACAGGGTACTGGTCAGCTACTCCATAGCTCCCTTCGGGCGGGAGCTTCTCAAGATGATGGGGATCCGTGGGGACTTGGGAATAAACTCATCACCGGGAAAGTCGAGGCCCTGCGGAAACCCTTGTCATTACATACCGAACAGATGCAGCGAATTGTGCGGATATTATTCCTGCCGGATCCTTATGACAAAAGCGTGGAAGGCGCGAGGATTGTCACCTTTCACTACAAGACACCTGGAAGAAGCAGTCCTTTCTATGAAAAATAATAAAGTGCCAGCACGTTTTAATAAAAGTGTTTTGCCATCAGACCTATTTACTGCTCAGTGCATACAGCGTTTAACTGAAGGAAGCTAGTTTTTCTTGCAGCCGAAAGTTGGATGGATAGTTTAAAGTAAGAGAAGGGAAATCCACAGGGGTCATGGAGGTTGTTGAAGCTGTTCTTCGAGGTGGGGCATCCATCGTTAATTTTGACGAGTAGAAATACCTACAATTCCATGGGATTGCGAATAAGCTGGGCACCCTTTTTTTTTTTTGGATGGAGGTGGAAATCTTAGAAAGACGCTGCTGCGCCAGGTTGAAGCAGTGTGTGGGATTCGCAACCACTAAAACCACCCCCACTCTTCCGCCCCTCCCCGCGGGGCCACTGTGAAGTATTACTTCGCGGGGAGGCTCTGGTTCGTTATACCAGCTCGTCCATGTCACGGCTCCGTCGCGCCGCCTTCCGAGCTCGATCCAACTCCAGGAGTTTTGTCTGCACCACGGCTACTGCCTCATTTACCGCCATCCAGGTTTCCTCCGACTTCAACATCTCTCCCACCAGGTTGGAGGGCTCGATGTCCGCCCCTAAGATGCTGTTCAACCTCCTTTTCTGCTGCAGAAATCTGGGACAATGGAACATAACGTGCTCCGGGTCCTCGAGTGTAGCACCGCATTCAGGACAGTTGGGAGACTCGTCCAACTCGAAGCGATGCAAGTACTTCCTATAGCCACCGTGTCCCGTAAGGAACTGTGTCAGGTGGTAATTCAATTCTCCGTGCTTTCGGTTGACCCATTTCTCGATACACGGGATCAATGTAGGGGTCCACCTGCCCTTGTCGGAGTTATCCCATCGTTGTTGCCATTTGCCACACAACTCTCTCCTGATGGCTTTTCGGAAATCCGCATTCAACTCGGCTGGATTTGCCTTCCGTTTTTCGTAGAGCCAGTGTGCCTCGCTCGCTAGAAGATCTATAGGGATCATTCCTGCGATAACACACACTGCCTCCGTCGACGCCGTCCTAAATGCGCTACACACCCTTAGCGCAATTGGCCGGTATGCCGAACATATCTTCCTCCGGTTGACAGCGTGGTTCAACGCTCCCGCCCAGACAGGGGCCGCGTATAGCAGGATCGACTCACCACTCCCGCGATGATTAGCCTGCGACTATACTCGGCCCTCCCACGTTAGGCATCATCCTTGCAAGGGATGAGCTGGCATTTACTGGCTTCTCTCGCGCATAATATAAGTGTCCCTTGAAACTCAGCTTGACATCGATCATCACCCCCAGGTATTTGACAACCGATTTTGAGACGACCTCACGATTACCAACCTGGATGGTAACCGTGTTGTTCTTCCTACGGTTGGTAATGAGGACCGCCTCCGTTTCCATTCGTAACCATGACTTGATGGTATGAATGGCTTCATTTGCATAAAGCTCCAAGTCCTCGGGATGCTTTGCAATTGCAACTACCGCGAAGTCGTCCGCAAAACCAATCAGCATTGTCTCCTCCAGCACGCGAAGGCCAAGCACTCCGTCGTACATTATGTTCCACAGCAGCGGTCCCAACACAGAACCTTGAGGCGCACCTGCTGTCACAATGTACTCCTTCGGCCCGTCGTCCGTCTCGTACCAGAGAAGTCTGTCCGAAAAGTAACTCTCGATGAGCCGAACCAAGTAGCTAGGAACACCCAGTTTGGCCAAAGCGCCCTTAATCCAGCCCCAGTTGGCTGAGTTAACAGCATTTTTGACGTCCAGCGTCACCAGAGCACAGCATTTGCCCATGGCCATTGCATTTCGAGCCAATTCCACGAACTTTGCTACTGCATCGACCGTAGAACGGGCACGCCGAAACCCATATTGCCACTCTAGGCAACCTTCAAAGTTAATTCGATGCGGTGGGTTACTTTTGAGGATGGGATTATCTGACGGCCTTGCCCTATGAAACGCTGAACGGCTAGAGGTGAATAGAGATTACATCGGGGCTAGCGACAGGACCCATCCTAGGGCTGCACCGCTGAAAGGCATCTGACCTGGAAGGATTCAATGCGCCCGAACAGTCGCGCAGGACCAATACAGTCCGATCTAGGTTTCGGCTCAAGTCCTTCAATTATCATATCATATCGAAAGCGCCTTACGCAGGTGCAGAGATAGGGAGCTTTGCAGGTGGTATTTGCTTGTAGCACTGTGATGATGGTCGCGGGAATGATCCCCGTTGCACTCTTTGTTAAAGAACCCAAAACTATTCTCAAACGGAGAACTCAAGAAAATATATGAATGGCAACTCGCTTAGGAATACGATCGAACATAATGTTTTTCCATGTTATTTGGATAAGATTAGGACCAGTAACTTTATGCAGATGCAAGGAGGAGGGACTCTCTCGAGATAACATTGTAAGGGAGGTGTTGAGGAGTGCCGGCAGATGGAGCCGTACTGCACATTCCATATGTGTTAATTGCGGGAAGAAGATTGAGATCAAGCGGTGGAAGGACCGGAATGTAGGGGGATTCGGGGATGTCGGGTGGATTCGCACCAGTTTGGAAAACATAGTCTTGGAAAACAAAACCATATAAAATGTTATTAGTTTTGTTAATTCATTCCACTTCTGTCCGTTCCACCCTGAGGAGTAGCGCGGCCGAAACCCGGCAAATGTGTGAATTACTGTACGGAAGCGCCAAGTTTGCGCCTAGACTAATTTCAACTAATACAACAAATACATCGGATTTCGGACAAATTTCTAAGATATTGTAATGGGGTGTATTTTAAGGTCTATATCTTGTATCAATGCATTACTGTAATTTTTTTAAGTTCTTCGGTTGGATAGTTTCTGACAACGAGACTTTTTTCACTTTTTGGGGCACATATTGAGACGGACTGATGGACAAACGGACAGACGGACAAACGGACAGACGGACAGACAGACATTGAATCAGAAAGTCCCCCCCATTCCTCTGATTCCTACGAATTTCTTAGTAAAAGGTAGTGACAACAGTTTAAGGGTTGGTGCTCAAATCAAAGAAATGTCTTATACCTTTTAATACAAAACTTAACACAGAATATACGTTAATTATCGTGTAAAGTAAACTGACCGCTTACTATTTAAGTATTATTCGCAGGTAGGAAGTAGCAATTTCTTTTCGATTTTACACGTTCATTAAGCATGCGTAATAACACTATTAGTATACGACAAATCTGAAGCTCTGTTTTCGTGCCAAAGTCGTTCATTTTGACATTCCCAATATATTCTTCCTTTTCTGATCCTTGGCGAAATCAACACTTTTCTTTGGGAAACATTTGATTCGACGAAAATAACACATCCCGTTTTAGGAATAAATCAACTGTTTTTATTCATCTTGATTCTTCATTCTTTGCTGAATTTTTCATCCGTTATGGTGGTCCACGCACATGATATCTCAAAATATTTCCCGTTACGATATCTGCTCAAGTAAAATTATTATATTTTCAAAATTTACTACGAAGCCCCGTTACGTTCGCTCTGAGATATACTTTAATAGAAAGCAACATATTGGAAAGTTTGGTGAAAAACCTACTATTGTTAACAGGTCAAAATTGCCCTTTTCGCATCAAATTACTACTCCCCAGAGATAAAATGTGAGACATATTCAATGTATCTACATTACAAGCTTTGAATAAACAGAACCATAGTGCAACAAACATTCTTTCACAAAAAATCAACAAAATCTTTCATAGCCGAACGCCTCAGGTTTCCGAACTTGATTTGTTTTGAAAAAGCGGCCCCTGAAGGTAAAGCAGTTTCTTCTGTTATGCATATAGATGCAAGTTCATTCAGTAGTTTTGCTGGTTTAACCCTTCATGTGGTATGTCCAGTGAACCTAACTAATTTTCCATGTTCGAAATAGCTTCTTTCATAGAGATATTATGGGTTAGTGCCGCCAGGTCGTCCTACAGTTGTAAATTCTTATGTTTCTTGATTGCTCCGTTGGAATTTTTCACCAATATTTCCCTATAAATGTTTAATGTTGTTAATTTTCTCAATTACCCATTTTGCGACGTTGTATGTAGACGAGTGGAATCGGTAATAATATCCCTCATTTCATTGCCAGGTTTAAGAATTCTCGGTTGGCATCGAATTCGCGGAATTGACATGCTGGCTATATTAAATTTCGCAAGATCCGGAGTAATAGGTTTACACTCTTTCAACACCTTTTCTACACGCTTAATTGATTCTGAAAATGGATTTCTTAATTCAAAGAAAATCGAGTATATACTGTTCCGTCTTTTCGAAGTTCTGTGTGACACAATACCTTATTAAAATCGGTTTACTGCCCGCCTATCTATCAAAAGGAAGTAGTTTAAGTTAATTCACGCAAAATGGGGTATACAATTTTTTGTTCAAACGTATCCATGCAGGGTATCAAATCAAGGGTTCAGGGGTCAGTTAGTATTTTCACCAGATGTTAATCTTACCAATTTTTAAAGTTTGGTATATAACAAAGTCCTCTTAGAATCGATTCATTGTATGTTCGTCGGTGTCTCCATCTGTCGGGTTTTTTTGTCCCACGTAATTTTCTCAGAAACGGTATAACCGGACACAAAATTTTCAAGAAATGAGGTGCAAACTACCCTTAGGATGCACCGAAACCTTCCCACTTTCTCTTCCCTCTTTTCTCAAGGAATCGCTGCAAAGCACTGCGTCTTGCCAAGTTTTGCCTGAATCTTCCTTATTGATAACCTTCCTCTGACTTCGGCTTTCCGCACAAAATGCTTTAATTCACACTTGCTGGTGTGAGGTGGTATTCGAGCAGTTCGAGCCAGCTTTTGATGAGTTGTCTCCAACCTGGTAAGAAACCGCAACTGTCTTCGTCCCTCTCTTGATTTTTGAACTTTGAGTGTTAAACCCAAAAAGAGCAGTCATGGACCATAAAGAGTGAGAGTAAGTCACTATCCATTTGGTCTGGTCCAACATCAAGTAGATGCGGACTTAGGAGTCCTCAATCTTTAAAGAAAAATTGTCTAGTTCCGGCCAAGCTTGGTCCGAACTGTGGGTGGATTTATGTTGGACATAATTCGCACCTTTATCGTGTTTTGGTACGGGTGGGGGGTGGATCACGCTGCTCCCAGGGCAGAGGTGAGGTAGCGTCTGAAAAGTTGCCTCTGATCTGGTAAGAAACCGTAGCCGTCTTTGTCCCTATTTTGGTTTTTCTAACAAATCATACCATTCTCTCCGCTAATTGGGTCCTCACATATTTCAGGTCGACTATTGAACCCGTGTCTGCTCTCAGAAAATACATGCACATCCGGTTTTGCAAGCAGCAGTTAACTCTGAGGAAGCCCCAATAAGAACACGGTCTTTGATGTTTGCGTTTCAACTACCTCATTTACACATTACATTTAAGTGAGGAGGCCAACTAAAAAGCTGATGCGACCGGTACAGCCTGAGCCACCATTAAGGATTGCTAATGTAAACTGGATGAGGAGCGTTGCAAATAAAGCAGGAGTGTTTGCAACTTATTTGCAGGCTGTTGTTCAGCTAAATTCGTCGGCCAGTGTCCAGATAGCTGAGTGGTTAGAGTATAAGGCTGCCGTACGGAAGGTCGCGGTTCGAATCTCACTAGTGGCGTATGAATGAGTACCTGAGTTAAACTCGGGCGAGCGTAATGCTGACCACATTGCCTCCTATAGGGAGTAGTGTACCGTTACGGTCTTGAATAAACTGCTCTAACACACTTTAAGGCCCTGACCTATTTGTATTGTTGCCCAACGATTATTATTATTAGTGATCCACTTTTACCCAGAATCCCTCTACCGCGTCAGTAAGTGGGCTTTTCATAAGCACCAAAAGCAACCGCAATTGCGTAATGCAGAAAATCAATGCGAAGAAGGCTCCTGGCCTTGACCACATTACCGGCAAAATGATCAAAGAGTTCAAGGATTTAACGCTACCAAGCTCATGTATTACTTCGAGACAGTTGAAAATTTCTGTTATCTAGGGTCGAAAATCACACTGTTGTTGGTTGCCAACAGAGCCTATTTCAAATAACAAAAATTGTTCCGCTCGAAACGTCTCACCATAGGGCTAAAGCTGTTAGTTTACAAGACTATGGTCTTGCCAGTCCTTATGTATTTCTCCGAGACCTGGTAGACCAGAGAGAAGAATTCTCCGAAGAATTGTTGGCCCCCTACATGAGGATAGATGATTACATAGAATACATAACGACGAAATTTGTGAGTGATACTATGACCGTCAGGTTGTGGATAAAATCGTGCTCAACAGGTTACCGTGCGCGGGTCACCCAATCCGTATGGATGAGGATGATCCAGCCCGAAAATTCTGTAAGGGCAATATCTATGGTAGACAAAGAAGACGAGGCAGACCCTCCCTGAGATGGAACAATGACGTAGGACAGGACGCCAGACAGCTTTTAGGGATGTCGAATTGGTGGACCTCGGTACGAAATTGGGATGTCCCTAGCCTAGAACGGATACTGGTTGTACTGCCGATGATGATGATGAAACTCATATCGGCCAGTCAATGCGCTGTCCGTAGTGTCAAAGCTTTTCGATAACTTCCTCCTGGCAAAACTCTCACCTTTCTTGCGGACGAAAAAGTAATTCCCCAATATCAATTTGACTTGCAGGAAAAGCAAAGGGGCAAAGAGGAAGGCGGAAATTAGCCGCACATTAGAGGAGAGGAAGTATTGTTTTGTGGTGTCCCTATATTTGAGTTTCCGCTAATGTTCACAGGATTGTTGAATCCTAACTAAGGGCGGAAATTTGGAATTCACGCTCTAACATTCAAGCTCCTTTGTCGGGGAAGCTGTCCATTAATTAACTTAAGTGGAACCCAAGTTCCCCAACCTAGTGGTGCCAAGTACCTGGGATTGCATTTGGGCAGACGACTTAGGGGGAAAAGGCATATTGAAGCCAAGAAGCAACAGACGACCATTAAAGCAGTCTTCACTGGTTTTTAAACAAACGCTCTATGCTTAAATTCGAGCACATGTGGGATCCGTTTATAGGGTGCTGCGGGAATATTTAATATTGAGATATTGCAACGTTGCCGCGAAAATCTAAAACTCGACGGCTCAAAAAACTTCCAATATTTGAAAGATGAGTCCAACAATATTAATATTTTGTGATATTCTACGAGCTTCTAACAATCATACAAACCTCGATCTTTGGAAAGAGGCATCTTAAGTACGCTAGTTTTAAGATTTGATTGCTCAGTGTGAGTTTCATTTTCTGAAAATGAAAGATTCATTAATAAAAGAAATTCTTTAAAGAAAAAAAAAATAAATTGAATAATCTGACAAAATTAATAAATGCAGACTAAGAGCTCGAGCACTCACATATTTTTATATAGGAAATTCGCAAAACCTTTCGCAATTGAAACGTAGAGTTTTCGGGTTCTATTTTATTTGCATCTATTTGAATTGATATTTGGTAAAGAGATGCATTCATCACAAATTGGACATATATTTTTATTTTGACTCTGCGAGCCATTAAGACCGAGGAAAATGGAGCATTTTATGAATACATTCTTGTAAATTCACTCACATATGTATGAAACATTCCTGAGAAGTAATGATTTAAAAAGTACTCAGACAGTTCAATGCAATCTGTATTAATAATGACACGAATTATTAAACGATACAGAACCTGGGAAGGCCATATCTGTTTTCCAGTCGTTCCAAAGTTGCTTCCTCGAAAAGCTTGCTGATGCACAGAGTAAATTCTTTTATTTGGAAAATTCGAGTATTCCATTCTGGTTGGTGAAAAATATATTCTGCTATTCTGAATAAATCATTGACTAAAGAATTTTTAAACGTTCTCGTAGCACAGAACCGGGGCAGAGGCAAATCGTTGCCGTGGAGTTTTCCGGATTTCATGCAATGAACAAAACTTTCACAACAAATACTAATTCTGATTACTGTATGGCCCATTGTCTACCTTTGATATGAAATACTTGAAAAAGTTTTGCCTGCTCAACCATACGTACCCACCCATCCAGGACCTGGAGTATTTACGTGAAAAAGTGGTTTGCCTCTTAAGTAGAGTTTCTTTCTTCCTTTCTCCCAACTTTTTTACGATTGTTCTCTAAAGTGCTTATGATGGTAACAAGTGGTTTTACCTCTTTCCCCTAATTGAACGGGTTAAGATGTTTTTTGTCTGGGGTGAAATTATCACGGTGAGTGGATATGACCTTAAAACGCAGTAAAACGAGCGACTTGAACAAACGACGAGACACTTTATACACATAGAAAATTCCCTTTCTGGGATATTTTCAGCACGGAATGCAGTAGAACACATTTGCGATTTTATGTGAAGAGCAAGTCCTGGGAAAGTTTGCCTACGATACTCGTGTGTACTTCCATCACCCACTCAGAGAGAGGAAGGCAGCACGTTTGCCGTGGAGCAAACAAGGAACTCCTTTGATTCTTTGAGATATGCAAATGTTTGCCAAGATATATCCTCTCGGATCATGGCAATATGCACCGAAGCGTGAAATCTGAGATATGTATATTATTGAGCTTTTATGAAAAGAGGCTTTGATCAAAGAGAAGTGTTCTACTAACAACATTTTCTAGACGGATATGGAGCAAGCTAGACTGCATGTATTCTATCTATTAATTTCTTGCTCAGCATTGGACATTTGGTCACTTCCAATACAGGACTTGGTTCGAAAGTCTAACGAGTCTTAATTTGCTATTCCAAAGTATATACCCGGGTGAATCAGCGTCATTGTGATGTTAATGCCGTTCTATTTCAAAGTAGTTCGGATAGCTGAGTGATTAGAGCACAAGGCGGTCGTACGGAAGGTCGCGGTTCAAATCTCACTGGTGGCAGTGGAATTTGTATCGTAATTTGACGTCGGACACCAGTCGACTCAGCTGTGAATGAGTAGCTGAGTCAAGTCAGGGTAATAATCTCGGGCGAGCGCAATACTGACCACATTGCCTCCTAGTGTACCGTTACGGTCTTGAATGAAGTGCTCTAACACACTTCAAGGCCCTGATCCAACATGGATTGTTGCGCCAACGATTATTATTATTATTTCAAACTTCTGGAAACTTAGCACAGTCGAATATACTATTATCATCGAAGCACCGCATCAAAAGCGCAACAACCGGTGCCCAGTCTAGGCCCGCCGCTCCATACATCTCAGCTTTTCGCCGAGGTCCACTAATTCGATACCTTGGCAGGCGAACATACACCATCGCTCCATCTGATGCTTGATCTCACGTGTCTTCTTTTTCTGCGACAAGCTTAGCAGCTTGGATCATCTTCACTCTTATGGACTGGATGACATGCTAAGCGGGAGTTTACCAGCATTATCGTCAACGGCGCAACAACCGGATGGTATGCAGCACCGTGATACCTCTATAATTTCTACACTCTGAGATATCTCCCTTTTTATGTATGTAACAGATAATGCCTCGTTGCCAGTCGTCAGGTATTGATTCGCTATCACATACCTGGAGTACAAGTTGAAGAACCGCTTGGTGTAATTAGTCGCCTCCATAATTAACAAACTCGGCTGTAATTCCATCGGCTCCTGGCGACTTATGGTCTTTAAGTCGATGAAATGCACGGATTGTTTCTCCTATTCTTGTTGGTGGCAGTATTTGTCCGTCGTCTTCAGTTGACGGGACCTCCAACCATCGGCTGGTTGTTCTGTAATTCTTTGAAAAACTCAACCCATCGCTCCAATATGCCCATTTTGTCAGAAGTCAGATTTCCCTCTTTGTCTCGGCAGGATGAACATCGAGGTATGTAAGGCTTCATCTTGCTCCCTGTATTTTTCGAGTTTACAGATTGGTTCACCAGGCTTCCTTTTTCCGTCTGTAAAATCGCTTCTCCGCTCGCTGGAGCTCGTGATAAGTCTCAGCGCGTGCCCGCGTTCTTTGAGCATGCAGCTTTACTCGGTATGCGGCATTCTTTCGTTCCGTTGTCAGCTTACATTCTTGGTCGAACCGGGCTGTCTGACTCCTTTTGCGGCTGGGGCTGGGAGCACCATGTCAACGAGATAGTGATACAAGTCTATATTGGCCCCCCTATATGTTCTGACGTTCATCAAAGCTGAAACGTGGCGACATAGTATCAGCACGTGATCAATTTGGTTGAAAGTGGTCCCGTCTGGAGAGGCTTTGTCGACCGCTTTCGGTGCAAACCAGGTACTTCCAAGAACCATTTCGTGTGACAGTGCTAATTGAATAATCCCCAGTCCTTTATCATTTGTTTTTTTATGTATGCTATGGGAGCCAACGTATTGCCTGAATACGGGCTCCGTCACTTCTTAGCTGTTGAAATCCCAAAGTATGATTTTGATATCATATCTGGGACAGGCTTCGAGGGTTCGTTCTACTACCTCGTAGAAGGTATCCGTCTCCGACTCTGTTCCTCTGTAGGGGCGTGAACGTTAACGAGGCTTATATTGCATAGCCATTTGCTTATGTTGTCAAACCCGGAAACAGCAATAATGTTGTGGCTGACTAAGAAACTTACTCCGAGTACGTGGTTTACTGGATGGCCGCTATAGTCTATGGTGTAGCGACTCTTCCCCAGAAAACCGGCTTCTGTCCAATGCATCTTGTGCAACGCTGTTATATCAGCCTTGTATTGGGACAGGGTATCGGCTAACTGCTTGGCAGCTCCATCTCTGCACAGGGAGCGCACGTTCCGTGATAAAATGTGCAAATCGTTATTCCGTCGTCGTTGTCAGGTTCGTTGTTGTATTATCAGTCCAGTCCGAGGCTCCTGTTGTGGCTTCGTAATAAGTTGTTTTCAGTGTAGGTTTATCAGCCCCTCCCAACTTCCAACCTGGAGGACCAATTGGTATAATTTGTTCCGTTTTTAGGTGCGGGAGACTCGTCCTCATCCTTCCCCGTCTGCAGTTTTTCCTGAAGAAAGGACTCCCTGAAATCCCCACGTTGAGGTGGAGATAGGATTTGGTAGTAGAGCTGTTGGTGTTGAGTCAGCTGGCGTTTCCCAGGTTTCATGCTCCGTCGTACCGATCCACTTTTTGTCTCCGACCTATACTACCCTTTGACCACCTTTGAGCTGGAGTTTATCCATAACCAAATTTTGATGACACTCGCTAATTCTACGAAATCTTGAATTCTACTTTAAGGGGGCAAACATTTCTCCGTGTATTCAGTTGGCATATCTTGTCTCGTTTTTAGGTACGAAGATTCAACTCCATTTTTCCCGTTTGCAGTTTTTTTTATTACAAGAGAATTCCCAGCGATCATTATATGGAGGTAGAGGTGGCTACTATTTCTTTCCCTGATTTTGTACTCCATCGTGGGTAACAACGTGAACCTACACTATCCTAGGATTTCCATTACGTTATCACAGGGCATATAATTGACAAATGCTCTTGCAAAAATAGCATACAGTAATACAAACTATTCTCTACTGTGTTTTCCGCCTGTGTAAGTGGCTGTTCCGACCACCAAGAGGAAAAGCAATATGCGCAGTTGATGCATTCCAATTACGTTCTGGCAGGGGCCTTGGAAGGATTCATTTCAGGAATGCTATTTCCGTCGGAATTCACATTGCTGCAACTAGTGATATATTAGCCCAGAATTCTATTATGTCCGCTTCTTCCATGACACATACTTATCCGTCCTTCCTTAAGCTGGCCATTTACTTTCTGGCAGACCTGTCAGTTAAACCACCTTATCCCCTTTGCGGCCGACCGGATGGTCGCACTGTTTCTCAGTCGATCACCGGCTGCCTGAGTAGTCCATACTTACAGGCCAGATGGATTGCATCACGTTCCGAGGGCTGATTAATTGTGGACTGTTCAGATGTAATTGAGAGGCTGGCCTGGCCGTGGATGGCGCACTTTGGATCTGCTGCTTTGTTCCAGGATCTCAATTCGAGCATTTGGCAGTTTAGTGGGAAGCATTATAGTAATACATTCTAGGTAATGTCCGCGTGGCGGCCAGTAGAGAATGTTAGAGGTGTATATATAAGGTTGAAGCAAAGCCGTTGAGCACTCACCGTAGTTGTCCACTGTACCTCCCCCATCTAACAAAATATCTGAGATTCGTCTATACATCGCGGAATTTCCGCTGTGTAGCTGGGGTGCATCAGCACCAAAAATTTAATGTCCGACGCTTCTATAGGCGGCTTTTTTTAGGATGGACACATATCATCTTGATCAGCCTCTATTTTGAACACATGTTCCGCTAGTTCCGCTCGTTAGAATGCCCACACTACTTTCACAAGTCTTCCCGCTCTTCTGCATTATAAACTTTTCAATGTGTTTATTTGACTCCGCAAGAAAAAGTTTAGTAGATTTAACAACATGAATGCCCTGTCGCCTGCCATTCTGAGAAGCTTCTTCCAGGCTTTTGATAACAACATTAACCAATGCCATTGACACTCCGATTGGTGGTTCTGTCCCCGGCATAAATGAAGCATAACATAGATCCACTCAATTAAAGCTTGATCGGCACCCAGCCCCTGCTCCCGTCCTCTATCTTTGAAATCAAATAGGGAAGACTTACAGAACTTTCTAGTCTAGTAGGCATGTTGGTTACGACCTTAGTGCCTTCTCGCCGATGTGGCGCTCAATAGGTCTCTTCGGACATTTAAGCGAGAATGATGTTAAGCTTGCCTGTCTGATATTTTTCGGCTTTGAATAGTTATCTTAGCCATGCTTAGGATTGAAAAATACCTTAACGTTCTGCCAAAAAGTCGGCACGTAGCCCAAGAGAAAACATGCCAGAAAAATATTTAAAAAAAAAGTCGGCACGTAGCCCAAAAGAAGACATGCCTGAAAAATATTTAAAAGTAAAAGTCACTCTAGACACCCTTCTGGCATCGCTGGATATATGCAATCCATGTCAGGGGACTAAACTAAAAGTGTTTAATAAAGAGTTTCCAATTCATCTTCTATCGCCAAAGGAGTCCTTATGGAGTTACGTTATGTTGTCGAGGCGTTCAATGAACCCTAGTCAATCCATTTTCCTAAAATTCTGTTTTTGTATTACTGTCTGTTCGCCTGCAATACTCAGGTTAAATTCTAAGTAACGGTGATTTGACTCTGAGACTTTATTTAGCTAAAATCATTTTACTTCTTCTTGGCACCGCGAATATTTTGATACCAGCTTAAGTGATGAAATCAAATAGCTCCTCTCCTCTAGGATTGCATTTGGTACACCTCTAACAAATATGTAGAGTGCTCATATCACAACTTATTAAAAAATTAAGAGGAATTAATCCTGTATACACTATCAGGCTCCTTAGTTCTTGTGTAGATCGAGGACGCAAAGAATCATAGAATAAGTAAGTGTAGCCAACTGTGAAACTTCTCCTCTTGCCATTAACCTGGTCTTGTAAGATGGCCGTAACTAAATTCGGGGAACGTAATGGTCTCCACATAGTTCGGTCTATCAATTTTCATATCAGAACGCAGGTTTTCGGTCTCGTGGACTCTCGTCGAAGAAGATCTAAGCCCCCTTTATTCATTCAATACCACTGATTTTATTTAAGCGAATCCAGGGCTTTTATATCAAAAATATATAAGGGCGGTGCTGCAACTTTACCATACTTGTTGCTTGTGGAAGGGAAAATGCGTTGTCAAGCTGCAAATTAATTTGACTATTCTTTCTAATCTAATGTGGAAACCGACGTTAACTGTGAGACTGCTCCATCCAGGCTAAGTTTTACCTCAGTTATCAAATTGTCCCCAACTTCCTCCGAGTAGTTCTCTTCCCCTTCCGGGTCAAGTTTTCTTCTGCCATCCCGTGCTCTCTAATTTTCTGGGGGAATTAGGCGACAGTACCACCGACAGACTGACCATAGTAGGATTTCCAATTTCTCTCATTTTGGGAGTTCCTCTACTCTCGTTTCTGGTTGACCGTGCGATAACCACTGAAGTGGCGAGCACGTCTTCCACAGGGGGATATAAATCTGTTGAGGCTTTCAAAATCCCTGGCTCATCCACGGCTTGATTGCTCAAAGCCGCAGGTGGATTGAAAGTCAGTGACTATTTACCCCTTAATATAGCATTGTACTACTTGAGGTTACCGCACTACGACAAGGTAGTATCAGGAGACGTTAGAGACAGTGGCCGACGTCATGTGCGTTGTCCCAGAATATGGCCAATATAAAAGTCAGATAATAGCACGCTAGGAAAGTAATTGAGGAGGGTCAGAAAAATAATTTGATATTGAAATTGAAATAAAATCATTGAAAATTTGCACCCTTGGGATGTTTCCGACTTAGAAGGTAGCAAGCTATGCATTTTTATTGTCTAAATTATACCCATCGGAACGGACGTATTCGTAGCGTATAATGGCATTGTTCCAACGCTAGATCATTTGAAATAATTCGACCATTTTGTTGGTTGTGGTTTTCGAAATATCGGTATATTTAAAAATAATAAATACCACTTGCGAAAAAGCAAAAACGGTCAAATAATCTTACCAGTAAAGATACCAATATTAAACGAGCAGGTACGAATTTGTGTAAGACTGTTTCGCGTCAGTTTCTTTATCATCACATTAAAGAAGAGATCTCACCTAGCAACTGGGAAAAAGGGTTATTTTTCAAGAAAAACTACTTGAAATTTCGGATTCGGAACACAAAACCTTTCTACGCCAAGCATCCAACTTCCTTGACTTGCTGTAGGTGAACGAAGGAATGAAGACATTCGAATACGAAAATCGACACTGTCAATACCATGTAAAGCATATTTAAGTTGCTTAAAAATTGCGTGCGCCGTCTTTGCATTCATCAATAGCGCCAAACTCGTTAAAATTGCAAGCCAAATGAATCTGAATAAAATAGTAAGCTCAGGTATTTCTTTTCGCCAATGCAATAAAGACCACAGCAATAAAGCTCAATTGTCGAAAAACTACTTTTTGCTAACGGAGCATTCCTAATTACATCAGATTAAAATTTCTCACGCTTTATTGTAGAGAAGTAAAAACTGAAATGGAAATTCCAACATGGGACGTTCCCAACCAGATTAATAGTAAATTCCTTCGAGTGAGGCCCATAAACTTTTAGTGGACATTCTTCCTGGCTTTGCAGATTTTTTCAGGTATACTCCTAGGGATGCAACTTACAGTATTCTTTCATTGACTGTTTCAAGACTCAGCCTCCCGTCCCCCTTAATGCCTCCCTCATAAAAGGCATGAGCTGAACTGGTGCTGTGGTATTAAATGGATAACTAGGGTAACGGATCCAATTGAGGGAAGGATTGAGACATAGCTCGATCACCAGCCTCCAGTCCAAATCCTAGTTAAGCATTCAGTCTTTAAGGCCATTACCATAAGAGAGTCGCAATTTCGCCATTTGGAATTTACATACGATGGTCGAAATTGAATTTCCTTTGTCTCATCTGTGATAGTTTTAAGGAAGAATAGAAAGGCAGTATTTGCGCTGGGCGTAAAAACCTTGTAATAAATCCTAAATTGGTCAAATGAAATTTGAGATTTGAAGAGAGGATTTATTCGGAAAGGTCCTCGTAATGGATTTCTATTTTGTTCGGAAAGTATAAAAAGAAGTTGAGCCTGATTGATTTGCTGTTTGCGTAGGCTAGAAAGGACGTACATCTAACTGGATGAATAAAACGGGTAGAGGATGGCATTGGGGTAGATTTTCCTCACCTTTCCTGACGAAAACATGAATTTGGTTTCGAGAGTATTACCTTTCGGAAACGATAAAAGGATTTGAATATGATGATACATGGTCGAGCATCATTCCCAACTTTTTCATAAAGAATATTTTAAAATTGAGTGTGTGGCTTACTAAACAAGTCGGGAAACTGGAAGCTTGACGCTTCAGGTATAAATGGTTTTGTGTTTCCCTATGTGAGGAGCATAACGTAGTTCTCCATTGGCTTATAGCATTGACCCGAGATATTGAAATCGTTCAGTTCTGGGCAGGTTACTGCCATTGCCAGAAATGAGCGATTTAAGTATCTCGAAGGGCAGGTTACTGCCATTGCCAGAACTCAGCGATTTAAAAATCTCGAGTCAACGCTATCAGCAAATGGAGAACTGCTTAATGAAATTGTTTCACGCATTAATGCAACCTGGATGAAGTGGCATTCCCCAACTGGTGTTCTTTGTGATGGACGTATCAGCGCACGTCCCAAATCTAAAATTTACTGCAATGTCGTCCGTCTGCCACTCTCTATAGTTCTGAGTGTTGGCCGACTATAAAGGGTAATGAACGGCGTCTTGCGGTAATGGGGACGAAGATGTTGCATTGCACTGGTGGCGTGACACGTTTTGATTACGTCTGAAATGAGAATATCTGGGATCGATATGGGTTTGCATCGATCGTGGAAAAACTGCAAGAGAGACGTTTTCGATGGTGTGGTCACGCAATTCACGCTAACGAGAATTCAACAACCAGTATTGATCAGAACATCGAAAGCAATGGTAAGCAACCAAAAAGCCGGCCAAAACAATGGTGGCTTGATACGCTGGATGGGGATTTAAAGGTCTCGCGATTACATCCTGATCAGGCATTGGATAAAATAAAATGACGAAACCGATCATCACGAGCCGACCCCGCTTGTGAACTGAAGGCTGAAGAAAAGGAAAAAGATGTGAGGAGCGACGACAAATCAAATATAAAAAAGGGCTAGGGAGAATTGGATTCTTCTTGAATGGAATTTAAATATTTCACTGGAATTTCAATTATTCCCGTTAATTATGACGTCAGCACCTTGTTTGTATGGCTTAGGATGCTGTTAATTAACACGAAATTGATAACTTTGAACTGCTATAACTTTCCCACTAATAGTTGGATTTTTATGAAACCTGGCATGTGTATGCACGAGGCTGTCCTCTATGTCGGTACAATTTAGTACACTTAGGATGAACTTAAGGAGAGTTTTTTAGTCTATTTCTAAAAGTTGATAATATACTGTTAGTAAATTTTTTGAGCAGATACCGGAATGGGACATCTCTCGAAGATTAGATTTCACATAAGTGTTTTACACAAAACCTTAAAAAGGGCTGCAGATAAATAGATTCTTCATAAATGTGACTTTAATATTCCACGCGAATGTCAATTATTCCGGGTAATTATGACGTCAGCATCCGATTTGCATGGCTTTCTAAGCAGTAAACTTGCGCGAAATTGCTAAGTTTGAACTGCTATAACTTTGGCCTTAATTGCCTGATTTCTATGAAATTTGGGGCATATACACGAAATATTGTCCTCTATGCTGGTACAAAATCCGGAAGTCCTAGGATGAATTTAAGGGGGGTTTTTCAGTAAATTTCTTAAAAGTAGTAATATACTATTAGTAAGTTTATTTGAGCAGATATCGGAATGGGACATATTTTGAGGCCTAGATTTCATCTAGGCGCACCACCCTGATTTTTTCGGATTTTTAGGTTGGGTAGTTTCCGAAAATGAGTCCTGTCTCACTTCAAATGCGTACATTTTCACTCCTTACTCACGGACTTTGCAATTTATGCCAAAACTAATGTCAGTTTCGGAAAGTACAAATCGAGACCTTTCATTTGATACCCTACACAACTATATCCGGTGAAAAAAATTTTTGGATCCCCCCTTTGCATGTATGGAGAGCCCCCCTTTAAACTCCACCTAAATTTATGCCACTCGCTGTATGCGTGGGATTTCATAGTTCCCATTTGTCCACCAAATTTTGTTCGGATCGGTTTAGCCGTTTTGGAGAAAAATGCGTGTGACAGACAGACAGACAGACAGACATTGAATCGATTTTAATAAGGTTTTGTTTTACACAAAACCTTAATAAAAACGGAATGAATAAAACTAACCACCTAGTCATTGGTTAATGTAAAATGAAATGTGTTCTTAATAAGACGAAAAGACGACGAAAGTAGGAAAACTTATGTTGTGGTGTAGATTGACAGACAAATCGTTTTCAAGGTTTTCTGTGAAACAAAACCTTATTAAAATTGATCCAATGTTTATCCGTCTGTCTGTCTTTTTGTCACACGAGATTTACTCCGAAATGGCTGGAGCTGCCGTCACGCAATCACGCAAGAAGGGGCGTGATTTTTTTACAGAATACGATCCCGTGGGGTATCAAATGAAAGGTCTCAATTTTCCTAAATGATAATTATTCTGATATAGGGTAAAACGCAGGGGAGTGAGGCAATATATGCCCCAAAAAGTGAAACAGGTCGAGTTCTCGGAACTTATCCAACCGAAAAATTTGAGAAATCACAGAGATGCACTTATACAAAATCTAGGCTTCCGAATACTCCCATTCAGATATCTGTTCAAATAAAGTTTGTAGTAGCAGGTATCATATTTTAGAAATTTATCTAAAAAACTTCTTTATGGGGGGAAACCACTTTGGCAGGCCTCTTTTCAGTACTTTTATGAGTTTTTTTAACTGGGAAGAATTATACAGAATACAGTCAAATTCGAACATATTTCGAACAACTCTTGAGAATTTTTTGAAAAATCTAAACAAAAACGCGATAATATTTCGTTGAAGGTCGTAAGCTTTCAATTTTATATTGTTTACTTATTTTCTAAGAATCTGAACTTGAATGCAGGTGAAAATAATCAAAATAAAATATTTCAATTTTCACCATTTTGTCATTAATTATTCGTTAAAAAGCACACTTAAAAACTGGATACCATCCCAAATGTTTGTATTCTTCCTAATTTTGTAAAGAATCATAACTTTAAATTTCATAATGATCAATTCATTACTTTTTCAGTTAGACTTCCCCCAAATGTGACGAACGTAATTTAAAAACAAGTCGGAATACCGGAAGCTCGCGCTTCGGGTATAAAGATTTTGTGTTCATCTTATGTAAGAAATTTCAACGCACATTTTTCTATCCGTATATAGCTACAAATCCAACATACTTCTTCATATTTTTCCAAACTACGAGACATACGTACATAATACAGCCATCGATATTACGCTCACCCTAAACAAACAAACTGCCTATTTCCGAATACTGTACACATATATGCACGTATATACATTGATCGTACCCGTATTTCCGATTTACTTCTTATATCTATCTGAACAGACCCTCCCTACCCGCAAAGTTCATTAGCACGCATATACTATATACCGGCATACACAATTGATATTCATATACAAATGACTAAAAATCATCATCATCAACGGCGCAACAACTGGTATCCGGTCTAGGCCTGCCTTAATAAGGAACTCCAGACATCCCGGTTTTGCGCCGAGGTCCACCAATTCGATATCCCTAAAAGCTGTCTGGCGTCCTAGCCCACGCCATCGCTCCATCTTAGGCAGGGTCTGCCTCGTCTTCTTTTCCTACCATAGATATTGCCCTTATAGACTTTCCGGGTGGGATCATCTTCATCCATACGGATTAAGTGACCCGCCCACCGTAACCTATTGAGCCGGATTTTATCCACCACCGGACGGTCATGGTATCGCTCATAGATTTCGTAATTGTGTAGGCTACGGAATTGTCCATCCTCATGTAGGGGGCCAAAAATTCTTCGGAGGATTCTTCTCTCGAACGCGGCCAAGAGTTCGCAATTTTTCTTGCTAAGAACCCAAGTTTCCGAGGAATACATGAGGACTGGCAAGATCATGACTAAAAAACTAAAACAAAATAATTCTTTGGGACCCCATTCATGAGAACTCATTTGGTTGTGGTATTGACGAATTGATATGTGATGATGACGTCATGCAGGTTGAAGAGTCCACGAAATTCACAAAAAATGGTAAAGTTTTACCCCCTATAACTTTGTTAATAATGGCTGCATTTTCTTCAAACTTGACTAGCTTGTGGACTATGTTCTTCATTATACGCATGCCAAATTTTGTACTTCTGGGATAAACATAAGGGGGGGTTGCCGGGTAAATGTCTAAAATGTGGAAATATGCTATTATTAACTTTGTTGTGCAGATATCGGAACCGGATACATTCTGAGGCCTAGATTTCGTAGAGATGCATCACTGTGATTTTTTTCAGATTTTTTGGTTGGATAGGTTCTGAGAACGAGACCTATTACACTTTTTGGGGGTAATTTTTTGAGCCCTCACTCCCCTATGTTTCACACAACATCAAATATGGAACCAGTTTCGAAAAGTACTAATTGAGGTCTTTCATTTGATATCCCACATGGCTACATTCTATGAAAAAAAAATTTGCACCCTCCATTCACATCTATGGGGAGCCCCTCCTTAAACGTAACACAAGATGGCGCCACTTACTGCATGTAAAGGGAACACCAGATTACATACTCTCACCAATTTTCGTGATAATCGGTCTAGCCGTTTCCGAATAAATCGGGTGTGACAGACAGACAGACAGATACTCAAGATGCTCGACAGCAGGAGGTGCTCCAAGAACAAGGAAGGGATCCATTCAAAAGAAGCTCATCAACTTTGAGATCTCCACCAATGCCAAAGACGATGAAGGATGAAGTACAGGCCAAAAGTGAAGGACCATGTAAAAGGAGTAACCCTGCCGGGACTTATAGGGAGCAGAGTCCCGATCCGGAGGAATTATCCTTCACCCAGCTTGGGGTAAAAATAGTTGAGCTGTCCGAGTTTATCAAGGACAAGCACAACGTGCACCAAGCCATAAAGAATATGGTGAGGGCTATTAGAGTCCTCTATAATAGATCACAGATGCAGGAAAACAATAATAAGAACACCGAACCCCACTGTGCCAACAGTATCACAAGCGACCCAAGTGACGCCTAACCGTACTACCATCGAATCTCAGCGAAATAATCGAGTACCTGAGAAAGAGGGGATCCTTTAAATAATCAGCAGGCGCCTAAGAGAAAAAAAGGCGGACAGGACATCCTGAAAATCAACACCAACAGTTCAGAAGGAGGAAAGCATACAGCGAATCTAGGAAACTCGACCAGCGTTGCGAAGCCCAAAACGAACGAAAACGATGGATGGACTAAAGTTACCAACAAAAAAGCGAAAATTGCGAACCCGTCCAGATGCGATTGTTATCTCTAGTAAGGGAAATCTGTCCTACGCGGAGATACTCAGAAAGGTCAAAGCGGATCCCGACCTAAAAGATCTGAGCGGAAATGTGAATCGAATCCGAAGAACCCAGAAAGGGGATCTCATGTTCGAGCTGAAAAGATCCAGCGTGGCCAAGGCTGATGACTTTCGAACTCAAGTGAAGAACTCACTTGGGGAGAATGCCGCCGTGCGTGCCCAAAAACATGATATCTATATACAATGTAAGGATCTCGATGAAGTTACATCGAAAGGTGAAATTTGCACTGCTCTGAAAGAGCAATTCAAGTTGAAAGAACTTACAGAAGAGTCTGTTGTCGGTCTACGGAAAGCCTATGGTGGCACTCAAACGGCCACCATACGAGTGCAGCGGAGGCAGCGCAGATGTTGTTAGCTGCCGGAAGGGTTCGGATTGGATGGGTTGTTTGCCGTTTAAGGGAGCAAACTTCACTAAAAAGGTGCTTTAAATGCCTCATGTTTGGGCACTTCGCGAAGGCATGCACCAGCAGCATTGATCGGTACGATCGATGCAGAAGGTGTGGGGAGAAAGGCCATATTGCCAGAGAGTGCAATAGGGACCCCAAATGCCTTTTGTGCGAAGCAAAAGAGGGACAGGATAACCGGCACATTGCCGGAAGTGGCAAATGTCCGGAATTTAGGAAGGCGCTCACTGCAATGAGAAAATGAGGTTTATTCAAATAAACCTGAATCATTGCAGGGTCGCTCAGGATTTACCTGAGCAGACCACGTTCGAATCTAAGAATGAAGTTGCTATCATAAGTGAACGGTATAGAAACCGTCACGGTGGCGTATGGGTCACAGTCGACAGGCCATACAATGTACAGCAAGTCAGGCAGCTAGTGGCTTTGTGTGGGCGAAAATAAGTGGTGTATATGTATACAGCTGCTACGCCCCACCAAGTTTGACACTGTCTGAATTCGAGCAAATGCTTGATAATCTTGTTCTCGACGCAAGGGGACGAAGTCCAAAGGTGATTGCTGGTGATTCCAATGCTTGGGTCCTAGAGTGGGGTAGCAGAGAATCAAATGCTAAGGGGCGCAGTCTATTAGAGGCTTTTGCTCAGATGGACATGGTTTTGGCTAACGAAGGTGCCGTAAACAGCTTTCAGAAAGGGGGGTCAGGCTCGGTTGTAGACCTGACGTTTATCAGCCCTTCCCTGGCGCGTGTTATGTCCTGGTGCGTCAGCGAACGCTACACCCACAGCGATCACCAGGCAATCTTCTTTGAGACAGGGCAAAGAGCTATCATGTCCGAAACTGAAAAAGGTTTCAGGCTGGTCTGCAAATTTATTGGATGAGCAGACCTTCATAGACGTGTGGTTAGATCAACCTGATAAAGCAGGCGCCTCTACGGAAAGAGCCGTCCATCTGGCTCAATGCATCGCCAAAGCATGTGACGCGTCCATGCCTAGGGGGTGCTCATTCCCCAGTAGAAGACCAAACTACTGGTGGAATGATGAACTGAACGGCCTTCGATCAGCCTGCCACCGAGCCAGAAGAGCGGCTCAGAGAGCGGTAGATAGAGTCGATCAGGGGCAGAAAGAGTGCGCCTATAAGGCAGCCCGCAAAACCCTCAAGCTCGCCATCCAGCGAAGCAAGAGGAAATGCTTTAGGGAGCTCTGCTCAGAAGTGGACATAAACCTGTGGGGAGTGCTTATAGAATAGTGATGGGACGATTCAGAGGCCGCTCCTCTCCGCAGATCACGTACCCCACCCTTTTGCTGAAAATCATCCAGGGGTTATTCCCCCAGCAAGAGGAGAGCACCGACATATTCCAACCACCTATGAATGTGACGGCAATTCCTCCTGTCACCAGAGACGAACTGCTGGAGATCTGCGGTAGAATAGGACACAATAAAGCGCCGGGCCTGGACGGAGTACCGAATAAGGCCCTTAAGCTTGCGGTGAAATCCAGGCCGGACATGTTCGCTGAGTTGTTCGAAGCGTGCATGTCCGAAGGAATATTTCCGGCGGCTTGGAAACGACAGAAGTTGGTACTTCTGCGTAAGCCTGGTAAACCTCCAGGTGAACCATTGTCATACCGACCCATATGTCTTTTGGACACGGTGGGGAAAATGTTGGAGCGGGTAATCTATAATAGATTATTCTCAGTTGTTAAGAGTCAAGGCGGCCTTTCAGATCGGCAGTATGGGTTCCGAAAAGCCAGATCAACCATTGATGCCATCAAATTGGTTACTGCCTTGGCCGAAGATGCAATTCACGGAAAGGTTAGTACCAGCAAATATTGCGTAGTAGTAACCCTGGACGTGAAAAATGCATTCAATTCAGCCAATTGGAATCTAATACGCAAATCCCTAGCGAAGGTTGGTATTCCCGCCTATCTCGCTGCTATCGTCGATAGTTACTTAACTGAAAGGAGGCTCTGGTATGACACCGATGATGGACCCCAGGAGTATGTTGTTTCCGCGGGTGTCCCACAGGGCTCCGTATTGAGCCCACTACTGTGGAACATCATGTACAACGATGTACTTAATCTTCCCCTTCCGGAGGAAGCCACAGTGATGAGTTACGCTGACGACATAGCACTGGTTGTTGTCGCAAAGCATCTTGAAGATGCTGAGTTATACTCAAGTGAGGCAATCAGTGCTGTCAAATGCTGGTTGGAGAGCTCTGGTGTGACGCTTGCGGAGGAAAAAACTGAAGCGGTCCTCATCACGAAGCGCCGGAAGAGAAATTACGCCTGTGTTAGAATCGGGAATCATATCATCACTTCCAAGCCGACCATCAAATACTTGGGGGTGGTGACAGGAAGCTCAGCTATAAGCAACACGTACAGTATGTTTGTGGTAAATCATCCACTGCTAGTATGGCCCTGTCGAGGATGATGCCGAATGTGGGAGGGCCACGGCATACCTCTAGGTTGCTTATAGCCAGGATGGTGACCTCAATCATGCTCTATGCGACCCCAATTTGGAACGAGGCATTGCGGATGTTAGTTAACACTAGCAAACTGAATGCAGTCTACAGGAGGACAGCTCTGAGGGTATGCTCTGCCTTCAGGACTGTCTCAGATGATGCAGCATTCGTCATCTCTGGAATGATGCCGATTGACATCTTGGCAGATGAGATGGCGAATATATACCATGCGACGCCAATCTCTCCCTTATCACAGACGAAGAACGCTGAGAGGGAGAGATCCATAAATAGATGGAAAGAGCGGTGGGAACGCTCGGGAAAGGGTCGGTGGACTCACAAGCTGATTCCTGCCATCAAGGAGTGGTTGGAGAGACTACACGGTGAGATTAATTATAATCTCAGCCAGTTTCTCACGGGACATGGAGGATATCTCCAATACCTTCACAGGTTTAAATTGGAGACCTCACCCGATTGTCCAAATTGTGATGGAGTCCCAGAGGACCCAGAGCATGTATTCTCCCACTGTCCGAGGTTTGTGTAAGAAAGGAGGAATCTAGAGGAGACTCTAGGAGAGGTGCTGGTACCGGAAAATCTGGTGCCGAAAATGCTAGCACATCAAGAGAATTGGGATGCGGTCAACTCCATGGTCGCATCTATTCAAGATAAATTGCGAAAGGCAGAGGAAAGGAGAAAAGCGCGGTCACGTGCGCCGCGTATAGAAGAAATGGGATTAAGCTAGAGTGAGCTGACTCTGCCCCGTGATGTAATACCTTATGGTGGTTCCGCGGGGCAGAGAGGGAGTCGGGGGTGGTTTTAGTGGGTAAAAATCCCACATGCTGGTGTGTCCAGACCAGTGTCTTTTGAAGATTTCCACCCCCTTAAAAAAAAAGACAGACAGACGGACAGACAGACACCGTCTCGATTCTAATAACACAACACCTTAAAAACGCATGTGGATATGAAAACATTTATCACTCTTAATTACAAACAAAGTATAGCTATAGCAGATACAAATGCACTTTTGCTTTGTTGTTTCCCCTCAATTGTAAAATGAATCCATGAGAAATCGTACTATCCTATTGCTAACATATTTATAATGAACGGCGGTTTTGCGCCGAGGTTCAGCATTTCTATATCCCTAAAAACTGTCTGGCGTCCTGATCTACGCCATCGCTCCATTTCAGGCAGGTTCCGCCATTGCCCTTATAGACTTTCTGGGCTGGATCACCTTTATCCACACGGATTAGGTGACCCGCTAACCGGATCCAGTTGAGCGGGATTTTGTCCACAACCAGACGTTCAAGACATAGATTTGAATGTTGTGTAGGCAACGGAATTATCCATCCTCATGTAGGAGGCCAAAAATTCTTTGGAGGATTCATCTCTCCAATACGGCCAAGAGTTCGCAATTTTTTTTTTGCAAAGAGCTCAAGTTTCCGGGGAATACATGAGGACTGGCAAGATCATTGTATTGTACAGTGATAGCTTTAACCCTATGGTGAAACTTTTCGAGTGGAACTGTTTTTCTAAGATAAAATGTGCAGCCAGGGATCACGCGTCCCCTGTTCGATGTGGATGAAGGCAGTTTATACGTCGGCTCGCTCTTCGCATGATATCGTCAGCATAGGCCAGTAGTTTACGGCTTTGGAGGATAGACTTAAAGATGATGATGAATCTTGCATTTATGTCAGCATCACGGACCACTTTTTCAAGGGCCAGGTTAAAAAGCGTGCACGATAGCGCATCTCCTTTTCTTAGACCGTTGTTGACGTTGAATGGTCTCGAAAGTAATCCTGCTGCTTTTATCTGGCCTCAGTGTCAGTATCAGCCTAGTCAGTCTTACCAATTTCGTCGGGATACCGAATTCTCTGAAGTGAAGCCTCTCCGGTATAGGCCAATGATTTTCTTGACGTATAGGGCTAACCAGCGTTACAATATAACGGGGAACATTTTATAGATGGTACTCAGCAACGTGATCCCTCTGCACTGCGTAATATCTACCTTTTTATATATGGAATAAAGAATACCTTGTTGCCAGTGGTCAGGCCTTGATTCGCTGTCCCATACCTTGAGTATAAGTTGATGAATCGCATAGTGTAATTGGTCGCCTCCATATCTAATCAGTAGGGCTGTAATTCCATCGGCTCCTGGCGACTTATGGTTTTTAAGCCGATAGATTGCAGGGACTGTTTCTTCTATACTTGGTTGTGGCAGCATTTGTCCGTCGTCTTCAGTTGGCGGACTTCCAACTCGCCGACATTCTGACATCAAAATACTCAACCCATCGTTCCAACATGCCCACTCCGAATGTTCTCTCTTTGTCTCGGCAGGATGAGCGTCGAGGTGTATAGGGCTTCCGCCTTCTGTGCCTCGTGCGGTTGGTTCTCCCAGGCTTCCTTTTCCGTCTGTGAAATCGCTGTCCCGCTCGACGGAGCTTGTGATAATTTTGCGCGCGTGCACACATTCCTTGAGAATGCAACATTCTTCCGTTCCGTTGCTAGCTTGCATTTATCGTCGAATGGGACCAAGTATGTTTGTGGTCGTATCAGTAATAACTTTCTTCAGGAGGTTGTGAAGTTCTTTTGTTGATCCTTCATCTCCAGGATCCCTGTTGACTACGGTTATTGCGGCCTCCATTTCCTCCTTATAGGTGTTTCGGAAGGCTGTGTTATGGCTTTAGTGTTATTATTCGAGCTCGGAGCACCATTCCAAAGAGATAGTGATAGACCTTTACTACCCTTTGACCACATCCCCTAATATTGTGAAGGTTATAGCGTTAAATTTGTCTTCTTGGTATGAATTTACTGCATTCTAAAACATCGGAAAATATCTGCACCACATTCAAGCAAGTAGTCTGAAATAGACTCCAATACATTTATAGCACGAAAGTTTTCTTGCTACCTGCAAACTATTTTAAAAGAAGGAAAAGTAGTTACCAATTACATAGACACCTCGCTTAAGATTATCAAATATTCAAACCGATTAACGCGCTCAGCATCTGATTGATAGTTGGGATCGTGAGATCAAAACGTTTAAACGTTTTTCGCGTACTTAGATGGTAGCAAGCCTTTCTTTCCTTTTTTGATTTTGTATTAAGGTTTTGTGCGAAACAAAACAAAATTGGAAGTTTGAAGCAAATTCAACTATTATTAACAAAGTATTCGGACTTGTTTAAATATATGACACTGTTCTTAAATTAAGAAGGTTCAAACTTCACGTTTCCGCAGTCAGTCGGGTCTTATAGTACCCGTTTGAGATATAGCCAAAATTGTCAGCTTCATCCTGTGGACTTGCATCAAAGCTGGTGGCCGAGTACTCATTATCATGATCATGGATCAGAATCTTGTAGTCGAAATGCGAAAAATCGATTTTTGAAAAATTTGCAAAAGTTATGAAGCCTCTTCCTGGTATTGAGTCCTCAAAACACCCCCATACCGATGACTGCTCAAACAAAATGAATAATAACACACTACTGTCGAAGGGTCAATGCGCACCTCGAGACCAACAACATTCTATCCGAAGAGCAGAAGGGCTGCCGAGTGAGGACAAGGGGTTGCAAAGAGCAATTCATTATTGACTCGGTAATTGTAAGACAAGCAAATAGAGGTCAAAGAAAACTTTATAGTTGCTAGATTGATTATCAACATCGTACCGCATACCTGGCTAATCAATGTCCTACGTCTCTATTGCATTAATCCCAAACTAATAAAGTTTTTGACGACAGTCATGGAATGAAGGCACACCACCTTGTTAGTGCGTTCATCTGAGGGTGCTAATACCTCAGAGCCTATCCATATATGGAGAAACATATTCCAGGGCCTACGTGCTGAGTGCGAACTGACACACTTGATGTACATAGATGACATCAAGTTGTATGCTGGCACTGACGTCCACCTTAGAAGTATGTTCCAAGTTATAGACATGTTCAGCCATGAAATTCGCAAAGGTCCTCACGAGCCGCATGCCGGACATTGGTGGCTTTGCAAGTATGGCTGATCACGGGAACATGTCCGGTTAACCGATATGAGCCGCAGGCAATACTTGATAGTTCTGCTTAAAGCAGGTATTGGGCAAGTTCTAACTGATTGCCACACAACAAGCCAGACGTGCTATCAGTTAACAAGACAAAAATTTAACATATCGCGCGGGTGGTTGTAGTTCTCACAATATTGTCAGTTACAGGTATTGTACCTAAATCCGTTGCTTTGATGCGCTAAAACTCTCACACAGTCTGGTTCAAAGGATGCAGAAATACACCATTCTGTATACGTGCTCGATGTTTCGGCCAGTTTTTGACGGATTCTCGTACTAACCTATACCACAGGCCACCACCACCAACGCCCCTTTATCTTTTAAGTGGGTAAGATCGCGCGAGCTTGGCACTTGCTAGTATTGTGCTAGGATTAGATAAAATCCGACATCTTCGGAGATTGTGTCGACTCGCACATTACTCAATTTTTTGGAATTGACATCCCTCAGTTTCGTCTTGGAATCATACAATTTTGGAGTTATATCATCATCATCAACGGCGCAACAACCGGTATCAGGTCTAGGCCTCATGTTGGGGGCCAAAAATTCTTTGGAGGATTCCTCTCTCGAACCCTATGGTGAGACGTTTCGAGCGGAACAGTTTTTCTAAGCTGAAATAGGCTGTGTTGGCTGACAACCACCGTGCGCGGATTTCATCATCGTAACTGTTATCGGTTGTGATTTTCGACCCTAGATAAGAGAAATTATCAACCGTCTCAAAGTTGTATTCTCCTATCCTTTTTCTTCCCGTTTGATCAGTGCGATGTTGTTGGTTGGTTCGTCTTCGGTGCTGACCTTACCACAATATATTTTGTCTTGCCTTCATTGATGTGCAGCCTAAGATTTCGCGCCGCCTGCTCGATCTGGATGAAGGCAGTTTGTACTTCTCGGGTGGCTCTTCCCATGATGTCGATATTGTTAGCATAGGCCAGTAGTTGAGTGGACTTAAAGAGGATCGTACCTCTTGCATTTACATCAGCATTACGGATCACATTGGTCAGGGTTAGCCTAGTCTTATTAATTTCGTCGGGATATCGCATTCTCTCATGGCCATCCACAGTTTTACCCTGGCTATGCTATCATAGGCGGCTTTAAAGTCGATGAATAATAATGCAACTGTTGTCCGTATTCCAACAGTTTTTCCATCGCTTGCCGCAGAGAGAAAATCTGATCTGCTGTTGATTTGCCTGGAGTGAAGCCTCTTTGGTATGAGCCAATGATGTTCTGGGAGTATGGGGCTATCCAACCTAGCAAGATAGTGGAGAATGTCTTATGTATGGTGCTCAGCAACCTCTATACCTCTATAATTGCTGCACTGTGTGACATCTCCCTTTTTATGTATGAGACAGATAATGCCTCGTTGCCAATCGTCAGGCATTGATTCGCTGTCCCACACCTTGAGCACAAGTTGATGAACCACTTGGTGTAACCGGTCGCCTCCATATTTAACCAATTCGGCTGTAATTCCATCGACTCCTGGCGACTTATGATTTTTTAACCGATGAATTGCACGGACTGTTTCTCCTAAACTTGGTGCTGGCCGTATTTGTTCAGTAGTTCATCAAAGTACTCAACCCATCGCTCCAATATGCCCATTCTGGCGGAAATCAGATTTGCCTCTTTGTCTTGGCAGGATGAGCATCGAGGTATATAAGGCCTCATCCTGCTGACTTGTTGGTAAAACTTCCGCACATGGTGCGGTTGCTCCCTGTACTTTTCTAGTTCACAGACTTATTGGTTCTCCCATGCTTCGTTTTTCTCTCTTCTCCGCTCGACAGAGTTTGTGATAAGTCTCAACGCGTGCCCCCGTTCTTGCAGCTTTACTCGGTATACGGCATTCTTCCGTTCCGTTGCTAGCTTACATTTATCGTCAAACCAGCCGTTCCGACTCCTTTTCCGGCTGGGGACAAGTATGTTTGTGGCCGAATCCATGATAACGTTCTTCAGGTGATTGTGAAGTTTATTTGTTGAAGCTTGATCTCCAGGTCCTCTGTTGACTGAGGTTATTGCGGCATCCATTTCACCCTTATAGGTGTCGCGAAGGGCTATGTTATGGATGGCATCAGTGTTAACTCCTACCTGATTGTCAGAGGGGATTCTAGATGGTGTTGTTATTCGAGCTCGGAGCACCATGCCAACGAGATAGTGATCCGAGTCTATATTGGCCCCCCTATATGTTCTGACATTAATCAAGACTGAGAGGTGGCGGCGTTCGATCAACACGTGGTCAATTTGGTTGGAAGTGGTCCCATCTTGAGAGGCTCACGTATGGACCGCTTTCCGCGGAAACCAGGTACTTCCAACAACCATTTCGTGTGACCCTGCTAATTGAATAATCCGCAGTCCGTTATCATTTGTATTTTCGTGTAAGCTATGGGAGCCAACGTATCGCCTGAATATGTGCTCCTTCCCTACTTGGCTGTTAAAACCCCGAGGATGATTTTAATATCATATCTGGGACAGGCTTCGAGAGTTCGTTCTACTGCCTCGTAGAAGGTATCCTGCTTCGACTCTGCAGTCTCCTTTGTAGAGGCGTGAACGTTAATGAGGCTTATATTTCTAAACTTGCCTCGCAAGCGCAGAGTGCATAGCCATTCGCTTATGTTTTCAAAGCCGATAACAGTAGATTTCATTTTTTGGCTGACTAAGAAACTTACCCCGAGCACATGATTTACTGGATGGCCACTGTAATATATGGTGTAGTGGCTCATCTCCAGGAAACCGGTCCCTGTCCAACGCATCTCTTGTAACGCTGTTATATCAGCCCTATATTGGGACAGGGTATCGGCTAGCTGCTTATCAGCTTCACCTCTGTACAGGGAGCGCACGTTCCATGAGAAAATGAGCAAATCGTTGATCCGTCGTCGTTGCCGGGTTCGTCGTTGTATAATCCGTCCAGTCCGAGACTCCTGTTGTGGCTTCGTAACAAGTTGTTTTCAGTGTAGGGTTGTCAGCCCTACCCAACCCCTGACCTGGAGGACCAGTTGGTACAATTTGTGCCATTTTTAGGCGCGGGAGACTCGCCTTCATCCTTCTCCGTCTGCAGCTTTTCGTTAAGAAAGAGCTCCCAGCGGTCACCACGTGGAGGTGGAGATAGGGTTTGGTAGTAGAGCTGTTGGTGTTGGTTCAGCAGGCATTTTCCAGGTTTTATGCTCCATCGTGGGTACCAATCCACGTTTCGCTCTGGGACCTATACTACCCTTTGACCACCAAGTTATATAGCCTTTTTTTTATGGATGGAGGTGGAAATCTTAGAAAGACGCTGCTGCGCCAAGTTGCAGCAGTGTGTAGGATTCGCAACCACTAAAACCACCCCCACTCTTCCGCCCCTCCCCGCGGGGCCACCGTGAAGTATTACTTCGCGGGGGAGGCTCTGGTTCGCTATACCAGCTCGTCCATGTCACGTCTCCATCGCGCCGCCTTCCGTAGTGCGGTACTAAGAAGTATCAAAAAGCATGTAGATATTGGCTTATCCTGAATATCAGCGTCACGAATGCTAGGCAAGCTTCTTCCTCGACGTTATGCAAATCTGGCGTGGAAGTAATTTCTTTTAATGTAGGTTAGTATTTATACATGGAACCATTATAGAATTCCGTTTAGCAGGAATTCTAAACATTTTCAAATGTTTATGTTATGTTTGTATAAAGTTAATTCGAAACTGTCCTTTGTGCAACTGAAAACTACAACGTGTACTTTGTATGTATTCCAGGGAATCGAGTATTGTGATTTTTTTACGTTTTTTCATTACAAGGTTCTTAGAACAAGACCTGTTTCACTTTTTGGAGTTGATATTTTAAGCCGTTACTTCCTTTTGTTTCACCCAATATCAAAAATAGGAATTTGATGCCCTACGCCATATTCTGAGACTAAAAGATTTTGCACCTCCTTTCGCATGTACAGAGAGCCCCCCTTAAACTCAACAACCAAAAGCTGGACGCGTCAGGTATGAAAAGTTGTGTGTATTTCTTTTATAAAACCATTTGAGTGTACATTTGTCCCATTAATACCTAGCCCACAATGTATACCAAATGTATATATTCTGTCAAAATATCCACTTTCGCGTGCTATTGACATTCAAAGCCTTAGAATTTGTACAGAAAGGACGATTTCCACCTATTACAATTTTAGTAGTACTGAGATTTCCACGAAACCTGGTAGGACTATGCTCTGTATTATAGCCTGTATTGCTGCAATTTTAAAATTTTAAAAATTATAGTAGTTTACTATTATTAACTTTACTTGATCAAAGTCTAGGCCAAATATAATATTAGCTTCCTAATTTTTTCAGATTTTTGGATTGAGTAAGTTTTGATAATGGGTCCATGAAGAAATTACCACTTTTCAGTCCCTTGTGAATTAAATATGAATACTGAAGCCAAATTGAAAATTGCTAATCGAGACTATTCATTTGATACCCAGGATGCCTATATTTTCAAAAGAAAAACAAGCAAAATTTTACGTTCTCACAAAATTTGGTGTCAATCGCTTTAACCGTTTGCGAGAAACCCTTTGTGTGTGACAGACGGACAGACAGATAGCCAGTAAACCGATTTCAATGAGGTTTTGCTTTAGACAAAAATTTAAAAAAATGGCGCCACTTTCTATATGTAAAGGGATTCACGTACCACGCCTTCTCACCAAATTTCGTGACAATAGGTTCTTTCGTTTCCGAGTAAATCGGTTGTGACAAACAAACAGACAGACATTTCACACAAGACCTTAAAGATTGTTACTCGCCTGGTGAACAAAAAAATGTACAAAACTGAGAGGGCCACGACATAGCTTCCGTTGTTCCCATTGCAAGTTACTTCTATTTATATATATACATATTTTGTAATAGTCAACCTGTATTTCGTTTAATTTTTTCACCAACCTCTGGACACTACTACTTGTGTTATATTCCCATCAGAATCGGAGTCCAATAGCACTCCATGTTAAGAAAGCGAAATTTTCCTTGTACATCTCAAATCTCATTCAAAGTATACTGGTTTTACTTAATTTGAGGATAGTCTGCTGGCAGATACTCAACATTAGGTACCCTCAAATTTGGCAATATAAATGACATGAAGAGTAGCATCCTTCGGAAAATTAGCCGGAGTGGCAAAGCTTAGTAGATAAAGTGATACTATCCTTGAATCTACATTCTCTTTACGGTTCCAGAACATTGTAAAATCTCTTAACCAAAGGACTTCCAATTAAGGACAGTTTTATGTCTAGTCATCCGACATATTGCTGTTATGCCACTCAAAGTTAACAGCACAAATATGTAGTAAAGTGGGCCTATTAGAGCAAGGGATGCATTAAACTGTCTGACTCCTTGAGATTATCATCTGAATTTCAAAAGCAAAATTAATTTTGCCTGATAGCTGACGTCCCTCACTTTCGATTGAGCACGAATCCTTAACCATGGGCCCTTTCCTTGATTATCCGTGATGCGTTGTCTGCACCATTATATGTAGTCATCTCAAACATTGGCCATGTATTTCGCTTGAACTCGGAATATTTCTTGTCAGATAACAGATATTCAAGACTGAGAGTTGCCAACAAAATTTGCATTTAGTACAGCGTTTTCTCTGGCAAGCGACTGATTTTTTGACAAGCCACTTTTTTTGTAGAAATTTAAGACCACGTTGCCCTCGAAAACTGTGGTTAAATCATAGCTTTCCATATTACTCTTAGTTATTAACGTTTCTTAACCCAATATTGGTTTCTGGCATATTCCCGTTGCTGCTTCATAGGCAATAAAGGAATGTATGTTTTTTTTATAACCGTAATCATTTTGAAGTCTAACTTACTGAGTACTTCACTTACCACTCCCAATTAGGGCACCTCTCTTCCATACTTTCTGCATAAAAAAAACAAAATATGAATATCACTGAACGCTTCATATATCTTTAGTTCGGCAATTACGATTTCCTGCAGTAAAGAGATACATCCAAAACGAGGTGGAAGAAGCGAAGTTCATAAATACTCTCATAGTTGATATATCCAGAAAGGACAATTCAAGGGTACGTTCGGAGGAAAGATACTGACAAACGTACATTGCATGTCGTATTTCCAAATTGTGAGGATTACATATCTCACTTTCTATGAATGATGGTATGTTGGTATTTTGTTTTGATTTTATGAAATATGTCTTCCGAATAATTACTGAATTGTGAACCATATAATTTTCTTGTTATCAAAAGTATGAAAAATTGGCCTCCATATTTACTCTTCAATGTCGAAAATTTTTGTTTTAATGAAGCTAAATTGATTTGAGCCGCTTATTATTGTACTGGAAGTTCTCAACGATTATTTTCAACTTCCAGTGAATTTTACTTTACCACACTTCCAAATTGTAGTGGGGAAAGTAAAAAGGCAAAAGTTTTCAACTATTTCATTCTAGTTAAAATTGAATGCCATAAACATTTTACAAGCAACTTTTGGTCGCCTTTATTGTTGAATCGACAATAAGATTGGGTTGCACGCGAAAGGACTTCTGATAGAAATCATCAAGGCTGAAAGTTTTATTTTCCTGTTAGCTCCAAATTAGTATTTGCAGTGCTTACCATTTACTTACTAACTTCTGTGCTCTTGCTTGATCAAGCAATCAAACGAATGAAATCAGGGAAAGCGACATCGCATCGGAAACCTTGAAATCGAGGAGCTGGGACCCAACATTGTAGTTTGGTGAGTTCTTCAATCGAGTTATTATCGAGGGTAGAATAGCATATGACTGGCAAAAAAGCACCACCGTTCCAACATAGGAAAAGAAAGATAGTCAAGCAACGTATATAAATTACCGTCCGATCCGATTGCTATGGGTACCATGAAAATTTTTCAATGCAGTCTTAACAACTGTATTCTCGACATAGTTTAAATAACCGTGATTCAAACTAGGTTTGTCAAGGACTGCAGAACTACGTTTTTCAAATGATAAAAACACTGAGGAAGAGGGCATTTGGTCAGTATTTTTTATAGAATGGTTAACCAGTAAAGGAAATTATCTTCCAAAGTAATTACTAACGCCATTTTGTTCGGTCGCATGTCTGATCTAGTTGGAGTAGATAGGCTCTCAAATCATCATCTAGCATATCAAGCTGTTGTGGTCCCGATCGGCACTTCATTGGTTCCCCTCGACCTCGATAATGAAACCACCAAGCAAGTGCTTAACAGCGCCTCTCCCGCAATTTTTCCACAATCAGTGCGTTGTCCCCATTTTGGATATAATTATGCCTTGTTACGTCGTTGATCCAACGCAACAACTTCATCTTCATTACCGCGAGGTGCCATTCATTTTCTTTGATAGTCAGCCAACATTCACGCAACATAGATGGGAACAGGGTTGACGACATCAGATTTAAGGCGGTTGTTGATAGCCAAGCAGTCACACGCATTTTTCTCGGAGACGGTTGTAGGGATTAACACAAAATTTGGTGAAAATGTGGAAGCTGCGAACGCTCACGCATACAGTGAATCATATGATTCTACATCGAATTTAAGAGGCTTCCCCATAGATGCAAAAGGGAGTGTACATTTTTTTTCATCAAATATGGTCATGTGGGATATAGAATGGAAGGTCTCGTTTAGTACTTCCCGAAGCTGGTTTTAGTTTTGTCATTTGTTGGAAAGTGGGGAGTGCGGGGGGTCGAAAGTGAACATTTCTTTAACGAACCCATTCTCATAATTTTCACTATCTCGTTGGCATGGTGCTTCGAGCTCGAATAACAACATCACTCAGAATCCCCTCTGACAATTAGATGAGAGTTGATACTGAAGTCATCCACAGCACAGCCCTCCCCAACACGTATAAGAGGGAAATGGATGCCACAATAATTGCAGTCAACAGAGATCCTGGAGATGAAGCATCAATAAATGATTTTCACAATCACCTGAAGAACGTTATCATAAATATCGCCGCATACAAACATAGCCCCAGCCGCAAAAAAAATATACTGCATCATCTGAGACAGTCCTGAATGCCAAGCACACCCTTAGTGCTGTTCTTCTGTAAACTGAACATAGTTTGTTAGCGTTAAATGCAAGCCAGTAACCATTTTGATGGTTTGAACCCATATTGCCGATCTGAGAGACCTCCCTGACTCTCAACAACCGGAAGTAATCTATTATAGATTACTCGCTCTAGCATTTGCCCAAAGTGTCCAAAAGACAAATAGGTCTGTAGAAGGTTGGCTCACCTGGAGGTTTGCCAGCCTTAGGCAGAAGCACCAGCTTCTGTCGTTTCTATGATGCAGGAATATATCCCCTCGGAGATGCACGCTTCGAACAACTCAGCGAACATATCCGGTCCAGATTTCACGGCGAGCTTAAGCGCCCTATTCGGAACGCCATCCAGACCCGGAGCTTTATTATCTCTTTTCCTAGCACAGATTTCCAGCAGGTCGTCACTGGTGATTGGCGGTATTGCCGTATCATTCAGAGGTCGCTGGAAGCTGTCTATGCCCTCCTCTTGCTGAGGGAATAACCCCTGGATAATTTTTAGCAAGAGTGAAGGACGCATGATCTGCGGAGATGATCGCCCTCTGAATCGCCCCATCACGATTCTATAGGCGCTCCCCCACGGGCTTACGTCCGCTTCCGAACCGAGCTCCTTAAAGCTTTCCCTCTTGCTCCGTTCGATGGCGAGCTTGAGGGATTTGCGGGCGATTCTACCTATGCTCTCTGAGCCGCTCTTCTGGCTCGGTGACAGGCTGATCGAAGGCTGTCCAGTTCAGTATTGCACCAGTAGTTTGGTCTGCTACTGGGGGATGAGCACCTCCTAGGCATGGGCGCGTCACAGGCTTTGGCGATGCATTGCGCCACATGGACAGCTCTTTCCGTAGAGGCACCTGCTTTATTAGGTTGGTCTAACCACACCTCTATGAAAGTCTGCTCATCCAGAGCTTTAGCGGGCCAGCCTGACATCTTTCTCGGTGTCGAGCATGATGGTCTTCTGCCCGGTGACTTTGCCCATAGCCCAAAGAAGATTGTCTGGGGATGGCTGTGGGCGTAGTCCTTGCTGACGCACCAGGACACTCCTCGTGCCAGTGCAGGGCTGACAAAAGTTAGGTCTACGATTAGGACAGACCCTCCTTTCTGAAAGATGTTTACATATCCTTCGTTGGCCAGAATAATATCCAACTCCGCGAAAGCATGTCTTCTTAAATTCCGGGCATTTATCACTTCCGGAAATATGCCGGTAATCCCGTCCCTCACTTCCTTCACATAATAGGCATTTGGGTCCCAATTGCACGCTTTGGTAATATGGCTTTTCTCCCCACACCTTCTGCATCGATCGGACCGATCGATGCCGCTGGTGCATGCCTTCGCGAAATGACCAAACGCGAGGCACTTGAAGCACCTCTTTAGAGAAATCTGCCCATCAGACGGCAAACAACCAATCCGATTCGAACCTTCCCGGCCGTCAATAACTTCTGCGCTGCGTCCACTTGTAACCGCAATGCGGCCGTTTGAGTGCTGCCATAGGTTTTCCACAAACTAATAATGGACTCTTCGGCAAGTTCCTCAAACTTGAACTGTTCCGTCAGGGCAGTGCAAATTTCTCCTTTGGATGTCACTTCATCGAGATTCTTCCACTGTATACAAACCTCATGTTTTTGGGTCCGTACTGTGACATTCTCCCCAAGTGAGCTCTTAATTTAAGTCCGGAAGCCATCAGTTTTCTCCGAGCTGGTTTTTTTCAGCTCAAACATGAGGTCACTCTTTTGGGTCCTTCGAATCTTGCTGGCATTTCTACCTAGACCTTTTAGGTCGGGGTCAGCTTTGACCTTTTTCGGTATCTCCGCGTAGGACAAACTTCCATTGCTGGAGGTTACAATCGCTTCTGGGCGAAGAAAAAGGCAAAAGTGCGAATTCACTTTTGAATTTTTCTTCGCCTTTTTCTTAACTCCGGATAGCTGAGTGGTTAGAGCACAAGGCTGTCGTACGGAAGGTCGCGGTTCAAATCTCGCTGGCGGCAGTGGGGTTTGTATCGTGATTTGACGTCGGATAGCAGTCGGACGAGCGTAATGCTCACCACATTGCCTCCTACAGTGTTCTGTAGGGTACCGTTACGGTCTTGAATGAAGTGCTCTAACACATGTCAAGGCCCTGATCCAATATGGATTGTTGTGCCAACGATTATTATTATATTATATTTTTCTTAACTATCTTGGCCCATCCACCGTTTTAATTCCCCTTGGATTTTGTCGAGTCAATTGTCGGAGCTCGCACTTGGGGGACTTGCTTTCTCTTTTCGGTGCTTTTAGTTCCGTTTTTCGGAACTATTTGCATTCGTTTTTTTCTCTTAGGAACCTGCTGATTTCCCAAAGAATCTACATCTCTTTTTCGCACTCTCTTATTTGGTGGCAGGTTGATTGCAATACGATTAGGTGTCACTTGGGTCGACTATGACTCCATTGGGGCAACACATTTCGACTTGCCCTTGTAATTTCGTTCCTCCTGCTGCGATTTGTTGTAGAGCACTCTTCTCTCTCTCTCACCATATTTTTTATGGCTTGGTGTATGTTGTGCTCGTCCTTGATGAACTCAGACAGCTCCGTTATTTTTGCACCAAGCTGTGTGAAGGATAATTCTTCTGCTTCAGGGCTCTGCTCTCCATGAATCCTAACCGGATTACTACTTTTAAATAGTCCTTCACATTTGCTTTCGTCGACCTTCCCCCCGTTTTGTCTTTGGCACTGGAGGAGATCTTAAAGTTGACGAACTTCTTCTGAATGGGTCCTTTTCCTGGTCCTAGAGTAGCTCCTGCTGCTGCTTCTCTTGAATATGTGTGGTCTGTGTTGTTGCTGTTTTTGTTGTCCAGCGATCTGCTTTCAATTCATCCGTCTTCGATTTTGTTGCTGGTGTTCTTGGTAGAGTGGTACTTGGCTTGAACACTTCCTTTTCCAAATCTAAAATCCTTCCAGCATTAGATGCCACGGTGGCCAAGTTTTCCACCACCGAGGTACGTCGGTCGAGGGATATCGACGACCGGGAGCCCGCTTGCTCACTCCCAAGAGCCTAGGGTTCCGAGCCCCTGCACCGTAAGTTCCCTGCTTCTCGCATTTTCCATGATGGTTCTATGTTCTGGGTATCCTTCCCACAGCCATTTTGGTCCGCGCACCAGAGATGAGCAAACACTAGCCCATGCACAGTCAGAAAAGAAAAGTGGATGAATACATATTTACACATCAATAGGTACGCCCCAATCTGCGAGCTGGGGTTGCGCGTGATGGGAGATCTGGCCACTTTTCACGGGTCTGTCTGTCTGCCTATCACCCTCGATTTACTCGGAAAGGGCTGAACCAATTTTCGCGGAAGTTTTTTACACATAACTAGTGGCGCCACTTTGGGTTGAGTTTGAGAGGGGCTCCCCATAAATGCGAAAGGAGGGCGTACATTTTTTTTTTCACCGAACATGACCATGGGGGGTACCAAATGAAAGTATGATTAGTACTTTTGGAAACTGGTCTCTGTCTTATATTGGGTGACACGTAAGGGTGTGGGGGCTTAAAATGTGTGCCCCAAAGACAGGTCTCGTTCTTAGAACCTGTCCAGCCGAAAAATTTGAAAAAATTCACAATGGTGCATGTATACGAAATCCAGGCCTCAAAATACATCCCAGTCTGATATCTGCACAAATAAAGTTAATAATAGCATATTACTTTGTTTTAGAAATTTGCCCTAATATCAGTTGATGCTCTCGCAGAAGCATTGAGGCGACAATTCCGTTGCCAGCTATCCCATGCAATGGAACCCATTCTCCAAAGGTGGCCAACCAGTGAGCCACACCAAGAACGCTTGCCGCCAAACAGTATACAAGGAGTGCGCCCTCTTTGAATGGTCTTTCCAAGAGGGTACACTCCTTGCCTACTGTTTTGCGGCAAGCTGAAACGCATTTCAGTGAACCGTGAACAATGGCGTATAGGTATGATTGACACACTACATATATGGTTATGACACCATGGCGTCGAATCTTTCGATTCGACAAATCGATAAATATTTGAAGACTTTTAGTGACAATTCCATTTAATTTTTCTGAAGCAACTAAGCTTCTCAATTTCACCGAGTCAAACCAAAATTTAGCTGAACTAATCCTTCAAAACATTACTCTAATTCCAGTTTTCAAACATCTATTACATGAAATTTAGTGGAAAATCAAAAATGAAACAATCTAACCAATTACGGCAACTAGGTCGATCATTGTGCTTGATAAAATGCAACTTTTCACCATACGTTGAAAATATGAAACGCAGACAGTAGCATTCTCAGTTGATTAAATTCCCCCTGAACTTGTGAAAGTATATTTGAAAATGTACTCAAACTACATTATACAACGGGGTCCCACGAACAATGCATGAATAACACTGGAAACTTTTCTCGTTAAATGTTTTTCGTCCATGAAATTGAGAAAAGTTCATTTGGAAAGAACACGGAGCATTCTTCATGAGATACAACATCATGTCATATTATTTCATGGACTGCATCCTTCTCCAAACCAAACAACATCATATCAGATCTAAACAAAAACTTATATAATAATGGTTTCTGTATACGTTTTATGAAATAAACTCTTTAGTGTGTTGCTCCGGAACAAAGAGCTTCCTATTCTACTCCAGTTATGTGAAATGTAAATGCTAATTAGTAGAAAGCAAAATGATCCTTTTCCGCATATAACTGTCATACCTTTTACGGATTGTTGCTGCCATGATTTATCTTTCTGTTGGGAATTCCGTATCTGTCATAATAATTTTCAAATGCTTTTAGCAACTAAACTTCGCGGCATAGGGAAATTCGTCTATAATCAATCAATTCATGAAATAATGTCATTTCTTCGCTTCCAAACTGTCATACTTACAGCCACAGGAGCTGTGTCCTTTCTGTGCAATACGAGTGTTGCATAAGCCGAAATAATTTAGAATATTCATATCTAGAAGCAGAAATTGGTTTTCCAGTAGCATCTGTCATAGAGAATAGTTAATATATCTCAAGGGAAATTTGAGCCTCCATGATTAGAGACTCGCAGGTCTTAGCTATTGAATAAGTGAAAGAATATGGTATTATTTCCGCATTGTTCCACACTGGGTCGCATTACACGCTTCTCAGGAAAAACATTTATTCTGTGATATTCTGAAATTTCCTTTCTTCTTCGTTTTTATCAATCTGCTTTAAAGATAGTCACGCGGTGGCGAGGTTTGTTTTTACGGTGAACCTTTCGATAATTTTTCTTGCCTAACAAAATTTGTTCCGGTTCATTTCAATTCTGGTTCATTCATTTTACGGAAAAAAATTTCGGCAATGAGTGAACGGATAAATAAGAAGGCCTGCAAGTAGCCTTTTCTTTGGAAAATTACGCGCAGTTTAATGTGGGAGTATTCTTTCATTCTCTTAATAAGAACTCATCGTGAAGAAGAACTCATTGCAAAGGAAGGATCACAAACTTCCTGCAGGACAGGAGACCGCCCAAAGCGAAAAGATAAAAACATTTCGAATTTCCTCTTAGCCGCAGAAGAAAGTTAACCTTTGCAAACTGTCAAAACTTTGGCCGGGAAACTTTTCATATCTATCAAGCGCAAGTATTGATTAAATCTCCACGAATTCAAGTTATTCCCCAGATAAAAATTGTGGGAGTCACATAAGAAAAAAGCAGAAGTCAACATTTTTCAAGAAGGGCAAGTGAACTGTTAAAACAGACAAACGGGTACACGCGCTGAAATATTTCGGCAATACATACATGAAAATGATATTCGACTTTCAAGCCGGAAAATTTGAACATTCTCGCACGTGTTTAAAATTCCATCAAGTCTATTTCCAGTAATGAAAAATGTCATAGAATATTACATATCAAAGCGACATAGATAACTTACGGGAGCCCACTGCAGAAACTGTCGATATCCGGCAATATCCCTAAATCAACGCAGAAAATTATGTATTCTTATAGTGTCGGTCGATTATTATGTTAGTTAAACAATGTCCTTTCTCCCACACGAAATTTTCGAAACTCGACCTTTATATTGTGTTTGATGGTTGAAAGATTGATTAATTCTCTGAGTCACCAGTTGATAATATGTATTAAGGAATGGTTGAAAAACGCGTAAAAGTAAAGTATTGGGTTGGGGAAAAGTAATGTCGTATTTGTGACCGAAATTCGACGCTTTATTTAACATACTTAGGATTATTCGATTTAGGTCAACTATGCACCGTTTTGTTGGCAAACTTGTTGTCATTTAGAAAGCAACTTCATTCCCCCACCCCCCTCCTTATTTGCAAAAAAACTCGGACAGCCAGTTTTGGCAACCCTCTTTTGAGGCGAACTTAGTAGCACCAAGAGCGTTTTACATGGACCAGAAGGGGCGGTAATCACTTGGTGCCAGGTCCGGACTATACGGTGGGTGCGATACGACATCCCATTCGAGCTCCCGTAGCTTCTGGCGGGTCATCAAAGATGTGTGAGGCCGAGCGTTGATCTGGTGGAATACAACACCATTCCTATTGACCAATTCTGGCCGCTTCTGGTCAATCGCCTGTTTCAAACGGTCGAGTTGCTCACAGTAGAGGACCGAATTGAGGGTCTGGCCATAGTTGAGCAGCTCATTGTGGCTGATTTCCTTCCGGTCCCACCAAATACACAGCAAAACCTTCCTGGCCCCCAAATGTAAATGGTTCTAAACGGTTTTATGGTCTATAACCAGTTCCTGGACAATCGAGCGAATGCTAACATGCCGGTTTACTTTGATGATTTAAATGATTTTATCTATTTCTACGACATTTGGCCTACCAGTACGGGGTGTATCTTCGACACCCACTACACCAGAACGAAATCGATCAAACCAACGTTGCGCTGTGCGAATCGTTACAGTATCGGGCCCATAAACTTCACAAATGTTTTCGGCCGCCTTCGTTGCATTTTTAACTCTCAGATAGTAAAAACGTAAAATATGACGAATTTCTTGCTTGGTGGACTCCATTTTTGAAGCGCTATAACTTGAGACTGAAACGTAAGATCACAAAACTCTCAAAGAGAGACTTGTAGCACAGATTGTCGTCTTCAAATCGCCGTATAGTATGATCCGATGCGATAAGTACAACACAAGATATGTTTAAGTGTCGCCATCTATTGACAAAATACGACATTTCTTTTTCCCCGACCCAATATTATCAAAGAGTGCTTATTAGGAGCTCAATAAGTTTCGAATGCTCATTTTCCAAATTATGACATAGGCTCCTACACATGTTCCTTATCCTTTGTCCGCTCTCGTAATTCTCCCTTTCTTTTCTTCTGTAGTCCTACAGTCCAATATCCGCCCTTGACTTCCCAAGGTATGTCGTAGACCTGTATTTCCAACACTTCTCAGTATATGCTTCAAGGAGAATATCTGATCAAACGTTAACTTTCCACCTTGAAATCGTCCCTGGTATTAGCTAATGATATTTTTTGAATGGAGTTCGATCCTTGTCCCATTGATTTTCGACAGCAATTGGAACATACGCGCAACAACGATTTCCCTCTAGGATTTTCGTAGCAGAGTTTGTCGCCTTTTATAAATAGGGAAAATCGCTATTTTGCGCCAATCTCCCGACGTAGTTTCATCAGACCAAATTGTGTTTATGATCGAAAAGTATGAAGCTTGTTCCGAGACTTCTTGCTTTTAATAGTTCACGCAAGTGTTCCATTCACACTTGTCGCTTTCTAGTTTCTCAGAGTTTTTCAAGCACCCTTGACATTTTGCAGTAAAACTTATTGAACAAGGGTCTGCATGACCTTGGCTGGTTTTTGTAAAGAAGTTTTCTTCTGCCATTGGATAAGACCCCAGCTTATTGGGCTAATTCACTTCTTTCTTCGTTTGGTTCTGGTAAGTCGGTACTAATATTATTTATGTGCCCTACTCGTCAAACCATTCATTCCAGCGACGATATTTGGGCAGGTAGGTAGGTAACAGTGACGCGCTGTGTTGTGCCGCTTTGATGATACAAAAATCCGAATACCAGGACTGCTGTAATGCTGCTATAATAAGGTCGGCTCAGATTTTCAGAGCCAGCTCGTAGTATTCATGAAGGAAAGCAGCTCTCCCATCTTTCAGCTGAAGATCTCTCTGAGATCCTCAAAGACTAATGCACCTAGTCTACATAGACTGGATCTAACTACGGCTAGCCAATCGGAAAGAAGGTGGCTGGGGATTTCCGCCCTATTCTTCAAAGCTTCGGTAATGTAAATTGCTGATTATGCCGAGTCTGGAACAAGAGCTTTTGTGATTGGATTTTGCTATAGCCGGACGAAATCCTCTTTGACTTTGAACAGGTGGTGTGCCAGTTAACATTGTCCAGGGGTTACCAATGTGTGAAGGAAAATGTAATATGGTGTATGGTATGTTATACAAGCGTACATTACCGAGGTATTTATTAAGGATTGTAGCCCGAAATGCGCTAAACCCCTAGTTTAATAATAGATTCTCTGAATGTTCTTTGCAACATTTCACTCACTCAACTGACCTAAACACCCGATTGCCGTCAAACCGAAAAATGATTAGTTGTCAACACGTTCAATACTAAAAATTTCACAATCAGTTCGCCTAGATACTACTTTCAGACATAACCGCTCCATCTACTCCTGCAGCTGGATCTAAAAAAAAATAGACCCAGAAGGGAAGTCTACATGGAAGGTGTGCCCGTCCTATATTTTATCCTACGGGGTTTAAGAAAACCGGTTCGGTGCCGAAAATCCTTGCTCACATGTCCTGTGAGTGAGTTCAGTATAAATGTACAATTGAAATGAACTGAAATACCTACGCACGTAGAGTTTCACTGTAAATTAGACTCTTCAGTTATATCATAATTGAACATGTGTGGCCGGCCGTGCGCCTATCTACCTCGCTGTGGAAAATCTCAGATTCCGAAAGTTTGTAAGCAAGGCTGAGTGCTAATTCTGCAGAAACTGCAGAGGCTGTAAAGAGTAATTCTACCAGGAAACTTTCCAGGCGCGCGCACAATGCATCACCCAGTGGACAATTATTGAAAATCGAAACATAGTTTGACGACTTATTTACTATTTTATTAACTCGGTAATAATACCGAAACTTAGAGAATCATTCAATCAATCAATCATAATTCTTATTAAAATCGGTTTACTGTCCTGGAAGTGGGAAGTTTCAAAGCCTGCTGCTGGCTTTTATCGAAACTCCTCCATGTGCACTTAAGAACTGCTTTAGCTCATAGTTTTACTCCCGTGGGTTCGTTGAATCCACCGTCAAATGTCCGGAATGATGCGGAATGTCCAACGACCAGCTACCCGCTATAGATTCCCGTCGTGCCAGCGGCCACCAAAATACACTAAACTCCACAGCTGCATATATTTTGTCGTAGAGATGCCGGCCTTCATTTGCCAAGATATGTATCGAGCACATTCCTGCTAGTACATGAGCTGCTTCCACTGATATTGTCTGATACGTACTACATACCGGGCGTGCATTTAGCCGATACGCCATTCCTCGATTTTTCCAGTTTAATTTGTTTTCCAGAACAGTTACCGGAACTGGAGCTGCGTAGAGTAGTACGGAGCTAACTGCTACTGAAAGCAGTGGAAGACCCCTTGAAGCCCGCTAAATGTCTTTTTTGTCTACCAATAATAACTCCCAAGTATTTAAGAGATTGTTGGGGATAAATTGTTGGTTCACTAGCTTTAATTTAACGATTGTGTCCCTTCTTCCCTTGCTGATAGGAACTACTTCCGTTTAATGTTCAACAAGCGATAAGCGGGAATTGGTCGTTTACGATCGACTTCAATAATAATATTCGTTGGTGCAACAATCCATATTAGATCAGGGGGTTGAAGTGTATTAGAGCACTTCATTCAAGACTCAACGGTACACTGCAGGATTACAGTACCCCATAGAAAGCAATATGGTCAGCATTGCGGTTAGAACACAAGGCTGTCGAACGAAAGGTCGTGGTTCAAATCTCACTGGTGCTAGTGGAATTTGTATCGTGATTTGACGTCGGATACCAGACGACTCAGCTGTGAATGAGTACCTGAGTCAAATCAGGGTAATAATCTCGGGTGAGCGCAATGCTGACCACATTGCCTCCTACAGGGTACTGTAATCCTGCAGTGTACCGTTAAGGTCTTGAATGAAGTGCTCTAACACATTTCAAGGCCCTGATATAATTGGATTGGTGCGCCAACGGTTATTATTATTATTCATCAGCCGAACGTCAAACGATTCGATTTCTTTAATGGAATCTCGGAAACCCTCTGAGACGGCAATGCCAACACCGTGTTGAATGTGTATGCTACCGAAATAGAGAAGTTTATTCCAATTTTTCCTTGTTCGCGTTCTATGTCGCAGCTTTTGGCACCAAACCATCGGGTTTCTTGCAGAGAGCAGATATCAATACGCCTTTTCTGAAGGGCTCTTGCGAGTTCCTCGGTCTTTCCAGTTAAGATGCTAACATTTTGTTGTGTTCGGACTAACTTACTTGCCTCCCGAGAGCCAAGAACCTTTGTCCGTCCTGCCGCGCTGCCTGAAGTGAACGCTCTAGCATTTTTCCGATGCTGATTGCTCGACCCGATCATCTTGGTTCTAACGACATTTAATGCATTTTCTTAACCGGCCTGTCGCGGGGCCTGTCACCAAGAGAGATCAGGTAGAATTCAGCATTGTGGAATGACTTGAATTATATTTTATTTATCTCGTTCCCTGATCTCAGCATTTTATTTTTGTTCTACTGAGGATAGTACAAAGTAAGTAACCTCAAACCCTCCTCCTTTACCTGGGATTCGGAGCAGTGTTAGTAGCATGACGGAGTTCCCAGCTTATTCTAACTAGGGCAAAAAATTACAACTCACCTGCAGTCACAATTCCTACTGTACAAAATTGTGTTGGCGATTTCCATAAATTCCTCGGGCCTCGGGTTCCACAGAAGATCAGAAAATTCGTAGCCTACAAAACCAGGAAATCTATGAGTGAAATGGCGACATAATTCGGATATTATTTAATCGTTCAGAAATGACCCAAGATTTTGCGTCAAATAGTTACTAGAAGGAATCTTTCTCGGCAATGAGTTGATCTGTTTGGGGCTCCTAGGCCGTAGGGGAGTTCAGTCAGCGGATTCACAGATGTCTTACTTCTGGCCAATGTTAAGTGTATATTTTTTTTGAAAATATTGGACAAATGCGAAGGAGCGAGTTACTTCTCAAATTACTGCGGCCCGCCATTAAGTAGATGGTGGGCTTAGGAGTACTCATTCCTAAACAAAATTAGTTGTGTTGGCTGAAACCAGTCTAGCTGCGAAGCTGGCGGTTTTGAACAATATTTAATTAATTTGGTTTATACCCTTGTTCGCGGAGCATAATGCCACCTATAACTGATTTCGGTCTCGCTGCTCCGCAGGATAGACGCTCGAAGCATAGTCTAATGAAGTCGGTTCTACCCTGCGATCGAAACCGACCAGCCACAGATTTTTTTAAACAAATGATTATATTTTAGAGATTCACTTTAAACCTCTCCTTAAATTTCTCTTGTCAATAGAAAATTCGAGCTCCAATCTTTGCGCTATGACAAGATGCAGGCATTCGGGGTTAACGGTTTTAAGAAGTGAAGCCTGATCAGCAACGAATGATTCTGTATTTCCAAAATGCATTAAGTAAAATTGTTGAACGATTCAGAGACAAGTTCGCACATGTCATCCGTTCAGTTTATTCAGATTATTCTCATGTCAGATATTCGACAACGAATCTATTATATATCCTTAGCAATAATCCCTGCAAAGTTTTCCGAACCAGCAAAACAAAGCAAACTCACATTATACATTAGAAAAGTTTTCCGCGGGTTCCAAAAATAAAATGGAAAAAGTCCTCATTCGAATTCTGCTCATTTTGCGTCAACAAAATTAAAACTTCGCCCAACAAATAAACATAATCAGCTTTTTCTGGTATTATTTTGAAGGCCCGTCATCAAGGGAAAATATTCGGGTGAAATAATCTCATGTCACATTAATAATACTAAAAGCCATTCCATTAGGCAATACATTTTTTACGGCCATTCCTCTTAACATTTTTCCTTGTTCCTTAAATTAACATATTCGAGGATTTTGCACGGACCGCAATTTTTTAACCCTTCCACGAGGAACGTGAAATTTGCATTTAAAATTGACGTAGTGAATTTTGGCTTCATTACGTAGCCTATTTTCGATGCTTTCCTCTGGTTTGCAGCCTGCTCCTCTCTCTTTTTTGTCGTACTCTTTTATTTTACCCATTACTTCGTATTTAGGAGGCGAAGGTGAGAGGGTCCTGTATATTGAATTCAGGTCATGCTCTTTGCGTGTTCAATTTCGCTACCCATGGTACCTTTCCCTTTTAAAAAAATCAATTTTCGCTTTTCAGCCAGAAAATGCTTAATTAGGCGGGAACGAAAATTCGATTTGCATAACAGAAAGCCAGAATGAGGGCATGCTCGAAAGGTAGGAATTCAAGTACGGACTTGTACGGGCTGGACAAAATATTCCCGAAAAAGAGTGGAAATTTTTTGGAAAGCATATCAGAGATATCAGTCTGAATACTCGTCCTGGAATGATATGTTTACTCTTTCCCTATAAACATTTTTCCGGCACATCAGGCAAATTCAGTCATATATGAGGGAAGATTCATCTATAGATATAACGAACGTTTTAATTATTTGGGAATATCCGGCAACTATTTTATTTAAACAAGCTTATTTGAGCTTTTCAATTAAACGTTGGAATTTCAAGGGGTTTCAAGGGTCTGCCGACTTTTGACCTCCTTGATCTGATCGAGGTTTGTTTGAACTTTTGGCTTTCTGGCATTGTGATTTTCGGAAATCAAATCAACGAAAAAATTATCTGACCTAGCCCAAAAATTAATAAATATGGAAAGAACCGTGAATTACTCGAAAAGACTACTTTTGCCGTATGAGATTTTATTCATATTGTTGGTTATACTGAAATCAATTTCTTGTTTGATCCTTATGTCGGTACTCACAGCTTCTGTCAGATCACCCCTCATTCTATGATAGTAACTCCAAAACCTTTTCATACGGTTTCAATAATTTCGAAAGACTGAATAGTACATTACTGGGGTATTGCAAGTAAGATCAACGTATAAATTTTCTGAATTTTGAATAGAAACCTTAATTAAGACTAACGGACTCGGAGACCTTAACAAAGAAATTCAAAATATAAATTATATCAAAATTGTTTTTGAAAAATGTGCCAAACATAATTTTATTATTAATAAAAATTTAAACCTGACTTTTCTAGGTTTAGGCTAAAAAATCGTTTGGGATAACATTAACAAAGTTTTTACAGAACTGACAATAAGTGATCAAATTTCACGAACTAAAAACAAGCAGATAAATATAATATAATGTTTTCCATATGCGTTTGCTTATTAGGATCGTTGACTGCGTTTGCTATACAGTTTGATGATGATTTTTTCCACCTAATACCTGAATAAAGTAGGCCCAAATGGGTTTAACTAATGACTTTCGCAAAAGTACTTCGTTGTCTAGCGATAAGCTAAAAACATGGTTCATAAGCCAGTAGGTAATAATCATCGCTTGCGCGACAATTCAGTTGGATCTAGGCTTTGAAGTGTGTAAGAATGCTTCATTCAAGATCGTAAGGGTGCACTACAGGATTATAGTAACTTATAGGAGGCAGTGTGGTCAAGCATTGTAGTCGACCGTGATTGCTACCCTGATTTGATTCAGGTATTCGTTCAAAGCTGGGTCGACTTGTGTCCGACATCCAATCAGGATACAAACCCCACTGCCATTCCGACGACAACCAAACGTTTTAACCATTGAGCCATCTGAGCAGCAGCAGCTCCTTCTTACTTTTAGTTTCGTTTCTTTCGCTTTCGATTTTAAGCTTTTGTGTGAAATAAAAATCGAAATTGGTCTACTATCCGTCTGCCTGCCTGTTTGCCGATCACAAGTCAAATCGCCGATCACAGTCACATCGTAATAATACGTTAGTCTGCAAACGACAAGTGAAACCTCAAACTTTTCTCGTCCCACATCCGCAACTCCCGCTGTCTTGCCCAGCTATCTCCTTCGTCCGTTAAATTCTCTGGCTTCTCAGCTAACTCCCCCCAACTATCTTGTGATTTACTCTGCTGCTACTTTTTCTCAGTCCTCTGAATCCCTCCCGCTTGCGGATATAGCCTGCTCCGTATCACCTACCATTCCCCTTCTTACTTGCCTTGTCGAGTACCACATTGGTTTGTCTTGTCGAGTACCTCAGTGGCAAACTTGATGCCAATATCCGTCCTGGCTATGATGATCATCCAAACATCGTTTTGCTCAAAACTGGTAAGTCCATCTCCCTCCCCTATCGCCTATTTTCAACAAAAACTTCGAAGAGAATCATTTTCCTAGCTTGTTAAAAGAAGCTCTCATCATCCCCATTCACAAAAGTGGCGATGCAACGGTTGCTGAGAATTGCCGTCCTATTTCTCTTTGCTAAGGTTTGTTAAGCTTTGTTAAGCGTAGTTTCACTGCCTCCAACTTGCTTGACTTTACCAACTTTGTCACTAAATGTCTAAACTCCCGGCAAGAAGTATATACCATTTACACTGATTTCGCTGAAGCCTTAGACAATTATAAATCATCGGATACTTCTATTCAAATTCCCGTCTCTAAGCGTTCCCACACCACTTGTTTTATAGCTTGCCTCTTACCTTTCCAACCGATCCTGCCGCGCCTATTTTGACGACTGCACTTACCGCTCCTTCTCCCCCTCCTCTGACGTCCCACAGGGATCTATTCTGGGCCCTTTGGTTTTTTATTTTTTATTAACGACCTCCTCCCCCCCCCCCCCCCTTCCTTACTTGTCCCTGTTTGCTCTATGCCGACGACCTTTAGCTGCTTTCTGCTATATCGTCGCTTATGGACTGTGTTTCCCTTCAATCTAATGTAGACACTCTGGCTCATTGGTGCTCGACTAATGGTTTTAACGTTAACCGTCACAAAGTGTCACTCTATGTCCTACTCCCTAAAATCCCCACTCACTTTTTTCTCCTACCCTCTTAACAGACATTCCTTATCCTGCTCAAATTCCACTCAAGACCTCAGAGTCACTTTCGACAATAAGCTCCGCTTTGACACCCATTGCCTCGAAGTCACCAACCAAGCAGCAAAATTGTCATGCTTTATAATTCGTTCCCCCTCTGATTTTGACTCCATCCAACCCCGCTTAGCTCTCATCAATTCACTCGTGAAGAATACCTACGAGTACTGCTCCGTAATCTGGTCACCTTCCCATATCTGTGGTTGTCTTGCCCTTGAAAATGTTTAAGAAAAGCTTCCTTCGTGTGGACAACTCCTCCCGCTACCGCTTCTGAACCTTCCCTTCCTACAACAGCGTAGATCCTATCTGGATTTATGCATATTTTTAAACTTTCCTTGGGTCTGATGGACTGCCGTCCTGCGTCTTATAATACACGTAACACAGACATTTTCAACGTGCCCTTCGCAGAGCCCGAAGTCTACTTCCATTCCCCGATTCCTAGGTGTTGACAAAATTATAACGCACAACAGCTTGGTCCTTTTAACTTCTCTACTTTAAGTAGTTTTAAGCATAGGATAAGATTATTGCTTTTTCCTCATCCTGAGGTCAATAAGTAATTGGAGTTTACTCTGTTTGTTGTCCGTTAAATAAATAAAATAAAATAAAAAAAAAAAATTACGGTCATAGATATTAAGCTCACCCTAAACAAACATTGCCTATTACCGAATACTGCACATATATATATTATAAATTAATCGTACGCATATTTCCAATTTATTTCGCGCACAAAAGCATACATAGCTACATATAAAGTACGTATTGAATACCGCTCAATTAGGTACTACCAAAAACTTCATTAGCATATACATATAAATATATACATAAAACTAAAACGAAATGTTTCCCTGTGAACTTCCATTCATATGAGCTCACTTTGGTGTGGTATTGACGAAATGATATGTTATGATCACGTCATACACGTGTTAGAATGCACGAAATTCACATAAAATGTAAAAGTTTCACCTTCTATAACTTTGTTAATAATAGTTGGATTTCTTTCAAACTTCCCAAAAGTTATGCCTTATGTTATCCCTTGTGCCACCGCTAGTATACTATTATTGACTTTATTTATGTAGATTTCGGAACAGAATGTGCTTTCGGGGCTACATTTTGTTTAGATGCATCACTATGATTTTTTTCAGATTTTTAAGTTGGCAGCCGTTTTGGAGATATGTGCTGCGATAGACGGATAGATGGACAAACAAACAGATAATGAATCGATTTTAATAAGGTTTTGTTTTGCACAAAAGTTTAAAAAGGAAAAGTTAGTTGTTTATGGTCGTTTATCTGATGTTAAAGCGAATGTTTTAATTGCAAAATCTTCGCTTTAACGTTGATAAAAATATCAGTAGGCTTTTGCAAAACAATGGGAAGGAAAAGTGTATTAAATGATTGTGGGAGAGATCAAATTGCTGTGCTTCATAAAAGAGGCTTGCCCAACTGTGAAATTGCTCACCATTTCGGTTGAAGCCATGGTATTATCGATATATTTTTGGCTTACCAAGAAAAAGGTGCGCAAAAATGTTCTGGTCACACGAGCGTAATAAGGTTGGCCAAATGATGATCATGGAGACGCTTTTGCGGAGAAACTAAGACTCTTGAGGCAACCCTAAAGCAGAAAGCGATGAAGAAACTGCAAACCATTTGCCTAAAGTGCACTTCACATGCAGTGTCCAAAATCTCATCCCGGATACCAGGGTGCGGGAAAAGCAGCCAATTAATCATGAACATTTCTTGGCAAACATCAGGCGGCTCTGATGCCCGGCGATCATATGTTTTCCAGATTCGTCTTCGAAAAGGTATACTCCTGCATAATCACCGAAACAGAAGAATGGCGATAAATGACCCCGAATCTTTTCGGATTACAGACTTTATAATCTTCACCGGTCGACTCGGGCATAGTAGACGGATCGGGCGCAGGGGTATTCTTGGGAAATCCGAATATGGCACCCGCCCGGCCGCTCGGAGGAAGAACGACCATATTCCAGGCGGAGATATGTGCCATTTCATTGGCACCATTCGAATCTGTTCCGACAGTTGGGTAGCATTATCACGTATCACATGTCAAGTGAGTTGGTGTGCAATCATCATCAGGTGTTGCTAAAACTTGGCCGACAGAACGAAACATTTCTGATGTGTGGGCCAGGGCCCAATGGTCAGGCTAGAATTATTTTTTGGCATTAGGCTATCCACTGTCAGCCGGCAGACGAACATATAATATTTATGAAAGAACCCTAGTCTGCTAAACCGGCATTTTTGTTGTCCCCTAAAAGGTAAGCTATGAAACTCCTAGTAGGGCTTTTATGCCTTAAAATAAGGCATAGAAAAGATTGGAGTGGTGGTCTCGGCTGCTCAATGCGAGTAGGAAGAAGAGAGGGCCCTGCACTTCGTATGGAGCTGCTCGACCTGCTCAGAATTCAGACAAATATACCTTGGTAATACCTTGGTAAGCGTTTCTTCAATGGAGTGTCTGGGCATACTCTCTCTGGAGAATATTCTTAGAAAGCCTGTAAACGCCGTAGACATTGAATAGGCGATCTGCGGAGATAATATCATGGGCCGACCAAAGACTTGAGTGCTATGAGCTATGACTCCCCCACTAAACTGAATTAAGTAGGCGTTTTTCGGTATGCTTCAATGGCAGTGCAGGTCGAACTCTTGTGAAAAATATTGGATGCTGTAAGCCTTTTCTGTAATTGTATTGATGCAAAGATGCAGCTGAGCATTTCGTGAACAAAGCCAGCCAGTATAAAACCTGAAGCGCCAAGCTTCCGGTTTCCAGCTTGTTAGATCCTCCTTATGATATATTATAAATAACGGTTGGTATCATTTCTTGCACTCATTCTCTTTGAATACTAAATACACGCGAACTGAAGTGCAGTTGCGATCCTACTTTTCTACCAGAAGGTCTAAAATCTGATTACCTAAACTCTGCTTATAAATATGGGAAGAAGTGACACAATACACTTTTTGATTGCTCACCACTAATCAACCTAGTGCCTCGTTACACTATAACCTTGCAAAAGATGTGAATTCGTTTCTATTTCGATTTTTCCGCGAAATAAATTCAAAGGAGTCATTAATTCTCCCAGGAAAAGCATAACGTAATTATGTTTTAATTGACGGGAGACATTTAGTTTCCTTAATCTAGGCCAACATGCAAACAGGCTTTTATCCTAAATACAAGATTACGCATTCGTCTGCGTAGCAATATGAACTCCAACCGTAATAATTTCTCGTTTACTCATTTATTCCCCACCGTTATCCTCCTATTATCAATTTTAATTAGAAGAACCAGCTGCAGTACTTTTATACAGTCTGCCTCCAACTCTTCGATTTCTTCCTCCCGCGGCGCAGTTGGGGTGGCAAATGAGCCTGACTCATGGAATTAGCGCGCCATATTTCTCCTTATCTGAAACGTTCTAACAGTAACATCTGCGTTGGAAATCAGGCACAAATACCAGCCATCCTAATCGAGGCAGCTCCAATCCTTGTGCGGTCTTGGAAGAGTTGTTTTTCTCTTCCGGCCTGTTGCGAATTCCAAGCACTCTTCCGAACGATATATAATAGAGAACGCATAATGGAAAATTATACGGAACAGGATTCGGCTACGGACGCCCGCTTGCACCCTTGTTAATTATACAGTCATTTACGGTGAGGCTGATTGCCCTGTGCAGTCGGCCGTATAATTAAATTTTACAAATTAATTTACCTTTGTTGGCTCATGTTGAATAATTGAATTGAAAGGCTATGCCCCCAAAAATGTACCCTACATCCCTATATTATTTGAGGTGAGCCCTAAACTGCAGCGTATTATATTCATTGGCTCCCAGTGCACACGCGAAATGGGGCTATGTCACCTCAGATAAAGTCGGGTTGCGGTACTCAGGTGAATTATCGAGGTTCCCCCCATTTGGTGTATTGTAATCGTTATGTTAAACGGTTAACATCATTTACGGGGAGACTACCGTTTTTAATACACTCGTGAACACAGGACAGCTGCCGAAAGTAGTGAACGGGTGTTCAGGGCCCATTATAACTCTGCTTTTCAGTGTAGCACACCACACGGTAACGAGGTTGAGAGGATCCTTGGGGCTTGTTGGATGGGCTTGTTGTGATTATACAAACGATTTAAATCGTAATTCACTCTGAATTTCCCGATATTGTATTCAGCGAGATTTCCAATTGGTTTGTAGTTTCAGCTTTGTGTATAATTCCTATCAAATGAGATATTCTGCTGTGGTTGTAGCTTACTAATTGCTTTTATTTTCCATCATTTTGTTCTCAGAAAATACCTCAGTAATTTCACACCAAAAAACTGGAAATCTATTCAAACCTTTTTTTAACGTTGAAATAGAAAAAATCATGAATTTTAGTACTTCCGGTTGTCCTTTCTTGAAATGCAAAATGCAATAATTTACGTGTCCGGATAGCTGAGTGGTTAGAGCACAAGGTTGTCGTACGGAAGATCGCAGTTCAAATTTCGCTGGTGGCAGAGGAATTTGTATCGTGATTTGACGTCGGATACCAGTCCACTCAGCTGTGAATGAGTACTTAGTCAAATCAGGTTAATAATCTCGGGCGAGCGCAATGCTGACCACATTGCCTCCTGCAGGCTATTCTGTAGTGTACCGTTACGGTCTTGAATGAAGTGCTCTAACACACTTCAAGGCCCTGATCTAATATGGATTGTTGCGCCAACGATTATTATTATTATTATTAATGTTAACTACGATGAGATGCTAAGGTCCTGATATATCTGTTGCTTCATCGAGTACTAAATTTTTTTCAACAGTAGTCGTGATGATTGCGAGCTCTAGAAGAAGTGGTATTCTAACTCACCAATATCGGCTGGAATAGCAATGGGTAGGGAAATATCAGGTTTTCCCCTTACGAATACATCTTGCGCCCCCTTACTAATTCATTCTGCTGTAAAAGACATCACTTAGTTACAGATTTCTTGAAGTGAGACCCTGTGATCGCAGCTTTCCACATTTTAAATGGTGATTATGACAACGACATTGCGGTAAATTTCGAATTAGTGACGTTCGTTGATTTACAGATCAAAATGGATGCTAGCTGTGCAACGGTGAGTGTTGTATTGTGTGAAGAATCTGTTCAAAATTTGTCATAGTATTGAACTGCAACCGGGATGGAAGGCAATGTGAGCATTCTGCTAAAGTACCTGAAAAGATCCAGCTTTCTTGTCAGTCCGATGGTATTCTATCTTCCTTAATAATTCGATTGAAAAACTTACTGAATCACAGTGTTGGGTGGTAGCTCTTCGCCTGCAGTTCCTGTTTCTTTGCTTTGCGGTTGTTCCCTTGTAAATTTGCGGCATCGTCATTCCAAAGCCAAGTATGTCGGTCGATGAACCACCTATCAGGCATGGTTGCCTATGCAGGCTGCTTTGTGGCTTAAATTTTTATCATGATTACACGTTTTTTTGCGTAGCTTCATTTTCAAGATTGCAATCAGCATCAATGTTGAAGTACGATGGTTTTATAAGAAACAGCCCCGCAGTTAGTGATGGTGAAAAAAAACGGATACGAGGATGCATAATGACGATATAATCATCGGCATGTACGTTCCAGGTCATCGTACCATGTAATTACTGAAAGGCATCTTCCCCGACATCAGGCCGATCTGCCCGTGTATGCTATAGAAAAATGAGTCGTGTGATTGACTGATATAATAGTAAGCTGCATCAGCAATGCCGATACCTTATTTTGTTGGGTTGTGTTAGCAACTTCAACAAAAACGTCGTAAATGACCTAACTCATCGTGGAACTACTGGGGACCATAATCCCCACGATACAATTAACGGGATATTGGAGGAAGGTTATGGAATTCGGTTGCAGCACAATCAGGGCAACCTCATCAAAAGGTTTCTCTCATTGCAGGATCCAGAACAGAAAATAGGCCCAGCAAGATGAGACGACATTCAACGGGATTGCCGACGTTCTCATTGAGAAACAAGCTCCCTCGCGCATGCTAAGAACTATACCGCGAGGGAATGTAACATTGATCAGTATATACACTTGAGACTAAGATATGAATGGCAGATTGAAGAAAATGGAAAAATGAAAAGCTGCAGAACAGGGGATGGCATCGAGATACTTATGCCGGAACGCAAACGCTGAAACTTCACCCGAAAAAGGCAATCATAATGCCTCGGTAGTAAACATTTAACTCAGGAATGACATCGTTGGATCTAGATAATAGATTACAGTACAAATACTGGTCCATGCGGATCATATAAACAGTCTGGCATGATCGGAAGACAGCTAGAGGTCCTGGTGACAGCAAAGGTAATGAAGGGAATATATAAAAATAGTCTTTATTTAAACCATAAGAAGGATGACAATCAAAAAAAAGCTGACCGCTTCGAGTATAAAGGTTTTGTGTTCATCTTATATGAGAAACTCTCTTTGCACGTTTTTTCATCTGTACATAGGGATTTTGTGGTAAATTTCTAAAAGTAATATACTATTATCAACTTCATATATCCAGATATAGGAATTGGATATACTTTGAGGCCTAGATTTCAAATAGATGCATCATTCTGTTTTTTTTTTTTTCAAAATCTTCCGCTGTTAAGTCGTGAGAACGAGACCTGTTTAATTTTTTGGGGTACTCATTTGAAGTTCTCAATCCCCTATGTTTCATTTAACATCAGAACTAAAATCATTTTCAATAGTACTAATCGAACCCTTTGACTTGATACCCCACTTGGCCATACTCTGTGGAAAAATTTGTTCACCTCCCTTCGCCTGTATGGGAAGCCCCCTTTCAAACTCAACTCAAAAAGCCGAAATCTTGGACGCAGTACTCACAAGGGGCTACAATGAAATAGATAAAATCAAGAATCTGGTCATGCTTCCCAATAAAACACTTTACCTTGCACGGCTAGTTCTAAAATATAAAACTTTGATTTGGCCAGTCCTGTGTTCTCAGAACAAAAAAATCAATGCTTTCAAACATGAAATTTTCATTAGAATCTTAAGCTGAACGTGGAGTGGCAGTGAGTTGCCCCTATCACACGATGAAGCAGATTTAAATCCAAAACCTCAAGGTAGCTGTAGAAAATTCAAACAAGTCGGAAAACCGGAAGCTGGGCGCTTCAGTTATGAAAGGTTTTGTTTTGTTCTTCTGTGAGTTTTTTGAGTGTAGAACTATCCCATTTGTACGTAACTCGTTATGTATATGTATTTAGCATGTCAGATTTAGTACTTCGGGTTGTAAATTTACACGGTAAAGACAACTTCGAGCTACTGTAACTGTGTTACTAATAGTATGATTTTGATGAAACTTGAGGATAATATGCTTGATATTATATTTTATCACACTAGCAACTTTTCTAACTTTGGGATAAACTTAAGGGCAGCTTCGTGAATTTTTTCGGATTTTTCGGTTGCGTAGTTTCTGAGAATGGGTCCGTTAAAGAAATCATCACTTTGCACTCCTCCCACTCCCCGCCTTTCTAATAAATCTCAAAAATAAGACCAACGTCGAAAAGTACTAATCGAGGGATTCATTCGGGGGACCCCCTAAATCTCAACCTAGGCGGATGTCACTCATTGCATGTCTGGCCGCTCACAGTTCCAACCTTCTCAGCAAATTTCGTGTCAATCGGTATAACCGTTTCTGAGAAAAGTGCGTGTGACAGACAGACAGACAGACAAATATTGTATGGTAGTGACCCTGGATGTGAGGAATGTATTTAACTCGGCCAATCGGAACCTAATACGAAAGTCTCTGGCGACGATTGATGTTCCCACCTACCTCGCCGCTACTATCGATAGCTACTTGAAAGAGCGGACACTCTGGTATAATACCGATGATGGACCCAAAGAGTACGTTCCCTCCGCGGGTGTTTCACAGGGCTCTGTACTGGGTCCACTATTGTGGAATATCATGCATAATGATGTACTTAACCTTCCGGTTCCGGAGGAGGCCACGGTGGTGGGTTACGACGATGATATAGCACTGGTTGTGGTTGCGAAGCACCTCGAGGATGCTGAGTTGTACTCAAGCGAAGCAATCAGCGTTGTTAAGGCTTGCTTGGAGAGTGCTGGACTGGCACTTGCGGAGGAAAAGATGGAAACGGTCCTCATCACTAAGCGCGGCAAAATAAATTACGCCTGCATTAGAATAGGGAATCGTATCATCACTTCCAACCCTCCAGTTAACCCGTTGGGGAGTTCCGTCCCCACGTACTCGAGGAGGGCGATCAGACCCGAGTCTGCAAGGGAGTCATCTGAAGTGGCTCTGCCACGAAGCCTCACCGAAGGTTATCTGGTACCATGGGAACCGCGACGGCCCTCTGAGAGCATATGCTCCAGGAGAACTCCTGGAGGATGTGGTCTCGGCCCGGTTATTTGCGGTTGGCTACACAACTCGGGTGCCGTACTCCTTAGTTGCGGCAAAGGTGTCAGATAGGCTTCGCATCCACTGGTATGAATGCTGAGCCTACACTCAGTCTAAAACAGGACCGCTGTGCTTGCATGCCGGGGCTCTGATTGTGGTCCCAAAATCAATCCGTGTCCGAAGAGGACCGTGGGATTATGCCTACACGGCAGGTGCTCACGTTAAACCCCCAGGACTTTCTTCACTTCCAAGCCGGCCATCAAATACTTTGGGGTGATGATAGACGGAGGACTTAATTTTTAACAGCACATAGAGCATACTTGTAAGAGAACATCCACCAAGAGTATGGCTCTCGCAAGGATGATACCGAACGTAGGAGACCTGCGGCATACTTGCAGGCTGCTCATAGCCAGGGTGGTGAGCTCTATCATACTGTATGCAGTCCCAGTTTGGGGAAAAGCACTGCAGGTTTTAGGCAATACACATAAACTGTCTACAGAGGAACAGCCTTAAGGGTGTGTTCTGCCTTCAGGACCGTCTCAGGCAATGCAGCGTTCGTCATCTCCGGAATGATGCCGATTGACATCCTAGCAACCGAAATTATGAACATTTATAACACCAGGTTCATCTCACCCTTATCTCAGGTGAAAAAAAGCCGAAAGGGAGAGGTCCATAAACAGATGTGAACAGCGATAGGATCAGTCAGAAAAGGGTCGTTGGACTTACAGGTTGATCCCTTCCATCGGGGAGTGGCTGGAGAGAAAGCATGGGGAGATCAATTATAATCTCGCCCAGTTTCTCACCGGCCATGGTGTTTAAATTGGACACCTCGCCTAATTGTCCAAACTGCGACGGGGTCACAGAGGACCCAGCCCATGTATTCTTCCAATGTCCTAGGTTCGTGGAAGAAAGGAGGAACCTAGAGGAAACTCTAGGTAAAGTGCTATCACCGGAAAATTTTGTCCGGAGAATGGTAGCCTGTCAGGAAGACTGGGATGCGACCAATTCCATGATCGCTGTAATCCAGGATAAACTGCGAAAACCAGAAGAAGTGACGAAGGCGTGGTTACAAACCCCGCGGGTAGACAGAAGGAAACCTAGCTAAAGTAAGCTAAATCCACCCCGCGATATAATACCTAAAGGTGGTTCCACGGAGTAAGGGGGAGTCGCGGGTGGTTTTAGTGGGTAAAAAGTAAAAAAAACACTCTGGCGTGCCCAGGTCCGACTCTTTTGAAGATTTCCACCTCCTAAAAAAAAAAAGACAGACAGACTTATTAAAATCAGTTCAATGTGTGTCTGATTGAACTGATTTTAATAAGGCTTTGTTTTGCAAATAAAACCTTAAAAACCAAACTAGTGGTTTTCTTTGAAAAAATGCTCTGACACATTAAGAATGATGTACTTGAAGAACTGAGGTACGGAAAATAACTAAATACTTTTATTTTGGATTTTGGCGCGCCCCTTCTCATTCCGATGCAAACATACCGAAAATTTGAAACACGTTTTCCTCAAAACTATGTTTTTCAAGTGGACTGTATAATCGGAAAAAAATCCGTGTTCGCCGTAAATTAAAAGATATAGGTGCAATTGGTTCGGCCTCTGTTCGAGTAACGCTTCAAAAACAATGTCCGAAAAACGCGTTCTCAGAAGAATACTGGGACCGAGTTTCTTAAAACTTTCAAGCCAAACTCGCGGTTAGGAGATAAGGAGATGATAAAGAAAAACGAAAGATTAGTGTTAATTAATTTTATTGCCCGCGCAAAACACGATGAGAGGAAAGAAAACACGTTACAAGAGAAAAAAGTAAACAAAGCGAAGAGAGCATCAAAATGATATGATAGACGTCAAGCGGTGATGTAGTTAGAGAACCGCTGCTCATATCAGGATATGTGAAAACGTTTATAAGAAAGCTGGATGAATATCTTATAACAGACAGTAACTTAATCGATCAAAGTAAAGTGTGATATTTCCTTGAGAAACCAGTAACGACAATCTATAATTTTGCGGGAAATATTTAGATGCGTACCATCAATTTGAATGCGTATTCAGCTGTTTATCTATGTAGGCATCAATAAGCGGTAATGGACAATGCTTATTTGTTTAGGATAAGTATAATATTTATGTCATCAATATGTACATACATATATTTTGCGATTTGGAAATACTTGGAAATAGGAATATTATGAAATTTTAGCCACATACAATTGGATAAACGCACATCGTACATTCTTCACATAACCAAAACACAAACCCTTTCGGACCTGAAGCGTCCAGCTTCCGGTTTCTCGACTCTGTTATTCCGTTCTTCATGGCGATAAGTGGCGAAGCTTTTCGAATTCCATGGTGATGTCTAACTCAGTCAAAGGTTAAAATAGTACTGGGGATAGCTAATAGAGACAATCCAGCCATAAATCGAATTACATCGATGCCTTGTATTAAACGTTCTGGCAATGCTAAAGAAGAAGCTATTTGAGTCAAAATTTTCCAAGATTTTTGACCGTTCCTCTTGATACTTGTCGCCAAATTGAAGAGTTGTAGTTTGCCCCAGAATTGAGAATTAGCACGTTCAATTCTATTTAAAAATCACCGTCCTGGTAAACAATCATTTCCCATTGAAATTTGAATGCGGATTGTCCTCTTGACTAAATTTCGCCAAGATTTCACCTCGATGTGGCATGTGACATTTTGCTCCCTTATATGTCGGAACGATGGTTGAGCGGGTAAAGCGTTAGCCTCTCAATCTTGATACTCTCGGTTTGAATCCCAGTCGGATGATGATAGTGTAACTGAAGCACAGTCTGACGCTGAGAATGACTTATATTCTACTAAGAAGTGAACAGAAAATACTACTATTATGTCGGATATGATATACGTCCTGTGTAAGCTTTATCTAGTTTGCATACTGCTTCATTTAAACCCAATCGCATTCTAATATTAGTAGTAAGTTCCATTTTCACTTTTCGGAAAAGCGATTTTCATCTTTATAGGTTGTAAAGACTCCAGTACTCATGACTTGGCGTACTTTGACACCTTTAAAAATGAAGCATTGGGGTACTTCTTCCTTCTTCCGACCATTAGCTACACAAATACTCGTATATACATAATTTCAATAATTGCATATTTCTGCTTCCCTCGAAATACACAATTTTTTGAAAAAGAAAACTGGGCATAAGATAACTACAATGGCATCAGAACTGGGAGTTAAGATCAAATTTAGTTTAGCTGTTATAATTTATAAATTAATGCTTAGTTTCCAGCTTATTAATAGTTAATTTTTCGTTTCAGGTATGTTCATCCCAATCTAGTAATCGTGTGCAGACTGGTAAATAGTGTTTACACAACTGAAATTAATGTAGCAGATAACTTTCGGGTCAGAAATGTATATAATTACTTAAAGGGGCGAATGATCCATATATGGTACTAGAGTGGAATCCCGATAATGCTTATATCGATAATTCATATTACCTGTTAATTCGTACTAATTTGCCGGTCCCGAGAGTTATTTTCTTTATTTTGTACTTTCGAAAATTGGTAATCCCGATATTTCGTACCGAATCGGCAGTCCCTTGACGATACGAATTATCGGGATTCTACTGTATTATTGCAAATGAGAAGTCATGTTAGTAAATCTAAATGGTTCCCATACAACAGAGTTGCAGTACCATATACGAGGCCATGTGATCAGAATTGTACTTGCCCGAGATTATTAACCTGATTTGACTCAGGTACTCATTCACAGCTGGTATCCGACGTGACGTGATTTGATACATACCGACTTCGATGTTTGGACCAATCTTAGCAAGTGAATTCTCCTTAGCGCAAATTAAGCCACCATACCAGCGAAGACGCCTTCTTTTGTAATTTTGCAACGCTCGATGCAAGCCCATACCGATCATGGACATCCTCATTTTGGATATGATCAAGGTGTATTACGCTACTAATCCAACGCAACATCTTTCCTTCCATTACCCCGAATCAGGGGGAGGACGTGGCGAAAAATTTTACATTTGACACCCTCGTTGATACATCGGTCGCAAAGGATGCCAGTTATGGAACGCCGCTTCATCCAGGTTGCGCTAACACGTGGAGCAATTTCATAGCGCAGTTTTCCATTGGCTGATAGCATTGACCCAGGAAATCTAAGTCGCTCAGTTCTTGGCAGGATGGTTAAAGTGGTTAGAGCGCTGGATTGTTGTAGTGGAAGGTAGCGGTTCAAATCTTACTGGTGGCAGAGGGATTTGTTATCATGCCTAGATGTAGAATACCAGTCGACTCAGCCGTGAATGAGTACTTGAAACAAATCAGGGTAATAATCTCGAACGAGCGCAATGCTGACCACACTGCCTCCTGCAGTGCCTGCCTGTACAGTACTGTACTGTTACGGTCTTGAAGAAGTGCTCTAACACACTTCAAGGCCCTGATTCAATATGGATTGTTGCGCCAACGATTATTATTATTATTTGTTTTTGGCAGCACGCTGCCACTCATTCATGAAGAACGGTTGAAAAAAAATTTGGTGAATTCCTTCAATTACTCGAGACAATTTTTGCTATTAGACGCTAGGCGAACATTATCTGAATACACCAATATATAGAGCGCCGGACGTTGGATGTTCCATGTGACAGTGTCCATAACTAGAACAGGAGAGTGGTGAGAGGGCGTTTTCTTGATGAACACCGAAACTTTACTTTTCGGATCGTGGTAGAGCAATTTAACCACGGGTTAAATTGATATTATCAGGTCCTCTTATTTTCCCCGACTTTATAGGTTTGGTTGCTTCATCGTGCTTGGAGAATTGAAAAACGAACAAATTCTTCAGTTGAAATCTGTTCGAAAAATGCTCGTCATCTATCCGTCTTGACTCGTCGGCCGGTAAGTAAATTGCCGTTCTGGTCATTAACCCAGTGTTCGATATCCTGTGTGTTGGTATCGGTTTTTGACAAGTCGATGCAGGCCTCTCTTGTCTCTCTAGGAGTCTAGTTTTCCGCAAAGACCTTCCTAATGGACCACTCGGATAACAGCAATCGCTTTCTTTCCTTCCCGGTTGGCATTCGTGTAAATTAGCAAATTGGGCACCATTTTATCGTCAAGAAAGGCCTCTACTTTCTGTTTACAAACCTGCTTCTGGACACCACCATTCTACAACCAAGCATCTCGGCTAGTGAATCATTTACCTGGCTTGGTTGGCCGAGGGTTGAATAGGCCGCTTTGTGGATCGTGTTTTCAACCTGGTTCTACGACTCTTCCACATTTGTAATGGTTGATAGTCTTGTACTTGAGATCATTTCTTTTTTCTTTTCACAGCAATCGCCATGCAGCACGTTCCTCATGCTGTTTTATCGGCGGTTTGATTCGCAAGGCGGAGTCCGATGGGTTCGAAAAACCGCGTGTGTGAGAAACACTCAGCCACTTCCATTGCGATTGTCCAGTTCTAGGTACAGCCCGGCTGCGGACATTAGGTGCGCCAGTTTTTGAGGGTCTCAAGGAGATCTCTAGCTGCAGGATGGGAAAGCTGGTTTTCTTCGTGAATGCGACGGGCCCGTTATGATTTTTATTGCATCTGGCCCAATAAATAGCACTAAAAACCCTCAAAATTGAAATGAGAGAGAGCTGACGAACTTCTCCCTGTAGTGCAGTCACTCAAGGTGAAAATCGTATATGACCTCCAAAATTGTCCGGTCTACATTTCCGTCAAAATTTGGGATTAAATTTCTATTACCCTCTATTTCAAATGTTATATGTGCTCAATGTGCGCTTTTTGTTTTAACCCTCCTCCACCTCCCTCTTGGAAAAAAGTAGAAAGTCATGTGTTTAATTATTTAATTAATTGGAGTATGGTAAAGATTGTTTCTTACTCTAGAACATTAATCAACTTTTTTTTGAATATTTCTACCCTTCAAAACCTCGATAATCACCTCTCACGGCTGGTTCACCGAATTGATAAGGATAGTAAATATTTTCCAGTAAAAAACGTTTTAATAATTACTTCATATGTTACAGTATAAAATATGAAAAGATGCAGAAAAAAGATGAAACATTTTAAGGTTTTGTGTAAAATAATAGATGGAATATGATGATTTCCTTAAAACATCCACTCTCACAACCCAATTGCAGTATTATTTACAAAATTACTGTATGTCAAAGATGTCAATTCTGTGTAAATTCGAAGAATATCAATATCCTGCTCAAGTGATGGTTTTTTTTTTCACTATATATACCTATATATGCTGATTTCTATGGCGATCGGATGAAAGATTTTGGAGTTTACCAATTACAGACGGACATAACGGTTGCAACGTCCAATCTGTCTGTTTGACTGTGTATCTTTCTGTCACTGTTCCACACCCAATTTACTCGAAAAGGGCGGAAACTGTTGTCACGAAATTCGATGATGGTGAGGATCAGGAGAAGGCAGAAAAGGAATCCCTTTACATACAGCAAGTGGCACCATTTTGCGTTGAGTTTGATGGGGACATCCCATGCGTGCGAAAGGGGGTGTAACATTCATATATATTTTTCATAGGATATGATCATAGGGGGTATCAAATGAACTGATATTATTTTTGATAATGCGTGAAATGCAGTGAAGTGGGGGCTGAAAATTTTAACCACATAAGGAGAAATAGGGCTCGTTCTCAGAACCTATCCAACCGAAAATTCAGGAAATATTGACAACGATGCTCGAAGTGGAAATGCGTGAAGATGCGTTACATCAATTTGTGTACATATATATGTATGCATCAGTATGCGGTAATAGAAAACAATTGTTTATTTAGGATGGGCACAAAATTTAAAGCTTTGATATGTATGTGCATAAGTGTATCTTTGCAACTTGGTACTATGCGAAGGAACATTTTGCAGTCTTAGTTACATAGTTACATAGTTACATAGTTACTTAGTTACAAAAATTCCCTGATATGTGTCAAAGCTTCAGCTCCACTGTTCATATTAATATACTTTATATAATAGTGACGTCATGCACGTACTAGAGTGCAATAAATTCACGTCAAATACACAACTTTGATTTTATATAACTTTGCCAAAAATAAAATACCAACTTCTTCTAGGGGTGAATTTAAGGGGGTTTTCGAAAGTACTAATTGAGCCCTTTTCTTTGGTACTCTCCCTACCTGGACCATATTCTGTGCAAAAAATGTTGCTCTCTTCTTTCGCATATATGGCAAGATAAACCCAATCCAAAATGTTGCACGTGTAGCGGTTCACCGAACACGACCAAATTTCGGACAGACAGACAGACAGACAGCCAGAGGAAAAAACAGACATTGAATCGATTTTAATAAGGCTTTCTTTTCTAAAAGATACTACATATATAATATATCCATCTGCGATAATATTTTCGAAAATGTGATTTTTATTCCCTAGTTCGTTAATCTAAAATAGTATTATATATACAATAATACATTTTTCAATATTATTTCGGATTGATCAATATTATGATATAAAATAATAATAAATTCTTGAAGTTGTAAGCCTCCTAAAGGATCAATATGTCCCCTACATCTCCCTTTTTGATTCCCACATTGTTGGAGTCTTCCTCTGAAACCCTCATGACATCATAAAGCATGTTCACCGGTATTGTCCTAATTGCACTTCTACAGCAACGTTTAGTTCTCTTAAAATTTGTCAATTATCAATTTCTTAATTTATCAAAATTCGTCAATAGATGAGAGAGATGAAAGTTAACTAAGTTAGCGTCGTGAATCAGTATTAACCACCATGTTCTAGTTCTTCTATAAACACTGTTTTGTATGGGTTGGCGGAACGTTTTGAGGTTTCACAAGCAGAAGTATTTACAATTCTAAACACTAAACACTAAATATCTTTAAAAGATGTACACACTTTTTCTGATGGAATGCAGGAACTAGTCCCAATAGTTTTACCATCTACTAATAAACACTAATTGGCAATCTTGCGTTCCAAACTCAAGTTATCACCAACAAATATTCATTTGATTTCCAGGTAATCTATTTTTGAAGATACGTTCATAATTCGGGCTCGCAACCTGAAATTATCTATGTCAATGGAGCGAAAGAAAATGGAAATCAACCTGGTAGTAAAATATAATAGTAGCTACGCAACGTAGATTTAGTTGCGTATGTAGTATGTTCAACTGAAGAGAAATATATTGAATTGAATCAAGGGACAAAAGGGATATGAGCTATTCCCAAAAATAATCTACTCGTCGCCTTACATCAGGTTCGGTTGTCAAGTGCTCACATATAAATATATCTCCTCTCCTTGTGAAAATAGCAAAGTCGAGTAAAATATGTATATTTTCTCCTTGTTTTCTTATTATGCAACTAGTAGTAAGTGGGTTTTTTTAACCTATCAGTATCATAACTACTGTATGCCAAGTTGACTTGCTTTTCAAATTTTAGAACAAGTCACATAAGAAAAGTTTTTAATTTTTTAAGAACTGCTTTATCTGGACATACATAGTCAAAGATTTAAACGTTCTATCAAAAACCATTCCTCCGACGACTTTGCTCTGCAGAATACAGTGCCGAAAATTGTTGTACTGTGCTTGCGGAAATTTACATGAAAATTACAGTATTGACCTGTTATACCTTAATTAATGATAGCGATAACTCTCGTTTAGTTATATTATTCAGCTAGTTAGAGTGGCTTTCTTCTTATGGTTCCATATCCGTTTTGGGCCTTGGAGATCACGTTGGCTATCATTTCCTATTTATAGTCGCTTGAAATAGTGATCTTGTTTATATATTAGATTATTTTCGTAAATTCTTCAAACATGTGCTACGTGTCCGGATAGCTGAGTGGTTAGAGCACAAGGCTATTATGCGGAAGGTCGCGGTTCAAATCTCACTGGTAGCAGTGGGATTTGTATCGTGATTTGACGTCGAATACCAGTCAACTCAGCGGTGAATGAGTACCTGAGTCAAATCAGGGTAATAATTTCGAGCGAGCGCAATGCTGATGACATTGCCTCCTACTGTGTACTGTAGTGTACCATTGCGGTCTTGAATGAAGTGTTCTAACACACTTCAAGGCCCTGATCCAATATGGATTGTTGCGCCAACGAATATTATTATGTTGTGCTACATCTCTGGTCCTTTTCTGGTCCTCAATGTCCACGTATTTTTCCTTGGGGAATCAGGTGGTAACTTGCATTTATCTTAATACCTCACCACGATAACGAGGCATTCCAATTTTATTCAATCAAAAGTGAAATTTTCTGTTCGCAATTAACTTCGAAACAGCTGAACCTATTCGCATGAAATTTGGTGAGATCGTGCGGAACATCCCTATAAATTGTATTTGTAAATGTAACATTTTTTTGACGGAACATGGTCATGATCAGGGTATCATATGGAGGGACTTACTATTATTCAGAATTAACTTTCCAGTCCAGTTAGGAGACAAGGGAGTTAGAAATCAAAATGTAAGAACCATAATATGTAACAGCTCTCGTTCTCAGAACCTATCCAACTGAATAATCTGAAAAGAAAAAGAAAGATGCAGTTAGTTTTGCTCAGGAATTGAGGAGCCCTTAGTCCCCATCCAGTTGATGTCGGACGGCACCAAATGGAGAGCAACTTCGTCCACTTTGTTTAGTCTACGGACTCCTCTTTTTTGGGTTTAACACCCAATGTTCCAAAATTGAAACAGGAATGAAGACAGCTTACGGTTTCGTACCAGAGTAAAGGCAACATATCAGACGCTGCCTCACTTCAGCCTGGGAGCAGCGTGAACGAACTGGTTCGCAGCTGTACGTTCAATACAATTCGCATCCATGTTATGTTTTGCGAATTATAAAAAGGAGCGTGTAATACTTGCGAATCACTTCGGTCAAGCTGCTCCCAGGCTGAGGTGAGGTAGCGTCTTTTGAGTTGTCTTTGCCCTGGTACGAAACCATAAACCGTCTTCGTCCATCTCTTAATGATGCACTTATGTATATAAAATCTAGAGGAATAGGATATTACGACATTTGCTCAAATAAAGGTAACAGTAAACAGTAAATGCTATATTTGAGAAATTTATCAAAAAGTTGTCCTAATTTTCATTTTAGGATTAGAAAGTTTAGCTTAGCATAAAATTGCAGGACTGAGAATGAGAAATTCGATAGAAATTATTAAGAAAAAGTTATAAATTTTTTTTTATTTTTTACATTATACAGATTATACATGGAATAAATTCTATGTATATGAATAGCCATATATACAATAAAGTGAAACGCTTGAGAAGGAAGAGCCCATATATGTGTACAAAGGCTTCATAAGAACATCTTGTTTTTACAAATTTTTTTTTTAGCTCCGAAAAGCTTTGACATAGAAACAAAACCCTATTGAAAACGGTTTAGTATCTACCAGTCTGTCACATTATCTTTGGGCATACGGAGTTTTTGTAATGTCGTGTATGCAATGGAACGATGAAAGGCGGGGCCCCCATGTAAACTCAGAAGGTGTGCAAAATTTTCATGCTGGGTTTCAAACAAAAGTCTCGATTACATTACAAAACATTCCGTATGGATTTCTGTTCAATAAGGTTGGTAATTGCATTAGGTTTAACATTTGACATTTTTTTTGACAGTGACATCTATCACATGTCAAATTATTGTTCACGATCTAATTCTCTAATACCAACCATCCAAGCAACTTTGTGTGGGAAGTAACATCTTTTTAAGGTAGGGAAAAATGGAACCGAAAGCGGTCGTTTATCCTGGAGCTTATGGTAAAAGTGCTCCGACAATTAGAACATGTTTAGGGCACTTTTCGTAATTTAATAGTGGCAGTTGAATGGAAAATTGAAAATTTCCAAGATGAGGACTTGGTGCGTTACTTGATGAAGTCTTGAACTAAAATAAGAACTTGTGTTGCCATTACAAATAGGAAAAGCTTTTACATGGTATTGTTACTGACCGCGAAAAATGGATACATTATGATAATCGGAAACAAAGAAAATGGTAGGGTAAGCCGGACCATGTAACACCATCGTCAACCAAGTCAAACATCCATTCCTCAAAGTTGTGTTTAGTATACTACGAACTACGAAACCTAACGGGCCTATCACTGAAAATTGCAACAATCTAAAACTAATCATAAGTCATGACTCTGAAAAGAAAGAAATGGAATTTTATTATCAAAAAGTTACAATGGTTTCCATTCACAGTAAGGCAACATAGATTGCCAGTGACACAATAAGTACATAGTCTAACGTATTAAATTCATATACATTACGACTTATTAATTACATGCAAATGGAATTGTCGTGTAATCAAATATTCTCACTTAGAAGTACACATTTGTTTAGTACAGCTATTGGTAGAAGCCCTCGTATTTATTATAGCATGGATCTCTTAGGCACTGCGCGTATAAGATTGAGTCCTTTCTCGAAACTTTTTGTTTCTCGGTTCAAAATGTGGTTGCACAACAGGCACTCTTTGATTGTTTTCACTGCGTATTTTGAGTTATTTATTTATTTACTTAACGGACAATAATCAGAGTAAACTCCAATTACTTATTGCCCGCAGGAGAAAGCGATAAATATGCTTAAAGCTACTTAAAGGCGGGAAGTTTAAAGGACCAAGGTGTTGTGCATTGTAACTTTGATAAAATCTAGAAATCGGGGAATGGAAGTAGACTTCGAGCTCAGTAAAGGGCACGTCGAAAATATCTGCGTTCTGCTGTTTCTTCAACTTTTGTCTAGTTCACAAGCGAGGTCGGCTCGTCGTGATTGGTTTCGCTATTTTATTTTATCAAATGTCTGATCTGGATGCAATCCCGGGGCGTTTGAATCCTCATCCAGCATATCAAGCCACCATTGTTTCGGCCGGTATTTTGATCCGTTAAGTGTATTTTAAGACGCAGGCCGGCAGGTGATGTCGTTAGAGGTGGAGCAGTCCATCAGACCCGAGGAAAGTTTAAAAATATGCATAAATCCAGATGGGATCGACGCTGTTGTAGAAAGGGGAAGTTCAGAAAGTGGAGGTGGGAAAGATATTTCACATTAGGGGAGTTTTTATTAAAGAAGAGGGAGCTTGTGTATTTACACTACACATTTTCAAGGGCACGACAATCACAGTTATGGAAAGGTGACCAGGTCGCCAAGCAGTACTCGAGGGCATTCCTCACGAGGATATTGAAGAGAGCTAAGGAGGGTTGGATGGAGTCAAAATCAGAGGAGGTGCGAAGTATACGTCCTCACAATTTTCTTCGAGGCAATGGGTGTCAAAGCAGAGCTTATTGTCGAAAATGATTCCGAGCTCTTGAGCTGAATTTAGGTATAATAAGGAATGTAAGGAAGAGAGTAAGTAGGAAAAGAAAGTGGGTGAGCATTTAAACAAGTAGCACATAGAATGACATTTATTGTCATTTAGGGCTAAACCATTAGCAGAGGAGTAGCGAACCAGAGTGTCTACGTTAAATTGAAGGGAAACACAGTACATAAGCGGCGATAAAGCGGAAAACAAGTTAGGGTGGTCGGCATAGTACAAAAGAGGCAAGTAAGGGGGGAGGTCGTTGATAAAGAATAAAAATAATAAAGTCCCCAGAATAGATCCCTGTGAAATGGCAGTGGGGGGATGAAGGAGCGGTATGTGCAGCCATCAAAAGAGATGCGGTAGAATCGGATAGAAAGGTAAGAGTAAGCAAGTGTATGGGAACACTTAGAGACGAGAGTTTGAACTGAAGTATCTTATGATGTACAGTGTCGAAGGCTTTAGCAGTAGACAGTACGCACTTCTTGCCGTGAATTTAGACATTTACCGACAAAGTTAGTAAAGTCGGACAAGTTGGAGGTAGAGGACCTACGCTTAACAAAACCGTGCTGGCAATAAGTCACAGACATATCTTTCTAGAATTTTGGATCAGGAGGGGGGAAGTCGAAAGTCTAAAGTTATGAAGATTATTTAAGTTCGGCGCATCGGAACAGTGCGTCGCAGACAAACGCGGGGGATTAGTCGGCCGGGGCGCCAGTATTGTTAGCCATAATCGCCGGCAGAGTATAAGCAGAGCCAGTCAGCGGTGTCTCAGGAGCTGAAGCTGCGCTGGCGCTCGATGAAGCAGCAGCTTGAAGGAACAGAATCAATGGTTGAATCGACGCTAAAGTCACCGTGTTGATGCAGCAGTTAAATCACATCAGATAGGATAGTACCGCATGGTATCGCAGTAAGCGTTAGAATGACAGGTAACTTTGCACAAATGTCTATGAACGCAGAGGGAATCACCAAACATTTAGCGTGGAAGGTCATTCCACAGTTCCCATCGCAGTCCAAAAACTTGAAGCGAATAGATTCAGGCTCATTCCACGTAGTACAAAATGCCATAAACGGGCAAGGAAGTTGCCATACTAAATATGAAGACGGGTTGAATACGCTTAGCCACGGGCGGCTAATGATGCTAAATTGTATACCATGTAGTCACTATAGTCAATGGTTGGCAGGATGAAAGAAAACTGAAATTGCGGGCGCTCAGTATAAATTCGGCAATAGTGTCGGTTCTAGGCGGAAAAATGTGGAAACCGATGTGCCGCGGAATATGACTCAGCACCTAATACACAATGGTGTGATGTCCCAAAACGACGTAGACTTACGATGTATTCGACTACAGCGGAACAGGAATTTAGCGTCGTGGTTGCACTTAATAACACTTTAGGGTAATCGTCCAGGGAACAGTAAATACAAAGTTGGATTGAAAATATTATTGCGGGAACAAAATTATAATAGTCTGGGAAAGAAAAATTAAGGTATACAAGAAGCCCAAAAATTAGTTGTTTCATTTGCGCGGAGTATTGAAGTAAACCACAGCACCAGGTTTATCGGCAAAAGGCTCGAAGAAGAAGGTGCTGAAATACTTTCTTTTTTTTTGGGAGTAGGGTAGGTGAATGCGTTTACGCACAGAGTGTTAGACCCCGCCATAGCACACTGCCCAGGTAAACACCTCCCTGTCATCAGAGAACTAGCCTGGAACCGTTTGACACATTACTTCGGGTTAGCCCTCCCGTTCTCCGGCTATGGCAGCCTTCAAGTCAGGGAATTCCTCTTACCAACGGGAGGGGGGGAGGAAGGGAGCTGTTGTTAGTTCAGGGAACCCCTTGCCGTCCGATCCCTCTGCCGGTCGAGTTCAATCTTTTTCGTAATAAGAAGAGCCCGAACATAATGCGCAATACCATTCCAGCTGCCAGTGCTCTTCAACATGTCTCTGGCAATGTTGTCTGGAGAGAGCTCCCCTGCGTCTGCATAAAGCTGCTGGCGGAGGCCGTTCCACCTCTGGCAAGAGAAAAAGGTGTGTTCAGCGTCGTCCGCCACTCCATTGCAGAACACACAATCAGGAGATCACGCCAATTCTATGCAGGTAAGACTGAAAACCTCCATGCCCACTTAGAAGTTGGGTAAGGAAGTAATCAATCTCACCGTGCTTTCTGTTCAATCATGGGTCTAATTTGTCAATGAGCCGCGCAGTCCACCTGCCCCTTGGCTCATTTTGTAAGAAAGTTGCCACTCGGTAAGGGTGCGTTGACGTTCTTCACGGACAACCACCTCTCTTAAGTTTTCGCCCTTACGGCGGTAGATAGCTTTGCGCTCCTTGGCATGGAGGGCAACGGAGATCACTCCCGCAATCACCAATACAGCCGGTTCGGAGACAGTGCAATAAGCAGACGCCACTCGCAAGGCTTCCCGCCTTTGCACTTGAGCGAGGCGTTTCCGGTGCACCTCCTTGTCAAGGGCATCAGCCCACATCTCCGCACCCAGAGAAGAACCGACTACGTTGCTCCCATGAGGAGACGTCTCCTAGTTGATATAGGGCCCTCGACATTCGCCATTAGCCGACTCAAGGCCGCGACTCCGCTGCTGCTTTGATTTGCTCGAAGAAGCTCATCTTCGAGTCGAGCATTAAACCAAGGTATTTAATCGCTGGTTTTGACTCTATAGTCAACTCGCCCATCGATATGGGACGCAAGGCCGGGATTCTCCTTCTGGTCAGGATGACTACTTCGGTTTTTTCCAGCGCAAGGTTGAAGCCGTGAGCAGTCATCCATCCGCTTACCCGTCGAACCAATATGCCAAGTCTGCTTTGCGTCTATTCAACAGTGTGTCCGAAAACAAGTGCCAAAACGTCGTCTGCATAACCGACCAGGTGCGACTCTTCGGGCATATTGAGTCTCAGCAGACCATCGAAGGAAGCGTTACAGAGGTCCGGCCCTAGGATGGATCCCTATACTACTCCCGACGTGATTTCCATCCTCCTCTGGCCCTGTAGCGTCTCATAGAGCAAGGAGCGGTCTTTCAGATAATCCCTCAATATCCGCAAGAGATAGCTTGTCACGTGAAAGGAGTTCTCTAGTGTGCCTAGCATATCTGTCCATCTTACGGATTTGAAGGCATTTCTGACATCAAGCGTTATGAGGAGCACTATCCGCCAAGATCGGCGGCTGTGTGCCCCAGCTCGATTAAACGCATCTACGACCTCCATAACAGCATCCACTGTAGATTTCCCTGTTCTAAACCCGAACTGCCTTGCAGATAAGTCCCCGGCAGCACGGAACGCTTCAGCGAGTCTACCCCTGATGGGCCTCCCGAGCACTTTTCCGGCCGTGTCAAGCATACACAACGGTCGGTATGCAGACTGGAGCTCCGGGTCTCCTTTACCCTTACTGATCAACGCGAGTCTGGCCACTTTCCAGCGACAAGGAAAAATGTCCTCCTTCAAGCAGACGTTGAACACTTCAAGCAGCAATTCTGGCCGTTGGTGGAACACCAGTTTGTAAACTTCCGCCGGGATGCCATCAGAACCTGACGCCTTGCTGTTTTTCATTGTGAGAACCGCTTCTTCGAACTCTCTCATAGCGCGCAATGAATATGCATATATTATGTCAAACTATTAACTTTATTATGACACTGACCTTAAAAGTCTTAGAATGCCAGAAATTTAAACAAAAGTAACAACTTTGATCTATTATAACTTTGTTAGTAATAGCCAGCATCATGTTTTATAATATAGCCTATATTTCTGTGAAAGTTAATGATTCTAGGATAATGTTAAGGGTGGTTACGAATCAATTTCTAAAAATATATTTAGAATGAATATCGTAATATACTATTATTAACTTTAGCATCGATATGGAGAGTATTTTGAGGCCTATGGTATATATTTACGGACCACCATATATTTTCAGATCGTTGAGCTGGGTAGTTTCTGAGAACGGGTAACTGACGTAACTGACCCTTTTCGGACACACAACTTTTAAAAGCGGTTTGCGTACATGCAGCTGGGAAAACTCCATGTTTTTTATAATTGGATCACGCCATTCAAGATCGTAACGGTACAACACAGAACCGTAGTAGGAGGCAATGTTCTGTTGCACTTGTCCCTAATTATTACCCTAATTTGACTTAGGTACCCATTGACAGCTGAGTCGACTGGTATTCAACATTCAGTTGCGATGGAGATGCCTCTGCCATCAGTCAAATTTGAACCACGACCTTCTGCTGCCACGGAAGAGACACTAAAAGTGTGCCGAATGAGTGTTCACCGAACCAGATGCTTTGAGTAAGGGATATTTTATTTTTTTGTTTTTCCGCTATGTTATCTGATATTTTCTCTTTTCATTTTAACTTTTAATATTTTATTCAATTATTTATTAATTTATTTATCTATTATCTTATCTTAAAGGCATATGAATTTTAATTAATTCTTTCTAATTTGAGGTCTTCCTTTTTCCCCTTCTCCTATCTGCCGCAACTCTTTTTAAACAAGGCAAGGTGGGGGGATGGGGGGGGGGGGGTGGATAACTGGTTAGAGCGCAAGGCTATCGTACGAAAGGTCGCGGTTCAAATTTCACTGGTACCAGTGGGATCTGTATCGTGATTTGTGGTCGGATACCAGTCGACTCAGCTGTGAATGAGTGCCTGAGTCAAATCAGGGGTAATAATCTCGGGTGAGCCCAATGCTGACCACATTGCCTCCTACAGGGTACTGTAATCTTGCAGTGTACCGTTACGGTCTTGAATGAAGTGCTCTAACACACTTCAAGGCCCTGATCCAATATGGATTGATGGGCCAACGATTATTATTATTATAAGGCGGGAACCTCAAGCGCCGCGGTGTTGTTTATTTCGCTAGGTGCGCCGAACCCCCGTGTTTGATTTAAATGACACGTGAAGGGCCGAAGTGTTCGAAGTAACCTTCCACATTCGCGAGCTTGGCTAATACACAGGCGTGCAAGCACGTGTCGACGGAGCTTCAATATTTGCGATCAATTCCGCCATCTTTAAGGTTTTTGGGATAGCTTTCCCCTCCTAGGCGTCTGCGGCCACTCAGGATGGTCGTTTGACCATCTACAAATCCGTTTTGTAATTACAATACCCAGTTAGTCAAGTTGGTTTACACTTTTCCTGATCAGTGGGATACATCTAGCATCTAGTGTGATAGAGCATTTGGATATCAGTTTCAATCGATATATTTACATAATTAACTTCTATAGTTATGGAGAAACTTAATCTCGATCTATCGTAACTTTGGGCTTTATACCTTGTCATTTTCGTTGTTGGCTTCTTACTGCACTTTGAAACATCATCTTCAAGCTCTAAAAATCCAATCTTCTTCCTTTTCTGTTGTTTATTAAGTTACTTTTCATTCGCAGCTTTACCAGGCGTTTTTTGAGGCAACTTAAACTTTATCTGTGGATAGACGACTTTGACTATTTCATCTAAGTAGTATAATCTTAATACAAGACAGAAACAAAAAAAAACATGTTGAGCGCTTGTTTCAGATTTTCTGCCGGAAATATTGCTGTAATCCGCTGAGAAAAGCAGATTATTCAAAACTTCCTCCACGTGCAAGCCACTACTGGGAGTAATTCATCTAACTTCCGAAAAAGTCATTATTTTGAGCTTTTTAAGTTGTTTACCTCACTCAGCCGGAATAATTGAAAATCTCATGCAGAATGCATACAATATTCAAAGTTTAGCAAGAAAAGTGTCATAACCAAAGGCTGCTTCCATATCTGCACAACACAAGTATGAAATTAATCCGGAACTTTCGTCGTCTGTACGTGCTGCCTTTAAATATAAGAGAATCGTATTCATGCATCTGATTACATATTTAGGGAAAGAATGCAAGATTATAAATTTGTTTTGAAAAATAAAAATAAAAGTTTTTTGTGTGCGAGGTTCAAGTTTTGATATTGTGACTTCAGTCACCAACCAACTGGTTAAAAAGTAACTATATAAAGCCATAACGTTTCTAGTAGTTCAAGTGAATCTTATTTGTGGGGTGTCTAATCGAATAACATAGAACACCATGGTACCTAGGATATTCAAAAGAAAAATATGACAGAATTTCCTGTTTGATGAGGATGATGGTGTACCATGCATCGAGCCTTTCACAAATCCTCACGTTCAACCGACTCATCTGAACCCAGCACCCAAGTCTTTCATTAAGATATGCTAAGACAAAACCTCATCCCAATTTTATTAGTCCAAATTCGCTAAGGATCGAATATTGAATTTTTCTCACATATTTTGAAGTGTAGTCTGTGTCATGAGAGGCGTTGTATTTGCTGATTTTTCATTCAATATCTGTAGCTTCCTCAAGAAAGAAAAATGAAAAGAAGCAGTGAAAGTCAATAAAATTAATTAATTAGTTATTTGAAGTTCACCCAGGTAAACTGAGCAGCAAAAATTTTTGACCAAAGCTCAAATGAGACGACAAAATTTAAAACCACATATACTTACTCCATCAAGGACAAAAGAATGCCTCGTTCTGAAATATCGTATCCAAACATCAAACAAAGATTAGAATATATAAAACAACACTCAATGTAAATCACCGAATATTGTCATGTAGGGTCTCCAATGAAGGGTGCCGATTAATACTTTTCAATGTTGACCTCAGTTCTGACATTTAATGTAATAGAGGGGGCATTTGCTGAAAAGAGATATCTGTTCAAATAAGGCTAATAATAGTAAGTTACTATATTTTTTAGTAATTGACGGTAAAGCCCCCTTAAGTTCATCCCAGAATCGTGAAGGCTAGCATAGACTATAACATAAAGCATGATCTTTGGTGGAAATCGCACTATTATTAACAAAGTCATAGTATATCAAAACTGTCGCTTCAGTGTAAATTCTAAGACTTCGAGTTTTAATAGGACGCTAAAGTGAGTATTCTGTATGGATATACATTACACGTAGAATACATAAATTGCCTTCAAACTTTGCAGTTTTGTGCCTTATATTACTGATACCGAATTTGGACTTTTGAGAAAATTACTATAATAAAATATAATAACATGCTATTATTAATTTTATTTGAGCAAACATCGGAATGAGATGTCTTTTGAGGTCTAGATTTAGTATAGATGCATCACTGTGATTGTTTTCAGATTTTTCGGTTAGATCTGAGATAGAACGAGACCTGTTTCACTTTTTGGGGCACATACTATATTTTGAGTCCTCATTTCCCTGTGTTTCACCCAATCTCAGAAATGGCATCATTTCCGAAAAGTACTAATTGAGCCTTTTCGTTCGACACCCCACCTGACCATATTCTGTGAAAAAAAATGTTGCTTCCCCTTTCGCATATATGGGGAGCCCCCCGTAATAATAATAATAATCGTTGGCGCAACAGTCCATATTGGATCAGGGCCTTGAAGTGTGTTAGAGCACTTCATTCGAGACCGTACCGGTATACTACAGAATTACAGTACCCTATAGAAGGCAATGTGGTCAGCATTGCGCTGATTTGACTCAGGTACTCATTCACAGTTGAGTCGACTGGTATCCGACGTCAAATCTCGATACAAATCCCACTGCCACCAATGAGATTTGAACCTCGACCATCGGTGCGATAACCTTGTGCTCTAACCACTCAGCTTTCCGGACATCCCCCCATAATCCCTACTAAAAATGGTGCATTGCATGTAAAAGGACACACAGAGCGCATGTTCTGACAAAATTTCATGACAATCGGTTCTGCCATTATATGAGTAAAACAAGTGCGACAGACCGACAGAAAGACAATGAACCGACACAAAACCTTCAAAATATGAAAGAAAACGTTCAAGCGTTACTTCGTAAACTATGGTATATAAAGAAATAGTGTTCAAAATTTCAAAAGCAGTCATGTTGGAGTTTTGAGTGCATCGTGAGCTGTCGGAAAATTGCTTTGAAGTTTTAAACACTAAAAAATTTGAAATGAAACGTTCATGAGCGAGTTTTTTCGGCTCAGCTCATACTGAATCATCGACGTTAGATCCAGAAAAGGATGCTGCTGTCATCCATGATGTCTAAGGCACCTTTTTGTTCCTGTCTGCGACGAATCCCGATTCTCATGCAAGCAAAGAACCTTCATTGAAGACACCACATAATCTTCAATTTCAACGATGAAGGAGGTTCCACTTAAGTGCTTTGGTGACATTTTCCGAATAAGTTGGTTCGAACTCTCATTGTTGCTTTGCATAAAACCTCCGACTCATCGTTCCAGGAGGGCATCTTTGCTCAAATCTTCATAAATAAGCTTAATGGAATCCGAAACATCTTTGGGAAGAACACTATACGTGTGTTTGGACGAACCCAATGCAGCTTTTTGCCACTCGAACCACGAGTCCGCGGTGAGTCTTGTATGAGGCATGGTAGTTTAAAGCGCTGTATTTTCCTTAGTTTTGCTTCTATTTATCTCAAACTTTCACACAATTTTTTTGAAGGTTCTCCATTCAGAAAATCAGATAAAAAGAAAATGCAAAAAAAAAGGTTTAAAAACATAACAAGATTTAAGAATTTTGGTTATACTGAGGAACATTAAAGTAAATAGTGTTTGGTGTCAAAAGTGGCATCCGATGTCGAGAAGAAAGCACAATGGAGTGTCACAGAGCTTCCCTGAAACGAGGCAGTAATTGGTTCGGGAGATGATTTACCGAGCATATGATCGAGAAGCATGATTGAGATAACCATTCCAACAATATCTTTGCAAGTAAATTGATATCAGTGTTATTGTTTTTCAAATCACGTACAAAGTAATCGCATTCAACATACGGATTTAAAATGCTTATCGATTCCGTAACTCCATTTTCGATTAATTACGAAGCAATTTCCTTTCGTGCCACTACTACTATACACAAGAGGAGCAGGTTGCATGAAATGTGATCGAGTAAACGAGGGTTAGATACAAGGTAGTTGACGCGTGGCGTATTTGGTAAATGGATTGGTATGTCGATAAGTCGATGACGTCTAGATGGTTTTCTTGTGTATCGTTACCCATCCCACATACGACACGAACATCATCAAAACGCGCAAGTGATTGAAGAATGTCGAACACGTGCGATGCTTTTTTTTCACCATACAAATTCAAGCAATGCACCCAGAGACGAATCTCCTGTGTGTAGTCTGCTTGATTCGATATCGCTAATATCGATACTGTTGCTTGTGACTGCAATAACAAATCAGATCAGCTATATTGTATACGAATTATCTGGTTAGCTCTTGTACAGTGGAGGAAAAGAATTCAAATTTTCCGAGTTTCCCTGTTAGAGATGACTTCGCTAATAGTTTGCAAAGTCAAATTGGCCAAACTGGCTTCTGTCTGTGAACGCCATTGTATCGTAAGGGCAGGTTCCACTTTTAGTAATTAATTTTCTTTAATTTTTAATTTTTGTATCTCAAACCCGTTTCGCTTATGATGTTTACGAATCATTCGATAATTTCAGTAATCAGCTTTTTGATTCGTTAAAAATGGATTACATTGTAATAAACCCGATAATTCTCGGTCAGTTCGATTCGCCATATTCGTACAACGTATTATTTACAAATTTATAAATCCCTTCCTGTGCTTGTATTAAATGTGAAATTCTCCAATTTACAGAGTAAAGATTAAGCTTAAAAGCCAATATTAAAGAACTAAATGCTATGCTTTATCGTCTACGTTATTGGACGGTGTGACGCCTCTCACTGTTCCAATGTTAAAACATAACGACTTAAAAACGAAATTACTGACCAGGATGGCTGCTGCAAATAATTATTTTCATTGAAATTTAATTTTTGTAGTAGCATACGTGCTGTTGTTTTATAAATGGAGATCTAATAATTTTTTATGCATAGCGTTTATTTTCTCTCAACTGAAATAATCAATAACAGCTATTTCAAATCAAACAACAATATCAATTTATCAACTCCAATTTCTCTCAAAATTAATTTAAGGGAAGGATACCTGTAAACTAAAAGCAAGCTAGTTATGCTTTCAATATTTTAAATAACGTGGTTTTAATTAGATATTTAATTGAAATATTTCATTTTTGTTTTATTCTAAAAAAAATCGAAATGACGACAATGTTTAATTCTAATTCGATATGCAACCTAGCGTCCTTGATTTTTACCGGAAAATGTAAAAAATTTCCGTTCCCTGATGATGGCCGGGATTGTGTCGCTGGGAGTAACAAAACGATATTGGCCTGCAACTCGCTGCACAGCCACGTGTGCGAATTACAGGAAACACTAGACGAATTACAGGTGCAATAAGTGGCGGTAAGATGTTGTATCCGCCCTGCCATTATTTCATAGTAGGGGCGGATGATGAAGAGGTTCATTTCCTCAGTCCACTTCATTCCCTGCCTACGTGAACCTGCTGAATTGGTCGCCACCGATTGTGACGAAACAGCTACAGCGGGTGGAGCATTACTCCTCGCCATCGTGACGCCTAGATGTCGATCCGCCCCACGATTGGCAGTTTCGAGGCCATGCATCCATTACGAGAACCCGACCCAGTCACCAAGTCAGATGACTCCCGCCGGTTATCCGTACGGGATCTAAGATTTATTTCTCGCCTCATTTAAGGGATTTGTGCTTTATCCCTAATTGCAAGGTCTGGTAATAGCTTCCTCAGTGACCCATCTGCAAGACTGCAAAGTTCCTGCACCTAATGTGTAAAAGGTGTGTGCAGTTTTAGCAAGGTCAGTTATTTTGCACACCACCTAGAAGGACACTACTTTGAGAAAAACGCATCTAAAGTTTCGATAACCAAGCGATTCCATCCCATTTTCAAATCCGTTAGTTTTCTCTTAAGGGCATGTCAGTATAGCTTTACGCATCGTACAGTTATAGTGCTTCGCTCCTCTTTTGTTTAAAACTGTTGTCATAGAAACGTATCGCGTGCAACGAGTGGCAATTAAGCTTTGTTTTGAAATTGGTTTGACGACTATGAAGATTCTTAAAATGTTGAAAAAATCATATAAAGATGCGTGTTTATCGCCCACGAATGTGTTTGAATGGTTTGGTGAATTTTACAATGGAGGCAACAGCGTGAAAGGCGACCTTCAAGCACCGTCAGTTCGGCAGTTTTTGGGCAAAAAAATTGACCATGCTTCACCACACCCCTGTTCCCTTGATTCCGGCCACTATTATTTATTTCCGGAGCTACAATTTAAGTTAAAGTGTCGTCATTTTGAGGACACTACCAGCATTGGAAAAAAAATAAAGGCAGAACACTTTGGATTGATGTAAATGGTGTGTATACAAAATAATTTCAATAAAAAAAAAGTTTTGGAATTTTTTTAGGTTGTTTTAATAGACCAGTCCTGAAATTTAAATGCCAAACTATAACCGTTAATCGTATTCTTTACAATAACCGCACGAGTATAGACTATAAATTCAAAGTTATTTCGAATTTCGATTAAATATTGTCAGGTTATTCTTCATGGGGCAGATTACCCACGTATTTGGATGACAAAAAAAAATTCTTCGACTTTTCTGAACCGATTACAGGTATCTCCTTCTTAAAGTTTCATGAATGTCTCACAGGTAATGTAGCAGAAGCACCTAGCATTTGAGTCATGTAACACACGTTTTTCACTAAGTTCAAAAGCCATCAGCTGCACGTAGACGACTTTGTTACTGCTCGATTATCAATCTATAAAAATCCAATTATTACCAAAATCCATAAAGTCGACTCTAACATAGTTGCAGAAAATATACTTTGGCATTCGTGCACAGAACAGAGGTTCCGACCTCTTTCTTTCTCGGTGTGTTGAACTAAACTGACTCAATGGTCTAATTACAGCATCGTTTCATATCGAATGGAAGAATACTCGAAAAATTTCGAAATTTGGCTAATCATTGATACAATAAAGGAGGCGGCATGCCTACCTTTATCAGTGGATTTGAAAAGTTTGCCCTATTTTTCATCATGCTCAAAACCCAAGTTCAACATCACAAACGAAGTTCCTATCATCAGCTACCTATCATTAATGAAAGCCAGAGGCTCAATAAAAAGAGGAAACTAGATCTTATTGAAAATACAGGAGCTGCTGCCTCACTGCAAGGGGAAACGCTCGAAACTCCGAGTGAAGAACAAAAATCAGCAGGTAAAGCTTTTAAACTAATCGACTGCAGGCGACATTGTTAGAAATGCTCAACCATAATAGTAGAATCTCAGCAAGAAACGGTTAGTACTCGTACGATTCATTGTGTCTTTCCGGCTTCGAAATACAGAAAGAGGTAATTTTGAATCGGACGACGGCAACTACAATAGAATAACGATTTGCACGTTTTCTCATGCGCTGTACAGACCGAATGCTGCTGAAAGGCTAGCTAATACCCTACCCCAATACAAAGCTGATGTAGCAGCGTCACAAGCGATGCGCTGGACAGGGACCGGTTTCCTGGAGAAGAGCCACTACACCATATATTACAATGGCCATTCAGTGAAACATGCGCTCGTAGTAGGTATCTTAGTGAGCCAGCAACGCACTCTGCGCTTGTGAGGCAAATTTACAAATATAAGCCTCATAAATGTCCACGCCCCTACAGAGGAGACTGCAGAGTTGGAGAAAGATATCTTCTACGCAGGTTGAGCCGACCTTCGAAGCTGTCGCAAGTATGATATCAAAATCATACTTGAAGATTTCAACAGTCAAGTAGGGACGGAGCCGGGGATACGTCGGCTACTATAGCTTGCACAAGGATACCAATGATAACGGATTGCGGATTATTCAGTTAGCAGTATCGCACGAAATGGTTGTTGGACGTACCTGGTTTGCGTAGAAAGCGGTCCACAGACAAACGTGGGCCTCCCCAGATCCCGTTGGCATAGTGCTATGAGCTCAAATTACAATACCACCTACAATCCCCTATGACAACCAGGTGAGTGTGAATACTGAAGCCATTCACAACACTGCCCTCGGTAAAATCTATAAGAGGGAAATGGATGCCGTTATAACCGCAGCTAACAGATGCCCTGGAGATGAAGCATCAACAAATGATCTTCATAACCACCTGAAGAACGTTATCATTGATAAGGCCACAAACATACTTGCCCCAGCTGCATGAAAAGTCGGACTGGCTGGTTCCACGGTGAGTGTAAGCTAGCAATAGAACGGAGGAATGCTGCATACCGAGTAATGTTGTTGAACGTAGGTACGGGCAGAGACTTATCACGAACTCTGTCGAGCGGAGAAGCGACTTCACAGACGGAAGAAGGAAACCTGAGAGAACCAATAGTTCTGTGAACTCGAAAAGCGCAAGGAGCAACTGCACCAGTCGCAGAAGGTGGAATTTTCACCTACAAGTCAGCAGAATCAAACCTAACACACTTCGATGCTCATTCTGCCGAGACAAAGAGGGAAATCTGATTTCCGACAGAATATGCATGTTGGAACGATGGATTGAGTGTTTTGATGATCCGCTTCATCATCAACAACGGCGCAACAACCGGTATCCGGTATAGGCCTACCTCAATAAGGAACTCCAGATATCCCGATTTTGCGCCGAGGTCCACCAATTCGATATCCCTAAAAGCTCTCTGGCGTCCTGACCTACGCTATCGCTCCATCTTAGGCAGGGTCTGCCTCGTCTTCTTTTTCTACCATAGATATTGCCCTTATAGACTTTCCGGGTGGGATCATCCTCATCCATACGGATTAAGTGACCCGCCCACCGTAACCTATTGAGCCGGATTTTATCCACAACCGAAAGGTTATGGTATCGCTCATAGATTTCGTCGTTATGTAGGCTACGGAATCGTCCATCCTCATGTAGGGGGCCAAAAATTCTTCTGAGGATTCTTCTCTCCAACGCGGCCAAGAGTTCGCAATTTTTCTTGCCAAGAACCCAAGTTTCCGAGGAATACATGAGGGACTGGCAAGATCATAGTCTTGTACAATAACAGCTTTGACCCTATGGTGAGACGTTTCGAGCGGAACAGTTTTTCTAAGCTGAAATAGGCTGTGTTGGCTGACAACAACCGTGCGCGGATTTCATCATCGTAGCTGTTATCGGTTGTGATTTTCGACCCAAGATAGGACAAATTGACAGCGGTCTTAAAGTTGTATTCTCCTATCTTTATTCTTCCCGTTTGACCAGTGTGGTTTGATGTTGTTGGTTGGTTGCTTTTCGGTGCTGATGTTGCCACCATATACTTTGTCCTGCCTTCATTGATGTGCAGCCCAAGATCTCGCGCCGCCTGCTCGTTCTGGATGAAGGCAGTTTGTACGTCTCGGGTGGTTCTTCCCATGATGCCGATATCGTCAGCATAGGCCAGTAGTTGGGTGGACTTGAAGAGGATTGTGCATCTTGCATTTACCTCAGCATCACGGATCACTTTCTCGAGGGCCAGGTTAAAGAGGACGCATGATAGCGCATCCCCTTGTCGTAGACCGTTGTTGATGTTGAATGGTCTTGAGAGTGATCCTGCTGCTTTTATCTGGCCTCGCACATTGGTCAGGGTCAGTCTTATTAATTTCGACGGGATACCGAATTCTCTCATGGCCGTGTACAGTTTTACCCTGGCTATGCTATCATAGGCGGCTTTCAAGTCGATGAAAAGGTGGTGCAACTGTTGTCCATATTCCAACAGTTTTCCCATCGCTTGCCGTAGAGAGAAAATCGGATCTGTTGCTGATTTGCCTGGAGTGAAGCCTCTTTGGTATGGGCCAATGATGTTCTGGGCGTATGGGGCTATCCGGCCTAGCAAGATAGTGGAGAATATCTTATAGATGGTACTCAGCAACGTGATACCTCTATGATTGCTGCACTGTGTGATATCTCCCTTTTTATGTATGAGACAGACAATGCCTGGTTGCCAATCGTCAGGTATTGATTCGCTGTCCCATACCTTGAGCACAAGTTGATGGACCACTTGGTGTAACTGGTCGCCTCCATATTTAACCAATTCGGCTGTAATTCCATCGGCTCCTGGCGACTTATGATTTTTTAGCCGATGAATTGCACGGACTGTTTCTCCTAAACTTGGTGGTGGCAGTATTTGTCCGTCGTCTTCAGTTGGCGGGACCTCCAACTTGCCGATGTTCTGGTTGTTCAGTAGCTCATTAAAGTACTCAACCCATCGCTCTAATATGCCCATTCTGTCGGAAATCAGATTTCCCTCTTTGTCTCGGCAGTATGAGCATCGAGATGTATAAGGCTTCATCCTCCTGACTTGTTGGTAAAACTTCCGCGCCTGGTGCGGTTGCTCCCTGTACTTTTCTAGTTCACAGATTTGTTGGTTCTCCCAGGCTTCGTTTTTCCGTCTGTGAAGTCGCTTCTCCGCTCGACGGAGTTCGTGATAAGTCTCTGCGCGTGCCCGCGTTCTTTGAGAATGTAACATTACTCGTATGCGGCATTTTTTCGTTCCGTTGCTAGCTTACATTCATCGTCAAACCAGCCGCTGCGACTCCTTTTGCGGCTGGGGCCAAGTATGTTTGTGGCCGTATTTATGATAACGTTCTTCAGGTGATCGTGAAGATCATTTGTTGATGCTTCATCTCCAGGTCCTCTGTTGACTGCGGTTATTGCAGCATCCATTTCACTCTTATAGGTGTCGCGGAGGGTTGTGTTGTGGATGGCTTCAGTGTTCACTCTCACCTGATTGTCAGAGGGGATTCTAGGTGGTATTGTTATTCGAGCTCGGAGCACCATGCCATCGAGATAGTGATCCGAGTCTATATTGGCCCCCCCATATGTTCTGACATTCATCAAGGCTGAGAGGTGGCGGCGTTCGTCCAAAACACGTGGTCAATTTGGTTGAAAGTGGTCCCGTCTGGAGAGGCCCACATATGTTTGTGAACCGCTTTCCGCGCAAACCAAGTACTTCCAACAACCATTTCGTGTGACCCTGCTATCATTTGGAATTGAAAAAATCAAAAATTTGACTGACGGTTTCGTCCAGGGCAGAGGCAACTCATCAGACGCTGCCTCACGTCTGCCCTGGGAGCAGCGTGACCGAAAGTGCCAACAGGTGGAAAGACGCTCCCTTTAATCATCGCATGCGATCTGATGAGTTGCCTCTGATTTTTTCAATTCTTAATGCTTGGGGTGCTACGCTCCAATACTAGGGATCCATGGACTAAAAAACGAGCGAGTAAGTTGCTCCTCATTTAGTCCGGTCCACCATCAAGTGGATGGGGACTTAGGATCCCGCAGATCCTAAACAACAACCGTTATCATTTGTTTTTTCGTGTAAGCTATGGGAGCCAACGTATCGCCTGAATACTGGCTCCTGCCCTAGTTGGCTGTTAAAATCCCCAAGTATGATTTTGATATCATATCTGGGACAGGCTTCGAGGGTTCGTTCTACTGCCTCGTAGAAGGTATCCTTCTCCGACTCTGCAGTCTCCTCTGTAGGGGCGTGAACGTAAATGAGGCTTATATTTCTAAACTTGCCTCGCAAGCGCAGAGTAGGTAGCCGTTCGCTTATGTTTTTAAAGCCGATAACAGCAGGTTTCATTTTTTGACTGACTAAGAAACCTACTCCGAGCACATGGTTTACTGGATGACCGCTATAATATATGGTGTAGGGGCTCTTCTCCAGGAAACCGGTCCCAGTCCATCGCATCTCTTGCAACGCTGTTATATCAACCCTATATTGGGACAGGGTATCGGCTAGCTGCTCATCAGCTTCATCTCTGTACAGGGAGCGCACGTTCCATGAGAAAATGCGCAAATCGTTGTTCCGTTGTCGTTGCCGGGTCCGTCGTTTTAAAATGATGATCCGCTTATCAACCAAAATATCGGCGACTTGCGGGTCCCGACCAGCTGAAGCCTAACATCGTTGGTACTGAAAACGGAGGAGAAGATCATAGACGACTATATGGGAATTAGCATTCTAAAGCGTAATCCCCTACATCATTGTCAACACGCTTCCCGGGCAGGACGGTCAACTGAAACTGCTCTGTATCAGCTGACGGATGTACTACGGGATGCCATAGAAACAAAAGAAATAGCACTATGTGGATTTTTGGCTACCCAAAGAACATTCGACAACACAATGCACACAGAAATACAAGATGCCCTGAGCCGCAAAGAAGTGGGAAACACCCTGGTTTTCTGCATGGGCAAAATGCTAGAAAGTAGGAAAATAGAAGTACCGCAGGTAAAATTCTATTGTCATGAATACTACTCGAGGTTTCACAGGGCGGGGTGCTATCGCCGCTTATGTAAAGTAAAGCAGTGGATGGATGGATAGCAGTGCTAATAAAAACTGAAATACAGGTCCAGGATTACGCGGACGACATTGTTTTAATCTGTAGGGGCAAATATGAGGATATCTTATGTGATACAATTCAAACTGGACTAAGGGTTGCTAGTGTCTGGTGCAGGAAAGTGGGACTGCGGATCAACACAGCTAAAAACCAGGAGACGTAAGCTTGATCACCTGAGAGCCATAACATTACGTGATATGGAAGTGAAATGAGAAACAGAGGTCAAATATTTGGGAATTACGCTAGACCAAAAATTACCCTGGAAGACACATGTCTGAAAAACTTGTCCGAAAGCTACGAGGGCTCTGATGACTTGCAGATCCATAACATCCATAACCACCATAGTACCATTCACTAGGAAACGTAAGCTTGATCAACTGAGAGCGATAAGGTTACATGACATGAAGGTGAAACGAGAAACAGAGGTCAAATATTTGAGAATTACGCTGGGGTTGCGGCCCGAAGATACAACTTTGAATATATACTGCAATAGTAAGACCAATGATTACCTATGGAGCGGTAATCTGGCGAGAAAGAATCGAACTCAGCACACAAGCCAGGGAATTACACAATCTCCAAAGACTGGCTTGCGTGTATATCACTGTGGTAATGAGGACATGCCCAACGACATCCATGGAGGTCCTTCTGGCATTAACCACTCTCTATCTGCACATACAGATGCAAGCGAGGAGGGCAATATTCAGGATGGCCGTGAGAATCAGTGAGGCGGGATGCTGCCTAAGCCCAAGGAAGATTGATATTATTTCTTGGCGGTATCCCGGGTTACTGATACCAAGGGATAGCATGACAACGAGGTTTCACCTTGATAAGAAGTTTGAAACACGTTGAAGTAACAAGGTAAACTGGGAGAGCGTGGCTGGGACACACGGTTTAAACCAGCAACTGATTACTTGGTGCACAGCAGAAGGAACAGGTGCCGGTGTCATTGGTCCAAGGAAAAAGTGCTTGGAGCCAATGGGCAAGTACACTAACATATTGCTGGCGGAAATATACTCCATAGTCAGATGTGCCTCCTTTAATCTGCAAAGGAACTACAGGGGGCAAAACATTGCTATTCTCACCGACAGCCAGCAGCCATCAAGGCACTTAGATCCAACCCGGCGAACCCTAAACTGGTATGGGATGGCCTTCAGAGACTGAATACACTCAGCTCATCCAACAAGGTCTGGATACTCTGGGTTCCAGGCCATGCTGGGTTGGAGGCGATGAGGCAGCGGACGAACTTGCCAAGAAGAAACATAAGCCTGATTAGCGTTCACGCCCCAACAGAAGAGACTGCAGTCTCTCAGTCGGAGAAGGATACCTTCTACGAGGTAGTAGAACGAACCCTCGAAGCGTATCCCAGATATGATATCAAAATTATATTTGGAGATTTTAACGCCAAGTAGGGACACAGCCCGTATTCAGGCCACACGTTCGCTCCCATATCTTACAACAAAATAAAAATGATAACGGACTTCCGATTATTCATTTAGCAGCATCGCACGAAATAGTTGTTGGAAGTAACTGATTTGCGCGGAAAGCGGTCCACAAACAAACGTGGGCTTCTCCAGACGGGATCACTTTCAACCAAATTGACCACGTGCTCATCGAACGCCGCCACCTCTCAGCCTTCATAAATGTCAGAATATATAGGGGGTTCAATATAGACTCGGATCACTATCTCGTTGGCATGGTCCTCCGAGCTCGAATGACAACACTACCCAGAATTCCCCCTGACAATCAGGTGAGAGTTAACACTGCGGCCATTCACAAGGCAGCCCACCGTAACACCTGTGAAAGGGAACTGGATGCTGCAATAACCGCAGTCAAAAGAGATCCCGGAGATGAAACATCAAAAAATGATCTTCACAATCTTCAGGTGGTGAACGTTATCATAAATACGGCCACAAACATACTTGGCCCTACAAAAAGAGTCGCAAGGGCTGGTTTGACGATGAATGTAAGCTAGCAGCGGAACGGAAGAATGCTGCATACCGAGTAATGTTGCATTCTCAAAGAGCGCAGGCACGAACTCTGGCGAGCGGAGAAGCGACTTCACAGACGAAAAAAGGAAGTCTGGGAGAACCAACAGGTTTGCGAACTCAAAAAGTATAGGGAGCAACCGCACCAACAAGTCAGCAGCATGAAGCCTTACACCCCGATGCTCATTCTGCCGAGGTGAAGAGGGAAATCTGGTTTCCGACAGATTGGGCATATTGGAGCAATGGCTTGAGTACTTTGATGCACTACTAAACAACTAAAATATCGGCGAGTTCGAGGTCCCGCCAACTGAAAACGACAGGCTAATACTACCACCATCAAGTGTGGAAAAACAATCCGTGTAATTCATCTCATACATAAAAAGGGAGATATCACACAGTGGTGAAATTACAGAGATATCACGTTGAATATCTATAAGATATTCTCCGCTATCTTCAGCACCAGCAGTCGGATAGCACCATACACCCACAACATCATTGGCTCATACCAAAGGGGCTTCACCCCATCCAAATCAGCAACAGATCAGATTTTCCCTCTGCGGCGAGTGATGGAAAAACTGTTGGAATATGCTCAACAGTTGCACCATCTTTTCATCGACTTTAAAGCCACTTATGATAGGAAAGCCAGGGTAAAACTGTACACGGCCATGAGAGAATTCGGTATCCCAATGAAATTGATAAGGCAGACTCGGCTGACTCTGAGCAGTATGCGAGGCCAGATAAAAGCAGCAGGATCACTCTCAAGACCATTCGACATCAACAACGGTTTACGACAAGGGGATGCCCTACCATGTGTCCTTTTTAACCTTGCCCTCGAGAAAGTGATCTGTGATGGTGAGATAAATGCAAGGGGTACAATCCTCTTTAAGTCCACCCAACTACTCGTCTATGCTGACGATATCCGCATCATGGGAAGAATGACCCGGGGCGTACAAACTGCCTTCATCCAGATCGAGCAGGCGGCGCGAGATTTTAGTCTGCACATCAATAAAGGCAAGACAAAATATATGGTGGAAACATCAGCCCCAAAAACCAACCAACCAACAATATCAAACCGCACTGGTCAAACGGGAAGGAAATGGATAGGAGAATACAACTTTGAGACCGTTGATAATTTCTCCTATCTAGGGTCAAAAATCGCAACCGATAAAAGCTAAGATGATGAAATCCGCGCACGGGTTGGCAGCCAACCAAGTCTATTTCAGCTTACAAAGACTGTTCCGCTCGAAACGTCTTACCATAGGGTCAAAGGTTGTTGTTTAGGATCTGCGGGATCCTAAGTCCCCATCCACTTGATGGTGGACCGGACTAAATGAGGAGCAACTTACTCCCTCGTTTTTTAATCCATGGATCCCTAGTATTGGAGCGTAGCACCCCAAGCATTAAGAATTGAAAAAATCAAACATTTTGACTGACGGTTTCGTCCAGGGCAGAGGCAACTCATCAGACGCTGCCTCACCTCTGCCCTGGGAGCAGCGTGACCGAAAGTGCCAACAGGTGGAAAGACGCTCCCTTTTATCATCGCAAAAACACGACACCATCAAGTGGATGGGGACTTAGGATCCCGCAGATCCTAAACAACAACCTAGCTCTAGTCTAGCTTAGACTAGAACGACTGGGGTTTTAAGTCCAATATAATTCGCAACCTTGTCGTGTTTTTGCGATGATAAAAGGGAGCGTCTTTCCACCTGTTGGCACTTTCGGTCACGCTGCTCCCAGGGCAGAGGTGAGGCAGCGTCTGATGAGTTGCCTCTGCCCTGGACGAAACCGTCAGTCAAAATTTTTGATTTTTTCAATTCATAGGGTCAAAGCTCTTACTGTACAGACAATGATCTTGCCAGTGCTCATGTATTCCTCGGACACTTGGGTTCTTAGCAAGGAAAATTGCGAACCCTTGGCCGCGTTCGAGAGAAGAATCTTCCGAAGAAGTTTTTATCCCCTATATGAGGATGGACGATTGCGTAGCCTACAAAACGACGAAATCTATGAGCAATACCATGACCGTCCGGTTGTGGATAAAATCCGGCTCAATAGGTTACGGTGGGCGGGTCACTTAGCCCGTATGGATGAGGATGATCCCACCCGCAAAGTCTATAAGGGCAATATCTATGGTAGAAAAAGAAGACGAGGCAGACCCTGCCTAAGATGGAGCGATAGCGTAGGTCAGGACGCCAGACAGCTTTTAGGGATATCGACCTCGGCCCAAAACCGGTATGTCTGGAGTTCCTTATTAAGGCAGGCCTAGACCGGATACCGGTTGTTGCGCCGTTGATGATGATGTGGAAAACATCTGCATATAATGCCACATCCCAATTTTCGCTACGTTTCAAGGTAAATTTATATTATCTACCAAACAGATGTATGGGGATCTGAGAATCAGGAGGCATTGCGAGAACTGAATTAAGTTCTCCCAATAACTTTTCCAGTGGTCTGTGTCCCCCACCTCAAATGTTTCCCGATAGATCTAAGCGACTTAGTCTATGAGCTGATTCCATCGGAGTGCTCTGAACAAACAAATCCAAACGCTGCAAATTGAGTAAGGCATCTATTTAGAACTGCGCAGGATGCCATGGTACCGGTAATACCATACAGTTCTTTGTAATGCGGCTAACTTACAGCAAAAACTCTTTTTTTTCACCTTAGCCCATCACACTACGGATGCATCACTTAACATCGGCCTAATGATAGCAACATGTGCATATCCACATTCTACCTGAGGACTAGGTCCCCATGTCGAGGTAAAGGTCTACCTACACAGCCTATAAGCTGTGGAAACTGGTTTGCCCATTTAATCTGCTTGATTGTCCCAAAGAAGCTTCTTGTCTAAAATAACTCCAAGATATTTTACTTCTTCGACGAGTTGGAGGATTGTATTCACATCCCTGGAAGACAAAGACAGTTTCCTCCTTTTTGTAAATAATCCAATTTTGGTTTTGTTTGGATTCATTGAAAGTCCATGCCAGAGACCACAACTAGCAATTAAACCAATGGCGCGTTGTGTATTTCTACACACTGTTCCGAAACCTCGACCAACAACTAACACTGTGGCGAGACAGCCTGAATTTCAATTTCCGGTGCGGCAGTGCAGCTACCGCACAATATATACCACCACTAGAGCTCTCCACAGCGGGTGGCCACTGAACTCCCTAAACCGCGTGGCCATGACCGGAAACCGAGTGATTAAGAATATACCGCTTATCTAACAATGGGCCTTTGTCTCGTTCAAAAGCGGAGTCGGCTCGACGTGATCGGTTGTGCCATTTGATTCTATCAAGAACCTGATCTGGATGTAATTGCAAATCTGCATCCGGCGTATCAAGCCACCGTTGTTTTGATCGCTTTCGACCGACTTCGATGTTTGGACCAATCTTGGCAAGTGCCGGATACAATCAAAGACGCCTCTCTCGCAATTTCTCCACGTCCACGTTTATTACCTTTTATAGTCAGCCAACACTCAGAACCATACAGACACTGCGGTAGATGTTAGATTTGAAACGTTCGTTGATACGTCGACCACAAAGAACAGTTATAGACCGCCGCTTCATCCAAATTGCGTTAATGCGTGAAGCAATTTCAAAACGCAGCATTGAATCGAGATATTTAAATCGCCCAGTTCTGGGCAGGTCACTGCTGCTGATAGTGATTGCGTCTGGTTTATGAGGATCGGTCGTCAGTTTTACTCAGATTCAATTTGAAACCATATTGCATGAGGTGATCATTCCATTTTCGGACAAGTTGCTCCAGACCACTTTTGCCATTAGACGCTAGGAAAACATCATCTGCATAAGGCAGTGTATAGGGCACTGGGCGTTGGATGTCTCGTGTGAAGGTGTCCATAACAAGAACAAAGTGGAGAGGTGAGAAGGGGCAACAGACACACGAAGCGGTTTTAATACACCCACCACACTTCGAACTTTACTTTTCGGATCGTGTCAGAGCAATTGAACCCATCGCACGAGTTCTGCTGGTACTGAGTATTGTTGTAGAGCATACCAAATGAGTTCGTGTGGCAGAGGGTCAAACACTTTCTCTAGATCCAGAAATGCAATGTAGAGAGGTTTTTCTCCATGATCGGATTAATTAATAAAGTCAGACAAATTCACCTAATCACATAATCCCGTAGTGTACCGTTACGGCCTTGGAGAAAATGTGCTGACACGCTTTAAGGCGCAAATCTAACTGGATTATCACACCATTATTATTATTTCGATGATAAGTGGAGGGATACATACATATGTATAAATATCTGCTATAATAATTTTCATTTAGAAAGTTAGTTATGAGACATCAGGAGCTTCTAACTTTTGAAACCATTTCTGAGTTGAGCGAACGGCTAGCTTTTGTAGTTTATATCGTACCGTTCGGTTGAGAAATTGAAATTTAAGGAATTTGTAGTCTATTTTCAATAAATATTTTCGAAAAAAAGCAAAACTCCAGCAACGAATTGCAATTGATATCCTTGTTTTAAAGAGATTTTGAGCAAAATTTTTCGATTCGCACTCGATTTCGAGCCATATTTTTAGAAATGAAAAGGATGTGACTGATTTTAATTATCTCTGCGATCACAGACTAGAGGCCTCCTGAAAAATTTATCAGTTGGCCTAGGCGACACTACCCATTTTTATTCAACCTTTAGAGTTTTCAAAAAAAAGTGTAGTGCCACCAGATGGTAGTTTTAATTGGTTATTAAAAAAAATTCCCCAATCCTATGCTTATCTTCATATGTGCAACCTCGCAAGATCAATCTGTTTCAGAAATCCCAATAGACGTTTTCAAAACATCTGTAGAACAGTTATTAGTTGGTGCAAACTTATACATACTATACGGATTAATATAAGTGGGGAAAACTGGTGCGGGATGCTTCACGTATGAACGGTTTTGTATATTCCGTATGTAAGAATATTCGAGGGGATATTTTCCCTCATAATATGCACGCATATATTATGTCAGGCTATTCAATTGGTGGTGTGATACTAATAGTCTGAAATTGCAGAAAATTTGACCAAAAATGACAACTTTGTTAGAAATACTCAAACGCTTTAACATATTCTATATTACTATAAGCATTTATAATTCTTCAATTAATTCCCAAAAATTCAGTAATATACTAATATTTACCTTAATTGTGGCAGGAGGTGGTTAATTCGGTGAAAAAATCGCAGGTTTTTAAGATTTTCTTTGCGGATGCTGATAGTACCGATTTATTTAGTCAATTTCGATATAATAATGGCACATTTAAATAATATTTGCACAAAATTTCTATTGCAAAATAAATAAGTCGGGAAACCGAAAGCTCGGCGCTTCAGGTATAAAAGGTTGTGTTTGCTTCTTCTGTGAATATATTTGAGTGAAGAACTATCCCATTTTTAAGGTTTTGTGTAAACACAAAACCTTATTAAATCGGTTTACTGTCTGTCTGTTATACGGCGTTTTTTCTCGGAGACGGTTGTAGTGAGTGGGGTATTTTTTGACATTTGTTTGAAAGGCGGGGAGTGCGGGGGTTGAAAGTGATCATTTTTTGCGAACCCATTCTTAGAAACTACCTAACCGAAAAATCTGACAAAAAATCAAGGGGTTTCCGCTATATGGTGCCTAGGCTCCGAAATATCTTCCATACCGATATCAGTTCAAATAAAGTTAATAATAGTACATTACTATCATTTTTAGTAGTTGACAGGAAAACTGCTCTCAAGTTCACCCTAGAATCACGAAATTGCAGCAATATAGGCTACAGCATAGAGCATGATCCTACTAAATTTGGTGAAAATCGCACTATTACTAACAAAGTTCTACTAGGTGAAAACTGTCGCTTCCTTGCAAATTCAAGACTATGAATGTCAATATTGAGATATTTTCACATAATATTGTATTGTATTTTCTCTCTGCGGCAGGCGATGGAAAAACTGTTGGAATATGGACAACAGTTGCACCATCTGTTCATCGACTTTAAAGCCGCCTATGATAGCATAGCCAGGGTAAAACTGTACACGGCCATGAGAGAATTCGGTACCCCGACGAAATTAATAAGACTGACTAGGCTGACCCTGACCAATGTGCGAGGCCAGATAAAAGCAGCAGGATCACTCTCAAGACCATTCAACATCAACAACGGTCTACAACAAGGGGATGCGCTATCATGCGTCCTCTTTAACCTGGCCCTCGAGAAAGTGATCCGTGACGCTGAGGTGAATGCAAGAGGTACGATCCTCTTCAAGTCCACCCAACTACTGGCCTATGCTGACGATATCGACATCATGGGAAGAACCACCCGAGGCGTACAAACTGCCTTCATCCAGATCGAGCAGGCGGCGCGAGATCTTGGGCTGCACATCAATGAAGGCAAGACAAAATATATGGTGGCAACATCAGCACCGAAGACGAATCAACCAACAACATCAAACCGCACTGGTCAAACACAAACACGAAGAAGAATAAGGATAGGAGAATACAACTTTGAGACCGTTGATAATTTCTCCTATCTAGGGTCGAAAATCACAACCGATAACTACGATGATGAAATCCGCGCACGGTGGTTGTCAGCGAACAGAGCCTATTTCAGCTTACAAAGACTGTTCCGCTCGAAACGTCTCACCATAGGGTCAAAGCTCTTACTGTACAAGACTATGATCTTGCCAGTCCTCATGTATTCCTCGGAAACTTGGGTTCTTAGCAAGAAAAATTGCGAACTCTTGGCCGCGTTCGATAGAAGAATCCTCCGAAGAATTTTTGGCCCCCTACATGAGGATGGACGATTCCGTAGCCTACACAATGACGAAATCTATGAGCGATACCATGACCGCCCGGTTGTGGATAAAATCCGGCTCAATAGGTTACGGTGGGCGGGTCACTTAATCCGTATGGATGAGGATAATCCCACCCGGAGAGTCTATAAGGGCAATATCTATGGTAGAAAAAGAAGACGAGGCAGACCCTGCCTAAGATGGAGCGATGGCGTGGGCCAGGACGCCAGACAGCTTTTAGGGATATCGAATTGGTGGACCTCGGCGCAAAACCGGGATGTCTGGAGTTCCTTATTAAGGCAGGCCTAGACCGGATACCGGTTGTTGCGCCGTTGATGATGATGATGATGATTGCATATGCATATATTACGTGCTACATACTAATACGGCAAATGCACACTCAAATTTATAAATAAAAGAAAATACACAAAAGAATAAATAAATTAAAATACACAAAAAGAATAATACATAAAAAGAAATACACAAAATAAAAGAAATACACAAAACCTTTCATACATGAAGCGTCTAGCTTCCTTTCCAGACTTCTTATGTTATGTATATGCATTTAGCTTGTCACACTGCTCATTTTAGTGTGATATTGATATTTAGTTGCAGTAAATTTATACGGTAAACTCAACTCTGAGCTACTGTAACTTTGTTAGTAATAGTAGGATTTCGATCGAACTTGGGAATAACATGTCTCACATTATATTATAATATATACTACTACAAAACCTTTATAACTCTAGGATAAACCTAAGGGGGGTTTTTCCTCAATTTCCCTGGAAACATGATAATATACTATTATTAACTTAATTTGAGCAGATATCGACATGGAGAGTATTTTGAGGCCTAGACACCATATAGGGGCAGCCTCATGATCTTTTTTCAGATTTTTCGGTTGGGTAGTTTCTGAGAATGGATCCGTTAAAGAAATCATCACTTTCCGCCCTTCTCACTCCCCGCCTTTCAAACAAATCTCAAAACTAAGAGCAGCTTTGAAAAGTACTAATCGAGGCCTTTTCATTTGATACCCAACATGACTATATTGAGTGAAAAAAAATTTTACACCCCTCTTTTGCATGTATGGGGACTCCCTAAATCTCAAGGCAGGAGGATATCACTCACTGCATGTCTGGGCGTTCACAGTTTACACCTTCCCATCAAATTTTGTGTCAATCGGTATAGCCGTTTCTGAGAAAAGTGTGAAGCGGGATCTTCCTCAATCGTAGGCCTAATTTTCGTCAGTCCTGCACTAGCACGTGCCATGTCATGGTGCGTCAGCAAGGACTACACCCACAGCGATCACTAGGCAATCTTCTTTGGGCTATGGGTAGAGCCACCGGGCAGAAGACCATCATGGCCGAAACCGGAAAAGATGTCAGGCAGGTCCGCTAAACCTCTGGATGAGCAGACCTTACTAGACTGTGGTTACACCAACCTAATAAAGCAGGCGCCTCTACGGAACGAGCTGTCCATGTGGCCGAATGCATCGCCCAAGCGTGTGACGCGTCCATGCCGAGGAGGTGCTCATTCCCCAGTAGAAGACCAAACTACTGGTGGAATGCTGAACTGGCCAGCCTTCGATCAGCCTGTCACCGAGCCAGAAGAGCGGCTCAAAGAGCCGTAGGCAGAATCGACCAAGGGCAAAAAGAGCGTGCCTATAAGGAAGCCCACAAAATCCTCAAGCTCGCCTTCCAACGGAGCAAAAGGGAAAGCTTTAAGGAGCTCTATTCGAAAGTGGACCTAAACCCGTGGGGGAGCGCTTATAGAATCGTGATGGGGCGATTCAGAGGCCATTCATCTCCGCAGATCACGTGCCCTTCACTCTTGTTAAAAATTATCCAGGGGTCATTCACCCAGGAAGAGGAGGGCATAGACAGCTTGCAGGGTCTGGATGGCGTTCCGAATAGGGCCGTTAAACTTGCCGTAAAATCCAGACCGGATATGTTCGCTAAGTTGTTCGAAGCGTGCATGTCCGAGGGGATATTTCCTGCATCATGGAAACGACATAAGCTGGTGCTACTGCATAAGGCTGGCACACTTCCAGGTGAGCCAACCTCCTACAGACCTATTTGTCTTTTGGGCACTGTGGACAAAATGCTAGAGCGAGTAATCTATAATAGATTACTCCCGGTTGTTGAGAGCCAAGGAGGCCTCTCAGATCGGCATGGGTATGGGTTCCGTAAAGCCAGATCAACCATTGATGTCATCAAATTTGTTACTGGCTTGGCCGAAGATGCAATCCACCGAAAAGGCAGCTACTAGCAAATATTGTGTGGTAGTGACCTTGGATGTGAGAAATGCATTTAATTCGGTCAATTGGAGATTGGTGTTCCCGCTTATCTTGCAGCTTTTCTCAACAGCTATTTACAAGAACGGAGGCTTTAGTGTGACACTGATAACGGACCCCAGGAATACGTTGTCTCCACGGGTGTAACGCAGCGCTCCTTACTAAGCCCACTGCTATGGAACATAATGTACAACGATGTACTTAATCTTCCCCTTCTGGAGGAAACCACGGTGGTGGGCTACGCCGACGATATAGCCTGGTTGTGGTCGCCAGGCACCTCGAAGATGCTGAGTTATACTCATGCGAAGCGATCAGTGCTGTTAAGGGTTGGCTAGAGAGTTCTGGTCTAACACTTGCGGGGGAAAAAACGGAAGCGGTGCTCATCACCAAGCGCCGTAAAAGAAATTTTGTATTCAAATTGGGAATCATATCATCACTTCTAAGCCTGCCATCAAATACTTGGTAGTAATGATAGACGGGAAGCTCAGCTATAAACAACACGTGCAGTATGTTTATGACAAAGCATCCACTGCAAGTGTGGCCCTAGCAAGGATCACGTCGGACGTAGGAAGGCTACGACATGCTTCCAGATTGCTTATAGCTAGGATAGTGAGTTCGATCCTGCTCTATGCAGCTGCAGTTTGGGGAAAGGCATTGCAGGTTACACATTACGTTAACAAACTGAGTTCAGTCTACAGAAGAACAGCCTTAAGGGCCTGCTTAGTATTCAAGACTGTCCCAGAATATGCAGCATTCGTCATCTCTGGAATGATGCCCATTGATATCTTGGCAGATCTCTATCTCTCCTTTATCACAGACGAAGAACATCGAAAGGGAGAGATTTCAAAATAGATGACAAGAGCATTGGGAACGCTCGGGAAACGGTCGGTGGACACACAGGCTCATCCCTGCCATCAAGGAGTGAGAGACTAGGATGCGATCAACTCCACGGTCATATCTATCCAGAGCAAACTGCGAAAGGCAGAGGAGACTCGAAAACCGCGGTTACATAGTTCGCGTCGAGACGAAAAAGTACCAAACAAAACTGAGCTGACGCCGCCCCGTGATGTAATACTACAGGGTGGTTTCACGGGGCTTGGGGGGTGCGAGTCGGGGGTGGTTTTAGTGGGTAAGAATCCCACACTCTGGCGTGTCAAGGCCAGTGTCTTTTGAAGATTTCCACCTCCTCAAAAAAAGACAGATAGACATACAGACAGACATTGAACCGACTTTTTGCAAACAAGTAATAATAATAATCGTTGGCGCAACAATCCATGTTGGATCAGGGCCTTGAAGTGTGTTAGAGCACTTCATTCAAGACCGTAACGGTACACTAGGAGGCAATGTGGTCAGCATTGCGCTGCAAACAAAACCTTAATTAAAAATGAGTGAGTGATAGCGAATTTCCGGAGGCACTTCGAGAAATAGTTTTTTTGTGGTGTACACCATATCTTGCTTTCGAAATACAAATTTAAAATTTCTTAAAAGACACTTAAAAGCCCTTAATGATACCATGATACGAACGTTCAAATACTCATAGCTTCGTCAATTTTGTTTCGATCGTCTTGAAATTTTTACACAATAGTCTTGAGATGTTATGCACTCATTAAAAGAAAACAAATGCATAGAAAAAACTTTAAAAACCTCCCACCTCTCCCCTCTGGAGAAAACTGCCTGTGGCACACAAGTAAACTGACAAACGGAACGACAGACAATGGTAGGAGAGGTTGAACGAATCAGGAAAAGGTCGATGAACCCCCACAATTATATGGCATATTCGGAGATGGATCGTGTTATGAGCGGAGATAGAGGTTATGTATTTGGGTATGACAATTCGCCATATAGTCGAAGTGTCCGAACATTCCAAACAATGCAGAACACGCTTGAGTTCAATGCCCGAGGTTCGCGCTTCAAAGAGCCGCATTAGAAGCTACAACCGGGGAGAACTTCACACCTAAAACATTATGAAGCATTTACTGAAATCGAAGCGGATATGGGTTGAAATCGAAGAAGTGGTCGCAGCCAACTATTAGGAGCTTAGGTACGAAGAAATCTGGCAGAAGAAGGAACGACTGAGGAGCACGAATGAGAGCAGAATATATTCTGCTTGAGACCCGTGACATAATGCTCTATGGAACTCCCGCGTGAAGAACGGAAGTAAAAGAAGGCGGTTTTTGTGGGTAAGACTCCCACATAACCGTCTGGAAACCGATTTTAATAAGGTTTTGTTTTACACAGTGTCCCGATAGCTGAGTGGTTATCAATCTGTCGTACGGAAGGTCGTTTGACGTCGGATACCAGTAGACTCAGCTGTGAATGATTACCTCAGTCAAATCAGGGTAATAATTTGGGGCGAGCGCAATGCTGACCACATTGCCTCCTACAGTCTACTGTAGTGTACCGTTAAGGTCTTGAATGAAGTGCTCTAACACATTTCAAGGTCCTGATCCAATATGGATTGTTGCGCTAACGATTTTTATTTTTTTTTTTTACACAAAATTTTACAAATAGCCGAAAATTCTTGCTTTATTTATATATACAACATTCAGTAGAATTATGAATTTAAACCATATAAGGTTGCCCACTTGAATCATATAATAGTTGTAAATGCACATAAAAAAGTAGTTTCAATTCGTAGATTGCTGGTTGTATCCATATTTTCAATGCAGACAATAACAAACGATTACCTTTGTTGTTAAAAAATTTCCCTTTCCTAAGATTGCAATCTAAAGTATTGATTTCCGAAAACACCAAAAGGTTTCCTTCAGAACAAACATAATTTGAATAAACATGACCTAATTAATTCAATTCCACCAATGGCGCTATTAATTATACGGCGAATTAGCATTGGAAACCTTATTCGATTATTTACTATGTTCCCAGGCAAGGTCATCCACGGTTCAACGCTTCACATTTACATTCAAATTACCTTCCCGCGGGAAGTTTTAACCATGAAACGAAGCAGTGAAAAATCGTCTCTCAGGATAACAGGAGCCTTCGGGATGAAACTGTGTCACTTTCCCAGAAGTAGGGAATTTCCATGCGTTTTTTTACAAAACAAAAAGCTTGAGGACCCAATTTATACACAAACATATGTACATATAAAATACCTAAGCGAATTGTATAGTTACCCTCCCTTGCTAACTCTTAGTGGGGGAGTGCGTTTTTTGAAAGTTTCGTGTACAAAATCCACTCATTAATCAATTACCATACAATTGCTGGGGTTGTGTTTATATGTTTGCTTCTCATCGTTGCGTGGTTACAATTACATTTCGTTTTGTCTTAACAATTAATTTGTCCTTTCGGTTCTTCAGTTCGTTTGAAAGAAAAGTGAGCAACGCTAAAGAAAAATTGGTGGGAAGGAAATCAATTCATCTATGTCAGCGGAAAGGCATTCGTTCTATTGCGAATATTTCACGGGTTTGTTGTTTGTTTTGATTCTCCCTCTGATGTCCCAGTCAATACCAAGGGAAATTTAGGTTCTGGGGAATCTGTCCACGGTTATATTGAACTGCGAAAAAGTTCATGGCCAACCATTAATTTTGCAGAATTAATGGTTAAGGTAATTATTATTCAAATAATGTGGGAAGTTATCGTTGGTTGTTTCATGGGGTAGGTTGCTAATTTCGTACAAACGGACCCTCCGAATTTGATGGTTTTATATATATACATAACTGGTGAAGTTCATCGCCCTGGCCACTTATATACCTTTGTGCATACAGTGTGCAAAAGTGAAATCCGGATACCGTTGTACGAAATATATAAGGGCTCAGGAAGGGGGTAAAAGGGGTTGTATGTATCTGGTTTTTTACAAGAACGTTATGTAAAGCCTGTTTAATACAATGCAGAAAGAACCATCGTAAAAGGATAACATAAAACTTTTGCTAAGGGTGAAACTGACAAATTTTCGCAGAGAATAAACCGGACTGTGATTGGAAAATAGTTGGAGAATCGCAAAACAACTTTTAATAAATTTAAAGCAAATTTAGCACCAGTCCATTCGAACATTGAAGCGTCGATGTTCTGAAACTGGTATGACTTTAGATCGCCGCATAAAAAAGCTGAAATAAGAAAGATCTGTTTGAATTTCGCCAAGCAGTGGAAAACTTCCTCTGCAGCTGACTTTTTTTTTTTTTGAGTAGGGTAGGTGAATGCGATGCGTTTACGCAACCGCACGCTGGCGGACTACCAACTAAACACCTCCCTGTCATCAGAGAACTAGCCTGGAACCGTTTGACACATTACTTCGGGCTAGCCCTTCCGCTCTCCCGGCTTTGGGAGCCTTCAAGTCAGGGAATTCCTTTCATCAACGGGAGGGGAAGGGAGGAAGAGAGTTGTTGTTAGTTCAGGGAACCCCTTACCGTCCGATCCCTCTGCCGGTCGAGTTCAATCTTCTTCGTAGTAAGAAGAGCCCGAACATAATGCGCAATACGATTCCAGCTGCCAGCGCTCTTCAGCATCCCTCGCACAATGTTGTCTGGAGAGAGCTCCTCTGTGTCTGCATAAAGCTGCTGGCGGAGGCGATCCCACGTCTCGCAAGAGAAAAAGGTGTGTTCAGCGTCGTCCGCCACTCTATTGCAGAACACACAATCAGGAGGTCGCGCCTTCCCAATCCTGTGCAGGTAAGACTGAAAACCTCCATGCCCACTTAGAAGTTGGGTAAGGAAGTAATCAATCTCACCGTGCGTTCTGTTCAACCATGGGTCTAATTTGTCGATGAGCCGCGCAGTCCACTTGCCCCTTGGCTCATTTTGCCAAGAAAGTCGCCACTCGTTAAGAGTGCGTTGACGTTCTTCACGGGCAACCACTTCTCTTAAGTTTTCGCCCTTACGGAGATAGGTAGCTTTGCGCTCCTTGGAAAGGAGGGCAACGGGGATCACTCCCGCAATCACCATCACAGCCGGTTCGGAGACGGTGCGATAAGCAGACGCCACTCGCAAGGCTCCCCGCCTCTGCACTTGAGCGAGGCGTTTACGATGCACCTCCTTGTCAAGGGCATCAGCCCATACCTCCGCACCATAGAGAAGGACGGACTACGTTGCTCCGATGAGGAGACGTCTCCTAGGTGATATAGGGCCCCCGACATTCGCCATTAGCCGACTCAAGGCCACGACTCCAGCTGCAGCCCTGTCCGTCGCTGCTTTGATTTGCTCGAAGAAGCTCACCTTCGAGTCGAGCATTAAACCAAGGTATTTAATCGCTGGTTTTGACTCTATAATCAACTCGCCGATCGATATGGGACGCAGGGTCGGGATTCTCCTTCTGGTCAGGATGACTACTTCGGTTTTTTCCAGCGCAAGGTTGAAACCGTGAGCAGTCATCCATCCGCTTACCCGTCGGATCAATATGCCAAGTCTGCTTTGCGCCTGTTCAACAAGTGCCGCAACGTCGTCTGCATAACCGACCAGGCGCGACTCTTCGGGCATATCGAGTCTCAGCAGACTATTGCTGTGCTACCCCCGACGTGATTTCCATCCTCCTCTGGCCCTCTAGCGCCTCATAGAGCAGGGAGCGGTCTTTCAGATAATCCCTCAATATCCGCATGAGATAGATTGGCACGTGAAAGGAGTTCTCTAGTGTACCTAGCATATCTGTCCATCTTATGGAATTGAAGGCAATTCTGACATCAAGCGCTATGAGGAGCACTATCCGTCGAGATCGGCGGCTGTGTGCCCCGGCTCGATTAAACGCATCTACGACCTCCATAACAGCATCCACTGTAGATTTCCCTGTTCTAAACCTGAACTACCTTGCGGATAAGTCCCCGTCAGCACGGATCGCTTCAGCGAGTCTACCCCTGATGGGCTTCTCGAGCACTTTTCCGGGTATGTCAAGCATACACAGTGGTCGGTATGCAGACGAGAGCTCCGGGTCTCCTTTACCTTTACTGATCAACGCGAGTCTGGTCACTTTCCAGCGACTAGGCAAAATGCCCTCCTTCAAGCACGCATTGAACACTTCAAGCAACAATTCTGGCCGTTGGTGGAACACCAGTTTGTAAACTTCCGCCAGGATGCCATCAGGACCTGGCGCCTTCCTGTTTTTCATAGTGGGAACCGCTTCTTCAAGCTCTCTCACTGTGAAAAGGGGGCAATCCACGACGCTTTCCGCGCTATTTACATCAACCCGTACAGGGTGTCTGGGGAAGAATGCCCGCACAATGCGGTCCATCTGGTCGGTGCTCAGTATGCAGGGCTTCCGCAGAGCCCCGATTGTCCGAGTGACAAGCTTATAGCTAAGTCCCCACGGGTCCTCATTCACCTCATTAACAAGATTTTGCCAGTCGCGAGCTTTGCTTTTATTTATAGCGCTGCGGAGTCTCCTTTTTGTTGATCTATATTGTGCCTCTATGGCACATGCCTCCTCGTTGGCGTACAAACGTTGTGCTAAACGGCGGAGCTTATGGCACTGCTTCCGTAGGTCGGCAATTTCTGCCGTCCACCAGTACATAGAAGGCTTGTCGCGCCTGGGGCCTCTCCGGGGCATGGAAGCCTCACACGCCGTCGTTATCAGATTCATCACTGAATTTACGACAGTGTCAGCTGCGACACCACCACCCCGGGGTGCCCCCCAGCGCGGCCCTACCTGCACTAGATCAGCATTTACTTCCGCAGCGAACTGTTCTAGCAACTGGTGAGCGGTTGCACTCCGGTGCATGTTAATTTGCAAAATGCGGATCATGGCGTTCGCACCCTAGCCCTCTCCAATTCCGCCCTGAAGATCGGACACCATCCCGAGCCCGCAGTGTGTGCGACGTTTTCACCAGACGCGCCACGGTCCCTGCAGAGAACAAAACTCTCGCTTTCCTTGCAAGTCTTCGCTTGATGACCCACTTGGCCGCATCTCCGGCATGCTGTCCTCCTGTCCGGACCCTTGCAAGCTGCTGACGTGTGTCCATAGTCGAGACACCTGAAGCACTTGGTGGGGACTATCCGCATTCCTACCCTGCATACTACCCATCCGATTTTGATTCTCCCGCTGTTAAGGAGTTTCCTCGCATATTGCTCGGGGACTTCCACCACGTCGAGTTTTTGGCCTCGAGCATTTACAGAGGTAATACCTATCCGGGCATTGGTTACCTCTGGACATTCACGTTTTAGCGCCTCCTATACTTCGACCTTTTCTGTGAGGCAGTCAGGGTCCCGTATTTCTAGAGAGCAGATGGGTTCTAGGCTGGAAACAAGAGCCTTCTCCCTCAATAGCCCCTTGACCGCTTCGCAGAACGTGCTCTTGTTGGTCGTCTTTGGGCCCAGTTCGACGAGAACTCCACCACTCCTCGTTTTCCGTATGGAAGACACCTCTGCTCCGTTCTCCTCGGGTTTCATCCTGTAGCGGATTTCACTAAGGACTTCCGCAAATGTCTTGCCTTCCGTCTGCTTAATGAGCAGAGCCGACGGTCTAGTCCTTCTTCGTTTCCGCGTTTTTTCCGCTACTGGCTTTTGGTTGGCAGCCTCCTTGTTTCTGGGCAGACGTGTCTTTGGCGACGGAGTCCGTTGTTTCTTTTTCTCCCATTTCGCCTTCTTTTTTTGGGCCTTGGAGACTATTTTGATAAAATCGCCAACAGGCACGTCGTCCTCTTTCCGCTTTTTTCCTCAGTTCACTTTGCAGAGGGCTATCTGCGGTCCGTTTGACGCAAGCGGCATTCTCAGCGGGGAGTGCGACTGTTTGTGCTCTACATTCGTCTTCCGCTGCTCTCCACGTTCGTCTATAAAAGGAAATGCAGTCCAGTAGTTCCTCCAGTTCCATCAGCCCGTTTTTGACGCCTTTGCTGATGTTCCTCTGAAGGAACGTTGCCGACCGCATACGTTCCACCACTGCTGCGCACTTTCCTCCTCGGCTCTAACGGGGACGGTCGAATGCTTCCACTCGATTTGTGTCCAAATCCATCTACTCGGGACTAGCGTTTCTCACTGAGCTTACTTCCAGAACAGGGGCACTGCAAGGTAATGGAGTTGCCATCTCCGCACGGCCAGTCGCGCCACTTGATGAGGCTTCCTCTTTATTTGAGCGCCCCGGTGTCTCATCGGGTATGTCAGCCCTCGTTGCCTCTTTCACTGATCGCTGCGGTGAACGACGCATTTTTGTGCTCCGCCCAAACGCACTCAGCTCTTCCTCCTTGTCTGTTGTTTCGTCGTTTTTTTTTATAAGTTTCTGAATATTCTCCATGAAAAAGCTGCTGACTGGAATTGAATGAAAAGCAATTTCAAAGTATTTGCTATTGCAGAAAGTAGCTGCGGCTAAGTTTGGTTTTTTAGTCCTGTTTAGTGATGAATTCAGGCATTGAATGACCAGTTTGTTTCCACTAAATGACGATCAAATGACGATGCATTCAAATAACTGTCAAACATCTACATTGAGTGATGTTTGGGGAGTGGTAGTGAACAACTGCACTTTCTCGAAGGTAGCAAAAGCCAACAACACTATTTATGATAAAAGTCTTACACGGTGGATGTTTGCCATTTAAACAAATGTAACAATGGAAGCAAATCGTAATTCTGCAATCTTTATGCAAGGCAATGCTCCCTGCCATGCGGCGAAATCTGTCAAGGGATTTTAGTTCAATCGAAACATCGCTGCTCTTCTTTGGCCACCCACGTCTCCTGGTATCAACTCAATTGAAAATGGTGGTCGGTGTGCTTTAAAACAAAAGGTTTACCAAAGCCAAAACCTCAGGAAGAAAATTTTAACACAAAATAACCCACTGACCTCGTAAAGCATTGAATCTATACTCAGAGTAGGCCGCGCCGAATTGATAGCATAATTTAAAGCAAAGGTGGATGGACAAAATATTAGTAACTTCTAGATTTTATCTATAAGTTATCAATATTTTGTATAAGTATAATATATTTCATTTAAAATCGACCATTTAAATAAATTCTTTACCTTTTTATCCTTTATGAAGTATGGTTTATTCATACATAGGTAAAATAGGTGTCTTAGCGAGTGAATGTTTATGTTGGGGGTTTAGTCGATATGGAAAAACAGGAGCAAAGCGAAAGTAAACTCCAGCCATTAATACTGTAAACCACCCTTGTAAATCCTAGTCATAGGTTATTGGAATGTATGTAGGAAGGCTACGGAATCGTCCATCCTCAATTTCGTTGGAGAGTTCTTCTCTCGAACCCGGCCAAGCGTTCGTAATTTTTCTTGTTAAGAAACCAACTCTCCGGAGAATAAATGACGACTAGCAAGAACATTTCCGTGTACAGTCAAAGCTTTGACCCAATGGTGAGACGTTTCGAGCGGAGCAGGTTTTGTAAGTTGAAATGGGCTCTATTGGCTGCCAAGAATCGTGCACGGATTTCATCGATATTGCTGTTATCGGTTGTGATGTTATGTACGTCTTGGGTCGTTTTTCCCATGATGTCAATATCGTCAGCATAGCAGCATTTGGGTAGACCTGCCGCCTCTCGCATTCACCTCAGCATCACGGATCACTTTTCAATAAAACCTAAAAAAATAACAGCCAAAGCCGCACGACGCCTTTCAATTTCTTTTATAATCGGCCAACACTCAGAGCCATAGAGGGCGACAGGGCGGACGACACTGCGGTATATTTTAGCTTTGATACGTCGACTAAAAAGAACATCAGTTGTGGAACGTCACTTTATCCAGGTTGGGTTAATGCGTAAAGCAATTTCATAAGGCAGTTCTTTATTGGCTGATAGCATTGACCCGAGATATTCAAATTGGTCAGTGCTGGGCATATCACTGCCACTGACAGTGATTGTGTCAGTTTTGATACACCCCCCGCCACACTTCGAACCTTATTTTTCGGATCGTGGTAGAGCAATTGAACAGTGCGTGAACTCTTCTGGTATTAGGTGTTGCCGTAGAGCAGACGCTTTCTCTATATCCAGAAATACAATATAAAGAGGACGATGCTTCTCACGGTGTTTTTCTATGAGTAACCGCGTAGCGTTTATTGCGTCAGTAGTTCCGCAATTCTTGACAAATCCGACTTCATTCCAAATCCAAGTAATTCAGTTGATAAACCGTTTACCTGGCTTGGTACCTGCTGCATAGGCCGTTTTATAGATCGTGTCTTTAATTTGGTTCACGATTCTTCCATATTTGTAATGGTCCGTAATCGCGTAAGTGAAATCATTTAATAAGCCGAGGGTCAATGCACACTGTTTTATCTTTGGCTTTATTCAAAAGACGTCAATCAACAGTCGATGTTGAGGTGCAATTTCGTAGGGAACGGTTTTGCAATCAGTGACGGTGGTTAAATGTCAGCGTCTTATGAGAATATAGGCGATTTTTGTTTTACTGTTCCCATTATAAAAGGGAGGAAGTGAGGAAAATCGTTTGATGAACCATGAATTCATAAGTACAAAGGCATGAGTGTCTGCAAAGTAGACTTTGCATTCGCCACCTTAATTGCATATTCCAAACAGTGACCATGAAGGTCGCCTACAATGATGATATAGTCATCAGCAGGCATCAAGAAGTTGCCAGAAGACATCTTTCTAGTCAACAGGTCGACCTGTCTGTGGTGGTTACACGGTGAGGAAGCGATCAGTACGATCAGCTAATATAATATTGAGCTTCATCGGCTGATCATTAAATCGTTCGCCTTCTTCAATGGCGTCAGAGAAACCCTTTGAAATGGAAATGCTAACAGCGTATTAAGGGTAGCTATCAAAATAGAGAAGTTTACAGCCATTTTTCCCACGTTTGCGTTGTATACCGCAGCTTTTGGCACCAGACCATCGAGTTTCTTATAGGGCGCAGATATCAACATGCCTTTTTCGATAGGCTCCAGTGTGTGATTGTCTCCAGTGAGAGTGCTAATATTTAGCGTGCAGATACTTAAGGTCTTGTGCGTTCTGTTTTTTGTTTTCATGCCATATTCGAAGCGCTACTCGGCCGATTGTTGACTTGCCTCTATGTCAGACTTGTTGGCTCTGACTCTCATCACCGTTTATTATCAAAACTTTCAAAAAAAGTACTTAGCAATTCCCAGTACTTTTTGAACATAAAATACACCATACCACATAAAACTTGAGTGTCAAATCATGGTTCTTATTTAGAATAACTCCAAGATACTTCTCTTCTTCGGAAAGTTTAAGTATTATTCCTTTCATCCTTAGCAGGCAAAGGCCACGCAGTTTCTTCTTTTTGGAACAAATGCTATTCTATTTTGGTTTTATCCGGATCCACGCAACACCCGTTCTTGAGGCACAAACCGTCAATGAAATCTGCGGCGCTTTGTATATTTCTACATGACGTTCCGAGTTGCTTTTAGAAGCTATCGCAATCACTGCACCCGCATAGGCTTGGGTTGTCGATCAACATATTTCACAAAAGTTTCAAAAGCACGCTTCTTTGGGGGCAGCGTTTCCTTAGATAGCAACTCCCACTAAGGTAGTGGTAGAACATTACTATATTGCCGGAATTCGCTGGAAAACACTGCGAAACTCCAAATGGATCAGGGCTTGAAGCATGTTAAAACACTTCATTCAAAACCGTAACGTACAATTCAAAAGGGATGTAATATGTTTAGCATTGCGTTCGCCGGTGGTTATTACCTTATTTCACTTAATTCGCAGCGGAGTCGACTGTCACCGTACAAACCACCCTGCGCTGCTCTAACTGCTGAGCCACCCGGACACACTATTATTTGGCGCTGGCCACTGTAGGCGTTTGTTTTAATAGAATGAAAGGCTCACTGCAATAATTGCATTACTAGTTTGACGGCCCCCATTTGATGTATAATCCCTAGAACTGTTTTATACCTAAAACGAGAAACTAAACGGATGTCGACTTGTTTATAAAAAAAAAATAACTACAAGAAAAAATTAGCAAACGCAACTTCATTTGAAGCGATATCAGATAAGAGACACAATGGGTCCTTTGAAACAGGGCGAGTCCTACATATCCGCGGACGAATATTATTTGTGTCACTATCATATATTTTACAACGAATGTTTGAAAGCCATTCATCTATTCTTTTTCTTTCCAGGTTACTTTTGGCATATAACAGACATTCATTTGGATTACTTTTATTCACCGAAAGGAGAGCCGTTAAGAAGTAAGTACCGCCTTTACCGTGCAAAAACTACAAAAACAAACCTATCATGAAATAGTATCTTACCCGTCGCCCACAGACATTCTAATAATAAACATATGTATGTAATAGAACGACGGGACGTGTCCTTATTCGTACATATATAGGGGGTTTCAAAAGACGAGCAGAAAAGTCTCTCCTACGAACTCCTTCACCACAATCACCCACAATTCCACCACAGCAATTGAACACAATATTCGTAAACCAGACTCGTTTGACATGTTAGGCCATTTATCAAGAGGCCTGACTTGAAATAAAATGTTTCCATCATGTCCCCACACGTAACCCACGCAGGGTGTGGGTAATGGCAATCTCCTAGTAATTAGTGATACTTTGTGGCGAAGTGAGCTTTCAACTTGCTCTTCCATGTAATTGAGATGTTTATTTCAGCCCCGAGTCAGTAATTAATAAATTTCTTAATAGAAGCTCCAAAATAAAAGAGATCAATGCAACACACTCTGACATTTTCTGATAAGCAGAAAATGCTGGACTATCTCCTGCAAATGAAGGAATTTATAGGAGTGGGCGTGTAATCAATACAGATGGCCTTTTTAATGAAAGAAATGTCATTGAGCAGTTCTTCTATACATGCGTAACTCAGTCTAGGTTGGGAAAAATGTCCACATTCTTCAACCATTATATAATATTCAGCTCCATTTGATACCAGTGGAATATGAGTTCGTTGTATTATATTAATTATTCCTAGATATTCTAGACATGTATATGCAGATATTAATCATTCATAAATATGATGTTTCCCTAGAGCTCGATATCTTAAAGTCAACAACAATAAGTGTACTGGGATATACATAAATAAATGGGGAGTAACTTAAAACAAACGCTATTGACGTTAGCAGAAATTGAAGACGCACTTTGACAAGTAAAGGTTGTTGCTTTTATTGGGTTTAACAAACTGCTTATCTTGGAAAGGTGGGATTAGTTCACGCGATTGTTGGATGTTTGATACAGAAAATCGTGCTAGTTTAGAGTTCTCATCCAATTTGAAGTTAATTTTTAATTCCCTACGGTGTTTTCACCGAAATTTCAATCCATCTTATGTTCACCAACGCACGAATTATTCCATATCGAAAAAAAAATTAGAACAAGTCGAAAACTTTTAGGGCATTTGTCCCATTTGTGCCTGGCCCGTCATGCATATGCATATATTATGTGAGATTATTAACTTTATTGTGATATTGACATCCAAAGTCTTAGATTGCAGTAAATTTGCTCGAAGGGGACAACTTTGACCTACTGCAACGTTGCTAGTAATAGTGCGACTGTCGCAAAATTAGTAGTATCATAGCCTATGCTATAGGAAAATTCTATGATTGCAGGGTGAATTTAAGGAGGGTTTTCTGTCAGTTCCTGAAAAATATAGTAATATACCATTACTAACCTTATTCAAACAGACAGCACTTTTGAAAATGGGTCCATAAAAGAAAAGACCACTTTCCAGCTCCCGAAATCCCCACTTTTGCATCAAATGTCAGAACAGAGGCTACTGAAACCAATCGAGATCTTTTATTTGTTACGTTGGAAAAATGTTTACTCACTCCCCTTGAACTCAACGTAGAGCAATCTCACTCACTGCATGCATGGGGTACACAGTTTCCACCTTCCACCAGATTTGGTATCAACCATTTCTGAGAAAATTGCATATAAGAGACGGACATGTAGATAGACAGTAAACCAATTTTAATAAGGTTTTGTTTTACACTGAACAAAACCTTCAATAGAAGCCACTATGAGAATATACCAGTGAAGACCTGAACGAGAGCAAAACTTACAGAGCCGCAGTGGACACCTACATTTGGTATTCCTTGGAGAGTTTTGCAGAACAGAGACAAAACTGATGTTAAGATTAGAGCAGGTCGTCTAATGAATATTCAAAGAGAACTGGAGCATTCTCTGGCAAAATATCTACTTATTAAGGCTATAATGGGGTTTCCATGCTCTAAGGAATAGTTGATTTCCCTGCTCGATAAGTTTGTTATGGGCAGTGAGTTGAACTTCCAATTCAAACATAGGAAGCCAAGTCGAAGATTGATATATCGGTTCTGTGAAGTAATAATAAGTTGCAAAACTGGACTTATTGGAGAAATTTTGAAGCACGTTTGCATAGCTAACAATCCAAAACATAGCATCGTCTTTTTACTTAATTCAATTTTCGAATCTCAGCTCACCATAACTTGTCAAAGTTTATTTCTGCTCTGCAATGCTTATTCAGCGCGGTAAAAATAATAGTAGTGAGGGATTTCTTCACATTTTTATATAATTATTTTTCCTTATAATAGAGTTTTAATAATAGCGCTTCGCTTCGGGTAGAAAGGTTTTTATTCATTTGTATGTAAGAAACTTTCTATGCACGTATTTCCATTCGTACATAGCTGAAAATTGAAGATAGTCCTCATATATAGGCACCCCTCAAAGACAACAAAAGATTATGTCACTGCTTGCATGTGTAGCGGTTCACAGCCCACATATTCTAATCAAATTTCGTGACCATAGCACCAGCCGTTTCCGAATAAATCAGACGGACAGGCACACATACCTACATTGAACCGATTTTAGTAAAAAAAGCTTAAAAAGCTAGCCATGGACACCGCCGTTCAAATAAATTCATTTGAAATAATGACGACGTCAAACACGCCATGGAGTGGAATAAATTTATGTGAAATGCCAAATTTTGATCTTCTGTAACTTTGTTAATAGTAGTTGGATTTCATTCAAACTTCCCAAAGTTAAGCCTTATGTTATCCCTTATGCCAATGCCAAATCTTGACTTCTAGGGTAATCTTAAGGAAGTTTTCGGGTAAATTTCAAAAATGTATGAATATGCCATTATTAACTTTATTTCAACAGATATTAGGGCCACATATTTTGAGCCGTGACTCGCCTATGTTTCACCCAAAATCGAAAATAAGAAAATAAGTTTCAAAAAGTTCTAATTGAGTCCTTTCATTTGATACCCCACATGACCATATTTGGTGAAAAAAAAATTGTATACGCCCCTTTCACATGTATAGGGAGCCCCCTTAAACTCAACATGAATTGGCGCTACTTAGAATATGTAAAGAAATTTACAGACCACACCTCACAAATTTCATGACAATTGCTCCGGCCGTTTCCAAGTAAATCGGGTGTGAGAGTTTCACACAAAACCTTAAAAAATATTGAAGGTCTTCTTTTCTCTTCAGCTAAAATGATGACAAATGCAATCAAATATAAACAAGTTAGGAAACGGAAAATATCTGAGTGTGTTTTTGTTTCGTTATGTTATGTCAAAATAATCACTTTAGCGTGATACTGACTGATTCAAAGTCTTAGAATTTGCACTAAAGCGATAACTTTGGCCTGTCTTCCAAATTTGGTAGGATCATGCTTTAAACTAAAGCCTATGTTGCTGCAAATGATTCTAGAATGAACTTAACGGGGTTTTACAGTCAATTACTAAAAATTAGAGAAATATAGCATTATTAATTTTGTTTGAGCAGATATCGATATGGAGGGAATTTCGGAGCCTGAACACCATATAGGGGTAGCTTCGTGATTTTTTTCACATTTTCCGGTTGAGTAGGTTCTGGGAATGGGTCCATGAAATGAATTAATACTTCCCCTTTGCATTAAATGTAAGATTAAGAAATACTAACCGAGACCTTTAATTTGATCCCTAAATTTTTTGTGAAACAAAATTGAACCCTCCTTTGCATGTATGGAGACCCTCTCTCAAGTTCGACATAAAACGCCGTGACTCACTGTATATGTGAACGTTCACACTTCCCGCCTTCTCACCGAATTTGGTATCAATCGATGCAACCGTTTTTAAGAACAGTGCTTGTGACAGAGACAGTAAAGCACTTTTAATTATTTAATAAAAACAACTGAAACTCGTGGTTCAAAAAGTAGTTTTATACCCTTCGAAAGTAAAATGTAGCGTCAAATTTTCCAACAAAAGGCCGGATCAGATTGGGGAATCATAATCTGAACGACTGAAGTCCATGAAATGTGTCATTTTTGAAAGCAACAAATATTGCAAAAAGTATCGATTTGCAAAAGAACATATGGAATGAAAAATGGAAAAGTGGTTATATATCGTATTTCACTTCTTTCAGCAATACTTTCTGTGTTTAAACGATGGTTATACAAACTTGAAGCTAGTTAACTTTCGACTTTCCATCTCCACAACTATACTCTTCGGGTTCACACTCCTTCCCAGTGCTTGGGCAAGGTTTCTTCTCTGTATCGCGAACCACGGGCAGTGGAACATCACATGCTATGCATCCTCAAGCATACCTCTTCCAGGATAATTCAGGGAATCATTCATCCCTAAGTAGTGCAGATACCGCCTGTAGTGACTACCGTGTCCCGTGAGGAGCTGGGTAACGTTTTATTTAGCCTCTCCGTGTTTCTGCTCAAACCACACTTCAGGCTTGGGAATGCGCCTATGCATTCACCGGCCCTTCGAAAGCTTGGGCCACCTGCCAGAGATTATGCGATTCTAACCTTGCCGCATTGTTGCGTTCTGTGTTCCTCTCTGGCATGGTGCAGGACACTCATTTCTTTCGTTCCAATGTCGACTGGGTTCATGCCTGTTACCAGGAGCACTGTCTCATCGGATGTGTTTCAAAGAGCACTGCAAACCAGCAGAGTTTTGCCTTTTCCTGCGACAACAGAACTTCCTTCTTTTAGGCGCACCGGAAGGTGTTGACGAAAAGGTCGGTAACCAGAGGTACCACGCACACATTTATTTGGACCACCATTTCCCTTCCGCTGTTTTAGTGGTGGAGAAGATATTACGTGCCAACAAACCCTATCAAAACGGGTGGACAAGTCATCAGGGGCGATCCTTGCAGTATTTTCATTACCAATGTGTAAGCTCCACCCTAAGGGTATATATCGGCATCTTCGTAGAATTGTTTGAAGCAGCTCCCTTTTTCCCTACTAAGTGGCCTCTCGTAAAGCCTCCTTGCCCGGAAACATGCGGCGCGCAAACCTGCACTTTCGATGCTTCACCAGTAGTTGGAATACCTACCGTGGAACAGTCACCTTTTGTACATAATTGCATCTCATGCTTCTACAACCAATTGGAGGTCTAGGTCATTTTTCTATGGCCATACTATTCCAATTCATATTAACCTGGAACACCGCAGAGGATATGCGCCTCATGAGCGCTTTCACCGTCCAATTCGGCAACTCATCCGACACTCTGCAAGACCTCCCTTTCGAGCTCGCTTTGCCTCTGATCGCAATACAGATTGCGATTGTGAGTGTATCTTCTCCTGAGAGTGCACATAGCTCCGTGATCGCTTCGAGCAAAACACATCTTCTTACATTAGTTGTCTGATTTCCTCATTCAAGAGCTATGACTTTCGACGTCGTCTCTTCTTACGTCCAGAAGTAGATCGCTCAGCATATGCTCATACTATACTCTGCAAGTGTAGCGTTGGGTGGAACATAGCAGCAATATGCTGCCTACAATGTTCCGATAATTAATACCCTCCTCCGTGGTGGACAGTATCCCCTCCTTATCTCCCGCATTACTTCGTCCTGCCATCTGCACAAGCACATGCATTCCCGATGTTACTGAAACCAAGGCATCTAAAGAACCATCCCAGTGCCAACTGCTCCTTAAGATGACACATTACCCAGTCTATTCTTACTGTCCGACAGTCAAGTCTCTCCTGTTAGGCTAATGATTTCGGTTTGTGTCCCACGCAGAGTTTTTGCCGCTGACTCTTGGTGTCAACATGCAGACGTAAAGAATCCATACGCCGCGACTTAACTATCTGTTTTATATTTAAGAAATAATATTTATTAAAAGTAAAATTAATGTGAAACAAATATTGGTCGAATAATAGCCAAATATCTAGATTTCACCTTTGGATGTTTCTACTTTTGGCCACGTCTTTAAGTTATGTTTGTATAATAAATAAAGTTTCGAGTCGGTGTCTTTCTTGTTGCATTTGTGTTAAATCCTCTAATAAACCTTTTAAGGTTTTGAACTAAATCAACTTGCCTTTATATTCAATTTACGCTTCATGCTTTAATTGCAATTTTCAAAACTTGACTTTTTTCATCAAAGAATTCCATTCCTGAAATCAAAATCTTTCAGTTAATAAAAAAGGGAACGTTTTGTTTTTCTTTAAATTTTACTTTTATCCAACAGTGGCCTCATACCGCCATAGACAATCCATACCAGGCAACGTTAAAATTTGGATCACTTTTAGACACATAACTGCTGGAATGTTGTGTTCCATCTGCCTCTAATTGGCACTGCGTCGTACGGATGATAAAGGAGTTGATTCCAGATTAGAGAAATCCAAACGTCTAGTGTACCTCTGATGATTCGTTGAGACAGGCGACGATGTATCAAAACCTCTATGACCTCTTCCTGATGCTCGCTGAATTTGTTCTTCGAAGTAATTGCGGACTCTCTTCTGCACCTTTTCCATGAAGGTAACGTCCTCTGTGACCTGTGCATGTGTTGCAATATTGTATCCGCCTTTCCATCGCTTGCTGGCTTCACCCCAGGAAAGTAGTGACTCCTGAAGCCTTTCATCCTCGTCCTGCAACATGAAAGAAAGACATCTTCGGATGGGCATGTTTCCAGATACATGCATTCTTTTCGTATCCCAGTCAGTTGCCCCTAAAAGAGCCATCGCTACTCGACTGCTTTTATACTGAAATTTCAAAACAAAACCGGGAAAACAGTTACGTCAAGGCGGCATAAATTAGTTAATTTCTAACACTTGAATTAATTTAAAGTGTGTTACATATTTACTTCATGGTACCTCAAGTAAAAACTAAAAATAAGTTTTAAAATTTCCAACTAAGCTTAAGATCATAAGGGTTACATAAAGAAGTATTGTTTACCAACTTCTTTCGGTACTCGAGTCCTTGTTCAGAATTTTCATTTCAACTGAAGCGAAAATTTAAACTCCGCGGACTGTTACAAAATAGTCCCGAGGATGTTGATTTGGTCAATGCTGGTGGATCTAAAACGGAAATCAACCTGTTTTCTGTCAAACAATCCTTGGAGGTGTGTCTTAATAGCCTTCGGGGTTATTTTAGCTAATATCTTTGCGAAGGCCGGGGCTACACAGATACTCCTCCAATAGTCGCGCTCAACAAAGATGCACTTTTCCGGAATCTTAAATATCACCCCTTCGAGTTGATTTATTTTCTATTCGAAGGAGCAGCCCGTATACACTTGTTACAGTGGCTTACCAGTTCATCCAAAAATGCCAGAACTTCATTCATATCATGCATCTGAGAACCGTGTAAAGTGTTCCTACTGCGTCTTCAGCTGCTCATCGTAGTGAACGAGGAGTCGACCATTAGTTACTTCATAGGCCCACGTGCAAGTTTTTCCGTGATGCAGAACACGGTTCTGAAATCATTACGATCTGCGGCAACTTCTGCTTCTCAGGCCAGTGCAATAACATCCCTTTTATCATGACGCATACAACACTGAGTATCTCGGGGTTTCTCACAGTATCGGGGCTCGAGCACGTCACGCTCGCTATTGTTCACAGTGATCAATCCCTTCCGTTCATCGATCCACTTCCACGAATCATATAAGTAGTAGATGTGGAACTTGGGGAGTCACAAATGTCGAACCCTACCAATGACGGCGCTGCCCTTGTTACGCACATTCGGAAGGTTTACTGCCGATCGCAGAGTGCTGAGTGTTATTGCTCGTACAATTAACCTTATGACAAGTTCTGTGCTCGAATGATGTGCCACTAATGATGAAGCAGTGGAAGCTGTAGAAATCCACAAACCTTTGGGGCAAAGCAGTGTACGATTGTAATGCTGCTTAGCCTGGGCGGAATCTCCCAGTCAGAATCCTATTAGAAATCGACTCATAGATCAAGATAGTGCGCCTCACAATCCGTGACCGGATTCACGACTACTACTACTTGGTCAAGAGTACAAAAAATAAAGTCGCAAAAGGGGGAGGAGTACTTTCGAGAGTCTCATAATCTTACTTCACCGTTCATTCGAAATAGGCATTTCAGGAACCAATCAAAGTCCGTTTTCGGTAGCCAAAAGTCTTCGGCGTAAGATTTATAATGGTACGTTCCAACTCTTCTGATAATTATTGCTTTAACGAACTTCCCGTCAAATTTGGCCTATCTGCAGTGCTTAGATCAAAGAACCGTTTATGCACGATATCTCCGGTCTGATATTCCCGGCATTAGGATATTGGCTGCAAAATACGCCAATGCTCTGAATATAGTAAACTCATCTTGAGAACAAACGAACAAGCCCGCCACATGCAAAAAGTCCAGCGATCAAAATAGGTCGTAGGTACTGCCAAAGGAGATAAGACAAGGTAGGCAATGTTCCTGTCTTCATTGTACCGCAGCAGTGATAACGCTTTCAGGTATTATAAATAAGGGATTACTCCAATTTTCCTGGCTTTAGTGGGCAGAACACTGATATCGCGATGAACGTACAACTGGTTGTTATGGAAAACTCGCAGGAATAGATTTGCGAAAATGTTTATATTGCTCCACCAACCTTAAAGTCCTACATGTTTTTTTCTGAACTTCAAGACTATGCGTGGGAGTCTGAGCTGTTATTTTCTCTGATTTATTCTCCCCTTCCTCGATTGGAAAGTAACTCTCCCGATAGTTCAGTGGAACTCAATAGAATGTTTGAGTTATATTTGCAGTTAAAGTGATGGGAGCATTTCTTTTCGAATTTATTTCTCTTGGGAAACTCAATTTTTTATGATCCACATAGAATACTAAAGAAAACGGGAGAAAAAAACAATTATTATCGTGAGACTAAAGGTTCCATGTTCTCAGCGAAATGAATATGAAAACGCACGATTGAACTAGTTGACACAAGCTAAATTGAGAAACTTTTTAAAATTTTGTGTACAAATTTATTAAAATCGATTCATGCTCTGTAAAAGAGGAAAGCATCGAAACGAACATTGTTGGGTTTTAACCTGTCAAAACAGCCTGTCTTCAGCGGAGCCATAAAATATACCCCACAGGGCAGGCAAGAACGCTTTAAGTGCCAATCCTCCCAATATTGCTCGTCATCGGATGTTATTTTCTGGGCAAGTGGGCAAGTGTCATTCCGTCTATGCCATTACCTCCCTCCTCAGTGCACACCCTTCTTGCTTAACTGCATTTCATATTCCCCGACTATATTTTTTGGAATTGGCGCTTAAAATGCTCGAAACAAAACCTTATTAGAATCCAGTCGGTGTCTGTCTGTCCGTCTTTTTTTCAGGAGGTGGAAATCTTCAAAAGGGATTTTTACCCACTAAAACCACCCCCGACTCCCTCCCTGCCCCACCGAATCACCATAAGGTATTACATCACGGGGTGGAATCAGCTCATTCTAGCTAAGTCACCTTTCTTCTATACGCGGCACATGTGACCGCGCTTTTCTCCTCTCCTCTGCTTTTCGCAGTTTGGTTTGGATAGATGCGATCATGGAGTTGAGCGCATCCCAATTTCCATAATGTGCGACCATTTTCGGCACCAGAGTTTCTGCTACCAGCACTTCTTCTAGAGTCTCCTCTAAATTCCTCCTTTCTTCCACAAATTTCAGACAGTGGAAGAATACATGTTCTGGGTCCTCTGGGACTCCATCGCAATTTGGACAATCGTCTGAGGTGTCCAATTTAAACCTGTGCAGGTATTGGCGATATCCTCCATGCCCCGTGAGAAACTGGGTGAGATTATAATTAATCTCACCGTGTCGTCCCTCTAACCACTCCTTGATGGCAGGAATGAGCTTGTGAGTCCACCGACCCTTTCCCGGGCGATCTCACCGCTCTTGCCATCTATTTATGGATCTCTCCCTCTCAGTGATTTTCGCCTGCGATAAGGGAAAGATTGGCTTCGTATTGTATATATTCGCCATCTCATCTGCCAAGATGTCAATCGGCATCATTCCAGAGATGACGAATGCTGCATCATCTGAAACAGTCCTGAAGGCAGAGCATACCCTCAGGGCTGTCTTCCTGTAGACTGCACTCAGTTTGTTAGTGTTAACTGACATCTGCAACGCCCCCCTCCAAACTGGTATCGCATAGAGCATGATTGAGGTCACGACCCTGGCTATCAGCAACCTCGAGGTCTGCCGTGGCCCTCCCACGTTCGGCATCATCCTCGCCAGGGCCATACTAGCAGTGGATGATTTATCGTAAACATACTGTACGTGTTGCCTATAGCTGAGCTTCCTGTCTATTACCACCTCTAAGTATTTGATGGACCGATTAGGACCGATATTTGCCGACCCAACAATCTGTTCACTTTTTCCAAAATATTTGCCTGAAGGTATTATAACCCGCTATAAAAATGCTCAATACGATACTGGTTCAGAAGATGTGGTCTGTAAATCGCTGCATGTGGAACGAGTTGTATCTTTTTCTGATGGGTTTAAGGGGTGTCCGAATAGCTGAGTGGTTAGAGCACAAGGCTGTTGTACGGAAGGTCGCGGTTCAAATCTCGCTGGCGGCAGTGAGATTTGTATCCTGATTTGACGTCGGATACCAGTCGACTCAGCTGTGAATGAGTATCTGAGTTAAATCAAGGTAATAATCTCGGGCGAGGGCAATGCTGACCACATTGCCTCCTACAGTGTAATGTAGTGTACCGTTACGCTCTTGAATGAAGTGCTCTAACACACTTCAAGGCCCTGATCCAATATGGATTGTTGTGCCAACGATTATTATTATTATTAAGGGGTCTCTCCATATATGCGAAAAGGGGAGCAAGATTTTTTCCACTGAACAGGGTCATGTGGGGTATCAAACGAAAGGTATAAATTAGTACTTTTCGAAAATGATTTTAATTCTGAAATAATTCTGACGAAGGGGGTGAGAACTCAAAATGTGTGCCAAAGAAATGAAACAGACCTCGTTCTCAGAACCTATCCAACCGAAGAATCTGAAAAAATCAAAATGATGGATTTTTTCAAAATCTAGGCCTCAAAATATATCCCATTCCGATATTTGCTAAAATAAAATTCCAAATCCAAATGTTACTAACAAAGTTATAGAAGGTCAAAGTTCTGCATCCCCGTAAATTCATTGCACGGGTGCCATCATCATATTAAGAAGTATTTGTCAAAGTGGGCGATAACGACCTCTTGTGGGAGCTGCAGGTCCGGAGGGATCGGCAAGGAGTCCAGGAAAAAATGGAGGGCGTTTAAATGGCTTGTTTTAATTTAAGCAAAAAATACTCTCAATATTATAAAGTTGCGTTCTAATTGCTCTTACTGGTGAAAAATTTTGGTTTAGAATGTAAGTTTAAATTCCAGACTAGATTAATATAACGCACTATAATTAAATTAAAGTAATGAATGTCATTGTGGTTTTTAAGATTTGTTAAAGTAAAACAAGTCGGGAAATCGGAAGCTCGGGGCTTCAGGTATGAAATGCTTTAGTTGCTTCTTCTGTGAATATATTTTAGTGCGGAACTATCCCATTTGTACGTAGCTGGTTATGTATATGCATTTAGCACGTCAGCCTAGTCACTTTAGTGTAATATTGCTATTTAGTTGCAGTAAATTTACACGGGAAAGTCAACTTTGAGCTACTGTAACTTTGTAAGTAATAGTATGATTTTGATCAAACTTGGGGATAATGTGCTTCATATTATATTTTATACTACTACCAACTTTTATAACTTGGAGATAAACTTAAGGAGGGTTTTTACTCAAGTTCCCCAAAAATATGGTAATATACTATTATTAACCTAATTCGGGCAGATATTGATGTGGAGAGTATTTTGAGGCCTAGACATTATATAGAAGCAGCTTCATGAATTTTTTCTGATTTTTTCGGTTGGATAGTTTCTGAGAATGGGTCCGCTAAAGAAATCATCACTTTCCACCCCTCCCATACACCGTCTCTCTAACAGATCTCAAAACTAACACCTACTAATCGAGACCTTTCATTTGATACCCAACAACCCCAACATTAATGAACCCTGGACGGTCATCAAAAGTATCGTTAACTCTAGTGAATGGGAAGTTGCCGGCCAAGGGCGGCGCAAAATGTAATTTGCTGCGGAAGTAAGGAGCCTGGAAGCGAAATTAGCGTTTTCAGAAAAGATTAACTAAACAAAAACAGTTGAAGGGTATACTTATTAAAAAACATAGCCAGCGGTTGGATAGCCTACGCTTATAGGACGAGAGGTACACAGAAAGCGTCGAAGAAATGGCCAGCTATTAGCTTGAAGTACACTTCCCAGGCAGCATCCAAAATCTCAGCTCAGGATCGATCTACACATACAGCTCTCAACCGAGAGACTGAACTTTGGCATGTAAAATAATATCACTTGAGCGAGTAAAAAGAGAACTTAAGTATTTCAGTAGAGATAAGCTTTTGGGATTCGATGGCTACATTCCAGCTCCAAGGAATGGATTCCCTACTTTTAAACATTAGGTTGTTGCATATGAAATGACCGTTTTGGCAATCAACTGAAGTTAATTGCGATTTTGGTGTATCTATCCACCACCAATTGGCACTGTTGGTGTTGAATATTGGAGTATCAATACTCCTCCACTTAATCAAGGAGTCATTTCAGTTTTGACCATTGCTGGGATAACAGGGAATAGAAAGGAAAATAAGGATGGAAAAGAGCCAAGAACGTATAATTTTTCTGTATGAGTTCAAACTCGGTCATAAAGCAGCGGAAGCGACCAAAAACATTAACAGCGCATTTGGAGCTGATACGGTAAGCGAACGATCCCCACGGCGGTGGTTCCATTTCGGTCACAGGACGTAAAGCTTCAAAATGGGCCACGTGGACATCCAGGACCAAGGATTGACAAGGACGAGCTGCGTTTGCTAGTCGAATCCAGCACACGGCAGTCTGTGAGAGACATTCCTGAGAAACTGGGTGTACACTATTCGACAGTTTCCCGGCATTTGCAACAACTTGGAAAGGTGAAAAGCTCGACAAATGGGCACCGTATGCCCTTACGGACCAAAACATGGCGCTTCGAATGGAAATTTTCAGTTCTTTACTCTCCCCCAACAGAAGCGATGCCTTCTGGCACAGAATAGTGACATGTGATGAAAAGTGGATATTATACGATCATCGTTTCCGATCAGCACAATGGCTAGATGCTGATGAGCCACCGAAGCATATGGCGAAACCGAGCCTCCATCCGAAGAAGGTATTGGTGCCTGTTTGGTGGTCTACAGCTGGGGTTATCCACAATTATTTTTTGGCACTTGGAGAAACGATAAATGCACAGAAATACTGTGCCCAACTCGAGAAAATGCACCAAAAATTGAGTATTCAACGGCCGAGATTCGTCAACAGAAATGGTGTGATACTCCTTCACGACAATGCACGACGTCATGTTTCTAGAACAACGGTTCAAAAGTTGAACGAATTGCAGTATGAGACTCTGCCTTATCCACCATATTCACCGGACTTTTTGCCAACCGACTGCCACTTTTTAAGTATTTCGATAATTTTTTGGCGCAATAACAATTGAGGAAAGAAGAGGTCATCAAAATTTCCTTCAATGAGTTTGTCAACCCCTGAAAATTGGACTTCTACGAAACTGGCATAAATGCTCTTGAATCTCGCTGGGAGAAGTGTTTTGAATCGACTGGCACCTTTTTTGATTAAATGAAAAAATTGTTGTAAGTTTTACAGTTGTTTCAAATTTTAGTATAAAAACGGCCATTTCATTTGCAACAACCTAATAGTAGAATCTATTCCAATAACCTGTCGTGATAAGAAAGAGATCTTTATTCCCAAACCATGGACACCCAGTTACGTGGATGCAGTTAGTCAAGCACTCTTTCTACTAAAATGGCTGAAAAGCCTAGCAGATCGACCCATAAGGGATACATACATTCGTAGGTGGCGACTTCACGATAGACAACATGTACATCAGGAAAGCAAATTTATGGTCACGATTGTCCATTAACTCACGGTGAAAATTGAGAAAGCGATTTGCGAAATGGAACGCCTCAATTGAGACAGTCTGTATCGCAGCACAGCACGGAATCGATCCGCCCTTAAATAGTTGGATTGTTCACATGCTGGAGTAGAGACAGATCCACATATGATTAATTGAGGTAGGATGACCTGGGACTGGTCACAGGACTGGTCTCTCTCCTCTGTTATGGTTCCTGGTAATGGGCACCTTGCTATAGTTTCTAGACGTTACGAAAGTGTTTGTGCCAGCTTTTGGGGACGAGCTGGCTATAATAATTATCTGTAAGTTTACGAACATAGTACGTGCCCGCTTGAATATATTTTCGCGACAATCTCCAATTGATGCCTCCGTAACGGAATCATGGTGAACGCTACGAAGACAGAAGTAAGTGTTCACCAGGAATGTCACATACTACCCAGATTAAAAGTGTGGAAATCTAACTGGTACAATCAGTCAAGCACTCAATTTCAAACTAACGTAGAAGCATCATATCTAGGAACAATATCAGAAATTCTGCAAATTGCTTTGGTGCTATATGATTGCGATAGGTAACACTTTCCACCAACAAGAATTCACTGGATGTACACATCCATAATAAAGTTCAACTCGATGTATGCATGCATCAACTGGTGGCCCAGAATGATCATTGCCAACAGCTGCTTGCGATATAGATGGTGGAGTCGCACCATGAACTAGCGTCCTCAGTATTAAATAGCAGCAGCATTTTATGCCGGGTTTGTCAAGAACTGCAGGTTTACTGGTGCAATGCTCGCTGCGACGTTACTATTGGGGAAAAACTCTGAGCAGCATCACCCTCTTTACATCGCAGTTCTAGATCTAGACAAGGCGTTTGACCGGGTTCCAAAGTAAGTTCCAAGTGTGGCACGTATATCAAAACCGCTTCGTGTCTCTGTCAACGCCTTCTTACCATTCCCCTTGTCACTGTCATACGAGACACCCAAGGTTCAACGCACTATACACTACTTTATGGAAATGATGTGATGGTATTCTGATCTGCGTATTAATGAACTGAATTGTGTCGTTCGTTATAACTATAAAAAATCATGGACAGGATCTAGCGGTAACGGAGACGAAAATGTGGCGTTGGACCAGAGCTGTAATACGCCATGAACACATCCGAAATGAGGATATCTGGAATCGATATGGGGTTGCAAGAATTGTGGAAAGATTGCAACAGAGATATCACATAATTCGCAGTACCGAGAATTCACTAGCCAAGATTGCCCTGAGTTTCGAAATCGATTGGAAATGGCCAAAAGGCCGGCCGAAACAACGATGGATAGTGATTTGAAAGCCTCGCGACTGCATCTATTAGGTTGTTGCACATGAAATGGCCGATTTGGCAATCAAGTGAAGTTATTTGCGACTTTGTTGTATCAAACCACCACTAGTTGGCGCTGTTGGTGTCGGATAATGAAGTATAAATACTCCTACGTTTAATCAAGGAGTCATTTCAGTTTTGACCATCGTTGTGATAACAGTGAATAAAAAGAAAAAAGGATGCAAAAGAGCCAAGAATGTATCTTTTCTGTACGAGTTTAAATTCGGTCATAAAGCAGCGGAGGTGACCAGGAACAGCGCATTTGGAGCTGATACGGTAAGCGAACGAACCACACGGCGGTGGTTTGAAGAATTCCGATCAGGCGACCTAAACCTTCACAGTGAGCCACGTGGACATCCAGGACCATCGATTGACAACGACGAGCTGCGTTTGCTAGTCGAATCCGACACACGTCAGTCTGTGAGAGATATTACAGAGAAGCTGGGCGTACACTATTCGACAGTTTCCCGGCATTTGCAACAACTTGCTCGACAAATGGGTTCCGCATGCCCTTACGGAGCAAAACATGGTGCTTCGAATGGAACTTTGCAATTCTTTACTCTCCCGCAACATAAGCGATCCCTTTTTGCACATATATATTATACGACAATCGTCACCGATTAGCACAATGGCTAGATGCTGATGAGCCACCGAAGCATATGCCGAAACCAAGCCTCCATCCGAAGAAGGTAATGGTGCCTGGTTGGTGGTCTACAGCTGGAGTTATCCACTATTATTTTTTGCCACCTAGAGAAACGATAACTGCACAGTATTCAATGGCCGAGATTAGTCAATAGAGATGGGGTGATACTCCTTCACGACAATGCATGACCCTATGTATCCAGAACAACGGCTCAAAAGTTGAACGAATTGCAGTATGAGACTCACCACCATATTCACCGGACCTTCGCCAATCGACTACCACTTTTTTAAGCATTTGGATCATTTTTTGACGGAAAAATAATTTAGGAATGAAGAGGTAATCAAAATTTCCTTCGACGAGTTTATCAACACCCGAAAATTGGACTTCTAGGAAACTGGCATACATGCACTTCATTCTCGCTGGGAGAAGTGTTTTGAATCGAGTGACACCTATTTTGATTAATTAAATAAATTTTTGTAAGCTTTACAATTGTTTCAAATTTTAGTACCAAATCGGCCATTTCATGTGCAACAACCTAATAGATCAGGCCTTTGACAGAACCAAATGACGCAACCGACCAAGACGAGTCGACCCCGCTTCTGAACGGGGCAAGGCCTGAAAAAAAAGATTAAGCCAGTTAATGTGGAGATGCAACCAGTTGCTGGTGAAAAGTGGCCCACTGAACAGAAGAGTCCTGATTTTGGGTACCAGGGGACTGAAACATTGGTAATAGAGGTAATAGAGGAGTCTGGATGTCATTACCTACCACTAAGCTAGCTCCTCCTTGAGTTTAGGCGTTTTTTATTAAAGTCGGTTTACTGTCCGTCTCACGCATTCTGCTCAGAAACGGTTATATCGATTGGTACCAAATTCGGTGGAAAGGTGGGAACTGTGAACGCTCACGGAAAGGTGTCGATTGGTACGTTTCAAAGCTTTCAAGCGAGGAATGCGAGGGCAATTTTCAGCCCTTATTGTTTTCACAGACTTAGAGCCTACATAACCGACAAATCTGAAAAAATCATAAAGTTGCCACTATACGGTGCCTAGGTCCCGAAATACCCTTCATACCGATATTTGTTCAAATAAAGTTTATCCGAGAATTATAATATAATGTAGACTATAATCATCAATTTGTATTCTGACATAATACATACACACATTACGTGCTAGGTATTAATGCTCGCTTGAGTGGACAGGATATAAGAAATATACAGATCCTCTCACACCTGACACGTCCGGCTTCTGGTTTTTCGACTTGCTTTATGTTATCTGCATAAGATTTGGTTTGGTTGATGACGCTTGTGAATTTTTTTGTGGAAAAGGAGAATGGTATCTAACATTTATGTATATGTTATACTGCGTTTGATGAAGGCAACTTAGAGCAAGAGTGGTTGTCTAGAAACATGAAGCCAGCAATTAACAGCCGAAGCCAATGTGTCATTAGAAACGTAAGTTAGGCAAACAATTAACCACTTAAATATACAAGCAAACATTCTAATGATATCTGGAAACTACTCTTGAAGTTTGGACAACACTAAGTATCTGACCCCGAAAATATTTGATTTGAAATTATTATAACTGCGGACAAATGATTGTATATGTATGTATGCGCATAAGGGGTAATGCTTACCATTTCAGAATCTGGCGTTGTGAAGTCAACATTCTCTTGCAATTTCGATCCAATAACTTGCTTGACGCCTGTGGTAACTGGAGGCGCAGAATACCCGTCTGGCATGCGGATCAATTTAGGTCCGCACACTTGGTATGTGTTCAGGGACTCCAGCTTACTACGCTGTTCGTGGGATAATTCATATGTGAAGATTTTAGGGAGCAGCCTGGTCTCGAATTCTTCCTTGAGTTCCTTTGGGGATAGAAGTTCGAATGAGGGGCAGCGAAATTCTATGTGGAAATCATTCCAAGTTGATATCCAATGCCATTTGGATAAGCGAAAATTAGCCGTGATAAACTCTATCATGCACTGGTGGAAATGCCTTCGATTCTCTCCTAAGGACGAACAAGAAAGTAAATAAAATCAACAGCAAGGGATCATGACTACTTACCCACAGGTTGCATCATGAGGCACAAGTTGGCCTTCATGCAGCTGCAATTGTAATGATTCTGTGGGAATGGAGAGGTTGTGGTTGGGCGTCATATTGGTGAATTTCGTTTGTTTTGGCGCGAACGTGTGCGCAGACGAACTCATATATAGTTACCTACATCAATACACACTACCGCCGATGGTGAGATGCTCTTCAGATCCAAGTCGAAGTGTAGTATAGCGCGACCTAATAGTACGTATCTATGCACATACATACATTTGTCTCCCCTAACCTTACACTGAAGTGTTAAGGCTTTCGTGATGCTTTGTACGTACATAAATATGTGTATTTACTGATCTAACGTACTGTGTCTGGTGTCGAAAATAATCACCTCAAATTGCTTCCTCACATTAATTACAAAGGTGGATAGGGAAATTTCCCTCCTTCCACCTTTTATATAATATATATTTGTGTATGTTTTGGAATTATTTTCAATGGATATTTCCGCGTATATATTTAGATAGATAATTTGCACTCTCAATTAAAAATAGATCAAGGAAGGCAATGTTCCTGCCTTCATTGTACCGCAGCAGTGATAACGCTTTCAGGTACTATAAATAAGGGATTACTCCAATTTTCCTGGCTTTAGTGGGCAGAATACTGATATCACGATGGACGTACAACTGGTTGTTATGGAAAACTCGCAGGAATAGATTTGCAAAAATGTTTATATTGCTCCACCAACCTTAAAGTCCTACATGTTTTTTTCTGAACTTCAAGACTATGCGTGGGAGTCTGAGCTGTTATTTTCTCTGATTTATTCTCCCCTTCCTCGATTGGAAAGTAACTCTCCCGATAGTTCAGTGGAACTCAATAGAATGTTTGAGTCATATTTGCAGTTAAAGTGATGGGAGCATTTCTTTTCGAATTTATTTCTCTTAGGAAACTCAATTTTTTATGATCCACATAGAATACTAAAGAAAACGGGAGAAAAAAACAATTATTATCGTGAGACTAAAGGTTCCATGTTCTCAGCGAAATGAATATGAAAACGTACGATTGAACTAGTTGACACAAGCTAAATTGAGAAACTTTTTAAAATGTAATGTAGAAATTTATTAAAATCGGTTGACTGCATGCCTGTCTTCGAAACGAACATTGTTGAATTTTCACCAGTCAAAATAGCCTGTCTTCAGCGGAGCTATCAAATATACTCCACAGAACGCTTAAAGTACCACTCCCCTCAATATTGCTCGTCATCGGATATTATTTTCTGTGCAAGTGTCATTTCGTCTATGCCATTACCTCCCTCCTCAGTGCACACCGTTCTTGCTTAACTGCATTTCATATTTCCTGACTATATTTCTGGAATTGGGGCTTCCAATGCTCTACTCTGCGCTGAGTGTGTGTAAAACAAAACCTTATTGGAATCGAGTCGATGTCTGTCCGTCTGTCACACTCGATTTATTCGGAAACGGCTAAACCGATTGTAACGAAAATTGTTGTTGTTGGGAGTATGTGATCTATTGTTCGCTTTACATGCAGCAAGTGGCAACATTTTATATTAAGTTTAAGGGGAGGGGGGGTCCCATACATGTGAATGGAGGTAGCAAATTTTTTTTCACAAAATGTGGCCATGTGGAGTATCAAACGAAATGGCTCAATTAGTACTTTTCGAAACAAAGAGGAGCAAGGGATCAAAATATGCCCCTCAAAAAGAGTAACAGGTCTCGTTCTCAGAATCTATCCAAAAACCTAAAAAAAATCACAGTGGTGCATCTCTACGAAATCTAGGCCTCAAACTACATCCGGTTCCGATATCTACACAAATAAAGTTAATAATAACATATTTCCACATTTTAGAAATTTACCCGGCAATCCCCTTTATGTCCATCCCAAAAGTACAAAATTTGGCATGGACGTAAGGGATAACATAATGCACAATTTGGCCAAGTTTGAGGAAAACCCAACCATCATTAACAAAGTTATAGGAAGCGCCATTTTTTGTGAATTTCGTGCACTCTACAACCTGTACGACGTCATTATCACATATCAATTCGTCAATATCATAACGAAATGAGTTCTTATGAATGGGATCTCAAAGAATTATTTTGTTTTAGTTTTTTAGTCATTTGTATGTAAATATCAATTCCTCTAAAGAGACATGTGTGTATGTAGGTATATAGTATGTTTCCTCTTATAAATGCCGGCCAATTGGACAAGATGTGCTCTAGATTTCTTCAAGCATCCGCACGTTTTTCACAAGAAGTATGGTTGGCACGTCCGAAACAATGTAAATAATTCTTGTGGACGTTGTAGACGATTTTTGGGATCAGCCAGCAGGTCCATATTCTTTCTTGTGACGTATTTCATCTCCACATCAGAAGGCGACATTCATGCAAAACAATTGACCGCGGGGATCCCTCCAACCGTACACGCTGTCTCGTCCGGTGCAGTCCTGTAAGTGCCATGGTTGCTTTGGCCTGCCAATATTTGGCATACTGCACGATAGTGAACTGATTGTCTCCCCTGCATTTCCGTTTACGGCTAAGAGATGACTTTAAAGGTCAGCCCTTCGTTATTTATTACTTAACTATATTATATTGAAGGTTTTGATGAGATTAGATAATCCTCTACTTTGATTTCGAGGATATGTTCCTCGCTCCGTCCACCGAGAGGCACAGCCTCCGCCTTGTGGCCCGTTAATTTGAAGTCTCTCACCTTCGGGCGTTTTTTAAAAGTTCGGGCAGATTTACAAGCTGTTCACTTTAGAGCTTCCTTGTGTCTTCCTGAAATCATAATTGATATGTCGTCCGCATATCCAACCATACATACGCTACCACTGAAGCTTGTGGCTTCTAGTCATTATGCTGCTGCTACAGCGGTACTTCATTTACCTAGTTATATATCATAGCTCTCTACCGGATAAGTAGCCTTTTACAATTCTCGTTAGACGGGTTTATTCAAAGCAGATCTTTTATTAGATAGATTTTTTTTACCAAGGCGATAACGGCACGTGCCGTTTCTTCTAAAAGGTTTCGATTAGTACTTTTCGAAACCAGTCTCAATTTTGACATTTAAAGTCAATGCGGAAAGTGAAGGATTAAAAATTATATATCATTCATTTCCCTTTTCTAGGACCTATTCTCAAAAATTAGCGAAACTACTAAACTAACAGATATTTCAAAATTTTATCAAGAAAAAAAAATCGTAATAAGTCAGGGGAACCGCAAACGCTTCAGGAATAAAAGGCCTTATGTTCCCTATTTTCTCTGTTATACGCCATTCATATGAGCTCACTTTGTTGTAATGCTGACGAATTGATATGTGAGCGTGACGCCATGCAAGTCTTAGAATGCAAGAAATTCACATAACATGTAAAAGTTTCACTTTCTATAACTTTGTTATAATAGTTGGACTTCCTTCAAACTTCCCAAAGTTCTACCTCATGTTATCCCTTATACCACTGCCAACTTTTATACTTCTATCATGAAATGGAGGGGGTTTTCAGAAAAATTTCTAAAATATAGTAATATACTATTATTGACTTTATTTGTGCATATATCGTAACGGGATGTATATTGAGGCCTAGATTTCATTTAGATACACCAGTATGATTTTTTTTGAGATTTTTCGGTTGCATAGGTTCTGAGGACGAGACTTGTTACATTTTTTGAGGATCATATTTTGGGCTCTCACTCCTCTACATTTCATTTGCATTCCCTTTCGCTTGTATGCGGAACTCCTCCTTAAACTCAACGCAAAATGGGAGGACTTGCTATATGTAAAGGGACTCACAGATCATACGTTCTCACCGATCGGTCCAGCCGTCTCTGAATAAATCGGGCGTGGCAAACAGACGGCTTAGCCGTTTTGAAGAAAAATGCATGTGACAGACATACAGAATGTATATCGAATTTATTAATGTTTTTTTTACACAAAACCTCAAAAATGACCAGCACCATAGAAGCATAATAAAGAATATTTCGACGGAAATCTTGGTATTATTCAGAAAAGTATAGCAAATCAAAGTTACCTGAACTTACTTTCACGTTAAAACATTATCACTTCACTATCAAATTGAAGTGAAAAATCTAAATTGATTATAGCGACAAGAGTATTTTTGCTGTCTGTAAACTATTGTACGATACGTGCAACTTTGTTCAGTATTAAATCACAGTACAGCAAGTACATAAGTTCATGGCATTACATTGCATGAATTATTACTGACGAATTCTAAGTAGTTGGTCGAGTTATATTAACAGATGGAATCTGAAAGACTGAACTTTCAACTCTAGCTATGTTTCATGAGTTTCAGCGTTAATTGCACTAAAGTAACGGTTAGTTCTTAGATGGGGAAGAAGGAAATACTGTGCTTGGCTTTCTTTTCTCCTTGTCTTTTGTAAAAGGTGTTCATAATAAAAAATAGAAAAATATAAGAGCTCCATCTTACGATTAAAAACAAACTTATAGTGCATCAGATAGTGCATAATAGATAGAGCGTTAATCTCACTCGTGGTAAAGAAGCCAACCCGTCGACTCAACCGTGAATGAGAACCTGAATCCCATTAGGCCCGCAATACTGACGAGCGCAATGTTGGCAACATTGACTCCTAGTGTACCGTTTCTTTTTCTTCAGCCTTTGTTCCGTTCACAGGCGGGGTCGCCTCGTTGTGATCGATGTCGCCATCTGCTTCGGCTGGCCTTTTGGTCGCTTACCATCGACTTCGATATTCAGAATAATCTTGGGAAGTGAATTCTCGCTGGTACAAATACGTGACCACACCACCGAAAACGCCTCTCTCGCAGTTTTCCAACAATCGGTGCCCCATATCGATAGCGAATATCCTCATTTCGGATGTGATCAAAACGTGTCATGCCACTAGTCCAACGCAACATCTTCGTCTCTATTACCGCGAGACGCCGTTCATTGTTTTCGATAGTTGGCCAACACTCAGAATCATAGAGAGCGACAGGACGGACGACATTGGGGTAAATATTCGATTTGATACGTTCGTTGATAAATGAATCACAAAGAACACCAGTTGTGGAACGCCACTTCATCCAGGTTGCGTTAATGCGTGAAGCAATTTCATAACGCAGTTCTCCATTGGCTGATAGTATTCACTCGAATTATTTAGGTATTTCGCCGTCAGCCGAAAATCATTGGAAAAGATTCCGAAGCCTTCTGGCCTTAAGAAGTGGGACATGGGCAGTGCTTTTAATGAGACACTGCTCCATAAACTATCAGATGGGAAAAATTGAGATGGTAGCTTCGGCTAAATACAGCCAATCCAATATGGAGGAGGAGGAGACGCCACTCCATATGCAATTTTTTTCAGCTAAAAAAAATTTAATAAAGCAGTTCACCATTGGTTTAAACCATTGATTCGATATATTAAGTCACTCAGTTCTGGACAGGTTGTTACCACTGCCTGGATATTGCCTGTTTCACTGTGGTCGGCCATAAAAAGTTATGTGTTGTTTAGATTTAACTTCAGACCGTAATGCACGAAGCGATCATTGCACGCTTGAATAAGTTTCACGAGATCAGCTTTATTATGAGATCCTAGGAAAACATCATCTGTATAAATCAGTGAATAAGGCGCTGGAGGGTGGGTACCCCGTGTGTCGGCGTCCGTAACCAGAATAAAGGGGAGTGGCGAGAAAGCGCTTCGTAGTGGAACACTAGCATCGATACCAAGCAGTTTTCATATACCTGCCATACTTCAATGTTTACTTGACAGTGCACGAGTTCTTCTGGCAATAGGTGTTACCGCAAAGCATATCAGATGAGTGTGCCACATCAAACGCTTATAGAGGAATCTAATGTGGAGAGCGCGATGCTTCTCACGAAGTTTATCATTGAGTAAACGCGCAGCGTGTGTTGCGCAAAGGGTTTTTGCAGTTCTTGACAAACCGGAGTTGGTTTTCCCATCTATTAGGCTATGACATTACCAGATTTAAACCACTTTTTAAATTTGTAGGGGAACCATTAACCCGTTAAGTTTATAGTTCCACTAAATTTCATTCAATTTCGGGTTTATAGTTCCACTAAATTTCACATCATTAGGTGCCATCTTTTTTGAGAAAGGACTGTCACTGAGAGTCAGACACACGTTTATCTGTGTGGATGACGAATGATGGTGATGGTGATTTTGATAATGTTTAGTTTTGCACAAAATCCTAAAAACCAACTTAGATCAGATCAGAACAAGCGCTACACGATAGTTATTCCGACTTTTTGATAAAGGTGGTATATCATGTCGAAAACCTTGAAATAATGTTTATCAACAAACCAGCATGCTAAGTTTGACGAAACATCACGAACTTGCTTAACTCGGTTGCCTTTTTGCTTTTATTTGTTCTTTTGGAAACCTTGAGTTTATAGTGCCTACTTGTACAGCATTTTGATTTCTCGCGGTAAATGCATTGTACATACTTACCATATATGTATCTTTTTTACGGAGATATTTATAACGTTGTTCTTTGTTAATAATATCGCTGTATCTCCATGCAGAGTTACTCCATAAGTACTTTTCTTAGATGCAAACACAAGAAATTATACAATACATGTACTCAATGTTCTGGATCCTTTACACCATGCACTAAGAAGCCCCTTATAAAATCACTCTTCCACCAGTATCCTGTACAGTATCTCTCATTTGCTGAAAGCTTTCCGGAGAAGATCTCCACAAAACGTTTCAAGTTTCTGAAATTACAGTGCGGAGTAATTAGTTTTTCTTTAATTAGGGAACCTTTTCTTTAATAAGTGAACTTATGTATATACACATGCAAGCATAGAGTCATTAAACACCTTTTCGGTTGCTATTAAATAATTCTGATCCTCCTAACAAACGGAAATTCTTCTTCCGGAAACCTAGTTTTTCCCAAAGGACCCTAATGGGAAATTATTGAATTCAATTTTAATATTTGATTGTATCTCATTTCAGGTTGTTGGCACTCGGAACACCATTCAACGTCATCCAACCGTGCGCCAGGACGTTTTGGAGATTACCTCTGTGATAGCCCGTGGAGTCTACTTGAGTCAGCAACTCTGGCCATGAAATCCCGACAGGGCGACAACGTGGAGTTTGTCCTTTGGACGGGGTAAGTGCTTTGGTTTTATGTGTTAATATCAGTGTTACGTGACCACAAAGCTGCGGATGGCGGATTTATGATTCAACTTTTCCGGATTTCGGTGACTTTGTAGATTACTTTCACTCCTTTTTGCGTCGCTATTGAAACATTTGCACCGACATTGCATAAAAGTTAGAAAGGGCTGTATATTAGGAATCGTTTTCCCACAAATACCTACTCCTACTCGTATTGGAGTATCCTAAATTTTAATTGAATATAATAAAGTGGCTGGTGTAACGTATAAATTCTGATTTCAGAACCCTGGTCTGAATGTTTTCAAAACGAATTCTGAATTGATACAGTCAGAAGATCTAGGCTGCGACTGCATGTGTCCGACCATTATTATTTCATCATTATTAGGTAACAATTCTACTGGAGTGGATTGCCAGTGAGCCGCTCTACGAAGGCAATGTGAAAATATAATAGGATAATGCTACACTTTCGGATATTGGTCAGGTCTTTTTTCTGTTTGAATGAAAATCGAAAGCAATTGAGGTTATTCAAATGAATTTTAATCGATTTAAATGAGTTCAATGAAAAGTGATGAATTTTTTTCATATAGAGAGTAAAATTAACTTTAAAGGAAATCAGAAACGGAAAGCTCGGCGTTGTAGACAGGATTTTTTCCCCGTTTCTCATGCATGAATTGTCTGTGAGAGGTTTTCTAGAATGATTGTCGAGTAGTTTATGGCTGGGAAGAACAGTTTCCGAAGGGCTTAAAGTTAGAGTGCTAGATTGTTGCTGCCTAAACTCGCAGTTAAAAGCTCACTGGTGGCAGGGGAACTTGTATCGTGACGGGATGTCAAATACCACTCCCCTCAACTGGAGATGTAATAATCACGGGCGTGTACAATACTGACCACATTGCCTCTTAGATTGTATCGTTTGGGCCTTGAATGAAGTGCTGAAATGCCCTTCCAGACCCTGATCTAATTCGACTGCTCCGTCAACAATTATTGTTATTAAGAATACTCTCTTCATATTTATGGTGTTTTTATAAGTCAGACTTTAACATGACAAGGCCATAATTTGATACCGCAGCGAATTTGACCGAAAAAGTAAATGTTATTAATATATGCAGGACTTCAACCAAATTTTCCAGCATTTTTTCTTATGATCTGAATCCCGGATGTTTGTATTCGACTTTCTGCTGCACGGCACTCAGTGTGGTGACAATTAAACAGAAGCACTGTCGCGGTAAAAACTGGTACTCCATAAAGGTGTGGACCGGAGACGTACAAGATGAAGGAATTGTAGTGGCAGAGATTAGGAGTGATTAGATTAGGAATCATCATTTATTTACAATTTAATCCAGACCCCAGGGAGTTAAGAACTGATATGTAATCTTCTTACAACATCGAACGTCATCGCTGTACTTCTCGGTTCCGAAATGTATTGTTACCATTCGAAGCAGATTTTCTGTCGTCTTCCTGGACTAATATCAGAACTACAAATTTGTTCGGTTTGAGCTTATTTGTCCTAACTTTGTCTAATCTATATGTAGGATATGGTATTTTTTTATCTTTCGGGGAGTAAAATAGTGGAGTCGGCCGTCTAGATCGTATTTGCCACCCTTGCTGAACATCGACTCGGTACAGGTGGAGCTATAGAGCTCACAAATCACCATTAAGCTGTTTTCGTTATTTTCAATTTTCCCCAATGAGATGGCGTTCATTGTATTTAGTGGCCAGCATTCGAAACCATAGTGCGCATTTCGGATATAACCTATTGTGATACCCTATATCACGTATATAGTTGCTTCAATAGATTCCTTTTATTCTTGATTTGCGGCAAACTGCTAACTTACCTTTATCTAAATGTAATAGTAATCTGGTAAAATTGTTTGACTTGATTTAATATCAAAGATTTTAAACAGACGTTCATATTGGAGAGGGACTTTACAAGTTTAAGCAATAGTGTAAAACGGAGAGCGTCAAGAATATTCCAGATATATGAAAACAATCTAACGGAGGGCCTTCGAGTTGCTAGGTGATAGTAATTTGAGCTAGAGCTGTCAGTGGAGTAATGTGCAGAAGCTGTGATCATGATTAGAAGGAGGAGACTTTGCCAGTTATAAGATATGAACTCTTGTTGCATTGTATGGTCTTATAATGAATTCTGCTAAGGAAAGTTGCGCTGCGTCCTAGAAGAATTATTGTGTCCTTTTACTGGTGCAGTATACTCATTAACTATATTACGTCAAGCAAGCCTATAACGGATAGGAATTTTTGTATAATCTCTTCTTCCAAGTAAATCAACTTGGTATCTATTCAGTAAGTATTATGTATTCTCCCAGGTGCCTCAACCTACTTTGTTACTATGGCAGAACATGCATGGAAGTTTCGTCACTCTCCGCACAGAATCCGCAGACAGTGTCTCTAGATATCCCTAGTTTCCTCATTTTAAAGTTAAAGGCTCTTCATTGCCAGGTTAAGCAATTCTTTGAGTGTTTAGGTTCTTATTCCCTCTTGAGCAATCGCAACTGCTCCATTCTTGGTCTATTCCCTCAGCCGTTCCCCTCCTTTTTTTAACGTCATAGCCATGAACCCGTTTCCGACCCTCCAGAAAAGTTCTGGTCCAATAGAGGCGTCAGTATTCCTTTGCTAGCATACATGGCCTGAAACCCAGAATATCCAGACCTTACTGAGCGAGAGTGTTTAGTGTCACAAAGCATTTCCATACCAGATTGAAGTTCACATGTTGGACTTAAGTGCTATGATAGCTGTTAGGCTGTCGGTTATAATAGTAATGTTCTGCCCCTATAGTTCCTTTGAAGGTTGAAGTAGGCATATCTGTTTATGCCGTATTCTGCCTGGAATATGTTAGTCTGCTTACCCATTAGCAAGGTACGTTTTCCTCGAACCAATGATTCTGGCGTACGTTCCCTTTGCCCTGAGAAATCCGTCAGTATCCCAGGTGATCAATTGTTGGTTTAAGTCATATGTTAGTGCTACACTCTCTCATTTTGTCCTATTGCCCGAATGTCTTTCGAACTCATCAAAATGAAAACTCCCACGAAATCAGCGTTTCGGAATACCACCTAGAAAGAATATCAATTTTCTTATTAGACAATTTTCCTATTTATGCAGCTTTCCGCCTCACTCATGCTCTTGGTCATTCCTACCTGGCCTAAATCTACAAGTGAAGATGGAGAAGAGTTGATCCCAGAAGGACCTCTGGAAATGCCATTGGGGGTGTTTTCACTGTTTCACTGATACTAATGCAAGCCAGACTTTGTAGTTTGTACAACTCCCTGATTGTTGTACTGAGTTCAATTCTATCTGCTCAGATTACCATCCAATATGTAATCATTAGCTTTATTATTGCAGTGTACATCCAGTCTCCGGTAGTATCTATAGAGTACATCTAGATTTCTTTTTTGATATGGACCTTGTAAGTCATCAGAGCCTTCGTAGCTTTCCAACAGATGCTTCCAATATCCGTTTTCCTAAGTTATTTTTGGCATGTGTGTTTGGTGAGGGAGAATGCCCACAATACTCCTACAAGTCCGCCTGCTTTTCGACAGGATAGACTTTACAGTACGCATGTTCGGTACTGACAAGACAAGTATGGTGTATCTAGCAGCATCTAGGCTCTACCACTTGTCATTGTGGGAAACTTCCCAGTTTTTGAAAACAGCCTTAGCTAATGCTACTGGTACTCCAATTGCTGGTTGCGGCCCTGAAATGTTGGAGATTAAAGCCTTTTTTGCTAAAGCATCCGGAATTTCATTTCCCTCTGTGTCACAGTGACCAATTACCCGGAGTATGTCCAACGAATTGAATCTAGAGATAGAGTTCAAACAGTTTCTGAACGATTTTTGAGGTGATCGAAAGACTACTCAATGCCCTCAGTGCGGCCTGATTATCACTGCAGACTACGATGTGCCTGCCCTTCAATCGTTGGTTAATCACCCAGTTTGCTGGCTTTAGGATCGCATATACTTCGGCTTGAAAAATCGTTGCATATTGTCCCAAAGCAAAAGCCGACTTCGCGGCTCCAGAACCCTGTTCTGCTTCCGGTCTAGTGTGATACCCAAATACTTGAGTTCTGTTTGTTTGTTGTTTTGCTTACATGCTTTGTAACCTCTCAAGTGATCAGACTTACGCTTCCTAGTAAATGGTAATATGGTACCTTGTCCGGATTTATGCGCAATCGAGTCACGATAACAAATCCCTCTGCCACCGGTGACATTTGAACCACGACCTTGCGCTATGACAGCCAAGTGCTCTAACCACTTGAGCTATCCGGATACAAAATGTATATCCTTTGGATATTATCAATCATTCGTTATTCTGGTGCGGCTTTCATCAAACCGTACCAGTATAATGAAAGTGATGAAAAATTCACATAAAACTCTCTTGAACTATTAATTATTATCAAATAATAATAATATTAAAATATAAAAGCACTACGAACAGGGTCGTAGAGAGAAAAACCAGGGCCCAGGATGAAAATTGATTGATTTTATTCTTCATTCCGGGCACTTCGATGCCGGAGCAGCCCTCACTCCACTCCTTGCCACCATCCTCCGCCTTGCCCCTCCCACACAATGGGCCTGCCTTCGAATCAAGCTAACTTTCATACTTTTCAATTAGACATCATTCACATAACAGACACCTGATTGCAGATTAAAGAATTGAAACACAAACTCCACGTACCATGAAGGCAGCTCTGTTTTCTGCTGGAACCAGCATTGCGTTACGCATTTGCCATTCAAACGGCATCCTATGCCTATATTAAAACACAGATTTTTCTTTCGAAAGCAATCTTCACTCACGATTCTTGAACGATTTTTTTTTTGCACAAATTCTTCTGTGATCCAGATTTTACCTTCATTCTCTATTACTACTACCAAATCCTACAAAATATTGTCAATACTTCTTCAACCATGACCTCTGTTATCTCATCATAATCGTGACGAATTTTGGAACCTATTGAGTAGTGAATCATTCCTCAAAGTTTATTTTCTCTTATTCGCATTCATCCGGATCATATCCGCCCTTAGCGTTCATGTCTTCCATAATGGCGCTTTCCAGAACTGCATCCTAGAATTTTTTTATATATCTTTTTTCCCGCAATGAACTCTTATCATTTGCCCAAACTTAGTATGGGCCTACAATTTTTTGACTATTCCTGTGACCGTACCTGTGCATAACTTTCATAAGTTGCCAACTTTCATAAGTTGCCATTGGATAGCACTTATTTTAGGCCTATCCTTATAATCTCGGTGTTCACCACCATCCGTTGCAGAAAGTATAGTATGACTTCCTTTATTTCATTTACATATTCAGGCCAGCATGCATAGGAACCGTGAGAAACCTATTCTAAATTGTCTTTTGTTAAAAAATGGCAAGTCTTTTCCCTTTTTTTTTGAAGTTTTCAATAAGGTAGTTAAGAAAAATGTAGCGGTTCATGTGATACCCGTGACATGGCAGGAGCCTTGGGACTTCTATTCTACTTTGCTATGCCTTGGTCTAACATGCAAGGTGTTCCAAACTGCAAGAAAAAGTCCTATTAGTAGAAGTAACAAGTAACAAGGAGGAGGAAAAGGGAAAAATTAAGAAATTTTAAAATCCTTTATACAGGGTTTCCCGTTTATAGTGGTACACATTTTAATGGTGGATAGTACCACTTATTTGAGGAAAATTGGTCCTTGAAATGATCTTTTACCGTAATGGAGTTCAAGTCATCATCCTTTCGAAAGTATAACTGCTTAAACTTTCAAATTTCAAAATTGATTTTTTTTTCCAAACTTCAATATGGATTATTGTTACTGGACCTTAAACTTACAAACTCGCAAAGGTCATAAAAGTTATATCATGATGTTAGCTGTCAAATGACATATAAAAATAATGTGTTTAATTGTGGGAAACTTCGGAATATTAGGCATTAAATGGGACGAAACGTGATCTTCATATGTAGCCAATTCACTTAAATATGGGAGTTCTAGTGTTTCGGTGCATTACTTTGCCATTGTTCGTATTGAAAGCTACTATTATGGACTGTAAGTTAGATATTAGTCATGAACAATTACCTGTGGCAAATTGGTTTAATAATCACGGGAATCCCCTGATATGTCGATCGAATCGGGTGTATCCTTATGGTTTAAAAATTAAGTGCTCCAACACGCTTTTAGACTTTAATACAGAACTGCACTAGGAGCTAAGTGGGGTCGTGGTGGCCGGTGATATGTTATTGGGAAGATCCGGCGAGCACCCTCGGACATATTGAACACGCTTGCGGAATTTTATACTTCTGAACGGTTTGAACCAGAGTGTATGACAGTCCCAGGACATTTAGGGACATTTCCTGCAGCTGAAAATAATATAGGTGCTATAGCCATTGCCTTAAGATGCCAAATTTCTTTAATTTTCCAGCCAGTGTCTCAGAGCTCACTTTCATCTTCAAGTATTACTCTCAGTGCTACTATTACGAGGTATAGCGACACCAACAATGTACACGGAGTGATCCGTCATGTCAACTAACAGATCATCAGGATTATTGTATGATGTCTCATTCATAGCTTGGATGTGAAGGTAACCACTGATATGTCCGGCATGCGGCTCGAAATTTATCTCAACCAGAATTCGGATTGAATTTCGGCTGAACATGTCGTGTATCAGTATACAACTTGACAACTTATCAGGTTGCACTTAACACGTGCCATGTCAATCAGTAAACATGAAAGGGGGTTCAATGCCATTCAAAGCCAAAGAGAATGGATCCCCATAGAAAATACTTCTCACTATGCCGATAGGTTCTGATATGTAGTTACCACTGAGTACCCTTCCATGGCTGTCACCTAATATGTTAACTGGCTAAGTGTACGAAACTTTTTTTGTTTGGAAACACGAAATGCTGTTAAAAGTCTTGGCGTAATCGATATTGCACTAACTAGATTTCGTGGTCTCTATTTGGCTGTCCTACAACTAGCGTGTTGATAATAAGGTGGGGGGGAGGGCGGGGCGGAGAAAAGGGGATTGGCTAGTAAGTAATCGATGAGTGAAAGATTTGCCTTTGAAGATATTTTTCTTCTTCTTGGCTAAAAGTATCTGGTAATGTACACGTATTTCGGAGACCACACAGGTTGACGGTTGGTCCCCCCAAAATATGTATTCGTATACATTACCAAATACTTTTAGCCAATAAAAAGGAAAATATCTTCAAAGGGAAATCTTTCGAATTTCGGCTAACTAACTACCTCTTAATTCACAAAAATTAATTGATGCTGTGTCTGCGGGTTGCTGCACAATGTCCTTCTAAAAGGCATTGTAGACACTCCTCCGACCGACTAATGACTATACTATACTATGTGCTATGTCACCGTGTATATTGAGAATACAGAATTCGGGCTCAGGCAGGTAGCATGATGGGTGCCATTGGTAATAACCCCCAAAGTCTACCTAATAGAAAAACTGTATTGTCTTGACGCTCTGTTGGGATTCGTTGAGTGATCTGAAAACCTTCGCCGGTTCCTCGCGTACGTGAACACGTCAGAATTCGTTTTTGTCATACTTTCGCAACTGTTGGTTGGTGTGTCCAGAATTTCAAACACGGAAGTTTCCATCGATATGGGCATGGTTTTGGTAAACTCATTCATTCATTGCTAGTTCACTTAATGAGCAATGTCTTTATTTTTAAGGAAATGATCGATCCGTGAAAACTACCTTTTGTAAAATTTGTGATAGCTTTGCTATGCATCTGAGACTGCAGTTTAGTGAATGAGTTTGAGTTGTCGGTTTGACTGGTTGAGTAGCAAAGATAATTACATATTCGTGCAAACCATGTAACTATCATAAAAGGATTAGATTGCTGCTAGGTCAAAATTTTGTAGAGGACTTAGGTTTGGTCGAAAAATTCTTTGTGAAGCAACATACTGAATTAGGCCTTTATATTTTATATAAAAAAGTCGCAAAAGCTTTCATGCTTGAAGCGATTTGATACCAGTAAAGCCATAGGGGAACGACATTCTGACTTACTGGAGGAGGACGATTAGACGAGTATGACACGAAGCGTGACCGGAGGTTATTTGGTACCATAGAACCGGGATGACTTTCCGCGAGCATATGCGCTAGCAGAATTCTTTCTAAATATTCTTGCGATTCGGTTATTAGCAGTTGACTGCTTTCTTAGAATTTCATGCTGGTTGTAGGTAGGATACATGCAGTTGCGCTTTACAGCTTAGAGCCGTAACCTTTAATTATTGTTAGGTGTTGTCCGGATAGCCTAGTGTTTACAGCACAACGTTGTACGTTGCACGAAAGGTCGCGGTTCAACTTTCACTACTGGCAGTGGAATTTTTATTGTGATTTGACATCGAATACCAGTCGACTCAGCTGCGAATGAGCAACTGAGTCAAATCAGGGTAATAATCTTGGGCGAGCGCAATGCTAACCACATGCCTCCTACAGTATACTGTATTGTACCGTTACAGTCTTGAATGAAGTGCTCTAACACACTTCAAGGCTCTGATCCAATATGGATTGTTGCGCCAACAATTATTATTATTATTGTTAGATAAGCGTCGCATGTACTGGTATTATTACTGGGTGTACCCTCAGTGTAAAGCAACGTCGCTGCCCTAGTATCCACGGGATTCGGCTTCAAATGAATTCCCGTCCGAAGAGCAGGTTTAGAAGGGTTTATGCTTACTTATGTTAAACCTCCAGAATACCAGATGCTCTAAGCTTCAAGTTGTTTTATATTTCTTCACCCTTCACCCTGAAGTAAAGGGGTTCTGCTTGCAAGCATAACCCGTCTCTTACTTCCCACATCGTGTGAACACATCCTACATCGTCCACATATTTCGTTGTCTGGGTTGATTTATATTATATAGTGAGACGTTTAGAGTCTACTGGCATTTTCTTCTCATTCAATTTGTCAGTCAGTCTTTTAGTCTTAATAACCGACTCCGGGTATTGCTTATATGTCCATCTACTAATCAACCGTATGCTGGAAGTCGACATTGCTCATGATCGAATGTTTCCCATGCGGCTCGTTTAATATGGTAGTGAACTGACCTGACTTCTCTTCAATGTTGTTGATTCCTTAGTCAGCCAGTTTTGATGTTTCAATGCTTTGACGTACTCTGTCGATTTTCCAAAATTCTGGAGCTTTTTACTATCAAAGCTTATAGATCAAAACCAATAGTGGACTACCTTCAGTATTCACAGTTTGTTTTTCGATATGGATATTGGACTCTGATGAGATAGGGGTCGTTCCCCGATTTGCCTTGGTGTCAGCATACATATATTCTTTTCCTCCACTCTGGCATATGCATTTTGGAAAAATTGTTCGCGCGTCTTACTTACAGGAATTGTAAATAGGGATGTAAGAGAAGGTACGATTAAAACAGAATTAAGATAGTTAAGCTACTTGAGCTAAAATTAAACCACAATAAATCATTATGTAAGTCACTATCAGAAACTGAAATCCTAAACCCAGAGTTTCGATGCCTTCGCTGTAGCGCCAAATTCCCCATTTATCGATATCATGGCGTCCTCCTCGAGATCTATAGTGCTTTTAGTAGTTGTTGAAACCTATTGTGCTTTCCATTTTCTTTAAAAATAGCATTCCCGATTCGACATCATAAATCGTTAGCTATTCACGCTCCAGCTGCAAACCATAATTCACGATATTCATGGAAAGAATTCATTAATCTTGAAACACATTAAACCATTGATTACGAAAAAAGGTGGCAAGCAAAACGGAAGACTCACCCCGAAACACTGGGAAATGTGAATGGGAAAATTTATACATTTATCCGTCTGCAGATGGGAAGGAAGCGAGGCAACGAGAACAACATAACTGGCCAGGAAGCAGGGCTATTAAAGAGATTATTGGATTGGAAGGAAAGCAAATTCAAGTTATGTGTGCATAATATTTATGTAATGTGGTAGGGAAGTAACAACGGAGCATCTTAAGTATGTGAAACACATTCGAAAGCGATTTTATAGACCCGTTTGTAGGGCAACAAACACTCATAAATCCTAGAAGGGGGCCATCAATTCAGGACATAAAACTAGTCATAAAAGACAGGTTGAAAACATTCCATTACAATGAAAAGCATTCAAGACAAATTGCTTACTTTGGGTTAAACCGCATATGTTCGTTTAGAAGCATTTGGATAAAATATTGATGGACAAGTAGGTTGCCCATTTGAATATGCGTTTGGTAAACCTAGTTAAGCAATGACTTCTGTTGCTTAGTTGCCGCCTAGAGTAGAGACATCTTCGCAGTATTTTCAGAACAGGAACAGAAATTGTCATCCGTTTGTTGAGGTGGTGTTTAGGAGCCAGCGTGCAGTTAATTGTTCAGCATCCCCTGGCGACACACATGCATGCACACATGTACGGGAACCCGGAAGGTAAAATCAGCATCTGGTTCGCACTAACACGAAGAGATACCAACTTTATTCCTGGACATCTTGGAGTTTTCCTTGTTATTTTCAACACCGCCCACGTCCACTATATTTGACCAGCTTTTGTTTTTCACTCACAAGCTCCATTTACCCTATTTTATTTTCCATGCTATAAGCCCTGTTAGGCTAGTGCTGAAATAGAACAGACAGAGATGTTTTCGACAAACAAAGCCAAATGGCATTAGAAAATCCTTTTTTACTTGCCAAGCAATTTTCCATGTATTTTTAGTATGGCATATAAGCCCATTATATTTTGTATTGTATATGGGGCCAAAGCAGACACTCATAAAGGGACAGATCACGTGACAAAGGAAAAAGGATAAGTGTCCATGGCTCGAGAAGCATTTTGAGTGGGTGGCAACGCCGTTGCTTTTATCATAAAATTATGCAATAAACGTCTTCCGAATAACAATTCGATTGGAATCCCACAACCTTCTTGGAAATTCATTTGAAAGGCAATCTGGACAATTTTTTTAGTTTCAATTCTCATTCTACTTGAGAGGAAGGATTGCAATAAATCGTGAAGTGATACTTTTCTGTGGGCACCAGAATTATGTAAGTAAGGCTTTCCTGGGTAGCGATGCTTATAAGAAACTAAATTTGACATTTGAATCCAAATAACGTATTACCTTAGCCAGTACTGAATTTACCTGCGAGGCAACCTATTCAGCTCCTTAGGGTCGTCGATTTTGAGGACAGCAAACGGCGCTCACGGCACAGCCCCCACATATATGGTCCCACTACATGGTGACATCATTAGGTCTATTAATGTAAAGAACGGTTGGCACTTTAGTTTGAAGTTATAAACTGCGTCATGACGCACGACCAATGAAGTCGTATTCTGAATTTAAGAGAGGGAGTAGCGAATTTTGAACAACTCATGGGTAAACAATTTCTAAATTTAATTTGGACCTTGAGTTCAATTTCGCATTGTTATTAAAATAACCATTTGACGCGCCTACATAATGTTTATCATACTCGAATTAAACAATAATATTCCAGCTTGTTCATAAAGTCAAAAATCGTTTCAAGGTTGTATTTGAGCTCAGTGCTTCTTCCCTTAATTGTAATTCCATGAAACCAGATCTTTCATTACCACTCAAAGAAATCTTTTGCTCATAGATGCGGAATTTTAATTGCAAACCTTTTTGGCTATAAATGAAGGAAAAACGATAATAAAGAGTAATTTTGCAGGTCGTTCGCTTGATGGACTATCAAAGTCCATTCTCAGAATTTTGTAATTTTTTCTTCTTGATTTCTGTTAGAAAATATATACATGATAGCCGTTGCCTTTTCAATGAAGCATAGCGTGTCCACCACACCTACGTGACATCGTGGTCGGTTCGTTGACATATGCTTCAGTCGTTCCCAGGTATTCTCGAGAAGCTTACACTACTCTTTAAAAGTTCTCCGTTATATGTTATATGTATCTACTCGTCGGCCACTTTGTGATTGTGGATTCCATTGCATTCCATGCATTGCCATAGCAACTTAAATTGTTACACTGCCACTTATGTTGAGATTGTGTCGGCCCGAAATACATCGATAGCATTCCCAAATTTGAAACAAAACGACAAAATTCGATCTAGCGCTGTTTATGGTAAAATCAACCCCAGTACAATCGTCACAAATTTATCAACGCCTTGGATGTTTTCCCCATTAATGCAAACAGGAAGAGCACAATGAACAGTCGGACTGAGAATCTTGGTTTTGTTGGTGTTTATCTTCAGTGGGACTCCGCTTGCCTCCTTCTGCAAAACCAGAACCATTTGACCAAGGTGCATAACTCAATGTGAAGACAAGTAGATATCATCACCGCAGTCGAGGTATTTGAGGAAAGCTTCTACGTTCCCCGGACAAGGCGGCATGAGAGATGGCAGCGATGATGACAGGGAATAGCTTCAGCCACAGAATTCAGTTGAGCCTGACTTTGCTTTGGACCTCTTATTCATCTGAAATATCATCTTAATGCAGCACACGGTATATTGCGCATTTGTTGTCCTGATAATTGCTATTGATTTCTCCGGAATATCTGCCTTGCATAGAGAACTTCAAATACACTCCAAGTTGGAAGTTGACGAAACTTTCTCGAAATCGTCGAAGAGCAGGTGAAGTGGAAATCTGAACTTTTCTTCAACATGATTAGAAAGGTGTTTATTTGGTCAGTGTAGGAGGATCCAGAGCGGAAACCAGCCTGCTTTCTGCCTTTTGATCTTTCGAGGGGTTTTCTGTGGCATTTCAAAATTATTTTAACGACTAACTTCTTAACAATAATGAAGATGCTAATACCCTGCCAGGGCTTAAGACAAATGCCCTTTCCTAAATATTATCGATCATCCCCGTTTGCCTTCACCTGTTGAGCTGCTGATCATCGTGGGTAAGGAGACAAATTTAACGTCTCTGATTGGACCACCGAGGGGCTTGTGTCCGACGGAGGAGTGTAACCGTGGTGGATGCGCAGTACCCCAGGTAAGGGTTTATGGAAACTTGGAGCTGATCAATTAGCGAATAGAGGAGTTTTTAAATGGCGAAATAGATGTGAAAGTGTTTTTGCCTAATTGGTCTTCGAATGCAAACATCAGGTAATTCCCAGTGGCAACGAGCTTTGCCAGGTGCCGTTTTTCGTCAATTGCTGTTGGTTGTTGACATTTTCAACATTTCCTATTGAATAAATGGAAGATAAAAGTAAGTTGCTTGTGAGACTCACTTTGCGTGGTTTATATGGCAGAGGATACCTTTCTCTTCCAGTTCATGATGCATTTGAAGAGATAGAATAGCTGGGTGTTAAAGCGTTCGCATAATTCCCAAATGTTGTCCACATTTATTCAGCTGAAGGGTCCACCCGTCAAAATACCAACAAAGACCATCAGCTGCTATGTTGATAAGGATAATGCTACGAAACTTTCGGAGTATTGCGAACACTAAGTTTCTGATGTTTATAACATACTTACGTATGCTATATTCATGAGGGGTTTATATCCCAATGATACTATCTGAAGGTGCGATAGGTTTCTGCTTTCTGTTATATGACAATACTTGAAGCTATTCCTGTACAATGGTACCGACACCACCCCTTTTATCTGAGAAGCCACAATTGAATTATTTTTCGCTTACGTTTTAGTTTTACAACATCATCAATTTGTATATGCCATTTTGTGTAAAACAAAAGCTTATTAAAATCAGTTTACTGTTTTTCTCTCTGTCTGTCTGTCACACGCATTTTTCTCAGCAACGATTATACCAATTGGTACCAAGTTTGGCAGGACGGTGTGAATGCCCACGCATGTATTGAGTTACATTATTGTACATGAAATTTAAGGGAGATGTAATTTTTTTCTATCGAATATAATCATGTGGGGTCAATGCTAGTCTCTGTTCTGAAATCGAAAGCATAAAGAGGGGACTCATTTTCGGAACCTACACAACCAAACAATCTGAAAAAAATCACGAAGCTGCCACTATACGATACCTTAGCTCCGGACTACCTTCCCTGCCGATATCTGCTTAAATAAGCTTAATAATTATATTACTATAATTTTTAGTAATTGACTGCAAAACTCCTCATATGTTTATCCTAGGATCATCAAATGTAGTAATATCGGCTGGAAGTTTGGTGGAAATCACACTATTACTAGTAAAGTCATAATAAATCAAACTTGTCACTTCAGTGCAAATTGTAAGATGTTTAATGTCAGTAGTACGTGAAAGTGAATATTCTCACATAATATATACATACACATTACGTTCTAGGCACTAATGGGACAAATGTCAACCCAATCTTTTTATATAAGAAATACATAAAACCTTTCATACCTGAAATGTCCAGCTTCTGGTATCCCGGCTAGTTGTAAGGTTAGCTGCCATCTTGAAGGGGTTTTCACGAGTTCATTTTGTTGAAATACCTCACGCGGAAATGTAATCCTTGATTTTTAATGTGGTCGTTTTACTTCTGAAACGACTTCTTTTAGAAATATTGAATTTTTGGACTTGGTGACAAGACCGGATGCTTGGAGCTCCTTTTAAAAAGCGGCTAGACTGAATGCAAGGGTATTGCGGCGTGGGCGATGATGATGTATTCCATATGTGAACGTGGTTATTAAGTCTTGCAGATTTTGTAATTATTATTATTCTGTTAAGGAGAAGTCGCACCGCATCCTTTTGCTGGTTCTAGTGTACCTGTTAATCATAGTATCTCAAGCAAGCCTATAACCCTTAGGAGTTTTAGTATTATTATTATTATTGAGTGTTCTTCCAGATGCGTTGACCTACTTTTCACAAGTGCTCGAGACCGTCCCAGAACGTGTAAAGAGGTTTCATCACACTCCGTGTCAGTAGATATCCCTAGCTTCCTTAGGTGATATTTTAGCCAACAGTGAGAATTCCCACTATGATTCGGAGGTTCTTTTTGATACATTCTACATTCTAATTTAATCGTGCTTTTAAACGGAAATATACATCTTCCCAACAAAAAACCATAGATGTGATGCATTACTCATTAAATGTCCCATTTGAGTATACTGCTTCAAATTTGGAATAAACCATTCAGCCCTGTATGGAGTAAATCGGCTGGGTTGTGCTTAAATCGTGACCTGCTGCTAGGTACAGTTGGAAAGACAGGCGTTTGATAAGAAGTAATAGTAGATACGTACCCTCCGGGCTGAAATGAATTTTCTCAGGCTCTGGAATTAAAGGTCTTATACCTAGGACCTATAATCGATCATACCAAGTACGCTTGTGACAACTCCAGATAATTCGAACATCGGTTACCTTAAAAATCTGTTTATATCCGTCTGGGTACTTTCGCAGTTCAATTTTTATGGGTAATGGACTTACAATCGTTAGCACAGGATTTTTCTTAATAAATGAGGGTGGTACATTTGAAACATTTAATTCGATGTGACTTTATCATGTAGTGAATGAGACTGCCCTCGAATTAGCAGTTGGTTGGTTGTTGGATTTCCGTATTTATAGAAAAACATGTGACATTTTGGATCGCAAAGTAATTCTAAAACCCATCAAAACGAAAGGTTGATCGACATTGCGAAGGTTGGCTTCCGCTCCTGCGTTGACCACAGCAATACCTTACGGATCATTTGGGAGCAGTACGCAGAGTTTAGATCTTTGCTTCTGCTCTTCAACGATTCCGTGCTCTACGCAGGAGGAGCATTTGGAAAGAAAAAATAGCTATTATCAAAGCATATGATGGTGCGAAATGTCACATTCTGCATCGAAGTAAAATCTCAGAGGAATTTGAGGTTGAAAGTGAAGTCCGCCAGGGTTGCATCCTGTCACCGATATTATCTTTTCCTTTTATCGGTGGCATTCTTCACGCTGCCTCGTCTGGAGGAAGTGGTGTAGTCGAATGGACAATAGCATCCTTTCTCAAGAACTTCGACTACGATACCTACGACCTGGTCCCTAACGTGGTTATGGACCTTGGCCAAATGGTTCTGGATTTGAAAAATGAGGTGAGTTAGATTGAAGATAAACACCAATGAAACGAAGGTTAACAGTCTAATGGGTCAAATATTCATGAGACGTGGCACTCTCTCTCTCTGTATTAATCGGCACAGCATCGAAGGCGTCGATCAATTTATAGGTTTAGGAAGCGTGATTTCCGCTGAAGATGGGGCTGAACTAGGTGTCGCCAGATCCGCTTTTGCATCCTTGCCTAAAATTTCTAAATGTAGTAACTTTAACACCAAGATCAAGTTGATACTGTTTTGTGTGAGTATTCGTTCTGTATTGCTATTTGGAGGTAGCATATGGCAAGTGGGCACCACTGTCGCTCGAAAGCTTCAAGCCTTTATGAGCATTTTTCTGCGACGTCGGCCTAATTCTATTTCAGATGAAGAACTTAGTTGGGGCACTCGCCTGTCGCCCTTACGCAATGTAATTGTAAGACGGAAGTGGCACATGCTGTCTGCGCCATGCAGTGGAATCCACTCTCCTAAGATTGCCTACGAGTAGTTCGCGCCAAGAGTACTTGCCGCGGAAGAGCAGAGATAGAGTTTGCCACTGCGAGAAATCCTGAAGGAGCTGAACCGCATTTCGGCGGTCCGCAAATGATGACGCGTAGATGGTGTTGAGGCCCTATACCCTATTAAGGGGTGAATAGTAGCCATAAATTTTGAATTGTCTGCAAGGCTGATCATAACTGCATCGAGTAACATTACAAATGGCATTTGGTTTTCAACTTTCCATGGATATTCCCACTTCCATCGCGTGAAATTGCTGGGTTCCATAACGATTCACCCCCTATATAGATGTTATTATTGACAATTATGTCCATAATAATTTGCACTAACTCACATTAGTTTCGACTAACTGAGATTCTTGTAGTCTTTAAATAAATCATGTTCGTTTTGATTTCGACACCAATAACTGGGGAAAAAACGTAATTCCAATATTCATACTAACAGATACTAGCGAACAAATGATATTGGCGGCACCAATTTGACATTTAATAGCGATGCTAAGGTTGAAAAGGGCTGCAAAGCTCTTGGTATTTATACTAACAACGTTCCATCTTAATCGGGTTCGCCATTTGAATGATTGATTATTTGATTGGTGCGTGTCGATTCAAGAGATTCTGTAATAATTATTACGCCTACCGGGACATCACTGTTTCGGTCGGTTTTTGGGGACGTTTTCTGTTGATTAGCATGTTAAAGTCAATTTTGGCTAATAAGTTCCCATCAGAGCGAATTACATTACCATACAACACTTTTCAGAATGCTGCAATAATTAATGCAGATGGGTCGATCCTGAGTGGCTGGGGTCGACCTAGACGATCCGTCCGCAATTATTGAAGTTCCACTAAAGTGTTCCGTGGGTACACGCTCACAAGCCTCATTACTGGCTGGGAACGTGGGGATTCCCTTGAACACTTTAGTTACTCACGTGTCATTGTATGTTCCTATATCCTTAAATCGACACGTGGGTCGGGGTTCCTGGATGCAAAAAATATATTTATATCGGGATGTCGCGCGAACCTATCGAGATAAAACTATTTCTGAAACAAAAAAAAACTTTCCTAAAACTCCAGACCTGAACGATTGAGAGGGAAGACCCCGACAAATAACATCCTCACTCGAGACCACTTCTACCGCAAATATTCATGAGACGTGGCTTTTTTGGTTCCTACTTTACCCTGGCATCGTCAGGCTATAAAAATTAAGGATGCTCCTTTCATTTTTGATTTCAATGGAGCAATCGTTATTCCAAACGTATCTACTACTTCACTGAAATTCTAGTTTTTCTCAATCAACATCTGATTTAGCTTTATTGCTAGTTAATACTTAATTATGTACAAGACTCGGTAGTGTTGACCCTTTATAGACTAATTCATGCCTTTACAATAGCGGAATGTATTATTTTCTGCAAAATATGACCTGAAGTCTCGACTAGTGATATGGGTTGGAAAGAATGCATGTATGTATGTAGGTTTGGTGCTATCTTCCTAATGCGCGATTAGGGGGCCATCGACTTGTAGGGATTGTTCGCTACTTAACCTTGCTCATCAGACAGTACATCCTTCCAGGAATTCATTTAGACGCAAATCAAATAAATACAATTTTCTTACGGAATTGATGGTTTATTCCTTTCCAATCATTCAGTTACTCCATAACTTGCCGCTATCATTCTGTGATTTCGCTCCGCATTTTCTAATTGATTCCTATCTGTGGTTATTCACTTCAATTTTCATCTCTCTGGAAAAATGTTGCGACCAGTAAAGGGCAGGAAAACGCGCACTTTTCCCCAGCAATTCCATCGCGCGGAGAATCTTCGAGGGAGTCTCAATGTTTTAATGATTTTATGATTAACTTGAAATGAATCCACACTTCTTTTTTGACTATTTTCCATTTCTAAGCCTGCTCCTCCTTAGGCCCGAGAAATCCAAAACGAACCTCATCTACGTTGCTGGCCATCTTGTTTTTTCGCCTCAAAGCTGTCCTCTAATCTAGCTAGATGAATTCCAGGACCGCTTCTTGACCAGCAGCTTCAATGATCCGCTAATTTTTCGGTCCAGGCATTTAACTCAAAATTTCTCATCAGCTTGAACAACAACAAAATTTATCTCGATTTCTGTAATTTATGTATCGAGCTATCCTGCTTCGAACCTCCTTGCTCTGGGTTCGAATTTCAGTCGTCCTGGATGTCGGTGTTTGTCTCAATACTTTGAGCTTATCACACATTAAGTGTGATGACAGCGAAACTGAAGCACAGTTTTATCAGGAACAGAAGACACTAATAATGGAATGCAGCATGAGCATGTGAAAACAACAACAAAAGCGTTTGTAATCGACTTTGGAATTGAATTGAATTTTAGCGTTTTGGGGACAGTTAAAATGTGATGTGATAAATGTAATTAATTACAAGTCGGTAAACCGGAAGCTCGGCGCTTTAGGTATGAAAGGTTTTGTTTGCTTCTTGGGTGAGTATATTTGAGTGTAGAACTATCCCACTTGTGCGTAGCCTGTTATGTATATGCATCTAGCATGTCAGAGTTAGTACTTCGGGTTGTAAATTTACACGGTAAAGACAATTTTGAATTACTGTAAGTTTGTTAGAAATAGTATGATTTTGATCAAACTTGGAAATAACATGCTTGATATTACATACTATTACAAACTTTTGTAACTTTAGCATAAATGTAAGGAGGGTTTTTACTCAATTTCCCCAAAAATATAGTAATATACTATTATTAATTTAATTTGAGCAGATATCGATATGGAGAGTATATAGAAGCAGCTTCATGACTTTTTTCATATTTTTTGGTTGGGTAGTTTCTGAGAATGGGTCCGTTAAAGATATCATCAATTTTCCTTCCCTCCCTCTCCCCGCCTTTCTAACAAATGCCAAAACTAAGACCGGCTTCGAAAAGCACTAATCATTTGATACCCAACTAATCATTTGATACCCAACATGACTATACTACTTTATGATTCTTGCATAAAGTTAAGGGATGTTTTCTAGTAACTTATAAAATAATATACAAACAAAAGATGTTGTTGTGTGTCGTTGGGAGGTGGGAAAGTTCGAAATCTATTGCAGTTATGTGAGACTCGGACTCACCAAACCATCTCCATCTCCTTCCACTCCCCCGCGAGACTGCTATAAAACGTTTCGTCGCGGGGCTGGATCAGCTCTTAACTGCAACTCACTATGGTTGCCTCCCTTTCTTATTCTTTTTTCACAATTTTTCCTGGCTAAGCGATTAATAACAAATTTTAGCACTTCTAAAACTTCGGTTCAAGTCCCTATTGACTCCAACATGAGCTCCATAATATTTTCGGGTGTTCAGCGCCTGTCTACAACCGTCTCTAATGTAGTTCGGTGCGCGATGAAATCAATGTAGATAAGCACGATTGTCAATTCTCCGTGATGCGGTACGTCCATCGATCAGCTTGTGATTCTTCCTAATTCTTTTGCTATTCTGCAACAGGTTTTCGCCGTGCCAGCGGTTTCTTCTGATTTTGTCTGATAAGCACTGCATACCCGGACCTTTCATAGAATTTCATCCTTTAGCAGTTCAGATGGCTGACGACTCCCCGCTTACTCCGGGTAAGTGAAAGTAATTAGCAACAGCATAATTTAAACTTTTTAATACTTCGGAAGTTCTTTCGATTGTCAGTGGACATTAATCAGGTTCTAAATAAGATGGCGGCATTAATCGATTAATCAAAAGTACACGATTTTATATCTAGGGGTCCTAAATAGCAGCGAAGCTTGAGGAGATTATATGTTTTCCTAGACCACGAAAATAAGGAAGAAAATGACCATAAACTCCATCATTATCCAAATGTTAGTATAAAACCTTACAGTATAACACTGAAAATACTGAAATGAAAAATTCTGAATTTGAAATGGAAAAGTCTGAAATTGAAGTGGAAAATTCTGAAACCGGCTTAGAAAAGTCTGAAGTCAGTTCTGAAAAATGGGAAATTGTTTGGAAAGTTCGAAATTTGGTTTGGAAAATTCTGAACCAGACTTGCAAAACCTAGAAGAAATATGCATCTCCCTTTCGTACATTCTGACACTCATTACATTTCACAGGTCACATATTCTCGACAAAATTCTTGACGACTGGTTTATCGATTTTTAAGTAAATCCTCAGACAAACAGACGGAATCAACTTAAATAAATAATATATTTTTCACTACAAAGACGGGATCATAATAAGCGTGCGACTGTTGTTGCAGTTGTGGCGCGGCAGGATTCGCGACATTCGAAATTTATAAAGCAACAAAGGAGAACATTGCGAATCTCATCTAAGCGAAGGACTTTCTCTGAATGAGCAACTTATGGGTGAAAAGAGTCTGTTACGTGATATACCAAGTCGTCTCGCGCGAAAACAAGTATTAATAACTTCAAAACAGTGTATCTGGTAGCTTCTCAGTGCTCAAACTGTACAGTTATATGACAGAAACGCCGAGTGACCCATTATATTCGATCTGGAAATCCTAGGAAATTGCCTGTCATATTTGCGACGTAGCGCACACGTCAAAAATTAAGCCCAATGTGGAAAATATGTATTATTATAGGAACAATAATAAAAAATGCTATTTTCTGGCAAATATAAGGAAAACTCTCTTAGCAGATACAACTCTCAAGTTAAAGATGCCAGAGATGTTGATGAAATTAGACTAAATTTCGGGTTAATTTCAAAATATCTTAATACATATGCTACTATTAGCTTTATTTGAGAAGATATCGTAATTTGATGTATTTTGAGGCCCCGCGTGACCATATTCTGTTAAAACAAGTCGAAATACCACAAGCTGCTGCTTCGGGCTGCCCCCTTTCGCGTATATGAGGAATTAAAGTTCTACGAGACATCCCTGATAAATTAGCAAATGACTTTGTAAATGGCCCAGTTTCGACAATGTTCGATATCTAACAAGGCGTTTACACACTTTAGAATGTTTGAATACTGTCTACTACTATGTTTGCCCCCTGCATGTTATATACGAGTATTATTGGAGAAATTTGGTTAGTAGCGGCTTTTTATTTGAACACCGCTCTTATGTAAGGTACCTGAACAACGTGTAAAGTGAGGTAACATGAAATTATTGGAGGGACGACGGTACATATCACGCCAGGCACCCGTCACTTTAGCTGAATCTTTTTCCGCTTCCTCGTATGTTTCATAGAATTGAGAAACATTAGCGCTTTGAAATATTGCGTTGTTATCTTACATCTAACTACAACTACCAGCGCTCCGAGCATAGTATCACAATACGGATGGCATCAGTTCCTACTTTCCCAAGGGGTTGAAGTTGACAGCGTTCCGGTTCTATGCTCTCATACTAAAATGTCCCGTAAATACCATGCGTAAGAGTTTCCAGGGTTTGTGTTTCACGCCATTAAGTGGACAAAGGCCATTATTAATAAGTTTCTCGTTTTCATGCTGCTCGCTCCGAAATCTCATCAATGTTTTATGTTCAATTTATTATGCTTAAGGACACAGCTCTCTGCTGACTAGATGCAGCGCCTGGTAAGAAACAATGGCCTCGCTTCATAATGGCAGTACTTGCGAAATAAATTTTATGCGTTTATGAGCTTCAAGTCATATTTAATGAAACATTATCATCGCAGCTTATACAGTCATGCTATTTCCATTCATTTTGTATTTATGGACGCAGATATGGGCACTTCGTGCTACGTATCACCACCAGATGAATGAGAGGGTGGAATGACTTGAACAGATCCATAATGACGGAGAATTTGTTAATTACCAAAAAAGCTTTTCCACGGGAATAAGTTGTTTGGAATGAATACGACGTTAGCTTAGTGGAGGCAATAACTCAGAATGTTGAGTGATTACAATCAAGCGTCCTTCGTGTGTCCGTAAGGAACATATTGTCTTCGTAAAAATTTAATGTGGTGAAGCGAATAGACAACGTAATTTCCGAAAGCTGTAATTTCTCAGAATATATAAAATTTAGGAATGTGCTTCTGTATATTATTTATTTTTCACATATCCGAAAAGAGGAAAATTGGCATACGATGGCAGTTTGTGGAGGCGATACTGAGCTCTGCTTTAAATATTCTATTACTTTCTGTGAACTTCAGCAATTATTTGGATCATGGCCCATACTTGTACCTGAATTTCCTTACGATAAAAAACCACGCTTTAATGTTTATTAAATGTTGGTTGGTCCATTGAGTAAATTATTCAAATTGACGTTCTTGTAAGAATACATGCAGGTACCATGACCCTTTAGTGGGCAAAAAAACAAATTTTCAAGAATTTTTTCCTTTCCTTAGTTCCTTTATTAAATGTTAATATGCGACTTTTTCAAAACGTTACGAAGTATGCAACTTCTTGAGTATAAAATGAATCAAATGGCGAAACCTATCACGACAAGCCGACCCCGAAGAAGAATTGTTTTTTTGATTCAAATCCTCTAATCCTCCTATTTTATGAAATTGCATCCTCGAAAAACCTTTCTCGCTTGGCGGAATCTGAGGACTGAGACTTCTTTAGCAGGGACTAAGTTCAGAAGCTAGGTCGGCTGAATAGAATTGGGAACATTGAAATAGAAAATCCAGGAAGCGTTTTATAAGGCAAGGTTCCTTAGTTTGGACTCTTTTTGAATCGACTCTTTTTCAGCTTTTTTTTGTTGTATCGACAAACCATAATTAGTTGACACGTGCTTTATGAGTTTAATAGGGAAATCTATAGTTTTATGCTAAAACAAATCTTATCAAAGTCAATTATTGTCTGTTTTTTTTGGTTTAGGGTGGAAAGCTTAAAAAGCTACCGTCGGCGCCTGCTAGCCAATTATGAGGTCCTTTTACGCACTAAAGCCACCTTCTTCTCCTCTACTCTCCCCGCCAGACTAGGTCAGAATTTATACTGCACCCATGCTGACAGTTGTGTTCCTCTCTTATTCCTTTTTCTGACTAACTTATTTCTGCCTGAAATTCTTATAGATGCCTTTTATCACCTTTTCGATAGCAGTTCATGTCGCATGTTGCATGATGTTTTCGGTTGTTAAGTCCTCCGCAAATGCAGTTTCCAATGCAGCAGAAGGCGCCAGGACCCGATGGTATTCCAGCCGAGGTATACAGACTGGTATTCCAACATCAGTCAGACCTACTGCTCGGCGCATTCAACGCTTGCCTGAAAGAGGGCATTTTCCTTGCTCGTTGGAAAGTTGCGAGGCTTGCGCTGATCCCTGATCCACTATGTATGCTTGACACTGCTGGGAAAGTGCTCGAAAAGCTCATCAGAAGTAAACTCGCTGAAGCGATACGCGCTGCCGGAGATTTATCTCCCCGGCAGTTTAGGTTTTAGGGCAGGGAGATCGACAATTGATGCTGTCATGCAAGTCATGGACGCCGTTCGACGAGCAGAGGCACATAGCCGCCGAACTCGACGGGTGGCGCTCCTCGTAACACTTGACGTCAGAAATGCCTTCAATTCCGTAAGATGGAAAGACATTCTAGGCACACTAGACAATACCTTCAACGTGCCTGGTCGGCTACGCAGATGATGTCGCGGCGCTTGTTGCTGAACGCACTGTCGAACAGGCGCAAAACATACTGGGCATATTGATGCGACGGGGGGGCGGATGGATGACTACTCATGGTTTCAACCTTGCACTGGAAAAAACCGAAGTAGTCATCCTGACTAAAAAGAGAATTCCGACTCTGCGTCCCATATCGTTCGGCGAGTCGATCGTCGAGTCAAAATCAGCAGTAAAGTACCTCGGGTTGACTCTTGACCCAAAGATGAGCTTTTCTGAGCAAATCCAAGCAGCAGCGAACAAGGCTGCGGCTAGAGTTTCGGCGTTAAGTATTCTAATGGCAAACATTGGGGGTCCTACGTCTAGTAGGCGACGTCTCCTGATGAGCTCAACGCAGTCTGTCCTGCTCTACGGCGCAGAGGTATGGGCTGGCGCTCTTAAAAAGAGGTATATTGTAAACGCCTCCCGCAAGTACAGAGACGGGGAGCTCTACGGGTGGCGTCTGCGTACCGCACTATCTCAGAACCGGCCGTGATGCTGATCGCGGGAGTTATCCCTGTTGACCTTCTTGCTAGGGAGCATCAGGCCAAGGGAGATGAGCCAAGGGAGGTGGTTGCTCGCGAAGAACGGCAACACACTTTGGACGAGTGGAAGCCCTCTTGGCAAAATGAAACTAGAGGCAGATAGACTGCGCGGCTCATCGGCAACTTAGGTGTGTGGCTGAATCGGAAGCATGGTGAGACTGACTATTTCCTTACCCAATTTTTAAGTGGGCATGGAGGTTTTTAGTCTTACCTGCACAAGGTTGGAAAGGCGCGTTCTCCGGATTGTGTGTTTTGCAATGGAGTTGTGGACGACGCTCACCACACTTTTTTTTCTTGTGGAAGGTGAGATGGGTTTCGTCAACAACTCTATTTAAACACAGGGGATCTCTCTCCAGACAACATTGTGGAAGAGATGCTGAGGACTGCTGACAGCTGGAACCGTGTTGCCCATTACGTTCGGGTCCTTCCCGTTGCTAAGAAGATAGAACTCGACCGGTGGAGGAGGCGGATGGCAAGGGGTTCCTTGAACTGGCAGTTCCCTTCCTCCTCTCCCTTCCCGTTGGTGAAAGGAATTCCCTGATTTGAAGGCTCCGCAAAGCGGGAGAGTTCGGGGACTAGCCCGAAGTAATGTGACAAACGGTTCCAGGCTAGCTCTCTGATGATGGGGAGGTGTTTAGTTGGTAGTCCGACGACGTACCGTCCAATACTGTGTGCGTAAATGCATTCACCTACCCTACCCAAAAAAAAAAAAAAATGCAGCCTTATCAGTTGCGAATCTAAGAAAGTGAAATAAAATTTGTTCTGCGTCCTCTGCAATATTCCGATATTTTAGGCAATAAGACGAATCGTCATCACCAAACTGCCGGGACTGCCGATATATTCGAAGGGGGTGGGTAAATTATTTTTTCACAGGGTATGCTCATGTGGGGTATCAAATAAGTGTTCAGTTAGTACTTTTCGAAACTGATCTTACTTGCGATAGTGCGTGAAACATAGGGGAGTTAGGGCTATGCGCCTCAAAAATGAAACAAGTGTCGTTCTCAGAACCTATCCAACCGAAAAACCTTTAAAAAATCACTGTGATGCATGTATACGAAGTCGAGGTCTCAAAATACATCCCGTTTGGATATCTGTAGGAATAAAGTTAATAATAGTATATTTTAATATTTTCGAAAACCCACTTAAGTTCATCCTAGAAGCACCAAATTTGGTACGGATAGCCCATATGAACGGTGGTGTTAGCGTTTGGAAATATGATCCAAGAATATTTTGTATTAAGGTATATACGAATGGGAAAATATTAATAGGATATTTCCCACACAAGATGGACACAACGTTTATAACCGAAGCGTCCAGCTTCCGATATTCCGACTTGTTTTTTTTTTAAGGTGAAAAGTTTTAAAAGTTACCGTTCGCTTCTGTGAGACACTTACTCCTTAAAACCATCTCCGTCTCCTTTCACTTTCCCCCTGGGGCTCCCATAAGGCATTAGCTTATGGGGCTGCTATCATGCAAACTGCTTTGTTAGATATTGTTCGGCAAGCGATATACAGCTCCAATTTTTCTTTTATTCGCTTTATTTTTTACTGCATTCGCCCATATTAGGGGCGTATTTAGTAGAATCGAGCTGGTCACCCTTAAAATAAGAAGTCGGCGGCTTGGCCTTGGACCATCTATATTTTATTCTCTCGAAGAAGATGACAGCAGGAGTTCCGATGCAAGCGTGTACGATACGATAAGGAGCACGCAACATCTGCGAGCCACTACGTTCCCGCTGCTCCCGAGGCAGAGGTGAGGCAGCGTCTGACGATTTGCCTCTGCCCTGGTAAGAAACCGTAAAGCCGCCATCGCTTCACTTTTTTTGAGAAGTTTGGGTGCAAGCCCTAAGCGAGGGGTCTGTGGACCAGGAAAGAGGGAGTAAGTTGCTTCCCATTTGGTCCGGTCCTGCATTAAGTTGATGCGGACTTAGGACCCCATCATTCCTAAAACGAAGCATTTTTTTTTTTGATAATTTCATCCAACATTTTTTTCATGCTTCATTTAATTGTTGAAAAATATGTAAAACATAAATTTTGTTAATAATATCGCTTGACAATTTTTGGACTCTCTGCCCTCTCATGCCAGATTTTTTACATTTGTTCCTGAGTCTAATGCTTTAACCTATTGCTGTCGAAAAGCCTATCAACGAATTAATACTGCGTTCAGAACACGTACCGAGGTAGATTTTGCAAATTTTCGAGAAGATTGTATTAAATTGTACTAAAATTTGATGTTATATTCGTCAATGCACAGGACAGATATAACCCAGTACGATCAACACTGGATAACGATAATTTTCACAGCAATAATTAAATAAATGACCGCGAATCCGCTAACAAAAAAATGCAGTTATTAGTATAACACGTACAATGTGTCAAATAAGTATTCGTCTGCTTATCTTTTTCGTGATTAACTTAGGATTTTAATAACTACATAAAAAAGATAATGTTCAGTTCATGTCCTCAATTTTTCTCTATTATCTATTCTTTAGAAATAAAATGAAAAATAGGCACTTCACTCCATTGTCACAAAGAAAAAACTAAAACCCAAAATAAACGCAAGTATTACACACCAAGATGTTACCAGATAACGGTACTTACCAAAACATTTTGGTGCGTAGTGAGCCGTTATCGTGTTGTGATCTGTAGTGTAACATATTAAAGCGATATATTTCAAAATTTACTTAAACAAGGTCGTACACACAAATAAATGCGTGAAATTGCTAACAGGCCAGTTAGCCAGCAGGAAAGTGCAAAAACCCCTGAAAATCTGATCGACCATAAAAATTAATCGGAAGTGAAAAACGGCAAATAGCTGATGCGGTGAAGAAATCCTATCGTTTGAAATTATACGGAATATTCTTCGTGAGCCTGGTTATGTCGGGCGTAAAGCTCGCAGGAAACTATTCATTAACAACAGAAACAAGTCGGGAAACCGGAAGCTTGACGCTTCAGGTATAAAAGGTTTTGTGTTTCCCTATGTGAGGAGCATAACGTAGTTCTACATTGGCTTATAGCATTGACTCGAGATATTGAAATCACTCAGTTCTGGGCAGGTTACTGCCATTGCCAGAACTGAGCGATTTAAATATCTCGAGGGGCAGGTTACTGCTATTGCCAGAGCTCAGCGATTTAAATATCTCGAGTCAATGCTATCAGCCAATAGAGAACTGCGTAATGAAATTGTTTCACGCATTAATGCAACCTGGATGAAGTGGCATTCCCCAACTGGTGTTCTTTGTGATCGACGTATCAGCGCACGTCCCAAGTCTAAAATTTACTGCAATGTCGTCCGTTTACCGCTCTCTATAGTTCTGAGTCTTGGCCAACTATAAAAGACAATGAACGGCGTCTTGCGGTAATGGGGACGAAAAAGTTGCACTGCACTGGTGGCGTCACACGTTTTGATTACGTCTGAAACGAGAATATCCGTGATCGATATGGGTTTGCATCGATCGTGGAAAAACTGCAAGAGAGGCGTTTTCGATGGTGAAGTCCTCGGTGTTTAACGTAGGTACCTGTCTTGAGACTTAATCCAAAGGCCCTCTTCAGGCACGGATTGATTTTGTGACCACAATCAGAGCTCCGTTAGACAAGCAGAACGGTACCAGTCTATACCAAGTGCATGGCTTAGCATTCATACTGGTGGATGCAAGAATTACCTAAATCTCTACCGAACTATGGAGTACGGCACCCGTGTTGATACGTAACACCACGTCGAGGCCCGAAGGTCTCTTCTCGCTCGAGCACAACGACAGCCCCCATGAAACTCCCACAAGGGGGGCCAACCGCAAATAACCGAGCTGTACTCAGATACGACAGGAATTCTCCTGAAGTATAAGAGTCCAGGGGCTACCTCGGTTCCCATGGTACCAGTATACCCCTGGTAAGGTTCAGATGAGTCCCCGTGCAGACTCGGGTCTGATCGCCCTTGCCTACTGTATCACGGCCGGCAAGCCAATGCGATATAGCGTTTTCCGGTGCCACCACGTGGAGGTTCTCCTCGGCCACTTGGTTTTGGTTCAGCCGACAGGGTTGCCGCCCCGTCTTCCTCCCCGCCACCTCAGAGCACCACGTTTTAGATGGTGTGGTCACGTAACTCACTCTAACGAGAATTCAACAACCAGTATTGGCCAGAGCATCGAAAGCAATGGTAAGCAACCAAAAAGCCGGCCAAAACAATGATGACTTGATACGCTGGATGGGGATTTATTTGATAAAATAAAATGACGAAACCGATCACCACGAGCCGACCCCGCTTGTAAACTGGAGGCTGAAGAAAAAGAAAAAGATGAGAGGAGCGACGAGTGCACGACAGCTCCGTGTAATATAGCTAAAAATTCCATTGCCCTCTTTTTTCTAGAAAGCGATTTAAATAAATCATTTGATGGAAAGCCCTGTGTTGAAAATGGTCAACCTCATACGCTTCACGGTCTGAGTTTAATATTATTAGCAAATGCCAACAATTTAACCAGCATCAAATATAAACATGTCGAGAAACCGGAAGCTGGGCGCTTCAGGTAGGAAAGGTTTTGTTTGATTCTTCTGTGGGTATATTTAAGTGTAGAACTATCCCATTTGTACGTAGCCCGTTATGTATATGCATTTAGCATGTCTGACTACTCACTTTAGTATGATATTGATATTCAGTTGCAGTAAATTTACACGGTAAAGTCAACTTTGAGTTACTGTAACCTTGTTACCAATAGTGTGATTTTGATCAAACTTTGGGGATAATATGCTTCATGATACATTTTATACTACTACCAACTTTTATAATTCTGGGATGTATTTAAGGGGGGTTTTACTCAATTTCCCCAAAAATATGATAATATACTATTATTAACTTAATTTGAACGGATATCAATATGGAGAGTTTTGAGGCCTGGGACCCAATATATAGGCAGCTTCATGATTTTTTTGAGATTTTTCGGTTGAGTAGTTTCTGAGAATGGGTCCGTTAAAGAAATCATCACTTTCGACCCCTCCCACTCTCCACCTTTCTAACAAATCTCAAAACTAAGACTGGCTTCGAAAAGTACTAATCGATACCTTTCATTTGATATCCCACATGACTACATTCGATGAAAAAAATTTTTACACCTCCCTTTTGCATGTATGGGGACTCCTCCTAAATCTCAACGTAGAAGGATATCACTCACTGCATGTCTGGGGGTCCACAGTTCCCACTTTCTCACCAAATTTCGTGCTAATCGGTGTGTGTGTTTTCCAAACAAAACCTTAAAAACGACTTGAGTTGTCCCAGTGTGTCCGGCGTGTATTGGTCATTAGCAGTACGCTCTTTACCGAGAGACTTTCTCTAGGCTACTACCTGGTACAGTACCCAGGTACAATGCCACTCCCCGTATCGTAAGCGCCCCGTTAAGATCGTTGACGACCCCTGGGGGGAGTTCTCGAAATGTATAAGATTATCCCCAGAACTATGGTTGTCGTCTTCACTGATGAAAGCAAATTCAATATATTTAAATAGGATGGTAAAATAAAAATATAAAGGAAGCAAAACTGAAAAATGGACGAAAAAAATCTAATTCCTTCAGTAAAACACGGAGTGCAATCACTGTTGGTGTGGATTTGTATGAGTGCCAATGGAGTGGGTGACTTGCACTTTTTCGATGTAAATATGGACCACCATAAAGCCTCTATTAATATTTCCAAATGTCATCTTCAAAGAAATGTGAAAAGCATCGGTCTATCTCCAAATCACATTTTTATTTAAGATAATAATCTGAAACACATAGCACTAAATACAAAACTGTGGTACTCTACCTCTCTCTCCAGATTGGAAAATAAAATCCGGGGCAGATATATTTCAAACAGAGATGACTTACGAATTACTCTTCAAGAAGAGATGAATACTTTTTAAGGTTTTGTGTGAAACAAAACCTTATTAGAATCGAGACGGTGTCTGTCTGTCCGTCTGTCCGTCTGTCTGTCTGTCTGTCTGTCTGTCACACCCGATTTATTCGGAAACGACTGAACCGATTGTCACGAAAATTGGTGAGAGTATGTAATCTGGTGATCCCTTTACATGCAGTGAGTGGCGCTATCTTGTGTTAAGTTTAAGGGGGGCTCCCCATACAGGTAAATGGAGGGTGCAAATTTTTTTTTCACAGAATGTAGCCATGTAGGGTATCAAATGAAAGGTCTCAATTAGTACTTTTCGAATCTGGTTCAATATTTGATATTAGATGAAATATAGGGGAGTGAGGGTTCAAAATATGACCCACAAAAAGTGTAATAGGTCTCGTTCTCAGAACCTATCCAACCGAAAAATCTGAAAAAAATCACAGTGGTGCATCTCTACGAAATCTAGGCGTCAAAATATATCCGGTTCCGATATCTGCACAAATAAAGTTAATAATAGTATATTTCCACATTTTAGAAATTTACCCGGCACCCCCCCTTATGTTCATCCCAGGAGTACAAAATGGCATGCGTGTAATGAAGAATATAATGCACAGTTGGGTCAAGTTTGAAGAAAATCCAACTATTATTAACAAAGTTATAGGGGCTGAAACTTTACAATTTTTTGTGAATTTCGTGCACTCTACAACCTGCATGACGTCATCATAACATATCAATTCGTCAATACCACAACGAAATGAGTTCTTATGAATTGGGTCGCAGAGAATTATTTTGTTTTAGTTTTTTAGTTATTTGTCAGCCAGACATGTGTGTATGTAGGTATATAATATATGCGTGCTAATGAGCTTTACGGGTAGTGCCTAATTCAAATAGATATAAGAAGTAAATCGGAAATATGGGTACGATCAGTTTATATACGTGCATATATGTGTACAGTATTCGGTAATAGGCAGTTTGTTTGTTTAGGGTGAGCATGATATCTATGGCTGTAATATGTACGTATGTCTCGTAGTTTGGAAAAATATAAAGGATTATGTTGGATTTGTAGCTATATACGGACAGAAAAATGTGCGTTGAAGTTTCTCACATAAGATGAACACAAAACCTTTATACCCGAAGCGCGAGCTTCCGGTATTCCGACTTGTTTAGTATGTAATGATGACCTTTATTTTGTGTTTTTGTTTTTTCTTTATAACAATGGAGTGCCAATTTTTTTATTTTATTTCCAAGAAATAGATAATATTAATAATCGTTGGTGTAACAATCCACTGAATCAGGGCCTTGAAGTGTGTTAGAGCACTTCATTTAAGACCGTGGCGGTACACTGCAGGATTACAGTGCGCTTTAGGAAACACTGTGGTTAGCATTGCGCTCGCCCGAGATTGTTGCCCTAATTTGATTCAGGTACTCATTCAAAACTGAGTCGACTGATATCCAATGTCAGTATACGAAAGAATAGATAATAGAGAAAATTGAAGACGTGAACTGAACTTTGTCGTTTTTATTAAGGTTTTGTGTAAACACAAAACCTTATTAAAATCGGTTTACCGTCTGTCTGTCTGTCTGTCTGTCTGTCTGTCTGTCTGTCCGTCTGTCTGTCTGTCTGTCTGTCTGTCTGTCCGTCACACGCATTTTTCTCGGAAACGGTTACAGCGATTAACACCAAATGTGGTAGAAAGGTGGGAACTGTGAACGCTCACGCATACAGTGAGTTACATCCTCTTACGTCGAATTTAAGGGGGGGGTCCCCATACATGCAAAAGGGGGGTGTAATTTTTTTTTTCATCAAATATAGTCATGTGGGGTATCAAATTAAAGGTCTCGGTTAGTACTTTTCGAAAACGGTCTTAGTTTTGACATTTGTTGGAAAGGAGGGGAGTGCGGGGGGTTGAAAGTAACCATTCCTTTACGGCGGCCATTCTCAGAAACTACCAAACCGAAAAATCTGAAAAAAATCAGGAGGCTGCCACTATATGGTGCCTGGGCTCCAAAATACCTTCCACACTGATATCTGCACAAATAAAGTTAATAATAGTATATTACTATAATTTTTAGTAATTCGCTGCAAAACCCCCCTTAAGTTCACGCTAGGACGACAAAATTTCGCAACAATATAGGGTGTAACATAGAGCATGATGTTACCAAGTTTGGTGGAAATCGCACTATTGCTAACAAAGTTATAATACGTCAAAGTTGTCGCTTCTTTGCAAATTCAAGCCTATAAATGTCAATATCATCCGAAAGTGGATATTCTCACATAATATTGTATATGCATATATTACGTGCTACGTACTAAGAAATGCACAAAACCTTTCGTAACTGAAGCGTCCAGCTTCCGGTTTCCCGACTTGTTTATAATAGTTATGAAAATCCTAAGTTAATCACGGAAAAGGTACGCAGACGAATACTTTTCTGACACACTGTATACATATATGGCTACGGGGAAGAATATATGGAAAAAAGGTTAGTGATCATGTTAGTGCTTGGCAACAAATGTGTTGGGATAACAGTTAAATCGGTTCAGCATTTAGGGCAATTTAATGGTGATTGGCTTCATTTTCAAAGGCAATGAAAATGATTATTTATACAAAAATGCATTTTTAAAAAACGTAAATAATTTCGATTTGGGAATTTGAAATTAGATAATGGAGGTGCTGAAGGATTTTAGTTAAGAAGAAAAGGAAAGAACCCTCATACAAGCAAAATCTCTTGTCAGATCGGTGTAAGATATTATCGAAATAACCAATGTTGTAGCGTTTCTTGACGTTTCAGGATGTTCGCCTCTTATTCTCGTCGATGAAATCTCCCTGTCACCTTGCGACTTAACTGATGATTTTTGCTGTTTTGTTGATTTCTCCGGCCGTTTTCCCCTTTCGTTTACCCGTTTTGTTACTTCATTTATTCTTTTCTCTTGTTGTTTTTCTCACTAGTACGAATTTATCACACATGGATCTGTATCACTAGATTGCATAGTGTACTAAAAGAAACCCGTTCTATATAGCATTTATATAAATTTAATCTCATCAACGGCGCAACAATGACTATCCTCTCGCTCTGTCTTAATTGAACTCCAGATATTCCGGTTTTTCGCCGAAGTCCATTAATTCGAAATCCCAGGCAGTTATTTCGATTCCTGACCAACGTCATTGCTACATAGCAGCTAGTGCTTTATTTTTTTACCATAAATATTTTCCTTACAGACTTTTCGGGTTGAATCATCCGGACCTATACGGATTATAGTATAACTCTCCTCAGTCTCAGAACTAAAAGTCTGGAAAAATTGACGAAGATGGCGAAACACTCCAATTTAAGTTTTGGTTTTAAAGGGTTTTATAGTAATAATATTTATTGGCGCAACAGTCCATACTGGATCAAGGTCCCGAAGTGTATTAGATTACTTCAAAACCGCAATGGTTGACTAAAGTACCCTGTAGGAGGCAATGTGATGAGCATTACGCTCGCCCGAGGTTATTACCATGATTTGACTCAGTTACTCATTTACAGCTGAGTCGTCTGGTATCCGACATCCAGTCACATTAACAAATCCCTCTGACACCAGTGAAATTTGAACCGCAATCTTTCGCTATGACGGCCCAGCGCTCTAACCACTTAAGCTGTCAGGAAACACTTTAAATGGTATTAGGGTCAGGCATTGATTCCGATTCCGGCATTGATTTCTACTTCAGGGAGGGGGGTCGGAGTTGAAAGTAATTTTATTTGCGTACTTGCGTTTTGATAGGTTAATACTCTAACCAGTTAGGTATCCCTACATACCAAGAAGACATACCCTCAATATACACACCACTCTTATAACTTCTCGATCAAAGGTAGTAATAATTGATGACAATATTTAAAAAATGTTCGGGTGGCACAGTAATTGGAGCGCTGAGCTACTGCTACAGAAAATCGCGGTCGACTCAGTTGTGCATGAAGACATGAGTCAAATCAGGCAATAATTACGGGCGCACGTCCACATTGTTTCCTACAGTACATTGTCATCCTGTAGTTTACCGTTATTGTTTTAAATAACACGTTTCAAGGTCCTGATTGATTGTCGCGCTACCATGAGCGGCCTCAAAGCCGATGAAAAGAAGGTGCAACTGATATTCCAACAGATTTTCCATCGCGTGTCTAGCAAGATAGCGGAGAATATCCTATATATGATGGTACTCAACGATTTTCTGTTAAATAACATCGTATTTAAATGAGTTCAAAAATATACAGTCTTTAAAAATGACATCAAAAATACAAATAGGTTTGTCAAGACCGGAGAACAAGCAGGTCTATGTTGTAAAGACCATTTTTTTCCAGAAATAAATATTCAGCAAACTACAATATCATCATCATCAACGGCGCAACAACCGGTATCCGATCTAGGCCTGCCTTAATAAAGAACTTCGAACATGCGCCAAACTCCACCAATTCGATATTCCTAAAAGCTGTCTGGCGTCCTGACCTATGCCATCGCTCCATCGTAGGCAGGGTCTGCCTCGACTTCTTTTTCTATCATAGATATTGCCCTTATAGACTTTTCCGGCTGGATCATCCTCATCTATACAGATTAAGTGACCCGCCCACCGTAACCTATTAAACCGGATTTTATCCACAACTTGACGATCATGGTATCGCTTCGTCATTATGTACGCTACGGAATCGTCCATCCTCATGTAGGGGCCAAAAATTCTTCGGAGGATTATCCTCTCGAACGCGGCCAAGAGTTCGCAATTCTTCTGGCTAAGAACCCAAGTCTCCAAGGAATACATGCGGACTGGCAAGGTCATTGTCTTTTCCAATCTGAAATAGACTCTGTTGGCTGACAACAACCGTGCATGGATTTCATCGTCGTAGCTGTTGTGATTTTCGACCCTAGATAGGAGAAATTATCAACGGCCTCAAAGTTTTAGTCTCCTATTTTTACTCTTTCGGTTTGGCCAGTGCGGTTTGATGTTGTTGGTTGGTTGGTTTCTGGTGCTGATATTGCCACCCTATATTTTGTGCAGCCCAAAATCTCGCGCCGCCTGCTCGATCTGGATGAAGGCAGTTTGTACGTCTCGGGTGGTTTTTCCCATGATGTCGATATCGTCAGCATAGGCCAGTAGTTGAGTGGACTTAAAGAGGATCGTACCCCTCGCATTTACCTCAGGATCACGGGTCACTTTCTCAAGGGCCAGGTTAAAGAGGAAGCATGATAGAGCAACCCCTTGTTGTAGACCGTTGTTGATGTCAAATAGTCTTGACAGTGATCCTGCTGCTTTCCAACAGTTTTTTCATCGCCTGCCGTAGAGAGAAAATATGATCTGTTGCTGATTTGCCTGGAGTGAAGCCTCTTTGGTATGGGCCAATGATGTTCTGGGCGTATGGGACTATCCGGCCTAGCAAGATAGAGGAGAATATCTTATAGATGGTACTCAGCAACGTGATACCTCTATAATTGCTGCACTGGGTGATATCTCCCTTTTTATGTATGAGACAGATAATGCCTCGCTGCCAATTGTCAGGCATTGATTTGCCGTCCCATACGTTGATCACAAGTTGATGAACCACTTGGTGTAACTGGTCGCCTTCATATTTAACCAATCCGGCTGTAATTCCATCGGCTCCTGGCGACTTATGATTTTTTAGCCGATGAATTGCGCGGACTGTTTTTCCTAAACTTGGTGGTGGTAGTATTTGTCCGTCGTCTTTAGTTGACGGGACCTCCAACTCGCCGATGTTCTGGTTATTCAGTAGCTCATCAAAGTACTTAACCCATCGCTCCAATGTGAACATTGTGTGGGAAATCAGATTTCCCTCTTTGTCTCGGCAGGATGAGCATCGAGTTGTATCAGGCTTCATCCTGCTGACTTGTTGGTAAAACTTCCGCGCCTGGTACGGTTGCTGCTTGTACTTTTCTAGTTCATAGACTTATTGGTTCTTTCAGGCTTCCTTTTTCCGTCTGTGAAGTCGCTTCTCCGCTCGCCGGAGTTTGTGATAAGTCTCTATGCGTGCCCGCGTTCTTTAAGAATACAATATAACTCGGTATGCGGCATTCTTCCGTTCCGTTGCTAGCTTACATTCGTCGTGAAACCAGTCGTTCCGACTCCTTTTGCGGCTGGGGCCAAGTATATTTGTAGCCGTATCCCTAATAACGTTCTTCAGGTGATTGTGAAGATTATTTGTTCATCATCATCTCCAAGACATCTGTTGACTGCGGTTATTGCGGCATCCATTTCCCTCTTATAGGTGTCACGGAGGGCTTCAGTGTTAACTCTCACCTGATTGTCAGAGGGGATTATGGGTGGTGTTGCTATTCGAGCTCGGAGCACTATGCCAACAAGATAATGATCCGAGTCTACATTGGCCCCCTATATATTCTGACATTCATCAAGGCTGATTGGTAGCGGCGTTTGATCAACACGTGGTCAATTCGGTTGAAAGTGGTCCCGTCTGGAGAGGCTCATGTATGTCTGTGGACCGTTTTTGATTTTGATATCATATCTGAGACAGGCTTCGAGGGTGCGTTCTACTGCCTCGTAGAAGGTATCCTTCTCTGACTCTGCAGTCTCCTCTATAGGGGCGTGAACGTTGATGAGGCTTATACTTTTGAACTTGCCTCGCAAGCGCAGAGTGCATAGCCGTTCGCTTATGTTTTCAAAGCCGATAACAGCAGGTTTCATTTTTTGGCTGACTAAGAAACCTATTCGTATTCGCCTGTAACGCTGTTGCATCAGGCCTATGTTGGGGCAGGATATCGACTAGCTGCTCAGCAGCTTCATCTCTGTACAGTGAGTGGACGTTCCATGAGAAAATGCGCAAATCGTTATTCCGTTGTCGTTGCTAGGTTTGTCGTTGTATAATCTGTCCAGTCCGAGGCTGCTGTTGTGGTTTCGTAACAAGATGTTTTCCGTGTAGGCTTGTCAACCCTCCCCAATCCCTAACCTGGAGGAGCAGTTGGTACAATTTGTCCCGTTTCTAGGCGCGGGAGACTCGGCTTCATCCTTCTCCGTCTGCAGCTTTTCGTTAAGAAAGAGCTCCGAGCGGTCACCACGTGGAGGTGGAGATAGTGTTTGGCAGTAGAGCTGTTGGTGTTGGTACAGCAGGCATTTCCCAGGTTTTATGCTCCATCGTGGGTACCAATCCACGTTTCGCCCTCCCCTATATTGGGTTTAGATACAATACTCGGTCTGATACCGTTTTATTTCTTTCACGGTACACTATTGCCCAATATATATTTTATTTTACACAACGCAAGTAGTGGCTAACGCGTATCTGATGCATCGCCACGCAACTACATACACTCACGCCGCATTGTTGCTGATTTTAGACAAGATGCTTCAGTTCGCCATAAGATTTCCTGAGAAGATATGGCTTTTACTATATACAGATGTACATGACACTACATGACGATTTATGATAAATAGCATGACGTCATTACTGCAATTTGTACCATGTAATCTACAAATCCACTTTGCTTTGTATAGAAGAAAATATGTTCTCTGGTAATTTATTGAAGCCCCTAACCCGTATAATGGCCCATTGACCTTTGATATTCTCTCATAATTATACAATACAAAAGCGAAAGCAATTTATTGTTAACATGCAACCGATTGAGCGGACTCAGCATTTGTTATATTAACCTATCACAAAATAACCCTGAAGGGAGGATTACATTTAGGGGCAATTCTGTATTATTTTAATCTTTCCGTTCAGGCAGAGAATTATCCCTTAAATGACTTCCTTTTGTTATTTAAGAAATATGAATAAAATGCAGACTCAATGCTCTTGCAAGTTATACCTATGCGATAGCTTTAGATAAAAAATGCTGATACATATTTCATTTAATTACTTTACTCACTGGAAATTTCGACCATGATTTGCTCAAGGGAATAAGGAGCCTGTGAAAAAACGGCATCGATCACGATTAAAGGATGTGGGAGAAATTCAGTAGGTCAAGAGGGTCAGCAAAAGAATGAAAATTCAAACAACCGAAATCGTCGAAGGCTGTGATATGGACTGGCCATGAAATTAAATGCGTCAATAGAAATTATGGAAAATGCTAGAAGAACTCCATTGCTCCAAAATAGGAAACAGACGAAAAGTCACTCCCCCCTAAACTTCAACATTTCTTTAACGATGCTAAGCTGGAGCAACTAATCAATTAATGTCCTCCTATGTCCAATTTGCCCCGATTAGCAGACCTGAATCTGATTGCAATCAAAACGATTTATGAAGACTTGTTTGGAGAGGCAAGGCACCAGCCTATGATTTTACCACAGCCAATTTACGTGCAATATTGTAGAGAGTGCACATTTACCCCAAATATTCCAATTGTGCTCCTGCCAACCATTACACAGGAATTTGATCAAAGCTTGCCCATCCATATCACGCAATTGTTAGTTTATCCTAATTCTACTTTGGAAAGTAAATGAAAAACATGAAAAAGGGATTTTGTTTTTATTTTATAGCTTGGACTTTGGCATTATGCATGAAATAAGCCAGTCGTTTCTAGGCGGGTTGATGCCTTTTCCTTTTAATTGCTGTAGAGTTTGAGTAGACCAACGTTTCCCCGCAAGAAAAAGTGTGACGATGTCAAATCACGCAAATTTAGTGACCGACGGTCGACAGTCACTTGTGACTTTCAAACCCTGCCTTTCTCTATAAAGGATACTACAGTTTTGCTTGATCAACAGATTCTTTTTCGTTGCAAGCCTTCTTATTATTATGTATGTCATCAATTACCTAAAAAACTTCCTATAAATTATCACATCTTAAAAATGTAAAATGTCTTCCTTACCAATACAATGAAATGCAGATTTCCTCAAGGAACGATAGTTCTAATTTTTAAGGCTTAATTTAATGTAGATAAAGTCTCAAATTTGATTCGCGTCAGTGGCACGTCACCCAGCATACTTTAGCTGGTATACTAGGGAAATTGATGAGCTTTATTTTATGACGATGGAGCTGTTAACTGAGTAATTTCAACGCGGGCGTTCGGAGTTTACAGGCTACTGTGGATTTTCGAGTTCCTCGCCGACCATGAGGCCCCTGTTGTAATGTAACGGATGGACCCAGAAGACTATATAGTGGAAGAGCAACTCCAGCGGCAAAGGAGCACGAAATTTCGTTGTGCACTTTTCGGATAGGGTCGAGGTAACTGGTTCGGTATGTCGGCGTGTCGGTGTCGTCCAGATGGTTTTCTTATGTGCATTTCTTCATCTTATCCTAGCAGGAAACGAATGTATCCGAAAGATTGACCTTGGATGCATCTACTTATTTCCTTCTCATTTCTTGGGAGAGCAAACATGGATCAATTGCTAAGAATGTTGGGTGTGTTCGCTTCCACCATTTCCATGAAGGAATTTGGATGTATCATTCGCTCCCTGATTCCATTAAGATCTATTTCCTTTAATCCGAAATAAATCTTTAAGAAAATGTCTGTCTTTTGTTCTCGCGGGAGCCATGGTATGAGACTAGAGTGCAACAAAGGGCCTAATGCGCAGCCTTGGATGCTTCTTGCTCTATATGATAGTCCCGAGACGCAGAAGTTTTGTACTTTATTACGCATTTGTATTCTTACTAGGAAAGATTCCAATTACGATCCTTTTCTCCAGAAGGGAACTTCTTAATTTATGCACTATGCATTGCGCATGCCTGCGCAATATCAAACAGATCTGATTCCAGGGATTTTGTAGATTTGGTTAATAGTATCTTGATGGTACGAAATGATGTTGCTTTCAGATACAAACGACAATATTCCCGTCAGCAGAAAATTTTCAAATAGATATATTTATTAGTTTGTAAACTGCTTTCTTCCGAAAGATAGATATTTGTTTGCGTTGGATTGTAGTAATATTCTACGAATTTCATAACTGCTTCAATTCTTGTGTGGGTCGAAATTAAGCCCAAATGTAGAATATGCCATAAAAATAACTCTGGTCGGCGCAGTGGAATTGATTAATTTGGTACTTCGTGCGCACTTTGACTGCAGCGATGTTTTCAAAGAAATTATTCTTAAAAATTTGTAGGAGCTGTATTTAGGTTTCATAATAATAGTATTTCAAATTGTCCACTAATTAGAATAATTATGACGACCGCAGTCAGCTGGCAATGCGCGAAACATGATTACTTCAAATGGCATTTTTTATAAGTATACAACATCGTACTAAACAAGGAAACACTATGAAATAGATAACTCTACGTTATGAGTCATCTTTCTCATCTTTCCTACGATTGTTCAGGCTACAGATCTTTATCGGGTTGGTTGTCTTCTTAAGCCTAGTTCGTCTTCGTCTTCAGTGAATTTGCACATCACATTTTCTTCAAGCGCTTTTGATAAATTTTCGATCTTTTCAAGGTTTTGTTGATTGATTGATTGGTTGCTGAAATTTGGTGAAAAAGTGATAGCTGTGAATGCCCACGCATGCAATGAGTTACATCGTTCTACGGTAAACTAAAGGCGGTCGAGTTGGTACTCCTTAGGAGATAAAATGTCAGTACCACATCTAATTGAATATCGGCTATATTCAACGGATATCTACTACGAGTTCTGTATAAATGAAACCTTCGTGCATTTAGGGGCACACATTTTCATCCTCCTACCTTATCGATCGATCGAACCCTTTCGTTTGATGCCTCATCACTATACTCTGTGAAAAAATGTACACTCGTTGGAACGTAGGGGGAGCCATTTCTGAAAAAAATGGGTCTGCCTAACAAATAGACAAACGATGATGACGTCATATACCCTTTAGATTGCGATAAATTCACGTGAAACATATAATTTTTATCTTCTATAACTTTGTCAATAATAGTTTGATATGCTTCAAATTCAGAATTATTATATTATAACCTATAACGGTATAGTACTTCTACGGTGAACATAAGGGGAATTTTCGGATTAATTTCTAAAATATGCCTGGATTTTGCATAGGTGCAGTACTAACTCCTCTATCTTTAACCCAGTATCAAAATTAGCGCCAGTTCCAAAAAGTACTAATCGAGCCTCTTTTCATTTGATACCCCACACGCCTACATTCTGTGAAATATGCAATTACGCCGCCTATCCTGTGGAGTGTATAGACAATTGAATCTCCAAGCCTCCGCCATTAAGAAGACGAGAATTAAGATACATATTGAAAATCCACGTTGCTACTTATAAGGAGAGAATTTGTTGTAGGATAAATGATACTCCATGGGGCAGGAATCGACGATTCTATGTAAAGTAAAAAAAAAGTTGTTCCATTCTACTCATGTTCAAACTTCAATCGCGTAGGTAGTTAAAATTTCTCGAAAACTTCTGGACCGATTTCGCTTAAACTTTACACACTTATTTTACATACTAAATGCTCGATTCTGAACGAAGAATTTATTTCTTTCCCAATTGCAATTTAATTTTTTAATCAAAAAGAAGCATGTTTTTGGCAAAAATCAGAGTTTTCTGTTTGTACCCACGCTAAAAATCTAAAAGGAGAACATTTTTGGTTTTTAAATTTGGAACGACGCAATCGTGGGTTATACTGCATACCGTAGGGAGAATTTTTTTGAGGCCACTCAGCTCATCAATGATAATGTCCACAAAATAAGAAAAACATTAATAAAGAAGATATTCTGAGCTTTGAAAAGTACTAATCGTGAGCTTTCATTTGGTACTCCACGTAACTATGTTTGGGCAAAAAAAAAATTCACACGTCCCATTTGCATGCTTTTGCATGGAGATGCCTTCTTAGATTTCACGTAGAACGATATATGCTCTTGCACTAAATTTGGTGTCAATCAGATTAAATCGTTTCTGAGAAAAATGCATGTGACAGACAAATGGACATACTCACAGACGTAATACGGTTTTGTTAAGGTTTTGTTTCATACAAAACCTTAAAAAATTATCACACGACCCCATTAAGAATTGCCCGGAACCATAGCATCAACCCAAATTAGTAATTGTCCCATTATATGGTTTCCGAAGCTGAACGCATTGTTGACCTTTTCTTTTTCTGTAATTGACGTTTGAATACTATGTACTGTTGCAGGCTAGCGTGTAAACCTCGGCGTTTTTGCCTAACAGATCGATGGAAGCAGTAGAGAAACATTAATTTATGTATTATTGAGAAACCGTCTAATGCACGATATACTGCTCGTATCGAGTGTAACGCAGGGTTTTCGTTTTTGGGTACAGGAGTTGAAATTTTTGATCACGCCCTAGACAGGAGACAGTCTTCTTTGTTTCAAACAATCGCTCAAAAATTTGCTATACTCAACGTCAATTTTTAGAGGGGTAGTCCGTACACAGTTGGATCGCGAGGACCTTAAATATTAAGTGGACCGAGTTGCAAATTTGCATTAAAAGCGAAAGTAAAATTTGGTTTTCCGAAAATCGGAAGACCGCCTCGAAATAATGAACTTGGGCGATAGAAGTTAGCAACAGTTGAGTATATAAAAGTACATCTCAACTTGAAGCTATCATGAAATATCTGGAAATAGTCATAGAGTGTCAAGCCGTAATATTTAACCTCACTTGACTATGGCACGTTGTGTTTGTTGATGGTGACTTTCGGTAGAATCGCTTTTCTTGCCAATGCAATTAAGTGCATTTAGTTTGGTTTAGTTTACTTTTCCATTTCCTCGTCCGTTTTAGGATGCGCCCAATAGATTTTTATAGGCTTATTGTTGCTTCCTCAATATTTTTATATATCGTAAAAATAAGAGTCTCATCCGTAAGGGACTCAACATAATTGCGTTTTTCCGCTGCATTTTCAGTCAGATTCGTGATTCTCATGAATGGTGGGATGATCTTCACGGAAACCGAATTGCTGAGCTTATGCAAAATTTCGACCTAGAATGATTTGCTTAAGTCTCTTAAGGAGTAACCTTTCAAATAACTTGGCTATAGTTGGGAGTAGGCCGATACGATTTGAGTCTACTTGGCTCCTTCGCTGGCTTAAGGACTATTATGACTTCAGTCATTTTCCTTTTCCGAAGAACGTATTTAAACCTACACGCAGCATTGTTTATTTGTAGCATTACATGCATGGTTAGCTCCTTTTCTGGTAATTCGTTCAGTATTCTCCCTGTAATAAGCTCATGTCCAAGATCTTTATTAGGAAACGCATTTATTTAAAATTTCGGGAGTGGAAATTACATTTTTAAGTTCAAATGATGCTCTCCCTCCGGATGTTGTTAGCCTGTATCGCTAGAATCCATTTTTCACTCCAAAAGCACCTCCTAAAATGAAGAAGCTCCCAATATGTTTAAAGAGTTGAATGAAGTCTTTCCTCCTTCCTTTTCAAGGCTTGCTGTTAATCAAACCCTTATTACAATCGATTCAATTTATTCGGAAATGGCTAAGATGATTGTCACAAAGTTTGGTGAGAATATACGGTCTGTAAATCCTTTACTTGGCGCCATTTTCTGTTGAATTTAAGGGGGCTTCCATTACATTCCAAAGGGGGTGTGAACTCTTTTCCCAGAGTGCGGTTCTGTAGGCTATCAAATCGAAGGACTTGATTGGTATTTTACGAAAGTGATCTTATTTCTAATATTGGGTGAAACATAGGAGAGTGAGGACTCTCTTTTCCAAAAACACTTTCAATGCAGTACCCAATCAAAAAATCTGAAAAATCGCGAATAAAGTTAATAACAGGATATTACTACATTTTAGAATTTTACCCAAAAACTCCTCTTACGTTCAACCTAGAAGTACAAAATTTTGTACTATTATAAGTAATATATATAGCTCCCTCGACGATTACCTACCTTGACGTGGTGAGGGAGCTCAGTAGGGAAGATCCTCCAGGAAACGGGAGGTGACACCTGAAGCCAAGCGGTAATCAAAACCCCAAGCCAAGGTGTGACTACCGTGCCGAGGGCTGAATGGTCACAGGGGTTAAGATGTAGTCGTAAACGGTGAACTCTGGGTACCAGGCGACCCCCAGTTTCAACTAGCCTTGTCTCGGCAAAAAGGGGCTCTGCCGAGATCGACTTACTTTCCCCGGAAAAATTGAGGGCATGGCAGCCAACTATGAAAAAATAAAAAAACAAAAACACAAACCTACTAAGCAAACACAATTAAACTTCGATCGTGACGATCCAACCCCGAGTGAAGGGGCAACCCTGAGCTCATCGATGGAGAACCTGAGTCTAGACTCAGATTCCCCACTTATTCAAGTGGGAACCAATTCAATTGGGACCCAGTCCTTAACGGATGAGCCGATGCAGGCCCCTTCTGTCAGTACTCCTGACCCCAGGCTCCAATCGGCACCACCTGCTGAGGCTAAAGTCTTGCCCATGGGTAAGCACCTGTCCACGGACAGCAAACTGCCTTCGGGCAAACCGCCTTCGGGCAAACCGCCTTCGGGCAAACAGCCTCCGGGCAAACCGCCTTCGGGCAAACTGCCTGCGGGCAAACCGCCTTCGGGCAAACCGCCTCCGGGCAAACCGCCTTCGGGCAAACCACTTTCTGGCAAACCGCCTCCGGGCAACGCACAACCAAAGAGCTGTGCCAAGGTTGAGGGGAAAGGAGCGTTCGGGGCACCTGCGGCTAAGGGGAAACCGAAGCGGCAGCGGTCCTCGGACGATCCTAACTCTTCGACACAAAAGGCGGCAAAGAGGGCTCGGCCGGCAACGGCTAGGCCTTCATTTGCAGCCAAGGCTATCGAAGCCGATGGATGGGTCCTGTATGACGACTCTAATCCATCCGTATGTATGATGTAAGGACTGCGTCCGCGCAAGGCATTAAGCTTTGCTTTGAGTCGATAGGTGTATACCGTAAAATGTTGCGGCTGAACTTTGCCGACGAAGACACGAACGAGTGGCTCAGGCAGTACTGCTCCTCCCTTAACGATGTGTGGAAGGGTGCGTGACTAACCTTGAAAAGGGTCTCTGAGCTGCCATCGATCAAAAAGTGCTTTCTCAGAAGAAGAGCGAAATGGTGTCGGGGTTCTGGAACAACTTGGTGTACAGAACAACCTTAACACTTCCACCTGGTTGCTGCTAGGCAGCAAAACAGGAGAGAGAACCGATAGGCCGGGAACTTTTCTCACTATCGGCGTTCCCGAACCTGATGTTAAGAAAGTTCGGGAAAAATCGGGTTGCCGGCTCTACTATGGGCTGGGGACCGTCACGTTACAAGTGTCGGCTCCTAAAACCATTGGAGGAGACATGCAGCCCCCGGCATCTACATCTGAAACATAAATGAGGTGCCATATCTCCCAAGTAAACTTGCAGCATTGTAAAGCGGCGACTGCACTTATCAGTCGTCGGATCAATAGCTGCAAGACATTTATATACCTCATACAAGAACCGTGGGTTGTTGGTGGGGCAGTCAGGGGCCTAAACTTCCAACATGCTGACCTATTGTATGCCAATGGAAGCGATCGACCCCGCACCTGCATGGTAGTCTCCAAAGACTTCCAGGCTAACCTGGTTAACGATCTATGTGATGGCGATACCACATCGGCTAAGCTAACCATAAAAAGTCAACAGGGAGATAAAGAGATACTATGGTGCTCTGCATACTTCCCCTACGACGCAGAAGACGTTCCCAGTGGAACATTCATCAGAGCTATCCAATATGCCAAAAGTAGAGGCATGGGGGTAATAGCAGGATGTGATGTCAACGCTCACCACATATGCTGGGGAAGTTCGAACATCAATGCAAGAGTATCGAGACTACTGGAGTATCTAGTAGGAACCGATTTGCAGATCCTAAATGTGAGTAATGAACCCACTTTCTTCATCGTGGTCAGGCGAGAGGTCATCGACATCACGGTGGCATCTCCTGACATCGCGGCTCTGATGGGAGAGTGGAGAGTATCAAACGATGTCACACTCTCGGATCACAGACGCATTGATTTCGTTATGGGCATGGATCTACCTCCACCCACTCCATTTCGGAATCCGAGGAAGACAGATTGGGTAATGTATCAAACAGAATTGAACGCCCGAGTCACGATCCCTGGGAGGCGCATCAAATCCATTGCTGGAATCGAGAAGACAACCCAGATGATCACAACTAGCATGAGAGAAGCTTTCGAAGAAAGCTGTCCACTCAAGATGCCAAAGAAGGGTAAAACACCATGGTGGAACTCGGATTTGGTAAAACAGAGGCCAACGACAAGGATGCTCCTTAATCGTGCTCTGAAGGGCGAACCAAGCACTAGCTGGAATCGCTATAAAGAGGCACAGAAGGCTCTAAAGAAGAGCATAAGATCGGCCAAACGGTCATCTTGGAGACGCTTTTGCGAAGAGACTAACTCTCTTGAGGCAACCTCAAAGCTGAAGCGGATTCTGGTCAAAGAACGTAGCCAGAAACTGGGTTACTTACGTTTACAGAATGGGAAGTACACAGAAAGCGATGAAGAAACGGCAAATCATTTGCTTGAAGTATACTTCCCAGGCAGCATCCAAAATCTAATCTCGGGGCCAACAGGTGCATACAGCCCTCAACCGAGAGATTGGAATCTGGCATGCAAAGTAGTATCACTGGAGCGAGTGAAATGGGCATTTAACTCGTTCCACAGATATAAGTCTGCAGGTCCGGATGGCATCATTCCTGCGCTAGTAATAGAAGGAATGGATGCCCTGGGTCTACACATTCGGAATATATATCGGGCATGCCTAGCACACGTCTATATTCCAATTAGATGGCGGGATGTGAAGGTGTTGTTCATTCTCAAACCAGGAAAACCCACCTACACAGACGCAGAAAGCTTTCGACCGATCAGCCTAACGTCCTTTCTGCTAAAAGGGCTAGAAAGGTTAGTAGATCTGTTCATAAGGGATACACACATTCCTAAATGGCCACTTCACCATAGGCAACACGCCTACCAGAAAGGCAAATCCACGGAGACAGCACTCGATGAACTTACGGCAAAAATTGAAAAGGCGATGTCCGATAAAGAATACGCTTTAGGCGCATTCATGGACATCGAAGGTGCCTTCAATTATGCCTCATTTGCGGCAATTTGTGATGCGGCAAGACAGCATGGAATCGAACCACTGCTAATCAGTTGGATCCTTCACATGCTAGAGTGGAGAAAAATCCACATATCGGTCGGCCAGAAGTCTATTGAAGCAGGATGTCTCAGGGGCTGCCCATAGGGAGGGGTTCTCTCTCCACTGTTATGGCTCTTGGTGATGGATATCCTGCTGTGGCTCCTGGAGGACAAAAAAGTCTTCGCGCAAGCATTTGCGGATGACCTAGCCGTAATAATCACCGGCAAGTTTGCGGACACAGTATGTGACCGCTTGAGTGCAACTCTGCATGTAATCCACAGCTGGTGCCTCCGCAATGGACTCACGGTGAACGCTAGAAAGACTGGACTAGTTATGTTCACTAGGAACGTCAGGTGGGGCAGCTATACGCTACCCACCTTAGCAGGGGCGGAAATCCAGCTGGCACAAACAGTCAAGTACTTAGGAGTACATTTCGACTCCAAGTTAACGTGGAAGTATCATATCCAGGAACAATACCAGAAATCCTGCAGACTGGTGCTGTAGGAATGCGATAGGTAAGACCTGGGGACTTTCACCTAAACGGATATATTGGATGTATACATCCATAATAAAACCCATTTTGATGTATGCATGCATCGTCTGGTGGCCAAGACTGAACTTTGCTAACAGCAGGAAGCTGCTAACGCAGATTCAGAGACTTGGTTGCCTAAGTATTACTGGAGCAATGAGTACTACGCCGACTGCGGCACTTGAAGCCATCCTAAATTTACCCCCCATCCACTTGGAGGTGAAACGGAAAGCAGCCAACGACGCATATAGGCTCGATACCATTGGGGCGTGGAAAGGCTGCCAATCCAACGGGCATGCGTCTATATGGAAATTCCTTGAAAAACATCCAGTAGCCCTGATGCCGACCGATCATATGGTTTCCAGATTCGTCTTTGAAAAGACATACACTGTCGTAATCACCGAAAGAGAAGAATGGTCGACAAGTGGCCATGAGTCTTTTCAGATTACAGACCTAATAATCTTCACCGACGGGTCAGTCACGGAGGATGGATCGGGTGCAGGCGTGTTCTCGGAGAATCCGATTATAGAACTGGCCCGACCCCTCGGAAAAATGACGACCATATTCCAGGCGGAGATATATGCCATTTCATTGGCAGCAGAAGAATGTCTGCGACAAAAATGGAGGGGTCGCACCATTCGAATCTGTTCCGACAGTCGGGCGGCATTATCGGCACCGGATGGCAACAACATATCAAGCCAGTTGGTGTGGAGTTGTCATCAGGTGCTGCTGAAACTTGGCCGACTGAACGAAACATGTGCCGGGGCACTCTAACATCGCCGGTAATGAGGGGGCTGATAGACTGGCTCGCCGAGGGTCTGGATCCACAATGGTGGGCCCAAAACCAGCTCTTGGAATCCGACCATCTACTGTCAAGTCTACTCTGAAAGGTGAAATTGCAAGGATTCACGCAACCGAGTGGAGAAATTTGGACTCTTGCCGGCAAGCGAAAATCCTTGTGAAGGAGCCTAGGGCCACTAGAGCGGCATTTTTGTTGTCCCTTAAGAAGTGGGACATGAAAACCCTAGTAGGGCTTTTGACGGGACACTGCCCCTTAAACTACCATATGGAAAAGATTGGGGTAGTGGTTTCGGCTGTGTGCAGCCAATGTGAGGAGGTGGAGGAAACTGCCCTGCACTTTTTATGCAGCTGCCCGGCATCCTCAGATCTCAGACGAAGACACCTTGGCAAGGTTTTCTTCAATGAAGAATCTGCACACTCTCTGCCTCTTGAGAATGTTCTCAGATTCGCTAAAGCCTGCGAACACCGTAGGCGGGAAGCCATTGAATAGGCAACTTACGGGGATAGTACAATGGGCCTAATAATGGCCTGAGTGCTCGGAGCTGCGGCTCCCCCCACTTAACTAAACTAAACTAATATATATAGTAATAATATATAATACAGAATTTTGAAAAATTTGAAGGCTATAGAAGGACGAAATTTTATATTTCACGCGGCCTTAGCGCAATCTAAGGCGTGTATGCATCATCACATAAAGTGAGCCCATATGAACAGCGCGTCTTTCTAGCCTCGGAAAAGCTGCGGGTGCTTGAAGCGAGAAGTTGTTGAACAGGGGATTTGGCGGGACAGTGCAATCATCATCATCAACGGCGCAACAACCGGTATTCGGTCTAATCCTGAATTAATAAGGAACTGCAGACATCTCGGCTTTGCACCGAAGTCCACCAATTTGACATCCCTAAAGGCCTATGCCATCGCTCCATCTCAGGTAGGGTGTGCCTCGTTTTCTTTTTCTACCACAGATGTTGCTCTTATAGACTTTGCGGGCTGGATAATCCTCATCCATACAGATTGAGCGACCCGCCCACAGTAACCTATTGAACTGGATTTTATCCCCAACCTGACGGTCATGGTATCGCTCTTAGATTTGGTCGTTATGTAGGCTACGAAATCGTTCATCCTCAAATAGGGGACCAAAAATTCTTCGGAGGATTCTTCTCTCGAATGCGGCCAAAAGTTTGCAATTTTTCTTGCTAAGAACTCAAGTCTCCGAGGGCAGTGTCATACATCTAATAAAATGCTTAGATGCGGTTTCCACCCGCGACTTAGGTAACAATAACAATTAACATATATTTTCTAGTATAACATCTCTGGGGTTTAAGCCAATAGCATAGTGCAGTATAAAGTTTACGATGTTCTTGGCAGCATTTGGGCGCGAGTGATAAGAAATGCTGTCCCGTGTTCGATATTGTACCTGCGTTCGTGCTTTAATCATTGTTTTTTGCATAAAAATAAAATCTTGTTAAAATCGGTTTACACTCCTCTCTGTTTGTCTGAAGCACTTTTCTCGGAAAATGTCATATGCACAGAGATAAAAACGCGCAGTTTAAGTGATAGTCCTTACACAGGTAAAGAGAGGGTGTACATTCTTTTCCTTCGAATATAGCCGTGTAAGGCATCAAATAAAATTGCTTGGGTATTGTTCTATGGAACCTCAGATTTTGTTGAAAAGTAGGGGAATCCATTGTCAAAAATTATCCTTGTTCTTAATGTGTTGTTTTTTGTATTTATCTTCAGTTCAGCTATACCCACCTCCCTTTCCAAATCCCGAGCCATTAGGCTAAGGTTCGTGACCAGGTCAAAGAGCAAACAGTTGTCTACAACGTAGTCGAGGAATTTGAGGAAAATGTTATAGTCCGTTGAACTACCCCACGCCATTTGAAGAAGGCAACGAGAAAGCAACTATCTGTTCCTCCCGAATACTTCTCCTGCGTAGAGTACGCCAGTTACACTCCCTGTCCACGCTATGGAAAGCTTTCTCGAAATCGATGAATAATAAGAGAAATGAAGATCTGAACTCTGCGCATTGTCCTAAATGATCCGTAGGGTGTTGATGTGGGGAATGCAGGAGGATCCGGAGCGCCTGCTCTGTTGATCAAGCTTTCCAGATTTTATTTGATGAGATCTAACATTATTTGAACTATTATTTTTGCAAATGCAGGAAGGATGTAGATACCCCTTTAATTGCTGCTCTGTGGGAAAGGTCGTGAATTCCAAGGATTTCCACACGAATGGAAATTGCTATTTCCGCAGGTGTAGTGATAAGTAACTCTGCGGAGAGACTGTCGAGGCCAGCGGTTTTACTTCGTTTCAGTGCATTGATGGCTGAGATAATTTGTCTTTTGCTTGGAGGCACAGTCAGTATCCGCATGTTACGGTGACAAGTCATTTCATCCGCAAGAAGAGGGACTTCATCGGGTGTGATACGGTTAAGAAACATGGTGAAGTGTTCTTTCCGCCTTTTCAGGTGCTCGTTATCTTGTGTGAGGTGTGGACCATTAGTATCCCTCCTAGAAACATCGAAAGATTTGCGACCACATTCAAGTGATGCGATATGCATATCTGAAATCATTCTGTTCTTCGGCATCCTCTGCTTCCCTGACCAGCGCCGTAACAAACTCCCTTTTGTCGCGACGCAAACTAGGTTGAATTTACCAGGATTTTGCATGCACATTACGCTCACCATCATTCGCAGCGCCATCAGAACCTTCAATCGCTTCCGGTTATCGTTCACTTACACGATTTCGCAATAAACCAGATCTTATGACGCCCCTTCGGGACATAGCCAACGACCTGCGTAACACCTGGGAAAGAGTGGTTTGGATGAAAGCCGAATATTAATCGATATTCTCAGACGGGGTACTCAGTGCATTTGCCGACTGATCAGCAAGATCGTTCTCCCAATGTCGAGCGAAAGCTGGTTCATACAAGCGGTCGATATTAGAATTGGGGGTCGGAGCGTGCTAACCCTGGGAAAAGTGATCGAATTAAGACGCAGATGGTGATTTCTTTGAGGCCGATGTCAGCGGAAGAGAGGTACATATTCAGAAGAAATTGCTAAATCTACTGTTGATCCTAAACTGATCATACTGACTGTTCGGACGGTGTCGGTAAGCTAAAAACAAATTCAGATAATGGTAGGCTACGTTTTCGACCAATGTCAGGGTTCATCTTGGCACCTGAACTGCGTGAAGTTGCTCGTAGAAAGTATCTTTCCCCTTTATATTCGAGGTATCCATTGGTATATATGTGATGTTCCTTAACCTGGACCGAAATCATTGAATCAGAATCCTGTCAGAAGCGGGGTCTCGGATGAAGAAAGCGTCCCAAAATCTTACTTAGCTTAGGCCTAGGAGCACGATCAAGTTGGAGAAGTGATCATATTGAGGGCCCTCGTTGTCATTGTCGAGGATCGTGTGCACTTTCCAGAAACCAATCACAGTCCGTTTTCGATAGCCAAAGATCTTGGCACGAAGTCAGCGGATGCTTCGGTACATTATTTATATTTTCGTTCGATACCTTACCTGGGATTTGGTAAGGAACATAAGCTGAAAACATGATCATACAGGGAAAACTTTGACTGTGTTTTCAAGTCCTAACTCATATGGCATAGGTTCTGGCATTATGGAATTATGCGAGAGCTTAAAGGACAGTATGAGGCATAAAATACAGTTTTATAGAAATCGTACTATTATTAGCAAAGTTATAGTAGCTCAACGTTGCTTATTTCGTGTGAATTCACTGCATTCTGAGGCTGCATAACATGCCAAATTAAAGTAAATTACTTGAGATATGAAATTTATATATACTTCTAGCCACTATTAGCGAGTATAGCTACTTATGATGAAATTCTCTCAAATATGAAATACAGGAAGCCTTTCACTTTTCAAACGTCGTGCTTCAGGTTTCCTCTTGAATTGGGAGGTGAGCGTCAGACTCCCAATTTCATTGCCTCAAGTTTGAATTCCAATCGTCATGGATGTTCGTGTTCGTCTTTGCGCTTGTTTGACTGTTGTGAGACTTTCTGTTTGCATAGCTTGAGGTAAATTGATAATGTAACTGAAGCACAATCTCCTTGAAAAAGAAATGACAAAACAATAAGACGAAAGAAACTGAGCGAAAATTCCATTCTTTGCAAAGAAGTGAACAGCTGGTTCGCTATTGATATAGGATAGATGACTTGGGGCTTCCTCTGGGGTAAAGGTAGGTCATGATACAGCCTTCCACCTCTGATCTGAGAGTAGAAGGACCGTCAGTATGAATTATATTCAGAACGAAACAGCCCAGTAAATGCAGACCTAAGCCGCCTCTCAGATCGATTATCTTTTACAGGCTATTATTTTTTTAGGAACTGTGCGAGCTCTGAGTCCTCTTAGTAGCGGACTGCATCGATTGAAAATAAATTTTCTCCTACAGTTTTTGGTCCACGGCATCCTTTGCTTTGAAAACAACTAATTTTTGTACAAATGGATGACTTACTCTAAAAGGATGACGGTTTCGTCCAACGATGAGGTAACTCATCGAGCACATCGGTCCGTAAATAAAAATTTAGATATAAAGTATTCTAGGAGTAAAAAAGAAAATATTTCCCATTTATCTCTCTTTATTAAGTTTATTTAGATAGGCGGAGAGCATACTACATTGCCTCAAATTATATAAACAGCATTCCCTTCATTTTACTGGAAATTTTTTCCCTTCCTTTGGATGAGATGCATAACAATGGTGTATTTCAGCTGTGAAACTCTAATGCAATTTTCCAAATCCCCAATGCACCCATGTGCATATGTAAATACTTTTAACGTATCCCAAAAACTAAAACCAACAGCATTTCCCGTTTTTGCCAAACCTTGCAGATATGTATGTGATTCATGATGAATTCCTTATGCCTCTATACGCAAAGTGAATACTCATCGCGCGAATATGCAGGCACTCTACCAATTTTTTAACGAGTATGATTCCTAGTACTAAGTCCGAAGAGGATGTGGGAAAACATAGGGTTTGGTGTAGATTCATTCACATGCAGAAAATATTGACAAAAAGGGCGGTGCAACGGAGTGCAGTTGCCCCGTTAGACTACGCTTTTCTACCATAGTTACGCTGCCACAGGAGAAGAGATTTGCTCAGAGACATTAAATACCCTTTGAGCATTTGGGAGGTTTATTCAAACAAAGTAGTTCGGAATTCTTATTTACTCTTCCATTATAGTGAATTCAAAGGAAATGGCAACTCTAGTCCTCTCAGTTAGGAAAATGTAAGCAACACCGCAAAATAGCAAAAGCAGACACTATTGAACTAAAATTTATGAATGTCAGATATTATCCTGGAATTTATTTACGGAAAATCCCCCTCACATATTGCCAATGAAATAACACCAACTAGGAGTCCTCTGCAGGATCAGGTTGCCCTTAATGCGGCAAGGGCTTCGAGTGCTGGAGCTATTCATTTTATCTCACTTGAGTTCTTCCCACTGCCAGGCCTTCTTTCGCAATGAGCCACTGCAAGGAAGGCTTTGAATCCTGCCACTAGCAATCAATGTACTGCAGGAAATCGATGGGTGAGTGTTCCAAGCTGTTCTGCTTCCTCTTCCGTACAATTAAAGTTTTACAAATTAAATCTTAAAGTTTCGATCGGACAATCGACCAGTGTAGCACCATCACCCAAAAGAAAGGATTGTTGCGGATGCCAAAATGAAATCTCAGGAGTAATCTAGTCTCTGAATTTATTAATGGTGAGTGGGAATTATAATTGCAAAATTTGTTGCAAAAACGTTTTTGCAGTTGCGACAGTGAAAATAGGTTGCAGTACGCGTTGGTGGCAAGTGCAGTTTTCCCACGGTCTGCACGGTCTTGGTCGAGAAAGCGTAATTCACTTTTTGTTTTTTTGTTAATCCAAATTTTTCTCTTGCGTTCGTGGAAAAAGTTTCAAAATTTCGCATCTGATAAAAATGACGCAAACGTGTATCTCCTTATGTACATTGGAATCAGCCATGACATCTAATGTATGATGTTAAAAACATTATATTTGAATTGGGCACATGATTTGATTTGCGGAAATCAAAGCAAAACAAGTCGGAATACCGGAAGCTCGTGCTTCGGGTATAAAGGTTTTGTGTTCATCTTATGTGAGAAACTTCAACGCACATTTTTCTGTCCGTATATAGCTACAAATCCAACATAATCCTTCATGTTTTTCCAAACTACGAGACATACGTACATATTACAGCCATAGATATCACGCTCACCCTAAACAAACAAACTGCCTATTACCGAATACTGTACACATATATGCACGTATATAAATTGATCGTACCCATATTTCCGATTTACTTCTTATATCTATTTGAATTAGGCACTACCCGCAAAGTTCATTAGCACGCATCTATTATATACCTACATACACACATGTCTGGCTGACAAATAACTAAAAAACTAAAACAAAATAATTCTCTGCGACCCAATTCATAAGAACTCATTTCGTTGTGGTATTGACGAATTGATATGTGATGATGACGTCATGCAGGTTGTAGAGTGCACGAAATTCACAAAAAATTGTAAAGTTTCACCTCCTATAACTTTGTTAATAATAGTTGGATTTTCTTCAAACTTGACCAAACTGTGCATTATGTTCTTCATTACCCGCATGCCAAATTTTGTACTTCTGGGATGAACATAAGGGGGGGTGCCGGGTAAATTTCTAAAATGTGGAAATATAGTATTATTAACTTTATTTGTGCAGACATCGGAACCGGATATATTTTGAGGCCTAGATTTCGTAGAGATGCCCCAGTGTGATTTTTTTCAGATTTTTCGGTTGGATAGGTTCTGAGAACGAGACCTGTTACACTTTTTGTGGGTCATATTTTGAACCCTCACTCCCCTACGTTTCATCTAATATCAAATATTGAACCAGATTCGAAAAGTACTAATTGAGACCTTTCATTTGATACCCTACATGGCTACATTCTGTGAAAAAAAAAATTGCACCCTCCATTCACATGTATGGGGAGCCCCCCCTTAAACTTAACACAAGATGGCGCCACTTACTGCATGTAAAGGGATCACCAGATTACATACTCTCACCAATTTTCGTGGCAATCGGTACAGCCGTTTCCGAATAAATCGGGTGTGACAGACAGACAGACAGACAGACAGACAGACAGACAGACAGACAGACAGACAGACAGACGGACAGACAGACACCGTCTCGATTCTAATAAGGTTTTGTTTCACACAAAACCTTAAAAAAATGGAACTCTCTCAACAGAATAAATGGATTTTGTGAAAAACACGTACAAATTTCTGAGTAACAGTCAGTTACGTGCACAAAAGCAAGCGATGTGGAAAGGGCAGTGAAAACAGGACTATGCTATTTTAATATGGAAAGTAAGAGTAAACATTCAAAACGCTCTTTCCAAGAATGATAATTGGAAAGTATCTGTACATACATATATGTATGTACGCCAATCAAAGACATTTGCATTATAATTGAAATTGCCAAGTGCTCTGGGATTGAACTTTTTCTGAAGTGCGTTGAAGTATTTTTACATTAAATGCCAAATTTAATTTTTGTGTGACGCCATTTTCTTGCGAAAATCGTGATTTGGAGCGTATTGGGCGGTCCGTTGAGTGCTTCTTGGTTTCCGTGTTATATTACAGCTGAATTGGAAACTACAAAAAACCCACAAATTTTCTAACTTGGATTATTTTATTGTTTTTTTTAGAACAAATCATTTTTAATACGATTTTATTTTGAGTGGACCGCGGTATTTTTTCTCATTCTCGGTGAATAACAAACTTCAGCTGATACGCCAACTTTTAATTACTCATGATTTGCATAGGTGTTACAACGCGGTCTTGGGTCTTGTTATTATGTCAACGTATTGAGCCAAAATGTTAACATCTCAATACGGATTTTAAAATGCGTTTAGGATAACTTGGAGGCAAATATTTGTTAGAAGTCGATAGACACCGTTCATGCTAGGTATTTTAGAGTGCTCATGTACACACATTAGCTACTCATGGTTTGCAGTGGTTTTGAGTTACATCTTTCTACGTTGGGGTTAAGAGGGGGAGGGGTCATCTACATGCAAAAGGGGTGTGTAATTTCCTTTTTCACCGAATAAAGTAAATTAGTACTTTTCGATGTCAGTCTTAGTTTTGATATCCCTTGGAAGGGCGGGGAGTGCAGGGTTCGAAAGTGATGATTTATTTATCGGACCCATCCTCGGAAACTACCCAACAGAAAAATCGGGAAAAATCATGAAGCTGCATCTATGCGATATCCGGTTTACTTTACTCTTCGTGTCGTTATCTGGTCAAATTAATTTAATAATACTACTATGTTACTATTTTTTGGAAAAATTGATTAGAAACTCCCCATATCTTTATTCTAGAGTTATAAAGATTGATATAGATTATAGAATGAAGGATATTATCCCCCAACAAAGCTCAAAGATATCTTTACCGCGTTAATTCACTGCAATCCAAAGTACTACTCTTTTGGTATGTTAATTCTCCTCGTAACATTTTCGTGTTGAAAGGTTCGTCGTAGCTGACACTTCCCTCTTTGCCAAATCTGTCACCTGTTCCCCGGGGTGGTATACTTTCCAGAGAGTCCTTTGGTCGTTTACCATCGACTTCGATGTTCCGGCAATGGCTTACTGCAGGTTAATTTTACCAGACTTTATGTTTTCCAAGCTGAAACGTTCGTGGATTTGTCCGTGCAGTATTTTGTCAAACTTGAAATCAGGTAGGGCTCAAAAAAAATCGGCTATCAGTAGTAAATCTATCACAATTTACTACATCTTAAATCAGCCAACAAAATGCTGACGTCACAATTAATGAAAATAATTGACAGACGAGTGAAATTCTGAAGTCCGACATATTAGAAAGCTACTTTTCCCTAGTCCTAGCTTTTGTCTAAAACAAAACCGTCTGTTTGTCTGTAACACGCATCTTTCTCAAAATTGGTTGCATCAATTGACACGAAATCTGACGGAAAAGTGGGAACTGCGAACAAAAGAAGCTATTTGTGTAAAGGGCTCTTGAAAAATAGTGCAGTAATGAATTTGTAATTAGGTACAAGTGGTTTCCTGGAACTAATGGAGCTGTTCTAACCAAATATTATGCCAAAAGATCTCGCGGCAAATCCGTGGGTGCGAAACCTTTTCTCAAAACTATTCCGAAAAACGCTTTAAGTGACTTGTAAGCAATAAGTGCAATATACCAAGGTTATGTCAATTCTACTTCTTCAGTTGTAAATTCTCGTATAGATACCAATTTGCATTTATCTCAAAGATAAATAAATTTCAATTGCCTTATCACTGAGCTTTTTATTACAAACGGACTATGTATATATATAAATATATATTTCGACAGCCACTTGGTATTAACCTAAATAGGTACTAATTATTTTAGTCTAATTATCTTAGTAGCTGAATCTTAAGGACTTGTATATCCTAATTTACATATCCTCTCTATGTTATCAATGAAAACAGATATGAATGCGCATTACCCGTATCTCATTCAAATGGTGTTTCTGATGTTTGTTCCCACCATTTCCTTTTCCATTTTGTGGTCATGTTTAACAATGTGCCGTGCTACGACAGAATTGTTGTTTTTTTTGCTTCCCCATTTTGCTAGCTACGCTTGACTGACTGACTAGGCTTTTGGTTTGACCAAGAGGGCTATATTCAGGAGAAGCAAATCTAGCGGCAGAGCGCACCGAATTTCATTGTGCACCTTTCGGATAGGGACGAAGTAGGTAAGTAGTCCGAGAACCATGGTGTCAACTAGATGGGCGTAAGCGAAGTAAGATGGTGGAACTCTGGTAAGAACGGTCATAACGCAGTTCATCATTGATATGTAGTCTGGTCAGGTTACTCCCATTTATAGTATCTGTTTCCTTAGGATCGGTTGTAAATTCTGTTTCATTCAAATTCAATCTGAGACCGTGTTGCAAGAGGCAATCATTCCATTTTTGAGTAAGTTGCATGAGATCAGCTTTTCTATGAGACGCCAAGAGAACATCATCTGCATAAAGCAGTGCATGAATCACTGGACGTGGGATGTCTCGTGCGACAGTGTCCATAACACGAACAAAGAGCAGTTGTGAAAGAGAACATAAACACCGCCATTGACACGAACCGGTTTGAATATACATATATATGTACATAAATTGAATACCCCTGGTGGTTGGAGCCTGTATATCTCGGATAATTGATACTGATATACAAATAACTAAAAAAATCTAAAAATGTTTCCATGCTTTCCGCCGTTCATTCCGGATACTGCTGTGTTGCTGGACACTATTTGTATGAATCGAGCTTATTTAACTCGATGTATGGTGGCTCTGAAATCAGCTATGCGGAGCATCTAATGATGTTTCAAAGTAAGCTGAAAGGCGACGCGGAACGAATCATTTGGGCGTGTACGAAATCTTTTGGATCGGTGACGCAGCCAGTAATGGAACTTCCACAAATATTTTAGGTGAAATCCAAAACTATATGCGATCCCTAGTCTAGAATATGTGAAAAATCGAGATTGTTGCTCAGTCGCTGCTCTAAAGCCTGCCATCCACGTACACGCCTGAATTTGTCTAGCGCTCTAAAGTGGATGGGAGGCTTTGGCCTGTCAGTTTGGAGTTTCAAATGATCTGTGATCCGTTGAAAAATGTTTGACATATTTGATTTCTTGATGGTTTATGATGTGAACGCGATCTTAATGGGCATTTTTATTGCCGGTGAAGAATTTAAATAAATATCTCAAATTTCCGTCTCAAGTTATTCCACGTCCAGAGTAGAACTAACGATGTTGCGGCTGGTACGTGGACGATGCAATGAATTCCCTTGACGGATATATTGCGGGCTCTTCCGGCGTGACCAACAGGCCGAACTGTAAATGATGGCGTACGTGGATTAAAAACCACTGGTAACCAGGTATACACGTATCTATTATTCATATTGGTTACCACCTGAAAGCTTTATTATCATACACATGTCAACCTCGAGTAATTGACACTGGTATGATGAATACGTCCCCATTAACTCCGCCGTTCATATAAGTTGACTTTATATGATGATGACCTCATACACTTTTGAGGGTCTAATAAATTTACCTAAACTATGAAAATTTTACCTTCTATAACTTTGTTAATAATAGTTGAATTGCGTTCAACCTTGTTTGAAACATATGCTATATTATCGCCTATGCTGAGTTCTGTGTACTTCTGGGATGAAACTAAGAGGGGTTTCTGGTAAATTTCTAAAACATTTGTGTTTTGTGATCTAGATTTCATGTAGATGGACCACTGTCTTTTTTACCAGATTTTTCGTTCTGAGAGCGAGACACTCTTTCAGTTTTTGGAGCACATATTTTGACTTCTCACTCCCCTATATTTCACGCAATATCGGAGATAAGATCAGTTTTCGAAAAAGTCCTTTCATTTCAAACGTTGAATCGATTTTAATAACATTTTGTTTCACACAGAACCCTAAAAGAACACTGTTTTTACGAGTTTGGAAACAAAGTGAATTTCAGTGCATGTCGAAGTGCAATAACAACGTTTGCAGGTACATACTTATGGGCTTAGGTATAACATTGCTCTTGTTGGCTTAGGTTTCTAATATAATTTCATTTTAATTTTCATTTAGCTAATTTGATAGTTTTTACTGGTGCTTTCCGAATATTGACTGTCTATACTGTAAATTTGATCGATTATAGAAGAGGTGCTGGCGCCAAGTGAATGTAGGGACTCTAGTGAGCACTCCTGAAGTTTGGATGACGAAAGAAACTGCAATCACAAAGTAAAAATTGGCAAAATTCGAGCTTCTGTGACATTTAGTTTGCTTACTGGTTTGATTTTTCTAGGACAACTAATTCCCTATATCCTATATTCTGAGCTGAAGGATCATGCCAGACACGCAGGGTAGCATTTGACCCTTCATAACGAACTAAATTATTCACCAACTCACGCTCATACAAAATGTGGATATGTATATCAATGCACTGAAAGCAATCCAGAACCTTTGGCAATTATGGGAGAATAGATGCACTTTCATTGCAAGTGATGTTGACTACCGTGCACACCCTTTCACAGATAATGTTAGGACATTTAAATGCTAAAATCGATTTTCCAGATGATTTCAAAATTACCTCTTCCCACAACCCTTCATATCAATATGAAAGTGCAAAGTATGCTTCGTTCCGAATTTCATTTAAAATTATACCACGCGAATCACCCTCGACGAGCTCCATTGCAGCTTTCGAAATAATCCAAAGTGATTTTCAAATCCGTACGAAGGGTTTGCGAAAATTTGAAACAAAGAGGCTGATTTATGTGCAGTTCCATTCGTGATCCTTAATACTTGCAAAATTTTCAATATTGCGTTGACGCTAGCCCACGCTTGACGGTAACGAGCGAACTGCCAACTCCTAGATAACACTACATAGATTTACCGGCCAGCGAAATCCAATTACGACCATTCTGGGACAAAGGCCGGAAAATCTGTTGAGCATGCATCGAAAATTTCTAATAATGATATCATTGCTGGGATGGCGAAGCGTTTTGATGGAGTAAGCGAATGCCACGCACATCAGGAAACTTTGCCTATTTGCAGATCAAATCATTTGCTTTAAGCACCTGCCGACGACGATAGGGTGCAAGCCATCCAACTATTGGGGGTGCTATGTAATGCATAGGGAACGTTCCGCAAGACCAAAGCAAATTGTAAATTTTATGAACTATTCATTGAGAACAATGCGCTTCCCATGTAATCGCATTTACGTGTGAAATCCTGTAGTACTCGGGATTAAGGAATTAATTACACAAGTAGGCAGTGCCGTGTGTCAATCTACAGGCACACTATTGATACATAGATACCGCACTCTATTATACCGGACGAAGTATATGAATGAATTTGAATATGCATATCGATATATGTATGCACGAATACATCCAATATCCACCGGCGTCAAAAAGATGAATGGATTACCATAAAAGCTGGTAAGGAATATTAAGTTTTCGATTGAAAACTGAACTTCATGAAAGACAAAATTAATTGCGTTAGTTGTCTCAATAAAAGGTCGACTGTTACCTTGATTTTTAAGGTTTTGTTTGTAAAACGAAACCTTATTAAAATCGGTTCAATGTCTGTCTGCCTGTCTTTTTTTTTGATGAGGTTGAAATCTTCAAAAGACACTGGTCTGGATATACCAGCTGACCGCGCTTTTCTCCTTTCCTCTGCCTTTCGCAATTTATCTTGAATAGATGCGATCATGGAGTTGACCGCATCCCAATTCTCTTGATGTGCTAGCATTTTCGGCACCAGATTTTCTGGTACCAGCGCCTCTCCTGCAGTCCCCTCTAGTTTCCTCCTTTCTTCCACAAATCTCGGACAGGTGAAGAATACATGCTCTGGGTCCTCTGGGACTCCATCATAATTTGGACAGTGAGTGACGTCTCCAATTTAAACCAGTGAAGGTATTGGAGATATCCTCCATGTCCCGTGAAAAACTGGGTGAGATTATAATTAACCTCCCCGTGTCGTCCCTCCAACCACTCCTTGATGGCAGGAATCAGCCTGTGAGTCCACCGACCCTTTCTCGAGCGTTCCCACCGCTCTTGCGATCTATTTATGGATCTCTCCCTCTCAGCGTTCTTCGTCTGCAATAAGGGAGAGATTGGCTTCGTATGGTATATGTCTGTCTGTCTGTCTGTCACAGGCATTTTTCTCTGAAACGGCTATACCGATTGACACGAAATTTGGTGAGAAGATGGGACCTGTGGACCTCCAGACATGCAGTGAGTGATATCCTTCTACGTTGAGATTTAGGGTATGGGTGTAAAAGGGGGGTGTAAATTTTTTTTCACCAAATATAGTCATGTGGGGTATCAAATGAAAGGTCTTGATTAGTACTTTTCGAATCCGGACTTAGTTTTGAGTTTGTTAAGATGGCGAAGAGTGGGAAGGGTGCAAAGTGATGATTTATTTACCGGACCCATTCTCAGAAACTACCCAACCCAAAAATCTGAAAAAAATCGTGAAGCTGCCTCTATACGGTGCCCAGGCCTCAAAATACTCTCCATATCGATATCTATTCAAATTAAGTTAATAATAGTATATTACCATATTTTTGGGAAAATTGAGTAAACCCCCCTTAAGTTTATCTCAGAGTTATAAAAGTTGGTAGTAGTATAAAATATAATATGAGGCATATTATCTCCAAGTTTGATCAAAATCATAATATTAGTAACAAAGTTACAGTAGCTCGAAGTTGTCTTTACCGTGTAAATTTACAACCCGAAGTACTGAATCTGACATGCTAAATGCATATACATTACGGGTTACGTACAAATGGGATAGTTCTACACTCAAATATACTCACACAAGAAGCAAACAAAACCTTTCATACTTGAAGCTTCCGGTTTCCCGACTTGTTAAAGTTTCGTGGAAAACAAAAATCTATCAAAACCTTATTAAAATCGGTTTATTGTCTGTCTGTCTGTCCGTCACACGCATTTTTCTCGGAAACGGTTATAACGATTGACACCAAATTTGGAAGAAAGGTGGGAACTGTGAACGCTCAGGGATAGAGTGAGTTAAATCCGTTGAATTTAAGGAGGGAGGGTCCCCATACATGCAAAAGGGGGGTGTACATTTTTTTTCATCAAATATAGTCATGTGGGGTATCAAATTAAAGGTCTCGGTTAGGATCATCACGGTATTACGTATGAGCAATATGGTAAATCGTCATATCCGAAGCGTTAAAGCGACGTGCGATGCTCTCCCTGCACTTATTCACGTCCATTTTGAAACATTTGGGATAATCCTCTAGCATCCTTTCAATTAATTGCCTCATTTCTTCACTCCAGAGTAAATTCAGGATGTTTTAATTGTTGATGGTAGGTATAGTACTAGCCAATTGTATAGGTTACGTTGACCCTCGTTTACCAAGTTGCCGATGGTTGCCATGCTGCTATATCGATGTGGGTTTGCAATTTTTTTCCACATTTTTAATTGTTTCTCCAATGCGAAGGCTCAGACAGGAGTTGAGTGAAGCAAGGTCGAGCTAACAATTGCTAAATGCATTTCAGCCAATTGTTGTACCTCTTCATGCGAGCTCGGAAGATGTGGGTTAAAGTTTAGTTTCTGGTCGCCCATGAATTCCAGGTATTTAAACGCTACTTACGAATATTTGATTTTTTTGCGCATCCCGATCTACCATAGATATACCCCCTACGGGTTAAGTGATCCACCCACTGCAGTCTATTAAGATGAATTGTGCATACATTTCCTCACTATACAGGCTATGGCTTATCTATCCTTGCTGGGGGCTAAAATTCGTGATTCTCCTCTCAAACACGGCGAAGAGTTCACAATTTCTCTTTTTAAGAGTTCAGTCCTCCCATAAATATATGATGATTGGCAGGATCATTGTTTTCTACAGCAAAAGCTCTGACTCTATGATGAGACATTTCGAGTGGAACAGTATTTGTAAACTGAAATACAATCTGTTGGTTGCCAGTTGTGATTTTTAACACTAGTCAGGAGACATTATCAAAGTTTTCAAAATTATACTCCCCTGTCTTTATTGTTTTCAGTTAATCAATGCTATTTGAGACTGCTATTATCTTTGCATTTGGTGCTAACGTTACGACAATGTATTTCGTCTTGCTTTCGTTAAAGTGCATCCCAAGAACTTCCGCCGCCTGCTCGATCTGCGTTCATCGTGTTGTTCTTTCCATTATGTGAATATCGTCACCGTGGGTCAGTAGCCGGGTGGAGTTTCAGGGGGCAGTGCCTCAAGAATTTACCTAAGCTTCGCCAATCACTATATCCAGGGTCAAATTATAAAGGATGTACAGCACAGCATCTCTTTCTCTTAAACCGTTGTTGATGAAATATATTCAGAATGACCTTTATTGGGTCTCGCACATTCATCAGGGTCGGCTTAGTCACTCTCATTCTGTCTATTGCGTTTACTTCACGATTTTCCCCCTCATCTCCAAGCCAATTGTTATTACTGGATTGTGGCGACTTGCAAATCTTGCAATCGTCGGTACGAATTCATGTAGCGTGAAGCTTGGCGCAGCACAGCAGCTGAATATGTGGATGCTATATACCGTAGCTAATTTGAATTCGGCTTCTGGGTTATTGTCTTTTCGATGGCTCGGTTTCCGTAGGCTATATTGAACTTTGATACTCAAACGTGGTGTATTGAGATCTCATTGTTCCTTGCATATGATGGAAAATTAAAACTTTATTTTTGAGTACACTTCGGTAATACAGGTTTTGAGCTATTTTCCATGCATAGCAGGTATTTCAATTCCCATTTCTTTCTTTTGGTAGTTTCGTATTTTTCTGCATAATTTAGATTCTGCTAAAAAAAGATATTATTATAGGGAGTATAGGGAGCAACCGCACCAGGCGTAAAAGCTTTACCAACAAGTCAACAGGATGAAGCTTTACATACCACGATGCTCATCCTGCCGAAACAAAGGGGGGAACCTGATTTCCGACAGAATGGGCATATTGGACTAATGGGTTGAGAATTTTGATAAACTGCTCAACAACCAAAATATCGGCGAGTTGGTCCCGCCAACTAAAGACGATGGACAGATGCTGCCCTGACCAAGTATAGAAGAAACAGTCCGTACAATCCACCGGTTAAAAAACATAAGTCGACAGGAGCCGATCGAATTACAGCCGAATTGGTGGGGGGGGGGGGGGGACAGCGAATCAATGCCTGATGGCTAGCAAAGAGGCATTACATGTCTCATACAGAAGGAAGATATCACACAATGCAGTATTTATACAGATATCACGTTGCTGAGTACCATCTATAAGATATTCCCTGCTATCTAGCTAGGCTGGATAGCCCCATACCCCCAGAACATCATTGGCTCGTACGAAAGAGGCTCCACTTCAGGCAAATCAGCGACAGATTAGTTTTTTTCTCTGTCGCAAGTGATGGAAAACTGTTGGAATCTCGACATCAGTTGCACCATCTTTTCATTGACTTTAAAGCCGCCTATGATTGAATAGCCAGGGTAAAACCGTACACAGCCATGAGAGAATTCGGTATCCCGACGAAATTGATAAGACTGACTAGGCTAATGTGCGAGGCCAGATAAAAGCAGCAGGATCACTCAGATCGATCATGCGGCGAGAAATCTTGGGCTGCACATCAATGAAGGCAAGACGAAGTATATGGTGACAACGTCAGCACCAAAAACCAACCAACCAACATCAAACCGTACTGGTCAAACGGGAAGAATAAAAATAGGAGACTACAACTTTGAGACTGTTGATAATTTCTCCTTTCTAGGGTCGAAAATCACAACCGATAACAGCTACGATGATGAAATCCGGGCACGGTTGTTGTCAGCCAACAGGTCCTATTTCAGCTTACAAAAACTGTTCCGCTCGAAACGTCTTACTATAGGGCCAAAGCTCTTATAGTATAAGACAATGATCTTGCAAACTCTTGGCCGAGAGAAGAATCCTCCGAAGAATTTTTAGTCCCCTACATGAGGATGGACGATTCCGTAGCCACAATACCATGACCGTCAGGGTAATATCTATGGTAGAAAAAGAAGACGAGGCATACCCTGCCTGAGATGAAACGATGGTGTAGGCCAGGACGCCAGACAGCTTTTAGGGATATTGAATTGGTGGACCTCTGCGCAAAGCCGGGATGTCTGAAGTTCCTTATTAAGGCAGGCCTAGACCGGATACCGGTTCTTGAGCCGTCGATGATGATAATAGATTCACTAAAAACACCTCCATCCTGCAGTCATAAATTGCAATAATAAAGACCATCATACAGGGTACTAGGTAAGCCTCACATCCACTGGTGTGAATGGTAAGCTTGCCCTCAAAATAAATAACGGCGGTCCTCACCACGGCGGGTCTCTGATTATGATTGCCAAATCAACCCATTTTCGAAGAGCATGGTGGGCACGCCAAGTACTCACTTTAAATTAGCAATCAACCTACATATTTCTTGCATATACACTACGTGCCATGTAAGGGTGAAACGATCGTATATATTCTTACCGAAAAATCCACAAAATGTTTCTTATCTGCTTTCCAATTTCTTTTTGGTTACATTACAAGAGTGTAAGAAACTACATGTACATATTGTTTTCCATTTCGTTCGTAAAATAACGATGTTTGGCTATTACATGGCGTGGCAATAGATCATAATCTCAAGTACTCATATCATAGTGGATCAGTGTACCCTGTGTCCTTAGTTTTTTAGTTTTAGTTTTTAAAATCATTTTTATTTTTAAGAGATAGGTAACAATAGTATATAGATTGGAAAAATGAACAATAAAAAACAATCTTTTAAAATAACAAAAATAACTTAAATCTAATGGCCACTGTGGGCTCTCAAAGTTTTCGAATAACAATTTACAGGCAGAGAAGAGAAACATTAAGAAATAAAAATCTAATTTTACAGTAAGTTGTCGGGAAATGGTCAAAAACCCGACAGCATCCACTGGGCTTAGTGGCAAATAAAGAAATATAAAAGTGATAATAGTAATAAATGTTTGATCGCTTCAAAAGATCAGCAGAAGCAGTCCTATTAAGCCCCGTGCAAGCACGCACGCGTCCTTTCAAAGATCCTTATTTTCTTCATTTGGCTAGCACTCAAATTAAACCAGATAGCACACCCGTAGGTGAGCCCCGGTCTAACCAAAGTAAGATAGCAAATAATCTTGACCTTCCGGCTAAGATGTGGAGCATAAAAGTGTCTTCGAAGAGACATGAATGCCCTGCGAGCGCTTTCGAGTGCGACTTTAACGTGCTCATTAAATTGGAGACGCTAGTCAAGACGCACACCCAGGTATCTAACGCACATCTTATGAGGAATGCGCTCAGAACTATCCTCGTTCGCGACAATGTGGAAATCTCTCCTTTTCAGGTTCCTACTGGCATATGCCAAGGAATTTCGAAACAGAATCGTTTCACACTTTTGCGCATTGATTTTCATCCGCCAACTGTTCGTGAAGAACTTAATATCATTGAACATCTTCTGAAGTTCAACTTGCACCTCAGTTACCTTCTTGTGTGCCGTGTAGGCTATCAGATCGTCAGCAAAAGCAACCAACGACCTTTTAGGAGATTTATTAAAATCGAAAGAGTTGAGTAATTCGCCGGCAAATACTGCAAAAAGTGTAGGCGCAGTAACTGTCCCTTGCTGTAATCCATTTAGAACATGAAATTCTCTGCTAGTAGTGAGATTTCCGTTCGTAATGACAAAGCACTTGCCATACAGCATACTACACATCATCGCTACGAGGTGGCTGGGAAACTCATTCTTCAGGAGCCTGAAAATCAGTCCATCCAACCAGACAGTATCAAAGGCTTTCTCCATGTCTTTAAGGCAAGCGCCTACGCACTCACCATTGTTAATCCGCCAGCAAATATCAGACGTTACCTTTGTTATTGCATGTATTGTCGAGTGTCCAGATCGAAATCCGAATTGGGCGTTCGGCAATAATTCCTTCTTCTTGATGTGCCCGTTCAAGGCTTTCAATACCAAAACCTCAAACATCTTGCTGATGTTAGGCAGCAAACTGATTGGGCAGTAGCTTTGAGGGCTGGATGAATCCTTCCCTCTCTCTAAAATCGGGAATACTCGGGCTTTCTTCCATTGTCTTGGAAAGAAGAAATTGTTCAATAAATTATTCAACAAAATGCAATAATTACGAATGGCAATGCCTGGTAAATGCCTGAGGACCACGTTGGGAATGCCATCCATACCGGATGATCTCTTATTGTTTACTCTTCTGAATATGGAAGTTAACTCTACACATGAGACAAAGTAATCAAGCAGATTATCACTCGAGTAACTGTGCCGAGAATTAAAATCGGTGGCAGCGAGATACAACACCTTATTGACTCAGGTATAGACACCAATAGTGTAACTGCTGATGCGCAAGGCAATTACATCGTGATGGATGATGCTTTGAAACTCGAACTTACAGGGGAGCACTTTGAATCGGTGCAACGGCCCTGTGTCCTTAGGTGCCTATTTAGATGGGCATCTACCAATCTGATGACAGTTTCTGAGAATAGAGGGGCACATCTTCACTAAAACGAACCCTTTGAAGGATTCTTTGTTCTTAGTTTGTCGTGGACAACCGCATGAAAAGCGCAGGGCCGACTCCAACTTTATTTCACCTTTTTTTGCAGATAACTGAAAACAATAATCCAATTTTATCGATGATTTAAGAAGCAACTTTCCCTTGGAAGACCTGTTAGGATCTTCTTGCCTCTTTCCTTAAGCAATTGATAGAGAAGGAGATTCTGACAGATTTATACGAAAGGGCCCGAGCACTATCTTTTTCTCACCACATTAAGTGCATTTAGATTAGTGGATCCAAGTACATATGTATGATATCCTCGATGTCTTCGGGTGCCGACACACAGTTGAAAGAAAGCGCAGCCTTCAAGAGTTTTCTTCTGTGATATGCGTTATCAAATCCATTCAACTTGAAACTTCCACAAAGGTGCCGACCCCAAATAAAAGGCATGGGAAGAAACTTTCGAAAAAGTCTACTTAAACTCCGCCTATTCTGTCCCCTGCTACTAGGTCTAGGTGATTCGGCCTTGGGGGTGCGTCAGATAGACATGCTCCAGGGAAAGTAACAATGTTGGTCTTATTGTTTTAGGTTTTTAGCACTTTTAACGTTTGGAAGAATCTTAACAACGGACGCTATGTTATCAACAACCTCCCCCACTCAAAACTGATTTATTAGTGAAGGTTATTATGCTGTCTTTTGGTAAAATATAATTAACCGTTTGACCACCACTGTTGTTTCTCGTTTACAACCACCAAGTATATTTGCCAAAGCTGAGCCGTTAAATTTTACCACGTTTATGCTATTTGGATGGCCACTCCAAACCGCAACGGTGTTCATCGTTAGTTGCCTCCACGTTCAAACGGTAACGCGGTATATTCTTCCCTCCTAGTACTATGCATGGAGTTCTGATAACTTTAAAAATCCATTAGCAATCAAGCTTTATGATTTGCGTTAGCACATTCTTGCAATTATCGAAGTTTACAGTTTTATACAGTGGAGTATATCAAATAAACCTGTGGGTGTTTTTGTAGGAGGTAGATCTTCCATTACAATGCTCAACTCAATCTGGGACAGCCATATAACTAGAATAACGGAAAAATGCTTGTTTCCTTAGATAGCCTTTAACCAGCTTCTTCCAACCAAAGCCCTAGTTTTGTATTTGAGAAATTCAACTTATCAATAGAGAGTTGGCTCTCTACTACTTTGATACTTTACAGTTCATGTATAATAGATCATTTGACGGTTCGCCTTTTGTTGGGGGTATACCCCACTCAGTAAGCAAGTTTTTGAGTTTCCCGTTGAGACAGTGAATCTCTGGGGGAAGCTTGCTTATAGTCCTTAGCGAAATTCCCTTCACATCATGATTTTCAATGAGAATGCTGGAATGTCCAACCCCGTTATCATTAAGGTGGTTCGTATAGTAGAGTCTGTTGCCCAGTATTTCAAAATAATATTTGTTTGCCATTTCAAACCTACTGTTGACGAGGAATATCTGTAATTCGATTTTATGTTGGCTAATGTTCTGGAATTTGCGAGAAAATATAATATTTAAAGAATTAACGTCTGGTTTTGCTTGTATTCTTGCATCTAATTTCACATCGATGCCCTGAATTGGTTCATTCTCTGAAAGAATTGGTATCGCCGAGTCACTTCAATATACACAGGGCATCCCTTGTAATTGGCAATACGCCTGTTACCGCAGTTTCGTATGTTCAAATTCTCTCTCCTCACTAGGGTCGAGAACATTTGGAAAAAAATTTCTTTTATTTGCTTTTTGTAGGATTACCACCGCTGACATTGTTTCTCTTCCCATGTAGGGAGACAGGTTTTTACACCAGCCTACCATATTGTCAATATCTGGAGATGTCAAGCAAGCGGCAAGTACCACTATTCTCAGGATGTATTTTGGAAGGTTCCATTTCTTATGAATTTCAAGTTATGTAAAACAACACCACTAGCTCATTTTTGATCTGGATACCGTTATTTTCGCTGTCCTTTCATTAGTAATTTCCAGTGCTTCCTTTTTAGGTGTGTAAAACAGTGACATAAATTTACGTCACGTTTATGTTATGCAAAGAGCGAAAGTGAATTCTTTTCGCCGAATATAGTCATGTGGGGTATTGTGGCGCAGTAGGGTTAACAACATTCGAAATAAATTTAAATTTATTTCGAATGTTGTTAATGCGACGGACAGATGCCCCCACCGGTGCTCCCCGTGGCGTATTCTAACTCACCACAAGGGTGGAAAACAAACGGTAAAAAATCCGTTTTTGGAGCAACCGGCTCTTGAAAATTTACTGCGTTCACAACGATTGGCCGTGCTGGTCACATTTTCATTTTTACGTGGCCTTTTAAAATAAATTCGACTAGTATTTGAAGTGAAATTAAAATAGTAATTTGTAATCGTTTTGGGCTAAAATACGGAATAAATAGGTTTGTGGCGCAGTATGGTTAACAACATTCGAAATAAATTTAAATTTAATTTAAAGTATCTTATGAAAGTCTCGATTAATATTTTCGTATATTAGTTTTCACGTAGATAGCAAAATACGCAAGTAAGGGCTCAAAATGTGCACACGTGAAATGATACAGGATTCATTTTCTGAAGTTACCAAACTCTCAACATTAGAAAGAAATCAGGGTGATGCGTTTATAGAAATTCAAGGCGGTAAAGTATATCTCATTCCTATATCTGTTCAAATAAGCCTGCTACTATCATCATTCAATATACTAGCTTTTTGAAATCGACTGAAAAGGCTCCTTAAGTTCATCCTAGGAGTCCCCATACATGCGAAAGTGGAAGTCGTCCCAGCATCAAATAAAAGGGCTTAATTAATACCTGTTGAAACTGACCATTTTCTGATACTGGGTGAAACACAAGGCAGTGGGAGTTCAAAATAAGTGACCGGGAAAGGGTAATTAGGTCTTGTTCTCAGAACTTATCTAACTGAGCAATCTAAAAAAGTCACAATAGTACATATTCGAGTATGTATAAGAAGAAATCTAGGTGTCAAAATATATCTCATTCCGGTTTTTGCTTAAATAAATATTTTGGAAATTTTATCGAAAACTACCCTTAAGTTCAGTCTAGAAGTACTGTGAGATTTTATAGGAAAGACAACCATTATTAGGAATTGATGAAAGGTCAAAAAGTTTTTTTATTGATATGAATTTATTGCCCTCTAAAACATATTCATACACTATTCATCGTCATCATCATATAAAATTAACTCATATGAGCGGCGAACGCATGCGAACATCTTAGTTTTCCCTTTTCAGCATTTTTAGGGTTTTGTGTGTCGCTATCAATTACTGGAATTGAAAAGGATTAACAATTCCATATATAGAATGAATACATACAAATAAAGAATTTAGACATACATATATAGAATATGTAGTATCAGCGGCATTCAATTTGCCTACATATACATATGTATGTGTGTGTACTTTTGTGCATGGAGTAACTCGGAAATATTCAGATGAGTGAGAACAATTTAAATGGCTACATATATATGTATGCAACTGTGTGCAGTAATAGACAATGTTTGTTTTTTTAAGATTAACATAATATTAGATTTGTGGTTTTAGTGTGTACGTATATAATATAGAAATATATAAAAGGATATTTTGAATTTTTTGGAATATATATATATATAACAAGTCGGGGAACTGGAAGCTGGACGCTTCAGGTACAAAAGATTTCGTGTATTTCTTAGTATGTAGCACGTAATATATGCATAGAGAGTATCCACTTTCGGGTGATATTGACATTCATAGTGTTGAATTTGCAAAGAAGCAACAAATTTGACGTATTATAAATTTGTTAGTAATAGTGCGATCTCCATCAAACTTAGTAAGATCATGCAGTAGCTTACATCACTGCAAAAATTCGTGGTGCTAGGATGAGCTTAAGGGGAGTTTGCAGCCAATTCCCAAAAATTATAGTAATGTACCATATTAATTTTATTTAAACAGATATGGGTATGGAAGGTATTTCGGAGCCCAGGCATTATATAGTGGCAGCATACTGATTTTTTTCAGATTTTTCAGTTAGGTAGTTTCTGAGAATGGTCCTGTTAGAGAAATGATCACTGTAAACCCCCCGCACCCCCTTCCTTTCAAACAAATGTCAAAACTTTGAAAAGTACTAACCGATACCTTTAATTTGATACCCCACATGACTATATTTGAAGAATGTAAATCCTACTTTTGCATCTATGGGGACCCCCCTTAAATTCGACGTAAAAGGATGTAAATCACTGTATGCGTGAGCGTTCACAGTTCCCACCTTCCCACCACCTGTCAATCGCTATAACCGTCTCCGAGAAAGATGCGTGTCACGGACACACAGAGAGACGGACAGACAATAAATCGATTTTAATAAGGTTTTGTTTTCCACAAAACCTTAAAAACGTGCTTAGAAGGTTACTCAAATAAGATAAACACAAAGCCTTTATACACAAAGCATCCACCTCCCGGTAATCTGACTTATTGCGTGTCTGTTCCATTCCGTCCGTTCCTCTACATCCACTTGCATTTTCGATATTGTCTTTTTTCTGTGGATTAACTTTTTCATACGAAGCGGCCTGCATTGGATGTGCACTGCGCCACATGCAACCAAAGTTGAATTTATTTGCAGACTGAAGACGGATACAGATGGGAGATATTTTACACCTACCCCGATTACGAAATGTACTAATATGTATGTACAACTTGTAGTACGGAACGCAAGGACGAAAAGTAGCATCTTAGAATTCACTTATTTTTCCTTGAGAAACTTTAATTAGAAATACCGGCAGAAACCTCAGTGCATTCATTAAAAAAATGAAAGTAATCAAAACTTTGGATTAATTTAGCGTAGCATTTGGAACAACGTGTACTAAGTACTCTAGATGGAAAAAGTATAAGTGCAACAAGCGCAGTTACGTGAGTAGAAAATGAAATACATCCCAACTTTGTGTCGTTGAGCAATGAAATTATGAAATGAAAGAAATCATTAAAAATGTTTCTTTCTGTAAAAAACTTTTTCTTGTTATAAGTATAGTCCACACTTTGCCTTTTAGATGGACAACATGCTTACGTGATTACTTTCGATTGCGTCAAACGTGAGACCTATAGTACATTTATTTATATAATAAAAATTAATTACTATTCGCTGAAAGTATGAAAGGAAAATATGTTGAACCATTATGTGAGATTCAACTCAGAAAGGACAATTTTGCTTTCATTTTCCTGCCCATATTGCAAGATAGACCCTTTAGACTAGATTTTCTCTTTTTTAGAATTTTGTGTTCAGCCAAATATCATTCAAATCGGTTCAATGTCTGTCTGTCTGTCGTACGCACTTTTCTCGAAATTAGAATAGAAATAAAATCCCGCACTTGCAGTCAGTGACATGAGCATTTGCGGAGTTTAAGGGCTAAAGCAACTGTTGAAATTTTGACAAACCAATCTTTTAAAAAAGTCGATTTTTTGGCTAAGGGCGGGAAAATATCTAAATACTTCTCTTTGAACTTTGGCGCAACTCCTGACAGACCGATGCGAACATACCGAAAATTTGAAAGGCGCTTTTCTCGAAACTACGTTTTTATGTGGACAGAACTCGAACGAATCTTGGCTGATTGACTTGGAAGTTCAGTTGCATACTTATAATTTCACTCCGTATGTAAGTTGAAAAAATTTCCTTGTCCAATGTAAATTAAAAATTGTACGTAAAATTGGTTCGGCCACGTGACCTTCGAACAAGAGCGCGGAGTAAATCATCAACTTGAAGTGAAACAGGATTCATTTCCGGAATTTATCTAAAAATCTGAAAAAAAGTCATCATCATCATCAACGGCGCAACAACCGGTATCCGGTCTAGGCTTGCCTTAATAAGGAACTCCAGACATCCCGGTTTGGCGCCGAGGTCCACCAATTCGATATCCCTAAGACCTGTCTGGCGTCCTGACCTACGCCATCGCTCCATCTTAGGCAGGGTCTGCCTCGTCTTCTTTTTCTACCATAGATGCCCTTACAAACTTTCCGCGTGGGATCATCCTTATCCATACGGATTAAGTGACCCGCCCACCGTAACCTATTGAGCCGGATCTTATCCACAACCGGAACGTCATGGTATCGCTCATAGCTTTCGTCATTGTGTAGGCTACTGAATCGTCCATCCTCATGTCCATCCATCCTCCCTCGAACGGGGCCAAGAGTTCGCAATTTTTCTTACTAAGAACCCAAGTTTCCGAGGAATACATGAGGACTGGCAAGATCATAGTCTTGTACAGTAAGAGCCTTGACCCTATGGTGTTTCGGGCGGAATAGTTTTTGTAAGCTGAAATAGGCTCTGTTGGTTGACAACAACCGTGCGCGGATTTCATCATCGTAGCTGTTATCGGTTGCGATTCTCGACCCTAGATAGGAGAGTTTGTAGTTGTATTCTCCTATCCTTATTCTTCCTGTTTGACCAGTGCGGTTTGATGTTGTTGGTTGGTTCGTCTTCGGTGCTGATGTTGCCACCATATATTTTGTCTTGCCTTCATTGATGTGCAGCCCAAGATCTCGCGCCGCCTGCTCGATCTGGCTGAAGGCAGTTTGTATGTCTCGGGTGGTTCTTCCCATGATGTCGATGTCGTCAGCACAAGCAAGTAGTTGGGTGGACTTAAAGAGGATCTTACCTCTTGCATTTACATCAGCTTCACGGATCACTTTCTCGAGGGCCAGGTTAAAGAGAACGCATGATAGCTATGTTATCATAGGCGGCTTTAAAGTCGATGAATAGATGGTTCAACTGTCGTTCATATTCCAACAGTTTTTCCATCGCTTGCCGTAGAGAGAAGATCTGGTCTGTTACTGATTTGCCTGGAGTGAAGCCTCTTTGGTATGGGCCAATGATGTCTTGGGCGCACGGGGCTATCCGGCCTAGCAAGATAGAGGAGAATATCTTATAGATGGTACTCAGCAACGTGATACCTCTATAATTGCTGCACTGTGTGATATCTCCCTTTTTATGTATGAGACAGATAATGTTTCGTTGCCAATCGTCAGGCATTGATTCGCTATCCCATACCTTGAGCACAAGTTGATGAACTACTTGCTGATGCTTTTGTAGGAAACCCAGGTCTCAAAATATATCCCACTCCGATATATACTGAAGTAAACTTAATAATATTAAATTATCAGATTTTTTAAATTGATTGGCAACGCCTCTCTCCCTCTTAAGTGCATCCTAGGAGTGCCAAATTAGCAATTGTGGCAGCAGCAGCATGGTGCATAAGATTGTAAATTGTACTATTACATTATCTTTTTCGTGCGGATTTATTTCATATTAAGCCATAACATACTTACCGGGAATAGTTTCTGTGTAGAATAAAGGTCGATATAGGAAGTAAGATTTTGTGTTTTATCGTCAAGAAATTCGGTGGGAATGTATATCAGAGTGAAATTATGCGGTGTTTCCAACGATTAATTAATTGAAATAATAAAAACTTGTTGTTTCTTTTTCGTTGGTGTGGGTATTTATTCTTGCAAATACCGATATTTCGGGAACCACTTGTTCCCTTCATCAGTGCAAACAAGTTTCAACTTGCGCTATTGCAGGGCGGTTATTATGGGGCGGACGGCGTGGATAATGTGGTACTCATGGAGGGGAACATGGATGCGAATATGTACATTCATAAAAAAAATGTCAGACGATGACGGCTTTACGGTTTCTTATCAGGGCAAAGGCAAAACGTCACGCTCTGCCTCACCTCTGCTCTGGGAGGAGCGTGACCGAAGCGGCTCGCAGATCTTAAGTACTCCTTTTGTAATTCGGAGAACACAGCATGACTAAGAATTATATTGAGCGCAAATCCGCCAATTGGCTGTCCCATACCTTGAGGATAAGTTGATTAACCACTTGGTATAATTGGTCGTCTCCATATTTAACCAATTCGGCTATTATTCCATCAGCTCTTGACGATTTACGGTTTCTAAGCCGGTTGACTGGAAGGACTGTTTTTCTATACTTAGTGATATAAGTATTTGTACGTCGTCTTCAGTTAACGGGACCTGCAACTCGCCGATGTTCTTGTTATTCAGCAGTCCATTAAAGTGTTCAGACCATTACTCCAATGTGCCCATTCTGTCGGAAATCAGATTTCCCTCTTTGTCTCGGAAGGATGAACATCGAGGTGTGTAAGGCTTCACTCTGCTGACTTGTTGATACAACTTGCGCGCCTGGCGCGGTTGCTCCTTGTACTTTTCAAGTTCACAGACCTGTTGGTTTTCCAAGGCTTCCTTTTCCGTCTGTCAAGTCGCTTCTCCGCTCGACGGAGTTCGTGATAAGTCTGCGCGCGTCCTTTGAGAATTCAACATTACTTGGTATGCAACATTCTTCGTTGATACCTTACATTCATCGTCGAATCAGCCATTCGGACTGTTTTTGTGGCTGGGGCCAAGTATGTTTGTTTTCGGGGGATCCCCGCAGGATTGATCTGTTGACTGCGGTTATTGCGGAATACATTTCCTTCTTATAGGTATTGCGGGGGGCTGTGTTGTGCATGGCCTCAGTGTTTGCTCTCACCTGATTGTCAGATGGGATTCTGGGGTTTCTCGGAGTACCATGCCTACGAGAAAGTGATCAGAGTCTATATTGTCCCCCCCCCCCCCCCCTATATATTTTGACATTCATCTAGCCCGAGAGGTGCTGGCGTTCAATCAGCACGTGGTCAATTTGTTTGAAAGTGATCCTGTCTGGAGAGGCTCACGTATGTTTGTGCGCAAACCAGGTACTCCCAACAACCATTTCGTGTGACATTACTAATTGAATAATCCGCAGTCCGTTATCGTTTATATTTTGATGTAAGCTATGGGAGCCAACGTATCGCCTGAATACGGGCTGGGTCACTACTTGGCTGTTAAAATCTCAAATATGACTTATATCATATCTGGGACAGGGTTCAAAGATTTGTTCTAGTGCCTCGTAGAAGGTATCCTTCTCCGGCTCTGTAGCCTCCTCTGTAGGGGCGTGAACGTTAATGAGGCTTATATTTCTACATTTTTCTTGCAAGCGCAGAGTGCATAGCCGTTCGCTTATGTTTTCAAAGCGGATAACAGTAGGTTTCATTTGGCTAAGTGAGCAACCTACTCCGAGCTCATGGTTTACTGGATAACGGTATGGTTTAGTGGCTCTTCACAGGAAATCGGTGCATATCCAACACACCTCCTGCAACGCTGGCTGTTACAGCAAGCCTATATTGGGGCAGGGTATCGGCTAGCTGCTTGGCAGCTCCATCTCTGTGCAGGGAGCACACGAACCTTGAGAAAATGAGTTATTCCGTTGCTGTTGCCGGATTCGTTGTTTTGTAGTCAATCCAGTCCAAGGCTTCGTAACATGTTATTTTCCGTGTAGGGTTTTCAGCCCTACTCAACCCCCAACCTGGAGGACTAGTTGATACAATTTGTCCCGTTTTTAGGTTTTTAGTTTACAATCCCTGCCCATTATTGCGGATCATATGATAAACAATGTTTTGAAGTAATGACTTTAAATATCTGGCGAAATTCAATATTAGTGGAGTACTTCCCATCCTTTAATAGTGATAGGTGTTCACAAACAATTCTTGATGTCTGAATGAAGTTCATTGGTAACGTGCGAAGAAGTAGTTTGTCTTCTTCCGCTGCGAGCTTTAGCTGTCTTACAAGAAATAATAATAATAATCGTTGGCGCAACAATCCATATTGGATCAGGGCCTTGAAGTGTGTTAAAGCACTTCATTGAAGACCGTAACGGTACACTACAGTATATTTGTAGGAGACGATGTGGTCAGCATTACGCTCGCCCGAGATTATTACCCTGATTTGACACAGGTACTCATTCACAGCTGAGTCGACTGGTATCCGACGTCAAATCACGATACAAATTGCACTGCCAGCAGTGAGATTTGAACCGCGACTTTCCATACGACAGCCTTGTGCTCTAACCACTCAGCTATCCGGACGACAAAAAGTCTCTTGATTAAATCAGCTCATTTGCTCTGATATGTCTTTCCACAAAGTTCTTTTGAGATAGATGAATTTAGATGCTAGATATTATCGCGGCATCTGAATCCATGTCTAAATATTTGGTATCACTTTGTTGAAAAAAAGCGAGAATGCATCAGAGTTCTCACCTCCATTTGAGCATATAGGTACGTATTAGGACGTTGAACTCCGAATCGGTCATCGACTCTTATAAATTTAAATGTTTTGTCCAAATGAAACCAATGGTAAAAGGCTTTTCCCATACATTCGTGGAAAATTATATTAGATTCATATAGCGCATATAATTGGTGGGCAAAGGAAGCTGCTAATAGGATTAAAAACAAATCCAGTCCAAACAAAAATTTTGCTGGTTAACGCGAGCCTCGTTGACGGCGACAATCCTCAATAGGCAAATGTGGCGTCCTGGTACATATTTTTAGTCTGCTAAAAATTCGCGATGATTGTGAAAATGTCCATGGGGAATAGGTAGCATTAATACACAAAAAGTGTAGGCATGCACGTATTCAGAGACTCAATGTAGCACATTTTAATTAAAATTCTCTCTACGGGTATTCGGCAGGAAAGGGTTCTTTGATGGATTTTTATACTTTGTTTCAATGGAAAACCAGAATTGTGTGTATTTCAGGCGAAAGCATGCATTGCTGGGCCCACGGAATACAGACGTATTCTCTAAAATTCCTAATTATATTAGACAGAATACTATCGTTGGTGGAAGGAATTTTATTTGGGTAGGCAATTATGATATTGGTTGCGCCTAGTAGAAGATTAAATATCATTTTTCAAATATTTCATGATGAATTTCGTAAAATTTTATTGAAAACTGAGCAACTTTTTTGGACCTGATGCAATGTGCTTAGACAATTCGAATTAACGTTTGCTTTTATTTATTTTCAGAGACGGCCTCTCGCACTCTGCACATCGCCTTCTGGAGTCAACCAGATTAGACATCCTTAGGAATATAACTGAACTTCTGGGTCGAACATTTCCGTCTCAATTCGTATTTCCCGTACTAGGGCACGAAGATGGCTCAATTAGTGACTTTCGACTACTAGGAGAACTTTGGAGACATTGGCTGCCATCAGAAGCAGTTCAAACATTTGAAAAGGGTAAGTGGTGTTAAACTAACTACAAGTTCGGTCAAATTGTTCTACAGCAAGTTAGTGAACATTTAATATAATCTTAGTGCATCGTAGTGAAAGCAACATCACCTCATGTCTAAATGGAAATCTGTTTCCATTCCTTTCAACAAATTTAAATTTTCAGATATTGCCCTCCCTTTTGATCGCTCTCCGTCGACTTCAACGTTCAGACCAATCTTAGCAAGTTAATTCCCGTTAGCGCGAATTATGTGAGCATGCCACCGAAGACGCCTCTCTCGAAATTTTTTCATGATAGGCGCAACCCCCTATCGATGGCGGATGTCCTTATTTCGGATGTGATGAAGGCGTGTTACGCCACTCGTCCAAATTACCGCGATACACCGTTCATTGTCTTTTATAGTCGGCCAACATTCAGAAACGTAGAGATTGACAGGGCGGGCGACACTGCGGGAAATTTTTGACTTGAAATGTTCGTTGATACGTCGATCAGAAAGAACACCACGTCATCCAGGTTGCGTTAACGCATCAAGCGATTTCATAACGTAGTTCACCATTGGCTGAGAGTATTGAGACGAGATATTTAAATTTGTCAGTTTTGGACACGTTTCATGAGGGTTGGTCGTCAAAAATTCTTTTTTATTCAGAATCAACTTGAGATGATGTTGAATGACGCAATTATTCCATTTTTGAACAAATTACTTGAAATCAGCTTTGCTGTGAGGCGATACGAAAACATCATAAAATACAATATAAAGCAGCGTATAGAGCGCTACACGATGGATTGCGTATGGCAATACCCATAACAATAACAAAGAGAAGTGGTGGAAGGACGCTTTCTTGATGAACCCCGACGGACTCACAAAACTGTTTTGATATATCCTTCACATCTCGAACTTTACTTTTTGGATAGTGGCAGAGCAATTTAACCCAGCACATCAGATCTTCTGATACTTGTTGCCGCAGATCGTACTAGATGGTTTGTGTGACACATGGTCAAACGCTTCTCTCCACAAATACAATGCAAAGAAGGCAATGCTTCTCTCAGTGTTTCTCCATAAGTAACCGCGAAGGGTTCATTGCGTCTTAGTTCCGCAGTTCTTGACAAACCCGGCTTGATTCGCGGTTATTTGAAGAATGTCGCGAATACGGCTGTGAAGAACGCCTTCCAAAATTTACATATTATGGAACAGTAACCGGATCGAACAATTTGAACATTCTGCTGGATTATCTTCCTCTTTCCATATTGGAACTGTGATTTCTTACCAGTCAGATGGTGTTCTACCTTCTTCAATAACTCGATAGAAGAATTCACTGAACCAAAATATTGGGCTACAGCTCTTAGTTTTCCAGAGCTGAGATGCGATGTCGTCAGGTCCTGTTGCTTGTGTAGTGGCGCTGGTAGGAGCAATTCCAAACGTCGATAGTGTTTGTAGAATGAACTCTATTTCCAAATTCCCGCCATTTATTTTTCGCGACCCATCGGCCGATAAGCAAAGTACTGTTCTTATCACTAACGCAACGGAAGTGTCCGATATCCTGTGTGCGTTGGTGTCGGCTTTTGTCAAGTCGATACAGATCTCTCTCACTGTCCCGTTTGGGGGGTAATGGTGTAAGACTATTTCTTTTTTTTTTCTTAAAATCGTCACTATTTAATGTGCGACGGGTCCGTGCGTTCCTCATGTTCTTTTATCGGTAGCCTCATTGGCAAGACGGCATTCAACGGCCGATAATTGAGTTGCGATAGTTTCATATCAGACGGCTTTGCAGTCAGTGAAGGTGATAAAATGTCGGCATCTTATGAGTTCCGGACTCCGGATAGTTGCGTGGTTAGAGCACAAGGCTATCATACGGAAGGTCGCGGTTCGAATCTCACAGGGGGCAATGAGATTTGTATCATGATTTGACGTCGAATACCAGTCGACTCAGCTGTGAATGAGTACCTGAGTCAAATCAGGGTAATAATCTCGGGGGAGCGCAATGCTGACCAGATTACCCCCTGCAGTGTACTGTAGTGTACCGCTACGGTCTTGATTGAAGTGCTTTAACACACTTCAAGGCCCTGATCCAATATGGATTGTTGCGCCAACGATTATTATTATTAGCATCCTATGAGAATATAGTCGATTTGCGTTTTACTGTTCCCACTATAAAGTATATATATATACGGTGGCACGCAGTGTCGAAATAGTCATCAGCAGACACGGTACAGGTCTTCGTATTGAGAAGTTTTCCGAAGGTATCTTCCTCAGCAGCAGATTTTGGTTTGTGATGCGTATGCGGTGAAGAGTATGATATAATGGTGAGCTGCTTTAGCCGGTCATCTAATCGTTCTAGCGGTCATGGTGGGGTTTACAAATAAATATGGTTGGAATTATCCTGAAATTCCTTCCAGCAATGAGATTGCCGCTTCTACGTTATGTGCGATCTATCCCATACTACTTTCGTCCGCGGATCTTGGATGTGGTCGCAAACATTTTGATGGCCCTGTGAAGGGAGTTAACGGTCAACCCTCATCAACGATGACGCGCAGCTGAAGATGTAGAAAGAATACTTCACTATAGTTCTTAGAGGTACCGCATCCGGTGAAGTTACCCTTCTTGTGTATGAAATGACGGATACGCACTGTTTCTGCAAATAGATAGAAATCATTTGGGTTATCAATTTACTCAAACGAAGTAAAACCGTTTAGCTTGATAGCATAGAGCCATTTATCGTTGCACTTGCAGCTTCTAAAGAATAGCAGATCTTTCCGCTCGTATAGTAATACTTGAACTTTCCTAGAGAGAGGAAAAAGGGGATAATTGTCAAGATTTCAAAGAAGGGCACCCGTTTTGAGTGCAACAATTGGAGGGTATTCTTGCCATCGCAAAGATAATAACTGCTTTCATCGATTTTGAGAAGGCTTTCGACAACGTGAACAGGGAGTGTAATAAATCTGGTGTGCTCAACGCAGGAGGGACGTTCGGGAGAGGCTAATAGCTATTATCAGAACAACATATGCTGCGTCGAGGCAATATCTTAGAGTCAAAAGCGAAATCCGCCAAGCTTGTATCTTATCACCGATATTATATATTTTTTTATTAGTGAGGTTTTTCATGCTCCCTTTTTTGGTGGTTTTTGCCGACGACACCGAACTGGATGTCGCTCGATGCATTAACAGCAGTAGATTCGCTTTCGCTATCTTGTCTAGCATCTGGAAATATAGTTATCTTAACACCAAGATCAAGTTGAAATTGCTCTGCGCAAATGTCATTTCTGTGTTGCTATGTGGGGGTGACGCATGAAAAGTGAAGACATGTCCGTCGCGTATCGTCAGGTTACGCTTGATACTGTTTTGGATAAAGAATTTGGCGATGCATAGGCCAGTTATCAGTGAGCGATGTATCTGTGTGAGCTGCAAATACGTAAATTGACATTACCTGAAACTTTGTCATCTTATCGGGTTGCTCCACCACCCCGCGCAATAAATTGTAAATTTTATTAACAATTCCTCAGCTGGTAATGATGACCAACCAAGAAGTATGTTGCTAATAGTAGATACGTTTAGTCGTGATATTCGGATGAAATTTGGATTAAACATGTGTCGAATCAAAATCATCCGCAAACGCCATCGCGAGCCGCATGCCAGACATAGCATTGGTGGCCTTCACATTCAAGACAAAGTGACTTCTACAAATACCTAAGAATTGTGTAAGGAAATCATGCCCGGGGTGTAGATTTGAAGAATGTTCTACTGTCCGAATTCCTGCGATATATGAAGATGGTGCTGAAATCGAATCTCTTGTGGAATAACAAAATTAGCGCACTGGATGTATTCACTATTCCTTCACTGTCGTACGAATATTACCGTGGAAAAAGATCTGAAAAACGTCCATCGGCGGGATATGGACTACTTGGTTCAAATTCCGAATGCATCACCCAATTTGTAGCGTGGAGGATATGAAACTCCATTGGGCCATCAGAGCCAGGGGTGTGTTGGCATTGTGGCACAGCATTACCATCAAGTCGACACGCTACGCCCTTATTTTTACAGCAAGGAGTAGGCGAGTCCCTTACATATGGGTAGGTGTAAGGCAAATGGAGATTGATAAGACAATTCACTAGGTCATACCACGTTGCCTCCAGCTTTCACTTATAGAACCGATTCTAATTGGACTTCATCTCATGTAGTTGATTCGAATCGATCCTTGAAGTTAAGTGGACCCTCAATCTGTCTTACAATTAGTCGCATACAAGGGACTCGCCAGCCCGTTGCTATAAAGATAAAATAGCGAATCGAATTGGGAGCAATGTTGTGCAAGGCGTACTTTGCTGAGACGGAGGGATTTATGTGTGCCATTCAGAACGGTATCTTTGCTATCTATTCTTATAGAATGATCAAAATCGACATATTTGCATTGGAAGTGCATCTGTTGCACAGCACAAAGATAGACTCATCAGAACATAAGCGGATGGTGTTCCACAACCATTGAAAGTGCAGACAGAGTGAACTCCGAAAGGATTTCTATGCGCACAAACCGAGGCATGATATTACGGAGTGCATTGAATAGAACCGCAGGAAAACAGCAACAACCTTATGGTGTTCCTTACTGGACGCTGAGGCTGTTGTAGACATTGCTAGTACTGCTTTGAATTATATCGTTTTCTAAAATGTTCTAGAGATAGTATCGTACGTGCTGTTTTGTCGCCTCACACAAGTCATGTCCACCTGCTTCCAAAATAATCATCTTGGACATCCAACTTACTACTTAAAGTAGAAAGATAGGCCTTTGTGCCATATGAAGGCTTATCTTCGAATTGAAATATATATATAGATATATGTATATAATTTCATGCGGAAGGATGCGTGACGGAAAGCAACTGACTCTTCAACAGTAACATTTTCAAGGAATTGTTTCATTTTTACGGTTCACTGTACTATTCAATGTGAGTCGCATAAGAATCAGTATTATAATTGTTTATCATTAAACTAGGGGAAAGTGGTCGTTCCTCATAGGTTCAGATGATGCATTAGTCAATCGTTTGATATGGTTAATTTAATTATTTAATTCAAGTATAGAATGAAAATAAATAGAAAACCTATTGTAGACTTCAGCTAAGAGATACTGGTTACCTTCAATTTATGCACAGAAATTCAATACCGCCGACGTTGGAATAATACCGAAAAATTTCTCTGCCACGGCTGACTTATTCAGAGACTTTTTTGTAGAATACCTTCCAGCATATTAAATTAAAATCCTTGTTTCTTTGTTCCATTTTGCAGGAGGCTACTACACAATTGAACAGACAAAAAGCCGATTGAGGATAATTGCCCTCAATACAAATTTTATGCGACATGACCCAAAATATTCACATAGTCAATTGGCGGCCGTTCGACAGAGACCGAATTCAATGGGAATCGGAGGAACGAGCGGCCTTGACTTGCCCGAGTACAAACACTTCTATTACCATCACGGCGAAGGACACCACTATCAAGGTGACTCCAACAGCTACGGTCGAGTTCCCATTCCTCATCACAATAACAATGGCGGCGGGGGACAAGTAAGTGCGCTTTCGGGTTACAATAACCAGGACACCGAGAAGCAGTGGAGGTGGTTTGAAGAAGTTCTGGAAAAATCAAAACTGAACAAGGAAACGGTAAGTATAAAAGAAAATCTTTTTTTCTTTTTTCCCGTTGGTTATTCATAATTTTTTTGTCAACTTGCTTCTTTTTGTAGTTGGATGAAAAATTTCCCTTAGGCGCTAAGGGAGCTTTAGTTGTGGAAAAGTTATTCTGCGGTTGAAAAGAAAGTTGCTCCTCGGGTGGAGCAAACTATTGCCTTACTTTTCCTCCCACGGGTTTCCATCTCGGATTGAATAGAATTAGGTTATATTCTGTGAATAGATACCAACGGGACCTTTAAAAAAATATATGTACGTTTATACTTTATTAAATATTCATAGCACAAATCATTCTTCATTGAATTTAGTAGACTCTATTTGAATTATTTATCTTCAGGAGAGCAAGTCCGAGGGGCACAATTACTTGGTCGCTTATAAATTCAATTTCATTTTTTCTGAATATGTGGAATATATTCATCCGTTCGCTCAGAGAAGTGTAATGTTGAAATGTTTCTAGCGATAAAATTATTTGAAATAATTGGTCCAGATTTGCTTTCTCGCTTGTGTTACTTATTTTATTCGTATACACCGATATTTCGGGAACCACTTTTTCCCTTCTTCAGTGCTACACGTGTATGAAATAAATAACACTAGCGAAAAAGCAAAACCGTTCTAATTATTTCAAATACTCCTTAACATGTTTTTCAAAATTGGATTTAACCCTCTTTCATATTACACAGATAGATGAATGATAGACAATTGACACGCACGCTTCTTGATATTTCTGCCCTTATATTTTAACACGTTAGTTCTGACACCCCTGACGACCTCGTACCCCTGGGTTGAATTCCCGGTTCATCTCGTTTGGGTTCCTCTTGTCGTGCTACTCCGCTACTACACTCCTTTTCAAAATTATAACCGCACGGCAAAATTCTAAGTTCTATAGTTCTCGATATAGATGCAGCTGTCTCATTTTTTCAGTAGTTAGTGTAATAGTCTGTTGTTCGAAATATACCGACTAACGGTGTTAGTCGCAACCGTTCAGAAATATTTCACAGAAAACCGGTTTTGTGCTATTTCAAAAGTATAACCGCGCGCGACTGATACTGTTTGTAGGCTGCTGAAAAAACATATTTTTGTAAAATTGTTAGTTTCTTTTGATCGATTCTGCTCATTGATTAATTTTTTTTAAATATGCCACGAGGGGTTAAGCTTACCGATTATGAAAAAGGGCAAATTAGTGCCTTATTTAAAGAAGGTATATCAAAACGCGAAATAGCGTCAAGAATAGGCAGATCGGATCGAGTAGTTCGTAATTATTTAAATAATGTGGACAATTACGGTACTAAAAAGCGAAAAGGAAGACCTAGAGTGCTTTCCGATAGAGATCGACGTTCCATAAGCAAAGCGACTTCAAATTCCACGAACAGTTTAAGAGGCATAAGGAACGAATGTAAGCTTTCTGTATCGATTCCGACCATATGGCGGGAAATAAATCGAAATCCTAATCTCGTACGGGAAAAAATGAGGAAAGCACCACGATTACAGCAGCATCATAAGGATGCTCGATTGGAATTCGCCCGAAATAACATGTCACGACATTGGGATCAGGTATAACCTTTTTGTTGGCGGATGTTTTCAGCAAAATTATCTTTTATTTTTGATTAGGTAATTTTCTCTGATGAGAAAAAATTTAACTTAGATGGTCCGGATGGTTTTGATGGCTACTGGCGAGATTTGCGTAAGGAACCACGATATCTGTCCAGAAGGAATTTCGGAGGTGGAACAGTTATGGTCTGGGGAGCCATTTGTAGTAAAGGTACAGTGCGTCTAGCATTTACATCGGCGAGAATGAATAGCCAGGAGTACCAGAATGTTCTGCAGGATAATCTCCTTCCTTTTATAAACTCTTTTGAGGGCAATGAAGTAATTTTCCAGCAAGATAATGCCAGCGTACACGTAAGTAGGTCCACTAAAGCCTGGTTGCAAGCGAATTCCATAGCCACACTTGAATGGCCAGCCTGCTCACCAGACTTGAATCCTATAGAGAATGTCTGGGGATGGCTAGTCCGACAGATTTACTCCCAGGATAAAGAATATTCTTCCAGAAATGAGCTGAAAGAGGCCATTGAAAGAGCATGGCATGAGTTGACACCACAAATGCTCTCAAAATACATTCATTCGATGCCTAATCGAATCTTCGGATTAAAAAGGGAGGAAACACTATCGATTATTAAGCCATGAGTTAGGTCTGCCCATTATTGTTTTATTTATTTTTTATGTAACGAGGTAATTAATGCGGTTATATTGTTATTATTGTTTTATTTATTTTTTATGTAACGAGGTAATTAATGCGGTTATAATTATGAAAAAGGACAATTTTACTTTTTTTCTCAATTTGTTATGTTTTTACACATTTTTTAAGCTTAATTGCTATTTTTAGGTTTAATTTTTGTTACATTATGTTTGTTTTTATACATTTTCGAATTTAATTTAAGTTTGGTTATTTTCACATCTTTTCATAATAAAAAAATTTACTCAGTAATCATGCGGTTATAATTTTGAAAAGGAGTGTATGCGGTTATCGCTTTGATAACAGTAATGCAATCGTTGAAAATCAGTTATTGAAAACCAAATACGAAAAAAGTAACAATATGAAAATATGCCGTATCTATGTTTGCCTATCCACTTCCTTGTAATATTGATGGTTTATATCTGAGGTTCGAGGGAGGATTACTACTTTCTTAATAATAGTAGGATTTCCCTTACTTTGCCTGTGTTTTTGACAGTTATCATAAGGCGCGCTCTGTCGACTTGGGAGCCGGTTTCTGACAGACTTCTAACTGCAATCGGTCAATGTTAAGGAGCATCTCAATTTTGCAGTGCTATACACCCATGGAAACTTCCGAGAAAGGTTTCCCAAAGGTGACATTGTTATAGTAATGAACAACTTGAATACCGAGAGGAGTCCTAGCAAAACGTTGTTCGGCAATATGATATTGAAACAGGGTCTTGATGATCGTGGTGATAATGGTGGGAGGTTTGTGGATTTCTACAAGTTCCTGTTTCGTCTTTGCTAATACATTGTTCGAGCGCAGACTGGGCAATTACGCCAGTTGGATCGGAACTGACAAATACTGTACGACCAATCAGATCGACTACTTTGCATCAGCAGTATATAGAGGAGCTTATATGTTTTAGCCATCGTTCAACAGTGTTGCTAACTAGATGGCAGACAAATGTTCCAAAGGGAAGTCACATGATCTGCCTGATAACGGGGCCGTGGAAATGGATCAATAAACGGAAAGAATTGAAGGCTGTATTTACTACTCCCAACGATGGCGAACGTGTCATGATGATATCCCTGCATCGTTATTCATCATTCCGCCTTCAGTTTAGACAGATATGCTATTTCCCTCTCGTAAGAGAATCCTCGAATCCAAGATCTTTCCAAGAGAGTGGAAGAAGGGTATTATTGTTAAGATTTCAATTCTGTTTTGAGAGTGATAGTTGCGGTGATATCTACGTCACGGTGATATCGTCGTCACAAAGATAATAATCCTGGAATACATCAAAAATCATTTTTTCCGCTCCGGTTTCTTCTGCATTGACAATGTCAACAACCTGCAGATCATTTTGGAACAATGCGCGGAGTTTAAATCGATTTCGAGATTGTTCTCATCAGCGCGAACGGGGAGCGGGCGGGGGGGGGGGGTGTATCTGACGTGCTTTAGGCAGGAGAGATATTCTGGCGAAACTAATAGCTATTATTAGAACGGCATATATTCGCAGAACGTGCAGGGGCTACGATATTTTCCCTAAAATATCTCGCCTACGATGATGATATCTGTTTCGTCTCTCACTGAGTCAAAGACCTTGGCCAAAAGCATTATTGAACTGAAGGTAGATCTCAACAACGTTAAGGTTCTCAGCCCAACGGGTTATCGCACTCTCCCTATCTGCATTAATGGACAGAACATTGAAGACGTCGATGAATTTATATATCTGGGAAGCATGGTTTCTGCCGACGCTGGCATCGAACTAGATGTCACTTGACGCATTTAAAGCGCTAGGTCAGGTGGTGAATGTTCTGTGCTGATGTTCTTTCTATAGTGCAATATGCGAGTGTCACATAGAAAGTAACCACCTTTGCCACTCGAAAGCTCCAAGTCTTTGTGAAGACCTGACTTCGATGTATCAGCGTGGTACATAGGCGCACAGGCCTACCAAACCTGGGTGATGTAATCGCAAGGCGAAGGTCGTGGTGGACGACATTAACCATTCTGTTGCTGTAAGTCACCCCAAGAGCGCTTAGCGCAGAGCAGATAGCAGGAGTGCAGTCGTCTCGGGAAGCCTTGATGGCAGCTGAAGCGTATTTCAGCAAAACATGGATAATGGCGAGTAGGTGTGATTGACATCCTATGCTCCTCCAAGGGCTATTTTTCTTCTTTCATAATGTTAATTTAATGCCAGCTTTAGCTGGAACTAGGTCAATTACACTAATTTTGAATTAAATGGAATATGGTAATCCGTTATTACGGATCTTTGAAGATTGTTGTGGATGCAGCTTGAAAAAAAGGTTGGTGGGAGGTTATTACAGGAAACATGCAAATACGACTCAAATGGGATGCTTTTGTTCGAGATCTTCGTGACCACGCTCCATTTTCAGTTTCCCAATGTTGACAGCCTGTGGAAATAAACCAAAAACCAATCCAAACCAAAATGGTCACAAAACTAGTTTACCAACCCAGCTGTTATGATAGGACACCATCCAAAAATTAACTCTTTTTAATAAGGCTAAGAGCTGCGAAATTATACTTAATCAACAACAAATTTTGCAACAACCAAAGTATTAGCGTCACATTGTTCAGATGCTATGTACTATGTCTCCTTGTGGAAGGTCTCATTTCATTCGTTTCTATTAGTTTTTCTTGCTTCTTACAGTAATGAGTAATGGATCTCTCTGGTAATTATTTTTCATCTGAAGAGTAAATGGACTTGAACTTTTGAGGAAAGAAGCTGTAAAGTACTTAAAACGCTCAAATATTAAAACACAAAAAAGTCCGTCAATTTGTCTTTATTTCAAATGTTTCGTGCTCGATATTCGACCGAGATCTTTTATCTTCTAAAATCTTCTACTTTATTGTTTCACCGCGTATCTCTGATTGAGATCCTTTCTTATCTTAAAGCGTAAAACTGGACAAGTGGAAGGGTTTCAAGCTAAACCTGTTTTCACACACACATATTCACCACACACATGTATTATTGGAAGATCTCCGTCAAGATCTATTCCCAATTTTCTCATTTGTGTAGAATTGCAAGCTATGGCAACAAGTTAGTACGTCTACTAATTGCCTGTTACCATGCTCGTCCTACACGTTTAACTAAACCTCTTCCACGACAATTATGTAATTACATAGTTTTCATCCGATTGCGCATTGATAATCAATGAGTCGGAGACACTCTCATTGCACATTCCGAATACGAAATAAGTGAGAGACAAAGAGCTTATATTTTGTCTCAGTTTTAGCTTTTTACACATTCCGATTTCACCACTTAACAGAAGCCAAGTCAAGTTGATAATCAAAGTACTTCCATAAAAGTGAACTAAAAGAAATAATACCTTCGCTAGGTATCTTTTCCATTTTATGCTGCTTCGATATTTGCATAATGGTTACGCTTTGCGTTTTCTATCAAGCTTGGGAAAATTAGCATGTGTATTTCCGACCGAAAGAATCATCTTTCATGGAAAGTGCAGCACAATGTCGCTTAATTTTAGAATAAGATACATATAGTAGATATTCTTTCCACTGATACTGAGAAAAATATTACCTGTCATTATGTTCCTAAATTATTAACAAATTCTTCCTGCTTCCATTATCTACCTCGATAATTTCCATTCGAAAGGGTCAGTCATCAGTCATTTAGATGAATGACAGAAGGATGTTGATTGATTATAATGCAGCATATCGCGCCGGATCCCTAATTTCCTCCTAAATTCTATCCGAAAAGTAAGCAAATTCTAGGTGGAGTTGCATTTAATTAGGCCTGCTGGGGTAATCCTTTGATAGAGTCGATTAAAAGCCTACCTCTAGGGTAAATTTTAGGTCATTATTTCGTAATAAGCCTGGAAGACTAGTTTCTACTGGGATTCACATCAAGGGCTGTTTTCATTTTCGACCCGGAATCGCGCTTACTTCGACCTATTCAAATTAAAAGGATTTCCCGCCTGATAATATGGAAATCTACCCCGGGTTCTTTTTAATCATCATCCTCTAGCATTGTTTTGCTGTTGTTGCGATTGTTCCATAGCCACCCTCATTAAGGATGCGGTTTACCTGATTTTGAGGGGCTGTTTAGGGCGATGGAGAAGAGAAAAGGCTTTGTTTTGGTTTAACTGCGTATGGAAATCATGTCGTGTACGATAAATTTGCAAGCCGAAAAGTTTCTGCTACGCTTGATAAGTCTCAATTAGGGTAATTTCTCTCTTTCCCTCTTTGGATTTAAAATCTTTGACTTGATGTTGGTGTTGTTCGGGATTGTTATGAAAAGAAACGGGAAACTTTCATCCTAATTAATCCCCGGCAGTATTGTGATTTTCATGGATACGAATAAGGGACTATAACGTGTAAGATTGATGCTTCTTACTGAGATAATAAACCAAACGAGCCCAAGTACCAAAGGCTTTGCTCCGATTTCGAAAGGCTTTCAAAATTTTGCCGATACCAAAATCAAGGAGCCACATAAAGTGACGGGACGGGCCATAGAAACAATTTCTCTTCGATATTTTCAGTTTGGTGATTTTTGTAACTTTCTATGCTATTTTTAATATTTCCCAACTTTCTAAATTCATTTTGGGGTATCATCACACCCATCTATTTGCTGATGGTTGTGCCATACGCAAAGTACTCTAAAATTCTACAAATGGGACGAAAATGCGGCTTTTAGCGCTGATTAATAGCATTTATCATTAAATTTATTGAAACGAACGTGTACTTTTAAAGAAACTATTGATTCGAAAGTGTTAAAGATTATAAGCATTACGGACAACTGCGAACCGTAGGTGAACTTGAAACGAAGTGTAGTTTCGAAATAAGCAAGTTCAAATTTCAATCCGTTTTAGTTGTTTTTCACGACAAGCAATAAATACTTTGTGTGTATTCTTCAACCTCAACTCACAGAGGGTTTTGAGGTCAATGGACACCAATAATGAGAAGTAAGCATTGCTTATGTTACTCAACTAAAGATTGTGGGGATGGGGTCAGATATGAGACACCCATTTTTAAGGTTTTGTGTCAAATAAAACCTTTTTTAAATCAATTCAATGTATATCTGCCCGTCTGTCCATCTGTCGGTATGAGTGTTTGTCACACCCAATTTATTCGGAAAGGGCTGAACCGATAGTCGCAAAATTTGGCGAAAACATGTGGTCTGTGCGTCCCTTTACAGCGACTAGCGCAATTTTGTGTTGAGTTTGAAAGGGGGCTCCCCATACATGCGAAAGAGGGTGTACAATTTTTGTTCACTAAATGTTGTCAAGTGGGGTATCAAATGAAAATAATCCCATTTCTGATATTGCGTGTAACATATTGCAATGAGGTCTCGAAATGTGTGCTCCAAAAAGTGAAACAGGTCTCGTTCTCAGTATCTATTCAACCACAAAATCTGAGAACAATCACAGTGATGCATCTATATGAAATTTAGACCTCAAAACACATCCCGTTCCAATATTTGCCCAATTAAAGTTAATAATAATACATTCCCATGTTTTAGATATTTACCGGAAACCCCCCTTAAGTTCATCGCAGAAGTACTAAAGATTTGCATCTGCATAGGGGAAAATATAGGGCATAATTCTGAAAAGCTTAAACACAACCCAACTATTATTACCAAAGTTATAGAAGGTTAAACTTTATATTTCAAGATAATTTATTGGACTCTGAGACGTTTATCGTCATCATATCAAATGAACTTATATGAACGGCGCGGTGTACGGGACATTTTAATTTTCCTTTTTTGGCTTTTTTTGTGAATAACTCAAGGTAGACATATGTATATGCTAATAAAGCTTGCGGGTAGTAAGCTTGCAGATAGTAACTTGTGTGTACCTTGTTGCCAACAGTTTTTAATTCATTATTATTATTCTATTAAGGGAAAGTCGCACCGCGTCCTTAAAGAACTATTGTGTCCGTTTTATTGGTTATAGTGTACCGGCAAGTGTTCAGTAAAGTGGACATATTGCCATCCTATCTGCGGTCCCGCCGCTTCGTCAGGTAAGGAATTTTGATTCCTTGAGTTCTCTTTCTCTAAACTTGAACTCTGTCTTTAGCTCCCTGCAAGCACCTAGAGATAGTTCGGGCAGGCCTATCTACCCGAACATAGCAGGCTACGATCCAGACATTCGCGACATCATATCTAGGGATCTAATCGTCTCTCAGCGTATATTACACAGCGACCCTATAACCAGTCAACTCATATTACAGATCATAGTATCTCAAGCTGGCCTATAACGGTTTGGAACTTTAGTATGTTCAATACTTCCAGATCTTTGAGCTTTGCATCTGGTATTGAGTGTTCCCAGATGCCTCGACCTACTCTGCACAAGTGCCGGACACTGTCCCAGGACATATATAGAGGTTTCGTCATACTCCTCACAAAACCTGCAAGTAGTGTCCGTAGATATCCCTAGCTTCCCTAGTTGATAGTTCAGCTGACAATGACCAGTGAGAATTCCCACTATGATTCGTAGGTTCTTTTGGTGAGATTTAAACAATCTTTTGTGCGTATGGGTTCGTATCCCCCAATAAGCATCCTGGACTGCTCCATCCCTGGTTGGCCCGCCCAGTATAGTTTTCTCAACCGCTCCTCTTCATTTCTTAGATTCATAGCCATGAAACCGTTTCCGGAAGGGTTCTGGCCCGTGTAAAGGCGTCCCTGCCGCCTTTTTGGCTAGTTCGTCCGCTGCCTCGTTGACTTCCAACCCAGCATGACCTGGAACCCAACGTATCCAGACGTTGTTGCACGAGCCGAGTGTATTTAGTCTCCCAAGGCATTCCCACACCAGTTTAGATTTCATCTGCTTGGACCTAAGTGCCTTGATCGCTGCTTGGCTATCGGTGAGAATAGCAATGTTCTGCCCCCTGTAGTTCCTTTGCAGATTAAAGGAGTCACATTTGTCTATTTCCTCCTGGAATATGCTAGTGTACCTGCCCATTGGCTCAAAGTACATTTTCCTTGGACCAATGACACCGGCACCCGCTCCCTCTGCTGTGAGGGATCCATCAGTGTACCAAGTAGTTGATGGTTTAAGCCGTATGTCGCAGATACACTCTCCCAGTTTGCCTTGTTACTCCAACGTGTTTCAAACTTCTTATCGAAGTGAAACCTTGTTGTCGTTGTCGTTTTTTTCCTGCTATGGATCTGCGAGTCATCAGAACCCTCGTGGCTTTCCGACAAGTGTTTCCGACATGTGTCTTCCAGAGTAATTTTTGGTCTAGCATAATTCCTAAATATTTGACCTCTGTTTCTCGTTTCACTTCCATATCGTCTAATGTTATGGCTCTCAGGTGATCAAGCTTACGCCTCCTAGTGAATGGTACTATGGTGGTTTTGGCTGGGTTGATCCGCAGTCCCACCTTCCTGCACCAGGCACTAGTAACCCTTAGTCCAGTTTGGTTACATAGGGTATCCTCATATTTGGCCCTACAGATTAAAACAATGTCGTCCGCGTTACCCTGGACTTGTATTCCAGCATTTGTTAACACGTCCAGGAATTCATCCACTACCATACTCCACATCAGCGGCGATAGTATCCCGTCCTGTGGGCAGCCTTGAGAAGTGTTCATGACAGTAGAATTTGTACCTGTCGGTACCTCTATTTGCCTGTTTTCTAGCATTTTGCCCATCCAGAAAGCCAGGGTGTTTCCCACTCCTTTGCGGCTCAGGGCATCTTGTATCTATATTCGCGATGTTTTGTGGAATTTCCTTCGAAATCCAAAAACGCGCATAGTGCAATTTCTTTTGTTTCTATGGCATCCGTAGTACCTCTCTCAGCTGATACCGAGCAGTTTCAGTTGACCGCCCTGCCAGGTAAGCGTGTTGACAGTGATGTAGGGGATTACCCTTTAGAGCGTTAGTCCTAATATAGTTGTCTATGACCTTCCCCACCGTTTTGAGTACGAACGATGTTAGGTAAGTTGGTCTGAAAGATTTATGGTGAAAAGGATCCTTTTTACCCGCTTTCGGAATAAATACCACTTTTGCCTGTCTCCATGCCCTTGGTATGTATGTATGCAACCTCACTCACTTACTTGCAGTTGAAAGCTAACAAGAATAGTTATTGGTCGTTGATTATTCTCAAGCAGATTCTTCTAATCAGTGACTTTTATAATATTTCTTGAGATAACCTTGAAAATTTTCCTCTAAACCTACTCGCTCTTGACTGTTAATTCAACGGGCCTTCATTTTATCAATAGGTAACGCGCAAATTGATGGTAAATTGCCAATGTGCTTAATGGTTCGCTGATTTCTCGAAGGTGGTGGCAATCAAAGTTAAAATTTCTCTTAAAGATGTTAATTTACCAATCTAAATAGGACTATTGAGTTTACATCTGTTCATTGGAAACCGTAGTTCTTGTTGATGGAAACGTTTTCGAGCGGATACTACTGGCTGGGAGCCAGAAAAGTGTTCGAGCGTTTCTGAGTTGGAAGAGGGTCTGCGAAGCGGAGATAAGAAATTTTGGAAAATATTTTCAATTCATTTTCAACAGATTTAAGGAAAAGGTAAATAAACGTTTAAAGGCGGCAAGATATCTACATATTCCCGCTAGTTCCTTTAATCTAATTCATATAGAAGAGGGTCATATACACTAATTCTTTTCCAAACATTTTCGTCGATTATACACGTATGTATGTATATCCATATGAAGGTTTAATTCTACATATAGATACAGAGTCAATAGTCATAAATTCTGTTATTCGTACTGTGTACTAGCATGTTTACTTGGAAATTCCTGCTTCACTGTTCGATGACAGAAGGAAAATTCAGTCAACTCAAGAAGTTCCCATATCAAATATACAAGAAACGTCCCCAATGACTGCTGAGTTTCCCACAATATACGAACAAAAAAGTAAACAGGGTAAAAGAATTGAAATTATGTTGTCATATCGGGCAATACAATGACCTACTGATAGTATCATTAAGGAGAACTCCCAGAGAAAATCGATACTCTTCGCCCCCAAAATTTCTTGCTGGAACTTATCTTACATCGACTTGAAGTCCTTTATTACGCCTTCGAGTACATTTTCTTACGTACGTCAATTAGGCTACATAGCGCATCAGGTAACTCGAAGAACATCGTTACATTACAAAAGAAGCACAATGGGAGGCTTATCTTTGTGTCGGAGGGAGTGAATTGGGCGCTAAATTACTTTTGGGACCGAATTTCCTTTCCAAACACTCGGCGAGGGGATGAAAATGGCTGAAATGCGGAAAATAGATGAAATGTTTACGATTGTCAGCATCGACTGTCGAACGCTTTTCTTACATTTTTAGAACGAAAATGTTAGCATGAATTTGATGGGGAAGAACAATCTCCCGTTGTTGTCAGGAGTTTGTGGCCTTTCCCGGGTAGCGTAGTAATAAAAAGCCAATCAATAAATAATATCCAATTACGCAATTCAATAACTTGCAAAAGGTCGCAGTCCTTAGGGGAATTTCATGAATTTTATGATAAACTAATACCAACAAGCAAGAAGAAGCCGCTGGTCCTTGTACGCACATCAGTTAAGTTGCTGGTGGTTGATCATGTCAATAAATGAGAAGCTTTGTTTTTGAAAATCATTGTATCCATTTTCATTTTTTAGCTTATTTATGCTCAAAACTTAATGTTGTCTGAATAAATTTAGGAAAATCCATTGAAATTACCTGTCAGTGTGAGTTAGAAATTAGGTTCACCTTTCTGGATTTTTTTTCAAATTAACAGAAGTATTTTCGATATTCAACGGATCTAGTACCTTCTGACTATCACCTCCTATCCACCTATCACCACGGCTCTTGTTGCAAATAATTACAACTCTTTTCCCGCAGCAGGAGCAGGACGAAAGAGAACTCCAACTGGCAGCTCAGCAGGACGTCTTCTCGATCCCTGATGTTACCGAAGAGGAACTTTGGGAAATCTGCAGACGTATTGGGGACAGCAAGGCTCCGGGATTGGACGGAATTCCGAACAGGGCTCTGAAGGTGGCGATCAAGGCCAGACCAAAGTGGTTCGCAAGCACCTTCGAATCGTCCATGGCGGAAGGAGTGTTTCCCGCCCAGTGGAAGAGGCAGAAGCTGGTGTTGCTACCGAAGCCCCGAAAACCAATCGGCTGCCCTCTTCATATCGCCCTATTTGTCTCTTAGACACCGTGGGGAAGATGTTGGAGAGGGTGATATGCAACAGGCTGCTCCCGTTCGTCGAGCTTGCGGGTGGTCTTTCAGAGCGGCAATATGGGTTTCGGCGAGCCCGTTCTACGGTCGATGCAGTAACAAAGGTCGCTGGACGTCAAAAATGCTTTTAACTCAGCCAACTGGGGCTGGATTAAGGGCGCTTTGGCCAATCTGGGTGTTCCTAGCTACTTGGCTCAGCTCATCGAGAGTTACTTTTCGGCCAGACTTCTCTGGTACGAGACGGACGACGGGCCGAAGGAGTACAATGTGACAGCAAGTGTGCCTCAAGGTTCTGTATTGGGACCGCTGCTGTGGAACATAATGTACGATGGAGTGCTTGGCGTTCGCGTGCCGGAGGAGACAACGCTGATTGGTTTTGCAGATGACCTGGCGGTAGTTGCAATTGCAAAGCATCCCGAGGACGTGGAGCTTTATGCAAATGAAGCCATTCATACCATCAAGTCATGGCTATGAATGGCCAAGCTGGACTTGGCGGACGAAAAGACGGAGGCGATCCTCATTACCAACCGTAGGAAGAACAACACGGTTACCATCCAGGTTGGTAATCGTGAGCTCGTCTCAAAATCGGTTGTCAAATACCTGGGGGTGATGATCGATGCCAAGCTGAGTTTCAAGGGACACTTGGATTATGCGCGAGAGAAGGCAGCAAATGCCAGCTCATCCCTTGCAAGGATGATGCCTAACGTGGGAGGGCCGAAGGATAGTCGCAGGCTACTCATCGCGGGAGTGGTGTCTGGGCGGGAGCGTTGAACCACGCTGTCAACCGGAGGAAGATAAGTTCGGCATACCGGCCAATTGCGCTAAGGGTGTGCAGCGCATTTCGGACGGCGTCGACGGAGGCACTGTGTGTCATCGCAGGAATGATCCCTATAGATCCTCTTGCGGGCGAGGCACACTGGCATCAGGAGAGAGTTGTGTGGCAAATGCCAACAACGATGGGATAACTCCGACAAGGGCCGGTGGACCCATACATTGATCCCGTGTATCGAGAAATGGGTCAACCGAAAGCACGGAGAATTGAATTACCACCTGACACAGTTCCTTACGGGACACGGTGGCTATAGGGAGTACTTGCATCGCTTCGGGTTGGACGAGTCTCCCAACTGTCATGAATGCGGTGCTACACCCGAGGACCCGGAGCACGTTATGTTCCATTGTCCCAGATTTCTGCAGCAGAATAGGAGGTTGAACAGCATCTTAGGGGCGGACATCGAGCCCTCGAACCTGGTGGAAGAGATGCTGAAGTCGGAGGAAAACTGGGTGGCGGTAAATGAGGCAGTAGCCGTGGTGCAGACAAAACTCCTGGAGTTGGATCCAGCTCGGAAGGCGGCGCGACGGAGACGTGACATGGACGAGCTGGTATAGCGAACCAGAGCCTCTCCCGCGAAGTAATACTTCACGCCTGTCCCGGGGGGAGGGGCGGGAGAGTGGGGGTGGCTTTAGTGGGAGCGAATCCCACACACTGCTGCAACCTGGCGCAGCAGCGTCTTTCTAAGATTTCCACCTCCATCCATAAAAAAAAAAAAAAGTACCTTCTGACTTCATCGATAAATTTGACATGTTTTGAAATTAAATGTAATTGATGCTATACGATTTATTGCATTGTCTAGCCATCGGCAGCGCGGCCACTGTGTTCTCATAGCAATTCTGTTGTTATAAACCAAAAATTTCCTAAAAGTACTTTTCATAATCATATTTCAAATTCAGCTTTCTTCCCTGAAAGGGAACTAAAAGAACGGTACAGTGTCAGAACTGTTGAACAGTTGATGCATCGAAGTTCAATTTTTGGAAAACCACTTAATATTTGTACAACCCCAGAAATAACATACGATTAATCTACCAGTTTCAGATGCAACTCATAGCGGAATTACGTGCATTACTTTTTTGCTCATCAATCCCGACTGGAGGTTAAGATGGTTCATTCCACAATCGGTTTTCCTCGACATTATTAGACACCATCCATTTTTCCCCTTCAATGACAATTTGTTTTAGTAGTTTCGAATTAAGCGTACATTAATAAGGATGATATGGCCCACAGGACATTATGTTCGTCAGTTGATCAGCTTAGTGCAGGTTTTTGAGGAAGAGTGACACAGTCCCGTCCTCTTATCAACGCAGCATGGCGAGCGTCTTTAATAACAAGGAGAGAAACTGTCGGTTGGCCTCGGTGCCGCACTTGATATTTTGCGCCACCTTCCTTCCTTCTTAAATTATTGCTAATGCACTCTCTGTTCACCCTGGTGAAATCCTTGATGAAAGGCTAGTGTAGCAGCGATCTAAACTCCGCTCACTGTTCCAGAACGATCTGCATCCTCGTTCGGAATCCTAACGATCATCTCCTTCTTCCATTCAATGGAAGCGACCTCAAATTCTTCTAATTTCTGGATAAATAGAAGTAGTAGCTCAGCAAGAACCTTTTGGTTTCATTGGTATGGTGCTATACGGTCCTGATATCATCGTTATTTGCGGAGCTGGTGCTTCCCTGAACGACCCAATAGTAAATTAGGTTGAACGATCCGTTTCCGGGATTCAGCAGTTAACCAGTTTTTTGCGAAGCCCCTTCGGGTCGTGGCTGATGACCTGTTTAACCCCGGAGAAAAGAGCATTGTTTAATGGTGGCATAACATTCATGTGTCGGCTGGGCTGTCGTTTCGGAACGACTGCATCTGCCCTCCAATCGGCCTGATCCTTCCCCCATTGCCGGACGAATTTCCGGGGTTAAAACTCTCCAACCTTACCAGAAGCTGCAGAAGCAATACATATGTGAATGTAAGAAACCATCAGGAGATGATCTCCTTCGTCGCAAAGTATTCAATCTGATTGTTCGTATGCCGGCTGTCGGTCGAACTAAATTGATTTGGTGGCGCGTTCTATATTCAAATAATATGCCACCAATGACGAGGCGGTAAAAGCCATAGGAATGAGCAAAATTTTTACTATTGTTCCCGCGGTCATGAAGACTATATTTCCCCGTCATATGTATGCCCGAGTAAAGTGTTACCAGATCATCTATCATGACCGCAATGTTATTTTTTGGATGCCTCTTTTAATAGTAATAATGATGGCATTAAGATAAATTACACTGCGCTATAAAAGAACTATTTTTGCGCATTTTGTGGGTATAGTGTACCTCTAAGTAGAGTATATCGATTAATCCCATGACTGACAGTATTCTTCCAGGTGCATTGATTTGCTGTGAAGCAAGGGCGAGATTTTTGCAAGGTTTCATCCGTATTCCCCCAGAACCTGCAGACAGTGTCCTCAACTAACACTAGCTTCCCAAGGCGATTGAGGCTGTAGTGACTGGTAAGCATTATTACTATGAATTAAAGGCCCTCTTGGTGAGGTTTAAAGAATCCTGCGAAAACTATGGTACCTTGGACTATTCCTTCTCTAGAAAGCTCCCTCAGTTTAGTACCCTTAACCGTTCCTTTTCCTTCTTTAGTGTCATTGCCGTAAACCTTATCACGATTTAGTAAAAGGGTTCTGCATCGTATAGTAGCTTTTGTGCTCCTTTCCCCCTCCTATGCAGCGAGGGTTCCGTCAGTGTACCAAGAAATTAGTTGCTCCTGTAAACAGTAGATTACTGCCACACTTTCCTAGCTACATGGTGTATCAAAAGCTGAAATGAAACTTCATTGCCATACAATCTCTATATCAGTAATTCGGGGTACTAAAAAGAATGTCGATGCTCCTACTCCACCTCGCTGACACCCCTGGACATTTATGTAAAGTTGAAGAGGATTCAATTCTAAAAAGATATATACTTTCCCTTGCCCATTATACTCTAGGTTCCGAACTTATCTGTTTTGCTATTCTCCAATTTCTCTTTTCCGTCCTTCAGTCTGTTATTGGAGTATCAGACAGAGTGCTGTTGTCCACCGTGGGATAGGACGCCGAGAGATGAGTTTGGAGAAATAGATGTACCCTGTGCTCCTCATTCTTGGTAAATGTCCCATCTTCTTTTTTCAAACCGGCAGGGGATATTGTCCTAACCTTGGCTACAGTCTTATGTAAACTGGATGCTTTTGTAGTCTTTTTAATCTCTAGTGCGTTTTTGTACCGCGACCCATACCCGGTTTGTTTTGCTCGGATGGAGAGCTTTCCGTTCTTGTTCTGATTCTTTTCGTGGTTTACCAGGTTATGTCCATCCAGTGCTGTTCCTAGTCGGCTTGATTCACAGAACAGCAAGCAAATTGCTGTAGTTGAGATGTTATGGTCTTATAACAATGATAATCGTTGGCGCAACAATTCATATTGGATCAGGGCCTTGAAGTGTGTTAGAGCACTTCATTCAATTATTATTATTATGTCCGACCGATCGACTTCGACTTCCGCCTTTTTATCAACATATCCACAGGTAACTGGTCTACGCGTCGACGAAATTGTTCGTTGGAAACTGTATGAGGACAGCATAACCCGATTACATGTGTAAGAGTGTTAGGAACTTTCTTCATGTTACTGCCATATAGCAACATAGGAAAAACGTTAGCGTAGAACAGTCTCAACTTGATCTTGGACTGTGCTCTCCTGTATTTCAGCTGTGATACTGTGGTCCGTTGGTGTTCAGTTAAAAAGCTGTGAATGTCAGCAATGCCACTGGATGTGCTATTCGCTTAAACCTTCCCCCACATCTCCTTCCTATTCGCTTAGTGGGCAACCCCCTTCAGTACTGACCTTCTTCCAAGACCTCGGTATAATATTCGATGACATACTTCGTTTCCCCCTAAGTTCTTCTCCCGAGAGGGCAGCATAAGGAACGCCACCGATAATAAGAAGAAATAATATCGGTAACAAGATGTAACCCTGAAGGACTCCGTTTTAGACGTCCCACACCCATGTGATTTTACCTCGATGAAGCACGAGAAATTATGCCGCTTAGGTAACAGATGTTAGTTTCTTCGGGGCGGAAACTAGCTTGTTTTCTGTTGATTAAGCTATCGAGGTGTTGTTTGATGCTTTCCAGGATTATTTTATTTATTATCTTTGCGACAGAAGGAGACGCACATACTTCTCCAATTGTCGACGACACAAGACGGATGACCTTCCTAAGTATCGTAACGGTCAAAATTCTTCCACACTCTAGGAGTGTGTGAGTGCATTAACGGGTTAGATGGTTTGCCTTCTCGCTGGTGGGACAGTCAGAACCTGCATGTTACGATGATTGGCGGTCCCATCCATAAGAGGCGAAACTTCAACAGATGTGATACAATAAAGAACTTTTGTTATGTGCTTCTTCCACCTCTTCAGTTGTATGTCATCAGGAACGAGAAATCGACTGCTAACGACCCTCACAGGACAATCGACTGGTTTCCGACCTCATTCAAGTACATTTGTGATATGGTATATACGACATTTTCGCTTGCCAAGCGCAATAGCCAATGCCCTCTTGTCACGATGCATACTAGGCCAATCCTCCCTGGATTTTAATCGCTATCGAAGCTTCAGCGTGTCACGCTCGTCATCAATGCAAGCGGCCAATAAAGTGTTGAATCCCTTCCATTGATTGATCCGCTTCCATGATTCCGCAGACAGCGAGACCTTAAGAGAAAAGAGCATTTTCAATGGCGGCCCTGCACTCATCGACTCTGCAGGAACTGACGAAGGCTACACACAAGTGGACGTGGGCGATGGTCAGCTAGTGATTCCTTTCGAGGCCTTTGGAGGCCTCTCTTGGTGCACAAGTTCAAAAGGCCACTCCTAAAAGTTGATCGCAAAGTGGTCAATCTGATTGTCCCTATAGTGTTGATCAGTTATGATCAATTAGACCTAGCTGACTTTATGGCAGGCTCTGTACTGGAACAATGTGCCACCAATAATGCGCGAAGCAAGATGTTGAAATCGGCGTTGTTATCATTACGCAACCCTTACCGTTACCATTACCATGACATGTCTGAGGATGTGATACTCTTTAACCTGGACCGGAATCTTGCCGCAGAATCCTGTCAGAAACCGGTTCCCAGGTCAAGAGAGCACGCCTTGCGGTATTTGCCAGTTACAATCCAACACACAATTGGCGTTTGCTTCTCAGAGTGCGAAAACACATTGCCGCAAGAGGGAGACGAATCCTCTCCCGAGTGCCACTGGCTTATATAGTTAAATTATCTCCCGATCTTCAAAATATTTTTCAACTTACACATTGTGCAAAATTTTTAGACGGCCCACTTTTTTCGGTTGAAATAATAAAGTATTTAGCTTTGTTGACCAGATAGATGTACATATTAATATAATAAATATTGAGTAGTAATTTTAAACAAAAAGGAGAAAAAAAAGGCGAAAATATCATAAGGAATGGATTTTTTTTCAATTTTGGTGGTGCAAAAATTTTCGATAAAGGATTCAAAATTAAAACTTAATATTTATTGTTTTTTCTATTTGAGAAGAACGATGCCCGTTTCAATTAGTCGGATATATTTATCAGACAATTTTTGAGATTTTCCTGATTTTCGACAATTATTGTTTTTATGCTTTTCGAGTGGCTTTCAATTTCTGTTTCTGTATCTTTAAAATGATTTTCATCATCAACAATATCGGAAATTGATTTCTAGACATTTTCGACTGAATCCAAGTCTTGACTTCTAGTTGGCCAGATCACCTTGACCTGTATGAGGACTAATATTTTAAAATTTTCCTTAGATCAAATAAACTTGAGGACACAAATTCTAACATTCTTGGGACCCGTGACTTTCCTTCATTACAGCTTAATTCAATCTTCAAATATATATATACGGTGGACCATGATTTTCCCCTCTGATAGCAGGTATAATCAAACAGTAACTAATTCTCCGCTGATGTGACGGAGATCTCGATTCTGTTGTCGTTCGTCCATGTATTTTTTTCTGATTTCAAAAACAGTGTTTTAAAGTAAATACTTTTCTCTGGACTTTGCGCTTCCTCTGTTCGTTTTAATAATAATAATATTCCGACACGAAGACATGATTATCTGCTCTTTTGTAACTTTTTGCGGGGGACATCCCCTGTGTTGGATCCGAGGAATAGATTTTTTTTTTCATTAATTGTATCTAGATATAGAATAATGTGATTTTTTGATATTCGGAGTCGTTCGGAACTTACAGTGTTAAACAGGTAAAATGTCACAAGAACACAAAGCCAAGGCTTTACATGTGTTTCTTCAAGAAATCTAAGGTTTATGTACTACGTACAGCAGATTAACGGTCAGTTAAGATTTTATGGTTGAAAATCGCATTCTACTTTTTAAATGCGTTTTTCTTGAAACTGCATGTTGAAAATCGGCTGATGATCACAGCGCCCTCTAGCGTGGCAGCGGAAAACACCTTTTTTCGGAGGTGGGTGTATAAATTGCTCTTTATTTCAATAACGCACGATGCTATCGTGCTGAAAAAATTACTACGCATGCTTAAGACATTAATAAATACGTGGTGAATTCGTATTTCTACCTTTATTCACTCCGTCACAAAAAATTTCTAAAGAAAGTTAAAAAGCGACTCTCACACGGGATAACACCCTTAAACGCAAAATATATCTTCCGAATTGATACTTTTTCTGCTTAAATTTCCATGTATTTTTGTACTTGTTACTCGTTTTCATGCTCTCCTCTGCCGAATTTTTCTAATACTTCGTTTAATAAGATTTCTCTCTCCACCGGTGATTGCTGAAGGCCTTTGGACTGTCTATTGAATTGGATCATAATTCACGGTATAGTAAATCATTGTTCTCGGTAAATTAAACATTTTGGATATAACTGAGCCGCTTTAATTAATATGGTATAACTCTTTCATTAATTTTTTTGTGAGTCCTTTAAAAGACATTCTGAGGGCAGAAAAAATAACATGTACTCTAATTACTGTCAACTAGCATGATATATTTGAAATAATTGGGCCTTGCTTTTGCTTTCCCCTAGTATTTTTTATTAACCTTGGAAATATCGATGTTTCGGGAGCCAGCTTTTCCTCATCAGTGCTACAAGTCCTGCAGCAATGTTTCCAATTATAAACTATGTAATCGGGAGCTGCTCGGTTAACGGACCAATTTATTAGTTCTCTAGACTGTGAAACCTCGTTATTTTCTTTTCACTATAATCGAAAGGAAATTTTACCTTGACTATGACGCGATAGAAGAAATTTGCGTAGTTGGCAATGCAAAAAATCAGCCACACAACTCTTTGCATTCTACGTTCTCTCGGTGCTATCATTTTATTCAAAATTGTGTTCGTCATCGATGTATAGGTTCAAAGTGGAAATATTGAGGAAAGGAAGTGGAAATGGAGCCACCCCTCGTTTAGTCCATTTTGATTGCGACCGAGAAGACGTCTTCGTTTAGTACGCCACTAGCTGGGTTAGAAACGAAGCGGAAAACTCATTTCATATTTCGTTTCTTGTAAGAAATTAGATAAGATTCCTTTTTATGGCGTCTTCGTCCCACGTCTATACACAGCCCAACAAGTGTCCCTTCCGTACCGTACCTAAGAAAAATAAATTCCTTGAGGACGGTATCGAGCGTCACAGACAGATCTATGGATCGAAGGAGCGTCGCAATATTGGTTGAATCATTCGCCAGAAAATGAAATTCTCAACGACTCCTCCATTACCATTCGAATGACATCTGCTATACATTCCGTTGATTTGCCAGACGTTGCTGGAAGTCTCCACCGTGCCAGGATGTTCGGCTCCTTGCTATATGAATGACATCTATTTCGGGCTCTTAGGACTTCGGATCTTGAATTCAAAGATATCGACAGGTCGATTGCGGCCGGGTGAAGTATTGACGAGTACTTAACGTATTTTCTCGTCAATCTTCTTACGCCTTAATCGCGTTGAAAATATCGAGAAAGTTGGTCTGCTTCTCGGAATTAAGCAAGCGTATTAATTGGGGAGCATTGGAGCCACGCTAACTGAGTGTTGCATTGTAGATTGATGTGAATATTCGATTTTTGATTGAGCTTAGATAGGTAATTTTGGCGTTGATTACGATTTGAATGGAGATGTAGATATCGATAAATGTGTAAATGTGCACGCGTGCTCCAGAGAGCCGAATTGACTTTTATATGTAAATCAGCCGAAGCAGCGTAAAATATTTCGTACCTGCTCCATTATTATGTTCAATATTCAATTAATGGTTGAAGTAATAGGAATAATTGAACTCATTTTCCGTAACGATGGGTTTCTTGCGTAATTGGCATGATAAGTTCTGGGTAATTGACCATGTTAAATAATGCACTGATCTTATCACAAAATTTATTGAATAAAAATTACCCCATTTCGTATTTTAGTCAGTTTTCAATGAAATGAGTGCATGCCTCACCATGGGAATTTGCTTTTTGTAGAAGTGCTAGAAGAGGTTGCTTTTGCTATGATTAAATTCCTGTCTGTATTTCTTGAGTTCATCTTTGTATTCAAAGAGGCGTACGCCCAGAATATCATCGTCCTACACCAAGAGGCTTCACTCCGGGCAAATCAGCAACAGATCAGATTTTCTCTATGCGGCTACCGTGAAACTGACCCCTGATATCAGCTGTGATAATGAAATCCGCACACGGTTGTTGGTTCTGGCGAGGATATTTTCGCTTACAAGAACTGTTCCCTTCACAAGGTTTTACCATTGGGGCAAAGCTCTTACGGTACAAGACAATGTTCTTGCCTCTCCTCATGTATTCCTCGGAGACTTGGTTTTAGGAAAATTCTGCCGCGTTCTAGAGAAGAATCCTCCTAAGAACTGTTGGCCCCCTACAAGAGAATGGACGATTTTGTAGCCTATATAACGACGAAATCGATATCGATGATCGATGATATCATGACCGAAGTTCTGGACAAAATTCAAAATTGAGTGGGCGAGTCCCTTAATCCGATGAGGATAATCCAGGGCGGAAAGTTTACAAGGGCAAAATCTATGGTAGAAAAAGAAGATGAGAGTTTCTCCCTCGACGCAAGAAAACTTTTAGGGATATCAAATTGGTAGACCTGATCCCAAAACCAGGATTTCCTTCATTGCCACACCTGTTTGACCTGGCCAAACACATAGTATTACTTTTCTTACTTACTTCTCTCGAACGAATCTGGTTTCGCTGACAATGTTGTTGGTTTTTCTGATTGATGATGATTTTTCTGGCTTCGGTTTCTTCTTCTTCTCGCCGCTCATTACGATTCGATGGAGGAAACACTTTCTATTGTATCGTTGCATCAGAATTTCTTATGTGTCCTACTCTGTTTCTCAGTTAGTTGTATGTCGTACCCGTTTTCATTACTTTCCCATTGAGGGCCAAACATCATGAAATTGTTGGTCGATTGACGTTCAATATATCCGCTATTATCTGTTCACTAGGAGTGTCATCTTCGCTCCACTTCTGAGTCTTAAATTTTTTGCCGGTTTGCCACGTTCTTAGTTGCAGCTGTCAAAATTACCACTCTCTCGACTTGCATAGAGCATGGTGGTGTACATTTTTTTACCGAATATTTCAGCTATTAAATGAGGGGTCTCGATTACTATTTTTCGAAGCCGGTGTTAATTTTGGCATTTGTTGAAAAGACGGTTTATAGACAAATTACTTCTTTCATGGGCCCGAACCGGAATATCTGAAAAAATCATGAAACTGACCCTATGCATAGTATTAATATTGATTTCATAACAGCAACTCAAAGTTGGAAAATTATGTAAATTTATTGCAGCCCAAAATACTGAATGTTAATATCCCACTAAAGTAATTACACTGACCTGCTAAATGCATATACATTTTGAAGTAGGTATAAATAGAACAGTTTTGAAGTGAAATATTCTTACACAAGAAATACATAAAATCTTTCAAACCTGAAGCGTCGTCCTTCCGGTCTTCCCCTAGTTTGTAGGCTTTCTTTCTTAATGAGTCTTATCTATCGCGCTCAAGAAAATTATTTGGCTCCACGGGGACCAGAGCAGAGGTTATGCACTTCATTATTCCAACAGATGTTGGATTTTCTGCTGGAGAATGGTCATTACCTCGATATTAACCTACAATCTGTTTTGATTATGGTGTGGGGTCCTGTTTCAACCAAAAGATTTGGTGAGCTCTTGTTTTCGCTAGCTAGCTCCCCAGGTTATCCTTTTTAGCTATACAGATTTACAGGCTCCTTCTTTCTCTGGAATAAAATTACCTGTCCTTTGTTTTAATATGTATGGTGTACATGTTAACTATCTGTAGTATGTCGATCACGTCTATAACTGGCAAGAATTTTGCTCCCTACTTTCAGGTGTTTCAACTTGACATCTGATATTAAGTATTCTTTCAAGTGTCTTCTTCTAATTTGCACAAGTTCCGGACCATGTCCCAGAACATGGAGGTCTCCTCACAGAATCGGCAGGTAGTGTCCACAAATATCACTAGCTTCCTTAGGTGATAATTTAGCCTGTATTTTTACCTATTATTCGGAGACTCTTCTTGGTGAGCTTTAAACAATGCTGTGAGCGCTTGGGTTTGTAAGTTAGTTCAGCGAGGATAGTTTCCTCAACCATTTTTCTTCATTCTATAGCATATAGCCATGAACTCCTTTCTGATTGTATAAAATGTTTCTGGTCCATCTCCATTGTCTAAATATCACCTGGAAGTCAGAGTATCCAGACTTAATTGTGGGTATTTAGTTTAATATGGCATACTAGTTTACAGTTTACATAGCTAACAGTCACTTGGCTGTCGGTCAGAATCGTAATGTTCTATCTCCTACTGTTCCTTGAAAAATTGAAGGTATGCTTCCGTATGAAACATACTAGTGTGCTGTCCCATTGGTGCGGTGCTCAGAGGTGGCGGCGAGGAAGATGGGGCGGCAATCCTATCGGCCAAACCAAAACTAAGTGATCGAGGAGAACCTCCATAGTGGTGGCACCTGTACGCTGTAATCACTTAGGTTTGCCGGCCGTGATTCAGTAGGCGAATGCTCCAAAGACCTAATCAGGGCGATCAGACCCGACTCTGCACGGGGACTCATCTGAAGTGGCAAATTGGTCACGAAACCTTACCAGGGGTATACTGGTACCATGGGAACCGGGAAAGCCCCTGGACTCACATACTTCGGGTGAACTCCTGTTGTATGTGAGGACAGCTCGGTTATTTGCGGTTGGCCCCCCTAGTGGGAGTTTCATGGTGGTTGTGGTTGTGCCCAAGCGAGAAGAGACCTTCGGACCTCGACGTGGTGTTGCGTATCAACACGGGTGCCGTACTCCATAGTTCGGTAGAGATTTAGGTAATTCTTGCATCCACAAGTATGAATGCTAAGCCATGCACTTGGTTGTTGCTTGTCTCAGCGGGGCTCTGATTGTGGTCACAAAGTCAATCCGTGTCTGAAGAGGACCGTAGGATTAAGTCTCACGACAGGTGCCTACGTAAAACACTATGGGCTTCACTGTCCCATTGGTGCATTTTCCTTGCACCAGTGACCGCTGTGCCGGCTCCGTTTGTTGTGAGGAACTTGCCAGTGTCCTAGGTAATCAATTGGTGGTTTGGTCCATAGGCCACTGCCACGCTGTCCCAATTTGCCCTGTCACCTTATAATGTTTTAAATCTCTCGTCGAAATAAAACCTCATTGTTAGGTTATCCCTTCGTGTCATTGATTCGGGATACAGCTTAGAAAAAATGTGAATATTCTTTTAACTAAGATAGTTTACCGCCTGGTTGATACCCCTGAGCATTCTAAAGATTGCCCTACTTGTCCGCATCTGAATGTGAAGATGAAGACGGGTCAATCCCAGAAGGATCTCCAGGGGTGCCGTTGAGCAGGTCCTCCATACTCCACTGATACACACACACAAGCCAGTCAGCGAATTTTATATAAGTTTCCGGGTGTTGTGCTGATTACGTTTCTATCTGCCCAGATTAACGCCCCATCAGCACTGCGCGCGCCCGAGATTATTACCCTAATTTGACTCAGGTACTCATTCACAGCTGAGTCGACTGGTATCCGACGTCAAATAACGAATGAGATTCGAACCGCGACCTTCCGTACGACAGCCTTGTGCCCTAACTACGCAGCTATCCGGACACAACTATTATGGATATGCAAACCATTAAAGTGCTTGTAGCTTTCCGACATGTGTTCCAGTTTTTTTCTATTACGTCTTCCAGGGTAGTTTTTAGTTTTCTGTAATTCTTAAATATTAGATTAGGATTTTCTGAAATACTAAACAAAAGAAAATTTGTCCATATTATTGTCTGCGCTTTCGTAGCCGGTTGATAGACACTTTCCTGAAGAGAGATGTCTCTGTTTAATATTTACGTAAAAACTGCACGAGTGGATTTGTCCAAAAATGGAATGATTGTGTCATGTAACACCAACCAATCCCCATCAAACAGGTATTCCTGCTATCTAGAACTGAGCGATTCAAATATCGCGGGTCAGTGCTATTTGCAATGAGGAACTACGGTACGAAATTGCTCAACGCATTGGAGCAACTTGGATGAACTAACGTTCCACAACTGGTGTTCTCTGTGATCGACGTATCAACGAACGCCTCAAATCTAAAATTTACCCCAATGTCGACCGCCCAGTTGCACTCTATGGTTCTGAGTGTTGGCCGAATATAAAAGACAATAAATGTCGCCTTTCGATAATGGGACAAAAATGTTGCAATGGACTAGTTGCATAACACGAATTGATTACATCTGAAATGACGATATCCCTAAACGGTGCTGCACCAATCATGGAGAAATCGCGAGAGAGGCGTCTTCGATGGTCTGCATTCGATGGACTGCATTCCGATCAGGCGTTTCAAAGGTCAAAATGCGCAACTGGTCACAACGAGCCGACCCCGCTTGTGAACGAGAAGGAACTGGTGGTTTTGCTTGCTTTCGTTATCCTCCTTTGAATTATTCTGATGAATTGTTTTATTTTTATACTAATAGTGCATGGACACTCTCACATTACCCGTTGATGAAACGTTTAGCAAAGTAATATACATACAATGATCATATTTTATTAATATCAAACAATTTTTAATTTCGCCTGTCTCAAAGTGCTCAAGTTGCCATAAAATTCTGAAAAAGTATCTTATTCTGCAGAAGATGCTTGCCTAAGGAAAATCATGTCATTTATCAAGAAATGGAATGTTCAGAAATTATTAATGAGGATGTTTGGCGAGGAGATCAACTTTCACAGAACACTTAGAACCAACTTTAGACCAGAACGTCTTAACTTTAGCCCGCCAACTTATAAACTTCTAATTTGTGCACGGCTCTAGCGTACAACGTTATAAGTTTTTCGGGTTTGATAAAAAATTAATATCGAGAATCAGATCGAGAACTCAAGCACTGAAAGTAATAAAAAGCAATTGTTATTAAGTGCCTGGAAAAGTTTCTGCAAGCCATCCACTGGCATGGCGCCATTCGACCGAGCAAACTTCATAATATTGGGTTTCTTTATTAACTTTAATTAAAAATAATAACTTTGCTTTTTTCTTTCTGCTTAGCAAAGCAATTTTCCTCAAAAGGCAACATATTACATGATTCATTTGCAGCTAACAAGCTGAGAGTTTTTCCGTTGGAAAGACTTGCGGCAAATGGTCTCCTGGCAGGATGGGTGGTGTCCAGGCTACTGAGGCGGGCGATGAGAGCAGCTCTTTGTTGAAGCAAATAGAAACTTAAAGCAGTTTGATAGCCAAAGTGATTGATTTTTATATATTCCAGCTTAAGATCAAAATATCTCCGTGGAAATTGAGTTCCAAAGGAAATAGAATACCTTCCAGAGCTCAGCTCTGATTCTCTGTGATTCCTTGTAATTTCTTGAGAATTCTGGAAAAGTACCGAGACTAATTATTTCTACCCATAATAAATCACTGAATGTGTGCCGCATTGTCATATGTACGCAGGTATATATACATAGATACTGTACGTAGCAAAAGCAGCAACTATTTTCATTCAAACATTTCAGTGCAGAGGATGTGAAGGATGTGAAGGATCATGCTAAGATGGCGACGTTTATTGTCACGAGGAGGGCGCCCTGCAATGAACTCCCACATGCAGAAGTTTAAACTTTACCGAGAATAAGCGGTAGTGATACGAAATGAAAGTAAGGAAATTATACAAAATAAAAGTGAAGAAATTCAGAAGAATGGGAAACACCTGCCACCATTTTCCAATGAGAGTTGGTGCAAATTGCAAGAGATGCGGGAACGGGTTCCTTGAAGTGACAGTAGGTTTCAAGTGCAATCACTGCAGATGCAAAGCATTGTGGGAAAATTAAGTCGGTGGTTTCTAGAACTGTTTTTGTGATTGCAGGTTCTCACAAACCATTCCTTGGTAACATTCTCTCGCTTGTGGGCAGTGGAGATGAGAGTCTATGAGTTGCCGCGGTAATTTAAGAATTCAAATCAATTTTAAAAAAGATTCACCTGGAAATAGAACAGATGCAAATCTTTTCTCTAAGTTTTTTGAAATTCATTAAAGCACTGGGTTGGTAAGTGTAGGTGAGCATTCGCGTTTTGAGATTTGTTAAAAATGCGGGGAGTGAGAGGGGTGGAAAGTGATGATTTCTTTAACGGACCCATTCTCAGAAACTACCCAACTGAAGAATCTGAAAAAATGGGAAACTGGCTCCATATAGTGCCCAGGCCTCAAAATATTCTCTGTATCGATATCTGTTCAAATTAAGTTAATAATAGTATATTATCATATTATATTTTTAGGGAAATCGAGTAAAACCCCCCCTAAATTTATCCCAGTGTTATAACAGTTGGTAATAGTTTGGTCAAAATCATACTATTAGTAACAAAGTTACAGTAGCTCAAAGTTGACTTTGCCGTGTAAATGTCCTGCAACTAAATATCAATATCACACTAAAGTGAATACTGACATCCTAAATGCATATACGTAATGGAGTGCGTACAAATGGTATAGCTCTACACTCAAGTATACTCACAGAAGAAACAAACAAAACCTTTCATATCTGAAGCGCCCAGCTTCCGGTTTCCCGACTTGTTTATACTATCTAAAAATCGAATCCTTTGAGAATCTATAGCTTTTCAGACTCAATAAAAATACGAAACAAGAATCGTTGTTCTTAGTCTGATTTTGCGTGATCTATTTTTAAGTCGAAAACCGGAAGCGCAACGCTGTAAACATGAAAGGTTTTGGATCCCATTTGTAGACAGCTCGTGGTCTGTGCAGAAAAACTTCTGCCTCGACATGCGAATTGAGACCTCATGTGGGAATGTGGATATGTAATGGTATCTTTAGGCTGATGTTTGCCTATGAATTCTTGGTGTCGGAGATGATAGTCAGATGAAAGAATTTCCACTGTAAGTTAGCCTCAATGCAAATATTGTACGTTTGGGTATTGTCGACCTAATGAGCTGAATATACAGCAGCTTTGAATGCATTACTCAATTTGCAGCTCTTGGATTCTCCTATGTCTTAAGAAAAGAAGATTCAGTTTATCTTGTGACCCGCACTAGCAATTGGAGTGACCACAGAATTGCCTACTACTCCTATCAAAATCTGGGTGTACGTTTCCCATATACTCAAGCGATCCCTCTTCTAAGAACAACTGACGGAGCGTAAATACACATCAAATTGCCTGGCAGAACTAAACAACAAATAAACAACAACAAACATTTGGTTAGATTTGATCATCATCATCATCAACGGCGCAACAACCGGTATCCGGTCTAGGCCTGCCATAATAAGGAACTCCAGACATCCCGGTTTTGCGCCGAGGTCCACCAATTCGATAAGCCTAGAAGTTCTCTGGCGTCCTGGCCTACGCCATCGCTCCATTTTAGGCAGAATCTGCCTCGTCTTCTTTTTCTGCTATAGATATTGCCCATATAGACTTTCCGGGCTGGATCATCCTCATCCATACGGATTAAGTGACCCGCCCACCGTAACCTATTGAGCCGTATTTTATCCACACATGGTCTCATGTAGGGGGCCAAAAATTCTTCGGAGGATTCTTCTCTCGAACGCGGCAAAGAGTTCGCAAATTTTCTTGCTAAGAACCCAAGTCTCCGAGGAAAACATGAGGACTGGCAAGATCATAGTCCTATACAGTAAGAGCTGTGACCCTACGTTGAGACGTTTCGAGCGGAACAGTTTTTATAAGCTGAAATAGGCTCTGTTGGCTGACAACAACCGTACGCGGATTTCATCATCGTAGCTGTTACCGGTTGTGATGATCTAGGGTCGAACCCTAGATAGGAGAAATTGTCAACGGTCACAAAGTTGTATTCTCCTATCCTTATTCTTCCCGTTCCCGATATCGTCAGCATAGGCCAGTAGTTGGGTGGACTTAAAGAGGATCGTACGTCTTGCATTTACCTCAACATCATGCATCACTTTCTCGAAGAGGACACATGATAGGGCATCCCGTTGTCATAGATAGTTGTTGATGTCGAATGCTCTTGAGAGTGATCCTGCTGCTTTCATCTGGTCTCGCACATTGGTCAGGGTCAGCCTAGTCAATCTTATTAATTTCGTCGGGATGCCGGATTCTCTCATGGCGGTGTACAGTTTTACCGTGGTTACGCTATCATAGGCGGCTTTAAAGTCGATAAATAGATAGTGCAACTGTTGTCCATATTCCAACAGTTTTTCCATCGCGTGCCGCAGAGAGAAAATCCGATCGGTTGCTGATTTGCCTGGAGTGAAGCCTCTTTGGTATGGGCCAATGATGTTCTGGGCGTATGGGGCTAACCGGCCTAGCAAGATAGCGGAGAATATCTTATAGATGGTACTCAGCAACGTGATACCTCTATAATTGCTGCACTGTAATATCTCCCTTTTTATGTATGAGATAGACAATGCATCGCTGCCAATCGTCAGGCATTGATTTGCTGTCCCATACCTTGAGCACAAGTTGATGAACCACTTGGTGTAACTGGTCGCCTCCATATTTAACGAATTCGGCTATAATTCCATCGACTCCTGGCAACTTGGCCGATGAATTGCACAGACTGTTTCTCCTAAACTTGGCGGTGGCAGTATTTGTCCGTCGTCTTCAGTTGGCGGGACCTCCAGTAGCTCATGAAAGTACTCAACCCATCGCTGCAATGTGCCCATTCCGTGTGAAATCAGATTTCCCTCTTTGTCTCGGCAGGATGAGCATCGAGTTGTATAAGGCTTCATCCTGGCTTCCTTTCTCCGTCTGTGAAGTCGCTTCTCTGCTCGACGGAGTTCGTGATAAGTCTCTGCGCGTGCCCGCGTTCTTTGAGAATGCAACATTACTCTGTATGCGGTATTCTTCCGTTCCGTTGCTAGCTTACATTCATCGTCAAACCAGCCGTTCCGACTCCTTTTGCAGCGGGGGCCAAGTATGTTTGTGGCCGTATCCATGATAATGTTCTTCAGGTGGTTGTGAAGATCATTTGTTGATGCTTCATCTCCAGGTCCTCTGTTTACTTCTGTTATTGCGGCATCCATTTCCCTCTTATAGGTATCGCGGAGGGCTGTGTTGTGGCTGGCTTCAGTGTTCACTCTCACCTGATTGTCAGAGGGGATTCTAGGTGGTATTGTTATTCAAACTCGGAGCACCATGCCAACGAGATAGTGATCCGAGTCTACATTGGCCCTCCTTTATGTTCCGATATTCATCAAGGCTGAGAGGTGGCGGCGTTCGATCAACACGTGGTCAATTTGGTTGAAAGTGGTCCGTCGCGCAAACCAGGTACTTCCAACAACTATTTCGTGTGACGCTGCTAATTGAATAATCCGCAGTCCGTTATCATTTATATTTTGATGTAAGCTATGGCAGCCAACGTATCGCCTGAATACTCCTTTCCTACTTGGCTGTTAAAATCCCCAAGTATGATTTTAATATTATACCTGGGACAGGCTTCGAGGGTTCGTTCTACTGCCGCGTAGAAGGTATCCTTCTCCGACTCTGCAGTCTCCTCTTTAGTGGCGTGAACGTTAATGAGGCTTATATTTCTAAACTTGCCTCGCAAGCGCAGAGTGCATAGCCATTCGCTTATGTTTTCAAAGCCGATAACAGCAGATTTCATTTTTTGGCTAACTAAGAAACCTACTCCGAGCACATGGTTTACTGGATGACCGCTATAATATATGGTGTAGCGGCTCTTCTCCAGGAAACTGGTCATTGTCCGGCCGGTATCGGCTAGCTGCTCATCAGCTTTATCTCTGTACAGGGAGCGCACGTTCCATGAGAAAATGCGCAAATCATCAATCCGTTGTCGTTGCCGGGTTCGTCGTTGTAAAGTCCATCGTTCTCGAGGCTCCTTTCGTGGCTCCGTAACATCGTTTTTCCGTGTAGGGTTGTCAGCCCTACCCGACCCCCAACCTGGAGGACCAGTTGGTACAGTTTGTCCCGTTTTTAGGCGCGGGAGACTCGCCTTCATCCTTCTCAGTCTGCGGCTTTTCATTATGAAAGAGCTCCCAGCGGTCACCACGTGGAGGTGGTTCAGCAGGCATTTCCCAGGTTTTATGCTCGATTGTGGGTATCAATCCACGTTTTGCCCTGGGACGTATACTACCCTTTGACCACCATGTAACCACAATTACCTTGAAACTAACCGTAGGAGGCCAGCCGCAAATAACCGAGCCGAGAACACATGCCCAAGGAATTCTGCAGGCATATATGAGCTCGGAGGGCTATCCCGGTTCCCATGGTCATCTTTCATCATCAAGGTGAAAGCATCGTTTACCGCTGCCACCATGTGGAAGTTCTCCTTGGCCACTTAGCGTTCATACGGTCGAAAAAGTTACTGCTTTATTTGCCTTCTCGTCACGTTAAAGTATTTTAGGAGGAAGAAGAGAGGAACTTGGTATGAAATGAACTGGATGAATATCTCAGGCGATCTCGGAACAAACCGGTGGAATGGTGGGAATCCTTTGTAAGTCATAAAAACAACTTATACCCTTACCCAGAATATCCGCAGACTATCCTCGGGTCGAAACCTTCACTCACTTCAAAAAATTCTTTATCTGCTTTCGATCCACATACAATTACAGCTGTTTTCTTCACAAGGGTGCCCTCTTGCTTATCAGCGTCTAAAAAAACCTCTCTAGTTCATGCTGAATAAAAAGCCACGCTTAACTAGAAAAGGAGCTCTGCCCGCGATGTGGACACAACCAACACGAAACCCTCCCAAGGGGACCAACCGCAAATTACCGGACGAGAACACATTCTCCGGAAGTTTTCCTGGAGCATATATTCCCAGAAGGCCATCACGGCTCCTATGGTACCAGATAGCTTTCAGTGTAGCTTCGCGGCAAGAGTCAATTCAGATGAGTCCCATTATAAACTCGGGTCTGATCGTTCTCCTTGAATGCATGAAGACGACACTTTCCAACGTCTTGACCACCTTCTTACCTTAGACTGTTGTTGATGGTAATAGATCTGAAGACGGTACCTATCGCGATTATCGAGTTTCGCGTATTGGGATACCGAATTCTCCCACGGTTTTCCCCCAAGTATGCTACCACAGGTAGTTTGAAGTCGATAAAAAGATGTTGATAATAACCGAAAGCCGCCGAGAAAAAGTCTGATCTGTTACCTATTTCCAATATTTTACAAAGGCATTTGCCACTGGTGACCGATAGCTCGCTTTAGTTTATTAAATTTAATTTTTAGTGTGTTTCGTCCTAATATTGTTTTTTATTGCTGTGAACTGGAGATTGACTAAAAGTAGATTATCCTTCGTCGGTTGGAAGACTCCGTCAGAATTCTTCTATAACTTTATTTTCCGAGTTGCTATATCTTGCCAGATGCCGGATTTTATCTTATACTAGCATTATTTGCCAAGCGTTTAGGCTCGGACGATTGCACCTTTTTAAAGGCGTGCTGATGATGGCGGCTGTTGGTAGGCTAATGAGAGAATCCGTCGAGAAATCTTTACAACATCGAACATATGTGTAGAATGCACAGTTATTCTTGCACAGTTTGAACTAGATTGTGCGAAAGTCTCAGGAAATCAACGGAACTTGTAGGTACGAATATTACAGGAACTATACCGACCTGGTAGAGATGCCATTTCCTTTTTTTATTTCCCAAACCGCGTATTTCCGCTCAATGTTGCTATTATGGGGGATAGCAGTATCAATTAACATGTACACGGGGAGCGGCCCGTCTTATCAACTGACAGTACGTCAGGCTTGCTGTGCGGTATGTGACGATCAGTTAGAACTTGAATGAATGAATGGCAAAGATGAATTCCTCCCTCTCACCATATAGCTCCTAAGCACACAGCCATCTGTTCGTCAAATGTAAATCAACCAATGGTTTCCAAAGGTAATTCAGATGTTTGCCGACGACGATTGAAAGATCGATTCTTCAAGTTAAATAGAGTCAGCCCACAGTCTGCCTTATAAACAGTCCCATGCAAGCGCCTCGCCTCATCTTTACTGTAAAAATAAGCGCCTAGCCTAACTCTAAAGACTTAACTAACCAGATGTGGATGGGGAGAAGAACGAAATCACAATTATCGATAAACTGCCACAAAGAAGACAACCTCTCTCTAGGGGTATCGACCTATAATACTCTATAGTTCCCTTTATTGGCATCTTGTCCAGAAGTTTCCTTTGCACATCCCGTGGCGATACATCACCTTGTTAAGGAATGTTTTTCGTCGCTTCTCGAATTACATATATCTAGAAAATGGCAATAGCAGGCCATTCAACAAGTGCACGAGATGCCGGAAAAGTCGATTGTTCTTATCCAATTTTCGAAATTCCTATCTACCCCAAAATATGTTATCTGTCTTTTATATTCCTTATCCATCACAAATCGAAGTGAAAAAAGTTTTACGGCTTAATTTGAGTGACGTCTTATGAATCCGGTTATTTTTACACAAAGAACATACTAAGTAATTCATTACTTTCATTGTCAAATTCAATCGCGAAGGTCACAGAAATCACTTATTAAATTTATTACTGACCTGGGCTTGCACGCATATAGCAACCATACGCTTCCATCGCGGTCTGCTGCAACAGCAGAATGTCTGTACAAATTCTGATCTGTTATTTTAGGCCTACATACATATTATTGATAGGTGGACATGAACACACAAACAGTTGAGAGAATAGAATATTGTTTTCAAGCAGTAAGGAAGGAAAACAAGTTGGGAAAACGGAAGCTCCGCCCTTCAGGTATGAAAGGTTTTGTTTGTTTCTTCTGTGAGTATATTTGGGTGCAGAACTATCCCATTTGAACGTAGCCCGTTATGTATATGCATTTAGCATGCTTGACTTCAGTGTGATATTGATATTTAGTTGCAGTAAATTTACACGGTAAAGTCAACTTTGCGCTACTGTAACTTTGTCAGTAATGGTATGATTTTGATCAAGCGTGGGGATAATATACTTCATATTATATTTGGTACTATTACCAACTTTCATAACTCTGCGATAAACTTAAGGGGGTTTTACTCAATTTCCCCAAAAATATGGTAATATACTATTATTAACTTAATTTGGACAGATATTGATATGGAGAGTATTTTGAGGCCTGGGCACCATATAGAGGCAGCTTCTTTTTCCAGATTTTTCAGTTGGATAGTTTCTGAGAATGGGTCCGTTAAAGAAATCATCACTTTCCACCCCTCCCACTCCCTGCCTTTCTAACAAATCTCAAAACTAAGACCGGCTTCGAAAAGTACTAATCGAAACCTTTCATCTGATGCCCCACATGACTATATTTGGTGAAAAAAAATGTACATCCCCTTTTACATATATGGGGACCTCCCCTAAATCTCAACGTAGAAGGATCTCACTCACTGCATATATGGGCGTCTACAGTTCCCACCTTCTTACAAAATTTCGTATCAATCGGTGTAGCTGTTTCTGAGAAAAGTGCGTGTGACAGACAGACAGACAGACAGAACCGATTTTAATAAGGTATTGTTTTGTCCGGATAGCTGAGTGGTTAGAGCACAAGGCTGTTGTACGGAAGATCGCGGTTCAAATCTCACTGGTGGCAGTGGGATTTTTATCGTGATTTGACGTCAGATACCAGTCGACTCCTGAGTCAAATCAGGGTAATAATCTCGGGCGAGCGCAATGCTGACCACATTGCCTCCTACAGTGTGTTGTAGTGTACCGTTAAGGTCTTGAATGAAGTGCTCTAACACACTTCAGGGCCCTGATCCAATATGGATTGTTGCGCCAACGATTATTATTATTATTGTTTTGCAAACAAAACCTTAAAAATTAACAGAACAATACAAATGGTAACGACGAACAAAAATTTGGGAACGACGATGAACTATTCAATTGCTCCAGGTTTTTGCACCGAAATATCTTAAATTACGAAACCTGACCCAGCCAATATTCTTCGGATCAGTTGGTGCGATAACCGCGCTAAATAAATGAAAAACCCTCTTTCCACGGTTGTCTCAGTATAAGGTAGCGATAGCACTAGGGAAAGGTGCGAGCTTGACTATTTATTTTGCTGAAACTCAATGTCGAAGAGCAGAGGTAACCATACTTGCAATTTAATACGTCGCTTAATAATCACAACAGAAAGATCCCAAAAACTGCTAATCGAAGTCTACCAACAAGGATACAAATTTATTTTTGGTGTTGACATGCTTTTAAGCAACTTTTGCAATTGAATTTGTAGTCGCCTTGCCGAAGATGCAGTTTGGGCTTTAGCAAAATGAAAATTGTAGAATTTTAGGCAGCATTTTCTCTTTATATTTAAAGATTACGAAATTTTTTTCGGTAAATCCTTTTATTTTACAGTGTATACAGGGTATCACTGTGGCGCAGCAGGGTTAGCAACATTCGATGCCACCACCGGTGCTCTCCGTGGCATATTCGAACTCGCCACGAGAGTGGAAAACCAACGGTAAAAAAATCCGTTTTCAGCTTTTGAAAATTGACTGCGTTCACAACCGTTTGCCCCGTCGGTCGCCCATTCTTTCGGACATTACTGTTGAATTATGAATTGAATTATAAAGTTAAATAATGTGAAATATTGTTAACTCAATAAACTTAAAATTAAAATAAATTGAAAGTTGAAACTGAAAGTGTAAATTTATCGCCCAAAGAGCAACAGCGAATCCAAGGGAACAAGAGCAAAGGGTGTGCCATGTGGTGATTAATCTCCAGAGTACTAAATCCAATTGACTCTGATAAAGATCTTAATCCTCGAAAGCACCAATCGTTTGAGAAGAATTAGATGGAATAGAATGGCCACTCTGGCGTGTGGTGTTTTTCATCAATAGTATCAAAAAAATTGACCTGCCCAGCAAAATAACAATTTTCCACTCCTCCAATCATTACATCTCAGATTTAACACCATTTTCGGATAGTCCATAAAATTTCAATGGCGAAGGTAACCGCCACTTCGAAGATATAACTGTTTAACCTTTAAAGAAATTTCAAAACCGATTTTGCTTTTAAATTTTAAAAGGCAATATTGTAATGGTAACTTGCCTGCCTAGATAGGAATAGTATCAAGTAACTTTCAAATTACATCTAAAAAAGATGAACTTAATTACGGAAAATTTACCAAAAGGGAGAAAATGAGGTTATATTAGCTAGTAAATTGTAATATAGTGTTTTAGTATTTAATAAATTATATTTTATTTCAACTTAATTTTATTTTAAAAAACAAAGTTCTATTCATAAATCAATACATTTCATAAAAACTTTTTAAAATTCAATTAATTTTCCGCAATTAAGCCCATCTCTTTTAGATGTCACTCGAAGTAGTTGGTGTCAAACGAAATTTAATTTTCAAAATGACTGACTACCAATCCAATTAAATATCTTTAGAGGAGTTGAAACGTAGCGTACCTGGCCAAAATTATGGAAATTCATATTTACTATATCTAGTTGGACCATTAGTAACCATGGTTTGATGGCCCGAGTGGTTCTACTGCCATGTGGCTTTACCTCATCGGGTTACTTCGTAATATATAGCGTCAAGTCGTCTGTAAAACCAATCAATGGTCAATCAATATCGTGCGTACGGTCGCAATGCGAACTTTGGAGGGCACGAATTGTGGCAAAATGGCTAGTCTCCACCTCAAGAGTTAACTCCAGATTAACCGAACTAAGGAGCCTCAAGAAACCTCCATTGACGACTTTATCAATCTTGCTGACATCTTGCGTCGGGAGCATGCTGCACTTACCAACGAACATTGCTATAGGATCGAGCAAAGAACGAGCTGGCCCATTTCCACAATATTCCTTTGACTGACCACACGATAACTAGGTGAGCAGTAGTGGCCTGTTGCTGTTGTAGCCGAGGCACGGATTTTGGAGGCCTCACCTAATTCATGTTCCTTCGCGGAGAAATCTGTGGAATACAAGCTCTCCACTTCAGTGGAAAACATACACCCGGTGTCTACGACGCGGTCAGCCAAAAAGTATAATACAGTAACTCTTTTAATGAGAGTAACTGGAAATCTGACTACGCCCGGTCGGTCGGTGACACTGTTACCTAACTCTTGCAAAGTACGGGGTAGGAAGGCTCGGCAGAAGGAAACTTCGGCCGCAAAGGAGAAGGGACTACAGGCTTGCTTGTCAGAACCTGTACCCGGAAAAACTGAAGAAAGGGAAGCTGGTAATTTAGACGCAACTGGTCTAACGCCGCTAAGTGAAAATATATCCATGCAGCCCAAACTCCGTGAACCTAGGAGGGCTTCTAGCCGACGACAATGGAAGGCATTGCGAAAGAAGGCGAAGTTTCTTGCGAATGAGGACATGGACGTTGCTTCACCAGCAAGTGTGGCGATATCTAGAGAAATCGGACGCAAGAAAGCGGAACTTTCGGTGGAAGATGAGGACAAGCTGTTAACTCCGGTGAGATCCACACTGAACGCAGTAGACTTTTTAATTAGCGGCGGTTTTCATATTAGACTGCACTTATGGCTACAAATATACGAGTTAGTCAAATCAACCTGCAGTATGCCAAAGCTTCTTCCTATCTACTGGCTGCAAAGCTAGCAAAGTTTCAGGACTGTCCTTATATATTTTTGGTTTAAGAGCCAATCTAGTGGCCTTGAACTTTTAATAGGTTGTGATGCGAACGCTCAGCATATTTATTGGGACAGTAGCAAATGCAAGGAGGAGAGAAGCTGTTTGATTTTATCATTTCAGCTGGTCGAACCGAGACCGCGAACCTAGGGTGCGCCCCTACGTTCGTGGGGCCAAGAAAGCACTTCGAAGTTGTTAGAGTTGATTAGAAACTGACAAGAAACAATATCTAACTATTGCCGACCAACAGCCTGTAATACATAGATGGAATTCTAGGAGAACGGATTGAACAAAGTTCAATGAACTTCTTGGCTACAAAGTTGAGCTACCTAGGCAACTAAGGACCCCTTTGACGATAGAAGATCAATTGAAAACTCTGAATCGCACACTTTTAAAATGCTTTGAAGAGACTTGTACTATTTCCCGAGGCCAAAGTGGTAAAACGGTTCCATGGTGGAACCGAGAACTGCAGAGACTCAGGAAATTTACCAGACGACTCCTAAATCGTGCTTGCAATAGCAATAAAGATGAAGACTGGCTAAACTTCCGGAACTCACAGCGTGAATATTAAAGGGTCGTAAAACGTTCGAAACGGGACTCTTTTAGAGCATACTGTGAGGAACTGGAAGGTGAAAGGGAGACTTCCAGATTGTGCAGAGTCCTTAATAAGGATGAGTCGGCCAAGTTGGACTCTCTTAGAAAACCGGATGGTACTTTCACGAACTCCAGAGTTGAGTCTATACAGACTCTCTTGAAAGTACACCACCCGGGAGAACAGGTCTCAGAAGTGGGAAGAAGAGAGAATTGGCGGTTTCTGCAAACCCTTCAACACGAAGGTGTTGCAAGGGGAATTGGGACACTGCGAGAGCGGTTATTATCAATGAAAAAGCGAGAGCTGCTATACTATCATTTGAACACTTCAAAGCACCTTGTATGGATGGCATCTACCCAGCGATGATAAAGGAGGATATAGAGCACTTAGAGCAAGTTCCAAGAAATATTTTTCGAGGACGTCTTGCTCTGGGCTACGTGCATTCCTCTTGGCAGAAGGTGAAGGTAGTCTTCATACCAAAGCCTGGGAAAGATGACTATTCTAATCCAAAGAATTTCAGACAAATCAGCCTAACATCATTTTCGCTGAAATGTCTGGATAGACTTGTTGAGCGTCATATTCGCGAGAAAGCGCTAAAGTCGCACCCCATAAATGAAAACCAATATACTTACCAACGTGGAAAGTCCTGTGAGTCTGCTGTTCATTGTTTGGTTTCAAAGATAGAGGATGCAACTCTGAAGGGTGAGTATGCGATGGAGGTGTTCGGGAACATTGAAAGGATTTTTGACTGTGCGCCCTTCCAAAAGCTCTGTGATGCCGCCAGAGAGCATGGTGTTAACGACACTCTAATAAAGTGGATCCATGCTATGCTTACGCGGAGATTGTTCTGTGCTGAAGTGGATCTTGATCGCTATTTAACAACGGAAGCGACGAAAGGTTGCCCGCAAGGAGGCGTGCTATCGCCACTTCTGTGGAGTATGTTGATCAACTCACTACTATGCGGACTACAAAATCTGCCAATACACGTTCAAGTTTATGCGTGAATGTTGTGTAAAAATACTCAACGCGCCGTTGATTTGATTGAAAGGTGGTGTCTCAGGCATGGACTATCATTAAATCCAAATAAAACCATAATGATATTATTTACAAAAAGGAGGAAACTGAATGGGCTTTGCCTTCCAGAGATGAAGGGTACAATCCTTCAACTCTCCGAAGAATTGAAATATCTAGGAGTTATTTTAGACAAGAAGCTTCTTTGGAACAAACATGTAGAGGTAAAGATGAAATGAGTTCTCACAGCTTATGGGCTGTGTAGGCGGACCTTTGTCTCGACATGGGGACTTACGCCTCAGGTAGTAATGTGGATATATATTGCTATCATTAGAAGAAGAAGAGAAGAGTTTTCGCTGTAAACTAGTCACACTGCAAAAAACTGTATTTTGGGGTATCACCGGTGCCATGAGCACCACATCCGGCGCAGTTCTGAATGCATTACTCAATTTGCAGCCCTTGAATTCGTTTATTCAGAGCACTGCAATGAGAGCGGCTCATTGACTAATTCGATTAAATCAATGGAAAACAATGAGCGTGGGGGGCACAAAGCATTGGAAGAGTCATTGGGAGAACTGAATTTAATTTTCGCCATGCCGTTCGATTCTCAGATGCCCATAAATCTGTTTGATAGGAGATACTATGTTATCTTAAAACGGAGAGAAACTGGAACGAACCAGAAAAATGCGTGTCAAGATATACTGACGTCTTCTACACCGATGGCTCAAAGGCAGAAAACAGTCCTGGAGCAGGCGTCTACCTCTCGAATAAAAACGAGAAATGGGCTTTTCCTTTGGGACAATACACAACGGTCTTTCAGGCTGAAGTGTATGCGATCTTAAACGCTGCCATCTGGATGATTGACGAGCGGTTGAAGGGCAGGCGCATCGCAATCTTTAGCGATAGTCAAGCTGCATTGAGGGCGTTGAGTAGTACTTTGGTCACTTGAAAAACCGTTCAGGAATGTAGAAACCGATTGAATAATGTTTCCAGATTCAATACGGTGGATCTACTCTGGGTACCTGGGTCATTGTGGTGTAGAGGGAAATGAAATCTCGAATGCCTTAGCAAAAGAGGCTTTAACTTTCCCCATGCCCTAACTGAAACCAGTAATTGGGGTGTCGGTAGCATTGGCTGATGCTGCTATCAAAAACTGGGAACAAGCTTCCCATAATGACAGGTGGAGAAGCCTTAATGCTACTAGACAGACCAAACTCTTCCTGTCAGAAACAAACAACACCACCAAAGACCCTGTGGAGTTGCCAAACCTCCCATCAGGCGCGTCCCTTCGTGCGGATAAGGGAATGCTCGGCGAATGTGTCATGGCCATGCACATGCACGCATCCGGAGATGTGCGTGTATGGGCATGTTTATGCGCAGGCCGGGTAGGTGGGAAGTAAACGCCCACCCATGGATAAAAATTGGCTATGGGAAGGATACCCAGAAATAAAACCAAACATGGAGGAGCAGAAGAAGAATGAAGTTACGGTGCAGGGCTTCGGAAACCCAGTACCGGCGGTTTTTGGGAGTGAGCAAGCGGGCTCCCGGCCGTCGATATCCAACGACCGCAGTGCCTCAGTAGTGGGAACCTTGGCTAATGTGGCATCTAATGTTACATGCGTACGAGAGGAACTGGCTCCAGTGATGGATCCGTTCAGAAGGAGCTCGATTTTTCGCAGATCGCCTCCCACATGGGCACAAGCCCCCACGATCGCTATCCCCAGTGGGAAGCATATAGCGGGAGTCTTCGATGAGGAAGAATCACTGATGCCGATTCACCCGAGCGATGTTTCGGGCAATGATCAGTCTGGAGCTGCCTTTACTGCCCTCGGTAAAAAGATCATGGAGCTGTGTGAGTTTATAAAGGAGCGCAGGAACATTCACCAAAATATAAGGGCCATGATAAGAGGCATCCGTTTGACGTACGGCAAGGCCGATTCAAAACACAAAAGGGGAGAAACCGGGGAAGAGGCTGCGCGAGAAGTTGAATGACCCAACAGGCCAGCAAACCCCGAAAAGAAAAAAGGACTCAACTCCCAAAAAGGCGGAGTTCATGAAAAGTACGTCTGAAGCTGGCAGTGAAAATACTGCAGTGGCTACCTCGAGAAAAGGGATCGAACCTTCAAAGGCGGAAGCTTGGAGGAAGGTAGAACCGCGGAAAAGAAATTATCGGAGGAAGATTAGACCGGAGGTGATTTTCATTTCCAAACGGGGCGAAGGGTTATACGCCGACATTTTCAGGAAAGTGAAGGCAGACCCTGAACTCACCAATTTGGGAGACAACGTCAGCCGCATTAGACGGTCGTAGAAGGGAGATCTTACGTTGGAACTTAAGAAATCCAAGGATGTAACCGCGGACAAGTTCTTAAGTCAAATCGGAAAGACTTTAGGGCAGGAAGCCGACATAAGAGCCAGCAGGCCGGAGATCACTATAATCTGCAAAGATATTGATGAAATCACGACGAAGGAGGAGGTTCGCGAAACGTTGGAGAAACAGTTCGATCTTGCCGGACTACAAGAGTCAGTGGTGAAAACGCTAAGGAAAGCCTATGGGGGAACACAAACCGCCATCATCAGCCTACCAGTGGAGAACGCACTCAAACTGTTAGCAGCAGGGAGAGTGAGAATAGGCTGGGTTATGTGTCGCCTTAGGGAATACTTAGATGCCTTGGCTTTGGTCACATTGCGAAGTCATGCACTAACCCCAATGACAGGTCAAAGCAATGCAAGAGATGCGGAGTGGAAGGCCATATCAGCAAGGACTGCGGAGCTGAAATTGTCTACTGTGCAAAGGAAAGGAGGGTGTGGACCATCGGCACATTGCGGGCAACAGCAGGTGCCCGGAATACAGGAGAGCCCTTAGCACGAATCGCAGATGAGGTTGATACAAATCAACCTCAACCACTGCGAGGCGACGCAGGATCTACTCGCGCAAACCATCCGCGAGAAAAACATCGATGTGGACATACGAAGTAAACCATACCGAAACCGCGGTGGTAGCGTTTGGGTCAAAGACCAAACGGGCCAAGCAGCGCTGTGGACTTGTGGAGAACAAGCCTTCCAGGAAATAATGGAGCACCCGGACGAGGGATTCATCAGAGCGAAGGTGAAGGGCATCCACATCTACAGCTGCTATGCTCCACCCAGTGCTACACTCGCCGAGTATGAGCGGATGTTTACTGCTCTTGTTTTGGATGCAAGAGGATGTTGCCCGATCATAATAGGAGGCGATTTCAATGCATGGGCTCTTGAATGGGGCAGCCGGATAACTAATCTCAGGGGACGTGTTCTCCTCGAAGCATTCGCGGAGCTGGATGTGGTACTGGCGAATGTTGGGTCTTCGTACACTTTCCGGGGAAGGGGCCTGGGGTCTATAGTGGACCTGACATACGTGAGTGCCACTTTAGCCAGTAGAATCGCTTGGCATGTCAGTGAGGACTATACTCACAGCGACCACCTGGCAATCTGCATAGAGATCAAGGGCGGATCGAGCTCGAAAAAGAGTTTTCGCAGAATGCCGGGTGGTATGCTTGGCTGGACAGTGAAAGCGTTCGAGGGGGACACGTTTTCCGTGGTGCTCAAATCTGACATATCCCTGAATGGTACGGCTGGAGAGAAAGCCACCCAGATCACTCGATGGGTGACGGAAGCATGCGGTGCTACTATGCCCAGAAGGCGATTGCTCCCCAGTAGGCAACCCAACTACTGGTGGAACAACGAAATCGCAAGTTTGCGAGCCGCATGTTTTCGGGCAAGGAGGCTTTGCCAGAGGCTCAGGGGAAAACCCGGTGGCGATGGACGAGAGGAGGCACACAAGCAATTGCGTGGCCGCCTAAAGGAAGCCATTCGGAGGAGCAAAAAGAACTGCTTCAAACAGCTGTGCGACCATGCCGACATAAACCCTTGGGGCGAGGCTTACAGAGTGGTGATGAAAAGGCTGCGGAAATCACCCCAGGTGACCTGTCCGCGCCTCCTGAAACACATTGTTACCACTCTGTTCCCTCACCACGAAAATAGGGGAAGGCAAATTTTTGTCCAGCTAAATGACGGCATAATACCGCCCGTAACTGTGGAGGAGCTGCGGGAAATATGTGGTAGGTTCGGTGACAACAAGGCCCCAGGTTTGGATGGCATCCCCAACCGAGCTTTGAAACTGGCAGTGAAGACTAGGCCCGACCTTTTCGCCAACACCTTCGAGGCGTGCCTAAAAGAAGGAATATTCCCTGCCCAGTGGAAAAAGCAAAAGTTGGTGTTGCTTCCGAAGCCTGGCAAGCCACCTGGAAACCCAGTGTCTTATCGTCCTATCTGCCTGTTGGATACAATGGGGAAGATGATGGAGAGAGTCATCTACAACAGACTCCTGCCCATCGTCGAAGCCAGCAATGGTTTGTCGGAATGCCAGTTTGGTTTCCGACGCGCCCACTCTACGGTGGACGCAATTGGCATGGTGGTAAACCTGAAAAAAGGTGCACTGACTTCTAGCGGCTGCTGTGCCGTGGTGGCGTTGGATGTCAAAAACGCATTCAACTCAGCCAACTGGAATAGAATTAAACGGGCGTTGGCTGACATAGGTGTCCCCGGATACTTAGCGAATTTGGTGGAAAACTACCTCTCAGAGAGGACTCTCTGGTACGGGACATGAGGGCCCCAAAGAGTACATTGTCACAGCCGGGGTACCACAGGGATCGGTACTTGGTCCCCTGTTGTGGAATATCATGTATAATGGGGTGTTTGCTCTTCCCGTCCCAGAGGGGACTACGATTGTCGGCTTTGCTGATGACCTAGCTGTGGTTGTTGCAGCAAAACACCCAGAAGATGTGGAGGTTTACGCAACGGAAACAGTGAGAGCGGTAAAGTCCTGGTTAGAAAAGGCCGGGCTGACCTTGGCGGACGCGAAAACGGAAGCGGTGTTAATAACGAAACGCAGAAAAAATAACACTGTAAAAGTGGAGGTCGGTGGACATACGGTCGTATCAAAGCCGGCTATCAAATACCTGGGGGTAATAATTGACACCAAATTGAGTTTTAGGGAACACCTAGAGTATGAATTTCAAAAGGCAGCTAGTGCCACCACGGTACTTGCAAAAATGTTGCCAAATATTGGTGGGCCGAAACATTGCCGGAGGTTGATGCTAGCCGGAGTGGTGCGCTCCATCCTGCTCTACTCGTCGCCTGTGTGGGCAGAGGCCCTTGCAAACTCTCAGAGACGGAAGCAGGTGAGCTCGGTTTACCGGCGGATGGCTTTGAGGGTTTGCAGTGCTTTTAGAACCACATCAGATGAGGCAGTGTTGGTGGTGGCAGGCATGATCCCGGTTGACATTCTGGCCAAAGAAATGAGTGTTCTGTACAATGCAAGACATATGGAGGGGCATGCACAGCGTAGAAATGCGGCAAGGTCGGAGTCGCTTGATCTCTGGCAACGCAGATGGGACGAGTCTGCGAAAGGTCGGTGGACGCACAGGCTCATTCCCAACATTGGGGTGTGGCTTGAGCGAAAACATGGGGAGACCAACTACCACATTACCCAGTTCCTCACGGGGCACGGTGGTTGCTACAGGCAGTATCTGCACCGCTTTGGGTTGCATGATTCTCCGAACTGTCCCAGATGCGATGGCATACCAGAGGATCCAGAGCATGTGATGTTTCACTGCCCACGATTTGCGATTGAAAGAAGGAGCTTAAACCAGATGCTTGGCAGGAGGGGGACCCCGGAGAGCTTGGTTACTGAGATGCTGGAGTCCGAGGAGAAGTGGCTTGTGGTTGGCTCCGCAATCATCCAAATGCAGGAGGAGTTGCTGAAGGAACAAAGCAGGAGGAAAGCTGCAAATAGGAGAAGGATGAGTGCCTAAGAGCAAACCTACCCCGCGAAGTAATACCTGAATGGTGGTCCCGCGGGGCTGGGGCTGGAGAGACCGGGGGTGGTTTTTAGTGGGTGTGAATCCCACACGCGCCCGCTGTAGTTCCGCCGTTCGGGCGGCGGAGCTGCGGCGGACGTGTCTTTCTAAGATTTTCCACCTCCGTGTACGCACAAAAAAAAAACAAAAACACCACCAAAGACCAACATACTGCAAAGTTTATCCTGTCGGAAAGCAGAAGGACGTGCAGAAGTATTGTGGGCATTATGACTGGTCACTAGCTGGGCATATGTTCAGAATAGGAATTATCCAAGATGATGCGCGTCCATCCTGTAATGTGGAAGCGGAATCCACGGAACATTTTCTATGTAAGTGCCCCGCTTATGGACGCATCAGACATCTGCTTTTTGGTGCTGATGTGCTCCAACTGCAGCGAATAGCGTCACATCCACTAACGGGAAGCCTGGGATTCATAAACGAATCGGGGGGCGGGGGGGGGGGTGTGGATCGAGTACAATGGACCACTAAGGTCTGAGTGCTCAGAGGCTTTGCCTCTCCCCCACCTCAAACACACACACACACAGTTGCCTGTATACCATCCTCACCACCATCTTGCAATAGTGTTTAGGTGACAAATAAGGCAATATAAATAGATAGCGCGACCAGTGTACGCATTTTTACTGACCTGAAAAAACTCCTTCCATAATGCACGATTCAAATGTGCTTAGGACTACTAGCGCCACGTTTTAACATTCGACTTCAGAACTTCCAATTGCGAAGCCTTATTAATCCGTCCGGCTATATTATTGGTTTAGGTTCACTCTTCTCCTAATATAGAAAAAGGGTCATATATATTTCCAACAAGTGTCATGAGCGTACCACTTGCGGGCCAATGTCAGCCAATACGGTTTCCAGCTCTACCACGATTACAAATTAGGAGCGGTTCCCTTACTCCAAGGCTTATGCAAGAAGCGTAGCAGCTATAGATATGGCCAGTAACGGCGTTACCTGCTAAAGAGTCGAGAATAGACTATCCAGTAATGAATTCCTCTGATACAAATCTCCCAATTTTGGTGAAACTAATCTAGAATGAAAATTTGGTGAATCATTACCGCTAACTGATTAGCTGAGCTCCAGCGGTAATGACGGCTACTGTAGCAAGGTCGTTTCGGGAATATATTCTTGTCATGTGAACGCTTATGAAGAGGTATTACATTACCCGAATTTATAAAGGAAACCCACGAAACCTCTCCTATCTGAGGCATCAATAAGCTGAAAGATATCTCTAATTCCTGTCCATGTTTATGTTTTGCGACGGCCACTCGCTAAAAATATACTTTCTCAGCTTTCTAGTCATATTTGTACATAATGGTTAGTTTTCACTATGCAGGTTTATAGTGCGACTGTTCACATTTTTATTCTAACGATTCATATCCATACATATATGTACATACATATGTAGAGCACTTGTGGTGGTATTGACGTTGCTCTAGTATTCCTACATTGGTACAACCTTTTGGAATTATCCAAGGCTTCCATGCACCATAACACAGATATGTGAATGCAGATTAGGAAAAGCCACCACATCATACTCGCCCTGTTGTCTGCTTACACATTTCTGGATGTTGGGTCCTTCGGGTAAATGACTGTGTCCCTGATATTATTCTGGGTAGGTTCCAGATGTGTCTGTTGACCTAAATGTAAAATTATCCTACAATTTGTGGGTAGGATGGAAGGATAATTGTCCTACGTGGTTAACAGAGCGAAAGTTTGAGTATTATTGTTACGTAATTTCTAGATGCTCTCCATGTTTCCTTGCACTTAGGTTATGAAGGAATTGAGTCCGATGAGTTGGAAAATTGTTTGCCTCTTCCGTAGCTGCATTCATTTAGCTTATCGTTTTCCGAAGTAGAGTGCATAATGTATTTTTTAGCAAACAAGCTTCCAGTGCTAATTTAGATACCCAGCGTTTTTAAAAATGCAAAAATTGACCTGTAAATATATGATAATAAACGAGGTGGAAGAGGACTTTCGTTTGTAGAATGGAATGGAGCATGGAAATTACTTTCGTTTCCTCAGTTTGGAGAGCCCATATCCTCCGGGCTTTACTTTACCAGCGGTGATACTGCAAGGATAATAGAAATATTGGTTCTCCAGTACTAATTAAAAAAAAATGTAGACAATGTCAGGGGAAAAAGTAAATTCCATAGCAGGTTTTGGTATGTTGAGATTCGGAAGCTGACTTTGAGGCGCCGCAATGGGTGAGTGGTTTGTCAGAGATTCACCCGAGTGAACTTCACATCAAAATTGCAGCATAACTGACCACGACTGAGCAACTCGACTGCTACATAAAGATAAGGTCTCTGGTCTTACCTGCTTAACGAATGTAGAATCAGGCAGAATTAGAGTCTGTTAACGGTGTAGCCAATATACATTCTTCTAGTGGTCGATGGGATATTGCCGTGTTCTTGTGTTCTGTGAATCCCTTTACATATAGCAACTGGCGCCGTTTTGTGGTGAGTTACGTACATATGAAAAGGAGGTGTACATTTTTTTCACTCAATATAGTCATGTAGGGTACCAAATGGAAGGGTTCAATTAGTCCTTTTTGAAATTGATCTTATTTGTGACAATCAGTGAAACGTAGAGGAGTGAGGGTTCAAAACGTATAAATTGAACCAATATGAACTCCGGGGCACATGAGGACATGTTAGTGTTCTTTTTTTGCTTTTTTACTTATTTGGCAATGTATTTGGCATCAACAAATGATTTTCACAATCACCTGATGAACGTTATCATAAATACGGCCACAAACATGTTTAGCCCCAGCTGCAAAAAGAGTCAGAACGGCTGGTTTGACGATGAATGTAAGCTAGCAACGGAACGGAAGAATGCTGCATACCGTGTAATGTTGCATCATCAAAGGACACAGGCGGCTTCACAGACAGAAAAAGAAGCCTAGGAGAACCACCAAGTGTAAAAGAAACTCATCGGCTTAAAAATCATAAGTCGTCAGTAGCCGAATTGGTTAAATATGAAGGCGACCAATTACATCAGGTGGTTCATCAACTTGTGGTCAAAGTGTGGGACTGCGAATCAATGCCTGACGACTGGCAGCGACGCATTATCTGTCTCATATATAAAAAGGGTGAATTCATACAGTGCAGCAGTTATAGAGGTATCACGTTGCTGAGTACCATCTATAAGATATTCTCGGCTATCTTGCTAGGCCGGATAGCCGCACACCCAGAACATCATTGGCCCATACAAAAGAGGCTTCACTCCAAGCAAATCAGCAACAGATCAAATTTTCTCTCTGCGGCAAGGATGGAAAAACTGTTGGAATATGGGCGTCAGTTGAGAATAAAGATAGCAGACTACAACTTTGAGACTGTTTATAATTTCTCCTATCTAGGGTCGAAAATCACAACCGGTAACAGCTACGATGATGAAATGTGTGCACGGTTGTTGTCAGCCAATAGAGCCTATTTCAGCTTAAAAAACTGTTCCGCTCGAAACGTTTCACCATAGGGGCAAAGCTTTTACTGTACAAGACAATGATATTACCATTCCTCATGTATTCCTCGGAGACTTGGGTTCTTAGCAATGAGAATTGCGAACCCTTGGGCACGTTCGAGAAAAGAATCCTTCGAAGAATTTTTGGCCCCTTACGTGAGGATTAACGATTTTGTAGCCTACATAACGACGAAATCCATGAGCGATACTCTGACCGTCAGGTTGTGAATAAAATTCGGCTCAATAGATTGCGGTGGGAGGATCATTTAATCCGTATGGATGAGGATGATTTAGCCCGGCAATATGTACGGTAGAAAAGGAAGACGAGACATACCCTGCCTAAGATGGAGCGATGGCGTAGGTCAGGACGCCAGGCAGCTTTTGGGGATATCGAATTGGTGGACCTCGGCGCAAAACCGGGATATCTGGAGTTCCTTGTTAAGGTAGGCCTAGACCGGATACCGGTTGCTGCGCCGTTGATTATGATGATACACGGTTAATGCATTTTTGTACTTCGGCCAATTTCCGGTTTGTTTTGCCCGGTTGAATGGTTTTCGTGCCTCTGTTCTTATTCTAACTAGGCTCCAATTTCATAAAGGTACATCCCTAGATAGTTTAACTGTCTTAGCCGGACAGTCTCATAATCGTCAATGACGACTGTGTTAAGGTTTTCCACCATTGTTGTTCCATTTCGCTCCTGTTGTCACCGCCCCTTTGAAGGTGAGCCTTATTCTTGCTCAGGTGTGTTGCATAGGAATCCCAATTCATTCTTCCGGGATTCCTTCTTCTTCTTTTCATTTCGGAGGTGAACACACTCTCCAATTCCCAAACAGCCAGCCAGAATATTCCCTAGTGTTATGTCTAGTGCCTCTTGTCTATTACTGGTCACGAATGTTGGAGTGTTCCTTATGTTTTTCTATTTCTATTACTGATTGCTAGGCATAAACTCAAGAAGGTACTGGCTTCTTCAATTGGTGTCGCTGCTCCACCAGACTTCGTGGTGGGCGTTGACATAGCAACCGAATAGAAGTGGTAACGCCCTCCTCGCCTAACACTTCACTTAGCGAATAGTTTCGGTGGGCCCCGGATGTCGTCTCCTGGGAAATGCCCGTTGCCACGACTGCCTTTCGAGTGCTGCCCCCGGCTTCCAATGGGACTTGGAAAGGCGCAGAATTTCTGTGGTTGTAACTTAAACATTACGTCAGACACAATCTTCACAATTTTCTGGTTATTTTTAAAGGCGTAAACTTTCAAAAAATGCAAAAGAAAAAAATCGATTTTCTGAAAATTGAATTTAATAAAGCCCAACTTGAGTCATGCTTGATTTATCCAGCATGTTAAGGGCAGTGGACGAACATATATTTTTATGTCAGGAAATCGAGCAGAACAAGCCCTAATTTTTCATTTGAAACGATTCCACATTTATCCTATATCTAAGTAATTTTCCTTTTCAAATACATTGAAGTTAAATAAAGATATATTAATAATTAATAGTAGCGTTTTGAAACAGTTCCTCAAATATATTTCGGCTCGAATGTTAGCGAGTGTGACGCATGGTCTAGTTCAAACTGGAAAGTCAAATTGTTTTTCCAATTTTCCAAGTGGGCGCATTTCCAAAAATATTTATTTAAATTGAAGAAATACTCCACATCCTTCCAAGATTAAACGTCGTCACACCAAATTTTGCTTCCATTTTCGAAACTGTAATTACCAACTTCAAATATGGCTAGGTATCTATTAAAGAAATTGGTTCTCAGATGATGGATAGAATTTTGTCGGTGGAATTACGGTCGTTTGTCGAGTTAATCGAATATTTACCACAAGCTATTATCCAGCAACCCGAGAATGAGCGTTAAACATTGACGAACATTCAATTTCACTATTGGAGGAGCGGACGCAAACGCTATCACGTTGATGGAACCTGCCAGTGTCTCAGGCCTGGCGGCTAGGGCAATATGGCAACACGTAGAGCAATACACATTTCAGGCTCAATTCGAAGCAAGTATTTAGCAGTAAATAAGCTTCATTGGAGAGAGTAGGGCTCGAAGAGCATTTCCTAGTATCGAACTTGGAAATGCGAAGTAACTATCCTTTGTCGAGGAGTTCAGGTGATTCACGTCGGGCAATATGGATAAGAAACCTGCAATCACTGCAGGAGCAAAACACTCCCCTTCTCTGGAAATTTCAATTTAAACTTTTACCGGAGTCAGATTCAAAGTATCGACCTCTGTATTGGGTTCAACTGCTTTGTGCGCACATGTGAAGCTACTTCATGGAAACTATTCCGAAAACCATTAAAAGGACTCGGGGAAATCGTTGGGCGGCGGGGAGTTTTTTGAAGAAAGCTACCCGACACAAAGTCGATGAACGGTGAAAGCCCCGATATGGAGCTATACGAGGAGAATTCTGAAATTGGAATTCATGGCGCACTTTCTGTAATGGAAATCAACACAAAAAAGGAGTCTTTTCGTGTTAAAGAAAAGTTTGTCACGTTTTTGTAACTCAATTGATTTGTTACGTCGATGGCAGCTCGATTATCTCATCGGGCATCCCCAAGGTTCTGCAGAGTCTTTATGTACACACATGCTAGCTTTGAAATCGCATTGAGGTGGCGGTTGTTTCATAAAGCTGTATTCCGTGAAAATTTAACACTTCACGTCCTTGTCAGAAGGACGAGTCTGTGGAAGTAGCGACAAAAGGATACCGTATCCCGTAATGTGAGTCTCGACATCAGATCGCTTATTGTATTGTGAAACAGATGAGTTGACATGATGTTATTAGAGATGAGAAGAGTTCAGATACGTGTGTACTGCAGGTGATACGGCGTAGCGTTCTCTGCTCGTAATGGCGGCGCTATGAGGTGGAATAATGGCGATGTGAAAAGAAATTAAGAGCCATTCAGACGCACTTGGAATCGAGTAAATTTTCTAAAAAGCATATTCCCACCGATGGGGATACGGTCGTTAGGGTATCGTGTAATAACACTCCCCACTTTCTGATGATATCTGGAAAATCTGAGGATATATTGAATGGTCGGAGGGTCCATATATTTTCTTGATTTGACTTGTACATAGGACGAATCGGTAAAAAGTTCGCCTTGGGTTACCGTGCAGACATATAAGGATATTTATAGGCATGAAGAGCCTCGGGAGGTATGGGAGACTTCCCATAGAATCAACCGTATCTATTGGATGAATCGATGTAGTAGAACGATTAAGTATGGATGTAGTCACAGGTATGTAAATTGATTCAATTATCCTAGTGGAGGAGTACGTGCGTGCTCATTGGTTACGTGGTCGTTTGAAAAACTACAATTTAGAGAATTACATGCGATAAAACTTTGACGAAATTTCAGATATTGAAGGCGATAATAATTAAGAGGAACCATCTTGACTAATAATCCGTTCGCAAATCGCGAGAAAAATTGAACTCTTTACAGCACTTGTTAATATCTTATCCCTCCGTTGCTTCATGGAACTTTCGGGAAAACAAAACAAAAGCTTCTCTATGGTTTCGCTTTATCTTATAAAAAGGAATTTACTATTTATCTGTCTATCAGTTCAAATGTCTTCGGGATGCATGATTGTCACAAATAATTGAAACTAGGGGTAGCAGGCTTTTCAAGGATGTGATTTTGTGTTAACCACCAAGAGCATTGTGGCTTATTATTTAGTAACAATAGAAGATCCTGTTTCAAATTTCACTGGTGGCAGAGAGATTTGTATCTTGACTAGAAGCGCGATACCAGTAGACTTTGCTGTGAATGAGAACTTGAGTCAAATCAGCTCTGAGCACTTAGACCGTAGTCATCAATTGCACCCGACGCCCATCTCACGTCCTTCAATCGCTTGCTGTCACCTAGGTAGCAGCTCTTGATATCGCTTACACCCGAGCCCGAAAGATCATTGCATGGCCCAAGGAAAAAAGCTCACTCCTGCCCCGCAATCCTGTTCTGTCCTTAAGGAAACAGTGAGGAAGACTTCAGGATATCTTATCACTTGTTATTCTGATTCCTGTCAATTTCCTCTAGGTTTGAAGATAACTTTATATATTTTATCAAACAGAGTATAGAAATCCGAGAATTGGAACGTATTGCGAGAACCGGATTGAGCTCTCTCAATATCACTTCCACTGCTCTGCTCCTTTCATGTCGGCTGCTTCTCCGTAGACCTAAACCAAGTAGTCTATGACCTGCTCTAATTGCATTGCTCTGAAAGTGCTTTTGGAAATTGAGTAGTGCCTCTAAATAATAATAATCGTTGACGCAACAATCCATATTGGATCAGGCATCAGATACTAATTCACAGCTGAGTCGACTGGTATCTGACATGCAGTGACGATAACAAATCTTTTTGCCACTAGTGAGATTTGAATAGCGACCTTCCGCTACGGCAGCCCAGCGCTCTAACCACTTAAGCCTTCCGGACACATCTAAAGTTGCACCGAAAGTCGCGCTGATGGCACCGATAATACCCAGACATGCAATGAGGTTGGAAAGGTGCACAGTCAAAAGTCCCGTTGTTCTTCTGCTTCTCCAGCCTTTATTCCGTTCACAAGGGAGGTCTGCTTATCGTGATCGGTTTCGCCATTTGGTTCTATCGAAGCCTCATCTAGATGCAATCGGGAAGCATTCGAATCCCCATCTAGCGTATCAAGCCACCATTATTTCGGCGGGCCTTGTGGTTGCTTATTATCGACTTCGATGCTCGGACCAATCTTGACGAGTGAATTCTCGCTAGCGCGAATTAAATGACCATACCATCGAAGACGCTCCTCTCGCAACTTTAGGTTGTGTTAATGCGTGAAGAAATTTTAGAACGCAGTTTTCCATTGGTTGATACCTGATGGACATATTTAAATCAGTTCAGGGTAGGTCACTGCCGCTGGCAGTGATCATCGAAGTAGACACAAAGAGGATTTGATACACCCGCCAAACTTCGAACTTTACTTTTCGGATCGTGGTAGAGTAATTAAACCCAACGCACGAGTTATTCTGGCACTAAGTGTTGTCGTAGAACATACGAGATTAGTTCGTGTGGCACAGGGTCAAACACTTTCTCTAGTTCCAGAAATGCAATGTAAAGAGAACCCGAATAACCGGATTAAAGAATTCACTGAGCCATAGTGTTGGGTCCAAGCTTTTCGCTTTCCAGAGCGCAGATGTTTCGGCTTTTGGCAAGTTGATACTGATCTGCCTCACCATCCCGATTTGCAGCTTATCGTAAAGATCTTTGTAATGGACCCCTGAAGTGACAGCGTTCACTTTCTTTGCTGCCCGGTTGGTATTGTTATAAATTTGCCAATTGGCTCGCGCTATATCGTCCAAAAATTAGTAACAGAGATGTTTCTCTTCACGGACCTTCATTTAAACATCGTCATTCAAAGCTAAGTATTTCAGTTAATGTACCGCTTACCTGACTTACGGCTTTGTGAATCAAGTCTTTAATTTGTTTCCACGATTTTTTCACATTCATAATAGTTAGTAAGTGAGATCATTTCTTCTTTGTTCTAACGAAATCGTCACCATTTAATGCGCGGCGTGCGTTCCTCGCTCTATTTTTGTCGGTGGCTTGATTCGCAGGACGGCAATCAACAAGCCGATGCGGAGGTGCGATGGTCTTATAGGAAACAGCTTTGCAAAATGCCGGCGTCTTATTAGAATATAGTCGATTTACGTTTTACTATTCCCACTATAAAATGATGGAAGGTGAGACAATCGTTTGATGAACCAAGTATTCATAAATATCAAAACTAGCAATGCCAGCACTGTATTGAGTGTGTGGGCTACCAAAATGGAGAAATTTACAACCATGTTTACCGGGCTCACGTTCTAAGTTGCTGCTTTTGGCACCAGATCATCGCGTTTCGTGCCGAGTGCAAGTATAATCGTGCCTTTTCCGAAGGACTGTTGTGAGTTCCTCGGTCTTTCTAGTTAGGGTGCCAATATTTAGCTTTGCAGACACGTATTTGCTTTGCTCGGGCCAATTTACTTACGTTTTCATGCCGTCCATGTGCTAAGAATCTTTGCCCATTTTCAATAGGACCAATGCCGCGCCCTATCAGATTATAGTGGCTCCTCGCGTTCGAACGCACCTAACGCATCCCCTAATCCACTTCTTCACCCTCTGATGCAACGCTGGAATGTAATATCTTTCTCGGATGATAGCCATTGTGAGTCCTGTTCCACAATGTTGGTGAAACTTATGAACATGCTGAATTATGAGGTCAGCTAGGTGACACTTCCCGAGAATTATAGGGTGTTTCTGCTCAAACGGGATGAGCGCCTGCTCTAATCTTCCTCCCACTCGGAGAACCCCAGATACCTGATCGACAAAGGGGTTTAGCGTGGACAGCCAATGGTTTTTCTCGATATTCAATCCCTTCTGAATTCTGAAAATTTGCCTCCCGAAGAGTAGTTTTTGTTGATACCTGACGACTGCCCACTCCGTTAGCGGAAGTTTGCCTTTCCCTAGAGTTTCTGTGATTTTTCGAATGACGTCTTGAGCTTCTTTTATACTGGACGCCCCGTATAACAGATCATCCATATAGAACGCGTTCTTGATGATCCAGTTGATCTCCTCATCAGGAGCATTGTCGTCTGCCACCTGGTGAAGCGTTCGAATTGCTTGCCAGGGTGCACAGTCTAACCCGTAGGTCACCGTTTTCAAGTAAAACTCTCTTATCGGTTCTTGAGGCTTCGCCCGCCAGAGAATCCTAAGCTTGATCTGATCCTCCGGTCTCAAAAGTATCTGCCGATACATCTTAGTAATGTCACTAGAGTATACATACGCAAACCTGCGTATTCTAGTGACAATGTCGAAAATATGGTTTTGCAACTTTGGACCGGGATGGATCATCTCGTTAAGGCTCACACCATTTGATGTCGGACTGGAAGCATTGAAGACATTCCGCAATTTCGTCGACGTGGCCTCTTGGCGAACCACGCTTAAATACGGGATATAATATACTTCGCCGCTAGTGTCAGATTGATGACCCTTTGGAACTTCAGCCATGTGGTCCAAATTAAAATATTCTTCCATGAACTCATCCGATTTGAGCTTGTGGTCTTTGTTTTTCAACCACCTTTTCTCCTGACCGAGATAGTGCTGCACAGCCTTGTGGTACGAGTTTCCTAGTTTAATATTCTCTTGTCGCCACGGGGTCGGTACCACGTATCGGCCATCGTTCTTTCGGTAATGACCCTTTATGAATAGGTCCTCACAAATTTCGTCATCTATGCGACTAGATTCATCTCTACTTAGGGGCATATCCCAAAAAGCCCTTAAGTCCTGTTCCCATTCCTTGATAGTGACATGTGTTGAGGTGAACTTCGATACCGAGGATTCCGCCGGACCAGACACAATCCATCCCAATTTCGTGTTTTGGAGCAGGAAACTATCTACGGTTTCTACTCCATTCACGAAAAGTTGTGGAAGGATACTAGACCCTAATAAAACTGGAACGTGAGATGCATGTTCCGTTACGGGATCCGCCAACTTCTTCCCTTGAAACAATGCCTTTACTTGCGGCGGTACCTGTGGAAGGGAACCTTTAGTTACCCGTCTGACTACTAACGCTTTAGTGCTGACCTCGGAACCATCGTCCAATTTAAGGGTGAGACACACAACCGCTGACACTTTCCCTGCTGACACACCACCTACCCCTGAAATTTCGATGTTGGTCTTTTTCTTTTTTAACCGAAGTTTCTGTACTAGATCTTCGGTTATATAGCTGCTTTGACTGCCTTGATCGATCAAGCACCGAACTGGAACGGCATGTCCTTCTCTTGCCTCTAGCTTAACGACAGCTGTTGGAAGAACGGTTCCGGACCATGACAATGCTGTCGAATTTTTGGCATGATGAACAGCAGAAGACGGGTTATCCCCTTTGCACGGATGCATGGCAGTAAGATGTTGCCCTTTGCATATTTCGCATTGGAGATTCTTGCGTTTATTGCACGCTTCCCCCCTGATATATTTGTGGGAGAGACAGTAAATGCAAACATGATAACGGCGGAGCAGTTTCTCCTTGTCGGTACTTTCAATGAATTGAGGACACTGGGCTGTGAAGTGCTTCCCCATACATAAGAAGCATTTAATCCAGTTTCTCTTTTCACCATCCGACTTGGAGACCAAGGCTATCTCCTTCTGGGTTTTTCTCTTATTCCCAAGATCCTCCGCCTTGGATATCCCACTTAGACCATCCCAACCGGGGGACATGACCACATATCTATTTTCTAGAAATTGGTCTATGTCGTTTATCGTAACGGGCATTTTTGGATCTCGTAACGTTAAGTCGAACTCCCTCCGAGTTGTCATATCCATTTTCCTCGTCAGGACGAACGGAATGAATGGAATACCTTCATCTGCATTGAATCCTGCTTTCCGTAGGTTCTGAACTGCGGAACGCATGGTATCCAATGCTCTTCCCAGCGTTCTAGCCTCCCTTTGGTTTATCTGAGGTAAGTCAACTAACGCCTGAATTTCCTTTTCTATTAAGGCCCGACGATTACTGTACCTTCGGTCAAGAAGAACCCATGCTTGTTGGTAATTCTCTCCGTATATCCCTAAATGGTCGATTACACGTTTTGCATCGCCTCTTAACTTGCTCTGAAGCATCATTAAGCGCTCCGCAAAACCGATTTCAGAACCATCGTATACAGAGTTAAAGAGGCTTTTGAATGGTTCGTATTGACTGATGTCCCCACTGAATATTGGAATATCTGGGATGGGTGGGGCGGGTCTAAAACGATATCCTGAGTTCCAAGGGGAAAAATGGCTCGAAGGACCAAAATGGTTTGGCCGGGTCTGGCTGGGATCCAAGAAGAATTCTGAGCGGTTTGGTCCAGGAGTCCGCAAATATTCTGGGCGGGGCTGACTAGGATCTAATAAATAGTCCGGTCGTAGATGGGTGGGGAAGGGCCCAAGATTAGATGTACGCGGTTCGTCTCTCCACGTTGGATAATTTTGTCTATCCTTATCACAAGCCCCCCATGCCCCTCCAAATGCAACTTCACATCTGCTTGAACTCCTGGGCAGATCCCTAGCTGTCGCTTCACCTTGGAGTCTGTCGTTGAGGTCTATGCCCAAGTCTCGTTCTAATAACCCTGTTTCAACTTGTCTTGGGACGGCCCCCCTACTCGAACTTCCTTCACCGGGATCTACATAATTTTGAGTCACTGGCGGGAGTTTAGGGACTTGCTCCCTAACTGGTCCCAAAGTTAACGGGTCGACCTCTGTTTGTCTCTCCTCAGGGATAAGAGAGGGATGAACTCTCTCAACGAACTCCTTTGTTTTCAAATAAACTGATTGCATGAGTCCCAGCTTATTCTCTCGAAAATATATTAAATCTGCCGAGGGATTCAATAATAGAAGCCGTTTATGTTCTGCAATGAACTCTAAATAGATCTGCCGGACCTCACTCCACGCGGTTTCAAAGCGTTCCTTAGTTCGCTTTTCCTGCCGCAGTTTGCATAGCGTCTCGCGAACCTCTTCAACTTTCAAAACCCGCTTTTGCTGAGCTTCAATGATCTCCTGGATCTCCATTTTTGGTTCTATTTCAACTGGTTGTCACTTAATTGAATTAAATATTTCCGTTTGGTACGGACAGTGTATATGAACGACACACAAAATACGTGGGAGGCGCAACACTATAAGGATCTTTCCTTTGGTCTGAACGCGCCCACGTAACAACAACAATAATAAAAATACACACCAACGATGTTAGAGTGTCGTTTGAGAAACGTGGGAGGCGCAACACTATAAGGACTTTGCCTTGGGTTTGAACGCGCCCACGGATCAACAACACCACAAAAATTCACACCAACGATGTTAGAGTGTCGTTCGAGAAACGTGGGAGGCGCAACACTATAAGGACTTTGCCTTGGGTCTGAACGCGCCCACGTAACAACAACAATAATAAAAATACACACCAACGATGTTAGAGTGTCGTTTGAGAAACGTGGGAGGCGCAACACGATAAGGACTTTGCCTTGGGTCTGAACGCGCCCACGGATCGACAACACCACAAAAATTCACACCAACGATGTTAGAGTGTCGTTAGAGAAACGTGGGAGGCGCAACACTATAAGGACTTTGCCTTGGGTTTGAACGCGCCCACGGATCAACAACACCACAAAACTTCACACTAACGATGATAGAGTGTCGTTCGAGAAACGTGGGAGGCGCAACACTATAAGGACTTTGCCTTGGGTTGAACGCGCCCACGAATCAACAACACCACAAAAGTTCACACTAACGATGATAGAGTGTCGTTCGAGAAACGTGGGAGGCGCAACACTATAAGGACTTTGCCTTGGGTTGAACGCGCCCACGAATCAACAACACTACAAAGAATCACACCAACGTTGTTAGAGTGTCGTTAGAGAAACGTGGCAGGCGCAACACTATAAGGACTTTGCCTTGGGTTTGAACGCGCCCACGGATCAACAACACCACAAAAGTTCACACTAACGATGATAGAGTGTCGTTCGAGAAACGTGGGAGGCGCAACACTATAAGGACTTTGCCTTGGGTTGAACGCGCCCACGAATCAACAACACTACAAAGAATCACACCAACGTTGTTAGAGTGTCGTTAGAGAAACGTGGGAGGCGCAACACTAAAAGGACTTTGCTTTGGGTTTGAACGCGCCCACGGATCAACAACACCACAAAAATTCACACTAACGATGATAGAGTGTCGTTCGAGAAACGTGGGAGGCGCAACACTATAAGGACTTTGCCTTGGGTTGAACGCGCCCACGAATCAACAACACTACAAAAAATCACACCAACGTTGTTAGAGTGTCGTTAGAGAAACGTGGGAGGCGCAACACTATAAGGACTTTGCCTTGGGTTTGAACGCGCCCACGGATCAACAACACCACAAAAATTCACACCAACGATGATAGAGTGTCGTTAGAGAAACGTGGGAGGCGCAACACTAAAAGGACTTTGCCTTGGGTTTGAACGCGCCCACGGATCAACAACACCACAAAAAACAATGCACACCAACGTTGACGTTCAAGTAGTGTTTTATGTTGTGTAAACGAAACACAATCACTATAATTTCCCGCACTTTATATATATATTTTTTCACAAGAGAAATTATTTTTATAATAGTAATTTTATTTAAAAACTTACTTTGGATCGTAATCCGGCTCGACGGACCAGCTGTTTCAGCATTCTCCTAAACGGCCTCTTCCAGTGAACTACCCTGCTTGGCGTTGGCCAAGCTCGCGCACTAGCTCCTGGATGTTTAACTAGAGGACCGTGGTTGCTCTCGTTCCGGGTTGCCGAAACCTAACTTCGGAACGATGGGGTAATCTAACACCACTGAAACAGAAAACACTAAAGGGGTTAGAAATAATACTTACTTGATTTGTATGGCTTAAGTAAATGAGAACACTCGCGACTCCACTTCAACATACCTTTATTTTCTAATCACAATATTCTACTTCACTCTTATTAATAATGTTTACTTAATTAATCTCAAAAGCGATTTTAAAGTAATTCCCGCGCGTAAAGTGTTCTCGGATAGAACCCTTTAGCTCTGTTCAGAGCTAGGGCCACTATAATCTCTGCAAAGCTAAGCACGATTCAGAAGTCGTTTGGTTAATTTCCTCAATTTTTGCTATTCCTGGTTTCGCCGCAGGACCTTGCCTTTTCCTTGCATAATAAGACAATCATTTTGAAATCGCTATATAGCTATAAAATTTATTGAACTTTATCCATTCCGATTTCCAGGCGACAACGGTTATTCCACAGGCATTTCCGCAGGATAATAAATTGTCCCTGGTATTTTGCCATTCTTGGAAGCAGCTCTCGGCTCTCCAGGCTTTCCATTGCAGTGGAGAACTTACTTTTGACAGGTTTTTCCATAGTGAAGCGTGAATCTGGCGAGGCCTTCAAAATCAGGCCCTCCCCCCACTTTGGGAGTTATCATCTTTAAATTTCATCTTCGTGTTTGGACACTGTCTAAGAGGGAAGTAGTGAGTTACTACAGGTAATTCCGTCAGGACCAAGTGGCGTTCTAGGGGACCAAGTCAGAGCAATAATTCATTGTTGATGCAATACTGATTACATTGACAGCTATTGCACCGTTGCGTTATTATTATTATTACCAAGTGAAATAAGGAAACCTCCTCCAATACAATTTCTATCGCAAGAATGTGTCCGTTTGGAAAGAAAAACGAATCACTCTAAGTTGTAGTAGTTTTAGATCGGCTGGCTGATCCTTGGAGACCAATTGGCTCAGTGGTGTGTCATTTAGACGCCCCAAAGATCATGGCTGCCCGTACCATCCATGGAGGATGCGTAAAAACCCCGCTTAAGTTCATCCTAGTTATGAAAATTTGTGGTAATATATTGTTCCTAAATTTGATCAAAATTGTACCATTACTAAGAAAGTTACAGTAGCTCAAAGTTGTCCTTACCGTGTAAATTTACTGCAACCCCGAGTACTAAATATCAATCTCAAACTAAAGTGAGTAGTTTAACATGCTAATGGCATGTACATAACGGGCTACATACAAATGGGTTAGTTCTGCACTTAAATACATTCACAGAAGAAATAAGAAAAACCGCTCATATCTGAAGCGCCAAGCTTCCGGTTTCCCGACTTCTCTTTTAAGGTTTTGTGTAAAACAAAACCTTATTAAAATCGATTCACTGTCTGTCTGTCTGTCACACGGAACTTCTTCAAAACGGCTAAACCGATCCAAACCAAATTCGGTAGGCATATGGGAACTATGAAATCCCATGCATATAGCGAGCGACATAAATTTAGGTGAAATTTAAAGGGGGACTCCCCATACATGAAAAGGGGCATTTAAGTTTTTTTTTTCACTGGTTGTAGTCATGTAGGCTATCAAATGAAAGATCTTGGTTAGTACTTTCTGAAACTGATATTAGTTTTGGCGTGAATTGCAAGCGATTACGGAGTCAAAATGTACACACTCAAAGTGAAACAGGACCCATTTTCGGAAGCTACTCAACCCAAAAACCCGAAAAAAATCAGGAAAATGCGCTTAGATGAAATCTAGGCCTTGAAATATGTCCCATTCCGATATCTGCTCAAATAAACTTACTAATAGTATATCACAAAGTTTTGGTCATTGACTGAAAGCCCCCCTTAATGTCATGCAAGGAGTATTGTAGCACGGGCATAGGGGACAGTATGGTGCATAGACATCCCAAGTTTCATGCAAATCCAACTATCAGTGTCAAAGTTATAGCAGTTCAAACTTATAAATTTCGTGCGCCCTTTTGGATTTGTTGTAGATTAAATTGTTGGCATTTGCTAATAAAATTAAACTCAGAGTGTGAAGCGTATGAGGTTGACTATTATCAATACAGTTCTTTTACATCAAGTGATTTATTTAAATCGCTTTCTAAAAAATCGAGGGCAATGGAATTTTTAACTATCAGGCACGGAACCCTTGTTTCGGCCGGTCTTTTGGTCGCTTACCATCGACGTCGATCTTCAGACCAATCTTGGCAAGTGGATTCCCGTTTGCGTGAATTACGTGACCGTACCATCGAAGACACCTCTCTCGTAGTTTTTCCACGATAGGCGCAACCCCATATTGATCACGGATGATGAAAGCGTGTCACGCCACTACTCTAACGCATCATCTTCGTCTCCATAGAGAGCGGCAGGACGACCGACAATGCGGTAAATTTTAGATTTGATCGTTGATACGTCGATTACAAAGAACACCAGTTGTGGAACGCCACTTTATCCAAGTTGCGTAAATGCGTGAAGCAATTTTATTACGCATTTCTTCATTGGCTGTTTGCATTCATTCTAAGTATTTAAATCGTTCAGTTCTGGGCAGTCCACTGCCGTTAACAGAACTGAGCGATTTAATTATCTCGAGTCAATGCTATCAGCCAATGGAGAACTACGATATGCTCCACACACACAAAACCAAAAGGTTATAAAAATATATATATATATAAAAATATCTGAAGCGTCAAACTTCCGGTTTCCCGACTTGTGTTAAACTTTTATAGCATACCAACAGCAAGTCCACTCGCTGTACACACTGAATCCCACAGACCAATCTGTCACTGGTATCCAATTAAGAGTATTCTTGCGGTGTTCTCGCTAGTGTTTATTTATTTTTTTATGCATATGCGCGAAAAAGAAAAATCATCTAATTATTTACATTGCAGATGTTGAATACTTTATATTGGTTGAACGAAGATCGATTTGCCAGATGAAATTCCTTCTCGGAAATTTCAAGTTCCCATCTCTCTATATCTCCCTCTTAAGTGTATACCAAGTTCGAGTATGACTAAATTATCAGTTTTTATGCGTCCTGGCTTATCAGTTTTTATGCGTCCTGGCTTGCTTGCTATGTACTGTCTGAAAGCGTTTTCTTCTCTTCCGGCTTTTAAGTATAATATAAAGATTCCTAAGTTAAATTTGAATATTTAAAGACCAAAATATCTTAGTTGATCAGGTAATGAAAAAGGACACAACTTGTGTCCGAAATACGTATAAAAACAAAAACAACAAATATAGGAAGAAATTCACCCTTTTTGATTCTAGTAGAAAGCGTGGATAAAAGCGGCAAGATTGAAATTGATGTTCACAACACCTCAATAACCAGACTATCTGCAGAAGATACCTACGTGGGTTAACATAACTCACATCCCGTAACTCATCGACTAATGAACAAAATCAAGACGACACTCCCCATTTGCGACCCAGAAGTTGGTCGAATTAAGACAAGCCCTAAATCTGGACAAAACTATATATTGTGTAAGGACTACTTCCAAAGCGGCTGATGCGAGAGAATTAATCTGTAGTTCCACCATTAATATTTCCACTCCAGAAATGTCTAGAATTATGGGGAGTATAATGTCAAAGTGCGTAATGTATTTCCCGAAAATGAAATAAGTTTCTTGGTGATGGTTTATGCGATACGGCTTCCGTCAACTAGCGCTGTCTAGCGTATTGTATAGCAAAACTGTCACTTAGTTCTTGGGATGCCGCCATAAGAACTGTCCTCTGATCGCCTGCCACGGGTTGACGGAACCATAATCCCAAGCATTCGGACAGGAAGACTAAACACAGGAGATTCATCTCTCAGCGCATTGTTCGAGATTGTATGAAAGGAAAAAGTCATTGCGTATGCTCGACCTTCCACGGTAAATGCGCGAGAACAATTCCGCGCATTAAGTCTGGTATTAGCGTAATGTATGTGATGCATTGTATTATTGGTCTGCGACCACATGGCTGTAAGCATGTAGCATTGCACAGCTGTTTATGGGTTGCCACATGGAATGGAAACACACACAAGGAAACCATATTGGCCCCAATGTCATAACGACACCCATTACTTACAAGGGCCGCGGCCCAGTAAGCGGTAGTGGTCACAGCACGAATACATAATTATAACCCGTGCCTCCTATTTTGATTTTCTAATCTTGCATTTGGTCTTCTTGCATTCGGAATACAGTAGGCCTTTTTTACCGACCCCACCCCCTTTATGCATCTATTTAAGCAGTCTCCTTCGTGCGCATTTTGCAGCTTATTGAATTTGTCTCCCAAGGACATCTGACGAGTAAATTACTCATTGAAGCAAATGCTATAATGTATCTGTCTTAAATCTGAGAAGGCCCGACAACAACATAAGAACTTCAAGCACCGATTTTCCTCAGTCCCATATAATGCGTAAAGTTGCAAGCTCATCACATGCATGTTTTTTTGTTGAGGTAATGTATAAGGGTCTAAGACACACAATTCCATTAGCAGTCGTCTTAGAATCTTTATTTATATTCTCCATTCTTGTGTTGTCAGAATTCTTTGGCCTTACGGCCCTTGCTAAGGTATTTGCTTGAGAGCCATGGAAGATATATCGACAACAAACCTATTTCACTCACAGACAGACAGACAGATACGAAACTGAATTTAACAAGGTTTTGTTTTCTATAAAACCTCAAAAATTATATATTTGCAGCAAGGGATGTTCAGTTGCATTGAACAATAATTAATGGGAATTTTTAAGCATTCCAGAGAAATATATTAGAGTAAAAGAACTCGAACGAATGTACTCCTAGAGCTCCTTTCAATTATCCCACGAAAACAACTAAGCTTCCAGCGACCGGCAAGATAAGCTAGTCTGAAGATTTTGATACATAAATCCTAATCATATTAAAGTATTAACTTCACAAGGCTTGAACCAAATCTCCTCCTTCTTTTCATTTAAACATTTCCCTGCTTCTCGTTTTGTCCTTCGTTACACTTGGTTGATTCTCTTCTATTTTCATCCAGCTGCCCCTACACAGGGCTACAGCTAACACCAATAATTGAATTTAATCCCAAACTGATTTCTCTCTAAATATTTCAGGTGTACATTGTCGGCCACATACCACCAGGATCAGACGAGCGCCTGTTCGGCAGCCAGCAGAACGGACATACAACGTTTTCAGAGAAAAACAATTTGCGATATCTGAGATTGGTGCGCAAATACTCATCAATTATTCAGGGTCAGTTTTTTGGACATTTACATTCGGACTCCTTCAGGATCATCTACAATGATTTGGGTAAGAGAAGTTCCTTGACTATTTATGAGATTTAAGGGCTGGGATCCATTCCTGTAATCGTATCCATCTCTGATATGATATCAGTAGTTTTGTTGATATAGGCTTCGATAAAAGATGCATACCACATTCGTTTGTTGTTTGCTTCAAAGAATAAAAGTTCACTATTTGTAATGTGCCGCATATAAAAGTAGCAAGTCCCTGAATCATTCATATAGGCTGCAAATTTACATGAACCTCCGAATGGCAGGGAAAGCTTGATTTCCGTTTTAAGCTTCTGGATCTAATTTAATTTAGTACAATGAATCTTTCCCTTTGAAAATATCGATTTTTTTAAAATTTGAATTTACACTGAGATAGGCAAAGGCATTAGGTACTTGCTACCTTAATACTTTCCTATGATCGAGTTTACTTTAACTTTTAATACTATGCCCGTATTCAATGCACCTGAATGAAATTCAGATCTATGTGTGTCCATATTAAAGAGTTACCTATTCAATAAGCTCCTTCTGTAAAATTTGTATCTGAAAGAGAATGCTTTACTTTAAGAAGGCTCCAATTTATCAATTAATTCAAAAAGCTATGTTTATATGAATTAATGTCAATTCGGGACAGTACGTCTTTGGCTATTCGTTAGCTAAGGATTTCCGAAAGCTCATGATTCCTCCCAATTATCTTACGCTATGCTATTTCATTGCACAGTATGGGTACACTAGAAGTACTTTGTTCGCTTAACCATCTTCTTTTCTCCACGTTTGTCCCACTCACAGGCGTAGTCAACGCGCCTTGATCAAACCTGAATTGGAAGGACTCGCGAGGCTCTCGCAATTTTATCACCATGGGTGCACCGCTATGTCAATCGCAGATGTCTTTATTTCGGATGTGATCACGGCGACAGGGCGGATGACACTACGGTAAATTTTGGATAGAAGACGTTCGTTGATACGTCGGCTGGGCTGATGCGCGGAACAGTTTCGTAACGCAGTCTGTTATTGGTTGCTCAGTTCTGGACAGGTCACTGCCACTGACAGTGGTAGTGTCCGTTTCATTGAGGTCGGTCATTAAAAATCCTGGTTTATTCAAATTCAATCTCAGACCGTGTTGCTGCAGCGATCGCTCCATTTTTGGACAAGTTGCTAGAGATCAGTTTCGCAACAAAACGCTCCATAGAGCGGTGTGTAGGATACTGAACGCTGGATGCCCCATGTGGTAGTGTCCGTAGTTAGAACAATGAGGGTTGGCGAAAGAGCGTTTCCTTGATAAACGAGAATGAATGAGAAAACCGTAAACTTCTAGTCCTTGAAGTTGCAAACATCTTTTATGTTCATGTTACATACAAATCTTGTTCATCTAAGAGAAAGTTTGAGAAAGTGTGGCGTGGCAGGATTCGCGGCATTCGAAATTTATTTCGAATACCAGCGGACAGATGACGTCACCGGCGCTCTCCACTCAGTTCAGACCTCGCTACAAGAGTGAAGAGCAGAGTAGGTGACGAGAAATGTCAGATGTCATAGAGAAAAAAGTGAAATCGGAAAGAGACAAGACGTGATAAAATTAATAAAAATAACGAGCCCCAGTTGTGTCGTTGGATATAGTGAAAGGATTCTATAAAAAGTTTTTATGAAATTCACCCTTTGTTGAAGCATTGCAGTTCCATTGTTTTTAATAAAATAAAATGAAGTGTTGTAACAGTGAACATTGTTGTTCTTAAAAAAGTACCCAATGACCAATATAGCAAGGATTATGCGGCGGTGTGGTAATTTGCAAGTATTTGGAAAACCCATACAGTCGAATCTTGGCTACACCCGCTACTTAGTCCATGTAGTAATCAAACGGTTTAGAAATGTTGTAGCAAGCCTTCCTTACGGGAAACTCGGGCTGGACGAAAAATGACAGCACGTAATTACTGTAAATACAGAAGTTTATTCGAAGGTATCAGATGACTTTTTGGTATTTGAACTTGTTACAGCCTTCCTTGTTATAACCAATGAACATGATTTCAGCAGGACGGAGCTACGTAACAGCCGCGCAATACGTTGTATCTGCGTAGGGTTCGCTAGATTGTCTCTTAAAATTAGCCTATGACGTAATGTGGCGTTAAATGATCTCTTGCAGTTGAGCCCTATGAACCGCTTTTTATGTGGATATCTCAAATCTAAAGTGCATGCTAATAATCCGATTTCACTTCTGCACTTGAGAGAAAATATCGGTTTCGAAATGACTGCCATCACCGAATATGCGTAATCAGTGCCGTGAGGATGATGGTGTTCCTGAACTCTTCACTCTAATATTTGATAAATACTTTAGGTACAGAAATCTGCTTTCTTTTCATATGGATACATGGAACTGAGAGAGTATATTTAATTTTTTTCTCTCATAATAGTGCATTAATATCTACCGATCGCGTTACGGTAAATGAGATTCAGCATTCGTTATTAATCGGTTCAAACTCTAGGTTCAGCCATACGTCCTCATCACTTTTCCTACGAGTAACAAAGTGCTATCAAAGCCCGCCTCGCTATTCAGGTTTTAACCATCATGTCACTATTAGGAAGCTACCCGAGGGAGGACCTGATGCATGTCCTTATAATTTTTAGTCTAGTATCCAACCGTGGGATTGTTGTCGAGACATTTTAAAACCAACCTGTCTGCAATCGATACTCCAAATTTGCATCAGTATAGCGGCCTTTAAGGGGGTCATCCCGTGTGTGGGATTTAAGGAATCGATTTTTTTGGCATAAATTGTATCTAGTATAGAATGTATGGACAAAGTGATTTTTTTGATATTCGGAGTCGTTCGGAAATGACAGATTTCAGATTTTATGGTTGAAATTCGCATTCTATTCTTTAAATGCGTTTTTCTCGAAACTGCATGTTGAAAATCTGCTGCCATCATAGATCAAAATTTATCCAACGAAATGCTTTGAAATTTTCACGATTTATTTAGAACATAATTCTACGGTCCCCATTCTAGGGTAATTGCGATTCATCCGGTAGTTTTTTTGTTTATTCATTAAAGAAGCCTTGGAAAAACATCAAAATTTATAAAAAACAAGCTTAGTAAGGCACCAAAAATTTAGCTTTCAATATTTTTTAATAATCATAGTTTGCAGACTGTCGTTAAGTCTGCACGTTAAAATGCCGTTTAAATTTTTTTCTTTAAAATGATCATAGCGCTCTCTAATGTGACAGCAGAAAAATACATTTTTTTGGTGATGGGTGTATAAGTTGCTCTGTTTTCAACAATGTACTATGCTAGTGTTGCCATGTTCAAGATATTAATAAACATATGGTGAAAAATTCGTATTTGCACCTGCATTCAGTTCTTCACAAAAAATGTCAAAAAACGGCGTTCACACGGGATGACCCCCTTAACATCTTCTCCTCAGCTCCAACGTTATTATCATCATCATGGTCTATTTGTAAAGGGGTTCTCTCAATTCTATATTTTCCTATTTCTTTGCTGTTCGAGCTCCAAGTCTAAATGAAGCACGAAGATATCGAAATGCCAACATCATAAGCAACTTCTCTATTCCTAATTTCGCGATCCTTCAACACTATTTATTCGACTTTTTGTACTGCAGCATGTAGAGTGTGCCTCACCTTTAACATCTTCCCGGCGTTCTTGGAATTTATATTACTTCAAAACTTTTTTTTACTTAGAGTACCGTATGCCAATCTCCACATTTCAATTGGTTTGGAGCACTTAATTCCATCTGCACACAAAATTTGGTACAAATACAAAAAAATAGCCTCAAAAGTAAGTGTGATAGTTACCGCAAATATACTTTTTTCTGCATCAGTTACTATGGGGGACGAGGGCACTAGGGTCTCTTCGTGATTTATAATAAAAACGATAGAAATTCTCCCTCATTATCATACAATTTCCTTAATCTTCAATCGAATCTCATCGAATCTTAACTTCGTTTACTCATAACGACTCTCAACACTTTCGACTTTTATGTCTACATCAACATTAGGCAGTGAGTTTAGCGCGAATTACATGTCCATCTCCTCCTCATATCGATCGTGGATGCCCTCATTTCGGATGTAAACATAACGTGCTACGCTTCTGATCCAATGCAACACTTTATTACCAATTCCTCGAGATGCCGTGCATTGTCCCTTATAATCGATCAGCACTCAGAACTACAGATGACAACAGGGCGAACGATATTGCGGAAGATTTTCGATTCGCGCAGAAGATGTCAGTCATGAGGTCCCACTTTATCCAAGTTGTCCTGATGCATGAAGCAATTTCATAAAACACTTCATCATTGGCCGCACTACATGGACAAGTTGCCCGAGATCAGCCTTCTTCTTCTTTTTCTTCAGCCTTTGTCTCGTTCACATGCGGAGTCGGCTCGTCGTGATCGGCTTCGCCATTTGCTCTATCGAATGCCTGATCCGGGTGCAATCTCAAGGCTTTCAAATCGCCATCTAGCGTATCAAGCCACCGTTGTTTAGGTCTGCTTTTTGGTCGTTTACCATCGACTTCGATGTTCAGACCAATCTTGGCAAGTGAATTCTCGTTTGCACGAATTGCGTGACCATACCATCGAAGACATGTCTCTCGCAACTTTTCCACGATCGGTGCAACCCCATAACGATCGCGGATATCCTCATTTCGGATGTGATCAAAACGTGTCACGTCACTAGTCCAGGGCTTCGACTCCATTACGGCAGCGCCGTTGATTGCCTTTTATAGTCGGACAACATTCTGAACCATAGAGGACGACAGGATGGACGACATTGCGGTAAATTTTAGATTTCAGACGTTCATTGATACGTCGATCAGATAGAAAACCAGTTGTGGAACGCAACTTTATCCAGGTTGCGTTAATGCGTTAAGCAATTTCATAACGCCGTTCTCCATTGGCTGATAACATTGATGCGAGGTACTTAAATCGCTCAGTTCTGGGCAGATCACTGCCACTGACAGTGATTGTGCCTGTTTCATGGGGATCGGTCGTCAAAAATTCAGTTTTGTTTAAATTCAATCTGAGACCGTGTTGCATGAGGCGATCATTTCATATTTGGACAAGTGTCTCGAGATAATTTTTGCAATCAGACGCTAAGGAAGCATCATCTGCATAAAGCAGTGTGTAGGGCGCTGGACGTTGGATATCCCGTGTGACGGTGTCCATAACAAGAACAAAGAGGAGTGGTGAGAGGGCGCTTCTTTGATGAACACCAACAGACACACGAAGCGGTTTTGATACACCCGCCATACTTCGAACTTTACTTTTCGGATCGTGGTAGAGCAATTGAACCCAGCGCACGAGTTCTTCTGGCACGAAGTGTTGTCGTGAAGCATGCCAGATGAGTTGGTGTGGCACACGGTCAAACACTTTCTCTAGATCCAGAAAGGCAATGTAAAGAGGGCGATGCTTCTCACGGTGTTTCTCCATGAGTAACCGCGCAGCGTGTATTGCATCAGTAGTTCCGCAGTTCTTGACAAATCTGGCTTGATTCACGGTTATTTCAACGATTTCGCGAATACGGTTGTCAAGAATGCGTTCAGAAATCTTCATGCCCTAGATCAATCTTATTATGAGACATCATACACTGAGAGCAGTTGAGTGTACCATGTGATTGTATGTACGGCAAGAGCAAAGATCTTGACGAATGGTTGCTTCTTTGATAAATACTGATAGAGATACGAAGCAGGTTTGATATGTATTCCATCCTGCGAACTTTATTTTTCGGATCGCGTTAGAGGAATTTCTCTCGGTGTACAGGCTCCTCTGACTGTAAGTGTTGCCACTGTATATACAATGGAAGCAATTGTACAGTGTGGAGAAAATGAAGCTTTTCATGGCGTTCTTTCCCTTCTTTAGACTTTGTCCTTTTTAGAAATGTCGGTAGTGCCATTTTGCTTAGCCAAAGGCCTGATTTGGATGCAGTCGCGAAGCTTTCAAATCACCGATGCTTCGGCAAACCTTTTGGTCTTTTTTCATCGGCTTCGATGTTCAGATCAATCTTTACGAGTGAATTCCCGTTGGCGCGAGTTACGCGACCACACCATCGAAGGCACCTCTCTTACAATTTTCCCCCATCGGTACACTATATCGATCACGATATCTTCATTTCGTCCCTGGTCCAACGTAACATTTTCGTCTCCATGACCGTGAAACACCATTCATTTTCTTTTATAGTCGGCCCACAATTAGAACAATAGACGGCGATAGGGAGAACAACACTGCGTTAAATTTTTTATTTGACCCGTTCCGTGATAATTGTGGAACGTTATTTCATCCAAACTACGCTAATGGGTGCAGTAACTTCATAACGCGGTTCACTATTGGCTGATTGTATTGACCCGAGATATTTAAATCGCTCAGTTCAGGCTAGATCAAAACCGCTAGTAGTATTTATGTCTGTTTAATTGGGACTATTCCTCAAAAATTCAGTTTTATTCAGATTCAATCTATTACCGTGTTCAATGAGACGATCATTTCATTTTTGAACAAGTTGCTATGAGGCACTAAGAAACATCATCTGCTTAAAGCAGCGTATAAGGTGCTGGAGGCTGGATGTCCCGTGGGACAGTGTCCATAACAAAAGCAAAGATATGTGGTGAGAGGATGCTTTTTTGATGAACACCGATGGAGACACGAAGCGATTTTTATACATCCAACACTTCCAACTTTACTTTTCGGATCGTGGTAAAGCACGTAAACCCAGAGCAAGAGTTCGTCGGGTACTGTTTGTTAGACCACACCGGATGAGTCCGTGTGGCGCACGGTCAGACACTTTTTCTTGATTCAGAAATGCAATGTAAAGAGGACGATGTTTCTTGCGATGTTTCTCCATGAGCAACCGCGCAGCGTGTGCTGCGGGAGTAGTTCCAATTCTTGACAAACCCAGCGGTTATTTGAACGATTTCGCTAATACGGTTGTCAAGGATGAGTTCAAAAGTCTTCATCATAAGGGGGAGCAATTGAAATGGACGGTAATTTGAACATTCCACGGAACTAGCATTTCCTTTGGCATATTGGACTGTTGGTGCTTTCTTGCTAGTCTGGTTTTGTTCTATCTTTATAACTCCATTGGAGAACTCACTGAGCGACAGTGTTGGGCTCCAATTCTTCATTTTCAAGGGAATATAAAGTCCTGGTTCTTTCCTCGATTTCATTCGTTTTATTATTTTCTTGATTACAGTGGCACTGACAGATGGAATTGGTCCAAATGTCGACAATGCTTGCGGAAGTGGGGGATGAACAAATTGTTCCGTTGAAATTTGCTCGAAAGTAGCGTTCTTATTGTTACCATTGTGCTCGATATCCTGTGTGCGTTGGTGTCGGTTTGTGACAAGTCGATACAAATCTCTTTCGACATCTCGAGTGTCCAGTTTATCGTAAAGATCTTTATAATGGATCGCTGTTAATTTGCTAATTGGCCAGGGTTCCGTCGATAAGCTCATGGTAAAGGCATTTCTTTTTGGTCAACTTGCCTGTGGTGTGTCTGCGGTGAAGAAATGAATAGCGCAATCAGCTGGTATAATAATGAGCTTCATGGGCCCGTCATCAAATCGCTTGACTTCTTTAATGACGTCACGGAAACCTTCAAAGATGGCACTGGATTGTGTGTGTGGGATCCTAAAATATAGAAGTTTATAACCAATTTTACCGCGCTAGCTACGCAGCTGAGTATTACAAACCGCAAATGTGTTCCAAAATTTTGTCAAAAGAACCGACGTTAGTATTAGTCTATTTACTGTACTGCAAGACAGCATTTGATCAGCTCCTAAGGTGCTAGATGAAGTTGATTATCGATTTGCCTTCATTACCTTAACATTTTTTTCTGCATCACTTAGATTCAATCAAGTCAGCTATAGATTCGTACCTGCGAGCTTACATACATGCACATATCCGTATACTTTCGGATATTGCCAACTTGGAAACAAACATTGTATTTTTAGTAGAATGAAAAAATCATATCAAACAATATCGTCTGAAGTTTGGCCGATACCTTACTATTTTTGCAAATGGTGTGAAACAACCCTCTCTATCCCAATCTCAATTTGGGTTCCTTGTTAGCATACTCCTCCCTGGATGGATCCTTCGTGCTAGAGTCATCTTTCGAATCGATAGAAATTGCTCCCGGGGAATTGACTGTAAATCGATGATGTGTTCAATTTCGGAGGCCTCGTTTTTATTTCTCTCAGGATTAGGTTAAAAGCAACCCCCAATTTATTTTGTAGCACCTACGAAATGGAAATATTATGTCACAAGGACTTTTAAATTTTTCGGTGACGATGACATCAACGACAACGATAACGCTAAGGCTTCTCAGGCGCAATATAAATGGGAAAAGCAAACAAAGATGGGGGACTAGCGGAATGGAGGATGGGAATCCTGAGTTGAATTTGATAGATGATGCGAGGCTAAGAGAACACTTCCCGGCATAAAATTGAAAAATGTGACAACCATATGAGGACGTGGGAATACTGAAGAAAATGTGAACTATAATTGAAAAATATGAACAAACATAGATGTTGTTTTTATGTTTTCTGGGATGCCGTAAGTGACATGAATGATGAAATCTAAATACATTTATATGACATGTGTGATCCAGGGTTTATTTTATTTCCCTACTTCATGTGCACATCTCGTTGATGTTAGGATAATCTTGTTCTTTGGGCTTTCTCAGCCTTTGGAAGTGTCCCATAAAAAAGCAGAAGTTTGGTTTATAGTCCCAAAAGAGGTTTCTGCGAGCCGGAATGTGATAAAAACTCTAATATTTGGAACTAGATGCTTAGTACTATGGGTAATGCATTTTCGTTAGTTTTTTAAGGTTTTGTGTAAACACAAAACCTTATTAAAATCGGTTTACCGTCTTTTTTTTTTTTTTTTTTTTTGTTGAGGAGGTGGAAATCTTCAAAAAGACACTGGTCTGGACACACCAGCGTGTGGGATTTTTACCCACTAAAACCACCCCCGACTCCCTCCCTGCCCCGCCGAACCACCATAAGGTATTACATCACGGGGCGGAGTCAGCTCACTCTAGCTTTGTCACCTTTCTTCTATACGCGGCGCACGTGACCGCGCTTTTCTCCGTTCCTCTGCCTTTCGCAATTTATCTTGAATAGATGCGATCATGGAGTTGACCGCATCCCAATTCTCTTGATGTGCTAGCATTTTCGGTACCAGATTTTCTGGTACCAGCACCTCTCCTAGAGTCTCCTCTAGATTCCTCCTTTCTTCCACAAATCTCGGACAGTGGAAGAATACATGCTCTGGGTCCTCTGGGACTCCATTGCAATTTGGACAATCGGGTGAGGTCTCCAATTTAAACCTGTGAAGGTATTGGAGATATCCTCCGTGTCCCGTGAGAAACTGGGTGAGATTATAATTAATCTCACCGTGTCGTCTCTCCAACCACTCCTTGATGGCAGGAATGAGCCTGCGCGTCCACCGGCCCTTTCCCGAGCGTTCCCACCGCTCTTGCCATCTATTGATGGATCTCTCCCTTTCAGCGTTCTTCGTCCGCGATGAGGAAGAGGTTGGCTTTGCATTGTATATATTCGCCATCTCATCTGCCAAGATGTCAATCGGCATCATTCCAGAGATGACGAATGCTGCATCATCTGAGACAGTCCTGAAGGCAGAGCATACCCTCAGGGCTGTCCTCCTGTAGACTGAACTCAGTTTGGTAGCATTCCCTGACATCCACAACGCCTCCCTCCAAACTGGGGTCGCATAGAGCATGATCGAGGTCACCACCCTGGCTATAAGCAACCTAGAGGTATGCCGTGGCCCTCCCACGTTCGGCATCATCCTCGCCAGGGCCATACTAGCAGTGGATGATTTATCACAAACATACTGTAAGTGTTGCTTATAGCTGAGCTTCCTGTCTATCACCACCCCCAAGTATTTGATGGTCGGCTTGGAAGTGATGATATGATTCCCGATTCTAACACAGGCGTAATTTCTCTTCCGGCGCTTCGTGATGAGGACCGCTTCTGTTTTTTCCTCCGCAAGCGTCAAACCAGAGCTCTCCAACCAGCACTTGACAGCACTGATTGCCTCACTTGAGTATAACTCAGCATCTTCAAGATGCTTTGCGACAACAACTAGTGCTATGTCGTCAGCGTAACCCACAACTGTGGCTTCTTCCGGAAGGGGAAGGTTAAGTACATCGTTATACATGATGTTCCACAGTAGTGGGCCCAATACGGAGCCCTGTGGGACACCGGCGGAAACAACGTACTCCTGCGGTCCGTCATCAGTGTCATACCATAGCCTCCTTTCAGTTAAGTAACTATCGACGATAGCAGCGAGATAGGCCGGAATACCAATCTTCGCTAGGGATTTGCGTATTAGATTCCAATTGGCCGAATTGAATGCATTTTTCACGTCCAGGGTTACTACCACGCAATATTTGCTGGTACTACCCTTTCCGTGAATTGCATCTTCGGCCAAGCCAGTAACCAATTTGATGGCATCAATGGTTGATCTGGCTTTTCGGAACCCATACTGCCTATCTGAAAGGCCGCCTTGGCCCTCAACAACCGGGAGTAATCTATTATAGATTACCCGCTCTAACATTTTCCCCACCGTGTCCAAAAGACATATGGGTCGGTATGACGATGGTTCACCTGGAGGTTTACCAGGCTTAGGCAGAAGTACCAACTTCTGTCGCTTCCAAGCCGCCGGAAATATTCCTTCGGACATGCACGCTTCAAACAGCTCAGCGAACATGTCCGGCCTGGATTTCACGGCAAGCTTAAGGGCCTTATTCGGTACTCCGTCTAGGCCCGGCGCTTTATTGTCTCCTATTCTGCTGCAGATCTCCAGCAGCTCGACTCTGGTGACTGGAGGAATTGCCGTCATATTCAGAGGTGGTTGGAATATGTCGGTGCTCTCCTCTTGCTGGGGGAATAACCCCTGGATGATTTTCAGCAAGAGGGTGGGACACGTGATCTGCGGAGAGGAGCGGCCTCTAAATCGTCCCATCACTATTCTATAAGCACTCCCCCACGGGTTGATGTCCGCTTCTGAGCAGAGCTCCTTAAAGCATTTTGTCTTGCTTCGCTGGATGGCGAGCTTGAGGGTTTTGCGGGCTGCCTTATAGGCGCACTCTTTCTGCCCCTGATCGACTCTACCTACCGCCCTCTGAGCCGCTCTTCTGGCTCGGTGGCAGGCTGATCGAAGACCGGCCAGTTCATCATTCCACCAGTAGTTTGGTCTTCTACTGGGGAATGAGCACCTCCTAGGCATAGACGCGTCACATGCTTTGGCGATGCATTGAGCCAGATGGACGGATCTTTCCGTAGAGGCGCCTGCTATATCAGGTTGATCTAACCACACCTCTAAAAAGCTCTGCTCATCCAAAGATTTTGCAGACCAGCCTGAAAACTTTTTCGGTTTCGGGCATGATAGCTCTTTGCCCTGTGGCTCGACACATGTCTCAAAGAAGATTGCCTGGTGATCGCTGTGGGTGTAGCGTTCACTGACGCACCAGGACATACCAAGCGCCAGCGAAGGGCTGACAAAGGTCAGGTCTACAACTGAGCCTGACCCCCCTTTCTGGAAGGTGTTTACAGCACCTTCGTTAGCCAAAACCATGTCCATCTGCGCAAAAGCTTCTAATAAACTGCGCCCCCTAGCATTTGATTCCCTACTACCCCACTCTAGGGCCGTAAGTGACATGAATGATGAAATCTAAATACATTTATATGACATGTGTGATCCAGGGTTTATTTTATTTCCCTATTTCATGTGCACATCTCGTTGATGTTAGGATAATCTTGTTCTTTGGGCTTTCTCAGCCTTTGGAAGTGTCCCATAAAAAGCAGAAGTTTGGTTTATAGTCCCAAAAGAGGTTTCTGCGAGCCGGAATGTGATAAAAACTCTAATATTTGGAACTAGATGCTTAGTACTATGGGTAATGCATTTTCGTTAGTTTTTTAAGGTTTTGTGTAAACACAAACCTTATTAAAATCGGTTTACCGTCTGTCTGTCTGTCTGTCTGTCTGTCTGTCCGTCTGTCTGTCTGTCTGTCTGTCTGTCCGTCACACGCATTTTTCTCGGAAACGGTTACAGCGATTGACACCAAATTTGATAGAACGGTGGGAACTGTGAACGCTCATGCATACAGTGAGTTACATCCTTTTACGTTGAATTTAAGGGGGGTCCACATACATGCAGAAGGGGGGTGTAATTTTTTTTTTTTATTAAATATAGTCATGTGGGGTATCAAATTAAAGGTCTCGGTTAGTACTTTTCGAAAACAGGCTTAGTTTTGACATTTGTTGGAAAGGTGGGGAGTGCGGGGGGTTGAAAGTGACCATTCCTTTACGGGGGCCATTCTCAGAAACTACACAACCGAAAAATCTGAAAAAAATCAAGAGGCTGCCACTATATGGTGCCTGGGCTCCGAAATACCTTCCACATTGATATCTGCACAAATAAAGTTAATAATAGTATATTACTATAATTTTTAGTAATTCGCTGCAAAACCCCCCTGAAGTTCATACTAGGACGACGAAATTTCGCAACAATATAGGGTGTAACATAGAGCATGATGTTACCAAGTTTGGTGGAAATCGCACTATTGCTAACAAAGTTATAATACGTCAAAGTTGTCGCTTCTTTGCAAATTGAAGACTATAAATGTCAATATCATCCGAAAGTGGATATTCTCACATAATATTGTATATGCATATATTACATGCTACGTACTAAGAAATGCACAAAACCTTTCGTAACTGAAGCGTCCAGCTTCCGGTTTCCCGACTTGTTTTTAATTAATTGGAGTTTTTAAAACCGAGTTCGATTTAGATGTCGAGCGAATTTATAATCTTGTAAATTAAATTTAGAATGCTCATTGAAAACAAGGATTGCAGGGGTTATTTTACTGTCAATTAAAAAAAACAAATGGCGGCCGCAGCATGCAGATGTTGCAGTGAGAGAGCACAACAAGAGCGAATTGCGCGGGGTAGTATACAGGCTTTTCAAGTGACTTATAATCAATTCAACCCATACACTTCTCCAGTTTTGATCAAAATCCACTGCACAATTTTGAATTTTAATAAGTTGGCAAGCTTTTTAAGGTTTTGTTTGTGAAACAAAACCTTATTAAAATCGGTTTACTGTCTGTCTGTCTGTCCGTCTGTCTGTCTGTCTGTCTGTCTGTCTGTCTGTCCGTCACACGCACTTTTCTCGGAGGCGGTTGTAGCGATTGGCACCAAATTTGGTAGAAAGGTGGGAACTGTGAACGCTCATGCATATAGTGAGTTACATCCTTTTACATCGAATTTAAGGGGGGGTCCCCATACATGCAAAGGGAGGGTGTAAATTTTTTTTTCATCAAATATAGTCATGTGGGGTATCAAATTAAAGGTCTCGATTAGTACTTTTCGAAGCTGGTCTTAGTTTTGACATTTGTTGAAAAGGTGGGGAGTGCGGAGGGTTGAAAGTGGTCATTTTTTTAAGGAACCCATTCTCAGAAACTACCCAACAGAAAAATCTGAAAAAAATCAGGGGGCTGTCACTATATGGTGCCTAGGCTCCGAAATACCCTCCATACCGATACCTGTTCAAATAAAGTTAATAATAGTACATTACTATAATTTTTAGTAATTGACAGGAAAACCCCCCTTAAGTTCACCCTAGAATCACAAAATTTTGCAAGAATATAGGCTACAGCATAGAGCATGATCTTGCCAAATTTGGTGAAAATCGCACCATTACTAACAAAGTAATACTAAGTCAAAACTGTCGCTCCTCTGCAAATTCAAGACTATGAATGTCAATATCACTTGAAAGTGGCTATTTTCACATAATATATGCATATTTTACGTACTACATGCTAATGAGACAAATGCACACCCAAATCTCTTTATAAAAGAAATAAACAAAACCTTTCATACCTGAAGCGTTTAGCTTCCGGTTTCCCGACTTGTTGTTTCTAAAGGAAAAAGTCTTCTAAAATTCACAATTCTAAGTTCGTTAACTATGGCATACTTTAAACTGGTTCAGTGGATTTTTCCTTATACTATCGCGCGAACCAAAAATGGGATCCATTCCATGCGCGCTCCGAAATATGCCTACGGAATTAACAGGAAAACAGATATCAACATAACACAGCCCTGCGAATTGGGGCCTAAGGGGTTATATACAGGCGCCTACTGCACCGGTATTTTTGTTTGAGAAACAACACCCAAAATAGCGGGTGTTATAACAAAACGTTTTGGGCGGGGGTGAGAAAATCGTGAGTTGGTCATGCATATTTTACAGGTCGGATTGAATGAAGAATGACTGCCAAATTGCCTTTAAATCCTACCAATACGCGGTACAAAAAGATGAAGGGAGGATCGCAGTGAGCGGAAAAGCTACGGCGAAGGAAGCGCGTTCGTTAAAAAAAGTAGCGTATAGAGAAAGAAGAGCAGGAGTATATCAATTCAAGATGTTAAAACTTATTTTTTGTAAAAAGGTACCTAATTAATAGTGAAAAACGTTTTACTCGAAGTCTTATCCCCCCCAGGATTCACTAGACCGACTTTACTAGCGTGTCGGACGTGATAATGTTTCACAATATCACAAAAAGAACGAGAAAATGAAAATCTTACAAAGAAAAAAGTCCAAAATTGTCGATTTTTTCGACTTTTTTTCAAACAGTCTTCATTTTTGAGGTTTTGTATAAAACAAAACCTTATTAAAGTTGGTTCACTGTCTGTCTGTCTGTCTGTCGCAGGCACTTTTTGGTGGACAGATGGAGAAGTACCAAACAGCGTATAATACTGCCAGGTTTCATAGAAATCCGGTTGCTATTATCAAAGTTATTGCAATTCAAACCCATTTACTGCAGCCTACGCCATACAAATAAGATGCTGTCGTCAAAATAAGCGGGAATAATTGACAGTTAAGTGAAATATTAAAGACCCATCTATGAAAAAGTTACTTCTCTTTGGCACTTTTACCCTTTACACATTAGATGGGCCCTTTTTAAGGTTATGTGTGAAACAAATTTGTCTGTCTGTCTATCATAGGCACTCTTCTCCAAAAACGGCTAAACCGATCCAAACGAAACTTGGTGGACAGATAGGACCTATGAAATCCCACGTATACAGTGAGTGGGGGTTTAAAAGTGGGCCGATACATGCAAAAAGGGGATGTACAATTTTTTTTCAACCAATGTAGTTATGTGAAAGGTCTAGATTAATACTTTCCAAAACTGATATCAATTGATTGTGTGATTGTGTGATTGTGTACTTAAAGTGAGACAGGACTCTTTTCCGGAAACTGCCCAAAGCGAAAATCTGAAAATAATCAGGATGGTGCGCTTATACGAAATTTAATCCTCAAATAGCATTCCGATATATGTTGAAATCAACTTCCTAATAGTAGTAAGTTCATCCCAGGAGTACGAAATTTTTGTATCTATTGTAAGTTGTCTTCTTCACATTTGCTAATAATATTGAGCTCCTAGTCTGAAGCCCATGAGGTTGACTGTTATCAATACATCAAATTATTTGAGTAAACGGTTTTTCTAAAAAGTAGAGGGCAATTAGATTTTTAACTGAGTACACACGGAACGGTAATACTTCCTCACATAGGGAAACACAAAACCTTTTCTAGCTGACATGTTTAGCTGTCTGTTTCCCGAATTGTTTATATTTTATTGATTTTTTAAGAAAAGGTGATAGATTGTTGGTGAAAAACCATCTATTGCTTCTTATAGGGCAATGTAATCTTGTAATACAGCTTTACGGTATTGAATAAAAGACTCCAACACACTTCCAGCCCCTGAGCCAATTGGAATCTAATTTTTTAGCATACTTGTCGGCTAAAACCATATTTAATGAAAGGGAGAAAAAAATTTGAAATGTTAATAGCTTATCTTGCAGCTGCAAACCGTATGTACGAGAATGAAGGTTCGAAAGTATAGGCGAGGTAATCTGTTGTAAATAGCTATAATTTCGAGCCTACTGTTCCCATGGCTATCAAATTCAATGAGAATATTCCTGTAATTAAAAAATATGCAAAAGAATGCCATAAACATTTTTTCGATTTGCCCCCTTCCCTTCAGAATACACTCAAAATCTTTCCTGCTGCTAAAAGGGAAGGAAATCTGTGCCAATTTCGCAACTATCATGCTACCGAAACGTCAACAACGCATCGGATAAGGACTGATTTCGCGGCTACGACCTTTGACTATCGAAACGAACCTGCTTTCTGAGCAAGATAAGATGATGGGACTGTGGAGATTCCTCCTCTCCCACTTGTGGCGATGTACTTTAAACATAAGGAAATCCAAATGGTAGCCGATACGAACCCGGTTTGGGGCTGTTACTGACAGTTACAGCAAGGTGCGCTCTCTTGACCTGGAAACTGCTTTCTGATAGGATTCTAGCAGCTGGATGTCGATCCAGGTTAAGAAGCAGCACAACTGTACAATACAATGCACCAACGGAGATTTCCGATATAGTGGAGAGAGATGCTTTCTATGAGCAAATACATACAGTTCACGATAGGTTCTCTAGAAACCTAATAAATACGAGAACTAAACTTCCCAACTTCCTCTGTACAATATACTTCAAGTAATGGTTTCAAAGCATGTAGGTTCCGCTAACATATGGTGGACTCTCTCGTTTATCTCAGTATGTTCTACGATTAGAACATATTCGCCCTATCCAATTATATCTGCCTGATGAATTTCATCAGCAGTCCTCGCAACAGATTTTCTGTTCCATCAAAATCAAATCGTTCGATGTTTGTTCCCAGCAAATAAACATGTTTGGTTTATGGACTGTCGTAATTAACCAACCATAGGGAATGTGAATATATTTAGCAGCTCAGATATTGAGTGGGTACTAAGCATCTTCTTCGCGAATGCCTCCAACTTGCAATCTAATTATAACATACTCAGTACCATTTGTAAGGACTCCTTTACTCCAACGTTCCCAAAACAGCCTTGTTGGGGCATTACAACCAATTTAATGACGACGGCCGGTCGAAAATCCGCCATTTTATACTTTTGTATGAAACAAAACCGTATTGAAATCGATTCAATGTCTGCCTGTCCATTTGTCCGTCTCCCCGCCTGTCATTGAGATTCATATAATCATATAAATATTCATAAAACCATTGGTGCATCTATATGAAATCTAGTCCTCAAAATAAACGTATACGCTTCCTCGCTTCGAGTGGAATGGCTTCTCGATTTTACGGGGAAAAAATATTTATTGCATCCTGCTGAGTATTGTGAATACTCTCATAGTAAATATATGCAACAGTTCTTTTGTGTACGACAGGTGCTGATCGTATGAATAGAACTTAAGCCATGTGTGATCTCATCATCGTAGAAAGTGAACTCATATAAAGGGCGATGTGGGAGTTTGGAGACATCTCAATGAATATGTTAAATTTTTACCTCTGTACGAATGAAAAGATGTGGATAGAAAGTTTCTTACAAAAGTTACACACAAAACCATAATACTCGAAGTGTCAAGCTCCAAGTATTTCGACTTGTTTAAACTTTCTCAGCTTTTTGTATATCAGTATCAAAGGGTAGTATAGGTCCCAGGGCGAAACGTGGATTGGTACCCACGATGGAGCATAAAACCTGGGAAATGCTTGCTGAACCAACACCAACAGCTCTACACTACCAAACCCTATCTCCACCTCTACGTGGTGACCGCTGGGAGCTCTTCCTTAACGGAAAGCTGCAGACGGAGAAGGATGAAGGTGAGTCTCCCGGGCCTAAAAACGGGCCAAATCGTACCAACTGGTCCTACTGGTTGGGGGTTGAGTAGGGCTGACAACCCCACATGGAAAACAGCTTGTTACGAAGCTACAACAGGAGCCTCGGACTGGACGGATTACACAACGACGAACCCGGCAACAACAACGGAAAAAACGATTCACGCATTTTCTCATGGAACGTGCGCTCCCTGTACAGAGATGAAGCTGATGAGCAGCTAGCCGATACCCTGTTCCAATATAGGGCTGATGTAGTAGCGTTACAAGAGATGCGTGGGACAGGGACCGGTTTCCTGGAGAAGAGCCACTACACCATATATTATAGCGGTCATCGAGTAAACCATGTGCTCGGAGTAGGTTTCTTAGTCAGCCACAAAACGGCTATCCACTCTGCGCTTCCGAGGCAAACTTAGAAATATAACCCTCATCAACGTTCACGCCTCTACAGAGGAGACTGCAGAGTCGGAGAAGGATACCTTGCACGAGGCAGTAGAACCAACCCTCGAAGCTTTTCCCAGATATGATATCAAAATGATACTTGGGGATTTGAACAGCCAAGTAGGGAAGGAGCCAGTATTCAGGCGATACGTTGGCTCCGACAGCTTACACCAAAATACAAATGACAACGGGCTGCGGATTATTCAATTAGTAGGGCTACACGAAATGGTTGTTGGAAGTACCTGGTTTGCGCGGAAAGCGGTCCACAAACATACATGGGCCTCTCCATACGGGACACTTTCAACCAAATTGACCACGTGTTGATCGAACGCCGCCACCTCTCAGCCTTGATGAATGTCAGAATATATAGGGGGATCAATCTAAACTCGGACCACTATCTCGTTGGCATGGAGCTCCGAGCTCGAATAACAATACCACCTAGAATCCCCTCTGACAATCAGATGAGAGTGAACGCTGAAGCCATCCACAACACAACCCTCCGCGACACCTACAAGAGGGAAATGGATACCGCAATAACCGCAGTCAACAGAGGACGTGAAGATGAAGCATCAATAAATGCTCTTCACAATCACCTGAAGAACGTTATCATGGACACGGCCACAAACATACTTGGCCCCAGCCGCAAAAGGAGTCGGAACGGCTGGTTTGACGATGAATGGAAGCTAGCAACGCTGGAAGCTAGCAAAGCTCAAAGAACGCGGGCACGCGCAGAGACTTATCACGAACTCCGTCGAGCAGAGAAGCGACTTCACAGACTTAGAAAGGGAGCTTGGGAGAACCAGCATGTCTGTGAACGAAAAAAGTACAGGGAGCAACCGCACCAGGCGCGGAAATTTTACCAACTAATCAGCAGGATGAAACCTTATACACCTCGATGTTCATCCTGCCGAGACAAAGAGGGAAATCTGAATTCCGACAGAATGGGCATATTGGAGCGATGGGTTGAGTACTTTCATGGGCTACTGGAGGTCCCGCCAACTGAAGACGACGGACAAATACTGCCACCACCAAGTTTAGGAGAAACAGTCCGTGCAATTCATCGGCTAAAAAATCATAAGTCGCCAGGAGCCGATGGAATTACGGCCGAATTGTTTAAATATGGAGGCGACCAATTAGCGATAGCGAATCAATGCCTGACGATTGGCAGCGAGGCATTATCTAAAAAAATCTAAAAATTATAAAAAGGGAGATATCACACAGTGCACAATTATAGAGGTATCACGTTGCTGAGTACCATCTATAAGATATTCTCCGCTATCTTGCTAGGACGGATAGCCTCATACGCCCAGAACATCAGTGGCCCATACCAAAGAGGCTTCACTCCAAGCAAATCAGCAACAGACCAGATTTTCTCTGTGCGGCAAGCGATGGAAAGACTGTTGGAATATGGACAACAGTTGCACCATCTATTCGTCGACTTTGACGCCGCATATAATAGCATAGCCAGGGTAAAACTGTACACGGCCATTAGAGAATTCGGTATCCCGACGAAATTGATAAGACTGACTAGGCTCACGCTGACCAATGTGCGACGCCAGATAAAAGTCTGACATTCATCAAGGCTAGCGTCTCACCATAAGGTCGAAGCTCTTACTGTACAAGACTATGATCTTGCCTAATGTATTCCTCGGAAACTTGGGTTCTTAGCAAGAAAAATTGTGAACTCTTGGCCGCGTTCGAGAGAAGAATCCTCCGAAGAATGTTTGGTCCCTTACATGAGGATGGACGATTCTATAGCATACACAATGACGAAATCTATGAGCGATACCATGACCGTCCGGTTGTGGATCAAATACGGCTCAATAGGTTACGGTCGACGGGTCACTTAATCCGTATGGATAAGGATGATCCCACGCGGAAAGTCTATAAGGGCAATATCTATATCTATATCTATGGTAGAAGAAGAAGACGAGGCAGACCCTGCCTAAGATGGAGCGATGGTGTAGGCCAGGACGCCAGACAGATTTTCGGTATATCGAATTGGTGGACCTAGGCGCAAAACCGGGATGTCTGGAGTTTCCTTATTAAGGCAGGCCTAGACAGAATACCGGTTGTTGCGCCGTTGATGATGATGGTGATTCGTCAAGGCTCAAAACAGGGTCTGGAGCGGCCCACGTATGTTTGTGGATCGCTTCCCGGGCAAACCAGGTACTTCCAACAACTATTTCGTGTGACACTGCTAATTGAATAATCCGCAGTCCGTTATCATTTGATGTAAGCTATGGAAGCCAACATATCGCCTGAATGCGGCTTCCGTCTCTACTGTAAGCTATGGGAGCGACTGAATAAGGGCTCCTTCCTTACTTGGCTGTTGAAATTTCCAAGTATGATTTTGATATCATACTTGGCACAGGCTTCCAGCGCCCGCTCAACTGCCTCATAGAAGGTATGTTTCTCCAACTCTGCAGGAGCGTGTACGTTAGTTAGGCTTATATTTCTAAATTTGCCTCGCAAGCATAGAGTGCATAGCCGTTCGCTTATGTTTTCAAAACCGATAACAGCAGATTTCATTTTTTGGCTGACTAAGAAATCTACTCCGAGCACATGGTTTGCTGGATGGTCGCCATAATATATGGTGTAGTGACTCTTCTCCAGGAAATCGGTCCGTGTCCCACGCATCTCCTGCGACGCTGTTAGGTCAGCTCTATATTGGAACAGGGTATCGGCCAGCTGCTTGGCATGAGAAAATGCGCAAATCGTTATTCCGTTGTCGTTGCCGAGTTCGTCGTTGTGTAATCTGTCCAGTCCGAGGCTCCTGTTGTGGCTTCGTAACAAGTTGTTTTCCATGTAGGGTTGTCGGCCCTACCCAACCTTCCACCTGGAGGACCAGTTGGTACAATTTGTCCTGTTTGTAGGCGCGGGAGACTCGCCTGCATCCTTCTCCCTCTGCATTTTTTTGTTAAGAAAGAGCTCCCAGCGGTCGTCACGTGGAGGTTTTTTCCAGGTTTCATCTTATGTACCAACGCACGTTTGGCCCTGGGGCCTGTACTACCTTTTGACCACTTCGCGTCTATCATCACTCCCAAATATTTAACGGCCGACTTGGAAGTGATGATATAATCTCCATTTGGAATGATTGCGGGCTGTAATCTGTTTTCACCAAATGAAAAGCCTCGGTTAATACCTTCCGAAACCGGACACATTTGTTGAAAAGATGGGGAGTGCGGGGTTCGAAAGCGATCATTTCTTTCACGGACCCATTCGCAAAGACTACCCAACCGAAAAATTTCAGCAAAATCATCCACTATATCGTACCTAGTCTCCGAAATACTCTCCATGCCGATATCTGTTCAAATAAAGTTAATAATAGTATATCACTATAAGTTGTAGTAATTGACTGCAAAACTCGCTTCAAGTTCATCGGAGAATTTTCAGCAATATAGGCTATAGCACCTACCTACCGAGTTTGGGTGAAATCCGATCATTACTAATACAGTTATAGTAAACCAAAATTGTCGCTTCTGTGTAAATTCAAGACTTTGAATGTCAGTGTCACGCGAAAGTTGATATTCTCACATAATATATGCATATATTAGTAATGTAGGTAGTAGGTAGTAATGGGAAAAATGTCCCCTCAAATGTTTTTATAAAAGAAATAAACAAAACCTTTCACACCTGAAATGTCAAACTTTCTCTACTTATTTCCTCTATATCCGAAGCGTTCAGCGTTCAGTATCCCAGCTTGTTCATATCTAGACCTTCTTCATACTCGCTAATTATATTTAATTTCTAGTGCGAAGAGTATGAAAGTGACTATTATCAATTTAGTACTTTCTTTATCAAATTATTTGGGTGAATGGTCCTTAAAATATAGTGTGAAACTGCATTTTTAACATGAATGCAATGAAGCCACTTAAAGAAACGCAAAACCTTTCATACCTGAATCATCCAGCTTCCGGTTTGCCGACTTGTAATAATATTAATAATAATAATCGTTGGCACAAGAATCCAATTGGATCAGGGTATTGAAATGTGTAAGAGCGTTTCATTTACCGTAATGACAGTACACTGTAGGAGGCGATGTGGTCAGCATTGCAATTGATAAGACTAAAGCAAGCGTTGATTAAAAAATTACCATAACTCAAACAAAGACACAAATTAATTATATGTTTGGAGATATTGAAATTTGAAGTCTTATTCCATTCGATGGATGGCGCATGATTTTCAAGGATAACGTCCAAGAACGAAGCCTGTTTAGGAAAAAAGTAGTAGCGAGTCGTTTACAATACTATTTTCAACTATTTTTGAGAAATGAAGGTTCATTTTATTAAAAAAATATGTGGTGCACAGCTGCATGGAATATATAACCGCCCTCGTTATACGGAGATACCCTCTCAGGTATAAACATTAAATCCATTATGTGCGGCTTATGCCGGGCAGGAGCCAGTTGTCAGCGTCAATGCTAGATATGATGCCGCAGATCTTGGAAAACGAGACACTTCTCTCTCGAAACCTTGTTTCCACAAAACTACAAATTGGAAGCACTACATTTTCTCATTAGCATTACATCCTTTCTACCTTGACAGAAAAACATAGAAGCGTCGATCCTCGTTCGCCAAGATTATTTCGGTGGGAGCTGCTATCACACATGCTGCTTCATCTGATGAGGCATAGCAAGCGCATGACCTTCGATATGGACTCAATCGGTATGTGGCTGCGTTTTTTCTCTTGTTCGCTCAACTCACGAGATAAGGAGACTTTTCCTAGGACCCCCTAAAATCGGTAACATTTTTACTAGTAATGTAGCAACTCCGCAAGCCTTTGTTACTAAACTCTCAGGATTCATTCAGTGTTTGGTCAATCATTACTCCTCGGTACTTAAGCGTTGGTTGCGAACGAATTATGTGTTCACCAATCCTGATGTTTATCAACGTTTGCTTTCTTTGCTTGGTGACCAGAACTAGCTTGTTTGTTTTGGCTTGGCAGCCCAAACATCTTCCAGCCAAGATCTGATTTCAAAAGTTTCCTCGCTTGTGAGAACCTTGTTCTTCTTAATCTCTTATGGCACGCAATTTTCGTTACCATACTGATCGCATTAGTAAGTCTTTCCTTTCGGAATCCAAATTGCCAATTTAAGAGACCATCTTTCCTTTCTGTGATCGGGACAGGCCTATTTTAAATAACCCAATTGAAAAGTTGCCATTGTCGTTCAATTGGCATATGGACCTGTAAGACGAAGAATCGCCCGAAGTATTATTCGCTTCGGAATTAACACAAGGTTTTGTTGCCTTTACTTTCTCGGAAAATCCCTTCTTTTAAGCACGTCGTAGATGTTTCATCAAATCGCTTTGGAATTGTTTTGATGGCCACTACTATAGCTTTATTCGGAATGCCGTCTAAGCCTAAGGTTTTATTTTCGAAAATCTTCTTTGCTGCTTCCAGGACTTCTTCAGTGGTTACCTCGAAAATTTCATTGGGATTTATTTCAACAGTAGGTAGGTTCAATTCAGTCTGTCTGGCTGTAGCACACACTCTTCTCCGAAACGACTTTACCAATTGATACGAAATTTGGTGGAGAGCTGGCAACTGTAAATTACATCCTTCTTCATGTATTCAAAGGGGGGGGTGTAACATTTTTTTTACCAAATATAGTTATTTGGGGTATTAGATGAAAGGCCTCGATTAGTACTTTACGAAGCCTGTTTAAGTTTTGACATTTATTGAAAAGGTGGGGAGTCCAGGGGTTATAAAGTGACTATTTCTTGCGCGGACCCAAAAAATACACAAAAACTCAAAAATCTGAAAAAAATCACGGAATTGCTTGTATACAGTGTCCAGGCCTCAAAATAGCCTCTATCTTGATATCTACTGAAACTAATAATAATACGTTTTTGGGAAACTCGCAAGAGGCCCCCTCAAGTTAGGCCAAAGTAAGTAATCCGACATGCTAAATGCATATACATTTAGAAGTAATTCTGCGCTCACATACATTTGCAGAAGAAGTACACACAAACCTTTTATACCTCAAACGACAAGTTTTATTTTCCCAATCAAAAAATCACTGGAAGCAAATCTCGTGAAAACGGTGAATTTTTTAACGATTCGAGCTTCAATTCCATGATTTTGTCCATTGGAATTTTACCCGTGCATTGCCTTGATGAAAAAGGACCTTTAACTTGTTCAAATGAAGGCTTTATTGTTAACTACTTCCTGTAACCAGTGCAATAATAATGCATAATACTGTCCCAATATAGTTTTTCCGTTTTCAAGAAACCGATTTAGAAGATTTCATGTGCATCCAAGAATTTGGTCATAATCTTCAAACCTGATTGACCGTCCTTTCCCTGTTCGAGGCCATTTTGTCTGCAAGTGCCCACTATTTCGGCTGATCCATTGTCCCTGGAGTGCAATAGTGTATCCATATTTTGTCGGCAGAAACTCATTAGGATTGAGGCCAGAAGCCCCAAAAAAAGTCTCGGAATCGACTACACGTTTGCGTTCAAAATCAAAAACACTACGCAATAAGCCAGTGACCTCAACTATTTCGCATACTGTGAATTGCGGATCATGAAGTCATCGTGGATTATCGCAATTTCTTCAGGATTATTGCTAAGGTGTTGGTCACCTTTTGTGGACCATCTTTTGTATCTTTGTGTGCAATGTGTTATTGAACGCTCCTTCGAAGTCCAAACACGCACACAGTGCTAATTGTTTTGCTTTTATGGCATGTCGGACTACATCCGCCAAATGATACAGGGTAGTTTCAATTGAATGTCCTGCCCGGTAAGCGTGTTTACATAGATGTTGGGGATTATGCATTAGAACGTAAGTTCTAAAATAGTGGTCTTTTAGCTTCTCCGCCGTTTTAAGTACAAACGATGTCAGGAAGATTGGTCTGAAGAATTTAGGGTGAAAATTGCCTGCCCCCCCCCCCCTCTGCAGTAAACCCTTAACACCCTGCTTTAAAAGAGATTTGTTATGACAGATCCAACCATGGGCACTCGCACCATCTATCTATCACGCAAATGGAAACGAATACTTGTTCGTAAAGATGCTTAGAACGCATCTGAGACCTTGATTGGACGGCATATATTTTTTAATAAGTTCAAAAATTCTTCTGATGTGGAAAAATCGAATTCCATAACTCATGTAATTTTGTTTGCTTCTTCTAAATAACTTATAAAACATACTCTAAGGGAGTTTGAACGTTCTCATATTGACAGTGAAAGTGTCATAGCAAGGAGTATGCTGTACATCAAGTGTTTCCTACCAGTATCGATGTTGGCTGATAAGACGAATACCGTTCATTTACATCATTGGGAACATAAATCACTTTTTTGTTAAGAATGAGCTCTGCTTTCTCTGAAAGATGGTTACATGGCAGAAACGCACCCCCACCAACCCTAATGGCGAAAACGATAGATTAACAACTTTTCATGCGGTTTACTGGAAGGGGCCATTAGACGCCAACCGGGCGAAGGAGGTATCTGTCTGTCTGCAACAATGCTTCGCCCGGAAAAGTGTTGCGAATGCCTTGGAAATCTGATTTTATTGTCTAGTAATGACTTTTAGATCTTTCACAGGACATTAAACATTTTATTGCAATATAAAAAGAAAAAATTCCAATTACATCTCTAAACTTATTTTTCGCTTTCCTTTTCGTATTTGCTTGGCTGCCATCGACGGACTCGTCATCCTGGCTGTTCATCACGATCGATATGAATTTCATTGGGAAATTGTTCGTGGCGTCCCATCTTATCGCCGGGACTGTGGATGCCGTGCTTGTTGGGGGATATTGTGAAAAGCAGGAAAACCCGTTTCGTGGATTATGATTTCGCCATCTGTTACTCCTCGGAAGCTGAGCGTGGGATCCAATAATCCGGCGATGCGATTGTATAAGTTCGACACGGACACAGGACAGGTTGGTTGAGATTCCATTTCTTCTTTTCGTTACATTGCATTTTTGCCCGATTTTCATTTAATATTGTAGCTTTTCCGCTTTTCTGCAGTGTCATTTGTTTTGATTGCACATAAAATGGAAAGTTTTAAAAGGCAATTTTCGTTTTAATTTCTCCTACAGGTGTTGGATTACACTCAGTACTATTTGGATTTGGGCTTGGCGAACGCGGGGGAAGCCAACTGGCAGCCCGAGTACAATTTAACGCATTACTATGGATTAGCCGAAGTGTCGTCTGTATCGCTACATAATCTCGCAGATCGATTTACGAATACGGAAAACGTTCCATTTGGAAAGTAAGTGGCTTTTCCGGTACAATAGAGGCCATTCGGGAACTCATGCATTTATAGAAAGTTCACTAGGGGGAGATTAAGGCAACGGAATTAAAGCCAAATCCATTAAAATTGCTCTTGGCCTGATATAAAAATAAAGCCGTTTGCAGGTCGATACCCGGATTTGAAAGAAATATTGTATGATTTGGATGATCTATACTTTCTAGGCGAAAAGTAGTTTTCACTGCTCATATTGCAGTTACCAGTTGTAATTACCACCTACGTTTGATTCTATTTCGGTATCTAATCCTTTCAAAACTACCGAACTACAAAAGTGACCGGAACCACTTATAGGTAATCAAAATAGATTGATGTCGTTGAAACATCGCAAACATATTTTAAATTAATCGAAACCTCTTGTATCTGATTTCGAATTTATTTCGAAACAACTACGCTTAAGTAATACCACCTACCATAAAAAGCCTGCGATTGCATAGCCAATGGAACATTTACAGTGAAATTTTTGAAAGTTATCAAATTGTTCCTAAAGTGGCATATGCTCGTATTTTGTATCAGAGACTCGCAGAGTCATTCATCCTTACGGTAAGTAGACACACTCATACCAACAAATAGTAAGTACTTGTCAAAACGTCTGACTGTCCACAATAGATTCAAGCTAAAGAAATTTAGTGAGTTCAACGGGGCACTAAAAATTTCGGATGAAAATGTAGGCACATATCCTTTTGGTCTATTCCAATTTCTTTGCGCTTGAGTCTAATTTTATATTTTCTACCAAACAGTTGTATGGGAATTCGATAATCTGAAGGCATTACAAGAACAAGATTTAGTTCTTCTAATATCTCTTGCAATGGTCTGTGAGCTGCTTTTATTGCAGTGATCTGAATATACCTATATATGAGCTACGTCGGATGTCGTGCTCATGTTATACATGCAGTTTTTGAAGTGATGCAAGCTTGCAGTGTGTCCGACCTACACCTGTTGTACTAAACATGCTTATGCAAACATTCGTCTAATGCTTGGAACATTTATCGGTATTACCACGTAAGGCCTAAGTCACCATGTCGATTCAAAGGTCCGCCTGCATAGCCTGTAGGCCGTGAGGGCTCCTTCCATTTTTGTTATGTTGGTTCTAAAAAAGTTTCTTATCTAAAATGGCTCCCAGATATTTTATTTTTTTTTGCAAAATTGCAGGATTGTTCTCCTTAACAAGCAGAGATCTTCCAGTTTAATCAGTTTTGTAAACAATACAATTGTGCTGCGAAAGCCCATGCGTCAGGCGCCAACTGTCAATCAGAAAGTGGCGTTTTTCTGATAATCGTTTCGAAGTTTCGATCAACAGCTAGTACAATCATATCATTCGGTTATGCTTGAATATGTACTCAGCAGCACACCTGATCTTTTAGTTCTTGCGTCATCAGAAGACACAGTGAACCACAGGGTAGGGATAGAGAGACGATTATAACTTTCCCCCTCCTATCATTAACCTGGTAACCCGCAATTGTAACCCGGTTGCAATGAAGTACCTGAGCATGGTTGCTTCCAGCAAATTTTAAATCAGGACACAGGCAATTCGCCTTGTGGATTTTTCCTGAAAGAAGATCCTAGCCCCCTATAATAACAATTTGCTCCTTGAATTGTGCACGTCATTCAAAACCGTAATGGTACATTACGCTCTAGGTAATGTGATTTGACTCAGGTGCTTACTCACAACTGAGTGAATTGCTACCTGAATCCATCAGTGAGATTTGGACCGTGACTTTCTGCTGCGAAAGCCTAGCATTCTAACAATTTTTTGATTCCTTCTTGTTTATTTGTTCCGCTATATAATAAATTAGGAGTGACCTCGAAAATATGCGCTTTTTCTGCAACTTGATGATTCAAATTTACGGGTCAATCTGAAGTCTGCATCTTCTTAAGAACTTACAGACTACACATAATTGGCTTTATTTTGGAGACTCTAGTTCACTACAGCAGGCTATCCTTCCAAATCAAGGCTCAGCTAATGAATTGTGGCCAGTTAGAACATCTACAATACTCCTGGAAGTCTTCCTGCTTTTCGACAAGATAAACTTTGAACTATGTGTGTTTGTTTCTGGAAAGGTAAGTTTGGTGTGTTTAGAAGCATTAAGGATCTGCCACTTGTCATTATGAGAAACTTATTCCCAGTTTTCGATAGCACCATTAACCAATGCTAACGACACTCCAATTGCGGGTTCCAGTTCTGGCCCGGGAAATTGTTAAAGCAATTGTTAAACAAGTCGCAATACCGGAAGCTCGTGCTTCGGGTATAAAGGTTTTGTGTTCATCTTATGGAAGAAACTTCAACGCACAACGCACGTACATATATAGCTACAAATCCAACATAATCCTTCATATTTTTCCAAACTACGAGACATACGTACATATTACAGCCATAGATATTACGCTCACCCTAAACAAACAAACTGCCTATTTCCGAATACTGTACACATATATGCACGTATATAAATTGATCGCACCCATATTTCCGATTTACTTCTTATATCTATTTGAATTAGGCACTACCCGCAAAGTTCATTAGCACGCATATATTATATACCTACATACACACATGTCTGGCTGACAAATAACTAAAAAAATAAAACAAAATAATTCTCTGCGACCCAATTCATAAGAACTGATTTCGTTGTGGTATTGACGAATTGACATGTGATGATGACGTCATGCAGGTTGTAGAGTCCACGAAATTCACAAAAGATTGTAAAGTTTCACCCCCTATAACTTTGTTAATAATAATTGGATTTTCTTCAAACTTGACCAAACTGTGCATTATATTCTTCGTTACAGGCATGCCAAATTTTGTACTTCTGGGATGAACATAAGGGTGGGTACCGGGTAAATTTCTAAAATGTGGAAATATACTATTATTAACTTTATTTGTGCAGATATCGGAACCGGATATATTTTGAGGTCTAGATTTCGTAGAGATGCACCATTGTGATTTTTAGATTTTTCGGTTGGATAGGTTCTGAGAACGAGACCTGTTACACTTTTTGTGGGTCATATTTTGAACCCTCACTCCCCTATGTTTCACCCAATATCAAATATTGAACCAGATTCGAAAAGTACTAATTGAGACCTTTCATTTGATACCCCACATGGCTACATTCTGTGAAAAAAAAATGTGCACCCTCCATTCACATGTACAGGGAGCTCCCCCTTAAACTTAACGCAAGATGGCGCCACTTACTACATGTAAAAAGATCACCAGATTACATACTCTCACCAATTTTCGTGACAATCGGTGTAGCCGTTTCCGAATAAATCGGTTGTGACAGACAGACAGACAGACAGACGGACAGACGGACAGACGGACAGACGGACAGACGGACAGACGGACAGACGGACAGACAGACACCGTCTCGATTCTAATAAGGTTTTGTTTCACACAAAACCTTAAGAAATACCATTCAAACGGTTTCTACATTCCTAGACGGTTTTTGAAGTGATTGAAGAACTGCACAACGTCCGCAATACAGTTTCGCTACCGCTACAGATTACGATGCGCCCGCCCATTAAACGTTAGTCAATCATCCAAGTCGCCACCCTTAGGATCGCACACATTGCAGCCTGAAAAACCGTTGCATATTGTTCCAAGGAAAAAGTCCACTTCTCATTTTTATTCGATCGTTAGACTGCTGCACCAGAACCCTGTTCTGTTTTAGAGCCGTGTAGAGATTCGTGTAGAAGAAGTCAATATATCTTGACACGCATCCATCTGGTTCGTCCCAGTTTTCTCTTCATCGTCCAATTCTCTGTACCCCCACGTCCATTGTTTCCCCAAAAATCTAATCGAATTAGTCTAGTAGCTGCTTTCACTGTGGTGCTCTGAATAAACAAATCCAGTTCCTTGTGGTGTGGCTAGTTTACAGTGAAAACTCTTTTGTTTTAACTTAACCCATCACACTGCGATGCATAAGTGAACATCGGCTTAATGATAGTAACGTATATCTATATTACTATCTAAGGCTTAAGTCCATGTTGTGGCACAGGTCGCTTCTGTTGCTAGGTTGCGATCAACGCTTCATCCCACAGCAATCTCTGCGTTAGCATAGCTTCGATCCGCTTAGACAAAGTTTTATGAACACCGTGCTTTCTAGCGGCATGACAGAACCTTTGGAAGGGCGCACAGTTAAACGCCAATGTCAATGTCCACAAACACCCCCCTCGCGTACTCGCCTTTCAGAGTTTCGTTCACTCCTTTTGCAACCAAAGATTCTGAGGACGTTCCAAGTTGGTAAACATAGTGGTTTTTATTTCGTGGGTGCGACCTTAGCACCTTCTCACGAATGTGAGGCTCAATCAGTCTCTCCAGATATTTCAAAGAACGTGATGTTAAGCTCAGTTTGAAGTGCATAGGATTTGAATAGTCATCTTTCCCAGGGTTAGGTGTGAAGACTACATTAACCTCCTGCCAAGAGGAGAGCACGTAGCCCAGACCTGACATCTTTGAAAAATATTTTTCAGAAGTTGTTATAAGTGCTCTATACCCCCCTTTAGGAACGCTGCATAGATGCCATCAATGCCAGGTATTTTGAAGTGTTCAAAGGATAGTATAGCAGGTTTCGCCCGATTCCTGTTGCAACACCTTCATGTTGAAAGCTTGGCAGAAACCACCAATTCTTTTCTTTCCACTTTTGAGATCCGTTCTCTTGGGTGGTGTACTTCCAAGAAAGTCTATATAGACACAACTCTGGAGTTCGTGAAAGTACCTACCGGTTTTCTAAGAGAGTCCAACTTGGCCGACGCATCCTTATTTAGGACTCTGCATCGTCTGTAAGTCTCTCCTTCATCTTACGGTTTCTCACAGTATGCTCGGAGTCTCGTTATTCATGCTGTGAGTTCTGGAGTCTGTCCTGTTCTTGGTTCCACCATGGAACTGTTTTACTGCGTTGACCTCGAGAAATAGGATAAGCTTCTTCAAAGTGCTCCATTTCCAAAAAATTCATTGAACTTTATCTAAACCGTTTTCCTATGATTCTGTGTTTGTATTACAGGCTGTTCCTCTGGAATAGTTAGACTCAGTACTCGCCAGTATTTTATCAACTGTAGGAACTTGAAAGTGCAGATCGTTAGGTCAATTAGCAAGGCCCATGTACTTATTCTCACGTACGTTCTGTTGTCGTTGGTTGGGATCCCCCCAGGTCCACGATATCCGGGCTGCATGAATCGGTTTCCACATACCGGAATTAGGCCTGTTACTTTCATATTACCAGCTTCCTTTTCTTCCGTTTCTCCTGGTAGAAGCGAAGGAGAAAGTTCTGACAGGCAAGCCTGTTGTCTCTTTCCCTATGTGGCTGAAGTTTCCTTCTGCCGAGCCTTCCTCTCCCGTTTTTTGGAAGAGTTAGGCAACAGTGTCACCGACAAGCCGCCTGCAGTCAGGTATCGAGATCCTCTCGTTAAGGGAATTGCTGTACTATCCATTCTGACTGATCGCGCAATGGACATTGGGTGCGGGTTTTCCATTCAAGTGGTAGCCAGCCAACCGCAAATTTCTGTGTGGGAGAACATGAACCTGATGAGGCCTCCAAAATCCCTCGGCCACTTCTTGATTTCTCAAAGTCGCGGGCGGATTGAAAGTTTGTGAATTCTTATCACCTGGAGAGTTACAATCCATTGTTTCCATCTTTATGTGTTGTCGGACAACTTTAGTGCAGTAGTAAATTACCACTGGCTCCTCTACCCCGACATCGGGCATCACAATGGGGAGTATTAAGCCCGGAGTTTTATTTCTCCCAATTCTGTAGAAGATTACTGCGGAATTACTATTGCCTGCTATCGTTAGAAGCAGGCAATAGTAACAGTGAATAGCCCAAAACTCTCTCTCCTCTGTCAGGCTGAATAATTTTTAGACTAAAATTATAGCGGAAATACGGAAATGACCGCCCTCCGGGTCATCCTATCACAACTTTGTATATTCTCTACTTACTTACGATGACTTGATGTCTATCTTGAAGCTTCTGTGTAGATTTGTTCTTTGACATAGACACATGGGATGTTTTTATTATATATTGTGTTCTGTTCTCTTCCTAGATGTGTTCTAGCTACATCTCCATAAATCAAAATGTAATCTCGGGGTGTTTCTAGCAATTAAATTATCTAAAATAATTAAGATTTGACTTTTCTATTCGCTAGTAATATTTATTAAGCTTGCAAATAGACTTGTTAGCGCTGATGAAGGGAACAAGTGGGGTTTTCATGTTAAGCACCTTCTTTACCCAGTATCGTATGCGAGATACTGCCTCTCTGTATTTCTTCACACGAAGGTTCACGCGCGTCGTCCTTTTGCGGCGAAAACGAAGTTACTAAGCATATCCTCAATTCTAGCTTAAGGAAACTTAGTTAATTTATTTCATTTGCTCATCGCAGTTAAGGCTTTTCAAAACTGAAAGCGTTTGACAATGTCAGTATTATGCCACTTATCTAGTTGCCTCCGAGTGAATCCGAAATTTTAAATGTTTTCCTCCTTCATAGTTTTACCGATCTTCGCACTTCGAGCAGCCGTTTTACACTGTGTAAACCCTTTTGAGCTATTCTCATTGTTTATAAAATACCCCTTTTGTCTTTTAGATGCTAGTCACTTCTCTAAAGAGTTTCCTTCAATTTACTGCAGTTGGTTAGGTTGCTTCTTTTTACTAGTCCCTCTTTATGTAAACAGGGAGCTAAAAAAGTTCAGTTTTGGTCGACCTCTGCCTTCTTGACTCTCTTTCAGCGTCTTTTTTTCTGTCCGAATGTTTTCAGTTAGGTCATACTCAATTTAAATACCTCATTTCCAAAACTACTGGCGTCATAGAATGCAGTCGTAACCAAGTTATACATCGTCGAGGGAGTGTGGTGGAAAATGTAAATAAGAAACATGGGTGCGGCGCGCGATTCCAAGCACAGTGAGTTTTCCACTTCCCGTTGTTTCTTACCTTAGTTTTATATGGTGGGACCAATGGTCATTTTGGTCCTTGCATCAGACATATCCAAATCTAAATGATAGAAAGTGGAAAAAACAATCATATTGCAGAAAATGCGTCCAATTCCTACTTCGCCAATATTTGAGGTGGTTGTTGACAACAAACTCGGAGTGCTTCTTAACGACTTCAATGCACCTGACTCCTTACTGTTTATTATGCGGATTGCAGAAAGCTGCGTTGCCGAACTTTTGTATTTTTTCGTTTAATTCACCTCGGCATGAATGAAATTCTTCAAGGAATATAAAATAATAATAATGCAATAGGAATGGTTTGGTGTGATCCCGACAAATAACATAAAAATAAGTGGATTATTACATAGCTAATTATATCAATGGTACATTCCCTGCATGCTGGCATTTAAGTTTTTCTTTCAAGGATTTCTTACAATACAATTTACAATTGTCATTTTCAATTACTCCCTCGTTTAAAGATAATTTCCAATATAGGATAAAAACTTTCAAACTCATTTCCTTAAACAATTTGAAAAATTGACGTTACTTTTGAAGAAAACATTGGGCCACACTTCTTGACCGAAGTAGTATATTTTATCAATGAGTATGTGACAGCTTCACCGTAGAAAATCGACGACTAATAGGGAAATGTTGTTATCGCTTCAGATCCTAATCGACCTAGAAATCGATAGCAAAGTGAGTAATATCGTCGAGACTATTAGCGACAGGTACTTCTGATAGTTTGGGGTATATCCCAAACATATATCACTAGTGATTTAATGCCGTAACGAAATTTGGTTTGTCTCATTGAAAAAGACGCGTATACATTCCACTGATCCTGCATAAAATCAGTTAGAGCTAGGAATATTCTCGCATGCCTGGCTGTAGCTCCCTTGCTACAAAATTTACCCAGAATTGTCACCCGTTAAGATTTGCAGAGCTGCCACGAGCAAAAATATGTGGGAAAGGTTATCCTGCCCTAAGGAGTTCAATACGTATGATTATTACTTTTCAAATGTCATAGAATCATCAACAGTATTTCCATTGAATAAGTCAAATTTGGCAATACTCGCGATAAAACTTAGGTGGAAATCCCAGGCTGTCTTTAAATCTGTTTCCCTGTGTGTTTGTCGCTGTTCTTATTGTACTGAAAATGGCGCAGGGTTCCATTTCGAATCTTGATTACCAGACCGTCATTTATCATCTCCTCTTTCTGGGGCTCCGGATCGTTGGGATTGAAATCTACATAAATTTCTCGTAAATTTGCATACAAATAATCGACAAATCAATCTTCCGTGTTACGATGTTACATGTCCCTGGCATCTATAGTGAAATCGTTCGGTGCAAACTCTGACTTCGGCTAGAAGTCCTGACTGAGTCCTACTAGGGAAGCTTGTATTAACTTGTATTAACATTCATAACTATCCAATTCGGTAAATAGAACGGCGACGAAAACTTTTCGCAATTTGCTGGGTTTTGAGGTGAAGCTGAGCAAAAAGTGTCAGCGGACGGAACTACATAGTCGCAGGTACCTGAATACGAGTAGAGACGTTAATCCCGTCGACATTTTGTCCCTGTGCGGAAAGGGACATTGCGGCATTTACTTTTCTGCTGCTGTTGCTTTCGCGAAATGAGGCTACATTTGGGATTGTGTCCATGCAATGGAAGCGGCTAGCTACGCGGCAATAAATTCAGTGTTCCGGATTGCAACGAAGGAAGGAAGTCCCACGAAAAACAGGACATTAAGTAAATGCAAACATGTTGTGTGCTTTTTGTTTCGACCAAGTCGTGAAATAAATTTACACGGCGTTGCGCTATCAAAAGACTGTCGATTGGTTTTTCAGACCTGGGGCTGGGAATTGGTGTTCAAAACTTTGTCTGAATGCCCACGGTCTCAGAGCCTGCATGGTATGAACAAGGTGCGAAACATGACGTGTTAATCGTTGACATGATGTAAGTTATGACATGTTGCTTCTTTTTGTGGAAGGCAACACACTTGTTCGCGTCCCCGAATGGATAGATAACATTCTTGGAGTTATTACTTCCGTAAATATTGAATATCTAGAGGCACGACACACTTATTATTTACAGTGAATTTGGCAGCATATTCGAGCTTTTCGAATCGTATAAATTTTCTTGAACTAAATGTTGTCGAAGTCATTTTTGACCGTAGCCAATATTGTCGTATATGTACATTTATTCAAATTCTGCTTGTCATTTTCAGCATCCAATTTATAAGTGGCACACTTATTTGTGTTCGCTTTCCTATGTACTCATATTGCTAAATTAAACCGACGCCGCTTCCTTATCCTCATCGTTACTATTAGTTATTTCATTGCATATAGCGTGTCGGTGATACATGCCTTGATTCTTAAGTTCCATTTTTACTCTTTTGCGCCATATACTCAGTTCTCTGAATGTTGGTAATCCATTAATGTAGTTGACGATGTGTATTCCAAAGCCCAGCACAGTCAGTGATATAAAACTCGCCACTTCCGTCCTTTGTGATTTGAAATCCTGTCCGGTCAAAATCCAACATACCTCATAGACAGGAATCAATGGAAATTTGTAGCTTTGGTATGGGAGCCGCAATCTGTAATGAATTTAAAGTGGATATGGTTAGGATGAAAACACCTAAAAAAATTGGCGAAGTTGACCGTGAAGGTCCGCCCGCAAAGATTGAAGCTCCATCAAAATGCTCGGTCGACACGTTCTTGCACGCCTCTGTGCTAGCCAGGCTCGGGAAAGTTGGGGGGGGGGGGGTCCTTTGGGCGCTTTGATCCCTCACGCTTCATTACTACAAAATCATCGTGTCTATTCCGATGTGTGGGTCCGCACCGGATACCAAAATAGACAATATTAGGGAATTCGACCTATCGAATAACAACCAGAACGGAACTAAAATTGAAAAATAAAAAAAAACGGCTCGATCGCGCGCGTGGAGCCGTAAGTCTCCGGACCCGAGTGCCGCGATCAAGGACGGGAAGATACACGACGGATCACAGTCCCGTTTATTGCCTCTTCCGCCTCAGATCTTGAATGAGGCGCGTCCCCTGAGGCCCCCACCCTTCCTTGATATCCTCAGGCCAGTTTGTCTTTTGAGGATGTCCCTTCACAGGTTCTGCAGGATCAAAGAGGAAAGCATAGGGAGGAAGTCCTCAAATTACGCAAAACTTAATTCGAAATCATAATGTAATTATTCCAAAAAAAAAACAACAATTCCAATATAAAAAAATAATCAAAAATCAGAGAGAGAGAAAAAAAAATTAAAACAAAAATTAAATCAAAATTAAAAATCATTAAAGAAAAAAGAAGAAATTTGAAGAAAACAAAACTCTAAACTTACTGTTGCAAGTAAACACTCCGAGCTCGGCGTAGTAGCTGCTTCTGTGTGGAAAGAAATTAGGCACATTTGGAATTTCGAAACAAAATTACAATGTTTGATATAGTTCTCTTTTTCTTTTCTATAATAAAAATGAAAACCTCACTATTTCGAGGTAGTCCTGAAAGTTCTTTCGTCTCGAACCCCAAAAGACAAAGGGTTCGCGCCGTTCACTTCAACCGTTCCATTCACTTTTCACCTTTTCAATTCAGTTGTTATGAGAATAAGTCATTGATTTAAAAGTGACAAATTCCCCTCATTTAAAAGTGACAAATTCTCTTCATCCAAAATAAACGTCAAAACTAAAACCAACACTATATTAGTCGAAAAAAAACGAGGACTTTTCGATTAATGGGCTGCTATATTTGATAACCAGGATGAGGATCGCCTTTCAATTCAATCCTCTAGTTCAGCTTCTCCTTTTTCACTCTTCTTTCAGCCCAGCACCGCTTCACTTGCCGCTACATTGCCTTGAACTCTGTCTAGTCAATGTTGCGGCAACATGCACATGCTCCTGCGGATGCGGCAAATCATTCGCCTCTGTCAAGATTAATTCGCCCAAATGCACTCAATAATGTGCAATCTGCGGCGAACATTAGGGTAATTGCACATTATTAAATGCATTATTTAAGCAAATTAATTAAGAAAGAGCCGAATGAGATTCCGCTCCCATCGCGCAGCCGCGGTCACTACAAATCCGTCCAGCAACCCGTCTCTTTTTTGGCACGAAGGCAATATCTACGCGTTGCGATGCGAGTATAATTTCAGCGGATATAACCCGATTGTATTGATTTGGTTTAACTCATCCTTTTGGGACTTCGTCTGAGAGGTCAGTATTCTTCCCCTTTGTATAAGTAAATAATTCCTAGTAGTATAATTCACCTCTTTCTGAAGAACGCTAATCCAATGTTTTTTTAAGGTTTTATGTAGACACAGAACCTTAATACAATCGGTTCACTATCAGTCGGTTTGGCTTTCATTTGTACTATTGGGTCGAAATTTGGTGTGCATATTCTGCTGAATTTAACAAAGTTGGGGTATGAAAGGTCCCCATTAGTACTTTACGAAATATGCCTCAAATTTGACATCGGTTACAAAGTAGGGAGGTGGGCGGCGATAAGTTAGAAAGTACGACCTTAAAGTGAGGCGAAGGGTAATTTTCAGAAAATATCCAGCCAATGAATCTGTGCCAATATTGAATTTGGTCCTCAGAGTACTCGCAGAAACGTAAAGAATATTACAAGGCATACAATTTTAATGCTTGAAGGAGTTGGAAGGGAATCATATTATTATGAACAATGTTATAGTTGATCATAGTTGTCTACTTTGTGGGAATTTACTGTGATCCAAAGCTGATTAGAATGGCGGTATCCTAACAAACTCATACACTATGACTTACCAACTACGTGTCGATTGAATCGCCGTGTAACTAAATATCTTTACATAGGGAGTATGTACACAGAACCTTTCATACCTGAAGCGACAAACTTTCAGCTCCCGACTTGTTAATTTTATTGGTCTATTATTAGCGTCTCTGAGAGTACACCCGTAGGGCACAAATGAAGTGTGCGTCTATCAATATGAACTCCCTCATAGAGAGCTTTTCTTAAACTAGTTATCGAAACTGTTTGTTGTTACACACTGCTCAAACTTTCTCTGAGTGCAAATACCCACACTGAAAATGCACAAAAATATTAAACTGGAAGTTTATTAATTCAAATATCCAAAAATGCTTTTTAGGTGGTACTTTTCGAGCAAGTGTGTTTAGGCGCAGCTCGGAAATTCAAATTTCAAAGATATATCGAAACTTTTCCCTTTATTCTAGGTGGCTTAAAGTGCTCTTTAAACTAATAAATATTGCGGATTTTTTGAAAATGTTACAACACCCTTCGCCTTGAAAAGATGGTTGATTTCACAGGAACATACATATGTACATGTTTTAACTCAAATAAAAATTTATTAGTCAAAGTAAAAATCATTATCAATTTTGCACGTTCTAGTTACCTAAAATGTCGTTGAGCGCATTTCCTAGTGCATCGACGTAGTTTCAAATTTCACGTGTTGCTTGAAAAAGTGGTAATGAGCAATAAACCTGGTGTGTAAAGCCCACGATCTAGGTTCGGTTAGGTCTGCCGATTACGCCGGAAGACTCCGCAATGGCCCACACTTCAACTGAAAGCGTACCAGAAAGCCGCAATATGATTAGTTCAACTCTAGATGTCGAAGTTCCTGAGACGAGAATTTGAGATATTTTCGTTTGTGGGCATTTATAAAAAATATTCAGCAATGATAAAGATACCCATAAAATTCTCGCTCACAACTTAAAGAAACATGAAGTCTTCCCTTACAACCTAAACAAACATGTCTGACCCGTTGGCCGATTCATTTTTGATTCGATCACCGGTCGCCTGAACAATCAAACCTGACAAACTAACTGCATCCCATCCATGTTACGGTTACCAGTTAAATGCGAACTCTTCAGGTCGAACTGAAAGTGAATAGCGGATTTAATGGAGCTTTGTCAGGTTTCGTGTAAAAAAAACCCTTGTCGGCTGTTCGTCTTTTGGTTTTTTGGGGAGAGAGAGAGGTTTTGGCCGGTAGCAGTCCGCCTTTGTGGTAAATGTTTTGTAATAAAAGCACAACACTTTCCGTATACCATTTCACTTTCAAAAAACGAGAAAATGAGAATGCAAAAATGTGAATGTGCTTTACCGCAGGCCGTTAGTAAGTAAGTAGGCTCCTTATCCTTTGTTGATTGGTATCTTACTTTTGTGATTGTAGTTTTCTCGGAGAATCGCAACTTCAGTCAAATCGTCCACCCTAGGTTCATTTTATTTGATCGCCTGAATAAAGTAACTTTGAAAATCCATATCGTCAATATGTTAAAGGAAAAACCCCTCCAGGTAACAGGTATTTATTGCATACATTGAAAAAATGAAATTTTTGAAATTTTTTTTTTTTTTTAAAAACACGGTTGCATTACAGCTACTCAAACTTGCTTTTTTTAGTTCGCCCTGTTGAATGCTGAAACTGAAACCAACCCATCAACAGTTTTCATAAAAATAAATTATTTCGCTTTGTATGTACCTATTTTCGAATGAATGAAATGAAATGTCGGTCTGTCTGTCCGTGACACGCACTTTTCATAGAAACGGTTACTTCTGTTGACACGAAATTCCGTAGAAAGGATCGAACTATGACCCCCACACATACGGTGCTACATGTTGAACTTAAGCGAGCAGTGGAAAATTTGTTTTTACCGAGTATACCTGAATGGGGTATCAAATGAAAGGTCTCGAGTACTTTTCGCAGGAGATATTAATTATTATGTTTCAAAAATTTACTAGAAATCCCCCTAAGTTTATTCTAGATTCGTTATATAGGCTTTAATATTGTATTAAACGACATTCTGGAAAATTTCTCGTCAATCCTGCTATTATTAACAAAGTTACGTTAGATCTAAGTTGCCTCTTTCGTTTCAAATTACAACTTCCGCGAGACAAAATGTCAATATCACATTGAATTGAATATCGAGTATATTCAGCATATATACACTACGAATTATGCATATACAAATAGAACCATGGCATACTCAAATATTCTTACATAAAAGATTAATGAAACCCTTTTATATCTGAAGCGCCGAGTTTCTGGTTTCGGACTTGCTTTTATAAACGGGTTTTATTTTTATGTTAGTATATTTGAGTACGAACTATCCAATTTGTATGTAGCCCGAAATGTATATATATATTTATCATGCCAAACTATTCGCTTTAGTGTGATATTTATATTTCGTATTTTGGATTGAAATAAATTCAGACGGAAAAGACAATTTTTTGCTACTCCAACTTTATCAGTAACGTTGACATTTTAATCAAACTTGAGGATATCAAACTTTATACTATAGTCTATATGACTGTAAGCTTTTATAACCCTAGTATTAACTTAAGGTGGATTTCTAGTAAATTTTCCAAAAACATGGTAATATACTATTATTAACTTAATTTTAGCATGAGAGATATGGGAGTATTTTGAGGCCTGGACACCGTAGAGAGGCGGCTTATTGATCTTTTTTTCAGATCTTTCGGCTGGGTATTTTCTGAGAATGGGTTCATCATTTTCGAGATGTTACTTACCACATAGTTCCCACCTTTTCACCAAATTTCTTACGAATCGGCACAACGGCACAACAGAGAGACATTGAACCGATTTTATTAAGGTTTTGTGTTGCAAATAAAATTTTAAAAAATTACCAAAAATAATATGTTTAGGAACAATTAAAACAAACTTTTAGCTACATGCAAAAGTCTGTACTATAACGTATATCTGTTCAAAATATAAGGTGATAGCTTAAGTAAAGTCTTCGTTTTTGTAAAGTAGAGTTAACGCAATTTATAGTTAATAATAATAATAATCGTTGACACAACAATCCATATTGGATCAGGGCCTTGAAGTGTATTAGAGCACTTTATTCAAGACCGTAACGGCACACTACAGGATTACAGTACCCTGTAGGAATGTGGCCAGCATCGCGCTCTTCCGAGATTATTACCCTGATTTGCCTCAGGACCTATTACTATTCACAGCTGAGTTGATTGGCATTCGACGTTAAATCCTAATACAAATCCCACTGCCATTTAAACCGCGACCTTCCGTACGACAGTTTTGTGCTCTAACCACCCAGCTATCCGGACAGCAGTAGTTACTCAAGTTTAGTCTGCGATACCAGGACCTTAACGCAAAACCTTTTCAAAATCTTATTCATTGCGACTGCATTCTTCCTCCAAAAAGTGAAACACAAAACTTGTTTGAGTAAAAAATTCGTTTTAATTAAATTAAATTCTTTGGAAATTAATTGATTACGTTACTACGTTATAAATCGGAAACTAAGACTGAACTGAACTCTAGAACTCCAAATACATTTTAGATTCTAATAAGGTTTTGTGCGAAACAAAACGGCTCGCCATACATGTGAATGAAGAGTGCATTTTTTTTTCACCGAATGCGGCCATATTGGATAATGAAAAAGCTCAATTAGTACTTTTCGAAACTGGTCCTTTATTTGATATCGGGTGAAACGTAGGGGAGTGAGGGCTCAAAACATGACCCCAAAAAGTATAACAGGTCTCTTTCTCAGAACCTGTCTGACCGAAAAATCTGAGAAAAACAACGGTGGTGTATCTAAACGAAACCTAGGCCTCAAAAAATATCCTGTACCGATATCTGCCCAAATAAAGTCAGAAATTTAGCCGGGAACCCCCTAAAGTTGATGTTAGAAGTACAAAATTCAGCAGTGGTATAAGAGATACTTACATAAGGGATAACATAAAGCATAACTTCGGGAAGTTTGAAGGAATTCCAACTATTTTGTGTGAAGTTCGTGCGTTCTAAAACGTGTATGACGTCATCAGCTCACTTGAATAGGACGTCACAGGGAAACATTTCCTTTTAGTGTTTTTAATCATTTATATATCAATATCAATTACTCCAGACAGACATATGTATGTATTTATCCTAATGAATCTTTGGGGTAGTGGCTAATTCAGATAGATATATTTGTACATTGAACAAGCGGTATTCAACATACGTAATTTATTTATACATATACTACGTCGCTTGCACCTTAGATTAATCTCTGGTAAATCACAAAATTGTAGAGAGATCTCCGTAGGTCTACGAAAAATACAACAACATAGCGTCCCTATATCCAAAGGTGTTATCACTTATGTTTATATAAAACTGCAATTGTATATACACATGTACCCCACTACTGTACTCTAATAATGAATTTCTAAAAGAGTAAAGTAATTTGATGTATTTAAAACTTCCAATTATCGGAATTTATCACTTGGCGGTGGATTACACAAAACTTACTAATTTATATTGACATATTCGATTTTTACCGGTCAAGGTACACAGACAATAAAAGAATCCTTATTGGGGTTAAAAGTTGAAAATCGTTTTTTCTTGACGTGTAGCCTAGGCAACAAAATTTCAGAGTTTGTGCGAAACAGCCTACAGATTCTTTCTGCCGTCATTTACCATAGGGCAATTTTGCTAATTTGCCCAGGACAATTTTCTACCTTTGCTGGGCATATCAAGTTACCCAAGAAAAAAAGTTGGAATGCCGCAAGCTGGCGCTTCGGATATAAATGTTTTGTGTTCATCACGCACACATCCATTCATATATGGCTAAAAACCCAAAATTCCTTCATACTTCCTATTCGTATTCTATTTATACATATTACAGACGTAGATATAATGCACATCCAAAAAAAAGAAGCATTGCTTATTACCGAATATTATACTTATATATGCAAGTATATAAATTGATAGTACACGTTTTTCCGATTTACTTCGTGCATAAAAGTATACATATGTACATCTAAAGTACGTATCTATCTGAATTAGGAACTTCCCCAAGGTTTTATTTGCATATATATACATATAAATACATACATATGTCTGTCTGGAATAACTGATATTGATATATAAATGATTAACAAACTAAAACGAAATGTTTCCCTGTGACCCCCATTCAGGTGAGCTCTCTTTGTTGTGGTATTGACCAGTTGATGTGTTATGATGACGTTAAAGAACGCACGAAATTCACACAAAATGTAGAAATTTCACCTTCTATAACTTGTTAATAGTTGTTGGATTTCCTTCAAACTTCCCAAAGTTATGCTTTATGTTATCTCTTATGACTGTGCCTCTTTGTCGTTCTAGCATGAACCTAAAGGAAGTTTCCAGCAAAATTTCTAAAATATACTATCATACTATCATTAACTTTATTTGTGTAGATATCGGTACGGGATGTATTTTGAGACGTAGATTTGCTTTGGATACACCAGTGTGATTTTTTTCAGATTTTTCGGTTGGATAGGTTCTGAGAACGAGACCTGTTACACCCCACTTTTCCACTTTTTGAGGGTCACATTTTGACCCCTCACTCCCCGATGTTTTACTGGAGACCAAATATGGGATCAGTTTTAGAAAGTACTAATTGAACTTTTTCACTAGCTAATACGGCCCCATACTGTAAGCGGAAGATGCCCTTGTATTGTAACCCTGTTTGCTGATTGGCACCCACGTTTCCTCTAATTTCTCGATTCACAATGTTGAAAAATTTAATCATAATTCAAAGAGGTGAAATACAGCGTATAAAATGTTTTGCAACAATAGGCTCGATCTAGTCAGGCTACCATTTATATAATTTAGACCGCTCTGGGTAGCCTTAAACAACGAAAATAAATTAGTTTGAATTTGCCATAAAATGGTGTTATGGTGTCAATCTTTTGAATTCCACCATCAGAGGTTCAGATCCTGAACTCGCATCATTTTCCAGTTTCTGTTTGGATTTGAAACCGTGATGAATGTTTATAAAGGAATCTCATGCTTGGCATTCGTAATGGCGAAATGTTGTATCATTCAAAATTTTGATATAGTTTACACGTAGACATTACGAATGCATGAGCAACTTATTTGGATCACCGTCACAACAACAGGAGCAAAGTCACGAGAAAATTACCTTACTCAAACCTCACGTCCGCCCTCATCAAATTAGATTCTGCCCTAATCTTATGAATTACGACAAGAAAATACACGGCCGGCCGTTAGTTTTCTTAAAATATTCATTTCTAAGAAGATTCAAATGGCCTTAATTTTCCACAAGATATCTCGTCCATTTTTAGTCTGGAAATAAAGGAAAAGAAAACAAGCAACCAAGCTGCATGCAAAGTTCCCACTACTTGAATATGCTGCTTCTTGGACGAGTCCTTCAGGGATTATGTCTTTATGAAGATGTTGACGACGAGCGAGCCGACGGGAAATGTTGTTTGGACACAAAAATATCCGACGACGCTGGCTGTTATCGCTATCAGCACCGGTGTCGTTTTGTGTTGTGTTTTGTATCTAATTTTCAGCACAGCAACAAGAAAAATAATCGCCTTTGGTACTATTAAAACATCCCCGGGGAGAGCTGGCGTGGGGGCTGAATGGGGACCCGGCAAAGGATCAAGTGAAGGAAAGAACCTTTTACGGAAATTGCGAAAGTTGTCGACTCATGACTGTTAGGTGTTTTTTCGTTTGAAAGGAGCTTATCTTTTAGGCCAGTCTGACTATGGCCTTGCATGGCCTCAATTCGGCGAGTGTTGTATGAGGAGATCCCACTATTATGGTGTGACCCGCGTTTTCTTTCCAATCTTTTGTTATAGTTCATCCGAGGATAGAACTTTTCTGGAAAAGTTTGAGTTCTTCGTTGTTATTTCGGCAAATTCTTTTTTACTGTTTGGATAAATTGTTCAGCCACGTTCAGAGCAACCCAACTTGAATTACATAAGGGAGGTGACAGTTTTCATATTTTGTTATGTTACTTCATCGGATGATGAAATATAAGACGCGTTTGAAAAGTAGGAAAAGTTTCTAATTTGGGATCTAGACTCAACCTTATTATTAGTTTACCTTCAAGGTGAATAACCTACAACAGCGTAACTCTCTTGTGCAGTAAAAATCTATGGAAATCCCATTTGCCAACAAACTCTTCCACTGGAAGCCGGGAGTATAACATTCCGAGAAGCTGCATTAGTTCAGCTTTGATATTGACTGCGTGAGGCGCCTTATTGAATTAGGCTTTGTATTAAACAGTAAATACAATTTAATTATGATCTCCTACGTTCTTCCGTTCCCTTCCACGTGGCGCTTTGACAGCAGGAACCAAGCTGAAATACTACTTTCGCTTACATACACGCGCAAGACAATACGAGAATAACCCCCACCACGAACACGTAATCACATTTTTAATTAAAACGACGAGGGATTGAAGAGGATTCAGACATCCGGCTCGCCGTATCTGTATCTCTACGCGTCACCGTATATGAAGATGATGAAAATGAAAGGATATTTCGCTCCTTTGTTGAAGATACCAGTCAGATTAAGATTGTTCGTTCATTTTGTTTTCTTTAGGATATGCCCTGGAGGCTTCGACTCCACTGGATCCTGTTTGAGGAGATACAACGAAAAAGCGCATTGCCATCAAGTTTAAGGAGGCATTAATAAAACTGTTTGATACTGGCAAACACACAAGTATTTATGCACAGACATAAATACATACTATATGTGCTCAGATATTGGGAAGTGAGCTTGCGGGAGTAGTCGATGGTGGGGATAGTAACTGGAACTTTATTCAGATGGAGGCGATATGAAGGTAAAAGAGTTTCTATTTTCAGCGTTGAAAATAAAACCTGCGGTAATTATTCAGACTTTAAAGACTTATTTATACTGTGAAAGTAACCACCCTGAATGTTTATATAGGATTACATATATGAATCTTGTCTAAGGTTTCGTCTGTCTGTCTGTCGGAATTTGCTCTGAAGGTTGTCAGGAAATCTAGTGAAAGTATCCGGTCTGTGACTCTATGAGATTTTGTATTGGGTTTAAATGGGGGCGGGGGGTTAGAGCACTAGTTGCAGTGGAATTTCTGTCGTGGTTTGACGTCGGATACCAACCGATTCATGTGAATGAGTACCTGAGTCAGATCGCGGCAATAATCTCAGGCGAGCGCAATGCTGACTACGTTGCCAGGGTTCTCTCATCGTCTAGCGTACCGTTACGGTCTTGAATGAAGTGTTCTATCACTCTTCAAGGCTCTGATCCAATTCGATTATTGCGCTATCAAATGGAAGGGCTCAATTAGTACTTTCGGGGACTTGTTAAAGTTTTTGCATCAGAGGCAAGATAAAGGAGCTTGAACCCAAAATGCAGGTACCATAATGTATAATATGTCATCATCATCATTAACGGGTCAACAACCGGTATCCGGTCAAGGCGTGCTTTAATAAGGAACCCCAGACATCCTGGTTTTGGCCCGAGGTCCTCCAATTAGATATTTCTGAAAGCTGTCTAGCGTCCTGACCTACGCCATTGCTCCATCTCAGGCAGGGTCTGCCTCGTCTTCTTTTTCTACCATCCTCATGTAGGGGGTCAAACATTCTTCGGAGGATTCTTCTATCGAACGTTCGCAATTTTTCTTGCTAAAACACCCAAGTTTCTGAGGAATACATGAGGACTGGCAAGATAATTGTCTTGTACAGTAAGAGCTTTGACCCTATGGTGAGACGTTTCGAGCGGAATAGTTTTTGTAAGCTGAAATAGGCCCTGTTGGCTGCCAACAATCACCATCGTTGGTGTTACCGATTGTGATTTTCGACCCTAGATAGGAGAAATTATAACGGTCTCAAAGTTGTAGTCTCCCATCTTTATCCTTCCCATTTGCCCAGTGTGATTTGATGTTGTTGGTTGGCTGGTTTGTGGTGATGACATTGCCGCCATATGCTTTGCCTTCACTAATGTGCAGCCCAAGATCTTGCGCCGCCTGCTCGATCGTTTGTACGCCTCGGGTCATTCTCCCATGTTGTCGATATCGTCAACATAGGCCAGTAGTTGGGTAGACTTGAAGAGGATCGTACCTCTTGCATTTACCTCAGCATCACGGATTACCTTGTCGAGGGCCAGGCCAAAGAGGACACATGATTGGGCATCCCCTTGTCGTAGACCGCTGTTGATGTCGAATGGTCTTGAGAGTGATCCTGCTGCTTTTATCTGACCTCGCACATTGGTCAGGGTCAGCCTAGTCAGTTTTATCAATTGTCGTCGGAATACCGAATTCTCTCATGGCCGTGTACAGTTTTACCCTGGCTATGCTATCATAGGCGGCTTTCAAGTCGATGAAGGGATGGTGCAACTGATGTCCATATTCTAACAGTTTTCCCATCGCTTGCTGCAGAGAGAAAATCTGATCTGTTGCTGATTTGTCTGGAGCGGAGCCACTTTGGTATGGGCCAATGATGTTCTGGGCGTATGGGGCTATCCTGCTTAGCAAGATAGCGGATAATATCTTATAGATGGTACTCAACAATATGATACCTCTATAATTGTGCACTGTGTGATATCTCCCTTATTATATATGAGACAGATAATGCCTCCTTGCTAGTCGTCAGGTATTATTGGCTGTCGCACAGCTTGAGCATAAGTTGATGAACCACTTGGTAAAATTGGTCGCCTCCATATTTTACCAATTCGGCTGTAATTCCATCTGCTCCTGGCGGCTTATGATTTTTAAGCCGATGAATTGCACAGACTGTTTCTTCTATACTTGGTGGTGGCAGTATTTGCCATCATCTTAAGTTGGCGGAACCTCCAACTCGCCGATGCTCTGGTCATACTATGAAAGTACTCCGCCCATCGCTCCAATATGCTCATTCTGTCGGAAATCAAATCCAGGGTGAACATCGTGGTGTGCTGCTGGCCTTATCCTGCTGACTTGTTGGTAAAGCTTGCGCGTGGTGCATTAGGCCGGCGCTGTCGCATTCGACCAGATATTCCCATATGCCTAGAACATCATTGGTTCATGCCAAAGAGGCTTCACTCCAAGAAAATCAGCAACAGATCAGATTTTCTCTTTGCGGCAACCGATGGAAAAACCTTTGGAAAATGACTTGAAGGCCGCCTATGATAGCGTAGGCAGAGTAAAACTGTACACGGCCATGAGAGAATTCGATATCCCGCCGAAATTGATAAATCTTACTAGGCTGACTGACCCTGGCCAACTTGCAAGACCAGATAACAGCAGCAAGATCACTGTCGAGACCACTCAACATCAACAACGATCTACCCTGACCCTGGAGAAAGTGATTCGCAATGCCGATGTAAATGCGAGCGGTATGATGTTCTTCAAGTCTACCCAACTACCGACGTGCGCTGACGACATTGACATTATGGCAAGAAAAACCCGAGGTTTACAATCTACCTTCATCTAGATCGATTAGGCGACGCGAGATCTCGGGCTGCACATTAATGAAGGCAAGACGAAGAACCAACAATATCAAATCACTGTGGTCAAACGGGAAGAATAAAGATAGGAGACCAAAAATTTTAAGACTGTTGAAAATGTCTCCCATTTAAGATCGAAGATCACAACCGATAACAGCTACGACGACGAAAGCGGCGCAAGGTTGTTGGCAGCCAAAGAGCAGCTTACAAAAACGGTTTCGCTCGAAACCTCTCACCATAGGGTCACAGCTCTTACTGTACAGGAGAATTATCTTGCCATTTGTATGTTCTTCGGATATCTGAGGAATTTTTGGCCCCTTACATGAGGACGGACGATTCCTTAGCTTACATAACGACGAAATCTATAAGCGATACAAAGACCGTCTGGTTGTGGATAAAATCCGACTCAACCAGTTTCGGTGGACGGATCAGCTAATCCGTATGGATAGGGATGATTCAGCCCGGAAAGTCTATAAGGGCAATATTTAAGGTAGGAAAAGAAGACTAGGCAGACCCTGCCTGAGATGGAGCGATAGCGTAGATCAGAACGGACAGTTTTTAGGGTTATCGAATTGGTAGACTTCGGCGAAAAACCGGGGTGTTTGGAGTTCTTTATTAAGACAGGCCGAGACTGGATGCTGGTTGTTGCGCCGTTGATGATTATGATCTTGGTGCTGGCTCTCCAAAGGCAAGGTATCATTTTGCCCCGTCGATATTGCGTTTGGCTGCGTATTGCTGTCTGCCTTGAGCGCTATAAAATTCAGGCAAAGCTCATCTAGCTTCTCTTCCTTAGGAACACTGTTCGGTTCGGCCCCTTGGGTCTCCTTTCCCTTCGCAATTACTTCGGGTATCTCGGTAAAATTCCCACTCGATGTGTTTTCCGGAATAGCACTTCTCGGTTTCTCCCTGAATACACAATCATTTTTAGTTACATTGATACACTCTCGGAATACAACATTTTTCTTTTCTTTATGTTAATTTTACAATGTCAATAATTAATGACAATGTTATAAAGAAAATGCTTTAAAACCAAATCAAAAAGATTTATGATCAGTAAACAACTGGATATCGCCCCTATCTTAATAAATTTTTTTTTGTTATGCAGGAAGAAAAAACAAAATGATTCGGCTGGTTTTTTTACGCATTTTATGACATTTTTTATGATTTATATTTTAGCATCGTCGCCACACATGTTTAGAATATGTAGATAACATTTGAAGTGAATCGATAGGTTAGTTTCAGAAAAATTTTGAATATAACGTTCAAAAATATTATTTTGGAAAAACAAGTTTAAAAATTAGTTACGGATCGTTATGAAATTTCAACACAGTACTTGTTGTTCTGAACATTTTCGAAATATGCAAAATGGAAAATAAACGATTCTTAAAAAGTGATAGAGCGGGAAGACTGCTTAATCCTTTCAATTACCTCCAGGGGTCGGTCATTTACACCGATCGTGAGAGTTTCCCGTTATTGGCTGCTTTACTTCTGAATACTCTACACAACCGTGCGATCTATAGGTTCAGAAACTCCTCCGGCCCCATCACTGCGGCTTTGATATAGTATATATGTTTGCCCCTAGTATAGCATCCCTAGCAGTATATGCCAACCGTTCTACTCCATTTACCAAATTACCAACTACGGTGGTAAGCCGGTATTCTTTGCCGTCCAGTCCATCGATAAATCCCTGGTCATATCTGCGTCATAACGAGCTCGGCGATGATTCCATTTACTCCACAAAAAACTTTGGCAATCAAATGCCCCTTACCCTGGATTTCTCCCTCTTGCGGGTAGATCTATGTTGCACTCCTCCTCCTTGGCTCCGCTGTTGTTGGATTAGGTATAACCTATGCCTTCTTAAGGGTGTCCTTAAGTTCCACCCATTCCTTCGGATAGTGTGGATACCATTTAGCATTTAGTGGCCTTTCTTTTTCCTGACCTATGATATACTGGGCTCCATGCATGTGAAAGGGGATGTAAATGTTCTTTTTCACTAAATATAGTTATGTGAAGTATGAAATGAAAGGCCCCTTTTCCCTTCCCCCTCTTTTCAAATAAAGTTAATAATAGCATAATACTATAATTTTTAATAATTGATTACAAGACCAACTTTATCCTAGAATCATGAAAGTAATAATATGGGTTATTATATTACTTACTGAGTTTGGTGGAAATCGCACTATTATTAATAAAGTTATAATAGATCTAATTTTCCTGTTCAGTTCAGAGAGAGACTTTGAATGTCAGTTGCACACGAAAGTGGATATGCTGACATAATTTATGCATATACATTACGCGCAAGGTACTAATCGGACAAAGGTCAACTAAAATACCTTTATATAAGAAATACACCAAACATTTCATATCTGAAACGCTTTCCCGATTTGTTCATTTTTTTGGTTAGTTAGTTCCCAATTGGGATCTAACGAGTATAAGAGTTAGGAGGTCCGCCGTGCCGTAAGATCAAGTTTACTCATTTGGGAGGCAGTTATCTACGGAACCTTATGTTCCGTTCGAATACAGTCAGTTACCTCTATCCAATGGGCGCGTCTTGATAGACAAGAGAGTTGGCTCATGGAGAGCCGCATATCATCTCCAGAGAGAAATTGGTTAACGCCTCTCAACGGGGCAAAAGCTGAAAAAAAGAAGAAGCCCAGAAAACTATATTCTAATCAGTCTACCTTGCTTGTTTTGCAAACAAAACCTTAAAAAGAAAATGTACTTATTATGTATAATGACTTGATTACTGGGTAAAACCAATTCATGTTGGTTAATGAATTTTTAATGTGTAGGGCAACTCAATGGAAGTAATTTTAGCTCCATAATAGAAATTTCAGTAAGAAACAAAAAATTTTAATTTTCCACACTTATATATTTTTATAGAAATAGAATGAGTAAATGGTTTGCAGAAATCCGATTAGATTACCGTGCGACTTTTTGTTATTTTACAAAATAGAAATTACAGGAAATTTTTAGAAATGCCAATAATTGCACTAGAGGAAATTCAAACCAATGACGTCCAGTATAGCACTTCATTACTAAAAAAGTTAACTATTTATGAAATAACCCTGTTATTTCGTTGTCAAATCAATTATAAAAAACATAAAAAAGTTCATTCAAATTATTTGTAATGCTTGGAATCTTTTCTTTGCAACGTATTTATGTACATCTCTATATTCAATATGTTTATATTTAGTACGCATTCAAATTTTTAATAGTTTCCGCTCGGTCTTTTCCTGGTGAGTTGTGACCTTCGACTTAAATCAACCCGTTATCGATCCTTCTTACACATGGCATGTTTCATTCCGTAATCTTCATTCAAAATTTATAACTTTACTCTCCACGCTTGTTCTAGTCCTTAACTAAATCCTGCCTCGCATTTGACTGGAAAGAGCAGTGAATTAAAGTTTCCAGTTGTCTGCCTGGAAAGGAATTTTAGATCTCCCTGATTTATTCATTACAAGTATATAAAACTTTGCATTTTGCTGACGGTGAACAGGCCGGCTGCCCCGTCATCTTATAATCTCAACCCAGTTATAAATGTGAATGAAGTACGGAACGTGAAAGTGATTGGTTGTATCAATACCTTATGTTGAGGCGAAATTCATAATATTTGAGCTTCTTCATAAAATATAGAGTTAACATAATTGTTTATTTTATCTGGTTGAAATCGCGAAAGATGTATTTTCTTCTCTGACGACACCTCCAATTCAAAGTAGGAAGCTGATATTGATCCCTGCTGATCTATGGGATTGGATCTGTAATATATTTACTTTCCACTCATAGTGGAACTTATCTAATCTGAGCAGTTCTAAAGGTAGATATGACATTATGGGTGAAATGGTTGTTTTACCTTCGAACGTTTCCTTCTGTCGGGGAGTAAATTGTTTTTCGGGTTCTTGAAAAATTCATTGAGTACATATGTAGATTGCAAGTTCCGGACAACGTTCCAAAGCTTTTCATTCTAGTTAGTTGGATCCATTAATTTCATTGAATGGAAAAAGTTTAGAACCATTTATAACCACATAGACAAATTATATTGTTCAGTCACATCTTCAAATCTCGGGGTTCCTTGAGTTGGGAACTACTCACGGGGAAGTTTGCCGTAATTGCTTGCATGTCCGCTCGAGTAAACAATTTAACATATCATAAATAACAAGTAACGCGGAATGTTTAATCCTCTGGGTGGGTGCTTTGTTCGTCGTTACACTGAAGCCGTTTTGACTACCACATTACTTGCAAAGTATCTTAAACTTCGCATGGCCTGAGACTTGTACTAAGTCTCTGAGTATGCACCAACTATAGAATATGGTGCGTGTGGTGAAAAGCGGAAGGAAACGGAGTACATATAAAGTCATGTACTATGTATTTAGATAGCAAGGTAACTATAATTTGGCTTGTTGAGAAAGAAGAAGCACGGACTACCTGTGCTGGTATAAGAAAGTTATTTTGGAAAAGTTTAATGGAACTTCTTTGGTTCTTATCTCCACCCGTGAGATGCTATTCGCGAAACTTTACCCCAGACATATTTTTTTACTTTGTGGCTGACGTTTAAAGTATGATATAATCTCGTCACCTATATTGGGCTGAGAAAAATTTCTTGCTCAAAAACATATATGTGTATACAAACATGTATATACTCATTCTATTCCAAAACATTAAAACCGTCAAAGCAAATCAAACAACAATTTATTTTACAGTTTGATGGCCACTCTTACATATTTTCTCAGGAAGTTTACGGTGAATCGACCATCGAAAGCCGCACCTGTTGAAACTTTTACCACGTTCAACAGAGATACTACACGAAGATTTCCTTAGAAGAAATCTAACTGCCATCGCAAATGAATGAAATGAATTTCTGGGGACTTATTTCATTTCAAAGCTTTATAAGCAAAAGCGGAATGTGTTATCGGTGGCTGTCAGTTGTTTTGTTTCTAATAAAACTATATAATATTTCCAGAAAATCATTCCAATCTGTTTTTAAAGTTTTACTGGAAATCGGCTGAATGAGTGGCATTATTTTGTGTTAAGGGTTAGGGGTGGTTCCCCATATATATGTATATGAAAGAGGGGTGTCAGAGAAGGAGGGCGAATCTGTCCGATGTGACTATGAACTTTCGAGAAGCTACTAGGAAGAAAACAGAGGGGAGATGACTGCATTGGGGGATACTTCTGAAAAAAGCCAAGGTTCCATTCTCCGAGATCCGCCTCAAAGTATTTTCCCTACCTTGAATGTTATGAAAGAAACGCTGAGGTTGGAGGCATATGTGAGCGAAGAAGATGAAAGAATAGCGGCGATACAAGAAAAGCTCCAGGAACTGGGTTGAATCCGAAAAACGCAATAGACGCGGAGGAATGGGTGGATAAGTGGGGGCTGGGCTTACTTGGTGGGGATCCACAGATTGCTGTAGTCTGGCGCAACATCATCTTCTTTTTAAGATGCTCCTCCATTCATCATCAGGCATAATACTGGAAAGTTTAAAGAAGGTACTACTTTTACTAAGTTGGAAGTCACAGTAGGCCGAAGTTTTCTATTTACTGTCCCTACTGGCTCCCCCCCCCCCCCCCCCCCCCCCCCCCCCACATAGAATATATTATACAGCAGAGTCCATAGAATAGTTCGCATGATTAAAGCAGTGACGATTTGGTGCGAAATATTGGTATTACCAATTATCGGGAATGCAAAATAAAAAAAATGTAATTTAGGGACCCCCAAATTTGCACAAATTAGCCGGAAATATGAAAAATCGACGTACGAATTATCGGAATTCCACTGTATGAATGTATATCAGTGCCAGTGAACAGTTTGAGGTTATAAGAACTTGTTCCTTTATTTGTTTATCAACCTCAATTTCTTGAGGCATAGGTAAATATACATAGATATAAGCATGTATGTTCTTTGTGGGGAGCTTTCGAGTATCAGTGCTGGTCAATTTCCAGATGCTACTCCCATATAGCAACCCAGAAAGAATGCCACCACATAAAGTCTCAACTGGATTTTAGTGTTGAGATAACTTCATTTTCAGATTTTAAAGGCAATAGCGAAAGCTAATTTAGCGCTGTTAGTGCGGCGGGCAACAACAAGTTAAGTACCACCGTGTCGTCAGTAACACCGCTTAGATATTCAAGATAACTTCAACCAGTAGGAAGAGCTCAACGACCAGCCAGATTGGGAGCTTTGGTTCTGTTGACAGTTATATTCAGTCCGATCCCTCCTGCTTCTGCAGGAATAAGCTGATGACGTCAGCGTTGGAGATGTGTCTGACGAGGATGATCGCAAGGGACGTCGCCGATAGTAAGAAAACAGAATGCAGCCCCGGTTTACTATGCTTTGACCTTGAATTCTGAAATTCTTATATTTTACCTCAAAACGTAATCTTCTGCGCAGTGTTGTGTCGCTCTAAAAACAGCTCTTAGTTTCTCTCTAATATTCTTTCTGGATAGGGAGGGTATCCTGTTGACGATATCGAAAGCACTCGCGAAATCGATAAAGAGCAGGTGAAGCAGTGGTCTCAACGTCTCGATCTCTTCACCTGCTCATCATAGTGAGTGATAAACGTACCGTCGAGGTCTTGTGAACATTTACAGACTTTTGCGTGATGTTACATACCGAAGACAAGTTGTATTATCTGGGGCAGTTTCCGTTTCACTAATCATGAAATTCATTTTATTTTGGCGTACGTTACGCTCATTACGCTTATAGAGCCGCCATCACGTTTCTGGCCTTGCAATTTCCTTTGAAAATTTAACTGGAAATCTAACTCGAATAAGGGATTATGACGGCGGTCCTATGAAGAACGTATGCTTTTCCTAATTTTTCTCAGTTGTTGCCTGGGAGGATTATTCAAATCTGACAATAATTATTTTCAACATAACCTCCAAGTCGGTTCACTATCTTCCTGTCTGTCAGTCTATCTTTTTTCGTTGTTAGAGGGTAAACATTTGAAAACCTACCTTTAGCTCCTACCATATCAAAGCTCCTACCATATCAAAGCTCCTACCATACTGAAGCTCCTACCATACCGAAGCTCCTCCTTCCTCAGCAGATTGTGGATTACCTTCATTATATTTTCCACCGTCCTTCAATACAAGCCTGTTGTAGACGACCCGTATGAAAAGTTCTCCGATGCCGGTTAATAGGCATATAGGCCTATAAGAGGAGGATTATTATTTGTAAGTAAGTTGTAAATGTTTTAGCGAACCATTTTGGAGCTGTCTTGACGTCCACTACCAGGGTTTTATTTGGAATGTCCTATAAGCCTGGGGATTTCTTGGTGGCTCCTTGAACTTCTTCTGTGGTTACCTCGGGAATTTCGTCGGGATCTATCTGAAAAGTGCTTAGGTTTCATCTATCTGTCTGTCTATCTGTCACATGGACACTCACTAACACCAAATTCGTTAGAAAAGTTGGGACCCCCTCGCATGGAATGAATTACATTGATACACGCTAAATATAAGTACCTAAAAGAGGGGTGCAATTTTTTTTCACTATATGTAGTCATGTGGAGTTTCAAATAAAAAGTTCAAAGGAGAGCTTTCATTTGGTACTTCACATGACTTTCCAAAGTAGGTATTGGTTTTACCATTGGTTGGAAAGGGGAGGAGAGCGGCGGTCCAGAACAGGTATCAACGCGCGAAATACTCTTCGTACCAATGTCTGCTTAAGTAAAGTAAATAATGATATATTATTAGATTTTGAGAATTTACTACGAATCCCTTTTAGGTTCATCCTAGATCCGTCTGAAGCAGCATGTTGGAAAGTCCTATTAATATTAACAAAGTTATAATGGGTAGAACTTACCTCTTTAATTACCTATTTAATAGCCTGATAAACATTTCTAATTTAGTACAAGTTCTACTGTACGGAGTAAGGCTATATTTCCTTAATTACTACTATAACATTAAACTATAATGTCAAACTAAATATAAATTCAACAAAAATAATAAAAATTGTTGCACCTGCATCCTTAGCACATATCACAACACATTCTCTGGGGTGTCCGGAGAGCCTCTTGATATGTTAAAAGCTAATAGTGAATAAAAGAATTTTCTGACGGCTTGACGACAAGCGTGGGCACGCACCGTATCAAATTTGGGCCCGAAGTTCTGTTCATCTGTGAGCAAGCGTAGAAATAACATGTTAAAGTAAGTGACCACCATTCAAAGGGCAACTCCTGATGACGGCAATATAACTGATCTGATCTGTGTCCAAGGTTGTCGTTGGACCCTTGGGACACAGGTTCCGGTAATCACCCCTCAAAATTAATAAGACTCTCTGCGGTAATTAACAGGTAATTAGGTTAATAATTTAATGTTTTTAAGGTTTTGTGTAAAACAAAACCTTATTAAAATCGATTCAATGTCTGCCTGTCTGTCTGTCACACGCATTTTTCTCCAAAACGGCTAAACCGATCCGAACGAAATTCGGTGGACAGATGGGAACTATGAAATCCCACGTATACAGTGAGTGGCATAAATTTAGGTGGAATTTAAAGGAGGGCTCCCCATACATGCAAAAGGGGGATTCAAAAATTTTGCACACCGGATATAGTTGTGTGGGGTATCAAATGAAAGGTCTCGATTTGTACTTTCCGAAACTGATATTAGTTTTGGCATAAATTGCAAAGTGCGTGAGTAATGAGTCAAAATGTACGCACCTGAGACAGGACTCATTTTCGGAAACTACCCAACCTAAAAATCCGGAAAAAATCTAGGCCTCAAAATATGTTCCATTTCGATATCTGCTCAAATAAACTTACTAATAGTATATTACTACTTTTTAGAAATTTACTGAAAAACCCCCCTGAAATTCATCCTAGGACTTCTGAATTTTATATCAGCATAGAGGACAATATTTCATATATACATGCAAAGTTTCGTAGAAATCTGGCAATTAACGCCAAAGTTATAGCAGTTCAAACTTAGCAATTTCGCGCGAATTTACCGCTTCCAAAGCCATGCAAATCAGATGCTGACGCTGCTAATTACCCGGAATAATTGATATTCGCGTGAAATATTAAAGTCGCATTTATGAAGAATCTACTTATCTGCAGCACTTTTTAAGATTTTGTGTAAAACACTTATGTGAAATCTAATCTTCGAGAGATGTCCCATTCCGGTATCTGCTCAAATAAATTTACTAATAGTATATTATCAACTTTTAGAAATTGACTAAAAAACTCCCCTTAAGTTCATCCTAAGTGTACTAAATTTTGCACCGACAGAGAGGACAGCCTCATGGATACACATGCCAGGTTTCATGAAAATCCAACTATTAGTGGGAAAGTTATAGCAGTTCAAACCTATCAATTTCGTGCTAATTAGCAGCATTCTAAGCCATACAAATAAGATGCTGACGTCATAATTAACGAGAATAATTGAAATTCGAGTGAAATATTAAAATTCCATTCCAGAAGAATCTAATTCTCCCTAGCCCTTTTTAAGGTTTTGTGTGAAACAAAACCTTATTAGAATCGAGACGGTGTCTGTCTGTCCGTCTGTCTGTCTGCCTGTCACACCCGATTTATTCGGAAACGGCTAGACCGATTGTCACGACAATTGGTGAGAGTATGTAATCTGGTGTTCCCTTTACATGCAGTGAGTGGCGCCATCTTCTGTTAAGTTTAAGGGGGGGCTCCCCATACATGTGAATGGAGGGTGCAAATTTTTTTTTTCACGGAATATAGCCATGTGTGGTATCAAATGAAAGGTCTCAATTAGTACTTTTCGAAACTCGTGCAATATTTGATATTGAGTGAAACGTGGGGGAAATCTACGAAATCTAGGCCTCAAAATATATCCCGTTCCGACATCTGCACAAATAAAGTTAATAATAGTATATTTCCACATTTTAGAAATTTACCCGGCACCCTCCTTATGTTCATCCGAGAAGTACAAAATTTGGCATGCGCGTAATGAAGAACATAATGCACAATTTGGTCAAGTTTGAAGAAAATCCAACAATTATTAACAAAGTTATAGGAGGTGAAACTTTACAATTTTTTGTGAATTTCGTGCACTCTACAACCTGGATGACGTCATCATCACATATCAATTCGTCAATACCACAACAAAATGAGTTCTTACGAATTGGGTCGCAGAGAATTATTTTGTTTTAGTTTTTTTAGTTATTTGCCAGCCAGACATGTGTGCATGTAGGTATATAATGTATGCGTGCTAATGAACATTGCGGGTAGTGCCTAATTCAAATAGATATAAGAAGTAAATCGGAAATATGGGTACGATCAATTTATATACGTGCATGTACGAGTATGTGTACAGTATTCGGAAATAGGCAGTTTGTTTGTTTAGGGTGAGCGTAATATCTATGGCTGTAATATGTCCGTATGTCTCGTAGGTTTGGAAAAATATGAAGGATTTTGTTGGATGTGTAGCTATATACGGATAGAAAAATGTGCGTTGAAATTTCTTACATAAGATGAACACAAAATCTTTATATCCGAAGCGCGAGCTTCCGGTATTCCGACTTGTTTATATTTGATGTTGGTTAAATTGTTGGCATTCGCTAATAATATTAAACTCAGAGTGTGAAGCGTATTAGGTTGACTATTTCAATACAGGGCTTTCCATCAAATGATTTATTTAAATTACTTTCTAAAAAATAGATACCAATAGAATTTTTAACTATCTGACACGGAACTGTCAGGCTCATCGCTCCTCACATGTTCTTCTTTTTCTTCAGCCTTCAGTTCACAAGCGGTCGTCATTTTATTTTATCAAATGCCTGATCAGGATGTAATCGCGAGACCTTCAAATCCCCATCCAGTGTATCATGCGACCATTGTTTTGGCCGGCTTTTTGGTTGCTTACCATTGACTTCGATGTTCTGACCAATACTGGTTGTTGAATTCTCGTTAGCGTGAATTACGTAACCACACCGTCGAAAACGCCTCTCTTGCAGTCTTTCCACGATCGGTGCAAACCCATACCGATCGCGGATATTCTCATTTCAGACGTGATCAAAACGTGTCACGCCACCAGTGCAATGCAACATTTTCGTCCCCATTACCGCAAGACGCCGTTCATTGTCCTTTATAGTCAACACTCAAACTATAGAGAGCGACAGACGGACGACATTGCAGTAAATTTTAGATTTGGGACGTGCGCTGATATGTCGATCACAAAGAACACCAATTGCGTAATCTCACTTCATCCAGGTGGCGTTAATGCTTGAAACATTTCATTACGCCGTTCTCCATTGGCTGGTATCATTGACTCGGGATATTTAAATCGCTCAGTTCTTTCAATGGCAGTAATCTGCCCCTCCAGAAATCGCTGAGTTCTGGCAATGGTGGTAACCTGCCCAGAACTGAGCGATTTAAATATCTCGGGTCAATGCTATAAGCCCAGGGAGAACTACGTTATGCTGCTCACATAGGGAAACACAAAACCTTTTATACCTGAAGCGTCAAGCTTCCGGTTTCCCGACTTGTTTTTAAAGTAATTTAAGTAATTAGTGTTTAAATATAAAGAGAACCGTATTTTCGCAATTGTTTTCAGTAGCTTTCTACTGCTGGAGGAGGTAATTTGCTCGCGAAATATCATATATATATTACACTGTAAAATAAAAATTGTAGTTTGGAGTAAACTACTGGTCTATCAATTTTAGTATTCTGAGTCCCTAATCATTTGGCTGGTTTTGGTTCAAAAAAATTATTTCGGGTACATGCGAACATGGAGATGCTGATTCTTTACTTTATTGATTTGTAATGTTATCACGAGGAGAGCAATAGGATATGATAAGAAATACACATACATCTAAGTGATAAGTAATGCTCCCTCAAGAAAATCATATTTCTCTGTACTTTTTATGCAAAAACACTACACTATAGAGTTCGAGATCTTTTACTCTTTTTCTTCTCTTGCATGAATGATTCATTCTTCATTCATGCTTACTTGACACTGCCGTATATTTCACATTATAGCGGTGATAATTGCTGGGCCAACACATTCCAGTGAGAATCATTATTTGAAAATATTGACTACCGGGTATAATATATATTGTTGTATAACATCACATGTAGGCTTAGGGATATTACTTTGTAACGCCACTTTCCGAAATGTAATGTGGTATCGGATTACCGATAAAGGGGATGCTTCCTCCATCCGTAGTGTCCGGATAGCTGACACAAGGCTGTCGTACGGAAGGTCGCGATTCAAATCTTACTGGTGGCAGTGGAATTTGTATAGTGATTTGACGTCAGATACCAGTCGACTCAGCCGTGAATGAGCCCCTGAGCTAAATCAGGGTAATCATCTCGGGCAACTGCAATCCAAACCACATTGCTTCCTATAGGGTACTGTAATCCTATAGTGTACTGTTGCGGTCTTGAATGAAGTGCTCTAACACCCTTCAAGGTCCTGATCCAATTGGATTGTTGCGCCAACCATTATTATTATTATATATTCGTCAATCCCTAACATAAAATATATGATATATATGGTGGCTCCCTCGGACCACTTTGTCGTGGTTGGATAACCTATAGTTCGTTACTACACCCAGAGTGTTGAAAACACTTGAAAATAAAAGCAACGGATTTTAACTTTCGTAATAGTGAAGAGTCACAGACTCTGAACCCACAACGACTTTGAACAAGTCGCGGCTAAAGCGCTGATTTTGTAGAAATCTGTGCAAGACATGTTCTTCCCTTGATTGGAAAGCGTGTACTGAATGTTCACGGCGCGGTCAACTAGAAAGGAGAATACAGTAGTTGCTTTACAGGAACTGAAGGCGCGACTATGACCGGTCTGTCAGTGGCACTGTTGGCTCATTCTTCCAGGAAACGAGAGTGGAGGGCTCGGCAAAAGGAAAGTTCAATTGTATTATAGTAGGTATTGTAGAGAAGGGATTAAAACATATTTGCCTTTGTTTACTTATTCTGCTTACTCAAGAAGTGAGGGATGTGGTAGGGTATGCAGAGTCAAGTGGTGTTTAACTCCTAGTAGGTTCCGATACGAATGGTCAATATATTTGTCAGGGGAGTAGCAAATGCAGCCAACTGGGACTTTAAAAGGAATGAGTCGGTTGAATTGGAATCTCTAGGAAAAACGGGTGCAACTTTCACGACTGCGAGAATTGAGTACACCATTCTGGAGAACGGATGACGGAAGTAGGATGGAGAGAATCGATGGTCTCTACAAATCTTCCAACATGAAGTGTCTCAATAGGAATTGGAACACTGCAAGAGAGGTGATTGTCAATGCAATTGCGAGAGCTGCTATACTGCCCTTTGAACACATCAAAGCATCTGGCGTCTATCCTGCGATGCACGATCCACGTCCAAAACGATTAAGATAATTCTAATACCTAAGCCTGGGAAAAGTGACTATTCCTATCCAAAGAACTCTAGGAGGATCAGCTTATCATCAGTCTTGTTGAAATGTCTTGAGATGGTGACTCCACTAAACAAAAATCAAGATTCTTACCAGCTTAAAATTTCCTGCTTTTTAGTTTCAAGAATATAGGACGCAACCATGAAAGACGAAAATGGGAGATGTTCATGTAAATTAAAGTGGCTTTTGATTGTGTGCGTTTCCAAAAAATCTGCCATACTGCCAGCGCCCATGGTATCAGTGAAATTTAAATTAAGTTCTTCTTCTTTTTCTTCAGCCTTTGTCCCGTTCTCAAGCGGGGTCAGCTCGTCGTGGTCGACTCTATGAAATGCCTGATCTGGATGCAATCTCGAGGCTTTTAAATCCCTGTCCAGCGTATCAAGCCACCATTGTTCTCGCCGGCCTTTGGTTCAAACAAATCTTGTCAAATGAATTTTCGCTAGCGCGAATTACGTGACCGATGGTATCGAAGGCGCCCCTTTCGCAATTTTTTCACGGCCATTCCAATCCCATATCGATCGCAGATATCCTCATTACCCTCCTTTTCCTCATATCTTGTATCCTCCATCTTCGTCTCCATTACCGTTCATTGTCTTCGACCAACACTCAGAACCGTAGAGAGCGACAGGATGGACATCATTGAGGTAAATTTTAAATTTGAGACGTTCGTTGATACGTCGATCACAAAGAACACCAGTTGTGGAACGCCATTTCATCCAGGTTGCGTTAATGCGTGAAGCAATTTCATAATGTAGTTCTCCGTTGACTGATAGCGTTGACCCGAGGTATTTAAATCGCTCAGTTCTGGACAGGACACTGCCTCTGACAGTGATTGTTCCTGTTTCATGGGATCGGCAGTCAAAAATTCAGTTTTATTCACGTTCAATCTCAGACCTGCTTCATGAGGCGATCATTCCATTTATGAATAAGTTGCTCGACATCATTTTGCTATGTGTATAGGCCGTTGAGGAGTGGTGAGAGGGGCTTCCTCGATGAACACCAACAGAGGTACGAAACGGTTTTGATATACCCGCCACACTTCGAACTTTACTTTTCGGATCGTGGTAGAACAGTTAGACCCAGCCCACGAGTTCTTCTGCCACTAAGTGTTGCCGGGGAGCTCGATACAGATCTCCCTCGCCATCCCGAGTTCCCAATTTATCATAAAGATTTTTGCAATGGTACCTGGCTTGGTGACCCCGAGGGTTGCAGAGGCCGCTTTGTGGGTCATGTCTGTCATTTGGTTCCACGATTCTTCCACATTCGTAATGGTTGGTAATCGCGTAAGTGAAATCATCTCTTTTCATACGAAATTGCCACTATTTAATACGCGCCCCTTTCCTCCAAAGCACCTGTTACCGTCTACCTTTTCACCCACATGATCATTAAGAACGCCGGTAATTATGATATGGTCATCAACAAGCACGTAACGAGTCTTTTGGTCGAGAAGTTGCCAGAAGGCATCTCTATTCGATTTTCTTGTTTCTAACGATATTGGATGCATTTTCTTGGTCGGCCTGCCGCGGGACGTGTGACCAAGAGAGATCAGGTAGGATTTGCCACAGTGGAGCAACTTCGACTATACTCTATTTATCTCATTCTCTGATATCAGCCTTTTATTTTTGTTTTACTGAGGATAGTACAAGGTGCGTTACCTCAAACGCTCCTCCTTCACCTTGGCTGGGGACCAGCATACTATGTACATATTATATTGAAGTTCATGAAACTTAAATTAAGTTGATCTATGCTATATTAGCCAGAGATTGATGTGTGCTGAGGTGGGTGTTGATCACTGTCTGAGAACAGAAACAGTGACAGGTTACCCGCAACATTGAGAAACTTGCGTACTACCCTGCGTGATTCGCCCTCTGTGCATGTTCACGCTCATCTGGATACTGTCACCGCCATCTGGAAACAAAATCCTATTAGGATCGAGTCGATATCTGTCTGTCCGTCTGCCTGTCTCTCACACCCGATTTATTCGGAAACGACTGGACCAATTGTCACAAAATGTAGTGACAACGCATGGCCTGTGGATCCTTTTACATATGGCGCTAGTTTTTTCACAGAATCTGACCATGTGGGGTATCAAATAAAAGGGCTCAATTAGTACTTTCCGAAATTTTATATTTGATCTCGGGTGAAACGTAGGGGAGTGGGGGCTCAAAATATGGTCCTCAAGAAGAAGTAGAAGTAGAAGCGAAATCTAGGCCTCAAAATACTTCCCGTTCCGGCATCTGCACAAATAAAGTTTATAATAGTATGTTAGCATACTCTAGAAATTTAGCCGGAAATCAGAACTACAAAATTTAGCAGCTGCTATAGAAGGCCAGACTTTTACATTTTATGTGAAATTCGTGCATTTTAAACGTGCAGGACGTCATCATGACATACCAATTCGTCAATAATAATAATAATAATCTTTGGCACAACAATCCATATTGTATCAGGGCCTTGAAGTGTGTTAGAGCACTTCATTCAAGACCGTAACGGTACACTACAGAACACTGTAGGAGGCAATGTGGTCAGCATTACGCTCGCCCGAGATTATTACCCTGATTTGACTCAGGTACTCATTCACAGCTGAGTCGACTGGTATCCGACGTCAAATCACGTTACAAATCCCACTGTCGCCAGCGAGATTTGAACCGCGACCTTTCGTACGACAGCCTTGTGCTCTAACCACTCAGCTATCCGGACACTGACCAATTCGTCAATACCAGAATAAAATGAGCTCATATGAATCGGGGTTCGGAGCGAAACATTTCGTTTTATTTTTTAATCATGTATGTATCAATATCAATCACTCGAGATAAATGTACGTATGTATACGCTAATCAACCTTTCAACTATTTGTACATTGAACCAGCGGTTTTCATTATTAGTACTTTTTAGTACGAAGTAAACCGGAATTATATGTACGAACACTTTACATGCATGCATTTATAAATATAATATTTAGTAATAGGTAACATTTGTTTGTTTAACGTAAGAGTAATATTTGATTGATTTTTGAAAAAAATATGAAGGAATATTTTGGGTTTTTAACCATATACGAATCTAGAAATATGCGTAGAAAGTATTTCACACAAGATGAACACAAAACCTTTATACCCGAAACGCCAACCCCCGATATTGCGAATTGTTTTTTAAGGTTTTGTTTGTAAAACAAACCTTTATTAAAATCGGTTCAATGTCTGTCTGTCTGTCCGTCTGTCTTTTTTTTTCCCGATGGAAGGTGGAAAGCTTCAAAAGCTACCGCAAGCTCCTGCCACACGGTTATGTGGGACTCTTACCTACTAAAACCACCTCCTTCTCCTTCCACTCTCCCCGCGGGACCCCAATTTGGTATTACGTCGCGGGGCTGGATCAGAATTTATTCTGCGCTCATGTCAACATTGTGTTCCTCTCGCGTTCATTCTTTCGGATGACTTCCTCCTGCCTAAGCTTCTTTCCGATGGCTGTAATCACTTTTTTCAACTTCGGTCCATATCTCCTTGGCTTTCACCATAAGTTCCATGATATCTTCGGGTGTAAAGTGCTCCCCGGTTGTAGTTTCTAATGTAGCCCTTTGGGTTTCGAATCGGGGGCAGTGAAAAAAGACGTATTCTGCGTCCTCTGGAATGTTTGCACACTGTGGGCAATATGGCGAATCATCACGCCCAAATCGATACAGATATGCTCGATAGCCTCCGTGTCCGCTCAAGAATTGAGTTAGGTCGAAACCTACTTCGCCGTGAGGTGGCTCGATCCATTTCCGGATATCCCATATGATTTTGTGAGTCCAACGGCCTTTTTCTGACTCGTCCCACTTCTCTTGCCATTCCGCGACAGTTTCAGCTCGTGCGAACTGTCGCCGACGGGCGGGAGATTCTCCGGTGAGGTACGTTCGATCGTAAAATCGTTGTATTTCTTTCGCCGTCTGTCTGTCTGTCACAAGCACCTTTCTCAGAAACGGCTATAACGATTAGCACGAAATTTGGTAAGAAGGTGGGAACTGTGGACCTCCAGATATGCAGTGAGTGATATCCTTCTACGTTGATATTTAGGGGGGGGGGTCCCATACATGTAAAAGGGGGGTGTAAAATGTTTTTTCACCGAACATAGTCATGTGGGTATCAAATGAAAGGTCTCGATTAATACTTTCCGAAGTCGGTCTTAGTTTTTAGATTTGTTAAAAAGGCGGGGAGTGGGAGGGGTGGAAATTGATGATTTCATTAACGGAGCCATTCTCAGAAACTACCCAACCGAAAAATCTGAAAACATTCATGAAGCTGCCTCTATATGGTGCCCAGGCCTCAAAATACTCTCCATATCGATATCTGTTCAAATTAAGTTAATAATAGTATATTATCATATTTTTGGGGAAATTGAGTAAAACCCCCGCCCCCCTAAGTTTATCCCAGAATTATAGAAACTGGTAGTAGTATAAAATATAATATGAAGCATATTATCCCCAAGTTTGATCAAAATCACACTATTAGTAGCAAAGTTACAGTAGCTGAAAGTTGACTTTACCGTGTAAATTTACAACCCGAAGTTTTAATTCTGATATGCTAAATGCATATACATAACGGGCTACGTACCAATGGGATAATTCTACACTCAAATATACTCACAGAAGAAGTAAACAAAACCTTTCATACCTCAAGCGCCCAGCTTCCGATTTCCCCGACTTGTTTTTTGTTATTGTGAATTCTTGATTGTTCAACTTGAAAAGACTGAGACTACACTGGTTGATTGTTGCTGCCTACTATATACCATTTCAGTAGAGCCCAATTAATCAAGTTTGAGAATTTTTGCAACAACTAACATCCAAAGCGATTGTTCGTTCAAATAAATCTTGAGTAACAAATTTATTAACACACTTGCGAACGGGACAATGGCTAAAGAAGATGTTTTAATTATATAGCTCACCCACAGAAATATACGCGACTTTCGTCAATAAAACATGGAACGACTAGTTGTGAATAATCCATTCTCCACAGAATCCTTCCTCGAGTCGCCTTTCAACTACTTACATACGTAATTCTATTGTGAGTCGCTTAACATCTATTCTTTTCTTTTCAGATACTATCGTGCAAACTCCGTACGCTATCCCACTCAGCCATGCGAAGGTGTTTGTGCGTTGAATCACTACTGTGCTATAACCCGGGTGGATTACGTGGAATTTCGACAGTGTCTGGAATCCGCAGCAAGTGCCCTCGCTTCTCGCTCCCCTACTCTGCTCACATACTCACCGTCGATAATCCTGCTTTTCGTTCCATTATTCCTGGCACTCAGTGCATTCAAAAGTAACGCGCTTATAGTCCCCATTGCAGGCATAGCTGTTTCGCTCCGACTGGCTTCGCGGACCATCTCTCGTCAGATATTCGATCTGCTGCGAAGGACCTCGCTACCGCATCTGCAGGATCGGCTGGTGTTCTCGCTAGCAACAAAAACGTCGCCAAATCGTGTAAACACACCGATTAAATTAGTGAGCAGCTCTAGTCCCGTATGCAACAGAGCAAATCGCTCAGAAAGTAGCTTCGAGCTGGGAGCCATCGCACCGGTGTTTGAAGCATCAAGGACGCAAGCAACCTTCCGGGAGGAGATGCAAACGGCATCGCTACTATCGTCGCACACAAATATAGACAAATTGATGCAACCCAGGACAAAAGCCGAGCACAATACAACTGTATATACGATAAGAAACTTGATATGCCAAACTGTGAATTTAGTTAGTTTTAATTTTATTTCTAGTGAAGTTAGCAACAGCATTCTCCTTAGCATAATATTTATATCAGTCATTGTAATTGTAACATGTACTATAAACCCGATTGTAGGAGCATTGCGGTGTGCGCCTGAAGTAAGCTGTTGGTAAGATTTTGGACAATTTATGATTGTTTAGCAAATATCTGGCTCTCTCCTTTAGCGTTTATAGATTTTATAAAAGATTGTGTACAGCTAGAATGATTTGTAAAATAATTAGCTTCGCTTCAGTCAGACTGGAAACATATAAAGGGGCCTCACATGCGTTATTCAATAGAAAATTTAAAATAATTGTAGGATGAAGGATATTTGGATTCAAGTGCTATTTGTTGCGCAAGGAGAGTGATACGGCATGGCAAGCATTTGATTCCTAGGTAGCTAACATCTTGTTTCGCAAGAGCCTGGCGGATTGAGTATATTATCGTGTTTATCATTGAGACTTCAAAGCTCCTTGCAAATCCACCAAATCGTTCGTTCCAAAGTGGTTAAAGGCCATTTTCATTCGGATCTAAACCAGCGTAATTTATATGATCAATGGGCGTGAAAAATAATCTTCGACCCAACTTAAAGTATGTAAAGGCGTAGATAGCTGTCAGAAGTTGATATGTACGTTTATCATAAAAGTTACCCTAAGGGAATCTTAGTCACTTTTATGTATTTCGTTACTAGAAAATGTGGATGTGCGGTAACTTGATAGTGAAATTAACAAGTTTTACTCATACGATCAGCTTCAGGGTGATTCCACTAAGTTTTAACACATTTTTTATATTTTACACATTTTCTACTTTATACTTTTCCCCCTCCCCTCTCTTCATTTACGAAGTTCTTATCTAGATTGCAATACTGAAAACCATATATGCTGGAATAAGTCGACGAATAAATGTGATAAGCCCGTATATATTAAATCTTTAAAAAATTACAGTAAGATGGCACAATATCAACATCTCAGTTGTGACTCTTAGGGTTGAGTATAAAAGAAAACTAGACGGATATGCTAATCAAAATGGCTAAACCAAACAAAAAGCAGTATTTGGACTTCCAAGACCACACAACATTCCAAAATAAAAAAACTTATGAAGAACAGCGCAATAACCGTGGTTCAGTCTAGCCCTGTCTTAGTAAGGAGTTCAAGATATCCTGTTTTTATGCCGGGGACCGCTAAATCGACATCATTGGCAGCCCTCTGGCTTTTTAGCATATTCCAACGCTCCATTTAAGGTAGGGTCTGAAGGTCCTGGAGTTCAACGTAAGTACCTGCCGTATAGGCATAATCCTACGGTCCTATTGGGACACGATTAATTTGGAGACCACAATCAGGGTCCCGCCGCGACTGGCAGAGTGGTACTGCTTTATATTAAGTGCAGACACAAAGTTCATATCAGTGCATGCGAGGGCTACCAAACACCTCAGTCGCAACTAAGGTGTGTGGGACCTAGGTTGATCAATGCAACACCACGCTTAAACCCATAAAGAGCCTTGCACGAGATATGGGCACAAACACAACCTCGATGAAATTCCCATAAGGGGTTCAACTGAAAATAACTGAGCCGAGAATATATTGACCAGGAATTCTCCTGGAGTATATGCTCTCAGAGGGCAATCATCGCGCCCATGGTACCAGATAACCTGCAGTATTTCTGGTAAAAGCCTGTTCAGATGAGCTCCGTTGCAAACTAAATTCTATTCGTCTTCCTCGCGAACATGGGGACCTCACTCGTGTGAGGTAGGGTATGCCACATATTTTTTTCTGCGATAAATATTGCCCTTATGGACTTTCCGAGCTAGATGATTACATCCCTACGGATTACGTGCCCCACTGTAATTGATCTGGATTTTAACCGCAGCCAGCTGGTTGTAGTTTCGCTCATAAATTTCATCTTTCAGCCTCCTGGTGGGTACCAAATATCCTTCGGAGCCTAAAACTTCGCAGTTTTTCTCGCTACGAACCCAAGTCTCCGGGGAAAACATAAACACTGGCAAGATTACTGTTTTGTACAAGAGGAGGTTTGACAGAAAAGGCTCTTTTGCTGCCAACAAATGTACTCATATTTTGTTTTAATAGTTTATAATGAAGACTACTTTTCAAAAATGGTGAGTATCACTTCAGAACACTTATTAAAATTTTTTTCCTGCTATCAAATATTAATTCTTTATGCCTAGAAATGATCGGGGCAGGGTTATCATGACCATTGGTTGTAAACCTGACCCGGAAAAATATAAACTAAAAATATCGAATAGATGATGGTCACCTTAAATTAAGACAAATATTGTAAATTATCGAAATGTAATAAAGAATAGCTGGCAAGAAGCAACCTTAAACCCTTATGTAAAAAGCCTGCGCTCTTCCTCTAAGAATATACAGTATCGGATTATGCAACCGCAGGCCATTCTGCAGTGGGAGCTTACATTACTTCATGGCAAACGCCTTGATGGAATTTTTGCTCTTTTTCGGCTCGTATCCATTGCATTTCTCTGATTAACACGTCTACGGGAAGCTGGCTTAAACGCCGATAAAATTATTCGTTTTATATTATCTCCTGCCAGAGTGTTCTGATAACATGAGATGTAAGCTGGAAGCTCAAAAGTCATGTGCTGCTCCGAAACAGCAGCATAAAGAGAACTTTGCCGTAAAACAGATTCAACTACATATACTCGTATGTTGAAGTGGAGACAGCATTTCCAGATTTTGGTTAGAACAGAGAAAGACGGGGGGGGTTTAACACTGTTAAGAAGTCAAACGGCATTAGGTTCGGAGATTTTCTTCCTAGATAAACTAATTTTTCGAAGCCTTCGAGGTTATTCCAATTAATGCAAATAAAGAATAATAAGAGTGCAATAATCGGCAAGAGTGAAACCCTCCGTGTTGTTGGTATTCATTATGTCTGCCACTGCATGAGTCTTTCTTGAAATTCAGAGTTAATCCAGGCTGACACGGCGAAAGAAGAAGCAGATGCCCATTGACCTTCTCCTCATCCGCCTAAACAAGGCAGCATGAAGGAAGTCACTACGAAGTAACGAGAACAAGGCAGCATGAAGGAAGTCACTACCAAGTAACGAGAAGGGAAAACTATTGGTGGGAAGTGTACAAGTGCTTATACAGGTGAATCCTGAGGGGAGACTAGATTACTATCCGGCTATTAGATTTTCATGGTGCTCTCGGATGCTTTTAATAATTCTCTTAGTTACAGACTTTGCAATAACAAGGAACGCAGAAGTACCTCTCCAACTGTCGCAGTCAAGCTGAGCACCTTTCTTCGAAACCTATTTTTTCTGCTCGGATCTCGGATTCAAGAATAAATGGAATTATCAATTCTGTAGAAACTGTAGGGGCGCCTTTACGCCACTTGATGACCAACATAATTTTAATGCGCATGTTAGTCGTTTGCCACATCATCCATGCTTTTACCGGCTTTTATAAAACGGAGAAATGCGGTAAAATGTTTCTTCCTCACTTCAGCTATTCATTATCTTGAATGAAAGTATCTCCGAACACCGGATTAGTGTCTGCTGCCAGCAGGGTTTCCAAGCTCAAAAGCGCCGTACCGTATGGACGAATACACACCAAATTCATTTCATTTCGCTTAAGCTCAGAACGCGCGAGCATTATGGGGGCCCTCTATACCGAGGAACAGAAATCTTTTCGGTAGCCAAATGTCAAAAATAATAATTGCGGTCATTGGTGGTCAGAAACAAAACTATTCAGAACACATACATTTTTTGACGTCATGTGACACCCCGGATGCTATAAGTATAACTGAAGTGGTTAGCCTTTGAGCCCGTCCATTCCTACATAAACCTTACGACGTCAGAACTTCGGGATGTTTCAAGGTCTGTGGCACACTCTGGAAAAGGTTTCGAATTCCCAAGATTTCCATGCAAGTGGACGATCTGCAGTAACTGCAGGTGCGGACAACTCTGCCGGGAGACAGTGCCCAGCGGCCTTACTCCGCTTTAGTGCACTGATAGCCAAAATGATTTGTTTTCTGCCTGGAAGAACATTCCGTATCCGCATGCTACAATGACTAGGCATTTCGTCTACAAGAGGTGGAACCTCACCGGATGTGATATAGTTAAGAAGCGTAGTGAAGCGTTCTTTCCACCTATTCAGTTGTTCACCATCGAAGTCGACCGTTGACGTCCTTCACAGAACACATGCAACCTCTTTCATGATGCGGTAAACACTTCAGAAATCATGAAAACACAATTTGAAAACACAATTTTTTATTGAACTCAAACTTAACCTAAACATGGAAAATACACTGAGGGTGCTTACTAACTAAAAGTAGCTTAAGACTTAACAGTTATTTCTTAATCTAAGTCATGGATTATATGATGTATAAATTAAATTAGGCTGAAAATAGAAACAATTTAAAAGCTTAAAAGACAAATAGGGGAAAGACATAAAAACCCCTAATGACCTAAAGTAGACTTAAAACTAGGGCTTAAAACTAATGATCCGTGCGTCTAGACGCGGGGAGAGATCTGAAAGAAAAAGTTATTTGCCAAATGACATAATGAATGATAAGAGCTGCATCCGTTGCTCCCAAATGTCTTTGGAGGCAGACAGTGCTGGCATGAACGAGTTGAGCTGGCGCCCGAGGTCTGGAAGGCTGCAGTTAAAAAGCTCCTGGGCTTTGCTGTCTAAGGTTGGAGATGTCGTCGATGAGGCGGCGGTGGTTACCGACGGTTTGGTGTGCATTCCACGTGCGGCTTGGGCGTACGATACGCCCGCGTTGACCCTTGCTGAATTTAGGCTAGGACGAGACTGGTCCTGCGCAGGTTTCCTGAAATTATGAAAAGACCTGCAATTCCGATAGTTTGCAGGATGTTCCTTAGATCCGCAGTTAATGCAGCTCGGCTTCTCTTCTGAGCTTTTCGTGCATTTGCCGGGTGCATGTGAGTCAACACATTTTACACACCGGTAAGGCATAAAGCAGTTGGCTGCAGCGTGGCCGAGGCGCTGGCAGTTCTTGCATTGCATTGTACGCTTGTTGCGTACCGCTTCGAAGCGTACTACTGTGTGTAGTAGCGTTTTGGTTCTCGCGAGTTTCGCGGTATTGAACCCGGGTTTGAAAGACACTAGCCAGAGGTTGAGATCCCTCTTCTCCTGTATGGAGCGTTGGGTCTCGTACTGGCGGACATCGGTGGCTTCTGAGAGGCCAGCTTGAGCTAGTGCGGTCATCACATCCGTCCTCGGATGGAAGCTGTGCAGACCACGAAGGATCATGTTCACAGGCTTCTCGCACTTGGGTGTATAGGAGAAAAACTTCTTGTCGTTCGTCGACAAGAAGCGTTTAGTGTCGTCGAACTCTTTGATAGAGTTGACGAGTACTTTGGTGCATTTTGCACCCTTCTTTAACGTGAATTTGTTCGGCAGTTTGTCGAGGTGTGCCGAGATTATATGTGGGATTGCCGAATCCTCCTCCATAATAATTATTGGAGGGACCTTTTCACTTACTCGTTTCTTTGCGTCGATTGACGCTCCTTGGGTGGTTGTAGGGTGCGTCGCTGGTGCTGGGGCGACGGACGGTTGATGGGCTCCGGCTTGGTTGCTCGCCAGCTGCGATCTGGCTTCTTAGCTCGGCGATTGTTCGGTTTTGCTGGAAGATGATTTTATTCAGTCCAGCAATCTTCTCGGCCGGCGTGATCCGGCGGGGTTCTGAGGCGGCTCCCTCTTCTTCTGCCGCAGAGTCCAGTGACGCTTCGGACAGCTCCTCGTCCGGGACTGGGGCGGGTGCTGCGCCGCGCTTCTGGCGTTTGACTTTCACCCATTCGGCCATGGTGAAAGTTAACCTGTGGAATTGTAAGAAAAATTAGTAATATTGAAACGGTAGATACCTAAATGGCTCGCAAGGTGGAATGTCTCCAGGCCGCGGAGACACAAATTTTGGCAGTTTGGACGCCGACCGAAATGACCGGCCGGCGTAGCTGTGTCGAAAACCAAGATTGACTTGTAGCTTCTTTGTCCGGGAATCACGTCTGACCGTGACTCGACCGTGTCTTCAACTGTCTGTGACTTCAGAAATCATTGCATTCTGCGGCGTCTTTATCCTCCCTGATCAGCGCGATAACAAATCCTCTCTTGTCACAGCGTACACTACGCTGCATTTCGCGTATCGGAGTTAGTTCGAGTGCGTTACGCCCGCCATCACTTGAAGCGATCAATAAAAACTTCAACCCACTTTTGTTCATCTATTCGCTTTCACGATTCCGCTGTCAGGCTAATATTATGACCTTCGGAACGTGTTCGACGACTTGTGGAGCACCTGAAAGAATAGTATTTTTGGTGGCATCCCAATGCTCATCGATATTCTTTTGGCGGGTAACTCAGTATATTTACTTTCTAATCAGCAAAATAACTCTTTTATGAATATCAGCTTGGTTATACAAGCGGTCGATGTTGATCATGGCGGGCCACAGTTCTCCAAACCTGCGAGAATTGATGAACGCAACACACAAACTAACGTAAGCAACTATCAGATGGTGATTCCTTTCGAGGCCGATGTCAGCACCTCTCTTTTTACGCACATCCAGAAGACAACTCCCAAATCTACTGTTAGCCGAGAAGTGGTAAATTTGATTGATCGTACGAAGTCGGTCAGTTTAAACCCAACTGATCTTAAAGAAGGTTTTGTGTTTGAACAATGTGCCACCAATGACGAGGCGGTGAAACTTTCGGAAATCATGAAACTTGCCATCATTATCGTTACGGTCGTCAAGACCGTGTTTTCCTATCACATGTCCACGCAAGGTGCTGCCAGAGCTTACGTTAGCATTCAAATCACCCATCAATCTCAATGTCACCTTTAGGATGCCTCCCCTGAACCCCGTATAATTGCTTGTAGAAAGAATCATTCTCCTTTCCTATTTCGGAAGTCTCCGTTAGTGCATAGCATTATACGATTGTAATGCTAGGTTGCTAGTTAGAAGTCTTCCTGATTCTCCCACATATTTTTGTGCTATTATGCTTTAAATTTATAGCATCTAATGAACCATGCTCCTGCAGTCCACTGTTGTTCAAATTACCGCCTGATTTAGTTGGAGGGTTTATCAAGAACTGCGGAGCTCATGGAGGAACACCGTGAGAAGCATCCGCTACACTGCATTCCCAGATATCAAAAAGGCGTTTGGATAGATGAAATTGTCTCCATCCGATATTCTTTGGGGCAAAACATAGTTCCAGAGGAATTCGAGCGCTACTTTAAGTCACTCTAACGGGATCCGAAGACTAAGTGGAAGTGTGACATATATATCCAAACTGCCTCTCGCGATTCCTCTTTGTTCTTATTATGGACACTGGCGCGCAGGTTATCCAGCGTTATGCGCCCTATAGACTGCTCTATGCATGTGATGTCTTCCTAGTTTATAATAAAGTTTGTCTCAAGCGACTTGTCCAAAAGTGAAAGCCTCAAGCAACACAATCTCAAAGATCGAAGCTGAATAAAACAGAATTTCTGACGACCGACCCCAATGAAACAGACACTATCACTGTCAGTGGAAGTAACCTGCCGAGAGTTGAGCTATTCAAATTTCTCAGATCAATGCAATCGATCAACGCTGAAATGCGATATGAAGTTTTTTCACAGATCAACTTGGATGAAGTGGCGCTCCATAACTAGTGTTCTCTTTGATCGAAGTTTCAGCGAACGATTCAAATCCACAATGTTCCGCTGTAGTGTTCGTCCTGGGGAACGGTGGCGCGTGGTAATGGAAACGAGTGGCGTCACACGCCATGATGACATCTGAAACGAGGACATCTGGCATTTATACAGGGCTGTACCGATGGGGTAATCGTTCAAGGTTCGACAGACCCATTGGGCTATCCTATCGTTAATCCATTGCGAACCTGGGAGAATCTTGTAGAGGCAAAGAGTGCACATATTTTTCATTAATGAAACCCTCCCCTAGCTATCTTCGTCTCAAGTCTGTACTCTTCCTCATATGAGTTGCGTATTGCCGAGGCCACGATGAAAGAAAAGACTCGTAGCCATATGTCGAAAATTCTTCCACACACGATGGTTTCATATGTTAGCATTTCCACGCGCCAATGGAAATAAGCCTATATGCATCGTCAGATCTTCTCCGTTTCACCTCTAACTGGATTGAAGATGCTTTACTAGTTTCAAATGTCATGGTGAGTTTAGTTATTCACTGCTCCAGTAATATTTAGGCAACCGAACCTTTGAATATGCCCCAAAAGGAGTGTGCAACCAATGAATCAATTACGGTGAAAGTCCTCACGCGTTACCTATCGCAATGATACAACATTGGAGCAATTGAAGAATATGATGCTTACACGTTAACTTGGAGTCGAGATATGTTCCTAAATACTTGACTGTGTTTCCTCCCTTGAAAGGCAGCTAACATTTTTAGTGAACGTAACTATTCCTGTCTTCCTAGCACTCTCTATGATTTTTTTCGGAGCCACCAATTATTGATTATCTGCAGAGTTGCATTGAAGCGACCAAACATTGTGTGCGCAAACTTGCCCGTAATTGTTGCAGCAGATCGTCTGCAAATATTTCCGGAAAGGCAATTATGTTCCTCAGAGGCCAAGAAAGGTGTTCATTACCAGACGCGTTACCAAAGAATTGAGCACCACTTCCTGTGGGCAAAGTATCCGATTTTTCTCCACACCAGCAAGTGAAGACATTGATTGTGAACTGAATCCATATTGCCCCGTGGTTGCCCCGTGAGTGAGTCCGTGGAGTCCACTCTCGGTGGATGTTGCTTACAGTTAAGCAATTACCTAGAAACGTATGTATCCTTTATAAACCGATCTACTAGTCGTTTCAATCATTTTAGTAATAAAGAAATTACACTGATAAGGTCCGAAGATTTTACGTCCGTATAGTTGGGCTTTCCTAGTTGAAGAATAAATATCATCTTCACATCATGCCATCTATTTGGAATATAAGCGCGTGTTGGGCATGCGCTATATTCCGAATATGTGGACATAAAGTATCCATTCACTATATCACTAGAGCGGGAGTGATGGCATCCGGGCCTGCATATTCACATCTATGCAACGAGTTATGCCAATTTTACACGCTAATTGGGGTCGGTTGGGGGTTATACGCGGCTGTCGCCCCTGAGCTGAGATTCTTTATACTGCTTGGGAAGTGCACTTCAACTATGGTTTCTTCATCGCTTTCTGTGTACCTGCTTCAACTTTAAGGTCGCTACAAGGTAATTACTTTCTTCCCAAAAGCGTCTCATGGCGATATTTTAGCTGACCATAAGCTTTTCGTTACACCTTTCCCAACCTCTTTGCATTGATTCCAATCAACAGCTGAAGGAAGGAGCACTGTTCCGTGGACAACTCCATTCAAACATTTCTCCCATATAAGTTGTAATCATCTGGGTTGTTTTCTGAATTTCAGAAATGCAATTGATGCCTCCTAGGGATCGAAACTCGGGAGCTCAGTTCAATTTTGTACGTCCTATATGTTTTTTGCGAATTTCGGAAAGAAGCGTTTAGACGTGGATCCATATTGAAATCAATGCGGCTGTGCTCTGAGGGCGTGATATCGGTCGATAGTACTACTTTCCGGCAAGAGTTACCATATTTGTGGATACCATCGTAATGTCAATGGCGTCTCCCCTGATCACCTTGAAGAAAGTAGATTCAGTACCTTAGCTGAGGTTCTACAGTTTGGTAGCTACCAGATATTCTAATTGTCTCAATCTTCTCATGTTGAATTAAGAACTTCCTGGATAAATATGGTGGGCTTTAACATTACATCCTGCTTTTCTCCGCCTGCCTCTATTCTTGGCATATTAGATAACTGAATGAATCTTCTTACCTCCATGTTAACTGTTTATAGTTAACTGTTGTAGTATCGCCATCATACAAGCCGTTAGTTAAGTCAGGCTGATCCTTGGAATAACCATGTATCAACGCGGCGGTCAGCATATCGGAAGTTTAAGGCTCTGATTTTCTCTCCAACAAGCCATGGTTTTTGCATGAAGTATTTAAGTTTCTTCCAGGTATTGTTCGATGACTGATTAGTACAGGTACCGCCGTTGTTTTTTTTTGTGCAGATAATATTTGCTAGTTGATAATTTGCATGGCCTTTTGGAAATATGTCCAAGCAGTTCCTCTTGTCTGAAGCACGATTTCCACTATAATCTTTCGTCCCTCCGGTTAATTCCCATTTTTTCTCAATATTTATCGGATGTGTGAATATTTAACAAAGTTCGATTTGGAACTGGCATGTCAATTTCGGGGAAATAAAATTACATTCACGCCTTGAATAAGCTACTAACCACTGTCGTTGCCAATTTCAAGGCAATGAAAATATCATTGAAAATGGAACAAGTTGTGTAATACGACGTCAACCTGGCAACTTAATAGTCTACAATGACCAATACATTTTGCAGGCTTGATTCCACCCAAATCACCACCAAATCGAAAAGCCAATTACAACACTAAAAATAAATGTTTGGCTGCCACTTTGATAATGACGAAAATTTCCGGTAAGACGTAGATTGATGCCCGTCGATAGGAAGCCATTGTAGGATGGCTTAGAAACGTCGTTGATGGTAATGATTCACGTTTGGCAACTTGTTATATTTGCGGCCACTAATCACTCGAAAGGATCCATCTTTTCCGCATTGTTGTTATAATATCACCAGTTTGTCAACTCCCTACTTTCAGCAGCGACAGCACGAGAAAGTAAAAATATCACGTTATTACGAAACTTTCAGCTTCGACATTTGTCAAGCTTGTCCCTCGCCTCAAGTACGGTTACACAATGGACATTTTTCCTCAATTTCGGGAACATGCAATGTTTCCTGCCTCGTTAGGTTGAGCACAAGGTGGAAGCCGACGTTTGGTAGGAGCCTATTTCATTTCTTTAAGTTACAGCACGAAGAAACCCATTAATTTAAAATCCATAAACAGAAGTAGCACAAATGGTCTTCGACATGCGAAATTTATGCCACTCGCATAATCATAGACCGGCGTCGACGAATAAAGTACCAGAACGATACAAGTTTGCGAAGGGTGCAATTTCCTATGGAACTTGACTTCTGTATTTGCCAGAAATGAATGGAGCAGGGCTGACTGGAGCAGGGCTGACTGGAGCCGTGGGGTTCAGGATTAACATATTTGGGGTATTCGCGACTTTTAGCACTTGAATTAGCGCCATAAAAAAATATTATCCTAATTAATTTTGGGTAGGTTGGTTGTCCGTTCAATTTTGGTGGATTCTTAGCCGCAGGATGCGAACATAAGTTCATCTTTAAGTGTGAAATTTGTATTATATTAATTCTCTGACAGCTTTTCTGCACTTCAATAGCAAACTAATTATATCGCACAACAACGCGAAGAACTCTCAGTAAAAGTCACACCCAATGTAAAATCACATTCTACCTTACCCCAACACCCACACTTGTGTGAGATACCCGCCCGGAGGCCATTTACAAAAGCCAGACTTGCTCGCTGTGCTTGCCTATTTTTATTACAGCTCAATAAAGAATGAATGATGCTTGCCAATGCAGACGCTAGTGCAGTCCTTGCAAATTTCCACAACAAATTGCGCTATAAAAATGGAACGCTGAAAATATGAAAAGTTAATGAAAAATGAGAGGAATTACTCGGGGGACTAATGCAGCAGGAACGTGGACTAGATGGCTGCAGCTGTCAGATAGCCGGGCTCATCTCATTTACCCCATCCCTAACATTGTGAAGCGGCAGCCTGCGATCTCAGTCCGCTTGCTGCATCCCTGGATTTAAGCATGAATTGTTCAATTTGCATTTTTATTATTTTGATGCAATACCTTTATTTCTTCTCGTGAAAGAGCATTTTGTTCCAGAAACGTATGCTGTGCGCTTGCACTAGTGCAGCCCGCTGTAGAGGAATACCACAGAGTAACATATTGAAAGGCAAATGAATAAGGGAAAGACTTTTCTATTTTTTGTCATCACTACCAATCCGACGAGATAAGATGGCGAAGTGAAATGCAACAATTAGTTCGTAGAATTTGCATTAAAACTAGCTCTAGGTGTAAGCTAAGTGTAAAATAAAATAAATTAATAAATGGCAGAAAATATGGAAATGTAAGAGCACGGGAGAACAAAGGACGATATATTGTTGAATGTAAATAACTATAATAAAATATATATTGATATTACTTTACAGTGAATAAAAATCAGCTTTGTTTTATTGGTAATTTAAATTGTCTAGACATTCCCCTTCCTTACACAGAAACACTTTATGAATTTAGAGTTAACTAAGGTCAGTGGTTTATTCTGGGTTGAAGTGTAATATGAATACAGATCATTTCGTTCTGGAAGATTCATTTGCTTGTATCTGTATTTTTCTTTTTCCTACTATTAACCACCCTTTCGCATCTCCATTAGCCTCCTCTCAAATATTTAATCCTCATCCTCCATTCATATTACACAAAGAATTAAAATATTTTAAATCTCGATTTCAATTCCCTTTCGAAATATCCCTCTCATTTTCAAATTTCCCGAAACCCTAGCATTATGTATGTATATATAGTCTAAAACAGACCATGAACCCTCCTCTCGCCTGACCAGAAAGAGGAACGACCAACCTAAGAATGGGCTCAAAGTAACATCTAAAGGCCCGATAATGCATTTCAACGGAAAGTGTGTGCGACCATGCGAAAATGTATCGTCATACCCCTGATTATCACAAACACTTCAAATAGTAACGCGATGGTTTCTCGCTACAGAAATATATACAGTTATTAAATCGAAAGCAGTGCGAATCTGGAGTAGAACTCATTAAGCTAGACTGTCACCGGAGAGGACTCTTTGGACTATAACACATGTTGCAAGAATGCCCGCTTTTTGCATCTCCTTGTATAGTTTGGCCCTGAGATCCAGCGTTTACAATGCTTTATGTAAATTTTTCGGGACTAATCCCGTCGCTGAATGTACGCCAGGGACTACTTCGATCTTTTGTAGTCTCCAAGTCTGTTAATATTGTCCGCCAAGGGGTCCTAGTCCCGGATTTTTTCTTGATGTTTTCAACCGTGTTCTGGTCCAATTGTACCTCTACATCGATTATGACGCACACTGGTCTATCCTTGAGAAGCAGAACTAGATCGTGCCTATTGTGATAAACAATGTGGTCGGTGGAAATAGTGTGATCTCACAGTAGTTTTACCCGATTAGCCACTGAGTTACATATATTTCAACGCAGGGGTTTGATGGTCATTCAACATCCTTAACGCAGATATTATATGCTGAAAGGTCTCCTCCTCACAATTGCATAACTTACAACTGGAATTGGAGATTGAGGAGTTATGAAGGATGTTTTGAAGGGAGGAACGCTTCAGTCTCGTAAAATATTACACCGTTAGTCAACCATTCGTTCGAAATGGCCAATGCCTGGCAACAACAAATTCTTTATATGACCTCCGTGAATGGGTTCCTCTTTCCACATGTCGATCTTTCGTTGGACTGAAGTAACATTTGACATGGAATCCAATTCTCGGCTTTCAAAGTTCAGAAGAGACAATCCATTATCTGCCATGACGATAGCCTGATGTTATTGGCTAAAAGGTTGTTTCTCAAAGAAAAACTCGTGAAGAGAAGAGAACATACTTGACTGCAGTGAAACGTTTTTAAATCCATGCAAACTACAAAGTTTATAATTCCGCCCTGATAGGGATAGTGACCCTCAATTTTTCAGCGGCTCTATTGTGCACGTTTTTGTTCGACAGTCTGTCAATTGACAAATTCTAAATCAGTGTTAGTCCACTGTATCACACCGAACGAATTTTGAATATAAATTGTATAGAAATATGTATAAATACACTCATAGGCACAATCTTTTTCATTTGCGGAAATAGTCAAATATAGAGGATAAAATATGAGAGATTAGTTGAGAACTACCTTTGAGGTAAAAAATAAAATCACAAAAAAAGTCATTTATTCAATGATGCTTATCAAAAATCAGTTTTGTGGATATCTTTGATAAAAATTAAAAAAAAAAAATTGCAAAAGTGCTCCAGTTAAAAAAAAATTAAAATTAATAACGGGTATTGCTACGCCAGTTTGGCAAACCTTCCATTATATCTTGGATATCCAATTGAGGGATATTATGCCACTACTCTATCATAGCAGTTTTGATCTCTGCTAGGGTAGTAGAAATTGGCACTCTTGCACGTACACGTCTTTTGAGGTTGCCCCAAATGTGTTCAATTGGGTTAAGGTTAGGACCGCGTGCGGACGTCATTAAGGTACTGACGTAATGGATCTTGCGGTATGACAGCTTGCGTTGTCATGCATGAATCTAAAGTTGTCACCAATGAATTGTGCGAAAGGTATGACATGGTCTTCAAGAACATCTTCTACATATCTTTGAGGGATAACCTATTGTTTCGGATATAGCGCATAAACCAGACTTGTCATTTTCGCGCCATGGACATCTCAAGCCTATTCTGCTTTCATCCGAGGGCTGGACGTCTTTTCATTCCCCCACCAGTCCAGTCAGCATATTCTTGCGCAAAAGCAATTCTACGGTGTTGTAGGGCGCTAACTGGGCAAAAGCCCTTTGATTTCTTTGCACTATTCTTTTTTTAATGGTACGTTCACTGACGCTGACATTTCTCACCTCAAAAAGGCAGGTACGTTGTCAGCGTTGATTTGACCTGTGGGTGTATGAGACTGTCTTCAAAAATCGTCTGATGACATTCCGTGCCTTAGTACGAGGTGCACCGAGCGTATGAGCGATACGACGTTGCCTATACTCAGCGTCAGCTAAAGCCAACGCCCTAGCTGTACCACTTGCATCGAGTGACATTTTTTCACAGTCATAAACAAATAGCGAATACTACAAACTCAAATTAAACGATATTTGCGTACTATACTAGGAAAGAACAGGAAAGGGTAATAAAGTAACACAACTAAAACAATGTCAAACAACCACTATACTCCAAAAATCGATCGATAACTCGGATTTAAGAAACGAACTAATGATTGATGACAAAAACCAAAACAGTTGATAGACTATAATAAACGTAAACAAACCAGGCAGTTAATTGTGCCCATAAGTGTGTTATGCAATTCTAATCGAATTTGAAAAATGATGATGGTGTGCTAGGAAATAAGTTTTTTATTGGTATTTCTCCGGCAGTTGCGAAAAAATTATGTAAGTCAAGATTGCTCCGAAAATAGCTGATGATACGGATCAGCATTGTGAGGAAAAGACTGTAAATATCGATTGGCATTTCTCTGTTTCCACCTGCGAGTGTGCAATTATTTTTCGTAAGGAAGCAGTTTTTGTGTTCTTATGCCATTAAGGAACATTTCTCAGCGATAGTCGTCAAACTTAGGAGCGCCCGCAGGCCGAAATTTTGAAAAGTTGCTTTCATTTACTTTGTTAATAAGACTGCTCCATAGACTTCCAGATGCGGAGTGGACAATATCATTAAAGGAGTCACTTTTACTTTTTTATTGTCATAGTCGTACAGTTATGTTAACATTCGAATGTTGTATGCCAGTGTATATATATGAGAACGGCATATATAGATTCTGGTGCATCGCAAAAGCCGTGCACTTCAATAAGGTTATCCTAACTGTAATGTAACCAACGTAAAATCGAAAGTTGTTGCAATAAATTGAGTTGATTTGCCTTAACCATGGTTAATATATGATGAATTTCCTTATTATCATGCGGGGTTGGACTCAACTGATTAGATCAAACAGTTGCGAGGTTTCTGATAACTGAGGGGGAAGATCACGACGGATCACAGTCTCGATCCCTTTTTCTTCTGCCTTAAATATTTACTGAGGCGCGCCTATGAGGTTCCCTCCTTTCCTTGACACCCCCCAGCCGTTATTCTGGAGGATGTCCCTAAAATGTGGGAGTTTTGCGGGATTAAGGAAGAGGAGGAATGAAGGAGTCCTCAAATCATAAAAAAAATAATACTAATATACTTCATGTCACACAAGTATATTTCCTATTCAAAAACGCTAATTGGAAAGTAACAAAATAAAATAATTCAGCAAAGTGTCCAAGAGGAATTCAAGCGCGTGTTACCGTTTTTGTGTTCCTAGAAATGAATGTTTAAAATTCATTGTTGTTATAATAAATACTACAATCAGCCGACACGCTGGGTCTGCACGATTAATTCAATAAATGGAGGCGAGGCTCAATATCTTAAGTTTATGTCTTTTCAGGTCCTGAGATACACTCGGTGTTCCATTTGTGTTTATAATCAGATACACGAAATAAACCCAAAAATTTATTTGAAAGCTTTTGAACCGACCTCAGCTTTGGACATCCCAGATGCGTCTTTTTCTGAATTAATTTGCTCAAATAATACAGTCTATAGGGTGCAATTACCTTAACTATCGCCGCAGATTGCACATTATTGAAGGCATTCGGGCGAATTGATCTTGACACAGGGCGCAGTTCAATCAGGGGGAGTTCAATCAGAGTTCAAGGCGACTATAGCGGGATGGGTGATGGATGACAGTTGAAAAACGTGCGGATTCTGGGAGAGAATTTGATTTCATTTCGAAATGGAGAGAGGGGTACGCTAGATTGTCAAGAGATTGCACGTCTCAGAAAACTTTCTTTCCCGACCAAAATTTTCAATTTATTTTCCGTGTATTTAGTTTAATAACAAATATTAATAAAGTATGAGTACCGAAGTATTGTTTGCGTGCTCAAAGTGCTTCTTAAGGCATCCATTTGAAGAGTTATCGACAGGTTAATAACTCTGCAAGGAACTTCGCGAGCGAGGCGGTTGATGACAGGAGTCTTCCAAGAACTAGTGGCTCAAAAATACAGTGAGCACAGTGAATTGTAGTGGTTTAAGCATATTTTTTTTCAAATAAATTTAAGTTTTGTCCCAAAGATATCATAATACATAAATATTTCAACCCGAATGAATTTTGGATAGAAAAAGGTGAATACCGGCAATTCAAAATTTCGTCGTTTTTACTAGAGTCGTTTACCGTAGAATTCGTCTAATCGCTTACGTTTAAAGTAGTTTCTTTGTCTCCCAAATTTCCGCTTTGTGCATTTGTTTGTTACTAGGGTGTTCCCAGTGAAATTTTTTGATATGAAGACGTGACAAATGGCAAAACGTTTGCCAAAGAGGAGCGTGCTTGGCTGCGACTGATATTAATTTCCTCAGTTTTTCGCTGGAAAAATCTGGTAGTGATTTTGTGGTGAAGTTTTAGTTTCATGGAGCCGCGGGGACAGCTTCCCCATGGAGTATGCGACATGCAGAATTTCAAGAATTTTTGGTCGGAATGTATGCGAGACATTTTCCTGTTCCCGTGCGCGTGGCCGGGAAGACTCGGGAGCAAGGAAGCGAAAAAAAATATTCCTATATATTTTCACCTAAGTCCAGTACTTTATTATATTTCGATATACATATGTTTTCTTAATTTTTTAAGACAAGTAATTTCCTTCATAAAAAACAACAGATACACGCCGCGACGAGCTGGGAGTGTAGAAGGTGTAAGTTGTTTTTTCCATTCATTTTTTTATTTTTTTTTGTTTATATTTATTCTTATTCTTAAGTATTTTATTTTCTGATTTATTTTTGATATTTGGAGTTTAGCTTCTAGTTCCCAACTACTTTTCTCCAGATTTTTTTGATAATATTCCAGTTAATCTTTGTTTTTTTTAATTTCAGAAGTTCCTCCCTTTTTCCTGCTTCTTGACTCCGCAAAACCGTAATAGAGACATCGTCCATATAATGGCCTGATGATGTCAAGGATGGGAGGAAACCTCAGGGACCGCGCCTCAATAACTATCTGAGGCAGAATAAATAATGATTGGGACTGTGATCCGTCGTGGATTTTCCCTCTCGATCGCGGCACTGGGGTCCGACTTATTTTCCAGGTTTAGCTCTCGTTCTGATTTATTTCGTTAGGCCCGAATTCCTTTGTTCGTTGTCTAATCCGGTGCGGACCTACGCATCAGTATAGACACTTTAATTGTGTACAAATAACACGTGAGGGATGAAAGCACATACAGCTTTTACAGAAATTTAGCGGTTGCGATTCGTCCAGAAAATGTTCATCGAACCCCACCAATGTTTCACCTTTTCGAGAAATTATCTAAAAAAAATACGAGATGACTACAAAAAGAAAATGTGCCCAGAAATAACAACCTCTCAATCAAATCTCACTGTTTCGTTCCAACTCTTTTTCTTCCAAATGTGATTTCTCGCGGTCAAAACCCTGCTCCTCGTTTTTTCGGTACAAAGAACAACACAACTGTCAAATCACATTCACATCTAGCAAGTTCAAAATCTGAACCTTCTTCATCAACAGCCAATAATAATCTCTTCTCCCCATCAGCTATCTCTCGATCAGCCGATCCCGCTAAACTGGGCCTTCAACTTCTAAAGTTCATGTTGCCAGCAACATGCGCAGTAGCGTTGACAGATGCCGGAGATTATTCCCTTTTATCAGGATCAATTCGCCCGAATGCTTTCAATAATGTGGAATATGCGGCGAAATTTAAAGTAATTACATACTATAAAATGCATTCTTTGATCAAATTAATCCCGAAAAAGGCGAATGAAAGGTTTAGGCAAAAATGTACCACTGGCTGTCCTGTAATTGACGATATTTAGTTTATAGTGCTTTATGGGATAAGATGGTTTCTGCAGAGCATTCGCTGATAGTTTCGACCATACTAGTGGGTCAAGATTTGCATGTAACATACATTTTTTCGACCTATTAGCAAGACATCCTTGAAAGATGTCCTGCTTGGAATGGCTTGCGATGCTTTAAATACAACTGTGAGTTTCACTACTGAGCAATCTTTTTCACATACGGCATGGTACATGTAGTAATTGTAAGCTGAATGGGGTTTCTTTGGGTTTAAGGAGTCATCCCGTGTGAAGGCCCTTTTTTTGCACATTTTTTAGGATTTTTTTGTGAAAAACTGGATAAAGCTACAAATATGAATTTTTCGCCATATATTTATTAATATCGTAAGCATGCATAGTAATTTTTCCAGCCCGATAGCATAGTACACCCATCTCCAAAAAAAGTATTTTTCTGCTGCCACGCTAGATGGCGCTGTGATCATTTTAAAGAAAAAATGTAAACAGCGTTTTAACGTGTGGGCTTAACTACAGTCCGCAAAATAGGATTATTAAAAAATAATTTTTTTTTGTGAATTTTGGTGTTTTTTTCAGGGCTTCTTCAATGAATAAAAAAAACTACTGCATGAATCGCAATTATCCTAGTTTGCGGACTGTAGATTATCTATAAGTGGGTCCAAGTAGTACCCACCTCAGGGCACACAAACAAGCCATATACGTCGGCTCCCAGTAGAGCGTTAACTTAGCCACAAAACTGGCGAAGTGCCAAATTACTATAATCTTTAAACCAAAGCGCTGTGGCAGACTCATCGACAGCAATTATAGTAAAGTGTCTGGATACCTTAGTTTTGAGAAGCAAACCGCTTTGTTATTCTTATTTTCTATTATACGTAAAATTAGCTTACGTATTACATTCACAGCAAGTCCCTTTTGTTTTGTGTTCACCTTGGGTGACAAACTTTATATGCAGATTTTCCCACTGACACACAGCTAAACATTCAAAATATTCGTTTATAGGCCTCTAAACTCTAACTACGCCGTTCATGTATGTGATGACGCCACAGACGTCTTAAAGTGCAATAAATTCACATGAAATGCAAAACTTTGGCCCTGTTCAATTTTGTAACCAGATTTCCTTCTAACTTCTCAAAACTATGCCTTATATTGTGCTTTATACTAATTCTGTACTATGAACTTCAGGTATCATATACAGTTCCTGTGAGTGATGTGACTTGTGACATTTTCTCGATTTTTTTTGACAATTTATTCAATTTTTGAGGTATGAAATGGAAAGGTTGTGTGTATTTATTTTATAAGGAGATTTGAATGTGCATTTGTTCCATTAGTATGTAGCACGAAATATATGCATATATAATATTATGTGTAAATATCCACTTTCAAGTGATATTGACATTCAAAGTCTTGAATTTGCACAGAAGCGACAGCTCTGACCTTTTATAACTTTGTTAGTAATAGTACGATTTTCACCAAATTTTGTAGGATTATGCTCTATGGCGTAGCCTGCATTACTGCGTTTCGTAATTCCAGGATGAACTTAAGGAGGGTTTTCCTGCCAATTACTAAAAATTACAGTAATACACTATTATTAACTTTCTTTGAACAGATGTCGGTATGGAGGGTATTTCGGAGCCTAGGCACCATATAATGGCGCACTCCTGATTTTTTTTTCAGATTTCTTGGTTGGGTAGTTTTTGAGAAGAAGAAAGAGCAGTTAAAGAAATGAGCACTTTCAACCCCCCGCACTCCCCACATTTGCAATAAATGGCAAAATTAAGATCGACGTTGAAAAGTACTAACCGAGATCTTTCATTTGATATCTCACATGACTATATGTGATGAAAAAAAAATTATAACCCCGTTTTGTATGTATGGGGACCCCTTAAATGCTACGTAAAGGATGTAATTCACTGTATGCGTGAGTGTTCACAGTCCCCACCTTTCGACCAAATTTGGTGTCAATCGCTATAACCGTCTCCGAGAAAAATGCGTGTGACGGAAAGACAGACAGACATACAGACAGACAATAAACTGATTTTAAAAAGGTTTTGTTTTACACGAAACCTTAAAAAGGGGTTAGCAGCATCAATTAATACATTTTATCAGGTACCTGTGAATTTTTTTTCGTAAAAGGTAGAAAAAATTAAAAATGGCTGGTCTACAGTTGTTTTTCAAGAGTGTTTTTTAAGGTTTTGTGTAAACACGAAATCTTATCAAAATCGGTTTACTGTCTGTCTGTCTGTCTGTCTGGCAGACAAACGGACGTCTGCCTCTCTAGCTGACTGTCTGTCACACGCATTTTTCTCGAAGATGGTTATGACGATTGTTACCAAATTTTGTAGAAAGCTGGGAACTGTGAATGCTCACGCATATAGTGAGTTTCATTCTTTTACAACGAATTAAGAGGTGGTCCCCATACATGCAAAAGGGGGTGTAAATTTTTTTTTGCAGCAAATATAGTAATGTGATCAAATTAAAGGCCTCGGTTAGTACTTTTCAAAGTTGGTCTTAGTTTTAACATTTGTTAGAAAGGTAGGGAGGGGGAAAGGAGGGGTTGATAGTGATCATTTCTTTAAGGGGGCCATTCTCAGAAACTACCTAACCAAAAAATCTGAAAAAAATCAGCAGGCTGCTACTAGGCTTCGAAACACCTTCCATACTGATATCTGTACAAATAAAGTTAATAATAATATATTACTATAATTTTTAGTAATTAGCTGCAAAACCTCCGTTAAGTTCATGCTAGCAATTTTGCAACAATATAGGGTACAACATACAGCATAACCTTACCAAGTTTGGTGGAAATCGCATTATTACTAATAAAGTTATAATACTTCAAAGTTGTCGCTTCTTTGCAAATTCAAGACTATGAATGTCAATATCATCCGAAAAGATATATTCTCACATATATGTATTACGTGCTACGTACTAAGAAATACACAGAACCTTTCGTACCTGAAGCGTCTAGCTTCCGCTTTCCCGACTTGTTTTGGGTTGCGGTGGACACGATAACTCGGTAAGTGTTCAGCCGAAATGAAATTCGACGGTACAACAAATTTTCCATTTCGGCAGTCGTTACAACTGTGGGGTTTTTGAGTAAATTTCTAAAACATAATCATTTGCAATTAAAAGAAATTGAAATGCCGGAAGCTCGACGTTTCGGGTATAAAGGCTTTCCTATTTTTTATGCACTTTTTTCGAATTCGTACCAGACATAGTTAAAAATTCAAAATATTCCTTGCTGAGTTGCATTATTTTCAAACTTTCCAGAATTAAGGCCTATATTATCGTACTTCTAGGATGAACTAGGATTCTAACAATTTACCCGGTAAATTTTTAGAATATGGTTATGTGCTATCATTTACTTTATCTGAGCAGGTTTTGAAATGGGATGTATTTTGAGGAGGAAATTTTTCATAGATGCATGGGACATGCATATTCTGAGAAAAAACAATTGTATACCCTACTTTCACATGTATGGGAAGCGCCCCTAAACTCAATACAAAGTGGCGCCGCTAACTATATGTAAAGAAATTCATAGCGGACAGGTTCTCACTAAATGTCGTGACAGTAGCCGTGTCCAAATAAATCGGGTGTGACACACAGACGGACCGACAGATAGATTCTCTTCTTTATACAATTAATGTTTCTATAATGTGGTCTTGTTTTATATGACATATTATGTTGTTATGTATGTTCATAATATGCAGTGCATGATTCACTACACTACATTGCATTAATTGAGATTGCTTGTCGAATACTTTGCGATAAAAATCGAGTGCAAATTTTGAGGACTTTGGATCAACACATTAATATATATATATATCAAAAATTGCTTTGATATCGTCAAGATTGACTTGAAATATACAAAATATGCTTGTATGTATGACAACAATTTTAAGTGACTTTTGAAAAAAATAAGTTTCAGGACTATCTGTCTGGTATCCAAAAACCAATCCATTTTTCATTTCAATTCAAATTATAATTATTTCTTTTAATTGTCATCAGAAGCGCGTAGACGACGGGGGCTTGGACGAATTTCTCGGTGTGGCTGGTGTGAAAGCTGATTGTAAAATTACGTCAAGAATCACCCGCAACATGCGTATATTAGCAGAATGCTATATTTCTGCATTATTTGAAACAGATTGGAGATGATCACCATCCTCTTGAGACATAATTTTTTTTTTATTTTCCGAGTCATAGTTCACCTTCTTGTCATGCCAGGCTTGTTGTGTGGAATCTGGCGATCAGTTGAAACTTGCTGCTCGCTATACATGTCATAAGCGGAACTATCGAGTATTGTTTGCCACCGATATTGGTAAACCGGACATGTTCCCGTGATCAGCCCATGTTTGTATGCAAGGTTTTGATGAATCACCTTAGAAACAGTATTAAGCCTGTCCATGTATCGCATCGATACTTTAGGAGTGCAGCTAGAAATGAGATGGTTCCACATTTTCAACGCCGAACGACGCATTCAGCATTGGTTACTCTTCACCCGCTCTTTTATTTGATCACGTCGCCTTGAATGGTGCACAAGAATACCTATGTCTTAACAAAGATTCCCTAGCATATAGCCATCTCTTCGGTAGAGGGAGATCAACAATCATTACGAGAGATAATTCACATGTTTACGCTTCACACTAATCAGAGGATTAAAGATTGATCCTTCAAATTAAATACAGTCAGTCCGCTATCTACCGTACGGCCGTATGTCAGGGTTCGCATGCTCTCTACTGAAAAAAATAAACGCATGGTCAGCCAACTTAGCGGCAATGTTGTGCTATAATGTCTACTAGGGCCCTTCTTCCCTTGTCACGAGGCAGCTTCATCTACTCCACGAGAATATTTAGGCGATGCATTTGGAATTTGGGCATATCAGTTGGTATCCGCCGTTAGACGTTTTCGAGCCGCCGTCTACGCCAATACATATGTCAGTGAATACATTCAGGGCGCTTATTTTAATATTCCACGAAAGTATTGATTTCAACACCACACGGTGCAATTTGGACCAACGGTATTCGGAGAACAGTAGAAGCATATAATTCGATATCATTTAAACGCATCAAGTGTATCATCTTGGACCCAGTAAGTGGCTCGTTTATAATTAAAAGAAGATACCATCTAGCATTATTCAGTAGCGGTTTAAAGGAGTTCAGTGCCATACAAAACCAAAAAGAACTCAATGAATCCGTTTGAAAAATGCCTCTCAGTATGTGGATGGGCCTGATATGAACATAGTGACAAGGTCATTAGTTTCGGTTCAATGCGATATAGATATAAGAAATTGAATAACCATTTTTGCGGGATGCTGTCGAAAGCCTTGGTGTAATCGATCCAACAACTAATCAATTGGAGATAAAACTTGCTGCAAGTAATCGGGGCAAAACTGGTCTATACAAAGGGTCCAATTCAATACACGCTCTTTGCAATTCGGTCTGAATCTCAACGGAGAATTCAAGCGGACAAAAAAGTAAGCTTTGGGGAGTGCTGAAAATGTTGCCTGCCGCCACCTCTGACCTCATTGACTCTTGGTCACCGGTTTCAGCAGTTATCTCATAGTGAACACGCTTTCTAAGAAGGGTAGGTTCGTGTCGCTGAGGATAATAGAACGGTTTTCGTCTGCAACGTGTAAATATTCACGTGCGCGTATTACAGAAAACGCTCGAAGAATCTTTGATACAACCAGAGGATCGTAAAAAGTTTTGTATTTCAACTTCCAGCGGAGTTTTAAGCATCGGCTAAGGAGCGCGAAATTTTATTAATGACATAAGGGACAGAGGAGTTTTCGAAAGAAACCCTGACCCCATTTTTCCAAGCCTGGCTAGTGCCGGAGCATACAAACGCGGGTCGGCTGGGCAGTTTAGTGGAGCTGCAGTACAACAGGTGGACTTGCTCGGACAGTCTCACCATTTAAAAGGTTTTGTGTAAAACCTCAGCCTCTCAGTCTGTCTGTCTATCTGTTATCTCAGAAGTGGTTACTGCTATTAATACGAAGTCTGGTAGAAAGGTGGGGCCTGTGAAGCCCGTGCATGCAGTGAGTAGTATAGTTCCACGTTGCGTGCAAGAGGTGTAAAAGGTGGGTGTAAAGTTTTTTCACCAAGAATAGTCTTGATTAGTACTTTCAAAAACCCTCGAAAAACGCCAGTTTTTTCACGGACACCTTCTCAGAAACTTCTCAACCCAAAAATCTAAAGAGAAATATGGTGGTCCATGCGCATGGTATCTAGCCCTTAAAAGAGTCTATACCGTTACCTGTTTAAATAAAGTTAATCATAATAGTATACTATATCAATAGTGTATTACCATATTTATTACAAACATTTTTCAAGAAATTGATTGGGAACCTCCTAACATTTATCCTAGAGTCATCGAATTGCTGTAATATAGGCTATACTATAGAACGTGATATTGCCAAGTTTGGTAGAAATCGTAATAAGTCAAATTCGTCACTTTTGTAAAAATTTCTTGCATTCTAAGACTTTGAATGTCAGTATCATACTAAAGTGAATGGTTTCATAAACTAAATACATGAACATTACGAGCTAGATAAAAGTGGGACAAAAGCCCACTTCAATTCGCTTATATAAGAAATACACAAAATTTTCCCCACTTGTTTTAGGTTTTTGGGAAGCTTTACTGTCTTAGTCGACTTCGAGCAATTCCAGTGGCCTTGTTACCGTGTCGTTCAATTGCGTCATTTGGACAATAAGAATTAAATAACGGTAGGTCATTAATCAATTCCAAGTTAAAGATATGACTTCAATCTTTTGCTAATTTGCTAATGATTATAGAATATGTTCCGAACAAACTGTTATTGCATAAGTGATGTTGCAACCAATCGGAAGTCAGGCTTGTGGAATGAAGCTAGAGATTAAAATTTAAAATTTGAATCTCTTCCGTTTTGCTTTACTACAAATATTCAATTCTTGGCCAATATCCATAGTTCAACTTGCGCTCGAATTCGAATTATGTCTATTTTTCTTTCCCGGCTTACGAACTGGGTTAGTAATTGAGTCTTATTAACCACTCCATCCGATAACTAATCCTGAGACCCTGTACAGAAGAGGGTGTGGACATTGCTGCACCATTAAATGCGGTTATTATTAGAGCGATTGATCATGAGGGAATGGAGTCTTTCTTGGCGTAGTGCCAGGACCGACCGTGACATATAAGACTACGCTTATGTCGAAAACCTAAAGGTTGGTTAAGTTAACCTATAGCATGCCAAAGCCTCTTCCTTTCTGCTGTTAAGCAGGTTTGCAAAGTTGCAGGACGTCCCTTTGGTGCAAGAGCCATTGATTCGATTTAACAAAATCTATGGTGTTGGATCAGTTAAGAAAGCAAAGATTTTCTACGATGAAAAATCCACAAGGCGGAAAGTCTGTGTCCTGTTGTTAAATTGTTAGAGGAAACTACGCCGAGACAATACTGTTCTCAAGACCAAATTACTGTTGAGAGGAAAAATCCTTACCTACCATATGATTCTTGGTGTTCTCCGCCTACGTAAGAACTAATGAATCTGGCAGCGTATGCAGGATTAAGTTGCCTTGAACTCTTAACATGTTATATGATGCGAACGCCCAACATATTTGTTATAGCAAATGCAATCTTGTAGACTTTCTACGGACCGCGCCATCCGGAGAATCAGAAGACAGAAATGGGAGGAAGACACGAAAATATTTGAGGAGGAATTGAAACACTGTAAGAGCAGTATTCACCAATGAAAAAGTAAACGCGGAACTACTATCCTGAGAACCCTTCAAAGAACCTGGCCAGGATAAACCCAGTGATGCCTAAAAAGGAGCACCTAGAGCGACCCCTACGAAATGTTTTTCTAGCATGCTTTGCTCTGGTCTGCGCGACCACCTCTTGGCAAAAAGTCACTCTGGAAACCCAAAGAACTTCAGACAGTTCAACTTAACATCATTCTTGCTAAAATGTCTGGAAAGGTGGTTGAGTATCACATTCCTTGGAAGGCGCTAGGGTGCTGCGAAACGACGAGTTTTGGACAGGGTGTTGACAGGAAAACTCCAATCCAGAATTAGAAACGCGCGAACTAATGAAGACTTCTGGTACAGAGAAGAAGAAGGCGTCCCGCGATCCAGTAAGGGCTTCCCAATGGTACCTTTTCATGATGGATGATCTGCATGCTACGTTGGCCTCTGGCAACACTTTGCTCGGACATGTGTTAAGGAAAGTGCTCTTCGAGCTAAATATGGGAAATTCGTGAATTTCTGCAATTTTCATCGCCTCGTTATTGATGGCACATTGTTCATAGAGATTGTCATACGATGAACTGGATATCAACTGACCGGCAAAGAACGGGAAATCAGTCCGAGCACAGTGCTTTCGGCAGTAGTTGTGAGAGCTATCCTCTGGGTGTACACAGCAAGACTGGAAGTGACCTCGAAACCGAAAAGTACAATCATCTTTGTTTGTGGAATACATTTCAACAGATCGGCAAAGTTGAAGTACTTTGCTGGGATCCAAGGTCGAATATAACTTCATTTCAGCTGAAGACTGGAGATGGGGATTAAAAAATCGACATAAAAAAATCATTATTGAAGTTTCAACCAATGATGGAAGTCATCCAAGCTGTATACGTTTTGAAATCGCTATGCAGCATTTCCGGCTTTTCTCATAATCACGGTCTATTTTGGCCCTTATTCATGATTCTGTGTAAAACAAAACCTTATTAAAACCGGCTCAATGTCCGTTTGCCTCTCTGTCCCTCTGTCTATCTATCTTTTTTATTTTTTTTTAAACGTATATATTTTATTTTTATTTAGACTATTATTTAGACTTTTTTCAGGAATTGCGAATCTTCAAAAGATATTGACCTGGATAAGCCAGTGTGCGGGGTTTTTACTTACATACCGTTCATCATCTCGTCCGCCAAGATGTCAGGCGGCATCATTCCAGAGTTTATGAGTTTATGTCGCCTAGATAAGATGTGCAGCGCAGATCCCCAAACTAGGACTGCATACAGCAGCAAGTGACACCAATGCCCAAGATTATTAACCTCCGACCAAGTAAGAGAACGCGAGACAAAGACAGGAGAGCTTTGGGGAATCAACAGACGCCGAAAAGGAAAAAATGGCATCTTGACCAGTCCAACAAACGGATGTAAAAGTTCTGCTAGTGAAGGAAAACTCAAAGAAACGGTGGATCTACCAAGACCGTAAACAAAAACAAAGAACAAAAAACTACAGGTGCAGGCGAATTTGCAATTTGCAACAAAGGATCTATCATATGCGGAGGTACTAAGAAAGATGTAAGCTGACCCCGACCTTTGAGATCTAGGCGTAAATATCAGCAAAATCCGACTCAGAAAAGTGATCTCATGCTTGAGCTGAAGAAATCCATCATGCGGAAAACTGACGGCTTTTGTAACCAAGTTATAAACTCGCTTGGGGGCAATGTCGCGGTACGTTCCCAAATACATGAGCTCTACAGTGGGAGGATCTGGTTGATGGCGCGATAGTTGAGTTGGTTGGGGGCCGCCGGTTAATCATTTGTAGTGACTAACCACACGCAATCTACCCGTTTCGTATTGTGGAAACCGGAATGGTCCTTTGAGAACATATGCTCTAGGAGAATGTGTTCTCTACCCGCTTTACAACAAGCGCCGTACTCTTTAATTGCAGCTGAGATGTTAGGCAGGCCTTGGTCAATATAAACCAGTATCGCTTTGCTACTCATAGCGGAGCTCTAATTATGGTCTCCAAATCAATCCGCGAGGTTATTCCTACACGGCAAATACTCACGTTAAACACCCAGCACCTACATATGATTTCCAGATTTATATTTTGAGAAGGCAACATCTAAGGAAGAGATCAACACTGCCTTAAAATATCAATTAAAGTTAAGGAGGAATTCGGGGAAGAATCTTTCGTGGACCTTAACGGCGGTGTATGGATCACGGATTCGTCTGGTAAATCGGCGATATGGGCATGCGGTCATCAAACCATACAACATAGCATTGATCAAGTAGCTAGTGGCTTAATGTGAGCAAAAATATGCGGGATATTTATGTATAGCTGCTACGCCCCGCCAAGCATCACATTGTCTGTATTTGAAGACCTGTTAGATCATTTTTTCTGTGACGCAAGACGACGAGATCAAAATGTGAGAGTCGGTGACTTTAATGTGTGGGCCATCGAGTGGCGCAGCAAAGAGACTAACGCAAGGGCACGCTGCTTATTGGAAGCATTGACACAGTTCAAGCCAACGAAGGAGATGTAAACATCTACCGGAAAGGGGATCCGGTTCAATTGTAGATCTGACTTTTGTCAAGCCTGCATTGACAATAATAATGTGTCCAGACAAGTTAGCGACGATTTCACGTATAGCCACCACCAGTTAATCATCTTTGAACTAAGGGCGTGTCACAGGGTAGGAGACACGCACCGCGGAACCAAAATTTAAAAGAATGGCAGGGTGGCCTGCAGAAGCAACGGACAACCAAATGTTCACCTAGACCAGCCTAGTCAAGTAGGCTTTGTAAGCCACACAATCCATCGTAAAGCATGTGATGCATTGGCGCCTAGGAGATGCTCATTTCTCACTCGAAACCCCAATTATTGGTGGAATAGTGAACTGACCAGTCTCCGACCGATTTGCCATCGGGCTAGATGAACGGCTCAGAGGGCAACAGGTAGGATAAATAAAGAGCAAAATGAGCTGCCCATAGGGACTTCAAACTCGCCGTCCTGTGGAGCAAAGGGCAATCTTTTCAGTAGCTCTGTTCGCAGCCGGACATAAACCCGAGGAGTAACGTCTATAAAATCGTGACGGGATCATTTCTAAGCCGTTCATTTCCGCAGATCACGCCGGCCTTCTAGTTAGACTTCATTCAGGGGTTACTTCCCCAGTAAGATGGGGATACTGATACCTTCCAGGGCTCCTGAATGTGACGCGATTCCGCCAGTCACCATTTGTGGTCGAATTGGCGGCAGCGAAGCCCAAGGTTTGAACGGCATACCGAATAAGGTCTTCAAGCTTGCCATGGAAGGAAGGCCGGATACGGTCGTGGAGTTGTTCGAAGCGTCCATGTCCGATCTTTCCTGCGGCAGAAGCAGGTGATGCTGCGTAAGGCTGCTAAACCTGCTGTCCTCCCATCGGATAATTTAAATAGATTACTCGCGGGGGTTGAAAGCCGAGGAGACCTTACCGACCGGCCGTATGATTTCCGTAAAGCGAGATCAACCATAGATATCATTACTATCTCGCTGCTATTGTCAATAGTTTCTTCCGAAAACGAACGCTCCAGTATAATACCGACAATGGTCCCAAGGAGTACGCTGTCTTCGCGGGTGTAGCACAGGGCTCTACTCGGTCCACCACTGTGAAACATTATGTACAATCGTCATCATCATCAACAACGGCTCAACAACCGGCCTGCCTTAATGAAGTCCAGACATTCCGGTTTTGCGCCGACCTACGCCATCGCTTCACCTCGGACAGGGTCTGCCCCGCCTCGTTTTTCTACCATAAATTTCACCCTTATAGACTTTCCGGGTGGGATCATCCTCATCCATCCGGATTAAGTGACCCGCCCCCCGTAACGTATTGAGCCAGATTTTATCCACAACTTGACGGTCATGGTATCGCTCATAGATTTCGTTGTTATATAGGATACCAAATCGTCCATCCCAGGCAGGTGGCCAAAAATCCTTCTGAGGATTCTTCTCTCAAACGCGGGCAAGAGCTCGCAATTCTTCTTGCTAAGAACCCAAATTTCCGAGGAATACATGAGGGCTGGCAAGATCATTGTCTTCTGCAGTAAGAGCTTTGATCCTATGGTGAGACTTTTCGAGCTGAAATAGACTCTGTTCGCAACCACCAGCCGTGCGCGGATTTCATCGTCATAGCTGTTATCGGTGGTGATTTTCGACCCTAGATAGGAGAAATTATCAATGGTTGTAGTCTCCTATCTTTATTCTTCCCGTTTGACCAGTGCGGTTTGATATTGTTGGTTGGTTGGCTTTTCATGCTGACGTTGCCACCTTATATTTTGTCTTGCATTCATTGATGTGCAGCCCAGGATCTCGTACCGCCCGCTCGATCTGGATGAAGGCCATCTCATGATGTCAACATTGTCAGCATAGGCCAGTAGTTGGGTGGACTTAAAGAGGGTCGTACCCCTGCATTTATTTCAGCATCACGGATCACTTTCTCGAGGGCCAGGTCTTGGAAGTGATCCTGCTGCTGCTGCTCATATCTGGGACAGGCATCAAGGGTTCATTCTACTGCCTCGTAGAAGTTATCCTTCTCCGACTCTGCAGTCTCCTCTGTAGGGGCGTGAACGTTAATGAGGCTTATATTTCTAAATTTGCCTCTCAAGCACAGAGTGCATAGTTCTTCGCTCATATTTTCAAAGTCGATAACAGCAGGTTTGATTTTTTGGCTAACTAAGAAACCTACTCCGAGCACATGGTTTACTGGATGGCCACCATAATATACGGTATAGCGACTCTTCTCCAGGAAATCAGTCCCTGTCCAACGCATCCCCTGTAACGCTGTTACATCAGCTTTATATTGGGACAGGGTATCGGCTAGCTGCTTATCAGCTTGATTTCTGTACAGGGAGCGCACGTTCCATGAGAAAATGGGCAAATCGTTATTCTGTCATCGTTTCCGGGTTCGTCATTGTATAATCCCTCCAGTCCGAGACTGCTGTTGTGACTTCGTAACAAGTTGTTTTCAGTGTAGGGTTGTCAGCCCTACCCAACCCCCAAGCTGGAGTACCAGTTGGTACAAGTTGTCGCTTTTTTAGGCGCGGGAGACTCGCCTTCATCCTTCTCCGTCTGCAGCTTTTCGTTAAGAAAGAGCTCCCAGCGGTCACCACGTGGAGGTGGAGATAGGGTTTGTTAGTAGAGCTGTTGGTGTTGGTTCAGCAGGCGTTTCCCAGGTTTTAGGCTCCATCGTGGGTACCAATCCACGTTTCGCCCTGGGATCTATACTACCCTTTGAACACCATGTACAATGTAAAATGATGTACTTAATCTGCCGCTTCAGGAGGAGGACAAGATGGTGGGCTACGCCGACGACATAGGACTAGATGCGCTAGGGAAACATCTTGAAGTTGCTGAATTGCGTTCAGGCGGAGCAATCAGTGCTGTGGTGGCTTGGTTAGAGGCTGCTGGACTGACATTCGCGGAGCGAAAGACGAAAGCGGCCCTCACCATTAAGCGCCCCAAGAGAAATTACGCCTGTATTAGAATTGGGAATCATATCATCACTTCCAAGACGGCCATTGAATACTTGGGAGTGATGATAGACTGAAAACTCGATTTCAAACAGTGTATAGAGCATACTTGCAAAAAAGCATCCAACATGAGTGTGGATCAGGTAAGGATGATGCCGAATGTAGGAGGACCGCGGCATACTTGCAGGCTGCTCACAACCAAGGTAGTGATAAGTTTTTTCTTCCTATATACAGTCCCAGTTTGGGGGAAGGCGCTGCATGTTTAGGTGATGCACATAAACTGAGTGCGTCCTACAGAGGAACAGCCGTTAGCACCATCTCAGATGATGCAGCGTTCGTCATCTCGGGAATGATGCCAATTGACGTCCTGACAGTCGAGATGATGAACAAATATAACATCAGGCGCATACCTCCTTTATCGCAGGTGAAAAAAAACGAATGGGAGAGATCTATAAGCAGATGGCAACAGCACTGGGAACAGTCACAAAACGGTTGTTGGAGTCCCTTGCATTGGGGAGTGACTGTGGAGATCAATCATAATCTCACTCAGTTTCTCACCGACCATGGAGGATATCGTCAATATAGGTTCAATTTGGACACCACACCTGGTTGTCCAAGCTGCGATGAGGTCAGAGAATACCCAGCGTACGTATTCTTCCTATGTCCTAGGTTCACCTAGGATCTGGAGGAAACTCTAGGTGAACTGCTATCACCAGAAAATTTTGCCCGGAGAAGAGAGAGGGCTTGCCAGGAGGATTGAGATGCGATCAGCTCCATGATCGCAGGACTCCAGGATAAACTAAGAAAAGTAGAAGAAATGAGGAAGGCGCGGCTGCGAACCGCATTGGTAGATGGAAGGAGATCTAGCTAAAGTAAAGTAACTTCGCTTCACGATGTAATACCTAAAGGTGGTTCCACAGGGTAGCGGGGAGTCGGGGTGGTTTTAGTGGACGAAAATCCTACACTCTGGCGAGTCCAGGCCAGATTTCCACCTCCTCAAAAAAAGGACAGACGGACAGACAAACATTGAACCGATTTCAACCTTAAAAGCATCGAAAAAATTCTCTGACAGTAAACTAACCCTTAAATAAGAGAAATGTTTGAGAAATTAGCGATTTTTGTTGCGGTAACCATACACCTATTATTATTTCATATTCTGCTTGTAACATAGCTGATTGAGTATTGCCTCACTAGCCTTGAACAATGGGATTCAGAGTAAACTCATTCTTGAAAAGGATGCTTTCATTGAGTCTCTTTAAATTGTTCGTTGTCATACCTCTCTCTCTTTACCAATTTCAAATTTAGGTAATCACGGGATTACACAACATGGGTGAAGAAAGTATATTACATGATTTCAAATAATTTGGAAATTTCGCTTTAAGGACACAATTTTCAGATTTGCCAAATCATAAGAGGCTTACGGACTTTGACACCAGACCGACTATTGCGGAGGCGCAAATCGCTCTCTACAAGTTAAACAAGAAAACTTAAGTACACAAATCTCTGCATCTCAAAGTGGCTATTCTGCTTCACAATGGAAAATGCAAAAATATGGAATACAAACGATGAATAATGGGTTCAAATTCTGCTAAATTCCATTGAAGCTTATACAGTTGACATTGCTGGCGCAGTGAATGATGTGAAAAGTTCCAGCTGCTACTCAGGGATTTATGTATGTATCTTTCTGAAGAGGCCATTAGTTCGTTTCTGTCACAGAATTGCCCCAGCACTCTGGTCTCACCACCATCCACATCCTTTCCGTCAAGTCCATACAGTAAATACAGTGAGCAAGACCATTATCCTATTCAAAATATGAATATATAGCAACACAGAAGCGGTAGTAACAAAAAGTTTGTTCTTCCGATTTCTGATTTCATTATGCGTTTGCCTCGAGCGGTTTGAAGCAACCTAAACGACTGCTGAACTGCTTGCAACAGAGCATCCTGCGACTGGGAAAGTAATTCCTGAATGCATCAGAGGAAGTAATTCCTATATCGAGTTTCTCATCGCGTACTACCAACTGACCGATTTGCCATAAAGTGAGGACGAGAAGAGTAAGTTGTCATTCGATGGTCGGAACGGAATACTATATTCTGCATCAAGGCTCTCAATCTCTTTAAATGGACTGCAATTCGGAGATAGATTCACACTCGAAAGACAACCAAATCAAAATGTGGAAGTACGGAAAACAATGTAACAAGATGTCTAACCTGGACGAAACATGTCAACAAAGGTGCCACGACGTACATACAATGGACATACCACTTTGCAGGCTGTAACAGGGTAGTATGACTGCGTAGCCACTAGAGCTTGCGGCTCCTGAGAGATCAAATATTAGGTATTTGTTTATGCTTGCCAGGATTTGGGTGGGTGGGAGTGGGTTATCGATGTTAATTTGAATGCATTATAATTTACATATGCATATGAAATGACGACAATGCCTTTTGGCATTGCCATAAATTTCATAATTCATTCAGGTTATTGTGGTATGTCCTGTAGGTGTCAATTATTGGGTTGGAATCTGTAAAGTTTAACGTAGAAATGTTAGCAAAAGACTCGAATCCAATGTATGATAGGATATTCATGAATACTCAATGCCAATTGTGGACAAATCTTGCAAATACAGTTTTAGGCGTTAGACGTCCATACCATCATTATGAGGATAACTGCCATTATGAAGGCAGTGCGCCATGGCAATACGGTATAACACTCCACTCATCGACTTAAATTAAAGTATTGTGTGCTGTAAGCGCAGAATAATTCAAATTATGAGTGATGAAGTCTGATTTACATGGAATTTGGACGAAGTACTTCCGAACAGAGTCACATAACATATCTACATATGGAAAAGGCCCTTTATTGTTAGAAGTTTCTTCGAACTTTCCCATTAGCGTTCTGGCTATCATCATTATGAAGGTAAACGGAATTGTAGTATCGTCATGTGTCATTGATGTTGCACACTTAAGACTAAGAGATAAGCAAGACTTAACCACAGTTGACAGTAATCAGCACTGGTATACATGGTTGGAATATAAAAGACAATGACCGGCGTCTTGCGGTAATGAAGATGTTGCATTGGACTAGTGGCGTGACACGTTTTGATCAGATCCGAAATGAGGATATCCGCGATCGATATAGTGGTGGTCTTAACATCGAAGTCGATGGTAAACGACCAAAAACAACGGTGGCTTGATACGCTGGATGGGGATTTAAAAGCCTCAAGATTCCATCCAGATCAGGAATTTGATAGAGCCAAATGGCGAAACTGATCACGACGACCCGACCCCGCTTGTGGAAGGGACAAAGGCTGGAAAAGAAGAACAACATCTGGCGAGCGGTAAAAGTATTCTGTTGACATGACGTAGAAATGAGTTGTTGGAAATTTTGAGTGAGAGTTGTGGTCACGTAGTTACTTTTCTAGATTTTGAATAAAACAGTGAATATTTGGCACCTAGATACACAAATTGGTGCCTCGTAGCTTGGCAGCTTAAGAATACAATCAGAGTCTTCCCTGCTTTCTGTAAGAGGCATTGAAATTTGAGGGGTGCAAATTTTGAAACTTTAGTGCTACCGAAACGTTAACAACGCCTCGGGACGGAGGGACTGACCTCACGGCTACGACCTTTGGCGATCGAAAACCGACTTTGATTGGTTTCTAAAAGGTGCACCCTGTAGTGATATCATTCCAAACGATAACTTTAATTCATTAATAATACGAAACCCAAAAGACTACTTAGCCGACCTCACACAAATTTTCAATTAAAGTTACGCAAACAATAGCAATCAGTCATTAGCCGACCCATATTTCCTCATAAGTCACTAGAGTTCACTTTGTATCTACCGCCGAACAAAACACATGAAATAAGACCCACTTGAGTCACAACATGCCGTGCATACATCACCCATCTACATAGCTACATGACTATGCATAAGAAATGCATACAGGCATATCACCAGCACGACCCGTATGCTTCTAGATTTGTAGATTGAAAGAAAGAGAAAGTTATGACGTCACAATCATAGTAGAGAAATATTGTTATGTACAGAACAATTTTTGGTCAAGAAAATTGCAAGTAAGAAATTAAAGGAATTTGATTGGTTAGAAAATGTAAGCGCATAGAAAATAAGGAATTTACATATGTTAGAATGTAAGTAAGAATTGTATTTAAAGAACTAGAGCCCCAAGGCTGGAGGACACTTGATTAGTTGCTTTCAATAAGGATGGATAATTGCTATACAGTGATATCTATCCTAAGCTCTTCCTGTGTCGATTAGACCAACGGCAGACTGCTGCTGATTGTAGCTTCCGCAGATTGTTGCGGAGTTAGGAATCCTCGAAAAAGGTTTTAAATTTATAATCAAATTTATATTTCAAAAGTAACTTATATAGCTCTTCTTATTTCATTATCTGGATAATTTTCACGATGTCAATTTCACCTCCCTACAACCCGCTTCTTCGTAATAATAACGGGAGCCGTCAGAATGTTAACTTTTTCCAACTTAAGCCGAAATTCCAAAGATATGAGCTTGATATTCGGCGCCTAAGGGAGGTAAGATGGTGGAACTCGGAAAGTACTTCACTCTCTCTCTTGTGACAATGTATCTTTCTACTCTGGACAGTCCAGAGTTGACAGAGGTGAATCTGCTGTCAGGTTACTTCTGATTTCTATCAGAAGGCGCCCTGTTTTGACCTCGGAGCCGGTTTCTGATAGACTTCTGACTACAAGATTCGGGTCCAAGTTAAGGAGCATCACCATTGTGCAATTCTATGTACCAAAGAAACTTCCGATATAGTAGAGAAGGATCCCTTTTACGAGCAAATAAACGCAGTTTAGGGAAGGCTTCGTAAAGTTAACATTGTGATCGTGATAGATGATTTGAATACTAAGGTAGACCCTGACAACACCGTGCTCGGCCATGTGGTAGAGAAGCACGGTGATGGCCACTGTAATGATATGAGGTTCCTTGATTTCTGCACCTTGCACACCTTGTCATTGGTGGCACATTGTTCGAGCGCAGAGCCTGCTATAATGTCAGCTGGTTTTCGACTGAACGACACCGTACGAGCAATCAGATCGACAACTTCGCGATTAGTAGTAGATTTAGGAGTTATCTGTTGGATGTGCGTAACAAGAGAGGTGCCGGCATTGGCCTGGAAAGGAAAGATCTCTTACGTTCGCTTGGGTATTGCGTTCGCCACTTCTCGCTGAGCTGGATAGTTACGACATCCTAAGTTCGACATCGACCGCTTGTGTGATTCAGCTGACGCTCATCGGAGAGCTATCTTGTTGATCGAACGGCAGATATGCTGAGTAACGCGTCTGAGGATATCGATAAGCATGTCTTGGGTGCTACATAGGTCGTCGGCCAAGTCCTGAAAGGGCAGCAAAAGATCTGGCTGATTGCGGAATCGTGGAAGAGCATCAATGAACGGAGGGGATTGAAGGCTCTACTGACTGTTGGGAGTGATGGACGTGACACGCTCGGACTCTGATATCGAGAAAAATCCTCAGACGCTAAACATAGTGTATGCCATGACAGGAGGGAATTTGCTATTGCGCTGATCAGTGCAGCGGAAAATGCTGGAAATCACAATGATTTCAGGAATGTATGTTGCATCATGAGGGCGCTTGCAGCTGGTCGCAAATTTGTCCACGGTCCTGTGAAGGATGATCAGCTTCTCATCCACGATGACGAACGACTCACTTCACCACCGTTCCTAACAGCATCACACCTGATGAAGTGGCCAGCCACGGTAACATGCCGATACGGACAGTTCCTTCAAGCAGAAGACAAATTTCCGTCATCAATGCATCCAAGCGGAGAAAAGCCGCTGGGTCTGCCTTTCTCCCCGTGGAGTTAATTGTCGCCGCACCTGCTGCTTCCACTCACAAGAAAAGTCTGGGAATCCGAAACCTTTCCCAGAGAGTGGGAAGAAGGGGACACATTTTGAGTATGACAATTGGAAAGGTATCTGCGCGCTCCCTATCGTTACAAAGGTAATAGTTAAAATAATTTTGGAACGCATCAAAGAACATCTCGAAAACTTGATTGACAAAGAGCTGGTTTCCGCTGATCCTGCAGATCATCAGTGTGTAAAATATAGATCTTAGCAGCACCTGCTTTTCATCCCTTCAGGGAGTGTATCTGGGATACTCTACGCAGAAAGGCATTCCAGAGAAACTAACAGCTACTATTAGAACGACATATGATGCCGTAAAATGTCACGTGCTATACCGAGGTCAAACCTCAGAGGAACCTTTGAGGTCGTGGGTGGAATCCGCTAGGGTTGCATTTTGTCACCGATATTGACGTTCTTCATGCTACTTTGTCCGGAGGATGTGGAGAAGTTCAATGGAAAATGACATCTTTCCTCAAACACTTCGGCTACGATGATGACATCCGATTGCACCATTCCCATCGGATCATGGACCTTGGCCAAATGGCTCTGGGTTTGCAAAGAGTGGCAAGTAGAGTTGAACTGGAGATAAAAATCAACAAAGTCAAGGTTCTCAGTTTGACGGGTCATCATACTTTCTCTACCTGCAGAACATAGAAGGCGTCAATCAATTTGTATATCTAGGAAGCGTGGTCTCCAAATCACCGAACTGGATGTTGCCCGATGCATTAAGAGCGCTAGATTCATTTTTAGTACCCAATCTAAAATCTAGAAATGCAGGTATCTCAGCCACCAAGTTGAGATTGTTCTGTGCTAGTGTTCTTTCTGTATTGATATATGGAAGTACAACTTGGAAAGCTCCAAGCTTTTATCAATACCTGTCTAGGTAGTCTCATCGGAGTGCGCTAGTCTGACACTGTTTGTGACGATGAACTTGGTCGGCACAAGATGGCTGAAGTGTAGGTCGCCCGAAGGTAACTTGGTGTGGAGCAGTAAAGGAGGAGTGCGAGTGCCCCGGGAAGTCGTTGGTACTACCAACTACCAACGAGCAAATGGCAAGAATGTATATATTGTATATATATAAATACATACAAATTAATCAATAATAAAAATAGCTTGCGTGATAATCCGATTGGATCTGGGCTTTAAGTCGTGTAAGAGCACTTCATTCAAGTCCGCACCGGTACGAAATTAAGGTGGATTGCACGAGGCTATAAGGTCAGCATTGCCGTCACCCGTGATTATTACCCTGATTTGACCCATTCACAGCCGAATCGACTGGTATCCGACATTCAGTTACAACACAAATCACTCTGCCACCAGTGAGATTTTAACTGCGAACTTTTGTTACGGTAGCCTGAGTTACCCGGGCACAAAATAATTAATCGATACCCTCGATATTGCCCATTAATGCTAACAGAGGGAGAGCAATAATTCATCAGATTTAGAACTTTTGTCTTGCTGGTGTTTATCTTCGATTCGACCCTGATTGCCCCTTTCTCATTTGGCCAAGGTCAATGCATTCTCTGTGAAAGCAAGCATATTATATCACCATAGCTAAGGAGAACAAGGAAAGACGACAGTGACCGTGGAACCTCTACACACCTAAAGCCAAGACTGCACGAAGGATATTACCGAAAGAAACGATGACAATATGCAACCTTAGCTGACCCCTTTTTAGACTCGTCGACGAAGGTAATAGTGTGGTTGGTACAGGGGTTCTTGTGCGGGAGTCAATTCGCGTTGCATTTAAGTATTATTTTATAATAGTTTCTTATCACTATATTTGCAGGAAATATCCGTTAAAGTAAAGATCAAGCACCAACAAATGATCTTCACAATCACCTGAAGAACGTTATCATAAATACGGCCACAAACAAACATACTTGGCCCCAGCCGCAGAAAGAGTCAGAACGGCTGGTTTGACGATGAATGTAAGCTAGCAATGGAACAGAAAAATGCTGCATTCCTAGTAATGTTGCATTCTCAAAGAACGCGGGTACGCGTGGAGAGTTATCACGAACTCCGGCGAGCGGAGAAGCGACTTCAGCTTGGGAGAACAGGGCCGTCAACTCGAAAAATACAGGTAGCAACCGCACCAGTCACAAAAGGTGGAAGTTTTACCAACAAGTCAGCGGGATGTAGCCTTACCAACCTCGATGTTCATCCTGGCGAGACAAAGAGGGAAATCTGATTTCCGACAGAATGAGCATGTTGGAGCGATGGGTTGAGTACTATGATGAATTACTGAACAACCAGAACATCGGCGAGTTGGAGGTCCCGCCAACTGAAGACGACGGACAAATACTGCCACCAAGTATGGAAGAAAAAGTCCAAGGATTTCATCGGCTTAAGAATCATAAGTCGCCAGGAGCCGATGGAATTAAAGCCGAATTGGTTAAATATGGAGCTAATCAATTACACCAAGTGGTTCATCAACTTGTGCTCAAGGTGTGGGACAGCGAATCAATGCCTGATGACTGGCAAAGAGGCATTATGTGTCTTATACATAAAAAGGAAGATATCACACAGTGCAGCAATTATAGAGGTATCAAATTGCTGAGTACCATCTATAAGATATTTTCCGCTATCTTACTAGGCCGCATAGGCTCATACACTCAGAACATCATTGGCCCATACCAAAGAGGCTTCACTCCAGGCAAATCAGCAACAGATCAGAATTACTCCCTGCGGCAAGCGATGGAAAAACTGTTGGAATATGCACATCAGTTGCACCATCTTTTTATCGACTTTAAAGCTGCATATGATAGCATAGCCTGTACAACTGTACACGTCCAATGTGCGAGGCCAGAGAAGTAGCTGGGTGTTCAAGACCATTCGACATTAACAAGGGGATGCCCTATCAAGCGACCTCTTTAACCTCGCCCTGGAGAAAGTGATCCGTGATGCTGAGATAAATGCGAGGGGTACGATCCTCTTTAAATCCACCCAACTGCTGGCCTATGCTGACGATATTGACATCATAGAAGAAAGACCCGAGACGTACAAACTGCCTTCATGCAGATCGAGCAGGGCGTGACTGACGCAAGATCTTGTGCTGCACATAATGAAGGCAAGACAAAATATAAGGTGGCAACGTCAGCACCAAAAACCAACCAAGCAACAACATCAAACCGCACTGATCAAACGGGAAGAATAAAAATAAGAGAATACAACTTTGAGAACATTGATAATTTCTCATCATTCAAAATCACAACCAATAACAGCTATGATGATGAAATCCGCGCACGGTTGTTGTCGGCCAACAGAGCCTATTTCAGCTTACAAAAACTGTTTCGCTGGAAACGTCTCACCATAGGATCAAAGCTAGATTATGATCTTGCTAGTCCTTATGTATTCCTCAGAGACTTGGGTTCTTAGCAAGAAAAATTGCAAACTCTTGGCCGCGTTCGAGAGAAGAATCCTCCGAAGAATTTTTGGTCCCCTACATGAGGATGGACGATTCCGAAGCTTCGGTTCAACGGATTGCGGTGGGCGGATCACTTAATCCGTGTGGTTGAGGATGATCCAGCCCGGAAAGTCTATAAGAGCAATATCTATAGTAGGAAAAGAAGACGAGGCAGACTCTGCCTGGGATGGAGCAATGGCGTAGGTCAGAACGCCGGACAGCTTTTAGGGATATCGAATTGGTGGAGCTCGGCGCAAAACCGGGATGTCTGGAATTCCATATTAAGGCAGGCCTAGACCGGATAAATCAGTTGTTGCATCGTTGAAGATGATGATGATCTGTTAAAGTGCGCAAATGTTGCAACTGTAATGCTCCCCAAGCCGGATTCGCGTTTGCTACCTTGAGACATAATTCGCAGAATACGCCCCAGAATGCAGTTGATTATCTTCATAATATCGAGCTTATATTGCGGGGGTGGATCTCAATACCGTTGTTGAATTACGATCGCACAGTTCGGGCACTAAACATAACCCGCTTTTAAAAACGAGAGGTCATAGCCATAAAGCAAGTGCTTATCCGTCGTACTGTTGATGTTCTCGTAATAATACAGTTTTGAAATTTACAGGTTGCTGTGCAAATTTTTCGCCCTTTTATTCCAGCAATCGGGTAACACTTTAAACACTCAGTCCCAACTCAATAGATTAACCTCAGCAAAATGGCGCAAATATGAGTGTTTAACAGCGTCCACTGAAAAATAGGAGCTTGGATGAATGGATGGTCGAATCAAAGATATTCCCTATTCTGCGTATCGTATCAGCTGAATTTGTCTGTATCCAACGAAAACTATTTTTGATGAATTTTCAAGTTTATTTGCATTTTTAAGGTTTTGTGTGAAACGAAACCTTATTGGAATCGAGTTGTCTGTCTGTCTACTGTGTGTCGCACCCGATTTATACGAAAACGACTAAACCGATTGTCACAAAATTTGGTGAGAACATGTGGTCTGTGAATACCTTTAAATACAGCAGGGCTCTACCTCATACAGAATATGGGCATGTGTGGTTTCAATTATTACGTTTCGAAACTGATATTTTAAATCGAGTGAAACGTAAAGTAGTGAGGGCCCAAAATATTACTCGCCAAAAATGTGTAACAGGTCTCGTTCTCAGAACCTGTCCATCCGAAAAATCTGAAAAAAATCACAGTGGTGGATCTAAACGAAATCTAGACTCCAAAATACATCCCGTTCCGATATCGGAAATCATCTCTTCCTAAAGTTCATGCCAGAACACAAAATTTGGCAGTGATGTTAGGAATAATATAAGGCATAACTCTGGGAAGTGTGAATGAAATCAAACTATCATTAACAAAGTTATATAAGGAGAAACTTTTACATTTTGTGTCAACTTCGTGGATTCTAAAACGTGTATGATGTCACCATACCATATCAAGTCGTCAATAAAGTAAACTCATATGAACAGGGGTTCGCACATTTCGTTTGCTTATTTCCTGAAAAGGGGAAAGGAATATTATAGAAACCCAGCCATACAATAATGGAAAAATGTTATTATAAAGTTTCTCTCATAGGCGGATTTTTTAGGAATGCCTTATTATTGATGATGTGGTTTTATACTGATCTCTCATTTTGATCCGTTTCCTTTCTATTATTCTGAAGTTAACCATTTTGATGTCTGTATATGTCAACATTTAAACAAGTTATAAACGAACCATATGATTACTTATTTATTACATAGTCAAGGAATTCCAGACTTCAGAAATCAAGGCGTGACGGAGGCACGGATTTTGCAGGCGTCACCAGATTCCTGTTCCTCCATGGAGAAGTTTGTGCAAGACGTGCTCGTCAATTCAATGGAGAGCTTGCGCAGTGTCTGCGGCGCAGTCAGCCAGAGATGGAAGTATCGCACCCCCTTGACGATGTTAATCACAGCAAAAGGCTTATTTTTTTTACAGAAAAGCAAAGTTACGTGGCATTAGTCCGCTGAAAGTCACAATTGAGGGAGGTGTAGTAACTTCTTTTTTTATCTGAAAGCAAAATCGTTTTAATTTGTTAGTATGAACTTCAAAGTGGGTGAAAATGGTAAAAATTAAAAGTTTCGCAGGTGTTAAAAAAGTATTCAGTTTTTACCATTCTTCCCAGTAATTATGCAAAAAGTACTCTCAAAAATGAGATATCATACCAAATGTTAGTTCAAATTCTTCGTGATTTCGCTTCTGAAACTTAATTACTTAATAAGAAAAACTGGAAACCTGACTACGGTCTGTCTGTCAGTGGCACTGTTGGCTAATTCTTCCAGAACGCGGGAGAGGAAGGCTCGCAGAAAGGAACTTCAGCTGCAATGGAACAGAACTTTCGGCGGAACATGGGAAAAAGTTGGTAACCGCGGTGAGACCTTCTTCACTTAGCGGCGAGTTTCACATTGGGCAAAACGTCTTCAAACATAAGGGTTAGTAAAATCATCAGTTTGTCAAAACCAGTTCACATTTGTCTTCAGGCACAGTTGCAGGATTGTCCTTATTTCTGGTATTGTATTGAAAGAACTATAACATCAGCTTCAAGCAAATCAGCTTAACATAATTTTCGTTAAAATACTTCTAGAGGCTAGTTGAGCGTCACATTCGCGAGAAGTGCTAGAGTCTTACAGGCTACATGAAAACCAACATACTTACCAACGTGAAAAGTCCTGTGAGTCTGTCTCTTTGATTTCAAAGATACAGGGCTCTGAAAGGCAAGGACGCGATGGAGGTGTTCATCGACATTGAATTGGCCTGTGACAGTGTGCCCTTCCAAAGGCTCTATGATATCGCCAGAGAGCATGGTGTTGATGAAACTTTAATTAAGTGATGCTGTGATAAAGCAAAGAAACAAACATACTGTACAGTTTTTTAAGGATTGGGGAGTTCTAAGTCCCCCACGGATGACTTAACCAAAGAGGGTTCAATTTTCTCCATGCCGAGGCGAAATACAGCAATTGGGGTATCAGTAGAATTGGTTAATGCTCCTATCAAAAAATGGAGAACAAATTTTCCAATTTGATAGGTGGCATAACGCTAATGCTGCTGGACACACCAAATTCTTGCTGTCAGAACCAGGCAAGTATAGAGCAAAATTTATTTTGTTGAAAATCAAGCAGACTTGCCGAAATACTGTGGGCCTTCCGTTTGGCCATAATTCACTAGCTGGATATATGTTAAAAATAAGGATTTTCCAATATGAAACATTTTCTATGTGAGTGCCCCGCCTATGGGCGCATCAGGCATCAGATTCGTTGGGACTGTTCTTCAGTTGCAGCGGGCAGCATCCACATAGACTAACGGATATTGCGTTAGACGGGGAATCGAATGTAATTGACCACTAGGGTCAAAATCCCCCTCCTCCAACTCATACACACACATACATAGGTAATTGGCGGTGATACCACCTAAATGGTGATCACATATTTATCATTCTTCTAAACGAGCACTGACATTTTGGATGGAAGCTTATCAAAGCGGCTATGAGCTTGCAGGTATCATCACTTTTCCACTCAAGGTCTTTAGTTTATGACTGTACACACAATTTTCCATTGTTCTCTACAGCAACAAATCTGCTGCCATCATGGTGCGGTCACAGGGCAACTTTAACATGAAACTATCCAACTAAAAAATCTTAAAAAAAAACACAAAGACTCACCTATATATATGAAACCTAGGTCTGGAAATTCACCTCATATTTTATAAATTTAAGCGAGAACTTAAATTAATTTCGGAAGTATACAATGAATATAAGTGGTAACATGGGGGATAATACGGAAAAGTTTGAAGGAAATCTCAGCATCATTAACAAAATAATAAAAGGTCAAAGTATTTCGTATCAATTTACTGCATACATTTAATACCTCACATACATAATATATCATCAACATATCGATAGTATATTTACGAAGCCCCGAAAGGAGCCTCGGACAGGATGGATTTTACAACGACGAACCCACTTACGACAACGGAATAACGAATTGCGCATTTTCTCATGGAACGTGCGTAGGATGATGTAACAGCGTTGTAGGAGATAAGTTCTGTCCAACGGTTTCCTGGAGAAAAGTAACTACATCATATATGATATTATAGTGGCTATCCAGTAAACTATGTGTTCGGAGCCAAAAAATGAAACCTGCTCTTATCCGCATTGAAAACAGAGAACGACTATGAACTCTGGACTTAAATTTAGAAGTAAATTTAGAAATATAAACCTCATTAACATTCACGCCCCTACAGAGGAGAGTGCAGAGTCGGGGAATAATACATCCTATGGGGCAGTAGAACAAACCTCCGAAGCCTGTTCCAGGTATAATATCAAAATCATCATCATGGGGATTTTAACAGCCAAGTAGGGACGGAGCCTCTATTCAGGTGATACGTTGACTCCCATAGCTTACATCAAAATACAAATGATACTGCACTGCCGATAACTCAATTAGCAGTGTCACAAGAAATAGTTGTGGGAAGTACCTGGTTTGCGCGGAAACCCGTCCACAAACAAACGTAGGCCTCTCCAGACGGGACCAGTTTCAAACAAATTGACCATGTGTCGATCGAACGCCGCCCCCTCTCAGGCTTCATGAATGTCAGAACATATAGGGAGGTCAATATAGACTCAGATCACTATCTCGTTCACATGGTGCACCGAGCTCGAATAACATTACCACCCAGAATCCCCTCTACCAATCAGTTAAAAGTTAACACTGAAGCCATCCACAACACGACCCTCCGCAACACCTACAGGGGGATATGGATGCCACAATAACCGCAGTCAACAGAGATCCTGGAGATTAATAATAAATGATCTTTGCAACCACCTGAAGAACGTTATCATTGATATGGTCAGAAACTGGAGCGGCTGGTTTGACGATGAATATAAGCTAGCAACAGAACGGAACAGCTACACACACAGAGTAATCTTCTCAAGGTACGCGGATACGCGCGGAGAATTATCACGAACTCCGGCGACCGGAGAAGTGAATTCACAGACGGAAAAAGAAAGTCTGGGAGAACCAACAAGTCTATGAACTAGAAAAGTACAGGGAGCAACCGCACCAGGCACAGAAGCCGGAAGTTTTACCAACAAGTCGCCAGGATGAAGCCATGTACACCTCGATGTTGCTCCCGCCGAGACAAAGAAGCAAATCTGATTTCCGACGGAATGAGCATATTGGAGCGGTGGGTTGATCAGTTTAATGAACTGGTCAACAAGCTAAACATCGGCGAGTTGTCTATCCCGCCAACTGAAGACGACGGGCAAATGCTGCCAACATCAAGCATAGAAGAAACAGTCCGTGCAATTCATCGGCCTAAAAACCATAAGTCGCCAGGAGCCGATGGAATTACACCATACCCCATTGGTTAAATATGGAGGCAAGCAAATACATCATGTGGTTCATCAGCTTGTGCTCAAGGTGTGGGACAGCGAATCGATGCCTGAAAACTAGCAAAGAGGCATTATGTGTCTCATACATCAAAAGGGAGTATCACACAGTGCTGAAATTATAAAGGTGTCACGTTGCTGGGTACCGCCTCAAAGATATAATCCGCTATATTAATAGGTCGGATAGCCTAACACGCCTAGGACATCATTGGTCCATACCAAAGAGGCTTCACCCCAAACAAGTCAGCAACAGATCACCAGTTGGAACATGGACATCAGTTATGCCATCTTTTTATCGACTCTATGATAGCATAACCAGGGTAAAACTGTACACGGCGATGAAAAAATTCGGTATCCCGACGAAATTGATGGGACTGACTGGGCTGACACTGACCAATGTACGAGGCTAGATAGAAGCAATCAAATCACTTTAGAGCATTCCACAGCGGTCTCAGATAAGGTTATGCCGTGTTATGTGTCCCTTTTAACCTGGCCCTGGAAAAAGTGATCCATGATACAGATGTAAATGCGGGAGGCATGATCCTCTTTAAGTCCACCCAACTACTGACCTATGCTGACGCTATCGGCATCATGGGAAGAACGATCCGAGACGTACAAACTACCTTCATCCAGATTGTGCAGGCGGTGACTGACGCGAGATCTTAAGCTGCCATCAATGAAGGCAAGACAAAATCTAAGATGGCTAAGACTGCCAACAGAGCCTATTTCAGCTTACAAATACTTTTCCGCTCGAAACGTCTCACCATAGAGTCAAAGCTCTTACTCTACAAGACTATGATCTTGCCAGTCCTTATGTATGCCTCGGAGACTTGGGTTCTTAGCAAGAAAAGTTGCGAGCTCTTGGCCGCGTTCGAGAGAAGAATCCTCCGAAGAATTTTTGGCCCCCTACCTGGGAATGGACGATTCCGTAGTGTACATAACAACTAAATCTATGGACGATACCATGACCGTAAGGTTGTGAATAAAATCCAGCTCAGTGGTTTGCGATGGAAGTATGGTCACTTAATCTGTATGGATGAGGATGGTCCAGCCCGAGAAGTCCATAAGAGGAATATCTTTGGTAGGAAAGGAAGACGAGGCAAACTCTGCCTCAGTCTGCACGATGGCATAGGCCAGGATGCTAGACGGCTTTTAGGGATATCGAGTTGGTGGACCTTGGCGCAAAACCGGGATGTCTGTAGTTCCTCATTAAGCTGCCCTATACCAGATACCGATTGTTGATATAACATGACATCTATGTGATTACTACTAATAGCACTTCCATTAAGAAACGACACATTCATTTCTATGTTTTTAGCTTCATGTAGCTGCTTGTATATTAGCCTCAGTTACTCAAGACACATATATATTGTATTTCTATATCCCTACAAAATTTTCAAGCAGTGTCCAATCCAGATTGTTACATACGTTCGTTTTTAGTGTCGCCGCTATTCACTTTACAGGACTTCATTTTGGGGTATGAAGTAAAGTCGAAATATCTAGATGCATACGCAAAACATCGGTATTTGAACATAGATGAGAGATCAGTTAATATAATCCTATACCTCATTCCCTTCAAAATCCATATTAAATGTGCCGTAACATGCAGTACTATTAGGCTCTGTGAGTCCAGATTTCGGGAAGCGAATGCAGAGGGAATGGAAAACGGGCAATGTTTTACGAGGTTGGGCTACAGTATTCTTTACCAGGAGAGTATTCTCTCCCGGGATTCGCCAGTATAATCTAAACTAAGGTAAAGGCCAGGCGATGGCTGAAAGATGATTCGAGCCCAAACGTAACCTAGTCATTATTTGACATTAGCCGATAGACGACAGTGAAGCTGCTATTAAGGCCTTGTGCGCATGGCGGCATAGTGACATCCTCTAGGTCATTGAAGGAGTGCAGAAACGCGCTGAATAGTCTAGACGCTCATCGCCTCCGACGAATTGACCTGCCTGAAATCCGTTCTTGATATTCTCCAAGCGCGTGCACTCGGCGTTCCGTTAGTTATTGTCAGGGTCAAATCTACTCGCACTGCTTCAGGTGGCGAAGGTTCACCATGGTGGTCAAAGTCAAGGCCTGGTCGTCCACTAACAACATTCGATCGCATCAGTTTTTGGGTCAGATGCGCGCAAACGCCTATAGGATGGCAGCAATTTGTACGAGGTACTGATCTACGGGGGACCATACATACCCTGCAAATCGCATTACCAAAATTGCAGAGAGGGGAGAGAATCCCTCAGATTATTTCTTCTTTACGATTGCTCCGCTCTAGATAGGCTTAGGTTCAAAGAGATTTCTGGTTGTACGATGAGGTCCTTCGTAAACACTTCTGAAAATCTGAGCCGGCTTGATTCTGCTTGCCCTGCCCTTTCCACAGCAGTCATAGTCTTGAAAGTTGATGACATGGAAACGGTGCACCATAGAGCTAACTTGGCTTGAGTGGTCATTGATAAGGAAGGCTTAGTATTTCCATATATAATCTGATATAGTTACTTAACTGATGCCAATTATGGACATTTCATTCATTGCATCTTGGTGCCCTCATGTAACAAAAATACGCTTGCAAATGTCCGTGTATTTCACTTTTTTAAGGTTTTGTGTAAACACAAAACCTTATTAAAATCGGTCTGTCTGCCGGTCTTTTTTCTCCCCCGATGGAACGTGGAAATCTTCAAAAGCTACCGCAGGCTCCTGCCACATATTTATGTGGGACTCTTACCAACTAAAACCATCTCTTTCTCCTTCCACTCTCCCCGCGGGACCCCCATTTGGTATTGCGTCACGGGGCTGGATCAGAATTTATTCTGCGCTAATGTCAACATTCGTGTTCCTCTCGCGTTCATTCTTTCGGATAACTTCCTCCTGTCTAAGCTTCTTTCCGATAGCTGTACTCACTTTTTCAACTTCGGTCCATATCCCCTTGGCTTTCACCATAAGCTCCATGATATTTTCGGGTGTAAAGTGCTCCCCGGTTGTGGCTTCTAATGCAGCCCTTTGGGTTTCGAATCTGGGGCAGTGAAAAAAGACGTGTACTGCGTCCTCCGGAATGTTTGCACACTGTGGGCAATATGGCGAATCATCACGCCCAAATCGATACAGATATGCTCGATAGCCTCCGTGTCCGCTCAAGAATTGAGTTAGGTCGAAACCTACTTCGCCGTGAGGTCGCTCGATCCATTTCCGGATATCCCATATGATTTTGTGAGTCCAACGGCCTTTTTCTGACTCGTCCCGCTTCTCTTGCCATTCCGCGACAGTTTCAGCTCGTGCGAATTGTCGCCGACGGGCAGGAGATTCTCCGGTGAGATACGTTCGATCGTAAAGTCGTTGTATTTCTTTCGCCAGAATCTCAATTGGGACCATTCCTGCTATCACGCAAGCCGCTTTATTGGAAATTGTTCTGTAAGCCAACATGTATGTGTCTGTCTGTTTGTCTGTCTGTCTGTCTGTCCGTCACACGCATTTTTTCGGAGATGGTTATAGCGATTGGCACCGAATTTGGTAGATAGGTGGGAACTGTGAACAGTACGCATATAGTGAGTTACATCCTTTTACGTCGAATTTAAGAGGGGTCCCCATACATGCAAAAGTGAGGTGCAAATTTTTTTTCATCAAATATAGTCATGTGGGGTATCAAATTAAAGGTATCGGTTAGTAGTTTCCGAGGCCGGCCTTAGTTTTGACATTTGTTGGAAAGGTGGGGAGTGCGGGGGGTTGAAAGTGATCATTTTTTAAAGGACCCATTCTCAGAAACTACTTAACCGAAAAAATATGGCAGGGGCTGCCACTATATGGTGCCTAGGCTCCGGAATACCCTCCATACCGCTACCTGTAAAAAATAAGGTTAGTAATAGTACATTACTATAATTTTAAATAATTGACAGGAAAACCCTCCTTAAGTTCACCCTAGAATCACCAAATTGCAGCAATATAGACTACAGCATAGAGCATGATCTTGCCAAATGTGGTGAAAATCGTACTATCAATAACAAAGTTGTACTAAGTCAAAGCTGTCGCTTCTGTGCAAATTCAAGGTTATGAATGTCAATATCACCTGAAAGTAGATATTTTCATATAATATGTGCATATATTACTAGCTAGATGCTAATGGGACAAATGCACACTCAAATCTCTTTATAAAAGAAATACACAAAACCTTTCATACCTGAAGCGTCTAGCTTGCGGTTTCCCGACTTGGCGAAGAATAACCTGCGCGTATTCTATTCTTACACACACAGTGACAGAAAGAATATACTTATATTGCGAAAAAACAGAATTCCTGCAAGAAGAGTTGGAAATTGCCTCAAAATATATTTGGAGGGATCTTGTCCTTTTTACCGTTGGATATGTGGATGAAACTTTGTTTTGAGTTGTTTCCTTGATATGCAAAGTTAAAAGAGTGCTGGCAATTCTTCGTATTGTAAAACCACAAAAATTACAAAGTGCGGAGGAGGAAAACTCCTCTGGTAGAATAAGGCAATTTGGCAATCGTCTGCTTAGAACGGGACTAACAGATGTGCAGTCGTAATTATATGTGCGCTTACATTTAATTTCTACCATAGAACGAACGTGTACGCTAGCGTACGAACTTGTATTCTAAAGCCAAGAATTGATCGAATGTGGCCACTAAGGATGAAACTCTCCCAATTTATTAATTGCTTGGAAGCATTGTTGTTGTCGGCGATGCGCCTTCTTGTGGATCAAGATTATTTATGAGGCTAATAATCCTCTCATATGCTTTTACACAGCGAATTGAGCTCAGAAGAATCCATGTTTCTTCCGCTTAACTTGATGAACTAATTTCAACGAGTATGTATCACCTTTGGTGTTGACTTGAAGGACCTTTGGGGATAGAAAACACTAAATGCAAGAGAAGGTATCAAACTGTATAGAAATTTGCAATAAGTTTTCTTATTATACTCGAATATATTTGATCTCTAATCGACTGAGTACCAGGCATCTACGTAATCTCTTTTCCTCCTGTTTTTCTAGCAAACCGCAGCGTAACCGAAAGTCGCGACAGGTGCTAACCGCTCCATTTGTATATAATCGCAAACTCGACATAACCCAAATGGACCTCACGGAAGTGCGTGGATATATGGTTTATGATAAAAGTTAACAGAAACTTGATTTTTACTATTTTAACACATACAGTTTTCATCCACAATTTTTGCATCAAAGACTATTTATTTGTTTTATTCAATTGGGATACCTGATACCAGCAATGTAACTAGGAATAATGATATGAGTTCAGGGTTCAGATAGTCTTTATATACAATGTTTGTTTAACCTAAATTGCTTATTTGAACAAATATTCATATCTCATTTCCCAACAAAAAAACTTTCATATTCTTTGCATTAATTCAATCCAACGAATTTCATGAAAAAAGTGTAAATTGCGCAAATTTGTACTTTCGAGCAAATCTCCCAAGTAATTCTGGACTTGGTGTCAAGTTTCTCCCATTCAGTTCTTGCATGCTGAATTGGCTTTTTTAACCTTTTGCCAAGTTGTTAGTTTTTGTCGATAACCTCGATTTCCTGAATAGATTATTCAAAACAGTTCTTTCACAAGGTCTCGTGAACATACTATCCCCCCTTTAATATTCCCACTGGAATAATGTTCAACAATAAAATCGGGGGTCACCAGGAATTACTAGGTAAGTCGGGTTTTGACAGTGCTTGAAGATTAAAAAAAATAAAAGTTAAGTGTAATGATTGGTGTGGAAATAGGAGATCAGATCGATCATCTTGAGTGGCCGATAACGACCTAGAGGGCAGAGCTATCCCAAAAATCTAAACAAATTGGCTAAATTGACCGTGAAGGTCCGCCCACAAAGATTGAAGCTCCATCAAAGCTCCATCGGTCGACACGTTCTTGCACGCCTCTGTGCTAGCCAGGCTCGGGAATGTGGGGGGGGGGGTTCTTTGAGCGCGTTGATTCCTCACACTTCATTACTACAAAACAACGTGTCTATTCCGATGCGTGGGTCCGCACCGGATTCTAAAATAGACGTTAATTAGGATTTCGCGACGGCCTATCGAATGATAAACAGAACGCGAACTAAAATTGGAAATTAGAAAAGGAAAAAAAAACGGCTCGACCGCGCGCGTGGAGCCGTAAGTCTCCGGACCCGAGTGCCGCGATCAAGGAGGGGAAGATCCACGACGGATCACCGTCTCAATTATTGTCTCTTCCGCATCAGATCTTGTATGAGGCGCGGCCTCTGAGGTTCCCACCCTTCCTCGACATCCTCAGGTCAGTTATTCATTTTGAGGATGTCCCTTTACAGAAATTCCGCGGGAGGAAGGAGGATACGAAAGGGAGGAAGTCCTCAAAATACGATTAGACTATTCACGCATCATTCTTCATTGTTCCAGCAAACTTCATATCATTAATTATAACAAAAAATATGAAAATAAAAATAAACAATATGTAAAATTCAAAGAAGGAAAATAATAAAAAAAAGAAAAATAAAAAAAAGGAAAATAAAAAAAGAAAAGTAATTGCTTAAATACAAGAATTAGAAATTAATGATCAATTTCTGCCTCATGTTCATTTGCTTCTGTATTAATCGCAAGGAAGAAGACCCAAAGGAGGTAACAACACATACTAAACGAATGTCGAATATTTTATGTCAGACTATTTACATGTGACATTGATATTCAAAGTTATTGACTGCAAAAAAATTGGCACAAAAGCAACAATTGGCCTCAATTTCCACCAAAGTTGACAGTGTCACATTGTATTGTGGCGGAGTGAGCAACTTGCGTGTCACATGCACGCAAGTGCGAATCGCGTTAGCAATGGCGTCGAAAAACAATTTTCGCTACTAGCCTCGTAGGTTTGACGAAAAGACTAGAAAATGTAGCAGCCCCTGCAATTTTTCACAAAACAAATCAGACTTGCCGGCGACTGCAACCCGAAATTCAGCTCCGCGTCGCCTCATAATCTAGGACCCCTTGAACCGGCCCAATTATCTGGTCGATACAGGCGCTATAGTTTCGGTTTTTGCCGTATCCCAGCATCATAATTTAACACCCCAATTGTTAAAACTCATGGCAGAAAATTCTTCGTTGATCCACACGTATGATTATATGCAGGTAGGCTTGAGTCTTCATAATAGCCGACATCAGTATACCCATCTTAGGAGCGGGTTTTCTATGCTACGAAACCCCAACTTCTGTTTCGTATATTTGGATGATGTTCTGGTTGCAACTTCCTCTGAGTCCGAACACCTCAAGTGCATTTTTCAGTGACTCTTTGAGGCGACTTAGTTTTTAGAGAAATGCAAATTATTGTAATTGCAGGTGAGATTCCTCTGCCACTTGATTACCCTGGGAGAAATCCAAATGGACCCAGTCAAAGTGTAAGCGATTTCTAAAATCTGTTAAGAATCTCAAAAGGTTCTTGGGCATGTTAAACCTCTACCGTCGTCTCTTGTCTGGGCTGAAAACCAAAGACTCCCGTCGGATTGTGTGGTTCCTATAGGCTGTCCATACCTTTGGGACCTCCAAACAATTGCTGATGGATGCTACACTTCTGGCCTTCAGCAAGATGCACCCTTAGTCGTATTCGTCGATGCCTCAGACATTGCCGTAACTGCTGCTCTTCAACAACGTGTGATTGAAATCTCGCAGCCGTTGAGCTTCTTCTGCAATCAGATCAATGCCGGCCGACAGAACTACAGCACCTATAATTATGAATTACTCGCCACGTACCAGGCAAATAAATATTTCTGGCATTCTCTTCAAAGCAAGCCGTTCACATTGTTCACAGACCATAAGCTACTCAGTTTTGTTTTGAAATAAAAGCCCGATAAAGCGCCCTTCGCCAACTTTTGACGTTTTGTCACGTGCTGTGTCAAGATCCCCCCCCCCCCCGCCCACAGTTATTCAGAGCTCCAACCCCACACATTTAGGGAGTTTCCTATCCTTGGTTCAATATCCAATATATACTGCGAGATCTCAGATAAGGGTCCAAGTCCATATATTCCGGTCGACTTCCGAAAGGAAGTATTCCGCAACGTTCACAATCTGGCACACCCAGGCATCTGAACAACGAATCGGTTAGTCACCGGAAAGTATTTCTGGCCGTTCATGAACAAGGATATTAATTTTTAGCCGCACAGTACATCGCATGGCAGAAGTGCAAAAGTACAAAGCATGTGATGAACGAGGTAGGAGTGTTCTCTTGGCCTATCAAAGGTTTCCACGCAATCCATCTCGACATCATTGGCTCTTTTCAAGGCTCGCACCATTTGCAGCTATTGCCTCGCAGACTAGTGAGAGACTAGTGACGGAGAGTCGATGGGGCAGAGGCGTGGCATCAACAACACCACATACATCTCCAGCAACTCCGAGAATTCCATCTCAAATCAATGATGAGATTGCATCCCGACTGTGTGATGATATGTCGCTCCTGTAACTACAATCACTTGTGTATTGTGGTGCAGTTACGGCTCCATCCATCAGATTGCAGGTGACCTATGAGATCCACCATGGAAAATTCGTCTGGATCGTTGGCGAGCTGAAGAGTTGGGATCGTCAGATAACCGCTGCCGCTTTAGTTTGCCTTTAACCACAGAGGCCCCAACCGATTCTCCTCTCCTCCTTTCAACATTGGCAGAACCCGGGGGTTGTGTTTTGCCCGAAGGTGGTCTGCCCGGAGGCGGTTTGCCCAGAGTCATTGCTTTGCCCGAACGTTTTTTACCTGGAGCATGTCTAAAGTTTTTATTTACAGTGTTTTGAAGATCAAATCTGTTAGGTGACGTCCCCCATTCTTCATACATTGCGTAAACCGATTTCTGGCGTTTGTCATGACTCTTGTTAGCATAGCAGGTGTTATGTTGGCAATTTCTTCTTGGATGTTGGTCTTCAAATCTTGTAGGCTTCTTGGACGGTTCACATAAACACGGGATTTCAAAAAATCCCATATAAAAAAATCACAAGGGGACAGATCGGGAGACCGTGCCGGCCATTCCAAATCGCCTCTAATTGAGATAAGGCGCTCTGGAAAGTGTTCCCTCAAAACAACCATCGATGCTCTTGAAGTGTTTGCTATTGCACCGTCTTGTTGGAACCAAGTGTCCCCCAAATCCAAATTTTCTAGCCGTGGGAAAAAAAAATTCTGTAGTATGTTTACATACCGGTCCGAATTCACTGTCACTGTAACCTCATTTTCCTCAAAAAACCAGGGACCAATAATTCCAGCTGAGGGAATTGCACACCACACTGTGACTTTGGGTGAATGCAAAGGCTTTTCATGCAATTCTCGAGGGTTGGTGTCAGCCCAGTAGCGCATGTTTTGTTTGTTAACCGACCCACACAAATGAAAATGGGCTTCATCGCTAAAAAAAACAATAGCACCCTCGGGAACGACATCAAGAAGAAGCTCACACGCGTTCATCCGAGAATTGAAGTCACGTTCTGAAAGTTCCTGCACTATCGCCATCTTATAGGGATGAAAATGAAGATCATCACGAAGAATTCTTCTCGCAGAACGATCGGATAGTCCAAGGGCAGATGCGTGTTTGCGCGCAGAACGCCGTGGCGATCGCAACATTGACGCTTTCATTGCTTCAATGTTCTCAGGTGATCTAACGGGCCGAGGGACTCCAGTTCTTCCTTTTGTCGCACTTGCAGTTTATCTGAATGTAGTGGCCCATGTAACAGTTGATTTGCGGTCTGGGACGGGAGCCGACGGGGCTAAATTGAAGCGATTCCGAAATGCACGCTGTGTTCCAATAGCCGAACATCCGCTTGAAAAGTAAACCTCAACGGCAAAGGCACGCTCCTCACTATTCCAGTCCATGATGACGACTGAACCGTGTCGGGACAAAACTTTACAGTATCCCCTCTTGAACGAGACTACTAGCGCTCCGCTATGACATCAACTAACTGAGTGGCGTGCATTTTAAAAAAGGAAGTTATGCTGCCGCACTCTGTACAACATAGTGATACTGCTGTGAATAAGTCAACGTAGCATGTTTTGTTAAATGGTTGGCCCAATGAGGAGTAGATAATTCAATGATTTTCCATTACAACCCCTTTTCGATGCGCTGAAAACTGAAAATGGCAGTTTCACCGAGTGTTTGTCTGTTGGAAATCAATTTTTTGTCTAAATATAAGAAGTTTCAGCTTCCTCCTCCTGAACTGTCCATGGGCAAGTTGACGGTGATTCTTCATTCCCCCAGAATTTCCGTCTCTTCTAACTCTAGGTATGACACTACTGCCTGTATGGCCTGCCCATGAGTTGATTATTGAGTTGGCCCGAATAGCGACCAGTCAAGTTTGGAAACTCGTGCCTATGGGTTTCCAGGTAGAAGTCCAGGTTGTAGTATTTCCCACTATACATCTGCTCTGATTAAAATGTCTACTTCAGACGGTATATCATATGTAGGACCTGGTAGATCTGCTTTAGTAAGTCCATTTGGTATTTTCATCGGAGTGTAGACCGACGGAAATGTTGTTGTAACAGACAGAGAACATATTATAGGATCCACTTTGATTTTTTAGAATTGCCGTCATTGTCATTATTTTTCTCGTAGTAGGTTGATTTGTTGTTATAACAGTGCTCGTAATGTTATGGCACAACTATCTGGTTTAATGATTTGAATCTGCGCTTTAGCTAATAATACCGGGCTTTCTGAGATCTCAATAGGTGCAAGACGACTCTTAGTATTTGTCGGAACCTGAATACCAACTTGAGTGCTTTCGATTCAATCTGAGACCGTGTTGCATCAGGCGATTATTCCACTTTTGGACAAGTTGCTCGAGACAATTTTTGTTATTAGATGCTAAGAAAACATCAACTGCATAGAGCACTGTATAAGGCGCTGGACGTTGGATGTCCCGTCTGACGGTGTTCATAACTAGCACAAAGAGGAGTGGCGAGAAGGCGCTTCCTTGATGGACACCAACAGAGACACGAAGCGGCTTTGATGCCCCCGCCATACTTCGAACTTTACTTTTCGGATCTTGGTAGAGCCATTGAACCCACCACACGAGTTCTTCTGGCACTAAGTGTTGTCGTAAAGCATACTAGATGAGTTCGTGTGGCACATGGTCAAATGCTTTCTCTAGATCCAGAAAGTCAATGTAAAGAGGGCGGTGCTTCTCTCAGTGTTTCTTCATGAGTAACCGCGCAGCGTGTGTTAGCAGTTCCGCAGTTTTTGACAAATCCGGCTTAACTCACGGTTGTATCAACGATTTTGCGAATATGGTTATCAAGAATGCGTTCAAAAATCTTCATGGTATGGGGAAATAACCGGATCGGACGGTCATTTGAACATTCTGTTGAACCACCTTTCCTTTTCTATATTGGAACAGTGGTACTTTCTTGCCAGTCAGATTGTGTTCATGAAGATTGTGTTCTACGAACCCGGTTAAAGAATTCACTGAGCCACAGTGTTGGGTTCCAGCTCCTCGCTTTCCAGAGCTCAGATGCGATGTCGTCAGGTCTGTGTCTGTGGCTTTCCCCGGTGTCGTTCGTTTTATTGCCTCTTCGATTTCAGTTGCGCTGACCTCGAGCCCTCGAGTGCTTAACGTAGGTACCTGTCGTGGAGACTTAATCCAATGGTCTTCATAAGACACGGATTAATTTTGTGACCACAATCAGAGCCCCGCTGAGACAAGCAACAACGGAAGAATGCCGCATACCGAGTAATGTTGCATTCTCAAAGAACGCGGGCACGCGCAGAGACTTATCACGAACTCCGTCGAGCGGAGAAGCGACTTCACAGACGGAAAAAGGAAGCCTGGGAGAACCAACAAGTCTGTGAACTAGAAAAGTACAGGGAGCAACCGCACCAGGCGCGCAAGTTTTACCAACAAGTCAGCAGGATGAAGCCTTATACACCTCGATGCTCATCCTGCCGAGACAAAGAGGGAAATCTGATTTCCGACAGAATGGGCATATTAGAGCGATGGGTTGAGTACTTTGATGAGCTACTGAACGACCAGAACATCGGCGAGTTGGAGGTCCCGCCAACTGAAGACGACGGACAAATACTGCCACCACCAAGTTTAGGAGAAACAGTCCGTGCAATTCATCGGCTAAAAAATCATAAGTCGCCAGGAGCCGATGGAATTACAGCCGAATTGGTTAAATATGGAGGCGACCAGTTACACCAAGTGGTTCATCAACTTGTGCTCAAGGTATGGGACAGCGAATCAATGCCTGACGATTGGCAGCGAGGCGTAATCTGTCTCATACATAAAAAGTGAGATATCACACAGTGCAGCAATTATAGAGGTATCACGTTGCTGAGTACCATCTATAAGATATTCTCCACTATCTTGCTAGGCCGGATAGCCCCATACGCCCAGAACATCATTGGCCCATACCAAAGAGGCTTCACTCCAGGCAAATCAGCAACAGATCAGATTTTCTCTCTGCGGCAGGCGATGGAAAAACTGTTGGAATATGGACAACAGTTGCACCATTTGTTCATCGACTTTAAAGCCGCCTATGATAGCATAGCCAGGGTAAAACTGTACACGGCCATGAGAGAATTCGGTATCCCGACGAAATTAATAAGACTGACTAGGCTGACCCTGACCAATGTGCGAGGCCAGATAAAAGCAGCAGGATCACTCTCAAGACCATTCGACATCAACAACGGTCTACGACAAGGGGATGCGCTATCATGCGTCCTCTTTAACCTGGCCCTCGAGGAGGTGATCCGTGATGCTGAGGTGAATACAAGAGGTACGATCCTCTTCAAGTCCACCCAACTACTGGCCTATGCTGACGATATCGACATCATGGGAGGAACCACCCGAGACGTGCAAACTGCCTTCATCCAGATCGAGCAGGCGATGCTTGGCGCGAGATCTTGGGCTGCACATCAATGAAGGCAAGACAAAATACATGGTGGCAACGTCAGCACCGAAGACGAATCAACCAACATCATCAAACCGCACTGGTCAAACACAAGCACGAACAAGAATAAGGATAGGGGAATACAACTTTGAGACCGTTGAAAATTTCTCCAATCTAGGGTCGAAAATCACAACCGATAACAACTACGATGATGAAATCCGCGCACGGTTGTTGTCAGCCAACAGAGCCTACTTCAGCTTACAAAGACTGTTCCGCTCGAAACGTCTCACCATAGGGTCAAAGCTCTTACTGTACAAGACTATGATCTTGCCAGTCCTCATGTATTCCTCGGAAACTTGGGTTCTTAGCAAGAAAAATTTGCGAACTCTTGGCCGCTTTCGAGAGAAGAATCCTCCGAAGAATTTTTGGCCCCCTACATGAGGATGGACGATTCCGTAGCCTACACAATGACGAAATCTATGAGCGATACCATGACCGTCCGGTTGTGGATAAAATCCGGCTCAATAGGTTACGGTGGGCGGGTCACTTAATCCGTATGGATGCGGATGATCCCACCCGGAAAGTCTATAAGGGCAATATCTATGGTAGGAAAAGAAGACGAGGCAGACCCTGCCTAAGGTGGAGCGATGGCGTGGGCCAGGACGCCAGACAGCTTTTAGGGATATCGAATTGGTGGACCTCGGCGCAAAACCGGGATGTCTGGAGTTCCTTATTAAGGCAGGCCTAGACCGGATACCGGTTGTTGCGCCGTTGATGATGATGATGATCTCGGTTGACATACCGCTTACCTGGCTTGGTGACCCCGAGGGTTGCAGAGGCCGCTATGTGGATCGTGTCTTTCAATTGGTTCACGATTCTTCATTCGTGATTGTTGGTAATCGCGTAAATGAGGTAATTTCTTCTTTCTTCTCACAAAATTGCCACCATTTAATGTGCCGCGGGCCAATGCATTCCCCACGCTGTTTTATCGGTGGCTTAATTCGCAGGACGGCAATCAACGGCCAATGTTGAGGTGCGATGGTCTCGTAACGGCTTTGCAATCAGTGACATTGGTAAAATGTCGCGTCTTATGTAAATATAATCGATTTGCGTTTTACTGTACCCACTATAAAATGTAGGAAGAGACAATTGTTTGATGAACCATGAATTCATAAGTAGAAGGTCATGGGTGTTCGCAAAATCGATTATACGCTCGCTACCCTCATTGTTCGCTCCGAACCCCTTTCCCCATGGCGGCTGTTAATGTCCGCCTTTTCACCCACATGACCATTAAGGTCGCCGGCAATGATGATATAGTCGTCAGCAGGGACGTGACAAGTCTTTTCATATAGAAGTTGCCAGAATCGTTCTCGGCATCAGGTCGACCTGTTTGTGGTGCGTACATGGTAACGAAGTAAATAGTACGATCAGCTGATATAATGGTGAAATTTATCAGCCGATCATCAAATTGTTCGACTTCTTTAATAGCATCACGGAAAACCTCCGAGATGGCAATGCCAACACCATATTGAGTGTGTGAGCTACCAAAATAGAGAACTTTATAGCCATTTTTACCGCATTCGCGTTCAATGTCGCGGCTTTTGGTACGGGTTTCTTCCAGAGCGCAGATATCAATGCGCCTTTTTCGAGGGGCTCTTGCAAATTCCTCGATCTTTCCAGTTAGGGTGCCAACATTTAGTGTGCAGACACGTACTGGTTTTGTTCGGACTAACTTGCTTACGTCCTCACGCCCTCCATGCGTCAAGAGCACTTGCCCATTTCTCGACAGGACCGGGGCCTGTCCTGCCGCATCGACTGAGGTGGACGTCCTAGCATTTTTCCGAGGCTTGTGACTCAATCCGATCATCTTATTTCTAATGACTTTGTATGCATTTTCTTGGTCGGCCTGTCACGGAACGTGTCACTAAGAGAGGTCAGGTAGGATTTAGATAGTGGAATAATTCCAACTATATACTCTATTTATATCTTTCCCTGATCTCAGCATTTTGTGAGGATAGTACATTTGTTATAGCGTTGGCTAGTGTATTTGTTAACAAAAAACTTTGAGTGCTAACAGTGAGCTAAATGTTTAGTCCTGTTTTCAGATTAAAAAATTGTTTTTTATTGATGTGTTCAATCTACTTACTGTTCATTATTTGTTCTGTTCATTAAAACTGATTTTTAAAACTGCGAACCGAAGTCCCATGTCAGTACTTTGCCTTTTTTGTGTGTAGCAATAGATCGTAGTGACTTGGTCAACTTCCGTAGACGTAATTGTCAGTGCGCCCGTAAACTTCACTTTCGAACACTCCTTTATATATATTTTTATTAATATGCCACAGCGAGTTAATGTAAAGTCGTTTAGCGTGCTCCGAATATGGAAATCGGCGGTCCAGTTTCTAGTGCTTGACATCACGCTATTTTCACTACTTATAAAGCTGGGTGTCAGCTTAGATGACAATTGGGTACCAGTTTCGATTTTTAGCTTCCAAAAACAAGTGAGGGCGCTTGTGAACTTTGCAGCGAACAGTTTTATTTTCTGGGAAGCAGCTTTTTTCAGCCTTATCGGAATGTTTGGATATTTGAGCCGCCAGAAGTGTTGCTGGATGACGCTGATTCCGTGGATTGTCCACGCGATCCGTTACTGGTTTGTAGCCGTCATAAATTTTATCGAACTCATCCTAGAGACGTACCAGTGCGAGAACTTCAAAAAATGTTCTATTGTTATGTTGTGCACACTTTTCACACAAATGCTTATCATATCGGAGGTTTGCTGCCACGTAGTCCAAAAGTGGAAAGTGATGAAACATATCGACCGAGAAAGGATTAATTTTTATATGTGGCGTAGATTTTTAAGAAAACATCGCTTGAAGGACTATTGCATATAATAAACGGAAGATAGCACATGCCGCATTTCTTGCTCCCTTATCTAATGAAGTTTCATTTTCCCTAATTAGTTATGTTTGTGCACCTCGATGTAGTAACATCGCTCTTTCCTCCTGCTTTCAGTTTACAATTTGTAACAACCTAGTCGCCTGCGGGTCTATTTAGTCGACATAGCTTTGCAGTTCCCAGAACAATGGAATTAACGCCTCCTGTGCATGTTCATTTCATGCGAATAGTACGTGACGATTTCGTGCGTTTAATGAAGATATTTCGCCCACGGCGCTGTAGTATATCAAGCAAAATCTCTGTCCGGTCTAGGCTCATTGGGATTGTCAACAACCTCACACTGGACACAAGCACGTATATAACTTTTGGTATTCGCTTGAATTACCTCGAAATCCTATAAGCAATCCGGTATGCATAGGATTTGGATGTTTTCATATGGAAGAGTAGTTAATGGTGCTGGGTTGTTGGAGTACACAATCAGATTAATTAGTAGTCACCCTTAATTATAGATGCCAATGGCACGTATCTTATAACTGCTGAAATATATGGTTCATTTCATGATCAAAAACACCACTTGACTCCTGTTTACACAGTTGACGTCATTACGAATGACGTATAATATGCGTCACATGTTTGGCTTGCAGTGGTAAATAGGATGTATAGCGGCGATAAATAGGATTTTCCTGCGGCCAAATCTTTGAACTTGCTGAAGCTGGGTTTCTGAACTGTAATTGCATATGATCTAAGTTTGACATTCGCTCTTAGGCCGCTCCATTTCGAAACATTTTACCACTTAATTTGCTATGAGCAGAGCGAAATATGTACAGGGCAGAATGGGAGGAACAAACAAAGACAGAACTTCCGCGTTCTGGATATTTTAAATAAAAACACCGGGCTTTCAGATTAACAAACAATTTATTATTGTGAATCGTGTCACAATATGAATAATACGGCGATCTAAGTACAACTCCGGTTAAAAAGTTATGTACAGGTATATTTATTAAAGTTAATTTGCTGACAACAAACATATTTTCTTATGTTGATCAAAGGATCATGTTTATCTAATGAAGCAGGATAAGTAGTCATTGCTTGGGATTGTGAGGGATCCTAAGTCCACATCTACTTGATGTTGGACCGGACCAAATGCAGAGCAACTTACTCTCACGTTTTCTGCTCCACGGATCCCTCGTTTGGGGCATGGCACCCAAGCATTTGAAAATAGCGGCTAACGTTTTCGTCCAGGGAAGACGCCGTGGGAGCAGCGTGACCGTAAGTGGCAACAGATGGAAAACGCTATAATTTGAACCTAAGCTAGGCCAAAGCTAAATTATTGTTTAGGATAATGATGGATCGTAAGGATAAGTAGGCTGACATTTGTACAGAACGGACGTGTCTACAATTAATATTATTGACAAAAAGAATTTGAAATTTAAATTAAATGAATAATATAACAAGTCGGGAAACCGGAAGCTGGACGCTCAGGTACGAAAGGTTTTGTGTATTTCTTAGTACGTAGCACGTAATATATCCATATATTATGTGAGAGTATCCACTTTCGGGTGATATTGGCGTACATAGTCTTCAATTTTCAACGAAGCAACAACTTCAACGTATTATAAATTTGTTAGTAATAGTGGGATTTCCATCAAACTTGGCACGATCATGCTCTACATTATAGCCTACATCACTGCAGAATTTCGTGCCGCTAGGATGAATTTAAGGGGGGTTTCCAGCCAATTACGAAAAATTATAGTAATATACTATTATTAACTTTATTTGAACAGATATCGGTATGAAAGGTATTTCGGAGCCAAGGCACCATATAGTGGCAGTCTCCTGATTTTTTTCAGATTTTTCGGTTTGGTAGTTTCTGAGAATGGCCCCCTTAAAAAATGATCACTTTCAACCCCCCGCACTCCCCACGTTTCCAACAAATGTCAAAACTAAGACCGGCTTCGAAAAGTACTAATCGAGACCTTTAATTTGATACCCCACATGACTATATTTGATGAAAAAAAAATCTACACCCCCCTTTTGCATGTATGGGGACCCCCCCTTAAATTCAACGTAAAAGGATGTAACTCACTGTATATGTGAGCGTTCACAGTTTCCATCTTTCTACCAAATTTGGTGTCAATCGCTGTAACCGTCTCGGAGAAAAATGCGTGTGACGGACAGACAGACAGACAGACAGACGGTAAACGACGGTAATAAGGTTTTGTGTTTACACAAAACCTTAAAAAAGATACTTCAGATACTTAATTAATACAATATAATTAAAAACTTTATTTAAACAAGCTTACTTTTGATATCTAAGTCACTTTTTCCCGGAAAATGTTCTTGGAACGCAGACAGTGTCACGTCTTCATGTTTTGGAAATATTTTATTTGGCTCGTACATACATCTTCGTCCCCTACGTTTAGAATTCTCCTGAATTCTATTAATTGCATCGACTTTCAGCTTATTTCCAGTTTTAATTTCTTTATAGAAAATCAACCAATCAATCAATATTAATATTAATAAAATAGCACTGATACCATTTTGGAGGATAAATTCTTCTAATGAAAATTTGTCAGTCAACTTTTGAAAGTTTTGATTCACAAGATAAAAAAAAACGTTTTCCATTTTCTTTTCGGTATTTGAAAATGAGTATATTTTTGTCAATTGTTAAATTTCTATTGTCACAACTTTGGTTTGATTGTAAATCCCTTAGAGTTTTTCACAACAATCGCTTCTTCGCCAATTCGCATAATTTCAGTATTTTAGTTTTTAATAAGTTTACAATTGTGCCGTAATACGCAGTGTCTGCTTATGGTTAACTCGTTTAAGGTTATAAATATGCTATTTAACACTAGAACTATCAGGATTTGTTCTATACCTATTACTACCAACCGGTCAACCGCTTTGAAGTTTAGTCAGAAAAATCTTCAAATTTTGAAAAAAAAAATTTGTAAGATTCGTTTCTTTTTATGAAAATTAAAATACATTTCATTTAAAACTTGCATGGTATATATATTTATAAAAACAGAAGAAATATATATTTTTTAGGTTACTTAGTTTACTTAGGTTTTTACGGTATTGACTGACTAGTTTTTCGTATATTATAACTTTCAGGGCTTCTCAAGAGATCGATAGAGTTTTCTGGTTCAGATGAATCATCATATTTTGTTGGAAGTTCTTCTGCCAATTGAAACAGGAAATTTTTTCTTGATTATATATATTGGGATAGGCCATCTAGAACCAGACTTCACAGTGTACCAGGCCATCTGATCGAATTTAATTTTTGTTATAAAATATAAGTGCGAAGGTTATTTTTGTCTCCTTCAATTGTGACTCAACACCAGGACCTTTTCGTTGGCTTACTTTTATATGCTGATAATGTAGCATTATTTGTTATATAAATTACAGATGAATATAGAGCTAATGTATCCTTTTTTGTTTAACAAATTTCGGAAATTCCCTTTCGTTTCAATTTGAGGACGGCAATTTTACTTAAAGAAATTGACAATGGTTTTGTTTCGTTCTTTTTCAAATAAGGGAATCCATTAGCAACATATTTACGGTTGAGATCAAAAGCCAACCAAAATTATATTCCAAACTTATCGGTTTTGTTTGGCATGTATTGAGTGAATTTGCATCTCGCTTTTGGTGGGATTGTAATGTTCTGTCCTGGTACGTAGCAAATCTGGCTATTTTTGATGAATGAGTACCGAACAAGTGAGTGTTGGCCGACTATAAAAGACAATGAACGACGTCTTGCGATAATGGAAACGAAGATGTTGCGTTGGACTAGTGGCGCAACAGGTTTTGATTGCATCAGAAATGAGGATATCCGCGATCGATAAGTCGGAATACCGAAAGCCGGCGCAATGTCATATTTTTAAGGGTGCTTTCTTGCATTATTTTTAAGAAAAAGTGGTGAAAATAGAAAATTTTATTTTTTCGACAACTGCAGAATTTTTGATTTTCATTATTCTGGACTGCATTCTTGTAAAATAAGTTAATAGTGTTAAATTAGAATTTGAGATAAAAATTGGAGGGGCTACACTTAGTTATTACGAACTTCGCTGGAAGGCCTCAATTTTTTTTTCGGAATATGACTAAGATAATATCCAAATTTGGTTGATTTGAAAGTAGACCTTCTTATGTGGTTTCCATCTGACTTGTTTGAATTGTATATTAATTGTACGTCGGAAAGGAAGGAGTCGACATTCTTTCTTTTGAAGAAAGGTTTGCTTTGGGACCTTAAAATCAGGGAGCAAAATTTCCATTTGACCTTACTGATGGTGGCTGAATTATTAAAACCACTCACATTTTTTATCAAAATTTTATGAGTATGACATTTTTTCGTAGAAGGTAATTATTATTTACTTGCCATTCTTACTGTCTTTGAAAATCACATCACGTGATAAGCACCTATTTGAATAAATAGTTATTTCTGTGAAATGACTTGTATATAATACACTTATATATAATATATATTTTTTTATAGGTTTTTATTATCAAGAAGAATTAAGACATATCTCGGGGAAAATTTCTGAAATAAAAACATTGATAACAGATAGTAACAATTTAAATAGATAGATTGCATTTATATCAACCTTGGTATAGACAGACTCAAACAAAAAGTTGCTAATCGCAATAACACGGAGTAAGCGTAAATGGTTAACTTCGTCTAAAGATGACCAAAAACCAGGGATGTGTTCAAAATAGCAAGGCTTCTTTAATGATCAGATCAGATCAGATCTTTAATGGTCAGATCTAAGATGCAATCATTCCACAAAGTCAGCTCAATGCCGCATAAAAGAATTAGATTTTCCATCATGACTCTCAACTAGGGAACCACTTCTTCTTACTTGATGGAAAAGTGATTCAATTGATGTAAATAACATTTGGTTGATGATTGGAAAAACGTAAATAGATTTCTTTGTAATAAAAATAGGTCGCCATTTCGCTTCCATATAGTCTCAGTTTGGCAAAAACCAAACTTAATAATATTTTCGAAGTTTATTTTGCTGACAAATCGTCGGGGCGTGCATGGGCTGACAAACCCGATTTGGTGAATTTTAAAGAAGATTGCAAGGTAAAAATGGTGAAATAGCCATTCAGCATTATTGTTGGGTCAATAGTTAGCAGCAGCACAGGGGCCTGTTAATTGTTCAAAACACAATGAGGCAGGACCAATACATAAAGCTCCTGGAAACCAGAATGTTACTCAAAGTATATGTGCACGGCCCTGCTCCATGTTACAACGCCAACAAAAAAAAAACACAAATTTCTAGAAAAAAACCAAACAAAAGCTTTTGATGGGTTTGGTAATTCATCGGAACTTAAGACGGGATACCGGATGCTGGGCGCTTTGCATAAAAAATTTTGTGTTGATCCTATGTGAGAAACTCTCTGTACACGGTTTTCCATTCGTACATAGTCAAAAATGGAAAATATTGCTTTAATCCTAAATAAACAAACGTTGCCCCTTCAAATTAATCTATCGCTTCTTCACGGATTTCCACTTTAGTCCGTGCACAAAAACATAAAGAAAATTCTACTAGTTCTAACGAACACAGATATCTATTCTATTGGACGCTACCCGTAAACTTTATTAGCGCATCCATATACACGCATATCCGTCTCGAGAAATTCATACTGATATACAAATAACTAAAAAAACAAAACGAAAACTAAAATGTCCCCATGGGCCCCCCGTTCATGAGATGATGACGTCTTAGAGTGAAATAAATTCACGTGAAATGCGAAACTTTGATCACCTTAATAACAGCCGGATTTCACTCAAAGTAAGGTTATGCCTGATATTATCCTTTATACCAATGCAAATTTTGTATTTGTAACATCAACTTAAGGGGGTTTTTGGGTGAATTTCTGAAATATAGCAACATGGTAATATTAACTTTATTTGAGCAGATATCGGAATGGGGTGTATTTTAAGGCAACAATTTTTAGATTTTTCCGATGGATAAGTTCCGAGAACGATATCTATTTCGCTTTTTGGGAACAGATTTTCAGCCCTCCCTACGCTATGTTTGACTCACTATCGGAAAGAGAATTTCGAAAAGTAATCGCCCCATATGACTACTATATTTCGTGGACAAAACATGTACACCCACTTTTGGTATGTATGGGGAGTCCCATCGCAACTCAACGCGATATTCCCGCGTCTAAAAAGGGGACAAATTGTACCAACTGGCCCTCCAGGTTGGGGATTTGGTAGGGCTGCCAACCCTACAAGGAAAATAACTTGATATGAAGCAAAAACAGGAGCCTTGGACTGGACGGATAACACAACGACGAACCCGGCAACGTGAACGGAATAACAATTTGCGCATTTTTCATGGAACGTGCCCTCCCAGTACAGAGATGGAGCTGCCAAGCAACTAGCCGACACTTTGCCCCAATATATAACTGATGTAATAGCGTGGTAGGAGATTCTTTAGGCAGGGACGGATTATTCAACTAGTAGTATCGTACGAAATGGTTGTTGGAAATACCCATTTTGCGCGGAAAACGGTCCACAAACAAACATGGATCCCTCCAGACGTGACCACTTTAAACCATATACCACGTGCTGTTGGAACGCCACCACCTCCCCGCCGTGATGAATGTCAAGGGACCAATATAGGCTCGGATCATTATCTCGTTGGCATGATGTTCGGGGCTCGAATAACAACACCATTGAAAATCCTCTCTGACAATTAGATGAGAGCTAACACTGAAGCCATCCACAATATAACCCTCCGTAACAACTACAAGGGGGAAATGGATGCCGCAATCCTAAAGATTAAGCGTCAAAAAATGATCTTCAGAATCACCTGCAGAACGTTATCATAAATATGGCCGCAACAAGAGTCGGAACGGCTGGTTCAACGATGAATGTCCGCTAGCAACGGAAGCATGCTGCATGCCGAGTAATGTTGCATTCTCAAAGGAACCGGGCAAGCGCAGAGACTTATCACGCACTCCGGCGAGCGGAGAAGCGAATTCATAGACGGAGAAAGGAAGCCTGGAAGAACCAACAGAAACGAATGAAAGGGGCACGATCTTCTTGAAGTCCACCTAACTATCGGCCTATCCTGCCGATATCGATATCATGGAAGAACGGCCTAGGACGTACAAACTGCCTTCATTTAGATCGAGCAGTCGGCGCAATATCTTGGGCTGGACATCAGTGAAGGCGAGACGAAATATATGTTGGCAGCACCACAATCTATAATAAAAAACGTTGACTTCCTACCATCCATTCCCAAGTTAGCTACTAGGTGAAAAAATCCTAAGAAAACCTGGCATCGAGGTGATATTTACCAGCAGACCACATCAACTGAAGACACGATTAGGAAGCGTCAAGGATCCCAAGGAAGATAGTGATTGTGAAAAATCATCCAGAACGCAAACTAGAAGATTAATAACGAGGTTCAACGAACATATAAGGGAAGCAAATCTATTAACACATACCCTCAAATCATTGGTAGCTAGACACAACATCGAGGAGAAACATGCAAAAATGGGGGATAATCTAAGGGTAATTAAGGAGGTTAAAGACTTCCGCGAATTGAACGCGTTTCATCATCCACAAGATACGGAAGAAAAAAGAAATAACAGTGATTTAGGCAACATCAACAGTTGGCTTTTTGGTTTAATTTGGTAAAAAATTAACTAGCAGTTAAGGTCTGGTTTAGATATTTAAGGACAAGCTGGACTATAAGCAGTTCAGACAAAAACGCACTGAGGAAGAGGACGACAGGTTCTCGAAATACCGGTATATGAGGTTTAAAAAACTCACTATTCGGCATTAAAAGATAACATTTTTCTCTTTTTTTCATTATAAAATAAGCCGGAAAAACGGCACGCACAAAAGAAGAAATCAGCACAAAAGGTCACCTAGCCAATAACATCAAATCGCATTAGTCAAACGAAAACAATAAAGATAGGAGACTACAACTTTGAGACCGTTGATAATTTCTCCTATCTAGGGTCAAAAATCACAACTCACAACAGCTACGACGATGAAGTCTGCGCACGGATGTTGGCAATCAACAGGCTCTATTTCAGCTTACAAAAACTGTTCCACTCGAACAGTCTCACCATAGCTTTTAAAGCTCTTACTATACAAAACAATGATGGTCTTGCCAGTCCTCACTTATTCGTCAAATAATTGGGTTCTTAGCAAAAATAACTGCGAACTCTTGGTCGCGTTTGAGAGAAGAATCCTCCGAAGAGTTTTTGGCCCCCTGCATGATAATGGACGATTCCATAGGCTAAATTACGACGAAATCTATTAGCCATATCGTGACCGTCAGCTTGCGGATAAAATCTGGCTCAATAAGTTGCGGTTTACAAAGTGGTTATTTTTTAAACGGACCAACTGAAGCTGCCACTATACGGTGCTTAGGCTACGAAAGTCCGTTCATACCTGGATCTGTTCAAATAAAGTTAATAACGGTATATGAGCGGGTTCATCCTAATCATGAATGCGGTAATATAGGCTATAATATTTAGTTTGGTGGAAATCGCAGTATTGCTTAAAAAGTTATAATAGGTCGAGATTGCCGCTTCAGTGCAAATTCTAAGTCTTTGAATATCACTAAAGGGAATATTCTGACATAATATATGCATATATATTGCGTGGAACAAATACACAAAACCTTTCATACTTGAAGCATTCACCTTTTGCTTTCCCGACTTTTTAAAGTTCTGTTTTCAACAAAACTGGTTTACTGTCTACCTGTTGTCGGCTATACGCACTTTTCTCAGAAACGGTTATACAAATTAACACAAAATTTGATAGAAAGTTTCGAACTGTGAACCTCCACACATGTGACGCATTGCTATAAGTTAAATTTAAGAGGGGCCTCATACACCTAAAAGAAGGGTGCACATTTTTTCCGCCGATTATAGTTATATGGCATACTAAATTAAAGATCTCAATAAGTCATCATCATCAACGGCGCAACAACCAGTATCCGGTCTAGGCCTGCCTTAATAAGAAACTCCTGACATCGCGGTTTTCCGCCGAAGTCCACCATTTCGATATCCTTAAAAGCTGTCTGGCGTCCTGACGCTCGCTCTATTTTAGGCAGGGTCTGCCTCGTTTTCTTTTTCTACCATAAATATTGCCCTTATAGACTTTCCGGGCTGGATCATCTTTATCCATACTAGTAGTTCCCGAAAAAGGTATTAGTTTTGTTATGTTGATAAAGGGGAGGAGTGCGGGGTCTGAAAATATCAATTACTTCAGGTACGCTCTTATTCAAACTGTCCAACCGAAAAATCTGAAAAAAAATATGGTGGTCCATGCACACGGTATATTGGCTATGAAATGCTTCCCATCACGATTCCTGCTTAAATAAATAGGGTATTATTATATTTCGAAAATATACTGGACACCTCCTGAAGTTTATAGGTTTCGATAGGAAGCCTCATTTGGAAAAGTTTGGTGGAAATTTTGCTATTATTTACAAAGTTGTACTAGGTCAAACTAGCCTCTTTCACTTTAAATTACCACTCTCTAAGAGATGAAATGTCAATACGGAATTGAATTGAATATTGGGTATATTCAACAAGGAATTACATATAGAAGGAACTATCGTATATTTATGTATGTTCTTAACCTACCTACCTACCTACTCCAAATTTCGGAATGATCGGTTTGTTTCCGTTTTAAGTTAGTAGATTCCCGCAAATGCGACGAACCGTTCCTAATTAAAAACAAAATACGGTTACGAAAAATACAAATGTATTCGTTGGAAAGTTATTTACTAAGAGCTTAAAGTGATTACCTCCTGAGCGTTCGAGCCTGAGCCTGAACCCGTCAAGCGTTCGGTTCTACCCTCACTAAAGTTAATGGAACGTGAGTTCTGCTTTGAAAATTTTGCAATCGTATTTCGGGATAGCTGAGCTAACGATTTATCCAATGAAAAAAAAAACGATTCTGAAAACCTCCAAAAGTGGTCTTCCCCCCTAATGGATTCCGGATGGTCAAAATACCATCCTAGTTGACCCAGAGACAACCTAGAAGGGATACGTATCCCAAAAACCTGAAGAGTTGGGGAAAGCCCCCTGTGTGTCCCAGCGACGCGCTTACACACTTTGTGCTAGCCAGACTCGAGAAAGTGCGGGGTCCCTTTTGGATACTTGAGTCCCTCTCGTGCGATTTTACAAAAAGCACACTTTTCCTTTCAATCGATACGTGGGATCGTACCGTAACCTGAGAAGCTGTTTTAGCTTGCAAAAGCTGTTTCGATCGAAACATCTAATCACTGACAAAACTGCCTGTCAATTTTTCTGATAAAGGTATTTACCACAAAAAAGAAGGGTCCGTGGACAACAAGAGAGGAGGTAAGTTGCTTCCTCAGTGGTCCAGAACTACATCAAGTGGATGCGGACTCAGTAATGCCTGTATTCTCAACAAAAAATTCACTTCGGTCTTGATTAGGTCTGAACATACGACGGATTTCACTTCAATATAATTTGCACTCATATAGTGTTTCCAATTATTTATAACTGGGTGATTACCACTTGTTGGCATTTTCGGTCACGCTGCTGGGCAGAGGTGAGGGAGCGTTTGATGAGTTGCCTCTGCCCTGGACGAAACCGCCAGTCAACTTTCCCCCCTATTCTTAGCACACTCAATTTTTTAGCAGTAGAAACTACGAGCTGTTAGCTCCGATTAAGCGCTTTATGTGCAATTTCGGTAAGAATTTGCGCTGATGTGTCCCTGGCGGCCATAGCCACACATATTGATGCTCTAGATCTGATTACATGGAGGAGAATAAACTTGTGAGACCTGGACTTTCACGTGGGGAAAACAGAAGCAGCTGTTTTTGCAAAACACTTCGAGAGAAACGATCAAATATGCAGGAGTGATAGTAGATGTAAAGCTTTAATCGATATTGCGTTCTTGAAAGAAAACATTCAACACCAGTAGCACATTGCCAAGATACGTACTTGAGTAAAATAATACCAGTATTATATGAACAGATCCCCAAAAAGTTATTTTGTAGTCATAAAAAATAATAAAGTTGCAAAGAATTATATAATAGACTTTTTCACAAAAGGTATCAACAGTTAATGGCCCCTTATATTTGTTTGCGTATTGTTTCTGCCACTTCTCGCAGGGCTGAAGAATTGCCATCGGCCGAATCCAGTATCGACCGCTTGCACGATCCAGCTATCGCTCGACAGTAGGGAGCTGTCTTGCTGATCGGACGGCAGATATACTGAATAACCCACCTGACAGTATCGATGTGTGTTGCCATCAAGAATCCTCTTTTCACGGGTGCTGCGCAGGGTGATCGGTCACTTTTGAAAAGAGCGTCATAAAATCTGGCGGACTACAGGATCATGCAAATGGATCGAAAAATGGAAGGGATTGAAAGCTCTGCTGCGAGTGATTGTTAACGTGACGCGTTCGGAATCTCGATCTCGGGAACTTCAGCGTATTTTGCCCATGAAAAAAGTGAAATTGCTATTGCGCTGGTTTGGAAATAGGAGGACACCGCAGAATACAGTAATTTCAAAAGTGCATACCGCATCTTTCGCAAGCAGGGTCGGTTCGTTGTGATCGGTTTCGCCATTTGGTTCTAACAACTGCCTGATTTGAATGCAATCGCGAGGTTTTTAAATCCCCATCCAGTGTATTAAGCCAATGTTGCTTCGGCTGGCCTCTTGGACGCTTACCATCAACTTTGATGTTCAGACCAATCTTGGTTGGCAAATTCTCGTTAGCGCGAATTACGTAACCATAACATCAAAGACCTCATAACGATCGCGGATATCCTTATTTCGGATGTGATCAAAATGTGTCACGCCATTAGTCCAACGCAACATCTCCGCTTCCATTACCGCAGGACGCCGTTCTTTGTCTTTGATAGTCGGTCAACACTCAGAACCATACAACGGCATTGCGGTAAATTTTAGATTTGAGACATTCTTTGAAACGTTTGTAGTTTTCCATTGGCGGATAACATTAATACGAGATATTTACATCTCTCAGTTCTGATAGGCCACTGCCATTAACAATGATAGTGCATGTTTCATGGGAATCAATCCAAAAAAATTTAATTTTATTCAGATTCAATCTGAGACGGTGTTGCATGAGATCATTTTTGCTAATATCTGCAGAAATCAGTGTATCGGGCGTTGGACGGTGGATGCCTGGTGTGGCAGTGTCCATAATCGGAACATAGAGAAGTGTTGAAAGGACGCTTCTTTGATGAATACCAACAGAGACACGAAGTAGTTTTCATACACCCGCCATACTTTCAACTTCACTTTTCGGATCATGGTAGTGCAATTTAACTCAGCGAATCAGTTCCTCTGGCGGTAGGTCTTGTCGTAGAGCACACTAGACGAGTTCATCAGAAATGCCATGTAATGAGGGTGATGCTTCTCATGGCGTTTTCAATGAGTAACTACGCATCCTGTATTGCGTTGGCAGATCCGCAGTTTTTGACAAATCTGGCTTGGTTCACGGTCATCTAAACGATTTCACGCATACGGTTGTGAAGAATGTACCAGTAATTCCCCGCTAGTTAGAATACTTTTACCATGTATATATGTGTATAAATATGTGGGTCTTTAATATTTTCCACTTCCACCTTAATTGGATTCTGATGTCACATAATATCTCTATGTGCAGCAAATTTACATGAAAATGAAAAATCTGCTATAATTTTATTAGTAAAAGTAGCATTTTATACAAACTTCCCTGTATTGTGCATTACATTATTACTTATATGTATATATCTCCTGTTTCTTGTAGAATGCGAGTCTTTCTGTCTGTCTGTCACAGGCACTTTTCTCAGAAACGGCTACGTTTCTGGACATGCAATTTGATGAGAAGGTGGGACCTGTGGACCCCCAGACATGCAGTGAAAGGTCTCGATTAGTACTTTTCGAAGCCGGTCTTAGTTTCGGGATTTGTTAAGATGGCGGGGAGTGGGAGGGGTGCAAAGAGGTGATTTCTTTAACGGACCCATTTTCAGAAACTACCAAACCGAAAAAGCTGAAAAAAATCTTGAAGCTGCCTCTATACGGTGCCCAGGCCTCAAAAGACTCTCCATATCTATACCTGTTCAAATTAAGTTAATAAATAGTATGATACCATATTTTTGGGAAAACTGAGTAAAACCCGCCTTAAGTTTATCTCAGAGTTATAAAAGTCGGTAGTAGTATAAAATATAATATGAGGCATATTATCTCTATCTATCTATCTATCTCAGTTTGATCAAAATCATACTATTAGTAACAAAATTACAGTAGCTCGAAGTTGTCTTTGCCGTGTAAATTTACAACCCGATGTACTCAATCTGACATGATAAATGCGTATTCTTAAAGGGTTACCTACAAATCGCATAGTTCTACACAAGAAACAAACAAAACCGCCCAGCTTCCGGTTTCCCGACTTGTTTTTTTCTGTATCATTTTTTCTTTCCTGGGTGATTTTAAGGAAATTATGTTTAAATTTCGTTATCGTCACACTACAAGCGATAATTCTCCAGCACCAAGTCAAGGCAAGGCAAACACCAACATTCATGACGAAGCGAAATTGTTTATACTTATGCTATTTTTGAATTGTGCTTAAGGGAGCTTTTCCAATAAACTTTTGAAATGGAGTGATATACAATTTCCAGTTTTATTTGAGCAGATATCTATTATAATTGGAATATACTTTAAAATCTAAATCCTATTTATGTGCATCATTATCAAAACAACAATTTTTGAGATTAGGCGATGACGGCTTTACGGTTTCTTACGAGGACAGAGGCAAATCGTCAGACGCTGATGCAGACTTAGGACCCCGCGATTCTCAAAAAATGTTTTTTAAATTGTTTGGTGCGATAGACTTTGAAAAGAGACTTGTTTCACATTTTGAGTTCAACTTCCCCATTCTTCAACCAACATTAAAACAAGTCGGAATACCGGAAGCTCGCGCTTCGGGTATAAAGGTTTTGTGTTCATCTTATGTGAGAAACTTCAACGCACATTTTTCTTTCCGTATATAGCTACAAATCCAACATAATCTTTCATATTTTTCCAAACTACGAGACAGACATACAAATTACAGACATGGATATCACGCTCACCCTAAACAAACAAACTGCCTATTACCGAATACTGTAGACATATGCACGTATATAAATTGATCGTACCCATATTTCCGATTTACTTCTTAATCTATCTGAATTAGGTACTACCCGCAAAGTTCATTAGCACGCATATATTATATACCTATATACACACATGTCTGGTTAGCAAATAACTAAAAAACTAAAACAAAATAATTCTCTGCGACCCAATTCATAAGAACTCATTTCGTTGTGGTATTGACGAATTCATATGTGATGATGACGTCATGCAGGTTGTAGAGTGCACGAAATTCACAAAAAATTGTAAAGTTTCACCCCCTATAACTTTGTTAATAATAGTTGGATTTTCTTCAAACTTGACCAAACTGTGCATTATGTTCTTCATTACACGCATGCCAAATTTTGTAGTTCAGGGATGAACATAAGGGGGGTGCCGGGTAAATTTCTAAAATGTGGAAATATACTATTATTAACTTTATTTGTGCAGTTATCGGAACCGGATATATTTTGAGACCTAGATTTCGTAGAGATGCACCACTGTGATTTTTTTCAGATTTTTCGGTTGGATAGGTTCTGAGAACGAGACCTGTTACACTTTTTGGGGGTCATATTTTGAACCCTCACTCCCCTATGTTTCATCTAATATCCAATATTGAACCAGATTCGAAAAGTACTAATTGAGACCTTTCATTTGATACCCTACATGGCTACATTCTGTGAAAAAAAAATTTGCACCCTCCATTCACATGTATGGGGAGCCCCCCTTAAACTTAACACAAGATGGTGCCACTTACTGCATGTAAAGGGAACACCAGATTACATACTCTCACCAATTTTCGTGATAATCGGTCTAGTCGTTTCCGAATAAATCGGGTGTGACAGACAGACAGACAGACAGACAGACAGACGGACAGACGGACAGACAGACACCGTCTCGATTCTAATAAGGTTTTGTTTCACACAAAACCTTAAAAAACGAGCCATTTCCCCCACATGATCATAAGAATGAAAACATTCGCTATTCATTTGCCTGTGTGGGTAGCTCCCCTTAAACTCAACATAGAGCCGTCTTACTCATTGCATAAATGAGGCTTAGCAGACGACACATCAACTCAAGTTGACTGTGCCGGGAAGACAGACGGGGGTATAGAGGCAGACGTTGAATCGATTTTAATAAGGTTTTATTTTTCGCAAAACCTTAACAAGGTAGAATTACGTTTTAGTGTATATATGTGCCACTTTTTCCTCTAAGAAGTGATTTTCCATGCACGAATTCAAATTAAATTTTAAATAAACTGATATAAACTGAATTGTGAGTAAAAGTAAGCCTTATTAAGAAATGAGGTGTAACCCACCCACAACTGCGAACTACTACGACTGAAAGAGATCATCAGAGTTGGGGTAGATACGGAATACATACTTTGGGGAGTCACGCGATATGAAAAAGAAAATGAAATAAGGGGTCTAGATAATAAAAATTAGATAATAATAATAATCGTTGGTGCAACAATCCAATTGGATCAGAGCCTTGAAGTGTGTTAGAGCACTTCATTGAAGAGTATACAGTCTTAGGATATAGGATTATAGTACAGTACAGGAGGGAATGTGGTCAGTATTGCGCTCGCGGAGATTATTACCTTGATTTGACTCGGGTGCTCATTCACAGCTAAATCGACTGGTATCCGACGTCAAACCACGTTTCATTAGCTACCCGGTTATAATCGGAGAAGAAAAAATCATACCTTCTTTCGTAATCCCTTAGATTCAATATCATGACATTCTGCCAAATTATAGGATTTCTTAGTTTGCAAATTTCTACCAAATTTTATTCCTACAGGTACAACCGATTCAAAATAAAATGTCCATTACAGTCAGAGCGAAAAATATCCGGTAAATCGTTTTTAGTAAGGCTTTGGTTCAAACTTTCAAAATTATTTAATATCATCACTTCATGTTGGTTGAAATTGGCAATAGGCAACATATTCCATGTTTTTATCTCTCTAAAAACTATCATTCTATGAGCCGAAGTGCATAGTAACATATGAAACACATGCCTACAGTTTCCATCGAACCGTAAAGTTCGTACAGGTTCATCACGCTTCATAGATGTAGTGATTTTATTTGATCCTTTTATCCTTCTTCGCAGTCTCAAATACATGGGAGCAAATCTAACGCTGAATGTTGCGGCTGAGTTGCTTCTCCAGGGATGTGTTCGCGAGAATCATTGAATCAGATAGCAGTTAGCGGAAATAGGTCAATTATTCAACCTAAAGCCAACACACATAGGTATAAACGAGGGGTTGCATGGGATGAACACGATTCTGGGCTACCAAAAAACGTATGCCTACCACATTTCCAATCGTCCCTGTGGATTAACAACGTTTCTGAAGTGTCTCCAGAATTATCTGCTTTGAACGATGACTGTAGCATGCATTTTCCAGCGGACATTAAAACGTTGATTTATTGCATCTCGCCGGAAATTCAGGAATCATTTTGCGTAGATCCGCTTTAGGTTCGAGTGTTTAGGTCCTGTTTGAGCATTATTTATGAGGGAATTATCGCAATGAGTAATTTACTATTACCGGAATGTAATGCCATTACATTATACATACTTAGATAGGTTCACATGAAAGTCACAGAAAGAGCGCACATAGGATTTGCCTATTCGTAATGTATGTAAAAAGGATAAATATTCTTAATAAGATTATATGTCATCTACTACAATTTCAGTAAGGTCAAAAATGTATTAATCAGTGCTTGTTTCTGCGTATGTCATTCAACCGTTCCAACTGAACAGAATACGAATTCTCATTCCTGTTGTATGAATATCCTGGCAAGTAATATCTGACGTAAACGTTTGCTGCAGACCATACTATTTATTTACTAGTTCGGAATCATATATGGAAATGGTTCCTGAGAATAGTATTGTAAATAATCACCTATTGTATCATGTAAGTTTTACATTTTTGACTTTCGATCCAGATATCCATGGAAACGGATGGGAATGACGAATGTTCGAGGCAACATACTTAGTACTATCCACAGTAAAAAAAAACCTGTGATCGGCAAAGTGAGCAAAAATCGAAGTGGACCTCCAGCTTACTTGGAATAACTCCACCATACTGCATCCTACCTTATCGCACCATTCGTCAAGGGGATCTGCACTAATTGACCTGAGCCTCCAAGTTCAAATCAAAATCATGTACAGAGACAGGATGAAGAGCCTCGGGTAGGATTGATACCACAGAAACAACCACGCAAAGGAATAAATAGCTACATTCTTATGTAGATCCCTGGAATGTTAGATCACCAAACAATTCTAGTGGTGACAAATAACTAGTCCAACAGACCACCAGGTACAAACTCAGAGCTCTAGCAATCCAGAAAACCAACTTGTCTGGTTAAGTAACAACCGACATGAGGTAGCACACAATCTTCAAAAGTGTCAAGCTATCGGGGGAACGTGAATTTGGAGTTGTTTTTATCGTTGATAGCGACTTCAAACCTATACACACGAAGCATTTTAATATATGGCTTGTCAACATGTACGCCCCAACTAAAGACGGCGATAGCTTGAAAAGAGTATACGATTTATTGCCTCCGAATGACGTCAAGATATTGCATGGTGATTTGAACACAAAGGTTGGAAACTAAGAGGCACATTTATACGAGAAGTATTGTCGAGCATAATGGAAACATTGAACCCAAAAGTTGGAATAAATAGTGCCATCAAATGTCTAAAGATGTCGGGCATCCCCACAGAACTTGACAAATCATGGACTATGCCATAATTTGGGGCAATCTATCTGAAACAAAGAACATATTAATAATAATAAAACTAGGTAGCTTGCTGCTACTACAATATGACTATTTTAAAGAACAAATTCCTATCCACAAAAACGGTACCAAATTGACAGGCGGAAAGTACAGAGACATCTCACTACTTTGTACGTCCTAAAAAATCTACACTAAAATACTAGAGAAAAAAATTAGACTGTACGCCGATAAGACGATTAGTTAATACCAAGGAGGTCTTCGGACTAGAAGACTAACTGTTCAATCAAGCACTGGGGCTAGTTATACTAAAGTTGCTTGTTGTTACAAAAGGCGCGCTGCTCAATCAGTCGTGCAAATTGTCGCGTATACGGACGATATAAATCTCATGATTTTTGACATTAGCAAATGAGATTTTTATTAACCGCGACAAAACAGCACATGAAGTTAGCATATTAATTAAGGAAAACAAGCGAAAATTGGGGTTCAATTTATAGGTATAGCTTGTAATTTGTATGTGTTGAATGTGCTCGACACTCAATTCGATATAATACTGCCATTTCATATGTGATGCAAAAGGGGGAAATTCGAACTACTATAAATTTGTTACTAATGGTAAAATGTTAACCAAAATTTCGAGTGCGCTAATCCTAATACTAAAGATATATTACAGCAAAATTTCGCGGCGAATCTAAGGTGAACACAAGGGGTTCGAAGTAAATTTAAAAAATCGAATAATATACTATTATTAACATTATTTGAGTATACAACGTATGGAAAAGTACTTTTAGGCTTAGGTGTCATTAACGTGGATCACCAGAAATTTTTCCAGATTTTTCGGCAGGGTAGCTTCTGAGAATGATTTTTTGAAATAAGTGACCCCTTTCTAACCCGGCCAATCCTCCTCTTTACTACTAAAATACCATTTAATATCCCTTATGGCTATATTCGGCTCCTCACCCCTCTTTAGCATGTAAGTTCCACGTGGAATAATATAAAAGGCGGGAGGTTAACAGTTCTCAAACTTCTACCAAATTTTGTGTCAATAGGTGTTGCTGCTTCTGAGAAAAGTAATTGTGGTAGACTAACAGCCAGACAAATAGTGAACCGATTCTAAAAGGCTTTGTTTTCAATAAAACCTTAAAAATGACGCCTACCAGACAAAATTTAACGGTAGACGAGGAGAACTTTCAAAATGAAAATAAATTAAACCAGCGAACTAAAACGCCCAACTCAGCTCGCAAACAGAGCCTTCTAATCGGTCTTGGGGATTTTGAAAGCCAGCTGCATACTCGGGAAAATAAAACTCCAATTACAAAAAAGGATAATAAAATCATACAGTGCTTCACAAAGTTTTGAAAAACCGGTCAATACCTGCGAGAGGAGGATCCCGAGGAGAACAATAGGAACTCAACGAGAGGACAGGGATGCACAGTTCCCACCATCCTACCAAATTTCGTGGCAATAGATGCCGCGGTTTCTAAAGAAAGTACGGGTGACATGTATAACAAAGTATTGACTTTGGGTTTCTCTACGAGTGTGGCCACCATCGGCTTCGCTGAAGACACTGTGCGGACGGTTGCTGTACGTTTCCTTGATGAGGATGAGATTTACATGAATCACACATAAACTGCCGGCCTACCAGCATAACACGGAAGTAGTACTTAAGCAGCGGAAGTGCCCGTAGTAAAGTTCAAAGTTGGAGCACAAACAATACTTTCTTAGCCTGCGCCCAAGTATTTCGATTTAATGATCGACCAGAGGCTAAATTTCAAATAACATGTTGAACTTATTTCAAAATTTCGAGATAGCAGGGATGATCCCAACTAATATTCCCAAAGAAGGACAACGCCTTTGAGATCGAGCGTATCTGAACGGAATATCTTCTGTCGATTGGCAACAGTTCGCGCAAATGAAACTATTGCCGAGTGGCAGAAGAGGACAAACGAAGCAGAAAAAGGCCGATGTACCCTATACATCTGTGGGTCCATGGGATACTCAGAGATAAATCGAGCGACCCAAAACGAGTTCTGGGTGGATACGAATATATTATGTAAAATCGAAGGGGGTTGGACCGAATTCGAAAAAAGAGACCTTCCATTTGATACCCCACATGATAATATTTGGTGAAAAAAAATTTACATTCCCCTTTTGCTTGTATGGGGACCCCCCCCCCCCCTAAATTTAACCTGGAATGATGTAACTGACGGTATGCGTGAGCGTTCACAGTTCCATCCTTTCCACCAAATTTGACACTAAATCGATACAACCGTCTCTGAGAAAAATGAGTGTGACGGACAGACAGACAGACAGTAAACCGATTTTAATAAGGTTTTGTTTTAGACAAAACCTCAAAAACTTAGGCAGGTTGAAGTCAGCCGGAAAAGGAAAAAGAGAGGAACATAAACATGAACTTATATGCGGGATAAATTCTGCTCCAATCCCACGACATAATACCATATGGGAGTCCCGCGGGGAGAATGGAAGAGGAGGAGGTGGATTTAGTGCCTTAAGCCCGCCATCCACTTACAGTTTTGCCTCTCAGTTATGTCTCAATAGTCCGTATTTGGCCGGCAGCCGTAACGTGTATGGGATGCAATTGTCTGTCAATTTTGACTGTTCTCGCCGCTGTTGATCAGATGAAAAATGATTGGCCCAACTGGCGAGATATATTTGTCTAGGCTGTGAGCAAGAATTTGATGTGTATGTTTATCGCTAATGAACAATTTTGATAAATGCTCACACACAGAAATACCTCAAATTCTCGTCTCAAGTCCTTCCACTTCTAGAATTGAACTAATGATGTTGCGGCTTGCGGCGTATGGATGGTACATTCCGTTCAACTAGTGAGAGGGTGCGTTGCGGGCTCTTCCGGCGTAACCGGCAGACCGAACTTTACGTGGATGTCGGGCTTAAGAGTCCTACATAGCTGTCAGACAGAAGCCAGTGGTTGCTTCAGAACCTTTCCACCTACCATGGAAAGAAAGGATATATCTATGTATAGGCAGATAGAAAACCGGTTTGTTTTACAGAAAATCATATGAAACAATATTTCATTGACAAATAACTCCTAAAGAGTCATAATAATAATAATAATCGTTGGCACAACAATCCATATTAGATCAGGGCCTGTACACTACAGAATAGCCTGCAGAAGGCAATGTGATCAGCAGCACACTAAAAAGATTATTCAATAGCTAACATTTTTTTTCGATCTTCTCCGTGTTACATATTGTAATTGATAATACGTTCAAGAATAAATGCGTAAAATATTATATATTTTCGTTTTAAATCTGTAAGCAACATGCAAATCACGTCGTCGAATGGTTCCGATAGTATGGAAATCAGTAATAAGAGTTTTTCCATGAAAACACGGTTTTATGGTGCAAGATGTAGCACAGAGAAAAATTGAATGAATTGAATTTTCTTTTTACAAAATTTTGGCATGATTAACGAACTACACCCACTAAAATTAGCCAGAATGTTCCAATATGAAAACAGCAAAAAGTAAGCATGTTATATCCAAAAGATTGCCGAAATTTGAAAATTTATGGTCAAATTTAGATGGGTGCAGTAAATTTCTATCAAAACTAAAGAAACATTTTGGTTGATGGGGGGAACCGGACCACTTGGCAAGCAACTTACTTCCTCTCTTGTTGTCCACGGACTCCTCATTTTGGGTTTCACAAAAGTTCAAAAAGAAGAGAAAATCTTGACTGACCATTGCGTTCAGGGCAGAGGCAACTCATCAGACGCTGCCTTACCTCTGCCTTCGGAGCAGCGTGACCGAAAGTGGCGACAGCTCGTAATCGCTCCATTTATATATAATGGCAAACAATACATGAGTGCGAATTATATTGAAGTGAAATCCGTCCCAAGTTCACCTACCAGGCCGAAGTGATTTTTTTTCGACGAAACCGTTAGTAAGTATTTTTTTTTTTATTTTTGTTGAATTGGTTAACGGTCGAGGTCGTAACGAAAATGTAAAATCATGAGTCAATCGCTTTGATAGTTTCTTTTTAAAATTTTGTTTGGTTTTTTGGTCGAAAGTGATGATTTCTTTCACGGACCCATTCTCGGAAATTACCCAACAAAAACGTGGAAAAAATCATGAAGCTGCCTCTGTATGGTACACAGACCTCAAAATACTCTCTTCCCCGATAGTTGCTCAAATTAAGTTAATAATAGTGCATTACTATATTTTTGGGGAAATTGAGTAAACCACCTCCCCTTAGTTCATTCTAGAGTTATACAAATTTTTAGTAATGTAGATTCTATAATAGTATGAAGTATCTTATCTTCAATTTTGATCCAAATGATACCGTTACTAAAAAAGTTATGGTAGCTTAATATCAATATCACAATATAAAGATAAAATATTGTGTTCATCCTAAACAAATAAACATGTACACATCTAAATAAATGCAACGCATCTGGATAATTCGGCTTTAAATACCTCGGCTACGCCATTTGTTCGCTCTCTCACCGGCTCGTGGACCTTAGCCAAATAACTCCGCAATCTCTACTCTCCCTATCTGTATTAAAAAGTAGACTATCGAAGGCGTCAATCAATTTGTATGATATATCTGGGAAACGTGTTTTCTGCCGACCGTGATACCGACAGCGCTAGATCCGCTTTCGGCAATCATGTATACCTTAAACATATGTATGTAAATTTGGAATGATTGATACTGATACATAGACAACTAAAAAAAGCTAAAAAAGGTAATTAAAAATTTTGTTCATTGTCTCCGCCGTTTATATGTATTTACCTTATATTAGGATGCCTTTATGCACGCCTTAGAGTGTAGTCAATTAGAAATACAAAACTTTGTCCTCTATACCTTTGTTATCATAAGCTGGAATGCCTTCAATCAAAATTACGCCTTAAGTTATCAGTTATACTAGTGCCAAGTTTTTACTTCTAGATTGAAGGGAGGTTTTTGTGTAAATTTCTAAAATATGTTGATAAGCTATTATTAATTTTGTTCGAACAGATATGGGAATGAAGTGTATTTTGAGGCTTCGATTCCATGTAGATTTGGGGATCACATTTTGACTCCTCAGCCCCTGAATTTCACTAAATTTTGAAAATAGGATCATTTTCTAAAGTGCTAACTGATCCCTTTAGTACCCCACACAACCATATTTTGTGAAAAAAG